>NC_064865.1:55232166-56539608 GCF_024139225.1 Suncus etruscus
CATATATATGTATGTATATATTATATATATATAAAGTGCAGAGCCTTTATATTGCAACTATTTCAAAGCCACCATGGATGTAAGGAGACAATCCCCCAAATTGTAACATCTTGCCAATAAGTTCACTGACATAGTAATTGACTTAGAAGACTTTCAAGGGTGATATGTGCTTTATTCTTACCTGACCAGTGGTGCCTGGTGGGAACAGGCATAGTATTGTATTTATAATATTGGGGATAGGCAACAGACCAAAGTCTGCTGCTTATGTAAGCAAACTAAGTGCAAACAAAAATTGTGACTGCAGGTGTAATATGGCAGCTGACCAGGCACCTTGAATGACCTGAAATAAGCACAACACGTTATTGATCTAGGTGATACTGACCCAGTGTTCTGGAATAGGTGCACAGCATGTGATCTATATGATGGCATAAATGCCACGTTGAGTATCTGTGAGTATATCTAGTCATTCTATTTTGTAAGATTACTTCTCTGGTTTGGGATACTTATTTCTGTGACCATGCTATAGGGCCTTAGCTAAGTCACTCACGACTAACTCAGGACTTTGTTTATTATGCTAGTAAAGTGATCTGCTATTCTTTTCACTAGGGTGTATTATTGCCAGGAGTTAGTGCCACTAGGCTGTGTGGTCTTATCATGTGGACATGATATTGAGACAATTTAGAGGGATAATTGGTAGGGGTGTCATATTTGAGCTGCCATATATATGGGTTTCATTCTCCACGTGAAAGTTCAAAAGATGGTATGTCAAGTATATGTATATATACATATATATGTGTATATATATATTCTATGGGTATAAGTATTGTGAGACCTACCCACCAAGAATTATTCAGAAAGAGTTAGATTACACTGTGTGTGTTGGTACCCATTAATAGAGCTCTGTTGTGTCAATTGGCCTGGCTATGTGTGCAGACTTAATATCTAGGGTAGGAAAAAGGAACCCATCATACTAAATATTAATTAGTTTAAGTGTCAGTGTAATTTTTGGTGGTGTTTCTGGGTCACACCTGGGGATGCTCAGGGGTTACTCCTGGATCTGCATTGAAGAATCTCTCTTAGTGGTGCTCAGGAGACTCTCCAGAATGCCAAGGATTGAACCCAGCTTGACTATGTGCAAGGTAAGTGCTCTGTGTGCTGTACTATCTCTCCAGCCCAGTGCCAGGGGTATTTGAGTGGCAGTGGGCTTGCATGAGTTTCATGGTTTGGATTAAAGTGCAGGCTCTGTTACTGGCCAGAACTTTTTTTCTTTTTTCTTTTTGGTTTTTGGGCCACACTCAGTGGGTTACTTCCAGCTATGCACTCAGAAATCACTTCTGGCTTGGAGGACCATATGGGATGTGTCGGATCGAACTGAGGTCCGTCCTGGACCAGCCGCATGCAAGGCAAATACCCTACCACTGCACCATCATTTCATTTCCATGTGACTGGTCAGAACTGTTACCTGGAATTTTGAATCAGTGGCTGAATTTTGGGGGTTCAAATTGCTAATTCTGGGACCAGAGAGATAGCATAGTGATAGGGTGTTTACCTTGCACGTAGCCGATTCAGGATGTGGTTTGAATCCTGTCATCCCATATGGACTCCCGAGCCTGCCAGGAGTGGTTTCTGAACACAGAGCCAAAAGTAACCCCTAAATGCCACCAGTTGTGACCCAAAAAAACAAACAAAAAATTGCTAATGGCTGGCTAATGGTAGAATCAACTTTCTGTTTGTTGGTATTGTGTCTGTCCTGGTACATGTTCCAATAAAGGATATGTTAGGTTTTCTTACACTTTACCAGGACATGGGGCCAACCTCATGTGTAACTTCCTGTCCTTAATATGATAATTAAATCAATTCATGGGAACAACCTACCTATTAGTTCCCTCTACTGTGGGAACTTTATGTAATGCAATGAATTATCTTGGTACCACTCACAGTTGGACAGCGAATAGTCACATTATTTCTCAAGCGTTCATAAACTAAGCACATAGTCTCTTTTGTCACATTTGATACTGCTTGAGAAGTTACACAATTCAGAAACATGATTAGTCTAATTATTTCATCAAATCTCTCAGTTCTAAGATTAGACAAGTTCAATTCAACAGTTATGTCTCAATTCTTGAAACAGAATGAGAAAAAGTTCTGAGGTCTGCAGTATAGTGGGTAGGTCATTAGTCTTGCACATAGCTTATCCGGGTTCAATCTCCATCACCCTATATAGTCCCCTGAGAACTGCCAGAAGTGATCCTGAAGTATAGAGCCAGGAGTAAGCCCTGAACACCTCGAAGTATGACCTAAAAGAAAAAAAAATAAAGTTCTAAGCAGGGGTCCTCAAACTTTTTAAATAGGGGGCCAGTTCACTGTCCTTTAGACTGTTGGAGGGCCAGATTACAGTAAAAACAAAAATTACGAACAAATTTCTATGCACACTGCATATATCTTATTTAGAAGTGAAGAAACAAAATGGGAATAAATACAATATGTGGCCCGCGGGCTGTAGTTTGAAGACCCCTGTAAGAGACAAAAATCAATCATTGAAGGGGCCGGTGAGGTGGCGCTAGAGGTAAGGTGTCTGCCTTGCAAACGCTAGCCAAGGAAGGACTGCGGTTTGATCCCCCGGTGTCCCATATGATTCCCCCCAAGCCAGGGGCAATTTCTGAGTGCTTAGGAGTAACCCATGAGCATCAAACAGGTGTGGCCTGAAAAACCAAAAAAAATAAAATAAAATCAATCATTGAAATCAATCAAAAATTAACAATTAAAATAAAAAATAATCCCATCGTAAGTTCTGAGAACTACCAATGGGGAATTATTTTTAGATGTCAGAACATCTTCAGGTGGTAGATTCTTCTGGGTTTCAGTGTTCTCTAATGTTTAGAAAGCGCATGTTTGATCCAAGTGTAATCACTGTAGTGATCTTTTTGGGATTTTTATCTCTACGTTTTGTTTGCATGTTCTTGAAAAAGAACTGTCTTCACTTATATTCAGATTAGGAGACTGACACGCTGCCTACTGAGCTATGAAGGAACCACATGTCTTCACTTATATTCAATATAAGTCAACTATGAAAATTGCAATAATTTAGTTTTGGTAGTCACATATTAGGGAATATTTCAAATTTCAAAAGCCAAAACTAAAGGCACTGTGATTTACATGGTTATTCTATATTTACATGGTAAATCTATAGTAGAGTTTCAGGAGTACAAAGTTCTAATACCAATCCCACCAGCCATTTAAAGGGAAAAATTTTTTTAAATGCTTAATCATACATTCACGAAAGTATATGCAACTGAAATATATTTTTCCTTTGCCTTTCCTTAAGAAAAATAGTAAAGTTAATTTATTTGAAAATTAGACTTAGTTGTAATAAACTTGGCCAAAGATAATCATAATTTGCTTTGCTATTAAACTCATAATCTTTTTTTTTCTGGGTCACACCCAGCAGTGCTCAGGGATTACTCCTGGCTCTACACTCAGAAATCACTCCTGGCAGGCTCGGGGGACCATATGGGATGCCAGGATTCAAACCACCATCCTTCTGCATGCAAGGCAAACACCCTACCTCCATGCCATCTCTCCAGCCCCTCATAACCTCTTATAGTGGAACAACTTAACATATTGCTTTTCCCAGTGAGATTGTCATGTCTTTCAATCTCTAGGCTTCAGGTCAACTTGTTTCAGTTTTATTAACTTCCATTTTTTAGTTTTGAAAGAGGAATAGAATTATTTTTTTGTTAGAACCTGTTTCACATGCCAGTGCTCTTGATGGGTTTATCTTTTGAGACATTAGAGTCTAGACTTTATGAAATCTGATACAGTAGACTGCTCTGGGTCTATTCATGCCCTTGTGAAACTCATAGTTAGATGGATATACCTACAAGACCCTTGGAAAAGATGCTCCAACTTCCAGACAATGTGATGCTGATGTCCCGTCTGTTTTGTTACTTGGACGACTTTTGTCTAAGACTCCTTAGGATCTATGACCAGAGACACTTTTACCCTTTTGTATTTTTAGTATGAATATTAAATTGTACCATTTTTTGTTAAAAACAATGTGTAATCTCCAAAACCAAAGCAAAATGTGTAGTTACACAAATTAGTAGTTACACAAAATTAGTTACACAGAAAAATCCAACTAAACAACATGGTTCTGGGTATTATAACAATATAATCTTTTTCAATCCATGAAACTATGTGCATTCAAATCTGAATCAGAGTCTGGCTGGCTAAAATTATTAGTGAAGCATTCATCTCATTGAGTTTAAATTTTTTGTTACTATATCTCACTACTGCCTTCAGGCCTGAAGGATTTCCTTTCATAGATCTGCTGTAAATTAATCTGTCACGTGGTAAGCAAATGCACCAATGAAATATTTGCCAGCTTAACTTGCATATTCTTAATTTATTCAATAAAACCATTTTTACTTTTAAAACCAATTAAGGGGCTCAGGAAGAGCTCCAACAGTCTTGAGCACATATTCATGGAAGAGGTTAGATTTTGATCCCTTTTGGGGACCGAGTGCCCCATGCTCACAAGCTATCTCCCAGCCCAGCCCTAGCTGGAGTAGCTTGGAAGCATGACCATGTCCAACTCCCATCTCTCCAACCTACCCCACTCAAGAACAGTCATCAGTCTTTTAGTAAATCTAAGTGGCTCTTAAAAGAGCCTTTGGTCACAAAGTTTATGTGGTCACTTAAGTTTTACTTGGAGCTGGTGTACTTGGAGACAGCCTTAGTCCCTTCAGATACTACGTGTTTGGCCAGCTCCTAGAACAGCAGCAGGTGCATGGCCGTCTGGACCTCCCTGGATGTGATGGTTGAGTGATTGTTGTAGTGTGCCAGATGGGAGGCCTCACCTACAATGCGCTTGAAGATGTCACTAAAGAAAGAATTAATGATGCTCATGGCCTTGGAAGAAATACCAGTGTTGGGATGGACTTGCTTCAACACTTAATAGATGTAGATGAAATAACTCTCTTGTGGCATCTCTTATGTTGCCTCCTCTCCTCCTTCTTCTGGTTTTCGTTACAGCTTTCTTGAAGCCCTTCATGGAGATGGAGATGGTTGTGTTCTTGGAAGTCCAACTTTGGCATCGTTGGTATCATAGCTCTCATAGGAAGAAAGGCAGGCAGCTGCATGGTATTTATAGGCCCAGGCTCCAACGCCACCTTGGGTAGTCGACGCCTGATTGGATGATGGGTAGGGCAGGATGCAAATCAAGCTCTTCTCTACGCTTCTCTGATTGGATCTTGAAGCACTCAACCAATCAAATCGAGAGGCTCACACCCGCCCCCCCAGACTATAAGTAACCCCTGCAACTGCCCCAACGGATGACTTTTCCCAGGATAACGGACCATGTCTGGACGCGGCAAGCAAGGTGGCAAGGCCCGGGCCAAAGCCAAGACCCGCTCATCGCGGGCCGGGCTGCAGTTCCCAGTGGGTCGTGTCCACCGGCTGCTCCGCAAGGGCAACTACTCGGAGCGGGTCGGGGCCGGCGCCCCGGTCTACCTGGCGGCCGTGCTCGAGTACCTGACGGCCGAGATCCTGGAGCTGGCGGGCAACGCGGCGCGCGACAACAAGAAGACGCGCATCATCCCGCGCCACCTGCAGCTGGCCATCCGCAACGACGAGGAGCTCAACAAGCTGCTGGGCCGCGTCACCATCGCGCAGGGCGGCGTCCTGCCCAACATCCAGGCCGTGCTGCTGCCCAAGAAGACCTCGGAGAGCCACCGTCACAAGGCCAAGGCCAAGTAAGAAGGTTGGACGCCCCGGCAGGTATCCTCCTGAAGGTCCTTGGAAGGAAGGGAAGGACCATCCCTTGATCCCTGATCCCTTCTAGATCCCCCAAATGGAAAGCAAAAACGTTCTTCAGAGCCACTCAAGAGTTTCTGAAAGACTATAGGTGTGCAAAAAACAAAATGGAGAGCAGATTCATCACCAGCTCAGGAATTGTTGGTTGACCCCCCCCCCCGGCTATTGTTTTATTAACCAATAAAAGGTCTTTTTTGGCTCAACAAGAATCTAGTTCTGTGGAGTTATTTTGACCAAGGAACTCAATCTATTAGGTGGAGCTGGTTTTTTTTTTTTTTTTTTTTGGTTTTTGGGCCACACCCGTTTGACGCTCAGGGGTTACTCCTGGCTATGCGCTCAGAAATCGCCCCTGGCTTGGGGAGACCATATGGGACGCCGGGGGATCGAACCGCAGACACCTTACCTCTAGCGCCACCTTCCCGGCCCCGGTTTTTTTTTTTTTAATTATTATTTTCCTTCAGTTCTTTAGAATTGATGGGCCAGCCATTCTGGGAGGGGAAATGAATGTTATTCTGGAGTTGGGTTTTCTTTTTTTTTAAGGGGGGTTAGGGGAGAGAAGCAAATTTGGGGTTTGTGATAATTGGACATAAGGCCTGAGAGTGAAGGTGAATTCCTATTTTAAGGCGTGTGTGTGTGTGTGTGTGTGTGTGTGTGTGTGTGTGTGTGTGAAGTGATAGCACTAAATTATACAAGCATAGGAGAGGCAATTGTTTGGGAAATGTATGTTCAACGTTTCAGTTGATTTTTGAACAAGCCAGGTATGGTTAGCAAATTGCCACATGCAGCTATGGGGCATGGCTAACAGAAAATCATTTCCTTGTAAAGGTTTTAGTAAGACTCCACAACCTGAGATCTTAAAACTTTAAAACATGTTAATCTAAAAGTGTGTGCAAACATTTGACATCTACTTGTGAGAAAAGCATTAACAATGAGTAATAGGTATATAACTAAAATTGGATGGAAGTTGCATCTCAGCAAAATACATTTTGACAATGAACTATATTAAGGTGGTAAAAACTTGTAAATTCAGAAATAGAATTCTGGAGACAAAAATGAACTAAAACTTTGTTCATCCTCTTAGCACTGCATATAATTAGATACTCAGACAACTAAAAAATAGGAAAGCATGGGGCCGGGCGGTGGCGCTAAAGGTAAGGTGCTTGCCTTGCCTGCGCTAGCCTCGGACAGACCGCGGTTCGATCCCCCGGTGTCCCATATGGTCCCCCAAGCCAGGAGCGACTTCTGAGCGCATAACCAGGAGTAACCCCCGAGCGTCACCGGGTGTGGCCCAAAAACCAAAAAAAAAAAAAATAGGAAAGCAGCCTATTTTACAAAAATAAAACCATCAACAGGGCCAGAGCAATAGTACAGCAAATAGGGCTGGCCTAGTTTCATCTCTGGCATCCCATATGATCCCTCAAGCCTACCAGAGTGATCCCTGAAAGAACTAGAAGTAAACCCTGAGCACCACTCACCAAACCTCCAAAAGAGTTTTAAGAAACATCATTAGATGTGGCCCCCAAACAAATCACAACAAAAACCTGTACATTTATAACAAACTACAAAAACTCTTAATCACTCATAATCTAGCTTGACTTTAGATCATAGTATTATACCCTAATCTTTTCGTGAAGCCTTTTAGCCATAAGTGTTAACACTCCTGTGACCATGCTATCTACATTACAATAGAAGAAAATATATTTAAAAATTACAAGGAATAACTTGCCCTCCTACCCCAAAACCTGTTTGTTAGCAGATACACGCCAATTTTACATTGCCTGATGCAACAAAATATAAAATGGAATTTTAAGAATATAGGCCATTAAAAGACAATTTGCAATCAATGTCAGATCTCACAATGTTGTTCCTAAAGTCACTGAAGACTCACCAAGCTGGTTAGTGCTTATTGAGCTTTCTGTTTTTGTTTTCACTTATTGAGCTTGGTGAGTTGCTATGCAACCTTCCCATCAAATTTGCTGTGCTCTTCTTTTTTTTAATTTTTAAAAAATTTTTTTTTATTTTTGGGTCACACCCGGCGGTGCTCAGGGGTTACTCCTGGCTGTCTGCTCAGAAATAGCTCCTGGCAGGCACAGGGGACCATATGGGACACTGGGATTCGAACCAACCACCTTTGGTCCTGGATTGGCTGCTTGCAAGGCAAACACCTCTGTGCTATCTCTCCGAGCCCTGCTGTGCTCTTCTGAGTACCGTGAAATTTGGGAAAGGGACATCCTGCTATAGGAGCTGTGGATTTGGACCCCCCCCCTTCTTTTATAGCAGAGGAGGTTGGGTGTGGAGGCTAGGTAGAAGGGAGAAGAATCTGCCCATATCCATTCCAAGAAGGCCAGAATTTTTAGCTCAGACATGGATCTATCTGGGATGATTTGGTGGTTTGGTGGCTTGTTGAGCTATGCTGACATATTTGAAAATGTGGGTGAAATGTATTTCTGAAGAAAAAAGAAAACTTGCTGAAATTAAACCTACAAAGTATCTAGAACTAAGAGAAATGGGAGGCAAAAATTGAAGTTATTCAAGAATTTCCAGCCTCAAAGATCAGTCTTCCAAGGTGTATCTTCTTGGATATTTGAGGAAAAGATTAGTCTATAGCTAAGGGAATAGTTCCAGATAATGAAAAAAAAACTCATAGTTTTGATAAAATATAAAATCCAATGGAGAAATAAAATTATTTAAAAATAATAAAAATTTAATGTAATTAACAAAATCAGTGCTACCAAGGACAGTGCAATATAAAATTTGCATAATCAACAGTCTTCCTTTAAATCTTCCTTAAATATAATAAATCATGTCGGTCATTAAAAATTACTATACAATGAAAAATGAGGACTACCTAAGAAACGTGGTTGTTTGAAAAAGTCAAATTTACTCTATAAAGAAAAGAAAGAACAAATCTTGTGTTAAGCACTCAAGATGCTAAAATAACATTTACTGGTACATATAATTTGATAATTTTGTCTGAATGAATTAGTATCCATTGTTAGAAGACTTTTTAAAATTATTCCAGCCTATTAGACCACATTTTTTCTTCTTTTTGGAGTAAAGGTGGATGGGTCTCATTTGGTCGTGACCCAGGGTGTTGAATCTGGAAAAGAGGTGAAAAACTTTTCGGTTTTTCTGACTTGAAAATATTATTTCATTTTTATATTAACTAGTTTTTTTTTTGAAAATTATATGGGGAATCTGTTGGTAGTCTGAAAATTGTTCATTGTAAAGGTGGAGAGAAAACCAGGCTTCATTTCAGAGACATGGTTAATGTAAGGCTTTCTGGAAAAAAAATAAATCAGGCAAGTCTCTCAGCTAGACTCACAAAAGAGCGTTTTCCCTGAGCTTAAAATATCAGATTATAATCCTTCTCAATTCCCACTAAACTAATTTCAATACTGCACTTTGAAAAATACAGGCACAATTAATTAGCTAAGAGAGACAGAGAGAGAGAGAGAGAGAGAGAGAGAGAGAGAGAGAGAGAAGGAGAGAGAGAAGGAGAAGGAGAGAGAGGGGGGAGGGAGAAGGAAGGATTAGAGAGAGTAAACCAATAGAACTGTCTCTTCTGGTCTCCAGCGATTGGCCCAAAGTTGGAAAAGTGGCTGAACTGAGTCAATGAGCATATTCTGGGATTTTATCTTTTCTTTGGAATGTATTTTTCTTTCTTTAATAGGGATGTACATGAAACTATGGAACTGCCAAAGATGTAGCTACTGCTTCTTAGTAGAAGTTGAGAAAACAGGAGACCTAAAAAGGTTTTGTTTATTCAAAAACAGATTTGGGAAGCCTGTGGCAGGGGACAAGAGAGTGACACTTGCAGTTCCTTCATCTGAGCTTGTTTCAAGGGCTCTTATGTGAGCTGTTTCAGTCTACTTAACATTACTTCACCTGCACTTGTGTGTGTGTGTGTGTGTGTGTGTGTTTAACTATTATTTTAATTTGGTATCTTTTCTTTTTCTTTTTTCTTTTTTTTTATGTTTGGGCCACACCCTGTGACACTCAGGGGTTACTCCTGGCTATGCTCTCAGAAATCACTCCTGGCTTGGGGGACCATATGGGACACTGGGGAATCAAACCTTGGTCCATCCTAGGCTAGCGGGGCAAGACAGATGCCTAACCTCTTGCACTATCACTCCGGCCCCTTAATTTTGTTACTATCATGAGAGATTAAGAGTTATTAGTAAAATCTAACTCAGTAAGATGTAAAAAAAAATAAGAAATACAAATGGCTAAAAGGCACATGAAAAAATGCTCCACATCACTAATCATCAGGGAGATGCAAATCAAAACAACTATGAGGTACCATCTCACGCCACAGAGATTGGCACACGTCACAAAGAATGAGAACAAGCAGTGTTGGCGGGGATGTGGAGAGAAAGGAACTCTTATCCACTGCTGGTGGGAATGCTGTCTAGTTCAACCTTTGTGTAAAGCGATATGGAGATTTCTCCTAAAGCTGGAAGTTGAACTCCCATATGATCCAGTTATATTACTCCTAGGGATATATCCTAGGAACACAAAAATACAATACAAAAATCCCTCTCTCACACCTATATTCATTGCAGCATTGTTTACAATAGCCAGACTCTGGAAACAGCCTAGATGCCCCTCAATAGATGAAGGGTTAAAGAAACTATGGTACATATACACAATGGAATATTATGCAGCCATCAGAAGAGATGAAGTCATGAAATTTTCCTATACATGGATGTATATGGAATCTATTATGCTGAGTGAAATAAGTCAGAGGGAGAGAGATAAACACAGAATGGTCTCCCTCATCTATGGGTTTTGAGAAAAATGAAAAACATTTGTGTAATGATTCTCAGAGACAAAATAGAGGAGGACTGGAGGGTCCAGCTCCTGACATGAAGCTCACCACAGGGATCGTTTAGTGCAATCACAGAAATAATTACACTGAGAACTATCATAACAAAATGTGACTTAATGAGGGAAGTAGAAAGCCTGTCTAGAGTACAGGCCAGTGTGGGGTGGGGAGGAAGGACACTTTGGATATGCTCATGGGAATGTTGCACTGGTGAAAGATATTTTTAATATATATATTAAAAATAAAAAAGAAAAGATAAGGCCTCCCAATTCTTACCACAGTCTGTGTTCTTTACACTGACTGTATATAAAGAGGAAGTACAGTAAATGCACCCCATATACCCCTCAACCCAGGCCCTTTGCCTGGTCTGTATTGTGAATTGGGGGCAAAAAAAAAAATAAAACTTCCACTTCCATCTCTTAGCATAACAAATAAATGCATAAAAGACCTGGGATAAATTTTGTACAATGATCAAATGAAAGAAAGCATCAGGATTAAAGATTAAAAGTTCTCAAGAGTCAGGAGAAAGTTCTGGAAAGTGATCATTGAATTTTCTGGCATGAAAATTGATAGCAGCTGAGCAAATTAGGTCTTATCTCAAGTGGGTTTAAGAGAGTTTGAGGTGAGAAGTCAGAACAAAATATGTTTCACAATAACTGCATGAGAAATGCAATGGGAATTGTCTTGAACAATTTTGGCCCCGGAGTATAGCAAGGAGAAGGAAAGAAATGGAGTGGAGGAGGAGAAACACAAATATGAAAGGCTAGGGGCCAGGGCCCAAGTGGTCTCAGATGCATTGGCGGTGCTAAAAAATAAAAAGAACAGAACTAAATATTCAAGCCAAAGTCAGCAACAATGGAATCAAGAGACCCAAACTTTAACAATCTAAACTTAAAATTGGCTTGTTATGGGCATAAAATGGGCAGTCTGGGGACAGAGGGCAGTGGTATGGGATGCACTCTGGAAACATCGGTGGAGAACGTTGGACATTGATGGTGGGATTGGCTCTGATTCACCGTATGCCTGTAACCCAAGTATGAAAGACTTTGTAAATCACAATGGTTTCAATAAAATAAAATAATAAAAGGCTAAAAAATAAGTTTTAGACTTTTTAAATGTTTTGCCATAAAAATTAAGCAGAATTACAAGCTGCCAGTTTTCACAGGGGAAAAAAAACAATGGCCTTTTAGTAAATGGCTTTAGACAACAAAACAATTTGAGTCAACCAAAATATATTGTTTTGATTCTATGTAGCATTTAGTTCTTTTTTGGGGGTGGGCACATCTGGTGGTGCTCAGGAGTTACTTCTGGCTCTGTGCTCAAGAATCTGTCCTGGCATTGCTTAGTGAACCATAGGTATGCCAGGGATCTGACCCAGGTCAGCCACATTCAATGCAAACACTTTACCTGTTGTACTACTGCTCCAGCCGCAAGAACTTATGTTCTGTTCAGAAGGGGGATGCTAGAGAAAGATATAAAAGAAAAGACAAGACATATTTCATTTCTAATAAAGGATGGAAAAGCCCTAAGGGATATCTGAAGAGATAGTGCTATTAACTATCTAGCTGATCATTTAAGGACAAATGTTTTTTTCTTTGGATTGTAAGTTCCCAGTGACCTGTATGGAACTGAAGAAAGAAAAGGTTGTCAATCGAAGTCGAACATTAAGCCATTGAGCCAATAAAATAATTTCCATCCAGTGACATCCCAAGTTAAATCATTTACCTTCTGGAAAAATAACACTAATTTTTGGAAAGCAGAGTATGCTTTATTTGAAAGGAAAAGGGGTTCTGCACTTTACCTTCTGCATGTAAGTCTTAACTATTTTTTTTCTTAATATTCTGCTTTGAAATGGGAATGGATTTCCCCTAGCTAGAAAATCAGTTTGATTAGTTTTAGGTTTAGATATTGTTTAACTGAATAAGAAAATTATGGCTTTCTCAGATAATTCTGTAAATAAAGGGAACAAATTTATCTTACCTTAGAAAACATAAGATTTCCAGAACTATCGGAATTAAAATTTTAGAGAATAAAGTCATCAAAAAAAGAAAAGGTGATTGCATGGATGTAAACGGAATTATCTAAGCAGACAAACCAATAATTGATTGACTGATTGATTGATTGTGGCTGATCGCCACACCTGGCAGTCCTCAGTGGGTACTCTTGGCTCTGTGCTTCGAAGTGAGACCTAGTGGTGTTTAAGAGATCATATATCTCCCTGATGATTAGTGATGTGGAGCATTTTTTTCATGTGTCTTTTGGCCATATGTATTTCTTCTTTGTCAAAGTGTCTGTCCATTTCTTCTCCCCATTTTTTGATGGGATTAGATTTTTTTTCTTGTAAATTTCTGTCAGTGCCTTGTATATTTTGGAGATTAGGCCCTTATCTGATGGGTATTGGGTGAATAGTTTCTCCCACTCAGTGGGGGGGGGCTCTTGTATCCTGGGCGCTATTTCTTTTGAGGTGCAGAAGCTTCTCAGTTTAATATATTCCCATCTGTTAATCTCTGCTTTCACTTGCTTGGAGAGTGCAGTTTCCTCCTTGAAGATGCCTTTAGTCTCAATGTCCTGGAGTGTTTTACCTACATGTTGTTCTATATATCTTATGGTTTTGGGTATGATATCGAGGTCTTTCATCCATTTGGATTTAACCTTCGTACATGATGTTAGCTGGGGATCTAAGTTCAATTTTTTGCAAGTGGCTAGCCAGTTGTGCCAACACCACTTGTTGAAGAGGCTTTCTTTGCTCCATTTAGGATTTCTTGCTCCTTTATCAAAAATTAGGTGATTGTATGTCTGGGGAACATTCTTTGAGTATTCAAGCCTATTCCACTGATCTGAGGGCCTGTCTTTATTCCAATACCATGCTGTTTTGATAACTGTTGCTTTGTAGTACAGTTTAAAGTTGGGGAAAGTAATTCCTTCCATATTCTTTTCCCCAATGATTGCTTTAGCTATTCTAGGGTGTTTATTGTTCCAAATGAATTTCAAAAGTGCCTGATCCACTTCTTTGAAGAATGTCATGGGTATCTTTAGAGGGATAGCATTAAATCTGTATAATGCCTTGGGGAGTATTGCCATTTTAATGATGTTAATCCTGCCAATCCATGAGCAGGTTATGTGCTTCCATTTCTGCATGTACTCTCTTATTTCTTGCAGCAGAGTTTTATAGTTTTCTTTGTATAGGTCCTTCACATTTTTAGTCAAGTTGATTCCAAGATATTTGAGTTTGTGTGGCACTATTGTGAATGAGGTTGTTTTCTTAATGTCCATTTCTTCCTTATTACTACTGGTGCATAGAAAGGCCATTGATTTTTGTGTGTTAATTTTGTATCCACATCCACATCCCTAATCATCAGGGAGATGCAAATCAAAACAACTATGAGGTACCACCTCACACCACAGAGATTGGCACACATCACAAAGAATGAGAACAAGCAGTGTTGATGGGGATGTGGAGAGAAAGGAACTCTTATCCACTGCTGGTGGGAATGCTGTCTAGTTCAACCTTTATGGAAAGCAATATGAAGATTCCTCCAAAAACTGGAAATCAAGCTCCCAAACAACCCAGCTATATCACTCCTAGGAATATACCCTAGGAACACAAAAATACAATACAAAAATCCCTTCCTTACACCTATATTCATTGTAGCACTATTTACCATAGCAAAACTCTGGAAACAGCCAAGATACCCTTCAACAGATGAATGGCTAAAAAAACAGTGGTACATATACACAATGAAATATTATGCAGCTGTCATGAAATTTTCCTATACATGGATGTACATGGAATCTATTATGCTGAGTGAAATAAGTCAGAGAGAGAGAGAGAAAGATGCAGAATGGTCTCACTCATCTATGGCTTTTAAGAAAAATGAAAGACATTCTTGCAATAATAATTTTCAGACACAAAAGAGAAGAGAGCTGGAAGTTACAGCTCACGTAGTGAAGCTCACCACAAACAGGGATGAGTTTAGAGAGAAGTAACATTTTGAACTATCCTAATAATGAGAATGTACCAGGGAAATAGAAAGCTTGTCTAGAGTACAGGTGGGGGTTGGGTGGGGAGGAGGAAGATTTGGGACATTGTTGATGGGAACGTTGCAATGGTGATGGGTGGTGGTCTTTACATGACTGAAACCCAAACACAAGCATGTATGTAATAAAGTTGGTTAAATAAAAAAAAAAACAAATATTAAGATCACTGTATGATGTTTTGTATAGCCAAATTTACTATAATTTTAAGCAGAAGTTTTGGTTGACATTGAAAAAGCAAAAGTACCCCCCCAAAATAAAAAGAGATTGTATATCATGCCAGGGATTTATATTGAGGTTGACCAAATGCAAGACAGATATTTTACTTCCACTATTATCTCTCCAGCCCAAACCAGCATTTTTTTTGTAATTTTTTTGCCAGAAAATGCAAAATCTCCTTCACCAGTGCAACCTTCCTGCCACCAATGTCCTCCATTTCTCTCCTCCCCCACCCCCTGCCCAGGCATTGCATTTTTCGATCATTGTCATGGTAGTTGTTACCACTCTTTTTTTGGGGGGAGAGGGGCATACCCAGTGATGCTGAGGAGTTACTCCTGGCTATATACTCAGATATTGCTCCTGGCTTGGGGGAATCATATGGGATGCCGGAATTGAACAGAGGTCCATCTTGGGTCAGCCACATGCAAGGTAAACGCCCTACTGCTGTGCTATCTCTTCTACTCCAGTTGTTACTACTCTTTGTGGTAAGCTTCATATCATGGACTGGTCCTTCTGGCCCTCATCTTTTTTTTTGTTTTTTTTTTTGGATGATTTATTTTTAATTATGAGAACAAAGATGCAAAGAAAGAGGACAAGGTAAAGTTACAGTGGAATGACAATCACCCATAAATAGAATTCTCAGAAGTCCCCTTGCTGATATCTTGACTTTGAACATTCAGCCAAAGAACATTAAAACAGAACCCATGTACAATTATACAATTACTTTGTCCCTTAAATCCCCAGATTGTAATACATTATAATATTTCTTAGCAGCACAGAAAGCAATCTAAAGCCATAAAACTTATGTAACTCCTTAAACATTGAAGGCATAGTATTTTTCTACATTTCCATGCACATGCATATTAGTTTCAGTTAACCTTAAAAATTTAAGTGGGTTTTATTTTTAAGGATTAGAGTCAAAGAGCACAGTAAAACGGTGTTAGAGTAGCAATTATCGTGTGCATAGGCCTACCAAAATATGGGGGACATGGAAAGGAAAAGCCTTGGCCCTAACGTTTCCTGGCATAAGACCAACTCTAGGCTCCAGGCAAACTAGTTTGCCCAATCCAAGTCATTGTCTGTAGTGTTCTGGCCCTCATCTTTATTGTCTCTGGGTATTATTACTATATTGTCTTTTATTTTTCTTAAAATAAAGTCAGCCATTTTAAACTGTACTTTTAAGTAATTTTATTTAAAAATAATTTTAGGCCACACCCAGTGGTGCTCAGGGATTATTCCTGGGTCTGTGCTCAGAAATCATTCCTGGCAGGCTTGGGAGGACCATATAGGATGTTAGGGATTAAACCCAGGTGGGCCGTGTACAAGACATATGCTCACCCTGCTGTGCTATCTATTGCTCAAGCCCTAGTACTTTTAAGTGTTAATGTCACCCAAGTATTGGAATTGGGTTGTTGACTTGCTACTTGTTTTTATAGACTGCTTTCAAAAACATAGTATAAAAAACACCAATGCTAAATTCTGGCAGAAGTATTTTTTTTCAGAGCTAAAAGATCAAATTACCATAATCTAAATAATGGCATTTCAATAAATTTATATAAAATAAAAAGAAATCTGACGTAGAATTACATTTAAATTATAGATCTTGGATTGCTGTGGATGGAAGGTGAGGCCTTTCTCCACCAGCCTGGACCAGGCGCCTGCAACCCCTCCCAGCCGGTGAGTCTGCAGGTTCAGGGTAGCTTCGAGGAAATGATTCCCAGCACTCAGATTTAAGGAGACATGAAGCTTTATATTAGTAGGCCTTAGCCACCATGCATGGCTTCTAAGCTAACTTTTTAAGTAGCCCTTTAAGCTGCCCTTAATTCAATACTGAATCTGCCATCTCTACAAGCTGCTTCTGCTGAGTCTTCTTGCTGAATTCCTTCCTGAATCCCCTCAGTAAACTCTTTCTTACCTTCCATAGACACCTCCCAGAAATGGGCTGGACTTACCATCAGGTAGTATTAGCATTTTTCCCTGGAAGGGGATGACAATCTGATATTTGGGTAAATAAATGTTAGGAATTGTGGAGGTGGGAAATAGACCTTTAATTTGGAAGTAAAATAAGATCCACTATAACTTCTTTTATGGAGGAAATGTTCAGTGCTAGGACCAGAGTGAATGAATATTTGGTCTTAATAGTCTGAATGAATGAATTTAAGGGAAAAATCCCATCCAGTTGGGGCTTTAGCACCGTGGGAAGGGAGTTTGCCTTGCATGCAGCTGACTCAGGTTCAATCTCCAGCATCCCATATGGTCCCCTGAGGCCATCAGGAGTAATTTCTGAGCCCAGAGCTAGGAGTGATCCCTGAGCACTGCTGGATGTAGCCCAAACTCTCCCTCCCATTGTGAAGTAATAATAACAGAGAATCAAATTACATCTTAATACAAAGGAAATAGATAATTAGTTTTGGTAAAGAAAATTGATGATACATTGATATGAGGATATTATCTTCCCTTATTTTTAATCTTTATAAAGGAAGTTTATTTAGAAGGTTAAGTTATAGTCTAAGTCTAAATGCATTTTCACATTCATTACTTTTATGAAATTAGTATTTGATGACTATCTCATATTCAAGAAATAATTAGTTTATTTGAATATTAATGACCATTGGTTGCTCCTGATTATTTACTTTTATACACAAAGCTACACAAAGCATCTAGGAACATACTTAATTATGTGATTATAAATCAAACTTTCTGGTAAAATTATGAACTCAGGTATCTTTCCTATTGAGAGGAGGGCTGAACTTTGACTCTAATAAGCAAAGGAACTTTGTTGTTTACCGTTTTGATTAAACTTTGTGATAAAAATATTTCCAATAGTTATTAAGTAAGATGGATAGAAAATAGTAATACCTTGTCAATTCATATGTTTTTTAGTAGTACTAGGGAATAATGTATTTTATCATGATTTTTCTATAACTGTACGTTGATTTGGTAGTTACCTACTGTATCAATTTTGATCATTTTATTATTGAAGAAGTTAAAAATATCCACCCCCTTTGTTATTTTGTGTTATAATTATATTCTCTCCTTTTACCAATGACTTTGATGGTCTCTGATTTCATGCCCTTTGATTTTTTGCAGTATTTTTATTGTATGTGTATTGTAATGAAACTTTTTGTTTTGTTTCAGAGCCTCACCTGTCTCTCTGTTCAGGTATTATTTCTAACATTGCTCAGGGGACCACATGGGATGACGTAAATTGAACCCGGGTCAACTGCTTGCAAGGCAGGCAAGCGCACTAACAGCATACTATTGCTATAGCCCGAGAAACTTTTTAATTTGGTTTCAAATGCTCCACTCACTATGATTCATATAGCTAGGAATTCTGGTGTTTCATTACTTCTGGAAAAATCTTACTCATTACTACGCAAATTTAAGGTCTTCAATTCTCTTTAAGTTCTCCTTTTCGATGCCTCATTTACAAATATGGGACCTATTTACTATTTCCCAAGTTTCTTTCTTTTCCCCCTTTATTTGGCACTGTGATAATATAATATTAATATTTATACTTAATAGTGATGCTTTGTAATATTTTTTGCTTATCACCCCCCCTCAGAATGTCAGCATCTTCCACTGTGGTCTCTTGGTTTTCTAGTCTCTTTTCTTTTATTCCACATATTCTCAGTATACTTCGGTGTGGGGTTTAAGGATGGTTTCTAATTGACAATCTTTCTTTATACTGATATCAGAGACATGGAAACATATAAATAAAAGAATTCTATAATTCATCAGGACAACCCAGCCAAATCCAGCATTTTAGAGAAGTACAAAGTCCCAGACCCTACAACTGGCAAGTGATAGAGTTTAAATGGCAATCCAATTCCCCAGAAACCTAATGTAATACCTTTTCCATTAATTGTGTTATTTACAAGAAAGACAAATCAAACTCACAATGAGTATCAATTCATTTGTACTAGAAAGGCTTGTACAAGAGACAAGTGTTGGTGAGGTCAGAGAGAAAGTACAGGGGAGGTTAAGGTGCAAGTGTCTTTAGACCCTCACCTTGAATCATCAAGAGTCACAGGTATAGTAGTTTCATTTACATTAAATGTTCAGAACAGCTACATTTCTAGAGATAGAAGGTGAGTAGTAGTAGTTTAGGGCTTGAGAAAAAAAAGTCAAAGTATAGTAGGTATACCTGATTGTAAATGGGCTCAGTGTTTCTCTCTGAAGAAATAAAATGTTCTAAAATTAGACTTTGGGGGCTGAAGAGATAGAACAGCAGGTAGAATGCTTGCTTTACATGGAGGGCTCTCCAGACATGGCTTGTATTCTCCAGACACTACCAGGAGTAATCCCTGGGTAAAAATTTATTTTAAATAATCAATACTTATTTATTAAATAATACAAAAACAATAAGTGTTATTGAATAACAAATATAAATTTATAAAAGTTTTTTCCTAATCTCAGAAGAATTGGGGCAGTATCACATATAATGTATTTTGCCCCTCTATAGTGTTTGCTGTGTTTTTATTTATTTCAGGTGAAAAGCATCAAATCCAGTCAAAAGAGAAGCCACGTGTCTTCTAGAGTAGAAGTGAAGGAGACAGTGGGACATATTTCCAATGATAGGAACTTCAGCATGGATCAAGTCCAAACCTCCAGGAGAGGTAAAATCATGTATTGGAGGATGAATTAAAAAAAATCTGGTTTCATTGTCAGCTTGACTTCCTTTTTAGTAATACACATCTTTTTGGTACCATTAATTTTTTTTTTTGGTTTTTGGGCCACACCCTGTGACGCTCAGGGGTTACTCCTGGCTATGCGCTCAGAAGTTGCTCCTGGCTTCTTGGGGGACCATATGGGACGCCGGGGGATCGAACCGCGGTCCATCCTAGGCTAGCACAGGCAAGGCAGGCACCTTACCTCCAGCGCCACCGCCCGGCCCCGGTACCATTAATTTTTAAGGTATATACATAGTTGGAAGTAATTTTTGCTGATAGCTATGTCATCTTATCTTTGCCAGAACCTACCTGCCCTGTATACCTTTAAAGTTTCCAGCTAATTCCCTAAAGAAACTCTTTTTTTCCATTTTTTCATTAGTTCAACTAGGTACAATATTTAAAGCTTGTTCTTAATGCTCACACAAGCCAACTCCATATATTCTTCAACTGATGGTTCTAGGGTCGTTTTTGGAATCCACTCACTTTCTAGGGGGACAAGTATCTGCTAGACACCAGGAGCATTATATGTTTTATTTCTATTTCTGCTTTCTAGACTCCAACCTTCTACCTTTTCCTGACTTGGGTAGGATAAAAGAAATTCACCTTTAAGCCTTCCTGTGCTTTCTCACTTCAGGCTGTTTTGCAGTCCGATACTTGGTGGCCATCATTTTGCAATTCTATAATATTTCTGTTTTCACCCAAATGTTGGGCTTAAGCATTGCCATGCCTGCAATGGTCAACACCTCAGCCCAGACCAATAGAACCAACACCTTCGAAGAAGAGCCTCTGACTGTCTTCAATGTCAACTGGAATGAAACTCAGGAAGAAATTAAGGCAATGGTGAGTCAACGAGACATTAAATTACTTCTTTGACTCAAATAGTTTGAAGTAAAGGTGCTTTTGGAGCATCTACTAAATTCCAAGGATTACCACATAGGAACCATAATATGTATTTTGGGAGATTATACGTGAATTTTATTGTTTATGAGTGTAATCAGGACTAAGGCTGAGAGAAACCTTTTACCATTTATGGTTATAATATCTTTACCTAAATTGACAAAAAAAACCTTAATATATATTTTGGAAGAAAATAGACTTATGTTCTTTCACAACATCTTTTATTGTCTTGCCTATTATTCTCCTTGCATTTGTTTTTGTTTTGGGGCGACACCCACAATGATCAGGGGTTACAACTGGCACTGGTCTCAGAAAGTGCTTCTGGCAGTCTCAGGAGGACCATATAGGATGCATGGGATCAAACCAAGTCCATTCAAGGTTGGCAGTGTGCAGGGCAAATGCCCTCCGTGCTGTGCTGTCACTCCAGCCCCTCTTCTTGCATTTAAAAAAAAATGTGGGCCCGGAGAGATAGCACAGCGGTGTTTGCCTTGAAAGCAGCCAATCCAGGACCAAAGGTGGTTGGTTCGAATCCCGGTGTCCCATATGGTCCCCCGTGCCTGCCAGGAGCTGTTTCTGAGCAGACAGCCAGGAGTAACCCCTGAGCACCACCGGGTGTGGCCCAAAAACCAAAAGTTTATATTTGGGGGAAATTTATATATGGGGAAAGCCTATGTTTGGTACTTATATACATATATATATATATATATATATATATATATATATATATTTCTTGGAGAAGTTGATAGATAGGAGGAATTGGAGAGGTGAAATTTAAGAGAACTCGAATTTTGGTTTTGCTGCTTAAATCCTCATAATACAAATGAATAGCAACCTTCCTTTTATCATCTAGGCCCCTGTATATGACTGGAATCCTCAAATCCAGAGAATCATTTTCGGCTCTGTCAACTATGTCTCATTCTTCACTCCCCTTCCTAGTGGTTATCTATCTGGAATATATGGAGCCAAGTATGTGGTTGGAGTTAGCGTGTGTATTTCGTCCATCCTGACACTGTTCATTCCACTGGCAACTGATACTGGGGTGGTCTTGCTTATTGTCCTTTGGATAGTCCAAGGCATAGCACAGGTATGAAGATATTTTCTAAGTATCAATGAAATATGAGTTCCAAGGTGACCACAGAGAGCTAAAAATGATTTTGTTTTAGGTTAATGTAACAACAAGTCAATACTCCATTTGGATCAAATGGGCCCCTCCACTGGAAAGGAATAAACTTATTACCATCGCAATGTCAGGTAATGGGGATCATAGTTTTAATTGAATGTGCTCTTACTATCATAAGACAGACACTGAATCACTGTAGTGAAACAGCATAGACTAGTAAATCTCTTCAATCACAGAGCAATTTAGCTATGTGAGGAGGGTTTGTGAGGTGACATATGGAGTGTGCTAAGAACACACACTCAAGTTTGACTCTCTTGCATGGATCATTCTTCCCATCTTTGTTTAGGATCATCACTGGGGTGCTTCATCATTTTTCTGCTTGGTGGTATCCTAGCTTTGCTAGGTCCCTGCTTTTAGTTCCACCTAGTGCATTAGACTTTCACGTTTATGAGGTTTCTTAGAGGGTCTGCTCAGGAACTAGACTAACCATTAGCTTTATATCTGGTCACCCCAATGTCTGGCTTTGGGGGCTGTGAAAGCAGATGTAGCTTCCCTTCGGCCCCCAGTGGAATGCGCTTTAGTTCCCCCCCACCCTCGCGGGCTCTTCGGGGTAACAGGTGTGTTGATAAAAGTTTTCATTCTAAAAAAAAAAAAGAAAGAAAGACATAAATTTCTAAATAAAGATTATGGCAATATTTTCTAAAATTTTACTCAAGTATAACACACATGTATGTATGCATGTATATATACATATATGTATATATATGTTTTTCCACAAAATTAATAAATGCTCTGATTGAACAATAGAAACTTTTTTTTTTGGTTTTTGGGTCACACCTGGGGTCACTCAGGGTTCACTCCTGGCTCTATGTTCAGACATCACTCCTGGCAGGCTCAGGGGACCATATGGGATGCCGGGATTCGAACCACGGACCTTCTGCATGAAAGGCAAATGCCTTACCTCCATGCTATCTCTCCGGCCCCGAATAATAGGAATTTTTAATATTTTATATTTGCTCCTATTTTTTTTTTATCAAAGTACCATAGTTCATCAGACTGTTAATGATAGCATTTTATGTGTACTATATTCTAATGCCATATTTACCACCATAATGTCAGTTTTCCTTAATGGTATCTTTTAATTCAGGCTAGGTGATTGTTTTATTAATTTTTAAATTTTATTTTATTTTATTATTATTTTTTTAAAATACATTCATTTAACAAAACACATATTAATCAGTTTTATTTATGTTTATTAATCCCAAACACCTCTGGAGACATTCTATTACAAGAAAATATAGTGTGAACATTTAAATCCTCAAAGAATGATAGAGATAATGTGAGAAAATAATAGAATATAAATAAAATTATGTAAAGCTCTTTTTTTTTCAATCAATTTTACTTTCAACTTAATACATTTCACTCCCATTCCATATTTTTTTATAAAAACTTGAATTAGATTTCATGGCATTTTTCTGTACGAATTGAACATTTATTTTTGTAATTAAGTATAAATATCAAAATGAAATCTTTTTTTTTATTTAAACACCTTGATTACATACATGATTGTGTTTGGGTTTCAGTCATGTAAAGAACACCACCCATCACCAGTGCAACATTCCCGTCACCAATGTCCCAAGTCTTAATGGTATCTTTTAATTCAGGCTAGGTGATTGTTTTATTAATTTTTAAATTTTATTTTATTTTTAAAAAATATTTTTATTTAAGGACCATGAAATTACCAATTACCAAGTGATTGGGTGTCGGAATTGGGCTACTGATTGGTGAATACTATTAGATTGCTATAGGCTACAATTCCCAAGGCCATTGAATTACTGCTATTCTTATCATTTGGAATAAAAAAACAGTAGTAAGTAGTGCTCAGTTGACTGAATTTTCCAGGAGGAAGAATGTTCACTGGTCAGCAGAGAATAGGCCTTTTTTTTTTTTTTTGCGGGGCGGGGGGGCTATATGTGAAGGTACTCAGTTTACTCCTAGCCCTTCACTCAGGAATCATTGCTGGCGAGGTTCAAGGGACCATGTGGCATGATGGGGATTGAACCTGGACCCCCGCATGCAAGGCAAATGCTCTATTTACCCACTGTCTTATCTCTGCTTCCAAATGAGAAGGTCTTCTTAGTAGAGGTCCTAGTCAGTTACTCAAGCTTGCAAGGAGGCTGTGGGTGTTAAGTTTAGAATCACAAAGGCAGAGGGGCTGGAGCTGAGACCTATCCAATAGAAGAGGATGGATAGAAACAGCCAATTAAGTCACATTCTGAGGCCAGACCAAGAAGGGATGAAAGGGTCAGACCAAAGGTTATTAGTCTGAGCAATATCCCCAGCCTGGCAGCTGAATGATTTAAGACTGAGGCTGAGTAGAGTGAGAAGTGATTCAAAAAGCAACTTGAGAAAAGATAGTAGAGCGTTCCCATTTTGGGGGGAGGACAATCAAGAAATCTGGACTCCAGTTGTTTTAGGGACATTTTTGTCCTGCACATAGCCTGGACAAAATTTTTTTTTCATCTATAAAATAAAAAAAGCCTAAGTTAGGCATCCAGTTTTCATTATTTGAACTATACATAGCAAGGTTAGTCTCTCTTTTATTCTTCTTTTTGTTTGTTTTTATAAGGAGTATTTTAATTTAGAAGTTAAATTGATAACAGTTCAACATTTTAAAAACTATAGGAAGAAAATAGAGTTCCTTCTAATAATCAGGGGATAGTACAGCAAGGAAGCATTTGCCTTGCACACAACCAACCTGGGTTTGAGCCCCAGAGTCCGATATGGTTGCTAGAGCCCTCCACAAGTGATTGCTGAGTTCGGAGACAGGAGTAACCTCTGAGCATTGCCTGGTATGTGAAATCAAAAAAGTATATGAAAAGGTAAAGAAGGAAAGAACTTTCTCCCACTCCTTTTCTCCCAGTCTCTTATTCTCTCAGCCTACTTCACAGATAACTTCTCTTTCTTTCTTTCTTTCTTTCTTTCTTCTTTCTTTCTTTCTTTCTTTCTTTCTTTTTTTTTCTTTCTTTCTTCTTTCTTCTTTCTTTCTTTCTTTCTTTCTTTCTTTCTTTCTTCTTTCTTTCTTTCTTCTTTCTTTCTTTCTTTCTTTCTTTCTTTCTTTCTTTCTTTCTTTCTTTCCTTTCTTTCTTTCTTTCTTTCTTTCTTTCTTTCTTTCTTTCTTTCTTTCTTTCTTTCTTTCTTTCTTTCTTTCTTTCTTTCTTTTCTTTCTTTCTTTCTTTCCTTCTTTTCTTTCTTTCTTTCTTTCTTTCTTTTCTTTCTTTCTTCTTTCTTTCTTTCTTCTTTCTTTCTTTCTTCTTTCTTTCTCTTTCTTTCTTTCTTTCTTTCTTCTTCCTTTCTTCTTTCTTTCTTTCTTTTCTTTCTTTCTTTCTTTCTTTCTTCTCTTCCTCTTCCTTCTTCTTTCTTTTCTTTCTTTCTTTCTTTCTTTCTTTCTTCTTTCTTTCTTTTTCTTTCTTTTCTTTCTTTCTTTCTTTCTTTCTTTCTTTCTTTTCTTTCTTTTTCTTTTTCTTTTTCTTTCTTTCTTTCTTTCTTTCTTTCTTTCTTTCTTTCTTCTTTCTTTCTTTCTTTCTTTCTTTCTTTCTTCTTTCTTTCTTTCTTTCTTTCTTTCTTCTTCTTCTTTCTCTTCTTTCTTTCTTTCTTTCTCTCTTTCTCTCTTCTCTTTCTTCTTCTTCTTCCTCCTTCCTCCTTCCTTCCTTCCTTCCTTCCTTCCTTCCTTCCTTCCTTCCTTCCTTCCTTCCTTCCTTCCTCCTCCTTCCTTCCTTCCTTCCTTCCTTCCTCCTTCCTTTCTTTCTTTCTTTCTACAAATTTACTTCCTTTTTAAATTTTTTTATTGAGACTATTGTGTATTTCATGCATTAGTGACATTTATAAATTTACTTTCTTTCTTTTTTTTTTTTTGTTTTTGGGCCACACCTGGTGGTGCTCAGGGGTTACTCCTGGCTGTGTGCTCAGAAATATCTCCTGGCAGGCACAGGGGGCCAATATGGGACACCGGGACTCAAACCAACCACCTTTGGTTCTGGATCGGCTGCTTGCAAGGCAAACACCGTTGTGCTATCTCTCCGGGCCTAAATTTACTTTCTTATATCATCTTTCTTTGCTTCTTTGCCAGACAGCACAATATTTAAATGTGTGTTATTTTTCCAATTAATTTATTTACACAAACCATTATGCACTGCTGGTATTCTTTATAGACTATACTGGTGGAATATTTTCACATAAAACTTTTACTGAGTGGCATTTAAATTGTTTTTAATCATTGATCAATGCTGCTATAAAACATTATGTATTTATCATATTTGTGTAGTTATTTCTGTTAGTTTAAGCATATATCAGTCAAGAGTAAATGCTGTACAAATATACATGCATGTACAAAAACACACACACACACACACACACACATATATATATATATATACACTTGATAATGAGAATTGAATTCAAGTCTTATACATGTTAGGTATAAATTTTGCAAGAAAGTCACATCCAGAAACATAAAAATTTTTTAAAGTGAAGCAATGTAGTTTTTTCCCTTTTTTTGAGGTGGGTTGTCTTTTGGCTACACCGAGTGATGCTCAGAGGCTACTCCTGGCTCTGCACTCAGGAATTCATCCTGGCAGGTTTGGGAGACCATATAGGATGCTGGGGATCAAACCCGAGTCAGTTGCATGCAAAATAAGAAGCTTACCCACTGTACTGTCTTTCTGGTCCTAGCAAGATAGTTTTTAAATTGGACAACATTGACTTAGAAAGAACATGAAAGGGTCGAAGAGTAGCACAGTGGTAGGGCGTTTGCCTTATATGCACCCAATCCAAAATGGAAGGTGGTTTGAATCCTAGCATCCCGTACGACCCCCTGTGCTTGCCAGGAGCAATTTCTGAATGCAGAGCCAAAAGTAACCCCTGAGCACAGTTGGGTGTGGCCAAAAACCACCCACCCAACCAAGTAATTTTTTTTTTGTTTTTTCGGGCCACACCCATTTGATGCTCAGGGGTTATTCCTGGCTACATACTCAGAAATTGCCCCTGGCTTGGGGGGGACCATATGGGACGCCGGGGGATCGGACCGTGGGTCCTTTCCTTGCCTAGTGCTTGCAAGGCAGACACCTTACCTCTAGTGCCACCTCGCCAGCCCCATATTTTATTTTTTTTAAAGAAAGGACAATGAACGGGAGAGAGAAAGGAACACAATTTCAAGGGCAACCAGGGGTTTGAGAAGGCAAGCCCCATACATGGAATTTTTATATTTATTGTCTTATTTCCCTCCACTGGTTACTAATGATAATGAGTCCTCACAATTTGAGGATTTTATTTTTTTTATAATTTAATGTAGGAAAAATGGTATCTCACAGAACATTTTTTTTTTAAAATAGAAGGTCATATACTTTTTTTTACACTTTTTATTTTCAGGTCATATTTATATATGAAGATCCTATATAATGTGTTTTTATAATGTAAATAAATTATTTCTCCCCAAATTATGTGCATATTTTTCCTGGCCCTTAAAGTTGTCTTGAGTCATTGAAAACATTGGAATCAATATGGAAATTTATGTGTATACAATGTAATATGTATATAAAGGAAACCTGTTATGTAGACAATCATCACATAAACGAATCAATGTTATCATGAGGTAGTGAGACACTGTCCTTCACCTCATCTCTGGTCTTCAGAGTGGATTCCTGTCATCTCTGCCATTTGTTTTGGGATATTTCTGCATTATCCTTGAAGGTAAGCTGGCAGATCTTCTGCACTTCAGAAAGCTCCTTAAACTTAACACAATCAGGAAACTCTTCACAGCTGTAGGTAAGGAACCATGTAGATAAAAAGTTGGCTCCGGGAATCTTGGGACAGCACCCTAGTTCAGTGTGTGTGTGTGTGTGTGTGTGTGTGTGTGTGTGTGTGTGTGTGTGTGTGTGTGTGTGTGTGTCTTCTCTTGCTTCAGGGGTTCTTTGCTCAGGAGCCTTCATCTTGTCTCTGAACTGGGTGAGATCCAGCCAGGTCACCACCCTTGCCTTCTTAATAGTGTCTTGTGTCTTTGGTACGTGCCTTTATGTTGAAGTGATGATTAACATGATGAATATTGTTCCACGGTAAGAATTCCTTTGGCATTATTCTCACAGCAAAGGGCCTTCAATGCTAACAATATGCTCAATAGGTCAGAGGGAATGTGAACACAGCTCTATCCCCAGATAAGTTCATGGAAGTTAGTTAACCACTGAGAACTTTTCTTTTGTATGTATGTGTGTGCGTGTGACATTTTTATTTTTTGTAGCAGTACTTACAATACTGATAATGATAGAGCGTTATACATACCACCTTTCAAAACCACATCCTCCACCAGAGTACTTGCTTCTTTTCACCAATGACTCAGGATTCCCTCCAAACTATCCACATCCCCTTTTCCTTGGTGACCTCAGTTCTATAAACAATCCTTAAGTTATATTGTCTTTAACTTTTTCTTATGTGCCGTTCCTTTTATATCCAACATATGAGATATCATTATTTATCAGTCTCTCTCCTTCTGACTGACATCACTTACAAGATACCCTTCATTTCCATTCACATAGCAGCAAATTATCTCATTTTTTTCTTATAGCGGAACAGTATCCCATTGCATATACATACCACAGGTTCTAGACCAAATACTTAGATACTCAAATGGCTTACAGATTTTTGGTTATTGTGAAAAGAGTCAAAATGTGTCCATAGAAGTGCAAATGTCTTTTAAAAAGTGTTTTAGGGTCCTTGGAGTAGATGCCAAGAAGCAGATTTGCTAGGCCCTCCGTACAACATTTTGTGGCCCTTCCCTAGAGGAATCTTTTTTTGTTTTGTTTTGTTTTAGTTGTTTGGGTCACAGGCCCCAATGTTCAAGGCTTACTACTGACTTTGCACTCAAGGATTACCCCGACTTTGCCTCCTGCAGCCCGCAGGTAAATTGAGTTTGAGACCCCTGTGCTAAGTGATATGGAAGCTCAATTCTTAGTTTTCTGAGACGCGTTCATATTGTTTTCTTAAAGGGTTGACGAGTTGATATTCACAGCAACAGAACCACTGAATTTAAATTTTTCCTGGATCAAAACAGGAATCAGAGACTCTACTCACAACAGCTCGAGTTGTTCTAGCAAATTCTTTGTATTGTATCATGCATCCTGGTGTCAGATCACTGAAAGAACATAGGAAACTTCATAGGATGTGCTCTTGAAAGGATTTTATATTGGTACTGATAATGGATAGCATGAGAAGAATTTACCTCTGGTATAAGTAAAATATCAGTATAATGAAATTACCAATTGTAGCTCCCAGGGTTCTTTCACAGTCAACAGGGTATATACACTTCATCTTCTGATAATAAACTACTGAGATAAATGCAATATGTAGTTGTCTAATTCAATCATGAAATGTCTTTTCTACCTAAGGAAGCGTGTTTTAGACACCCCCCTCTTCCTCAACAATGCAGAATTTGGTCAGTCTCTGATGCAGTAATAGAGTATTTAGTTGCCAGCCCCACAGGGGCTGGGCGGTGGCGCTAGAGGTAAGGTGCCTGCCTTGCCTGCGCTAGCCTTGGACGGACCGTGGTTCGATCCCCCTGCGTCCCATATGGTCCCCCAAGCCAGGAGCAACTTCTGAACGCGTAGCCAGGAGTAACCCCTGAGCGTTACCGGGTGTGGCCCAAAAACCATAAATGTGTACATTTTGCTGAAGTGTTGGCAAGTTAATGTAGATAAACCCTGAGGAATATTAGATCATAGCAGAGAATTCAACTAAAAATCACTAGTTATTTTTATTCAGGCTTGACAAAGGTTTAGGGTAGGACCAATTGTTCCCAGAGATAACTTCAGAAAGCAACAGATGAGCTGAGATGAGGCTTTTGTGCTAGAATGTTCTCATCCTATGCCATCTTGCTCTACATTATTTTCCCCTTTCAGGTATGCTGCCTTTCTCAAGGGATTAGCACTGATCTTTGAACAAATAGCCGGAGCCATTTCTCCAACTGTTTCTGGATATTTACTCAATCAAGTGACTTAAAATGTTCTAATGAAAACACTCATAAGAGAAATTTATCAGTTCCTTTATTTTTTTGAAGGTTTAAATTTCTTATAGCTATGGACTGAGAACTGTCAAGAAAATGATTTAAAAATGGAAAACATCAGCTTTTCCTGGTTTTCCCTGTGATTAATTCATTACTCCATATCTACTCATTCAAAAAATATGTATTGAACATTAGCACAAGCCATGCATTTTTTTCTAAGTGACTAAACACAGGTCCCTGCTCTCGTGACACTTATAGAAAAGTAAATAATTGAGGATGAATACATGCGGGGTCCTGAAGCCCCCCAGGGGGGCCTGGCCAGCAGGAATTAGCTGGGAAGACTTCTCAGACAACCGCACTCCTATTTTGCTGGGTAGAAGCACAACCACACTGTAAAAAATCTGAGAGAGGTTAATAATAAAGACCCAAGGCAATGTCTCACTGCTCAAGGGCAACTTTATTTGGCTACAGCTCCTTCTTATATAGTGAAGGAGAAGGGGGCAGTACAAAGGTGATGTCAGTCATTCTTTTGGTGCGAAGGTCCATACAAGGCAAGAATACATATCAGGTTACAAGGAACAAAGAAAGTAAATCATTCTCCAAATAAGGAAATGGGCAGTGGGCTAGGAGGCAGGATGATCTGCAAGTCATGATGAACGTGCTGTTTCCATGGAAATTTCTAGTGACCTTCCAGCTGCATTCCTAATTGCTTGACTATCAGGAGGTGGTGCAAGATGTGCTTGCCTCAGTGATCTTGAACAGACAATGTAGCATATACACAATAATGAATGTCTTGTAAACTCAGGGATATGGTTAAGGGAGTAAGGCCTCTTTTCTGGGAATGGTACTGGGCTGTGTTGCTCTCCTCCGGGCTAAAAGATTAATTATACTTTGCAGCTGCATTTTCCTTTCTCTTTGGCCCAAGAACTTACAGCAAGACTGCATGTAGCCTTTAGGTGAAAGGCTGGATTATGGCAGAAAGAATAGCAAAATGGCCTCAAACAAGTCAGTCCCCAACAAATACAAACAAGTTAAATATGTGACAGAACACTGAAAATGAAAAAAAATTAGGGAGAAGAGGACAAAATACATTCATTTTAAATAAATTTAGCTATGAATGACTTAATGAAAAACAAGGAAGCCCAGAAGTCAGACAAATGACTGTGTGTGGGGGGCAGAAAATTGGACATGCTAGTACACTGGTTGCATACTCTTTATTCCAGGTACAGACAGGTAGCCCATGGAAGCTGGAGGAGAGTTGAGGATGGAGGCAAAAGGACATACATAGTTAGGATAAGAACTAAGTAGACCATGAATGACATGTAATTTCTTGTTTTCAGGATTCAGAATCTAGCTGGAGCAACATCTTCTTCCTTTCAATTGCTATTAGATTAGTTGGCTTGATCATCTACCTCATCTTTGGAAAAGCAGAGGTCCAGGACTGGGCTAGAGAGCAGTCATTCACCCAATTCTGAACCAAACAAGGGACACCTTACATCCGGATGTAGTTGGTTCATTGTTTAACTTTCCTGACATTGTACTTCTGTTCCTCTTTGACTGATTGGCTATTTGATTTGAATGGACTTTGACCAGCATCTTCTCTGAGGTCTTAGCTTTGTAATACTGAAAGTTCTGCCTGGAAATTTATAAGAGATGGGAAGAAAGAAGAGTCTATATTTATTTGTCAATATCTGGAAACATTGATGTGTCTGTACTTCCATGTATTTAACCAATCTTTCCAGTGTTATTGTGAGATAATGAGAAATATGCCTTTGCTTCCTGTCCCAGTTTCTTAACCAGAGCTCTGAAAGCATACACTTTTCTGGGGAAAAATTCCTCCCTTATAATGTTTGTTCTAAGCCTGTATCTTGGACATAGAGCTTTAAAATAATTTTTATTTTTGAAATGATGGGAATGCTTGTTGTATGCAAAAGTGATAACTGGTGATTGAGACCCTTGATAGAACCATGATAGGAAACTTTAGAAGGGCTCTGATAACATTAGAAGAGTGGAACATTCTGAATGATGAGCTCCGTCATTTAGTCACCATGGACAGAAGCTTTGGAGATTTGAGTTACTAGGGCTAGGGAGATAGTACTAAAGGTAAGGCACTTGCTTTACATGTGGCCCACCCAGGTTCAATCCCCAGCATCCCATATGGCCCTCTGAGCACTGAGCACTGCCAGGAATGATTCCTAAATGCAAATCTATAAGTAAACCCTGCGTATTGCTGGGTATGGCTCCAAAACAAAACAACAATATAAAAATGTCCTATGGAAATTCAGTTACATATCAATGATTAAATTCATTATCAAAATCTCTCATTAGAGTCCTAAATAGTAAGTTTTCAAGAGTTTTTGATAAACACAAGGAAGTTCTTGGACAATGGAAAACTTACCAGTCATGGAGAGGGAATGATGCCACTCTTCATTCCTTCCCACCTATTCATATATTTTTTATTTAGCTGTTTTTGAGATGTAAGCCTATAATAAAGCAGTAATAGTAAGTCATATATGGGATGCTGGGATTAAACCCAGATTGGTCATGTGTAGGCAAACACACTACCCATTGTGCTATGGCTCTGGCCCTGAAACAATTGTTCTTCAATCATTTTGGCAAAATGACTAGGGCCTAAGGAACAATTTCACACAACAAAAAGAGGAAGCCGGGGCTGAAGTGGTGGTGCAGGGCGTAAGGCGTTTGCCTTGTGCGCGCTAGCCTAGGTTGGACTGAGGTTCGATCCCGAGGCATCCCATATGGTCCCCCAAGCCAGGAGTGATTACTGAGTGCATAGCCAGGAGTAACCCCTGAGCATCACCGGGTGTGGCCCAAAACCCAAAAACCAAAGGGAAAAAAAGAGGAAGCCAAGAAGAATTCTGGTCAAACACCATTCAAAAATGGGGAGAGACAAAAAAACAGACATTTCAGCCAAGAAGAAATGCAAGAGCCAAAAAGCACATGAAAAAATGTTCCACATCACCAGGGAGATGCAAATCAAAACAACAATGAGGTATCATCTCACATCACAGAGAACTGCACACATCACAAAGAAAAAGAACAACCAGTGCTGATGTGGAAGCTAGGAGAAAGGAACTCTGTTTCACTGCTGGTGGGAATGTCCTCTAGTCCAACCTTTCTGAAAAACAATATTGATATTCCTCAAAAAAACTGGAAATTGAGTTCCCATATGATCTAGCAATACCACTCCTAGAGATATACCATAGGCACACAAAACATTACAAAAGGCCCTCTACACTCTCATGTTCATTGCAGCACTATTTTCAGAATCTGGAAACAACCTAGGTGCTCAACAACAGATTAATGGCTAAAGAAACTATGGTACATCTATACAATGGACTACTACGCATCCATTAGAAAAAACATGAAGCCATGAAATTTGCTTATATATGGGTGTATATAGAGGTTTTTATGCTAAGTGAAATGAGTCAAAGTGAAAGGAATAGACATAGAATAATATCACTCATTTGTGGAATTTAAAAACATCAAAGACAGTATGGTAAAATAATATCCAGAGACAAAAGAGATGAGGGTCAAAATGTCGGCTATGGTACAAAGCTTGCCACAAAGAGGGGTGAGTGTAGTTAGAATAGAGAAGGGACCACTATGACAATGATATTTAGAACTGATCACTCTGAACAAGAACTTCATGTTGAAGGGGGATAGAGTGACTTGTATTGCACCTTCATTAACAGTAGTGCAAATCACAGTATAAAAAAAGGAAAGAGAGAAAGAGAGAGAAATAGAGATAGAGAGAGGGGCAAGCAAAATGCCTGCCCCAGAGACAGGTAGAGGGTAGTGATGGCTGGGCAGGAAACAGGGGACACTGGTGGTGGGAAAGGTGCATTGGTGAAAGGTGGTATGTATTCTATGTCTGAAACTCAATAATAAACGATTTTATATCACATACTAAAATCAGTTATATATATGTACATATATGTACGTGTACATATATACCATATTTTCCGGCATATAAGACAACTGGGCGTATAAAACGACCCTCTACTTTTTCTGTTAAAATATAGGGTTTGGGCTATATTCATTGTGTAAGACTACCTCTCTTTTAATCCACACCAAATGAAAATTAAAAAACATAAGAGAAGAGTAGAACCCTCAAAGGTTAACAGTACATGTTTAATAAAGCTAGACTTTGGAATGCCAACAATCAGTTTACATTTGTCATTTATATGAATGACTGATTTTTTAATTGTGAGAGCAGCTGGATGGGGTGAAGTTATTAATAGGACAGCTAGAGGGAGACAGAGCGCCTCCTCTGTGCCCCATATAAGCTGAACAGAGGACTGAGCACCAGAAAGCCACATACTAGCAATGACACCTGGCGGCTGGATGGGATGCAGTGCTCGGTAACTCAGCTCCTCTGTGTGCCCTGAAAGATGAATCAGAACAAGCAGAGAACTGAGTGATGATGCCTGACAGCTGGATGGAATGCAGTGGTAAGAGGGGGGCAGATCACTCATCCCCGAAGCTGGAGTAAACTTCAGCATGCAGTATAGCAGTGTATAAGATGACTTTTAAGTTTTTTATGGGTTAAAAAGTCATCTTATACGTTGGAAAATACAGTGTATATCTATTTATCTATCTATCTATCTATCTATCTATCTATCTATCTATCTATCTATCTATATGCATATATATGTTGTTTTTTGGGTCATACCAGGTGACGGTCAGGGGTTACTCCTGGCTATGCACTCAGAACTTGCTCCTAGCTTGGGGGACCATATGGGACGCTAGGGATTAAACTGAGATATGTCCTAGGTCAGCAGCATGCAAGGCAAATGCTCTACTGCTGCACCATCATTTTGGCCCCTGTTATATAGTTTTTTAGAAAAAGAAATTAGATGGGAAGCATTGGTGGTGGGAATGTTGCACTGGTGAAGGGGGTTGTTCTTTTTATGATAGAAACCCAACTACAAACATGCTTGTAATCATGGTGCTCAAATAAAGATATTTTTAAAAATAAATTCAATATCATATGAGGGAATGACAGAAACCAAAGTCTTATATACATAGCCCCTGAAACTTGGAAGCTTATTATTTTGGGATATATTATTATTATTATTATTATTATTATTAATATTATTGCTCTTGTAGTTGGTTGGGTCACACCCAGTGGTGTGTTACTTTTGGCTTTGTATTCAGAAATTACTCCATATGGGGGACCACATGGGATGTTGGAGATCAAACTCTATCCACTGTGCTATGGCTCTTGCCCTGGATTACTATTATTTATTGTTAATTTTATTAATAACATTTTTGTGTGTGTAACGTGTCTCATCTAAAGTATCATAGGGCAAGAAAGGTAATTTGAGGAAAACATATTAAACCAGACGTTTTTATTGTACTGTTTTTAGTTCTCTGAATACAATGATTCACAAAAGATATTTGTGAGAATTTTTCTTTTTCTACAAAAGTTAGAGTTTACAAGAGTTAGGGGGAATTGGGACTGACCTCTTTGAAAAGGAATAAAAGCAGTTCAAAATATAGATTGCGAAACAGTTTAAGGAGAAAGATGGCATGAGGATTTGGAAGTTAGTTTCCCTTCACCCATTCAGTGTGATCTCTTGTACACCATGTAGTATAATGCACTGTGTAACACACCTAGATTTTAAGGAAGGGCTTCCCTTCCACTCTGTATTCTATGCTTTATAAGTAATTAAAAATAGACAAATTCAGATACAAGTGTATCACAGCATTAACATAATATGAATCTTAATATTTCTGTACCTCTTTCATATAAGTTTTATCTCTTTTAAAACCAGAATTTAGGAAGTTACTCTTAGCCCCTAAGCTAGAGACCTGTTTCCTTAGGCAAAGTAAATTTGTTACAGGAAACCAGATTTCTTGCTTTACATCAGTATGACATCTAGGGCCAGGCCAGAAAGGAACTACTTTGAAATGTAAAAGTTCACTTTCCTTTTGTTCTTTGGAGTCCTAATTGAACTATATTCTATTCTAAGATTACAAACCACTTAGAGCCACCCATGTATATTGTTTTAAAGATCAAATAATGTACACTGATAAGTTTCTGTACTTTGCAAAGAAACAAAAGGTGAGCATTCCTCTCATAATATGACTATATTTTTACCCCTTTAAATACTCCTACCTTGGAGATTAAAGTTGTAACACACTTGCCAGAACGTGTTTTCCCCATACATTCATTGTGTGGTTTCATTTCTTCATATTTCATATTTCATTGTGGTTCATGCAACCCACTTTTCTCTAAAGCAGGATTCATCAAAATTCTGCCAGCGCTGCAGGACAAAGCTGCCAACAAGTGATATTTTGTTCTGTTTTTATAAAGAGAACTCTTTTGCAATGTGATATCCATGAAGTCCATTGGCAACTGGCTTGCCAATTCCATATTTTATCTCTGTGATAGCTTAATATTGGTTGCTCCCACAGGTTTTTCCTTGTGACAAACAGTCCTAAAATTAGATGAATCAGAAGTATGGTGGACAGGGAGAGAGAGAGAGAGAGAGAGAGAGAGAGAGAGAGAGAGAGAGAGAGAGAGAGAGAGAGAGAGAGAGAGAGAGAGAGAGAGAAACAGAGAGAGAAACAGAGAGAGAAACAGAGAGAGAAACAGAGAGAGAAACAGAGAGAGAGAAACAGAGAGAAACAGAGAGAGAGAGAGAAAAACAGAGGCAAAGAAATAGAGAATATGAGAGTGAATCTCCCAGGAAACACAGAGTATCCAGGGAGAAGAGTAACAATGGTGCAGGAGTAGTTGCAAGGTGCCAGCCAGGAAAGACTCTAGGGCCACATGAGATTTCACCATCTCTGGGGGTACAAAACTTCTATCTTCCAATAATAGAGAAGAAATCACCAGCACACAAAAACATCTGGTCATGTCCAGACTGGCTATGGCTGGAAGCTGAACTCCATCCACCATCACCAGGGGTATATCTGCCCAACTACCTCTTCGTGAACGAAACTGCTAATACCATCAGTGTCAGTGTCCCTCTACTCATGACTCCAGATATCTTTCCTCTTAGCATTCTACTTCCTTAACAAAGTCATATATTTTGTTTGTTGGTGTTTGGGGGTTCAGGACCACACCTAGAACTGCTCAGGTCTTACCATAGGCTCTGTGCTCAGGGGGTCACTCCTGATGTTGCTTAGGAGACCATATGCAGTGCCATGTTGGTTTGTGTAACTACATTTGGTGTCATTCACATATGTTAAAATTATCTAGTACATGGGTCAGAACATATAAGTAACTTGTAGCTGTGTACTAGTATGCACCAATTTATTAAAACAAACAAAAGAAACAATCTTTCTCATGCCACACACACACACACACCATGCCATTCCATTTGATGGACTATATGGATTGGTCAAAAGAATTTACCAAAATCAGAAGCAAAATGTAGAAATTTATTAGAGCATACTTGCAAACGTGGGCAGGTCTTGAAAAAAAAGAGAAATAACAGTATTTGTCCTTCTGTTTTTGTTACCCTTTGAACCTGCATTTATCACGCTTGCTCAGATATGTATCATGTAGGCTTACAACATTGGGTTCAATTTTCTGATCTGTTCTCCCCTATGTCTCTTAATTGATGTGTTTAGACCATTGATGTTAAGTGAGACTACAAAAGAATTAATTGGTATTATTTTGTAGAAATTCTGAGTGCTTCGTGATATTTGCTTTCTCTTTCAAAAAAAACTCTTAATGCTTATTGGAAAATGGATTTTAAGGCTATATACTTCTCTTTTTTTCTAATTTGCAAGTCTTTATTTACATTTTTATATACATTGCGGACAGGCCAACTTGAGGCGTTTTGTGCTCATATTGATCTCAAGTGATTATGTGAGCAATAATACTACCATCTATCTTTGATTTCCAACAACCAAAGACCTGGCTTCAAAAGCAGGGAGAGAGGAATCAAATATTATGGGTCAGGTATGATTATACACGTATGTAAGGAACAAAGGGAGGGGGGAAGGTGGAACTTAGCTTGTTAACACATTTAGGCCCCTGTGGTCTATTATTTATTGAATAATAGTGAGCATAGCGAATGCCATGTTTCTGACAAGCATTTTCATATTTACAAAATGAACTTACTATCAGTGATTAGATAAAACACTCAAGTTCCGTAGCTCAACATAAAAGGCAACAGACACCTCAGCAAGCCACAGGACAAATTTTAGAGAGATGCTTTTCCTTTAGAACTCTTTATATGCCCCCCACCAAATAAAAATAAAAGCAGCTTTGAATGCTGCTATTTTACAGGATGATCCCCACAAACTATATGGGAAGTAGCATATCACACCAAAATCTGTTCAAAGAATGGGGAACATATCTTTATTATCTTATTTTGTTCCCCAATGCCACTGCAGACCCTGAAGGCCACAGTGAAAGCCGTTATCCCCTTTACATTCACATATGCCCAGTGCCACAGCCAGCAGCTCTTCACAGTCAACAAAGGCTCAGTAAACCTCCATCCAAAATAGTCTGAACAGGGAGGAAGATAGGAAAATGATCCTTCCTCTCACAATTCCTCAAGGTATTTATTGTTTGCACTTTCAGAAGTCAGGAAACAAAAAAGCAGTAAAATAGTAAGAATAAAAACTCAAGGTTATTATTTTTTTCCATACTTTAAGAAAATATCCCCAAAATGAAAATTCCACCAAAAACAACTTTTTCAAGTTTATTCTCACATTATATAAAAGCTACTTCCTCTGAACTGTGAACAGTTCCATGATCTCTTTTAAATATGTATTTGTCTTTAGTAAAATTAGGTGCCTGACTTATAATGGCTAAATTATACTTTAAGCTTGTAATTAATTCTACCATCTTGGAATAAAAGAAAAATTGAAACAAGAAAAAAAAAAGGAAATCTATACCAATCCCTGGCATTTCAAGAGTATATAATTTGTTTTACTTAAAATGTATTGATAAAGGTTACACTTGATTGCTTAAAATATTTTCTAAAATTAAATTTATTAAAGTGAAATCAAAAGAAATCTCTGGAGCACTCATTGCTGATACTCATCAAACGACACAGATAGAAGATGTTACAGAATCATGTTAGATTTATAAGAAATAATTTATATAACACAGATTAAATTATTAAAGGATTCAACTTTATACCTTTTTTGCAGATTTAACAAATTCCTATTCCACCACACATACTGATAGCATTAGGTATATTTCTTGACATCATTTAGTCTATTTGAAAAAGACTGGTTATTTAGAGGCATAATTCTTAAAGCAAGATAACCAAATTAAATAACAGAATCTTAACAAATACTGGCTTTTGAATGTCTTAAGAAACAATTCACAGGCATTGTTCAGCTACTTAGGCATAACTAATTTTTCCTTTACTCCAGCAATTTTATTGCAGTAACCTCAGGCGTCCTGTTAAAGTATTGGTTAAAACAAACAATAGCATATCCAAGGAAATCAAATTCAGTGGTATAGTATTTGGCTTGAATCAAAGCCCACAATTCCCCCCCAAAAATGAGAACCAAGGGGCCTGAGCAATGTTGCAGTGGTAGAGAGCATTTACCTTGCATGCAGTTGACCCAGGATGAACTTTGGTTCGATCCTCAGCGTCCCATATATGCTTCTGATTCAGGAATGATTTATGAACACAGAGACAGGAGTAATCCCTGAGCATCACTGAGTGTGGCCCAAAAACCAAAAAAGAAAAGAAAAGAAATAAGAGCCAAAGCAAACTAATTGACAGGAATAAAAGTTTTTCCACCCCCTTTTTTGCTTACTTCAGATCCAAAATCTTTATATGCATTGTAGACTTCAAGTTAAGAACAAAGCCACTGGATTTGTAGTTCTCTCTATTTGGATAGAGAATATAGTCTACGTCACTCTCACCTGAAAATTCATTCAAATGATTTCTAACATCATATGCCAGGTAGTTTGTAGCCAGAATATTCATAACCAATAAACTGTACATCAACTTGTATATTATATTCTTACACAATAGATCAGTATGCCAAATGACACAGGTGAGCCCAATTTGGAAAGTTATTCTCCTTCGTCGAAATCATCTCTTCTTGAAGAACCTGAGAGCTTTGGTATATCACTTAGGGACCTTTTTTTTTTTTTTTTGGTTTTTGGGCCACACCCGTTTGACGCTCAGGGGCTACTCCTGGCTATGTGCTCAGAAATCGCCCCTGGCTTGGGGGGACCATATGGGACGCCGGGGGATCGAACCGCGGTCCTTCCTTGGCTAGCGCTTGCAAGGCAGACAGACACCTTACCTCCAGCGCCACCTACCCGGCCCCCGACTTAGGGACCTTTAATTTATGGCTTCATCTGTAAATCCTGTGGAAATGAGAGAGAAATCCTTTGCCATTTTCAGCTACAGATTAGATTGGGAAATCCAACCGTTACGTGCATGGAGAGCATGGATTTCAGCAAGTGAAAGTGCAATAGGCCTGAAGATGGCAGGGTTGCAGACGGGCTTTGGATCCAGGGCTTTACCCTAAATAAACTCATAGCAGAGTCCATGATTGAAGGTGTTGTAGAGCTGCAAGGCACAGTTGTGAGCCTGTATGCAGCACACGAACTCTTCACCTCCTCGTCGTGGTCCTTTAGCAGCCCTGTTTGATTGCTGTCATCCATTATATCACCCACATAACAGCCATTAAATTTTGTTTTTTTTTAATATTTTTATTGTGATCAAAGTGAATTACAAGTCTTTCACAGTAATATTAAAGGTTCATAGTGACAGTGAATTAGAGCCATTCCCACCACCAGTGTTGTCCTCTCTCCACCCCTGTTCCCAGCATGCATCCCATACCTTCCCCCTTGGCCCCATGCACTGCTAGTGTAACTGCTCGCCTCTGTGTATAGCTTGTTGTAGATTGGGTACCTATTCTGGTTTCATTGACTTTGGGTGTGGTGCTTAAGTCTGATCATTTTTTATTTCCACTCATGGTATCATATGACTGGTTGCTCCAGGTACCATCCATTTATTTTTTTTTTGCTCTCAATTTATGAGGAAGAACAAGATGATTCAAGTTCTGTGGTTCTGTTGGAAAAAGAAGAAAAAGAAAAGAAAAAAACTGGGAGGAATCCTTCAAGAGGCTATACAGCTAATAAGTTTATTTGTGATTCCATCTGTTCAAAGCTGCAAGGTCACCTCCTGGGGGTCCCAGAGCAGCCACAGGTATTGCAGGAGATTTGGGGCCCACTCCTGGCAGCCCTACTCCTGATAGTGGACTGTCACATCCATCTTGGACATCTCTGGGGAGACAGGCAGGAAGTGGATGTAACTGGCCATGGCATAGGCAACAGTGGACACCACTACTGGACAGCAGCTGCACTGCTCGCTGCAACACTCTTCTGTGCCGAAGTCTATAAACTTCTTAAGCTATTGTTGTTGGTTGTTTCCAGAGTCTGGCTTTTGTGAATAGCGCTGCAATGAATATAGGTGTGAAGAAGATATTTTTGCATTGTTTTTATGTTCCTATGGTGTATTTCTAAGAGTGGTTTAGCTGTTGCCCTTCAACACCATGGCTAAAGAAGCTGTGGTACATATATACAATGGAATATTATGCAGCCATCAGGAGAGATGATGTCATGGCATTTTCCTATACATGGATATACATGGAATCTATTACACTGAGTGAAATAAGTCAGAGAGACAGACACACAGAATAATCTCACTCATTTGTGGTATTTAACAAAAGTAAAAGACATTATTGTAATAATGCCCAGAGACAACAGATATTAGGGCCAGAAGGGCTGGCTCTCGATATGAAGCTCATCTCAAAGAGGGGTGAGTACAGTTAGAAAAATAATACACTAACAACTACCATGACAATGTTAATGAATGAGAAAAGTAGAATGCCTGTCTCAAATACAGACAGGGGGTGGGGAAGGGGAGCATTGGTGGTGGAAATGTTGCACTGGTGAAGGGGGTGTTCTTTTTATGACTGAAACCCACCTATAATCATGTATGTAATTATGGTGCTTAAATAAAGAAAAAAATTAGAAAAGCTGTTGTTGAAGCTTTTATTATTTCTTCAAATCTGAATGATTTATTTTGGTTATCCCACTTCCCAAGAATTTCACTAATATGTATTGTTCTTTTCTCCTCCCCTCTATTTCACTTAACTTCCCCTTAGGATATTTTAGACAACTAAAATGTAGGAAAGCAACCCATTTTACAAAAATAAAACCATCAAAGGGGTCAGAGGAATAGTACAGCTAAAAGGGCAGGCCTAGGTTCCATCTCTGGCACCCCATATGATTCCTCAAGCCTACCAGAGTGATCCCTGAAAGAACTAGAAGTAAACCTTGAGCACCACTGGGTGACTCACCAATCCCCAAAAACAGTTTTTAAAAACATCATTAGATGTGGCCCCCTAACACAATGCAAAACAAAAACCTATACATTTATAACAAATTATAAAAATTCTTAAGCACTCTTAATTATTTTTCTTTTGTTTTTTTTTTGGGGGGGGGCACACCTGTTTTATGCTCAGGGGCTACTCCTGGATAAATGCTCAGAAATCGTCCCTGGCTTGGGGAGACCATATGGGACGCTGAGGGATTGAACCGAGGTCCTTCCTTGGCTAGCATTTGCAAGGCAGACACCTTACCTCACTGGCCCCAAGCACTCTTAATTATTTTGGCTTGACTTTTAATAATAGAATTATACCCTAATCTTTTCATGAAGCCTTTTAGCCGTAAGTGTTAACACTCCTGTGACCATGCTATTTACATTATAATAGAAGAAAAATATATTTAAAAATTATAAGGAATAACTTGCCTTCCCACCCCAAAATATGTTTGTTAGCAGATACATACCAATTTTACATTGCTGCTGCAACAAAATATAAAATGGAATTTTCAGAATATAGGCCATTAAAAGACAATTTGTGATCATTATCATATCTCACAATGGTGTTCCTAAACTCATTAAAGACTCACCAAGCTGGTTAGTGCTTGTTGAGTTTTCTGTTATTGTTCTCACTTGGTGAGAAGCTCTCACTTGGTGAGCTTTCGTGCAACCTTCCCATCAAATTTGCTGTGCTCCTCTAAGAATTGTGAATTTTGGAAAAGGGACATGCTGCTTTAGGAGTTGTGGATTTCGACCCCCCCCTTTTTTTTTTATAGCAGAGGAGGTTGGGTGTGGAGGCTACTGAGTCTAGGTAGAAGGAAGAGGAATCTGCCCATCTCCATTCCAAGAAGGCCAGAATTTTTAGCTCAGACATGGATCTATCTGGGATGATTTGGTGGTTTGGTGGCTTGTTGAGCTATGCTGACATATTTAAAAATGTCAGTGAAATGTGTTTTTGAAGAAAAAAACTTGCTGAAATTGAACCTACAAAGCAGCTAGAACCAAGAGAAATGGGAAACAAAAATTGAGGTTATCAAAGAATTTCTATCCTCAAAGATCAGTGTTCCAAGATGTACCTTCTTGGATATTTGAGGAAAAGATTAGCCTATTGTTGCATTAAGACCTTAGGATGGACTTGGATGGTGGATGGAGATGGAGGCCTTTGTTCTTAGGCACTGGCCACGTGGCTTCATTCCCCATTAACCGGCAGGTCTGGGTCCAGGAAAGCGATGGGTATTGAACTCACTCACAGGCAGGCTTCATTGCCCTGGCCAACAGATGTGGCTGTTAACCATTTACGCATGCCATCTTAGCTTGCCCTGCGTCTTAACTCCTTTCAGCCATCTTTCCTCTGACCTCTATGCTGGCAAAGATCCAAAAGAGCCTAATCCCCTGGGTCAAAGCCCTTATCTAACCTTTCCAAGTCCCCTCCCATGAAATGGGCGGGGTCTTGCAGGTAAAGTTACAGGTCATATCTGCCAAAGACTCCTCCCACAAATGGGAGGGACTTGCAGGTAGTTAACTGTAAACCGGGGTGGAGTTACAGTTTATAGCTAAGGGAATCGTTCCAGATAATGGAAAAAAATCTCACAATTTTGAGAAAATATAAAAGCCAGTGGAGAAATGTAATCATTATAAAACCATAGAAAATTCAATGTAGTTAATATAAAATCAGTGCTACCAAGGACAGCACAATGTAAAATTTGGATAATCAACAGTCTTCCTTTAAATCTTCCTTAAATATAATAAATCATGTTAGTCATTAAAAATTACCATACAATGACAAATGAGGATCTATCTAAGAAACGTGTGATTGTTTGAAAAAAGTCAAATATACTCTCTAAAGAAAAGAAAGAAGAAATCTTGTGTTCAGCAATCAACATGCTAAAATAACATTTATTGGTATACACAATTTGATAATTTTGTCTGAATAAATTAGTACCCATTGTTAGAAGACATTTTAATATTATTCCAGCCTATTAGACCATTTTTTTCTTCCTTTTGGAGTAAAAATCGGTGGGTCACATTTGGTGGTGACATAGGGTGTTGAGTCTGGAAAAGAGGTGACCTTTGATTTTGGGGTGTAACCTTTTAACTTTTGTGTTTTTCTGACTTGAAAATAGTATTTTATTTTTATATTAGCTAGTTTTTCTCTAACTGCCCAAGGTCCCTGATAGCCCTCATAGCCGGGCGGATTCCCCAAACCTAAGGTAGCTTGGCGCCTGATGATAAAGCACACTTGACAAATATTTCCTTGACAAAAAATTTAAACTTATACAATCTGCATAACTTATGAAAGAATGGATATTTTTGACATAGTATGTTCATAGTTTTTTTTTATTTTATTTTATTTTTTTTTGGTTTTTGGGCCACACCCTGTGACGCTCAGGGGTTACTCCTGGCTATGCGCTCAGAAGTTGCTCCTGGCTTCTTGGGGGACCATATGGGACGCCGGGGGATCGAACCGCGGTCCGTCCTAGGCTAGCGCAGGCAAGGCAGGCACCTTACCTCCAGCGCCACCGCCCGGCCCCATATGTTCATAGTTTTTAATAGGGATAGTGATTTCTTAGTAATAGATGGGATGGCAACTTTAGTCATAGGCTGCAATGTCAAGGTAAAAAGACTAGGCTCAAGGAGACAGCTGATTCCTGGAGCCACAAAAATCACAAACCACTGTAAATCACAAAGAACATTCCAAGGAATGCAAGGACATCTTGTTTTCCATCAGACACCTTGAACACCGCAGAGATCCCCGCAGAGGACAGATAGCCCTTGAAGATTAGGGAGGAATAATTGCATACAGTCACTGAAAAAGTTATAACACAGACGGAATTAATAGGTATAGAATAGGGTGATATCTAGTTTAGTGATATTTTCGCTTTTGTCACTAGCTTGCCTGAGGTAGAAACATGGGACCCCAAACTTCCTCCTCCCATTAGCCCAGTACCTCCATCCTGGTCGCATGGGACACCTCCACCCTGCTAGCCTGGGGTCCTCCCAGGCCAAATCACTACACACCTAAAGACCATCTGGGTCCTACCCATATCACAAAAATGCCATCGGAATGAGGAGTGGAATTAATGATGTTACGAAGGGGTTGACCAGACGGGTTCTCCACCCTGTAGATTAGGGGACCACCTGAATGGTTCAACCTGTATCTCTGCGTGCCATCAGTCTAGGAGTTGGGGGGAAATGATGTCATGAAGGGGCTGAACAGACAGAAAATTGCTCCTTTTCTGTAAAAAAAATCATTGGATGATTCAAACTGTATAAACCTATGAAATGCTTTGACCTGTATGCTCATTATCATATGAATTCCCTTAAATGTTTGTAAATTTGGATACTTGGGGTCTCACTGCAGACCGAATTCCTGGCTTGCTGTGACACCCCAGAATTCTGGGAAGGAAATAAACCTGCCTGTGATTGCATCCTCAATGTTGGTGGCTCCTCATTAGGCGGCAGGCTTTTTTCTTCCTGGGACTTCTGGACATCCCGACCCCTAGGACTATCCCCAGGTTCGAGGGATCTCCTGGCCCCCTGACCACATTCCGGGACCAGGTCATTTAGGTCGATTTAACAAGGGGTTATTACTTGATTGGGGGTGATGGGTTTTTAACTGGTCTAGTACAATGAAAGGCAAATATCTTTTTTGTTTTGTTTTGTTTTTGTTTTGGGGGAAGTCACACCCAGCAGCGCTCAGGGGCTACTTCTGGCTCTATGCTCAGAAATCGCCCCCAGTAACCTCAGGGGACCAATGGGATGCCGAGATTCGAACCACCGTCCTTCTGCATGCAAGGCAAATGCCCTACCTCCATGCTATCTCTCCGGCCCATCATATCTAATATCTTTTTTTTTTTGAGGGAATATTCAGGAACCTGGTTGTTCCTGATATGGAATTCTTTGTTTGTTTGTTTTGGAGTCATACCCAGAAGCGCTCAGGGGTTACTTCTGGCTCACGCTCAGAAATTGCTCCTGGCAGGCTTGGGGGACCATAGAAGATGCTGGGATTTGAACCACCATCCTTCTGCATGCAAGGCAAACGCACTACCGCTGTGCTATTTCTCCAGCCCCTAAAAACAAATATCTTAACTCCCTTACTCGCTTGGATCCTAGGTAGACTTTTTAAAAAAATGATTAAATAGGGGTCAGAGAGATAGCACAACAATAGGGCATTTGCATTGCTCACGGCCAATTCAGGACTGATGATGGTTTGATTCAAAGTATCTCATATGGTCCTTTAATCCTGACTAGCGATTTCTGAGCACAAAGCCAGGAGTAACTCCTGAGCATAGCCGGTGTGATCCAAAAACCAAAAAAAAGAAAAAGTGATTAATCACTTAAATTATTAAATTAAATAATCACTTAAATAATTAAATAATAAGAAATAATCTTTGATAAAAGAACTTCAAGTGGCTCTGAATTAAACAAACAGCCTGCTAGCCATACAGTTTTCTGAGTAGCTACAGAAACAACCTCTAAGGGTCATTTGGAGCCCTGAAATCTAAGCTAATCTTTTTTTTTTTTTTTTTTTTTTTTTGGTTTTTGGGCCACACTCGGCAATGCTCAGGGGTTACTCCTGGCTGTCTGCTCAGAAATAGCTCCTGGCAGGCACGAGGGACCATATGGGACACCGGGATTCGAACCAACCACCTTCGGTCCTGGATCAGCTGCTTGCAAGGCAAACACCGGTGTGCTATCTCTCCGGGCTCTAAGCTGATCTTTGAGGCAGTTTGCCATTCAAAATTCTTGTTGTAATGCCAACATGTGGATCCCTTATTTCTCACCACCTTTCCTACAGACTCCCAAACTATTCTTTGAAAAAATCTCACAGCAATGTAAGCTTTTCCTATTGTTTTTATTTATTTGTTTGTTTGTTTATTTTGGGGGGGCACATCCAGCAGCAGCGCTCAGGAATTACTCCTGGATTTCCACTCAGAAACTTCTCATGGCTCTGAAGACCATATGGGATGCCAGGGATCAAACCCATCTCAGTACTGGATCAGCCCCATGCAAGGCAAATGCCCTACCACTGTGCTACCATTTCAGCCCAAGATTTCTCTAGTGCAAGGAACTGGCAGTTTGTGTATGCAAATAGGGTTTCAAAATAATTAGCTGTAATTGAACTAAAATTAGTAGATTATGTGTAAAAGTAGGGTTTCTAGTTCCATATTTTGGTTGAATAGATACCTACCCTGGCCTCAGGCAATCAGCATACTAGTTAGACCATACTCCTTGACAAGAAGGTGAAATATTTAGAAACAGAAACTAAGAATTCTTATGCCGGTTATTCTAAAAATATAACAACCCCCTCCCTAGTTTTTGAAGGTGGATGCAGGGAAGCAAGTGCCACTATAAAGGCAGTGTCTCCTTTGTGGGTGAAAAGTTAAATTGTGGTCAATTCAGGAGTTAGTAAGCAAGAATGTGGCAGCTATAAGACCCAAACCATTCTGCATGACTGTAAGACCATAGCTCAAGAGCTTCCCAGGGATACAGTGAGAAAATGTAAATCAAGTTTCCAGAAAATGAAGTCCTGCTAGTTGTAGTATAAATCTCTAGGGAAAGACAATGGGAAACCAAATTACCAAAGACACTTTTTCAAAGCCATGCACACAACTTTAGAGAAAGAGGTTTAGACAAGGTCAAAAGAACAATATACAATACTTAATCAACCTATTAAAATGCGTTGTTTTGACATACTTCTTGAAAATTACATAGGGAATCTGTTGGTAGTCTGAAAATTGTTCATTGTAAAGGTGGAGAGAAAACCAGGCTTCATTTCAGAGACATGTTAATGTAAGGCTTTCTGGGGGAAAAATAAAACAGGCAAGTCTCCCAGCAAGCCTCACAAAAATATGTTTTCCCTGAGACTTAAAATATCAGATTATAATCCTTCTCAATGCCCACTAAACAAATTTCAATACTGCACTTTGAAAAATATAGGCACAATTAGCTGAGAGAGAGAGAGAGAGAGAGAGAGAGAGAGAGAGAGAGAGAGAGAGAGAGAGAGAGAGAGAGAGAGAGAGAGAGAGAGAGCAAGCTATTTATAATTATGGCCAATAGAACTGTCTCCTGGTCCCCAGCGATTGGCTCAATGTTGGAAAAGTGGCTGAAATTTCATCTTTTCTTTGGAACGTGTTTTTATTTCTTTAATGGGGATGTGTATGAGACCATGGAACTATGAAACTGCTTCTTAGTAGAAGTCGAGAAGAGAGGTGACCTAAAAGGTTTTGTTTATTCATAAACAGATTTGGGAAGCCTGTAGCAGGGGAAAAGAGAGTGACACTTGCAGTTTCCTTATTTGAGCTTGTTTCAAGAGCCTTTTTGTGAGCTGTCTTAGTCTACTTAACATTTCTTCACTTGCACTTTTGTGTGTGTGTGTGTGTGTGTGTGTGTGTGTGTGTGTTTGAGTACTATTTTAAGTTGGTTTCTTTTTTGTTTATTTTGGTTTTGGGGCCACACCCTGTGGCACTCAGGGGTTACTCCTGGCTATGCGCTCAGAAATCGCTCCTGGGACCATATGAGACACTGGGGGATGGAACCTTGGTCCGTCTTAGGCTGTCCTAGTCCTAGGCTTGCGTGGGCAAGACAGATGTTTTACCACTTGCACCACCACTCTGGCCCCTTAATTTGGTTACTATCATGAGAGATTGAGAGTTACTAATGAAAGCTATCTCAGTAAGATGAAACTTCCACTTCCATCTCTTAGCATAACAAATAAATGCATAAAAGACCTGGGCTAAATTTTGTACAATGATCAAATGAAACAAAGCATCAGGAGTAAATAATTAAAAGTTCTCAAGAGTCAGGAGAAAGTTCTGGAAAGTGATCATTGAATTTTCTGGTATGAAAGTTGATAGCAGCTGAGCAAATTAGGTCTTATCTCAAGTGAAGTTAGAGAGTTGGAGGTGAGAAGTCAGAACAAACATATGTTTCACAATAGCTGCATGAAGAAATGCAATAGTTTAAATGGGAATTGTCTTGAACACTCTTCACCCCCCCCCAATATAGCTAGGATAAGGAAAGAAATGGAGTGGAGGAGGAGAAACACAAATATGAAAGTTTAGGAGCCAGGGCCAAGTGGTCTCAGATGCATTGGCGGTGTTAAAAAAAAAAAAACAGAACTAAATATCCAAGCTAATGTCAGTAACAATGGAATTAAGAGACCCAAGCTTTAGCAATCTAAACTTAAAATTTGGCTTGTTATGTAAGGCATAAAACGGGCAGTCTGGGGACAGAGGATAGTGGTATGGTCTGTACTCCGGAAACATCGGTGGAGAGTGTTGGACACGGGTGGTGGGATTGGCTCTGATTCATTGTATGTCTGTAACTCAAGTATGAAAGACTTTGTAAATCAATGGTTTCAATAAAATGAAATAATAAAAGGCTAAAATTTTTTTTTTGGCCTTTTGAAATGTTTTGCCACAAAACAGCAGAATTACAAGCTGCCAATTTTCACAGGGTAAAATAAAAAATCAATGACCTTTTAGTAAATGACTTCAGTCAACAAAACAATTTGAGTTAACTAAATATATATTATTTCGAGACTCTGCAAAACTTAGTTCTTTCTTGGAGGGGGGCACACCCGGTGATGTTCAATGGTTATTCCTGACTCTGTGCCCAGGAATCACTCCTGGCATTGCTTAGTGAACCGTAGGTATGCCAGGTATCTGAACCAGGTCAGCCACATTCAGTGTAAACACTTTACCTGCTGTACTACTGCTCCAGCCCCAAGAACTTATGTTCTGTTCAGAAGGGGGATGCTAGAGAAAGATATAAAAAAGGACAAGACATATTTCAATTCTAATAAAGGATGGAAAAACCCTAAAGTATATCTGAGGAGAAAGTGCTATTAACTACCTATCCCTATTGCTTATCGAATAATCAAAATAAAAATTGCATTAGTAACAAAAAAATAGCATTAACATTCGCATACCCCGAGCAGTTTTGTTTGGGGTATGCAAATGTTTAATGTGATTTTTTGCAATTATTTTTCTTACTAATGCAATTTTTTATTGCGAATATTCGGTAAGCGAAATCCCTTATGCGGCCCTGCCTCACCCCGACTTTGCCTCCTGTGGCCCCCAGGGAAATTGAGTTTGAGACCCCTGATCTAGCTGATCTTTTAAGGACAAACCATTTTCCCCTTTGAATGGAAGATTTCAGTGACCTGCATGGGACTGAAGAATGACAAAAATTGGTCAATTAAAGTTGAACATTAAGCCATTGAGCCAATAAAATGATTTTCACCCAGTGACATCCCAAGTTAAATCATTTACCTCCTGGAAAAACACTAATTTTTGGAAAGTAGAGTATGCTTTATTTGAAAGGAAAAGGGGTTCTGCACTTTACCTTCTGCATGTAAGTCTTAACTTTTTTTTCTCTTAATATTCTGCTTTTGAAATGGGAATGGGTTTCCCCTAGTTAGAAAATCAGCTTGATTAGTTTTAGGTTTAGATATTGTTGAACTGAATATGAAAATTATGGCTTCCTCAGATAATTCTGTAAATAAAGAAAAAATTTACCTTACCTTAGAAAACATAAGTTTTCCAGAACTATAGGAATTAAAATTTTAGAGAATAGAGACCGGAGAGATAGCATGGAGGTAAGGCATTTGCCTTGCATGCAGAAGGACGGTAGTTCAAATCCTGGCATCCCATATGGTCCCCCAAGCCTGCCAGGAGCGATTTCTGAATGTAGAGCCAGGAGTGACCCCTGAGCGCTGCCAGGTGTGACCCAAAACCAAAAAAAAAAAAAATAGAGAATAAATTCATCAAAAAAAGAAAAGGTGATTGTATGGATGTAAACTGAATTATCTAAGCATTTGCCAACAAAACAATAATTGATTGATTGATGATTGACTGATAGCCACACCGGGCTGTCTTCAGTGGCTACTCTTGACTCTGTGCTTAGCAGTGAAACCTACTGGTGTTCAAGGGATCATATATCATGCCAGGGATTCATATTGAGGTGACCAAATGCAAGACAAATACTTTACCTCCACTATTATCTCTCCAGCCCAAGCCAGCATTTTTTTTTTTTTTTGTATTTTCTATGCCATAAAATGCAAACTCTGCTTCACCATTGCAACCTTCCAGCCACCAATTTACTCCATTTCTCTCCTCCCCCACCCCCGGCCCAGGCATTGCATTTTTCTATCATTATCATGGTAGTTATTACCACTCTTTTTTTTTTTTTTGGTGGGGGACACACCCTTTGACACTCAGGGGTTACTCCTGGGTATATGCTCAGAAATCAGTCCTGGCTTAGGGGACCATATGAAACGACGGGGATTGAACAGAGGTCCGTCCTGGGTCAGCCGCGTGCAAGAAAACGCCCTAGTGCTGTGCTATCTCTTTGGCCCCAGTTGTTATCCAGTTGCTTCATATCATTGGCTGGTCTTTCTAGCCCTCGTCTTTGTTATCTCTGGGTATTATTACTGTATTGTCTTTTATTTTTCTTAAAATAAAGCCAGCAATTTTAAACTGTATTTTTAAGTAGTTTTATATTTTTAAGGCCACACCCAGTGGCACTCAGGGATTATTCCTGGCTCTTCATTCCTGGCAGGCTGGGGATGGGAACGGGGGACCATATAGGATGCCAGTGATTGAACCCGGGTGGGCTGTGTACAAGACATACACTCACCCTCTGTGCTACCTATGGTCTCAGTACTATTTTTTTTTTAAGTTTTTGTGTCACACCTGGCAGAGCTCAAGTGTTACTCCTGTCTCTCCTCTCAGAAATCGTTCCTGGCAGGCTCAGGGGACCATATGGGATGCCGGGATTCGAACCACTGTCCTTCTGCATGCAAGGCAAACACCCTACCTCTATGCTATCTCTCCAGCTCCTGGACCCAGTACTTTTAAGTGTTAATGTCACCCAAGTATTGGAATTGGTTTGGATGACTTGCTACTTGTTTTTGTAGGCTGCTTTCAAAACAAACACCAAGCATACACATAGTATAAAAAAATACTAACGCTAAATTCTGGCAGAAAAAATTTTTTTCAGAGCTAAAAGATCAAATTACCATAATCTAAATGACATTTTTCAATGAATTTATATAAAATAAAAAGAAATTTGATATAGAATTACATATTAATTATAGACTCTTGGATTGTTGTGGATGTATGGTGAGGACTTTCTCGGCCAGCTCGGGCCAGGCGCCTACAACCCTTTCCAGCTGGTGGGTCTGCAGGTTCAGGGTAGCTGTGAGGAAATGATCCCCAGCAGTCAGATTTGAGGAGACATGAAGCTTTATAATTAATAGGCCTTAGCCACCACGTGTGGCTTCTAAGCTAACCTTTTAAGTAGCCCCTTAAGCTGCCCTGAATTTAATCCTGAACCTGCCATCTCTCCAAGCTGCCTACTTCTGCTGAGTCTTTTTGCTGAAACCCCTTTGTTACCTTCCATAGACCCCTCCCAGAAATGGGCTCATTTTACCATCAGGTAGTATTAGCATTTTGCCCTGTGAGATGGGTAACAGTCTAATATTTGGGTTAATAAATGTTAGGAATTTTGGTGGTGAGAAATAGACCTTTATTTTGGAGCTAAAATAAGATCCACGATAGTTTCTTTTATGGAGGAAAAGTTCAGTGCTAAGGCCAGAGTGAAAGAATATATGGTCTTAATAGTCTGAATGGAACTTAAGGGGAAAATCCCATCCGGTTGGGGCTTTAGCACTGTGGGGAGGGAGTTTACCTTGCATGCAGCTGACCCAGGTTCAATCCCCAGCATCCCATATAAACCCCTGAGGCCACCAGGAGTAATTTCTGAGCCCAGAGCCAGGAGTAACCCCTGAGCACTGCTTGATGTGGCCCAAACTCTCCCTCCCATACAGTGAAGTAATGAACAACAGAGAATCAAATTACATATTAATACAAAAGAAATAGTTTTAGCAAAGGAAATTAGTGATACAATGATATGAGGATATTATCTTCCCTTATTTTTTAATCTCTAAAAAGAAAGTTTATTTAAAAGGTTAAGTCTAAGTCTAAATACATTTTTACATTCATTACTTTTATAAAATTAGTATTTGATGACTGTCTGTCTCATATTCAATAAATAGTTACTTTATTTGAATATTAATGATCATTGGTTGCTCCTGATTATTTACTTTTATACATATTGCTACACAAAGCATCTAGGAACATACTTAATTATGTGATTATAAATCAAATTTTCTGGTAAATTTATGAACTCAGGTATCTTTCCTCTTGAGAGGAAGGCAGAATTTTGACTCTCATAAGCAAAGGAATTTTGTTGTTTACAGTTTTGCTTAAACTTTGTGATAAAAATGTTTCATATAGTTATTAAGATGAATAGAAAATAGTAATATCTTGTTAATTCATAATACGTTATGAATAATTGTTAATTCATAATGTTTTCAGTAGTACTAAGGAATAATGTATTTTATCATGTTATTTTCTATAACTGTATGTTGTTTTGCTAGTTACCTACTGTATCAATTTTGATCATTTTATTGTTGAAGAAGTTAAAAATATCCACCTTTTTTTCTTATTTTGTGTTATAATTATATTCTCTCCTTTTACCACTGACTCTGATGGTCTCCGATTTCATGCCCTTTGATTTTTTGCAGTATTTTTATGGTATGTATTGTAATGAAACTTCTTGTTTTGTTCCGGAGACTCACCTGTCTCTATGTTCAGGTGTTACTTCTAACATTGCTCAGGGGACCACATGGGATGACGTAAATTGAACCCGGGTCAACTGCTTGCAAGGTAGGCAAGCGCACTACCAGCATACTATTGCTACAGCCCATGAAACTTTTTAATCTGGTTTCAGATGCTCCACTCACTATAATTTATATATTTAGGAATTCTGGTGTTTCATTACTTCTGGAATAATCTTACTCATCTCTACTCGAAGTGTTGCCTGTTTTCAATTCTTTTTAATTTCTACTTTTTGATATCTCCATATATTTACATATATGGAACATATTTACTATTTTCCAGGTCTCTTTCTTCTCCCCCTTTATTTGTCACTGTGATAAATAATATTAATATTTATACTTAATATTGATGCTTTTAATATTTTTGGCTTATCACCCCCACCAACAGAATGTCAGCATCTTCCACTTTTGTCTCTTGGTTTTCTAGTCTCTTTACTTTTATTCCTCATATTCTCAGTATACTTTGGTGCATGGTTTACTTAGCTCTATCTTCTCCTTCATCGTTTAATTAAATTTTTCAGTCTAATCACTTAATTCCAATTTTCATGTCTAGTTTTTGGTTTGTGTTTTAGAAAGTCTCTCTAAAAGCTGCCTCATCTCTGGCACTTTCTTATATTTTAAACCTCCATATTTTAAATGTTCAATTTTATTATTTTCTGTTGTTTTGTTTTTTGTTTGTTTACCTACTGGTGCTCAGGTCTTACTCCTATCAAGACTTGGGGTACAATATAGGGTACTGCAGACAGAACCTGAGTTAGCTGTATGCAAGGCAAATGTTTTAGCCACTTCCTCTTCCGTCCTATTCAATTATTTCAAGCATATTTATATACACATTTGTCAAAGTATTTTTTAAAGTATAAATTCTTTATTTAAGCACCATTATTACAAATATGATTGTAGTTGAGTTTCAGTTATAAACAGAGCATCCTTTCACCAGTGTAACATTTCCACCATTAATGCTCCCCCGCTTCTTCCCATCCCCTGCCTGTATTTGAGACAGGTATTTTACTACAGTTATTTTTTTAAGTTTAGTAAGCTGTTTTTGTTCTTTCTTAAAGGATAAGTGTTTAAAAAAATACAGTAGTAATGGTGGGAGAGTGGCAATCACCATTGTTTGCATAGGCCCAGCAAAAATATGGGGAAAACGGGAAAAAATAAAAACCTTGGCCTAATTACAAGGAGGCCTCACCTCTGAAGTTTTCTGGCATATAACTGACTCTGGGCTCCAGGCATACCAGACTGCCCAACCCCTGAGTCATTCTCTGTGGTCCCGGTGAAAATTTGCACATTAGCTATTGTTGATGTCAGGTTCCTGTATTTAAAGATTCTGGATTCTGTGCATTTCCTTCATCGAAGTCAGGCTGATGTGGAGCATCCTCTAGTTTCACCTCACCATTAGATGCAACAAGACCTGCCCTGCAAGCAGGTTGTTGCTAAGTCGTCTGGGTGTTGAGAGCACTCTTTGGAGTAAGTCAATGCCAGAGCAGTGGTAGGGTCTTCCCTGGTAAAGGTTTGCTTCCTAGTAATGTTATAGAAAATTGTGATTGTTTCCATAGATGTTACCTGTGGTTCAGGGGTGTATGGGCAATGCCCATTCTTCTGAGGTCTGAGCCAAGTCATTATGCCAATGTTCAGGTTATAAGGCCTAACTGCATTATCAAATTTGTGTTCCCATCTCTATTAGATAAGAACTTGTTTGCATATGTAATATTTTCCCATTTTAATGTGTCTATGCAAAAGAGGAACAATGCCACAAGGTATTGGTGCATCTGGGGACTGAGGGAACAAGACCAACATTCCCTGTAACTTGGTTCTAACATGAATTCTAAATAGAGATACTCTTCTACCAGAATTCATTATTGAACAGTTCCCAAAGAAGGCGTGGGGGAACAAACAAACAATAAAAACCAGTGGGCAAAATTGTCACTATATAATAGGATATTCAAAAAGAGTTATAGATGTTAAAGGAATACATTTCAGATATACAAAGGAGATACACATGCCCCTTTTATGTCTTTAGAAATAGTCGAGTAGGAGGATGTTGAATCCAGGACACCATTTTGGTCTGTGATTTGGCCATCTGGATTCTACAAACGATTCCCAGCTATCCCATATCTAGAAATGTCTTTGAGTGGGGGCTTCTCAGAAACTGAGTATGGTAGCAAGCACAGGTACACAGTGAAGGAAGGTGGAGGATAGGAGGCCGCTGAGAGTAGATTAGTAGGAATAGAGTATTGGTTTCTTCTCAAGGTGAGAGTCTATTTTTTCCATTTGCAAGCTGGCTGGCAGCTGGCTTGAGTGAGGATAATGATCTGCTTCATGAGGAGCAAAGAACTGAGGGTAAAAAATGGTTAAATGTGGGGTAGTAGGCAGTGGGGGTGAGAGTAAAGGACTAGAAATGAGCCTGTAAGGTGACGAGCCAATGGGGGAAGGAAAGTATACAACATAGACATTCTGTATGTTGTAAACATAGATGAAACCCTATGAGATCCTATTAAACGCCCTCACGTGTTTTGAGAATGGATACTGCTGGGAGGAAAGTTGCCAGCGACTTCCCCAAGACAGCCCTACTGTGCAGAGTGGGGGTTGGGGAAAGCCTGGGGTCCCTTTTAAACTGCTCTGCAGCACCCACCTCGCTGGCTCCCTGGGCCAGGCTCCAGGGAAGCCCTGGAGTTCCGGGAGGAAGGAGAGGGAAGGCTGTTGGTCGGGAGGCCAAGCCCCATAGTCTCCCCTAAGCTTGGCAAAAGGGCCTTTGGCCTGGAGCCATACTATTCCCCATGCTGGCAAGGCTTCCGACCAGTCCCAGAGAGCTTGTCAATGTATTGTCCATTTGAAGTTCTTAGTAGTTAACCCAGCTGTGTATTGAGTATGAGGAATTCCCTAGATAATTTGGACCTTGAAGTGATATCATCTGCAGTGATTCTCTACCATATTGTGTGAGCAAATCAGCTTGGACCTATTTCTTAATTCAGTTTTTAGCTAAGGAAGGGTTATCATGTAACCCCAAACCATAAAATTTACACTCCTACATACCCCGCACCGTTCAGGTCCCTTTATGCCACTTATGCATTTTCGGATTTCCAGGGGAGGCTCTTTTGAAACAGATTTCAAGAAAATATAGACAAGAGGGGTTTTGCTTGTTGTTTGTCATTTTGTTTGGGGGCCACACCCTTTAGTCCTCAAGATTGCTCCTGGCATTCAATCAGGGACTGCTTTGTACTTGGATCACATTTTGCGGTGTGGATTAATTTGGGGTTGAGCGCATCAAGCCAAGTAACCAATGTAGTCTCTCTTTGGCCTCCAGATCAGAGTTGTTTCATTCTCACTGCTTAAGGAACAGGGTCTCTTTAAGTCACTTTGATTTTCTTCCTACTCCCCAAGACTCCATGTAAGAGCTTCCTAGATGAACCTTAGCTTCATTCTTCATTGCCACTGTTGCAGAGATCTTGAGATCTGCATCATTGGAGGTCATATCTCTTCCTTACCCTGATTCCAGCCAAAGGTATTTAGCTCACATCTCACTTTTCATAACAGTTCATTTTTTTCACTGCATTTTTTTCCATGACTCTCTTTAGGGTGATACATTTGAAATGAAGCTAACATCTAGACTCATAGTGGTGAACTGATACATACAAATATTGTTTTATATTATGCAAGTATACTTGAAACCTATATAATGTTATAAATCACTGTTATTGGGCCCGGGGAGATAGCACAGCGGCGTTTGCCTTACAAGCAGCCAATCCAGGACCAAAGGTGGTTGGTTCGAATCCCGGTGTCCCATATGGTCCCCCGTACCTGCCAGGAGCTATTTCTGAGCAGACAGCCAAGAGTAACCCCTGAGCACTACTGGGTGTGACCCAAAAACCAAAATAAATAAATAAATAAATAAATAAATAAATCACTGTTATTTCAGCAAATAATGTCAAATAATAAAAAGAGATTTGCTATGTTTTATTCAACAAATCTGTTTATAATAGATAATTTTTCAGATAATTTAATCCTTATAGATGGAATATAAGGATGGTTTCTAGTTGACAATCTTTCTTTATACTGATACCAGAGACATAGAAACATATAAATAAAAAGAATTCTGTAATTCATCAGGACAATCCAGCCAAATCCAGCATTTTAGAGAAGTACAAAGTCCCAGACCCCACAACTGGCACCCGATAGATTTTAAATGTCAACCCAAGTCTCCAGAATCCTAATGTAATACCTTTTCCATAAATTGTGTTTTTCCAAAAAAGACAAATCAAACTCACAATGAGTATCAATTCATTTGTACTAGGAAGGCTTGTACAAGAGACAAGTGTTGGTGAGGCCAGAGAGAAAGTACAGGGGGGTTAAGGTGCAAGGGTCCTTAGGCCCTCACATTGAACCATCAAGAGTCACAGTTATAGTAGATTCATTTACATTAAATGTTCAGAATAGCTACATTTCTAGAGTCAGAATATGCGGCCCCCCAGGGACCTCAATCCCGACCAGCGGGAGAGGCTTGGAGACCACAACAGCTATTCACAATTCACGAAGTGGATTCCAGTCTGAAAGAAAAGAGGGGTTTGGGAAGACAGGGAGACTCAAGGCGAAAAGCTCCGATCAAGAGTCCGTTTATTTGGGGAGGAGGACAGCCTTTTATAGTCAGGCCAAACAAAGAGAAAGGGGCAAGGCATTCTTGGAATAATTGTAACTTTACACAGGCACATCATGTTTTTTCAAAATTAACAAGGCTGTACATCACGAAGCTGGCATTCATCAATCATGAGGCCCAAGTTGTTAGAGCAACAAAGTATAAGATCTAATCTCTGCCCAGGCCCACCAGCCTCTATCTTTATGGGAACATCTTGGTACCTGTGGCTGACTCCCCTATCTCTGAGGAATGCAATGACTCCCCTTTTCTTTAGGTCCAAGGGCAAAGGCCACATCTTGCTAGCTGCTCAGGCTGGCAGCCTGCTAATTGTCACATAGGCACTTTTGCTCAGACTCTCAGAGACTCCATTTTGATTTTAGAATCAAGGGCTTTTAGTTATGCCAAACAGTCTCCAACAAGAATATGAGTAGTAGTAGTTTAAGGCTTGAGAAAAAAGTCAAAGTATATTAGGTAGGCCTGATTGTAAATGGGCTCAGTGTTTCTCTCTGAAGAAACAAGATGTTCTAAAATTAGACTTTGGGGTCTGGAGAGATAGTATAGCAGGTAGAATGCTTGCTTTACATAGCAGGGCTCTCCAGATATGGCTTGTGTTGCCCAGACACTGCCAGGAGTGATCCCTGGGTAAAAATTTATTTTAAATAATCAATACTTATTTATTAAATAATACAAAACAATAAATGGTATTGAATAATAAATTTAAATTTATAAAAATGTTTCCTCCTAATTCTTAGAAGAATTGGGGCAATATCACATATAATATATTTTACACCTCTATAAAGTGTTTGCCATGGTTTTATTTATTTCAGGTGAAAAGCATCAGATCCAGTCAAAATAGAAGCCACATGTCTTCTAGAGTAGAAGTGAAGGAGACAGTGGGACATATTTCCAATGATAGGAACTTCAGCATGGATCAAGTCCAAACCTCCAGGAAAGGTAAAATTATGTATTTGAGGGTGGATTAAAAAATCTGGTTTCATTGTCAGACTGTCTTCCTTTTTGGTAATACACATCTTCTTGGTACCACTAATTTTCAAGGTATGTACATAGTTGGAAGTAACTTTTGCTGATACTGTGTCATTTTATCTTTGCCAGAACCCACCTGTCCTGTATACCTTTAACGTTTCCAGCCAATTCCCTAAATATACTCTTTCTTTCTCCATTTCGACGTTAGTTCAACCAGGGGCACTATTTAAAACTTGTTGTTAATGTTCACACAAGCAAACTCCACATATTCTTCAACTGATGGTTCTAGGGTCCTTTTGGCATCCACTTACTTTCTCTGGGAACAAGTATGTGCTAGACACCTAAAGAGCATTATTTGTTTTATATCTATTTCTGCTTCCTAAACTCCACTTTCTACCTTTTTCAAACTTGGGTAGGATGGGAGAAAAATCACCTCTAAGCGTTCCTGTGCTTTCTCACTTCAGGTTGTTTTGCAGTCCGATACTTGGTGGCCTTCATTTTGCAACTCTGTAATTTTTCTGTTTACTCCCAAATAATGAGCTTAAGCATTGCCATGCCCGCAATGGTCAACACCTCAGCCCAGACCAACAGAACCAATGCTTCTGAAGAAGAGCCTCTGACTGTCCTCAATGTCAGCTGGAATGAAACTCAGGAAGAAATTAAGGCAATGGTGAGTCAATGAGACATTAAATTCCTTCTTTGACTCAAATAGTTTGAAGTAAAGGTGCTTTTGGAGCATCTACTAAATTCCAAGGATTACCACATAGGAACCATAATCTGTATTTTGGGAGATTATATGTGAATTTTATTGTTTATGAGTGTAATCAAGACTAAGGATGAGAGAAACCTTTTACCACTTATGGTTATAATATCTTTACCTAAATTGACAAAAAAAAAACCCTAAATATAAATTTTGGAAGAAAACAGATTTATGTTCTTTCACAACATCTTTTGTCACCTTGCCTATTATTCTTCTTGCATTTGTTTTTGTTTTGGGGTCACACCCTCAATGATCAGGGATTACTCCTAGCACTGCTCTCAGAAAGTGCTTCCTGACAGTCTCCAGGGTACCATATAGGATGCTTGGGATCAAACCAAGTCTATTCTAGGTTGGTAGTGTGCAGGGCAAATACCCTCTCCGCTGTGCTGTCACTCCAGCCCTTCTTCTTGCATTTTAAAAAATATGTTTTGTTTCCAGACTTTCATATTTAAATTGGATTAGTAATTATATAATCAGGGAATTTATAAATGGGAAGGCCTATGTTTAGTACTTATACATATATATGCATACATATATTTCTTGGAGAAGTTGGTAGATAGGAGGAAATAGAAAGGTGAAATTTAAGAGAACTCGAATTATGGTTTTGCTGCTTAAATCTTCAGAATACTAATGAACAGCAACCTTCCTTTTATCATCTAGGCCCCTGCATATGATTGGAGTCCTCAAATCCAGGGAATTATTCTCGGCTCTGTCAACTATGGGTCGTTCTTCACTCCCCTTCTTAGTGGTTATCTATCTGGAATATATGGAGCCAAGTATGTGGTCGGAGTTGGCTTGTGTATTTCATCAGTCCTGACACTGTTCATTCCACTGGCAACTGATACTGGGGTAGTCTTGCTTATTGTCATTCGGATAGTCCAAGGCATAGCACAGGTACAAAGATATTTTCTAAATATCAATGGAATATGAGTCCCAAGGTGATCACGGAGAGCTAAAAATCGTTTTGTTTTAGGTTAATGTAACAACAAGTCAATACTCCATTTGGATCAAATGGGCCCCTCCACTGGAAAGGAATAAACTTATTACCATAGCAATGTCAGGTAATGGGGATCAGTTTTAATTGAATGTGCTCTTACTATCATAAGACAGACACTGAATGAAGGCATGTGACTTGAGCCTCTGTAGTGAAACTTGGGATAAGTAAGTAAATCTCTTCAGTCACAGAGCAATTTAGTTATGTGAGAGGGTTTTGTGAGGTGACATATGGAGTGTGCCAAGAACACACACTCAAGTTTGACTCTCTTGCATGGATCCTTCTTCCCATCTTCTGTTTAGGAACATCATTGGGGTGCTTCATCCTTTTTCTGCTTGGTGGTGTCCTCTGCCAGACTATAGGATGGCCTTACGTCTTCTATATTTTTGGTGAGTTTATTGGTCTTCAAATCTTCAACTCTCAGGATTTATTTTAGAACAAAGACTGCTGGGCACAATCTGTGAACTTCTGTGAACATCTACGTTCAGCTAAACTCCCAATCGATTCTAATATTTTTAATGCTTTTTCTATTTTTTATATATATATTTATCTACTTTATTTATTTTATAGATAAAATATTTATTTGATCTATTTTATAGATATTTATCTATCTATGGTTGATAATCTCCGGAGAAAATCACGTAAATATTGCATGATGACACTTAAATTTCAGCAGCTTGAATTGGTAGCTAGATTAGCTTGAAAGGCATCAAGATATTTATTATTTTTTTTAATTTTTATTTATTGTTATTTTTATTTTTTTGTTTTTTTTGGGGTGGTACACCTGGCAGTGCTCAGGGGTTAATCCTGGCTCTGTGCTCAGAAATCACTCCTGACTCAGGGAACCAAATGAGATGCCAGTATTGAATCCTTGTCCGACCTGGGTCAGCAGCATGCAAGGTAAATGCCCTACCACTGTGCTACCACTCTGGCCCCATAACATTTATTCTTTAAACATTTTGTATAATACTTATAATACTGCTACAGTTAAAATTTTGGCAAACAATAGTCCAACACCGCACACACAACAGCAGGTTGCCAGCATGTTTCCACCATGTCTCAAGGTCCACTCCTAACTAACCCTACTCCATTCTTCGATAAACTTACTTCTGATCCTCAGTGTATGATATTCCAGAACATTTGTTATTTTCTTACTCTGTTTTATTCTTTGTGTTTCTTTCTATTCCACATATAAAAGGATCGTATCAAATCAGTATTTTTCTCTCTCTTTCTGCTTGACTTTACCTTAGCACGATATCCTTTAGATCTATTCACATAATAGTGAATTGCATGATTTCTTTCTTTCTTTCTTTCTTTCTTTCTTTCTTTCTTTCTTTCTTTCTTTCTTTCTTTCTTTCTTTCTTTCTTTCTTTCTTTCTTTCTTTCTTTCTTTCTTTCTTTCTTTCTTTCTTTCTTTCTTTCTTTCTTTCTTTCTTTCTTTCTTCTCTCTTCTTTCTTTCTTTCTTTCTTTCTCTCTTTCTTTCTTTCTCTTTCTTTCTTTGTTTTTCTTTCTTTCTTTGTTTTTCTTTCTTTCTTTCTTTCTTTCTTTCTTTCTTTCTTTCTTTCTTTCTTTCTTTCTTTCTTTCTTTCTTTCTTTCTTTCTTTCTTTCTTTCTTTCTTCTCTCTTCTTTCTTTCTTTCTCTCTCTTTCTCTCTTTCTTTCTTTCTTTCTTTCTTTCTTTCTTTCTTTCTTTCTTTCTTTCTTTCTTTCTTTCTTTCTTTCTTTCTTCTTCTTTCTTTCTTTCTTTCTTTCTTTCTTTCCTTTCTTTCTTTCTTTCTTTCTTTCTTTTCTTTCTTGGATTTCAAGCACACCAAAATCACTCATGGAAGGCTCAGGGGACCATATGAGATGCTGAGAATTGAATTGAACCTGGGTCTGTCTGGGGTTGGCCAAGTGAAGGCAAATGCCTTATTGCTGTGATATTGCTTCGACCCCTTCATTTTTTTCTTATATCTGAGCATATTACTTGTGCATATATGACAAAATTTCTTTATTTACTCATCTGTTCTTGCCCACTTGTATTGTTTCCATGTCTTGGCAATTGTGAATAACACTGTAATAAATATAAGAGTTCAATCATATTTTTGAAATAGTGCTTTGGGGCCCTTGGGAATAGATGTCTAGAAATGGAATTTCTGAAAAGTTGGAAGCTCAATTTTTTTTTTTTTTTTTTTTTTTTTGGTTTTTGGGCCACACCCATTTGACGCTCAGGGGTTACTCCTGGCTATGTGCTCAGAAATCGCCCCTGGCTTGGGGGGACCATATGGGACGCCGGGGGATCGAACCGAGGTCCTTCCTTGGCTAGCGCTTGCAAGGCAGACACCTTACCTCCAGCGCCACCTACCCGGCCCCTGGAAGCTCAATTTTTAATTTTTTTTAGAAGTCTCTATACTGTTTTCACAGATGCCGAACCAGATGACATGCTGAACAACAGTAGATGGTGGTACTTTCCCCTCCACATTCCCCCAACACTGCTTGTTCTCATTCTTTTTACATGTGTGCTAATTTCACTGGTATGAGGTGATATCTCACTGTTTTCATTTGCATATCCTTGATGATAAGTATTGAAGAATATGCTTCATATACCTATTGTATATGTAAAGAAGACATACTATTTGTATGTCTTCTTTAAGGCAGTGTGTTTTTTTGTTATGAGACAGTCTATTTTTGTTTGGCTTTTGGGTTACACCTTCCTTCATACATCCTTCCTTTCTTCCTTCTAAACTTCCTTCTTTCCTTTATCTCTCTCTTATCTTTTTTCTCTTCCCTTCCTCTCTAAAAATTTTCCATAGAATATTTTAGAAATAGGGACCAAATAATATTAAGATTCTAACATTTATATGGATGGAGTAAGAAAATTCCATGAGGAACCAAATCAATCTTGAGAAAAAAGATGAAATGTTTTTGTTTTTCATCTTTTTTGTGTGCTACCACATTAATTCTTGCTTATAAATTGAGCCCACAAGGAAAGGCTTCATGAGATTCAGGAGTGGCTATTATACATATTGGGTAATGCTAACATGTTCCCAAGGCAAGTATTCCGGACCTTCACCAATTTTTCTTCCTTATTATTTGTTGCAGTATTCACAGTTGATTCCAACTAATGTTTGATTGATTTTGTTTGTTTTTTCAAATGTTTGCTACAATTCCATCTACAAATCCCATTTACAACTAAGTCCAGTAGAATCAATACATTCCACAGGTATTTTTTTCTTTTAAAAATAAGAACTCTCAGATAAAGTTATTTGGTAAGATTAGGTTAATATATTGAAAGAGGATGAAATTTTTCATGAATGCACATCATCTTCAAAAGTTGATAAGGAAACAACCATATCAACCAATGAAAGGCTTTCAATCAATGGTTGGCTTACTGACTTAGCACTCATTCAATGTTGATATCTTCTATCCTTAAGCTGTAACATATTCACTAGACTTGAAGTTACTTGATGGAAAAATTGCACCTGTCTCCTGTTCGTCTTAAAAGTTAGCAAAATTTAACCTTGGTGCCTGGTGTAAAAAAGAGGTCTCAATTCATTTTTTTACAAAGAGTTTATCAGTCTTCCCAGCACCATTTGTTGAAGAGGCTTTCCTTGCTCCACTTTGTATTTGTTGCATCTTTATCAATGATTAATTGGTTGCATATCTGGGGGTCATTTTCAGAATATTCAAGTTTATTCCATTGATTTGAGGATCTGTCTTTGTTCCAATAGCATGCTGTTTTAATGACTACTATTTTATAATGCAGTTTAAAGTTGGGGAAAGTGATTCCTCTCCTCTTATTTTTTGTGCTAAGGATTGATTTAGCTATCTGTGGATGTTTATTACTCCATAGGAGTTTCAGGAGCAGCTGATCCACTTCTTTAAAAAATGTGATGGGATATTTTATAGGGATTGCATTAAATCTGTACAATGCTTTAAGAAGTATTGACATTTTAATGATAAAAGTTAAATCAAAATGGATTAAAGATCTTGATATCAAATCTGAAACCATAAGTAAATTAAGGAAAACATAGGCAGAACACTCTATGACATTGAAGCTAAAGGCATCTTCAGGGATGAAATAGCACTGAGCAAGCAAGTGGAAGCAAAGATAAACAAAGATGTGACTACATCAAACTCAGAAGCTTCTGTACCTCAAAGGAAACAGTGAATAGGACACAAAGGCTACCCACAGAATGGGAGAAACTATTCCCTATATTTATCAGATAAGATATTAATATCTAAGATATATAAATCTCTGACTAAAATTTACAAGAACAGCTAACCTCATCCAAAAATGGGGAGAAGAAATCAACAGACATTTTCTCAAAGGAGAAATACAGATAGCCAAAAGGAACATAAAAAAATCCTTCTTATCTCTAGTCATCAGGGAGATGCAAATTAAAACAACAATGACATATCATCTCACACCACAGAGACTGGCATACATCACAAAGAACAAGAACAATCAGTGTTAGCATGGATGTGGGGAAAAAGGGACTCTCATTTGCTGCTTTTTAAAAAAAATTATAAATCTTTTCTTTTTAGTTTCTTTGGGTCACATCCCGCAGTGCTCAGGGGTTACTCCTGGCTCCACATCAGATCATTCCCACCACCAATGCCTCCCTCCACCCCACTCCCCCGCCTGTATTCGCAACAGGCATTCTCCTTCTCTCATTCTTTAATATTGTCATGTTAGTTGTTAGTGTAGTTATTTCCTTAACACAGTTCACAAACTCTTTGTGGTGAGCTTAAAATTGTGAGCTGGTCCTTCCAGCCCTTCCAGCCCTTTACTCTACTGTCTCTGGGCCTTCTTACTGTACTGTCTTTAATTTTTCTTAAAACCCATAGATGAGTGAGACTATTCTGTGTGTCTCTCTCTCCCTCTAACTTATTTCACTCAACATAATAGACTCCATGTACATCCACATATAGGAAACTTTTATGAATTTGGGAAGTCAATTTCCAGGTTTTGAGGAATCTCCATATCGCTTTCCATAAAGGTTGAACTAGATGGCATTTCCACCAGCAGTGAATAAGAGTTCCTCTCTCTCCACATCCCCACCAGCACTGATTGTTTTTGTTCTTTGTGATGTGTGCCAGTCTCTGTGGTGTGAGATGGTACCTCATTGTAGTTTTGATTTTCATCTCCCTGATGATTAGTGACAAGGAGCATTTTTCTTGTGTCTTTTCTCCATTTGTATTTCTTCTTTGCAGAAGTGTTTGCTCATTTCTTCCCATTTTTTGTTGGAGTTATATGTTTTTTCTTATTAAGTTCTGTCAGTACCTGGTATATCTTAGATATTAGTCCCTTGTCTGATGGGTATTGGGTGAATAGTTTCTCCCATCCTGTAAGTGGCCTTCATATTTTTTTAAATTTTTAATTCATTCTTTTTTTAATTTTTTTTATTTAAACATCTTGATTACAAATATGATTGTGATTAGGTTTCAGTCATGTAAAGAACAACCTCCTTTACCAGTGCAATATTCCCATCACCAATGTCCCAAATCTCCCTCCATCCCACCCCACCCCCACCTGTACTCCAGACAGGCTTTCCAGTTCCCTCATTCATTCACATGATTATGGTAGTTCTCTGTGTAGTTATTTTTATAACTGCACTCACCACTCTTTGTGGTGAGCTTCATGAAGTGAGCTGGAAGTTCCAGCCCTCCTCTCATTGTGTCTGAGGATTGTTGCAAAAATGATTTTCATTTTTCTTAAAACCCATAGATGAGCGAGACTATTTTGCGTCTCTCTCCCTCCCTCTGACTTATTTTACTCAGCATGATAGATTCCATGTACATCCATGTATAGGAAAATTTCATGACTTCATCTCTCCTGGCAGCAGCATAATATTCCATTGTGTATATGTACCACAGTTTCTTTAGCCATTCGTCTGTTGAAGGGCACTTGGCTATTGTGAATAGTGCTGCAATAAATAAAGGTGTGAGGAAGGGGTTTTTGTATTGTATTCTTGTGTTCTTAGGGTATATCCCTAGGAGTGGAATAGCTGGGTCGAATGGGAGCTCAATTTCCGATTTTGGAGGAATCTCCATATCGCTTTCCATAGAGGTTGGACTAGACCGCATTCCCAACAGCAGTGGATAAGAGTTCCTTTCTCTCCACATCCCCGCCAGCACTAATTGTTCTCATTCTTTGTGATGTATGCCAGTCTCTGTGGTGTGAGATGGTATCTCATCATTGTTTTGATTTGCATCTCCCTGATGATTAGTGATGAGAGCATTTTTTCATGTGCCTTTTGGCCATTTGTATTTCTTTATTATCAAAGTGTCTGTTCATTTCTTCTTCCAATTTTTTGATGAGATTAGATGTTTTTTCTTGTAAAGTTCTGTCAGTGCCCTGTATATTTTGGATATTAGCACCTTATCTGATGGGTGTTGGGTGAATAGTTCCTCCCACTTGGTGGGTGGCTCTTGTATCCTGGACACTATTTCTTTTGAGGTGCAGAAGCTTCTCAGCTTAATGTATTCCCATCTGTTGATCTCTGCTTTCACTTGTTTGGAAAGTGCAGTTTCCTCCTTGAAGATGCCTTTAGTCTCAATGTCATGGAGTGTTTTACCGACATGTTGTTCTATATACCTATGGTATCAGGTCTGATATCAAGGTCTTTAATCCATTTGGATTTTACCTTTGTACATGATGTTAACTGGGGGATTATGTTTGCTTTTTTGCAAGTGGCTAACTAGTTCTGCCAGCACCACTTGTTGAAGAGGTTTTCCCTGCTCCACTTAGGATTTCTTGCTCCTTTGTCAAAAATTAGGTAATTGTATGTCTGGTAAACATCGTCTGAGAACTCAAGTCTATTCCACTGATCTGAGGGTCTGTCTTTTCCAGTACCATGCTGTTTTGATAACTACTTCTTTGTAGTACAAAGTTGGGGAAAGTAATGCCTCCCATTTTCCTTTTCCCTAGGAGTGCTTTAGCTATTCGATGGTGTTTATTGTTCCAGATGAACTTCATAAGTGTTTGATCCACTTCTTTAAAGAATGTTATGGGTATTTTTAAGGGGATCACATTAAATCTGTATAATGCTTTGGAGAGTATTGCCATTTTAATTATGTTAATCCTGCCAATCCATGAGCAGGGCATGTGTTTCTATTTCCATGTGTCCTCTCTTAATTCTTGGAGCAGGGCTTTATAGTTTTCTTTGTATAGGTCCTTCGCATCCTTGGTCAAGTTGACTCCAAGCTTTTTGAGTTTGTGTGGTACTAATGTGAATGGGATTGCCTTCTTGATGTCCATCTCTTCCCTATAATTATTGGTGTATAAAAAGGCCATTGATTTCTGTGTGTTAATTTTGTAGCCTGCCACCTTGCTATATGAGTCTATTGTTTCTAGAAGCTTTTTGATAGAGTCTTTAAGGTTTTCTAAGTAGAGTATCATGTCATCTGCAAACAATGAGAGCTTGACTTCTTCCTTTTCTATCTGGATTCACTTGATATTTTTTTCTTGTCTGTTCACTATAGCAAGCACTTGAAGTTGAAGAGGAGTGGTGAGAGTGGACAGCCTTGTCTTGTACCAGAATTTAGAGGAAAGGCTTTTAATTTTTCTCCATTGAGGATAATATTTGCCATTGGCTTGTGGGGATGGCTTCAACTAGATTGAGAAAAGCTCCTTCCATTCCCATCTTGCTGAGAGTTTTGATCAAGAATGGGTGTTGGATCATATTAAATGCTTTCTCTGTGTTTATTGATATGATCATGTGATTTTTATTTTTCTTCTTGTTGATGTTGTGTATGATGCTGATAGATTTATGGATGTTAAACCATCCTTGCATTCCTGGGATGAAACCTACTTGGTCATAGTGTATAATCTTCTAGATGATGCATTGGATCCTATTTGCCAAGATTTTGTTGAAGATCTTTGCATATGCATTCATCAGTGAATGATGAAAAGAAAGTGAAACTTTCTTTTTTGGCAGCATCTCTGTCTGGTTTTGGTATCAAGGTGATGTTGGCTTCATAAAAGCTGTTTGGGAGTGTTCCTGTTTTTTCAATTTTATGGAAAAGCCTGGCTAGGATTGGTAGTAGCTCCTCTTGAAAGATTTGAAAGAATTCATTAGGAAATCCACCTGGGCCTGGGCTTTTCTTTTTGGGCAGATGTTTGATTACAGTTTCAATTTCCTCAGTAGTGATAAGGGTGTTTATATTGCCACATCCTCCTTACTTAACCTTGGAAGGTTATAAGTGTCCAATAATTTTTCTCTTTCTTCTAGGTTCTCATGTTTAGTAGCATATAGTTTCTCAAAGTAGTCTCTGATTACCCTTTGGATCTCTGTAATATCTGTCGTGATCTCCCCTTTTCATTTCTAATATGGGTTATCAGGTTTCTCTCTCTCTCTTTCTTTGTGAGTTTTGCCAATGGTCTATCAATATTGTTTATTTTTTCAAAGAACCAACTTCTGCTTTTGTTGATCTTTTGGATTTTTTTTTTTTTGGTTTTCCACTTCATTGATTTCTGCTTTCAGTTTTGTTATTTCTTTCTCTCTCTCTCTCTATTTTTGGTTTATTTTGTTGGTCATTTTCTAATTTTATGAGCTGCGTCATTAAGTTATTCAGGTATGCCCCTTCTTCCTTCCTGATGTGTGCTTGTAGACCTATAAATTTTGCTCTCAGGACCGCTTTTGCTGTGTCCCATAGATTCTGGCAGTTTGTGTCTTCATTATCATTTGTTTCCAGGAAAGTTTTGATTTCCTTTTTGATTTCATCTCAGATCCACTGGTTGTTCAGTAGCAGGGTGTTTAATTTCCAATTGTTAAAGTTTTTCTTTTGTGGGCCTTTGTAGTTCACATCTAATTTTAAAGCCTTGTGGTCAGCAAAGGTAGCCTGCAAGATTTCTATTCTCTTGATTTTATGAAGGTATGTTTTATGTGTCAGCATGTAGTCTATCCTGGATAATGATCCATGTACATTGGAGAAGAATGTGTATCTAGGTTTTTTGGGATGGAGTGTCCTATATATATCTACTAGTCCTCTTTCATCTATTACTCTTTTCAGGGCTAGTATGTTTTTGTTGGGTTTCAGTCTAGTTGACCTATCAAATGTTGATAGGGCCGTGTTGAGGTCTCCCACAATTATTGTGTTATTATTAATGTCTTCTTTCAGATTTGTCAGTAACTGTATTAGATAATTTGCTGGTCTCTCATTGGGTGCATATATGTTTGGTGAGTGCTGTTTCCTCCTTGAAAATGCCTTTAATCTCAATGTCATATAGTGTTTACCTATTTATTGTTCTATATAACTTATGGTTTCAGGCCTGATATCAAGGTCTTTATTCTATTTGGATTTGATCTTTGTGCATGGTGTAAGATGGGGGTCTGAGTTCGCTTTTTTTTGCAAGTGGCTAACCAGTTGTGCCAACACTACTTGTTGAAGAGGCTTTCCTTGCTCCAATTGGGATTTATTGCATCTTTATCAAAGACTAATTGATTGTATGTCCAGGGAATATGTTCACTGCTTGTAGGAATGCAGATTGGCTCAGTCTTTTTGGAAAGTAATATGAACAATTCTCAAAAAAAAAACTAGAAATTGAGCTTCCATATATGACCTAGCAATACCATTCCTAGAAATATAACCCAGGAACACAAAAACACTATACAAAAAATGCCCTCTGCACTCCTATGTTTGATGCATCATGATTTACAATAGCTAGAATCTGGAAACAATTCAGGTGCCCAACAGATGAGTGGCTAAGGAAATGGTGGTGCATCTACATGATGGAATACTATGCAGCCATTAGGAAAAATGAAGTCATGAAGCTTGCCTATACGTAATGGACATGGAGAGTATTATGCTGAGTGAAACGAGGGAGAGGGATAGACATAGAATACTACCGCTCACTTTTGAGATATAAGAAAACCAAGAGATAGTATGGTAATAATGCCCAGAGACAAATAGAGACACTGGTTAGAAGGTCAAGCCCAGGGTAGAAAGCTCACCACAAAGAGAAGTGTAGCTAGAGTAAAGATGGATCTACTAGGATAATGATAGGCAGAACTGATTGCTCTGGACAAATTAAAATTGGAAAAACTAACAGGCAAGGCACCCCTCCATTAATAGTAGTGCAAACCACAGAGTCAAAAAGGAAAAGAGAGAGATGTGGGAGAGAGAAAGAGTGAGAGAGAAACACAAATTTTCTGCCCCAGAGCAAGGCAGAGGTGGAGAGAGTAGGAGGTGGCAAAGAAGCAGAAAGCATCAGTGATGGAACAGGAAGGGTGCACTGGTGAGGATGGTGTATACTGTATGACTGAAACCTAACAATGAACAAATTTGTAACAATGGTACTAAAATAAAGCAACAAAAATTTAAAAAATAAAATAAAAAGAAAAGAAAAATGTAAAAGCTAGCAAAATATCTAGTATATAACGGCTAATCTATATTTGTGAAGATTACGTACAAATGGCAAACTAACCAGTGGAGATAATTCAGCTATTTTTCAGACTCTAGAAAGAAAGTATTAAGAATCATATTTCCATCCAATATTAATAGCGCCAAGTTGTTCAGTGGTTAATAATGGCACATTTCACAATATCTCCAAATCCAGTGGTTTAAAAACAATAGCTCCATAGTCTCTGAATTCTGTGGAATAGCTAGAAATTTTGTTTTTTTTTTCATCTCTTATCTTCCTTGGGTAATGGATCAGATGGGAAATGATTTTTTTTCCCTGACAATGGTTAAGGCCCAAGAGGATAAGTGAAAAAAATGTGGCAGTGCTTTTTAAGGGCCCTTCACAGTGATAGGACCATTCTGAAAATGGTGGAAAGAGTAGAATATTGAGACCATTTATTCTTAGAAACTTAGGAATGATCTTCAGGTAAAGTCAAGCTGAAAGAACCCCAGTCAGTGCTAACTGGATCCTCTTTTCCTAGGTACAACAGGCTGTGTCTGTTCTTTACTCTGGCTTTCTCTTGTCTCTGAGAAACCCACGAATCATCCGTTCATCAGCACAACTGAGAAGGCGTACATCGAATGTTCACTGGCCCAAGAGGTGAGCTAAGGGACTTCTCTGTCATTTCCTCATGTCTGTCTGGATGTTCAGAGGGGATAGATGCAGAAGTACTAAGATTTTGTCTTCTGATGAAAGAAATATTCCTATATGTATTCTTCCAGGATGCTATACCACATTGGTCAGTTCCCATTAAGGATATGATTAAGTCCACAGCACTTTGGACCATTTTAATTTCTCATTTCTGTGAATCCTGGCACAACCATATCATTTTATCTTACTTACCAACATACATTAATTCTGTACTTCAAGTTGATCTCCAATATGTAAGTAAAAAGAAGTTCATTCTGTTCTCCTAGTTAATGCTTCTCCATGTCATTCTCTTTCTCTGCTGTGAATTCCACATCAGTGGGTTACTTTTTAAAATTTTTTACATATTTGGTCATTTTTATTTGTAGACTTGAAATAAAGTGATACAATACATAAAAAATAAGCGATACGATAATAAAATATGTTGCATAAAGGTGAGTTTAGTCTGGTATCTGGAACACTTGCAGTTTTATTATTTTATTTTATTTTTGTTTTTTTGGGCCACACCAGTAACGCTCAGGGGTTACTCCTGTCTATGCACTCAGAAATCACTCCTGGCTTGGAGGACCATATGGGACTTCAGGGAATCCAACAGTGGTCCGTCCTAGGTTAGTGCATGCAAGGCAAGCGCCCTATAGCTACGCCACTGCTCCAGCCTAATTTTCAGTTTTTATATCTTATTTTTGCAATGGAAACACAGCTAGAGCTTATTCAATAGACTTTTTTACATTCATGGAGTTTGGGATCAGGGACTGGCATGAGAAAGAGAAATGGAAGCAGTGTGGGCATTTTATTTACAGTCCAAAACAAGAGTAAATCAGACTTAAGGAGATTGTTAAAGTGCTTGCCTTGCATGCAGCTGAACTAGGTTGAATCCCACATCTACTTCCCTGAGCAAGTGGGTTACTTTTTGATAAGTGTCCAGGGATGTTCTGTAACTCAGTTCATGTGAATTCTGCATCATATTTATACAGGCTACTACTTATTGGGACAATGTGACATAATTCTAGGTCAACTTTACCCCCCAGGTAATACTTGTTCAAGATGCTCTAGTCAAAAAAATTTTTGTTTAATTCAATAAATACTTGCAAAAAAAGATTTTGCAGGGCCGGAGAGGTGGCGCTAGAGGTAAGGTGTCTGCTTTGCAAGTGCTAGCATAGAACAGACCACAGTTCAATCTCCCAGTGTCCCATATGGTCCCCCACAAGCCAGGAGTGATTTTTGAGCGCATAGCCAGGAGTAACCCCTGAGCGTCAAACAGGTGTGGACGAAAACAAAAACAATAATAAAAAAAAAGATTTTGCGAGATCTTCCTGGCAGCTTATGTGATAAAGTGTTGACAAAATAAATTCTGCCTTTCTAAAGAAACCATGGTACATATACACAATGAATATTATGCAGCTGTCAGGAGAGATGAAGTCATGATTTTTTTCTATACGTGCATGTACATGGAATCTATTATGTTAAGTGAAATAAGTCAGAGGGAGAGATAGGCACAGAATAATATCAGTCATCTATGGTTTTTTTTTTAAAGTTTTCTTTCATTTAGATCTTTATTTAAGCACCATGATTACAAGCAAGTTTGTATTTGGGTTTCAGTCATAAACAGAATACACCCCCTTCACCAGTGCAACATTCCAGGCAAGGATGGGGGATATGGGGACATTGATAGTGGGAATGTTTCACTGGTGAAGGAGGGTATTCTGTTATAACTGAAACCCAACTACAAATATGCTTCTAATCATGGTGCTTAAATAAAGATTTATATTAAAAATAAATAAATTCTGATTTTAAGAAAGGTGTGACTATATCCTTAAATAACATTATTTAAGGAATTATTGATAAGACATAAATTTTCAGATAAAGATTATAGTAATATTTTCTAAAATTTTACTCAAGTATAACACATATATATGTATGCATATATATATGTACAACAATTTTTCACAAAATTAATAAATGCTCTGATTGAATAATAAGAGCCTTTTATATTTTATATTTGCTCCTATTTTTTTCAAGGTACCATGGTTCATAATACTGTTAATGATAGAATTTCATGCGTACTATATTCTAATACCATATTCACTGCCATACTGTCAGCTTCCATTAATAGATATCTTTTAATTCATGTTAGGTGGTTGTTTTCATAATTTAAAATTTTTATTTTATTGTTAAAAATATTTTATTTCATGACCATGAAATTACCAAGTGATTCAGTGTCAGAATTGGGCTACAGATTGGTGAAGACTATTAGACTGCACTATGCTACAATTTCCAAGGCCATTCAATTACTGTTATTCTCATTATTTGAACTAAAAAAGTAGTAGTAAGTAGTGTTCAGTTGACTAAACTTCCCAGGAGGAAGAATGTTCACTGGTCATCAGAGAACAGGCTTTTTTGGGGGGTAGGGGGCTATACGTGGAGTTGCTCAGAGTTTACTCCTAGTCCTGTGCTCAGGGTGCTGGTGAGGTGCAAAGGACCAAATGACATGATGGGAATTAAACCTGGACCTGCCATATGCAAGGCAAATTCTCTACCCACTGTCTTATCTGTGCTTACAAATGAGAAGGTCTTAGTAGAGTTTCTAGTCAGTTACTAAAGCGTGCAAGGAGCCTGGAGGGGTTAAGATTAGAATCACAAGGGAAGAGGGGCTGGAGTGAAGGACTTTCCAAAAGAAGAGGATGGATAAAAACAACCAATTAAGTCACATTCTGAGGCCAAAGTATAAAGGGATGGAAGGGTCAGACCAATGATTACTAGTCTGAGCGATATCCCCAGACTTGCAGATGAATGATTTAAGGCTGAGGTTGAGCAGAGTGAGAAATGATTCAAAAAGCAACTTGAGAAAATAAAGTAGAACTTTCCCATTTTTTGGGGGGGGAACCTCAAGAAATCTGGACTCCAATAGTTTTCAGGATATTTTCGTACTGTTACATAGCCTGGACGATTTTTTTTTTTCATCTATAAAATAAAAAAGCCTGGGCCAGGCATCCAGTTTTCATTTTTTTAACTACACATAGCAAGGTTAGTCCCCCTTTTCTTTTCTTTTCTTTTCTTTTCTTTTCTTTTCTTTTCTTTTTTTTTTTTGTGGTTGTTGTTGTTGTTTTTGTTATTTATTTGTTTTGGAAGCAGTATTTTAATTTAGAAGTTGAATTGATAACAGTTCAGCAATTTAAAAACTATAGGAAGGAAATAGAGTTTCTTCCTATAATCAGGGCATAAGACAGCAAGTAAGCATTTGCCTTGCACACGACCAACCTGGGTTTGAGCCCCAGCATCCCATATGGTTGCTAGAGCCCTTCACAAGTGATTGCTAAATGCAGAGACAGGAATAACCACTGAGCATTGTCTGGTGTGTGAAATAAAAAATGTACATGAAAAGGTAAAGAATGAAAGATCTTTTTCCCACCCCTCTCCTCCCAATCTCTTATTCTCCCAACTGACTCCACAGGTAACTCTTTTCTTTTTCTTTTTCTTCCTTGTCTTTTCTTTTTTTTTTACAAATTTATTTCTTTTTAAAAAAATTTTTTTATTGAGACCCTTGTGAATTACAAGTCTTTCACAGTGTATTTCAGGTGTTTAGTGACAGTTATAAATTTACATTCTTACATCATCTTTCTTTGTTTCTTTGTGAGAATACAAAATATTTTAATGTGTGTTATTTTTCAAGTTATTTTATTTATACAAACCATTATGCACTGCTTATGCTGGTATTCTTTATAGACTATACTGGTGTAATATTTTCACATAAGACTTTTACTGAGTGGCATTTAAATTGTTCTTAATCATTGATCAAGGCTGCACTAAAATATTATGTATTTCTCATATTTGTTCAATTATTTCTGTTAGTTTATGTATATCTGAATCAAGAATAAGTGCTATAAAATTTACATGCATGTATAAATACAAACATACACAAACATACACACATTTATATATATATACTTGATAATGAGGATTGAATCCAAGTCTTATATAAATTTTGCAAGAAAGTCACATCCACAAACATTACATTTTTTTTAAAGTAAAGCAATATAGTTTTTTCCCTTTTTTGGAGGTGGGTTGTCTTTTGGCTACACCTGGTGATGCTCAGAGGCTACTCCTGGCCCTGCACTCAGGAATTCATCCTGGTAGGTTTGGGAGACCATATAGGATGCTGGGGATCAAGCCCGAGTCAGTTACATGCAAAATAAAAAGTTTACCCACTGTACTATCTTTCCGGTCCTAGCAAGATAGTTTTTAAATTGGACAACATTGACTTAGAAAGAACATGAAAGGGTCTGAGAGATAGCCCAGTGGTAGGGCATTTGCCTTGCATGCAGCCAATCCAAGATGGAAGGTGGTTTGAATCCTAGCATCTCATACGACCCCCTGTGCCTGCCAGGAGCCAAAAGTAACCCCTGAGCACAGTTGGGTGTGGTCATAAAATCCACCAACCAACCAAACAAACAAACAAATATTTTTTTTTTTTTATAAAAAGAAAGGACATGGGCCCAGAGAGATAGCACAGTGGTGTTTGCCTTGCAAGCAGCCAATCCAGGACCAAAGGTGGTTGGTTCGAATTCCAGTGTCCCATATGATCCCCCATGCCTGCCAGAAGCTATTTCTGAGCAGACAGCCAGGAGTGACCCCTGAGCACTGCCAGGTGTGGCCCAAAAACCAAAAACCAAAAAAAAAAAAAAAAAGACATAAAAGGAGAGAGAGAGAAACACAATCTCAGGGAGACCAGGGGCTTGAGAACACAAGCCCAAAGCATAAAATTTTTATATTTATTGTCTTATTTCTCCCCACTGGTTACTAATGATAGTGAGTCCTTATATTTGAGGATTGTTTTTTATAATTTAATATAGGAAAAATGATATCTCACAGATCTTTTTTAAAAATAGGAGGTCATATACTTTTTTACACTTTCTATTTTAAGGTCACATTAATATATGAAGATCCTATATAATGTGTTTTTATAACATAAATGAATCATTTCTCCCCACATTATGTGCATATATTGGGGGACCCTAAAGTTGTCTTGAGTCATTGAAATAACTGTAATCCATATGGAAAGTTATGTGTATATAATGTAATGTGTATATAAAGGAAACATATTATGTAGACAATCGTCACAGAAACGAATCAATGTTATCAGGGAGTTGGTGAGACACTGTCCTTCACCTCATCTCTGGTCTTCAGAGTGGATTCCTGTCATCGCTGCCATTTGTTTTGGGATATATCTGCGTTATTCTTGAAGGTCAGCTGGCAGATCTCCTGCACTCCAGAAAGCTCCTTAAACTTATCACAATCCGAAAACTTTTCACAGCTGTAGGTAAGAAACCATGTTGATACAAAATTGACTCTGGGAATCTCTAGGACAACACCCTAGTTCACTGTGTGTATGTGTCTTCTCTTGCTTCAGGGGTTCTCAGCTCAGCAATCTTCATCTTGTCTCTGAACTGGGTGAGATCCAGCCAGGTCACCACCCTTGCCTTCTTGATACTGTCTTGTGTCCTTAACACGTGGCTTTATGTTGGAGTAATGATTAACATGATGGATATTGCTCCACGGTAAGAATTCCTTTAGCCTTATTCTCACAGCAAAGGGGCCTTCAATGTTAACGACATGCACAGTAGGTCAGAGGGAATATGAATACAGCTCTCTCCTCAGATAAGTTCCCCGAAGCTAGAGAATGTTTCTGTTTTCTTTTGTTTTATTGACTTCTTTATTTTTTGTAGCAGTACTTATAATGCTTATAATGATAGAGTTTTATACATACCACCTTTCAAAACCATAGCCTCCACCAGAGTACCTGCTACTTTCCACCAATGGCTCAGGATTCCCTCACAACTATCCACATTTCTCCTGTCCTTGGTGACCTCAGTTCTATAAACTGCCCTTAAGTTATATTGTCTTTAACCTTCCCTTATGTGCTGTTCCTTTGTATCCCACATATGAGGGATATCATAATCAGTCTTTCTCCTTCTGACTTAAATCACTTACATGACACTCTCCATTTCCATCCACATATAGCATCCATATAGCAGCAAATTATTTCATTTTTTTCTCATAGCAGAACAGTATCCCATTGCATATACATACCACATATTCTTTACCCAGCACTAAGGTACTCAAATGGCTTACAGATTTGGGTTATTGTGAAAAGAGCACAAAGAGTGGTGAGTGCAGTTAAGAAAAACAACTACACTGAGAACGAGAACTATCATAACAATGTGAATGAATGAGGGAAGTAGAAAGCCTGTCTTGAGTAGGGGTGGGGTGGGGTGGGGTGGGGAGGAGGGAGATTTGGGACATTGGTGGTGGGAATGTTGCACCGGTAAAGGGGGGTGTTCTTTACATGACTAAAATACAACCACAATCATGTTTGAAATCAAGGTGTTTAAATAAAGATATTAATTAAAAAAAAAGAGGTGAGGTCTGCCTGCTAGGAAAGAATGAAAAATATTGGTAGGAGGTAAGAACTGTAAGAGATTTGAAGATTAGGAAAGAATCATCATTGATTTTTTTCATAAGATATTCATAGCCCATAAAATTTTCCAATATATGGATGTACATAGCATCTGAGAGAGATAGACACAGAATAGTTTCACTCATCTATGGGTTTAAAGAAAAATTAAGGACATTATTGTAATAATGCCCAGAGACAATAGAGATGAGGGCTGGAAGGATTGGCTCACAATATGAAGCTCACCAGAAAGAGTGGTGAGTGCAGTTAGGAAAATAATTACACTAACAACTATAATGACAATCTTAATGAGTGAGAGAAGTAGAATGCCTGTCTCGAATACAGGCAGGGTTTGGGAGGAGGGAAGGTCATTGGTGGTGGGAATATTGCACTGGTAAAGGAGGGTGTTCTGTTTATGATTGAAACCCAACTACAATCATGCTTGTAATCATCGAGCCTAAATAAAGATTTTATATTAAAAAATTCTTAATATCAGGAAAAAAATGAAAAAAAGAGTGAACATGTGTCCATAGAAGTGCAAATGTCTTTTTAAAAGTGTTTTAGGGTCCTTGGAGTAGATGCCAAGAAGCAGATTTGTTAGGTAGTATGGAAGCTCAGTTCTTAGTTTTCTGAGAAGCTTTCATATTGTTTTCTAAAAATGGTTGACGAGTTGATATTCACAGCAACAGAACCACTGAATTTAAATTTTTCCTGGATAAAAACAGGAATCACAACAGCTCGAGTTGTTCTAGCAAGTTGTTCTTTGTATTGGACGATGCATCTTGGTGTCAGATCACTGAAAGAACATAGGAAATTCCACAGGATGTACTCTTGAAAGGATTTTATATTGGTACTGATAATGAGAAGAATTTACCTCTGGTATAAGTTAAATATCAAAATAATGAAATTACCAATGGTAGCTCCCAGGATTCTTTCACAGCCAACAGGGTACACTTTATCTTCTGATAATAAACAACTGAGATAAATGGAATATGTTGTTATTTAAGAGGAACCAATGTATCAATCAGTGAAATGTCTTTTCTACCTAAGGAAGGGTGTTTTAGACACCCCCACCTCTTCCTCAACAAAGCATCATTTGGTCAGGCTCTGATGCAGTAATAAAGAGTATTTAGGTGCCAACCATAAATGTGTACATTTTGCTGAAGTGTTGGCAAGTTAATGTAGATAAACACTTAGGAATATTAGATCATAGCAGAGTATATGTCTAAAACTCACTAGTTGTTTTTTATTCAGGCTTGACCAAGGTTTAGGGTAGGGCCAGATGTCCCCAGAGATAACTTCAGAAGGCAACAGATGAGTTGAGATGAAGTTGAGATGAAGTTGAGATGCTAGAATGTTCTCATCCTTGCCATCTTGCTCTACATTATTTTCCCCCCTCAGGTATGCTGCCTTTGTCAAGGGATTAGCATTAATCTTTGAACAAATAGCCGGAGCCATTTCTCCAACTGTTTCTGGATATTTACGCAATCAAGTGAGTTAAAATGTTCTAATGAAAACACTCAAAAGAGAAATCTATCAGCTCCTTGTTTTAAAAGGTTTAAATTTCTTCTAGCCATGGACTGAAACTGTCAAGGAAATGATATAAAAATGGAAAACACCAGTTTTTCCTGGCTTCCCCGGTGATTAATTCATTATTCTATATTTACTCATTCAACAAATCTATATTGAACATTAGCACAAGCCATGCATTTTCTAAGTGACTAAACACATGCCACTGCTCCCATGACACTTATAGAAAAGTAAATAATTAGAATGAATAAATAATAAGATATATATGTGACAGAATGCTGAAAATAAAAAATAAGGTAGGGAGAAGAGGGCAAAGAAGATTCATTTTAAATAGATTTAGCTATAAATGACTTACTGAACAAAAAGAAAGCCAAGAAGTCAGACAAATGACTGTGTGTGGGAGGCAGAAAATTGGACATGCTAGTACACTGGTTGCATACTTTTTATTCCAGGTACAGACAGGTAGCCCAGGGAAGCTGGAGGAGAGTTGAGGATGGAGGCAAAAGGACATGCATAGTTAGGATAAGAACTAAGTAGACCATGAATGACATGTAATTTCTTGTTTTCAGGATTCAGAATCTAGCTGGAGCAACATCTTCTTCCTTTCAATTGCTATTAGATTAGTTGGCTTGATCATCTACCTCATCTTTGGAAAAGCAGAGGTCCAGGACTGGGCTAGAGAGCAGTCATTCACCCAATTCTGAACCAAACAAGGGATACCTTATATCCGGATGTAGTTGGTTCATTGTTTAACTTCCCTGACATTCTACTTCTGTTCCTCTTTGCCTGATTGGCCATTTGATTTGAATGGACTTTGTCCAGCATCTTCTCTGAGATCTTAGCTTTGTAATACTGAAAGTTATGGCTGGAAATTTTGTAAGGGATGGGAAGAAAGAAGACTCTATATTTATTTGTCAATATCTGGAAACATTGAAGTGCCTGTACTTTCACGTGTTTAACCAATCTTTCCACTGTTATTGTGAGATAATGAGATATATGCATTTGCTTTCTGTCCCAGTTTCTTGACCAGAGCTCTTAAAGCATACAGTTTCCTGGGGAAAATTCCCCCCTTATAATGTTTGTTCTAGGCCTGTGTCCTGGACGTAAGAGCTTTATAATTATTTTTATTTCTGAAATAATGGGAATGCTTGTTGTATGCTAAAGAGATAACTGGTGATTGAGACCCTTGATAGCACCATAATGGGAAGCTTTAGAAGGGCTCTGATAACATCAGAAGAGTGGAACATTCGAAATGATGAGCTCCATCATTTAGTCACCATAGAGAGAATCTTTGAAGATTGAGTTACTAGGGCTAGGGAGATAGTACCATAGGTAAGGCACTTGCTTTACATGTGGCCTACCCAGTTCAATCCCCAGCATCCCATATGGCCCTCGAGCACTAAGCACTGCCAGGAATGATTCCTAAATGCAAATCCATAAGTAAACCCTGAGTATTGCTGGGTATGGCTCCAAAACAAAACAAAACAACAAAATAAAAATATCCTATGGAAATTCAGTTACCTATCAATGATTAAATCCATTATCAAAATCTCTCATTAGAGTCCTAAATAGCAAGTTTCCAAGAGTTTTCGATAAGCACAAGGAAGTGCTTGGATAATGGAAAACTTGCCAGTCACGGAGTGGGAATGATGACACTCTGCATTCCTTCCCACCTATTTGTATCTTTTTTACTTAGCTGTTTCTGAGATGTAACCCTATAATAAAGCAGTAATAGTAAGTAAAAGTAAGTAAACTGAGTCTGTGAGTCATATAGGGGATGCCAGGATTGAACCCAGATTGGTCACCTGCAGACAAGCACCCTACCCATTTTGCAATGGCTCTGGCACTGAAACAATACTTCTTCAATTATTTTGGCAAAATGACTATGGCCTTTGGAACAATTTCTCACCAAAAAAGGGAAGACAGAGCAGTGGCACATTTACATATGATATATTTGTCTAGTACAGTAGTCGGCAACCTGCGGCTCACGAGCCACACTTTTAATTTGGCTCTTCTGTGTGCCCGGCGGCTGCTCCAGCAGTCAGGACTCTGCTCCTAGCCTCTGTCAGTGCGCGCCCTGTGTGCAGCCCCAGCGGCCGGCTCCACACAGCTCCAGTTGGGTCATGTGGTATGGGGGGCCGTGACCTTCTGTGTGGCGCCACACAGGTCCAGTCAGGTCATGTGGTATGAAGGGGCGTGTCTTTCTGTTTGGTGCCGCAGCGTTGAGGCAGCATCCTCGCTGCACTACATACTGAGGAACAACAGAGGAGAGAGCCATGTGTAGGTCAATGGCTGCATTGTGGTGCCTGGTGAGTCATTGTCCAGCCTGGACCCCGCCCCATCCCCTCCTCTGTGGGACAATATTTGTATTGGGGCCCTGTGAATCAGAGCTTCATGCATTTTTTAAATCTAGGAGCCAGCAAAATAAGTTAGTGGCCAGGATCTGAGGTCAATATGTAACAGTACCAGAGAGGACTATTTGACTGAACCCTGCTTAAAATATCCATGATGAGCCCCATTAATTTTATAATACTATTTATACACATGTAAGATGCCATATATGCATCATCCACAGATCCCCCCAACAGTGCATCATCCTAGGTTTTGCTTCTTTATTATCAGAAATTAAAGCATTTTCCCTCGAGAAGGGTGTTCACTATCCAGAATTAACAATCAGTGGATTCAAAAACTGTATTTCATGGTGGATGTTACTTCACATCTAAATCAGCTTAATCATAAACTACAGGCGAAAGGAAACACAGTTTTTTTCAATGTTAGAAAAAGTTATTTCGTTTGAAACCTAATTATCTGTTCTTGCTCAAGATTTTGACAGAGAAACTTTGATTCACTTTCCAAGCCTGTTGAAACTTTGCCAAGAAAATAATTCTGATATTGACATTACCTATATTAAAACAGCACTTTTCTCAAGAGGTTTCAGGATTTCAGAAACAGTAAAGCAACGTTGGCCATTGTTAAAAAAAAACCTCTGGATGCCACTTTAAAATTGACATTGGCAACTTTGAAATGCAATTGCTGGATTTAAAAACAAAAAACTGTAGAGCTCAAAATTTGAAATCTTTGCACTAATTTAGAAAGATTGGAGAAATGCAAATGTGAACTTAGTTCACATCACAAGTGGTCTGCTTTGAAAGACCTGGAGAAGGAAGATGATTTTTAACACCTGGAATAGTATTCCTCACTCATATAATCAACTAAAAAAACTAGCGTTTGCTGTTCTTTCCTTGTTCGGTCTACATATTTATGTGAAAAATCATTTTCAAGCATGAATCTTATCAAGAGTAAATTGAGAAATCATTTCTGATGAGAACCTGAAATTATGCCTAAAATGGAAAACAACATACAAATCTGACTTACTCAATCATTCCAAGGAAATGCAAGGCCAATGTTCACATTAGTGTTTGTGACTTTGTCAGTCATTGTCAGGATGTAATTTTCTCTATATTGTAAGGCAAATTTTATGGAATTTAACATTATCGATAAATAATATCGTTCTAAAGTTTTTGTTTTATTAGTTGTGTTATTTGTATTCTCCCTACCTATGTGGATACTTGCATGCAGAATATTCTCAATAAAAACTTATTGAAACTAAAAACAGTGTACCATCCTATGTATTTTCAGTTTTAAAAATGTGGCTCTCGGGGCCGGACAGATAGCATGGAGGTAAGGCGTTTGCCTCTCATGCAGAAGGTCGGTAGTTTGAATCCCGGCATCTCATATGGTCCCCTGAGCCTTCCAGGAGTAATTTCTGAGCATAGAGTCAGGAGTAACCCCTGAGCGCTGCTGGGTGTGACCCAAAAACCAAAAAGAAGGGGGGGGGGGAGGCCAGAGAGATAGCACAGCAGTAAGGCGTTTGCCTTGCATGCGGAAATTTGCTGGTTCGAATCCCAGCATTCCATATGGTTCCCCGAGCCTGCCGAAGTGATTTCTGAGCGTAGAACTAGGAATAACCCCTGAGTATTAACGGGTGTGACCCAAAAACAAAATTAAAAAAAATGTGGCTCTCAAAATTAATTTCAATTGTGGTTTTGGTGAGATTTGGCTCAGTTGAAAAGATTGCCAACCATTGGTCTAGTACATAGATCAGAACTTATAAGTAACTTGTAGCTGTGTACTAGTATGCACCAATTTATTAAAACAACCAAAAAAAAACAATATTTCTCATGCCAACCCCCCCACAGAAACCATGCCAATCCATTTGATGGTGTATGTGGGTTGGTTAAAAGAATTTACCAAAATCAGAAGCAAAATGTAAAAATTTATTAGAGCATACTTGCAAACGTGGGCAGGACTTGGAAAAAAAATAACTGTATTTGTCCTTCTGTTTTTGTTAGCCTTTGAACCTGCATTTACCACGCTTGCTCAGATGTGTATCATGTAGGCTTAAAAAGTTGGGTTCAATTTTCTGATCTGTTCTCCCCTTTCTATGTCTATTGAGGTGTTAAGACCATTGATGTTAAGTGAGACTACAAAAGAATTAATTGGTATTATTTTGTAGTAATTCTGAGTGCTTCGTTATATGTGCTTTCTCTTTCAAAGAAACTCTTAATGCTTATTGGAAAACAGATTTTAAGCCTTTATGCTTCTTTTTTTTCTAATTTGAAAGTCTTTATTTACATTTTATATACCTTGCGGACAGGCCAACTTGAGGCGTTTTGTGCTCATATTGATCTCAAGTGATTATGTGAGCAATAATACTACCATCTATCTTTGATTTCCAAAAACAAAGACCTGGCTTCAAAAGCAGGGAGAGAGGAATCAAATATTATGGGTCAGGTATGATTATTTATGTATGTAAGGAACAAAGCGAGGGGGGAAGGTGGAACTTAGCTTGTTAATGCATTTAGGCCCCTGTGGTCTATTATTTATTGAATAATAATGGGCATAGCGAATGCCATGTCTCTGACAACCATTTTCATATTTATAAAATGAACTTACTATCAGTGATTAGATATGGCACTCAAGTTCTGTAGCTCAACATAAAAGGCAACAGACACCTCAGCAAGCCACAGGACAAATTTTAGACAGATGCTTTTCCTTTAGAATTCTTTATATGCCCACCCCCCCATAAAAGCAGTTTTGAATGCTGCTATTTTACAGGATGATCCCCTCAAACTATATGGAAAGTAGCATATTACACCAAAATTTGTTCAAAGAATGGGGAAGATATCTTTATTATCTTATTATGTTCCCCAATTTCACTGCAGACCCTGAAGGCCACAGTGAAAGCCGTTATCCCCTTTACATTCACATGTGTCCAGTGCCACAGCCAGCAGCTCTTCACAGTCAACAAAGGCTCAGTAAATCTCCATCCAAATTAGGAAAATGATTGATTCTTCCTCTCACAATTCCTCAAGGTACTTATTATTTGCACTTTCAGAAGTCAGAAAACAAACAAACAAACAAACAAAAAACAAACAGTAAGGTAGTAAGAAAAAAATCAAGATTATTACTGTTTTCCATACTTTAAGAAAATGTCCCCAAAATGAAAATTCCACCAAAAACAACTTTTTCAAGTTCATTCTTACATTATATGAAAGCTAAAGTTGAATAGATTCCATTCACTTAGTCAACATCTCCCCCATGTCACTGTCACCCTCTCCTACCCAGTAAAAATCTAAGATGCACTCAACAAAATAAGAACACTCAAATCTAAAGTCTTTCTACATAAGTAAGTCTGCTTAATTCACAGTTATATTATATTTTAAGTGTACAAAATCATATCTTCAATGTTCCTTACTCCTTCTAATAGGCTTAATGCATTTCTCCAAATCTACCTGCATCAATTAGTTATTTGAGATCATTCAAAAGATAAGAAAGAGAAGCTGAAAAGATAGCACAGCTGTAGGACATTTGCCTTGCATGTGGCTGACCCAGGAGGGACTCGGTTTGATTTCCGGCACCCTATATGGTCCCTCAGCCTGTCAAGTGCGAATTCTGAGTGCAGAGTCAGGATTTATGAGAGCTGCTGGGTGTGACCCAATAACCAACAAGTCAATGAATAAATAAAGTTTAAAAAAAAAAGGCATGGAAGGGCCCGGAAAGATAGCACAGTGGTGTTTGCCTTGCAAGCAGCCGATCCAGGACCAAAGGTGGTTGGTTCGAATCCCGGTGTCCCATATGGTCCCCCGTGCCTGCCAGGAGCTATTTCTGAGCAGATAGCCAGGAGTAACCCCTGAGCATTGCCGGGTGTGGCCCAAAAAAAAAAAAAAAGGCATGGAAGCAAACAAAAACATGAATCAAAATGGGAAAGAATGACTGTACAGAGGTGAACAGTAGAATCTACATCGCATTTTATTGTTCTCAAGATGATAAACAATGTCTTAATTATGAGTAATCTTCCTATAAGCTACAATATTTAATAATTAAAGAAAATCTAAATGAGTAAAACAAAAGTCCTGTTTAAGAACAATTTGATATAGTAAAACAAGTTTTGAAAACTAGTAAGTTAAAGACCATATTTAATACACAAAACATTTCATGCAGATTTCAGCAGCATGAAATCATACCTATTTCAAGAGAACATGGTAAATATCAATATGTATCTGCCAGACTATGTAAAGAGAGGAAGATTTAATTCCAAGTATAGTCCCTAAAAAAACTTTCTTATATTCAATTAAAAAAGGTATCTTACTAGTTTAAATGGTGATTATACTTAACACTTAACCCTCCTAAACAATTCTTTTTCTATGAACATTCTAAGAAATCTATAATAGAGTGGGACTCCGAGGCGATATTTGCCTGCACCCTTGTTCACCATGCTGTCCTGTGTCATAGTTTTTACCGCGGTCACAGTGGCCCCCCACTCTGAAGAATGCAGGTCTCCTCGGACCCTAGGGTATTGGAGGCAACAAGGATCTTTCACACTGGGCAGCCAACCCTTGCCCCTCTACCATCTCTTCCTGAATATGAAGGGAAAGTACAACTGGGACTGATCCCTGAGGAATTTTTCCAGTTCCTTTCTCCAAAAACTGGTGTAACAAGACCCTACGTTCTTGGAACTGGGCTTATCTTGTATTTCCTATCCAAAGAAATATAAGTGATTACTTCAGACATTTTCTCTGCCATATCAACAATAGGGTTACTTGTCTATATGTAAAAAATATGGAGCCTCTGATGGAAAATTTGCTAATAAACTCAATGAGCAAAAAATTTCCCAACTAGAAGTGAAACAGGCTCCCATAGCAGTTTGTAACAGAAAGGATTGCCTTGCTCCTGGCTCTTAGGACCATATGGGATGCCAGGGATCAAACCCGAGTTCGTCCTCAGTCAGCCCCAAGCAAGGCAAATGCACTACCACTGTGCTATCATTTGGCCCAAGCTTTCCCTATTTTAAGGAAGACTCACGATGGTCATGGACACAGTGGAGGGAAATGGCAGTTTGTGTATGCAAATAAGATTTCACAATAGTTAGCTGTAATCGAACTAAAATTAGTAGATTATGTGTAAAAGTAGGGTTTCCAGTTCCATTTTCTGGTTGAATAGATACCTACCCTGGTCTCAGAAATCAGCATACAAATTAGATCCATATTCTTGACAAGAAAGTGAAATACTTAAAAACAAAAAATAAGAATTCTTATGCCAGTTATTCAAAAAATAAACAATTTTCCCCCAATTTTTGAAAGTGGATGCAGGGAAGCAAGCGCCATTATAAAGGTAGTGTCTCCTTTGTGGGCGATAAGTTGAATTGTAGTCAATTTAGGAGCTAGTAAGCAAGATTGTGGGAACTATAAGACCCAAATCATTCAGCATGACTGTAAGACCATAGCTCAGGAGCTTCCAAGGGACACAGTAAGCAAGTGTAAATTAAGTCTCCAGACAGTAAAGGCCTGCTAGTAGTATAAATCTCTGGGGAAAGACAACAATGAGAAATCAAATACCAAAGACACTTTTTCAAAACCATGCACACAACTTTAGAGAAAGAGGTATGGCAAGGACAAAAGAACATTATACAATACTTTAATAAATCAGCCTGCTAAAATATGTTGTCTTGACATTCTTCTTGCAAATTCTATGGGGGACATCTTGGTAGTCTGAAAATTGTTCAGAGAAACCATGCTTCATTTCAGAGACATGGTTAATGTAAGTTTTTCTGGGGAAAAGAAATAAAATCAGGCAAGTCTCCCAGCAAGTCTTACAAAAATGTGTTTTCCCTGAGATTTAAAATATCAGATTTTAATCTTCTCCACTTTTTTCTTCTTCTCAATGCCCACTAAATTAATTTCAATACTGCACTTTGAAAAATAGAGGCACAACTAGCTAAGGTGGAGGGAGGAGAGATAGAGAGATAATTATGGCCAATAGAACTGTCTCCTGGTCTCCAGCTTTGGCCCAATATTAGTAAAGTAGCTGAACTGAGTCAGTGAGCATATTCTGGATTTCATCTTTTCTTTGGAAAGTATTTTTGTTTATTTGTTTGTTTGTTTATTTGCTTTTGGTTTTTTTGGATTACACCCGGCAGTGTCCAGGGGTTACTTCTGGCCCTACGCTCAGAAATTGCTCCTGGCAAGCTCGGGGGACCATATGGGATGCTAGGATTTAAACCACCGACCTTCTGCATATAAGGCAAATGCCTTACCTCCATGCTATCTCTCCAGCCCCTATTTCTTTAATGAGGATGCACATGAGACTATGGAACTGCTAAAGATGTAGCTACTGCTTCTTACTAGGGGTTGAGAAAAGAGGTGACCTAAAAGGTTTTATTTATTTAAAAGCAGATTCTGGAAGCATGTGGCAGGGAAAAATCATGTGACATTTGCAGTTTCCTCATCTGTACTTGTTTCAAAGGCTCTGATGTGAGCTGTCGTAGTCTACTTAACATTTCTTCACCTGCACGTGTGTGTGTGTGTGTGTGTGTTTTAAAGTACTATTTTAATTTGGTTTCTATCACAAGAGATTGAGAGTTACTAGTGAAAGCTAACTCAGTATGATGAAACTTCCACTTCCATCTCTTAGCATAACAAATAAATGCATAAAAGACCTGGGCTAAATTTTGTACAATGATCAAATGAAACAAAGCATCAGGAGTAAATAAATGATTAAAAGTTCTCAAGAGTCAGGAGAAAGTTTTGGAAAATGATCATTAAATTTTCTGGCATGAACATTGATAGCAGCTGAGCAAATTAGGTCTTGTCTAAAGTGGGTTTAAGAGAGTTGGAGGTGAGAAGTCAGAACAAACATATGTTTCAGAATAACTGCGTGAAGAAATGCAATGGTTTAAATGGGAATTGTCTTGAACACTCTTAGCCCCAGAGTATAGTTAGGAGAAAGAAAGAAATTGAGTAGAAGAGAAACACAAATATGAAAGGATAGGGGACAGGGGCCAAGTGGTCTCAAATGCATTGGTGGTATTAAAAAAAGAACAGAACTAAATATCCAAGCCAAAGTCAGCAGCAATGGAATCAAGAGACCCAAACTTTAACCATCTAAACTTAAAATTGGCTTGTTATGGGCATAAAATGGGCAGTCTGGGGACAGAGGATAGTGGTATGGGATGCACTCTGGAACCATTGGTGGAGAGTGGTGGACATTGATGGTGGGATTGGCTCTGATTCATTGTATGCCTGTAACCCAAGTATGAAAAACTTTATAAATCACAATGGTTTCAATAAAATAAAATAATAAAAGCTAAATTTTTTTTAGCCTTTTGAAATGTTTTGCTATAAAATTAAGCAGAATTAGAAGCTGCCAATTTTCACAGGGGGGGAAAAATCAATGACCTTTTAGTAAATGGCTTTAGTCAATCAAACAATTTGGGTCAACCAAAATATATTGTTTTGATTCTTTGCAGAAATTAGTTCTTTTTTGGGGGGTGGGAACACCTGGTGGTGATCAGGAGTTACTCCTGGCTCTGTGCTCAGGAATCACTGCTTAGTCATTGCTTAGTGAACATAGGGATGCCAGGGATTAGACTCTAGGCATCACATGCAAGGCAAACACTCTACCTGCTGAGCTACTCCTCCAGCCTTAAGAGCTTATGTTCTGTTCAGAAGGGGGATGCTAGAGAAAGATATATTAAAAAAAAGACAAGACATATTTCAATTTTAATAAAGGGTAGAAAAACCCTAAGGGATATCTGAAGAAATGTTGCTATTAACTATATAACTGATCTTTTTATTTTAATTTTTTATTTTTTATTATGAGAACAAAGATGCAAAGAAAGAGGACAAAGTAAAGTTACAGTGGGAAGACAATCACCCATAAACAGAGTTCTCAGAAGAAATTTCTTTGCTGACACCTTAATTTTGAACTTTCAGCCAAAAAACATTAAGAGAAATAAAACTCAATACATGTGCAATTACTTTGTCCCTCAAGTCCCCAGATTGTAGTACATTATAAAATTTCTATTTTTTTGTTTTTATGAATACATCAATTCATAATGCTTTTGTTTAAAATGATAAAAAACAGAACAAATAATAAACAGAACAATAAACAAAGAAAATAAAACCTTACCATCATTTGCATAAAAGCATTCACAGTAAAATTTTCAAAGCAAAATTTGTATCCAACACAATAATTAAAAGCTATATTGTATTTGTGGTAATTTCAGATCCCTTCACAAAGTAGAGAAAGGATTTATCTGGATGTTAATTATATACTAAGGGATAAGTAATTCCTCCCCCTTTTTTTCCTGCTAAATACTAATCATCAAGCTTAGAGTCAGTGTCAAATAAGCTCTGAAAGCTGGTCCTCAAAATCACTGCTAGTGAGGAGAAAATCTTGTATTTCTATCTGTCATCTTGGACAAAGTCAAGGGTTCAGTCAAGTACAAAGCTTATGATCCAGCTGTGCAATCATCCCATTCTGTGAACTCAGACAAATGATTATTCTTCCATATGCCTATTCCTTCATCTATAAAAAATGACAGGAAAGTTTGAGGGTGGGAGGGAATCTCAATGTTCATACTTAAACTACAGATCACATATTGCTATAATTGAAACCATAACATGTCCTAGTCCTACAAGTCTATAGTAGATACCATAATATTATATCATTTGTTACTAAAATCTGCTTATATTCCATCTAGTACTGACACAAAAGTGATGTGTTCTTTAACCACCAAAATAAATTCCATTAGGATGTAGTATTAGCATTGCTTTTTCTTTTAACTCTTTCAAAATAAAATGATCCATGAGAAGAATTCTTTTTTTTATTTTTTTCTCTTTATTTGAATATCTTGATTACATAAATGATTGTGATAAGGTTTCAGTCATGTAAAGAACACCCCCCCTTCACCAGTGCAACATTCCCGCCACCAATGTCCCAAATCTCCCTCCATCCCACCCCACCCCCACCTGTACTCCAGACAGGCTTTCCAGTTCCCTCATTCATTCACTTGATTATGGTATTTCTCAGTGTAGTTATTTCTATAACTGTGCTCACCACTCTTTGTGGTGAGCTTCATGGAGTGAGCTGGTGTTCCAGTCCTCCTCTCATTGTCTCTGAGGATTGTTACAAAAATGACTTTTATTTTTTCTTAAAACCCATAGATGAGTGAGACTATTCTGTGTGTCTCTCTCTCCTTCTGACTTATTTCACTGAGCATGATAGATTCCATGTACATCCATGTATAGGAAAATTTCCTGACTTCATCTCTCCTGACGGCTGCATAATATTCCATTGTGTATATGTACCACAGTTTCTTTAGCCATTCGTCTGTTGAAGGGCATCTTGGTTGTTTCCAGAGCCTGGCTATTGTGAATAGTGCTGCAATAAATATAGGTGTGAGGAAGGGGTTTTTGTATTGTATTCTTGTGTTCCTAGGGTATATCCCTAGGAGTGGAATAGCTGGGTCGAATGGGAGCTCAATTTCCAGATTTTGAAGGAACCTCCATATTGCTTTCCATAGAGGTTATAATATCTTTACCTAAATTGACAAAAAGAACCCTCAATATAAATTTGGGAAGACAACAGATTTGTGTTTTTTCACATCATCTTTTATTGCCTTGCCTATTATTCTTCTTGCATTTGTTTTTGTTTTTGGGCCACACCCAGAATGATCAGGGGTTACTCCTGGCACTGCTCTCAGAAATTGTTTCTGGCAGTCTAGGGAGGACCATATAGGATGCCAGGGATCAAACCAAGTCTATTCAAGGCTGGCAGTGTGCAGGGCAAATACCTTCTCCTCTGTACTGTCACTCCAGCCTCTCTTCTTGCATTTTAAAAAAATATGCTTTGTTTGTAGACTTTCATATTTAAATTGGATTAGTCATTGTATAAACAGGGATTTATATATGGGGAAAGCCTATGTTTGGTACTTATATACATACATACATATATATATATATATATATTTCTTGGAGAAGTTGGTAGGTAGGAGGAATTGGAGAGGTGAAATTTAAAAGAACTCGAATTATGGTTTTGCTGCTTAAATCTTCAGAATACTAATGAACAGCAACCTTCCTTTTATCATCTAGGCCTCTGCATATGATTGGAGTCCTCAAATCCAGGGAATCATTCTCGGATCTGTCAACTATGGATCTTTCTTCACTCCCCTTCCTAGTGGTTATCTATCTGGAATATATGGAGCCAAGTATGTGGTCGGAGTTGGCTTGTGTATTTCATCAGTCCTGACACTGTTTATTCCACTGGCAACTGATACTGGGGTGGTCTTGCTTATTGTCCTTCGCATAGTCCAAGGCATAGCACAGGTATGGAGATATTTTCTAAGTATGAATGAAATATGAGTTCCAAGGTGACCACAGAGAGCTAAAATGATTTTTTTTTTTTTTGGTTTTTGGGCCACACCCAGTGACGCTCAGGAGTTACTCCTGGCTATGCGCTCAGAAGTCGCTCCTGGCTTGGGGGACCATATGGGACGCCGGGGGATTGAACCGCGGTCCGTCCAAGGCTAGCGCAGGGAAGGCAGGCACCTTACCTTTAGCGCCACCGCCCGGCCCCTAAAATGATTTTTTTTAGGTTAATGTAGCAACAAGTCAATACTCCATTTGGATCAAATGGGCCCCTCCACAGGAAAGGAATAAACTTATCACCATCGCAATGTCAGGTAATGGGGATCGTGGTTTTAATTTAATGTGCTATTACTAAATAAGACAGACACTGAATCAAGGCATGTGACTTGAACCTCTGTAGTGAAATTTAGCATAGACGAGTAAATTTCTTCAATCATAGAGCAATTTAGCTATGTGAGGGGGATTTGTGAGGTGACATATGGAGTGTGCCAAGAATACACACTCAAGTTTGACTCTCTTGCATGGAACATTCTTCCCATCTTCTGTTTAGGAACAACATTGGGGAACTTCACCATTTTTCTGCTGGGTGGTATCCTCTGCCAGACTGTAGGATGGCCTTATGTCTTCTATATTTTTGGTAAGTTTATTGGTCTTCAAATCTTCCAAACTCAGGATTCTGTTTTAGAACAAAGATTGCTGGGAACAATCTATAAACTTACGTGAATATCTATGTTCAGCTAAACTCCCAATAGATTCTGATATTTATCTACCTACGGTTGGTAATCTTCAGTTAAAATAATGTAAATATTGCAAGATGATGCTTAAATTTCAGCAGCTGGAATTGGTAGCTAGAATAGCTTGAAAAGCATAATTTTAATAACTTTAAAGGCATCTAATTTATTCTATTTTTTAAAATTTATTTGTTTTTTATTTATTTTTTTATTTATTTTTGGGGGCCACACCTGGCAGTGCTCAGGGATTAATCCTGGCTCTAGGCTGAGAAATTGCTCCTGGCTCAGGGGTCCATATGGGATAATAGTGATTAAACCCTTATTTGTCCTGCGTCTGCAGCATGCAAGGCAAATGCCCTACTACTGTGCTACCTTTCCGGCTCTATAACATTTATTCTTTAAAATTTTTTATAATACTTATAATACTGCTACATTAAAGTTTTGGCAAACAATAGTAAAACACCATACACATACCAGCAGAATGCCAGCATGTCTCCACCATGTCTCAAGGCTCTCTCCCACTTACCCCAGTCTATTCTTTGATAAATGATAAACTCATTTCTGATCTTCAGGGTATTACTGAATATTCGTTATTTCCTTATTCTGTTTTTCCTTATATTCTGTGTTTCCTTATATTCCACATAGGAAAAAAAATAGTAGCAAATCATTCTTTATTTTACCCTCTTTTTCTAACTGACTTCACTTTAGCATGATATCCTTTAGTTTTATTTATCTAATGGTGAGTTGCATGATTTCATTTTTTTTCTTATAGCTGAGTATATTACTTGTGCATATATGACACAATTTTTTTATCTATTCATCTCTTCTGGCCCACTTCTATTGTTTTCATGTCTTGGCAACTATGAAAAACACTACAATAAACATAGGAGTGCAAACATCTTTTTGAAATAGTGTTATTGGGCCCTTGAAGATATATGTCTAGAAACGGAATTTCTGAAAATTTGGAAGCTCAGTTTTTAATTTTTCTAGAAGTCACTATACTATTTCACAAATGCCAAACTAGATGACATGCCTACCAAGAGTAGATACTGGTACTTTTCCCTCCATATTCCCCCAACATTGCTTGTTCTTACTCTTTTTTCATGTGTGCCAATTTCACTGGTATGAGATGATATCTCACTGTTTTTATTTGTATATCCCTGATGATAAGTAATGAAGAATACATTTCATATACCTATTGGCCACTTGTATATTGGCCACTTCTTTAAGAAAATCTATGCTTTTTGTTATGAGATGTTTGATTTTTGTTTGGCTATTGGGCCACAACTGATGGCACACAGTGGTTACTCCCGACTCTGTGCTCAGAAATTAATCCTCAGGCTTGGGGACCATATAGGATGCTGGTGATCAAATCCTGGTCAATTGTATTCAAGGCAAACACCCTACCTATATGGATCAATTTTTTGATATTAAGTTTTATACGTGCTTAATATATTTTGAAAATTAGTGCTTTGTCCAATGCACGATGAGCATATAATTTTCTAATTAATAGGATATTATTATTATTATTATTATTATTATTATTATTATTTTTGTTTTGTTTTGTTTTTTGGGCCACACCTGGCGGTGCTCAGGAGTTACTCCTGGCTGTCTGCTCAGAAATAGCTCCTGGAAGGCATGGGGGACCAGATGGGACACCGAGATTCAAACCAATCACCTTAGGTCCTGGATAGGTTGCTTGCAAGGCAAATACCACTGTGCTATCTCTCTGGGCCCAGGATATTATTTTTTTCTATTCATTATCTCTTTCATATTGTAGAAGCTTAACTTGATGTAATTCCATTTATTTATTTTTGTTTCTCTTTGCATATCAAATGACATTTAGTCATTGAAGATATCTTCAGAGTCAATATCACAAAGAGTTTTGTCTATATTTTCCTTAACGTAATTTATAGATTCAGATCTAATATTGTGGTCTTTGATCTATTGGAAATTATTTTTATATATGTTAATATTTTATTTATTCCTCAGGATAATGGTGCTACTAATAGTGGATAATATATATATTTTTTTATTTTTGGGCCACACCCGGTAATGCTCAGGGGTTACTCCTGGCTATGTGCTCAGAAGTTGCTCCTGGCTTGGGGGACCATATGGGACACCGGGGGATCGAATCGCGGTCCGTCCAAGGCTAGCGCAGGCAAGGCAGGCACCTTACCTTTAGCGCCACCGCCGGCCCGGATAATATTTTTTAAATTAAATAATTTTTATTTTGACAAAAGTGAATTACAAATCTTTCACAGTAATATTTTAGGTACATAGTGACATTGAATCAGGGCCATTCCCACCACCAGTATTGTTCCCTCCACCCCTGTTCCCAGCATGCATACCATATCTTTTTCCTTTGACCTTCAGGCTGCTAGTATAAGTGGTCCCCTCTGTCTAGCTTGTTGTAGATTGAGTTTCAATTCTGTTGTCATTGGCTTTGGATTTGGTGTTTCAGTCTGACCATTTTTTATTTCTAATAGTAGATAATATTTACATGGTAAGTCTATAATTTAGGTCTACTGAAAATCAACTTATTAATTTCAATAGCATGCTTTTGAAGGAAATATACAATATTGACATATCTAAAATTTAGAATAAGTACTTGTTAATTAATATCTAAAAGAAACTTTGATTAGCACAGTTCCTCAGCAACTAAGTTGTGACAAACTTATTTGGTCTAGATAGACAATATTCAAGACCAGTTCATTAAGCAGATTCTCAGACTTTTTTTAATTAATATCTTTATTTAAACACCTTGATTACAAATATGATTGTAGTTGGGTTTCAGTCATGTAAAGAACACCGCCCTATACCAGTGCAACATTCCCACCACCAATGTCCCAACTCTTCCTCCTCCCCACCCCACTCCTGCCTGTACTCTAGACAGGCTTCCTACTTCCCTAATTCATTCACATGGTTATGATATTATATTATAGTTATTTCTCTAACTGAACACACCACCCTTTGTGGTGAGCTTCATGTCGTGAGCTGGACCTTCCAGCCCCCCTCTCTTTGTCTCTGAGGATTATTACAAAAATGTCTTTTATTTTTCTTAAAACCCATAGATGAGTGAGACTATTCTATGTCTATCACTCTCCCTCTGACTTATTTCACTCAGCATAATAGATTTCATGTACATCCATGTATAGGAAAATTTCATGACTTCCTCTCTCCTGACAGCTGCATAATATTCCATTGTGTATATGTACCAGAGTTTCTTTAGCCATTCATCTGTTGAAGGGCATCTTGGTTGCTTTCAGAGTCTGGCTATTGTAAATAGCTTGGTAATGAATATAGGTGTGAGGAAGGAATTTTTGTATTGTATTTTTGTGTTCCTAGAGTATATCCCTAGGAGTGGTTTAGGTGGATCATATGGGAGCTCAATTTCCAGGTTTTGAAGGAATCTCCAAATCACTTTTCATAAAGGTTGGACTAGATGGCATTCCCACCAGCAGTGAATAAGAGTTCCTTTCTCTCTACATACCTGCCAGCACAGCTTGTTCTCATTCTTTGTGATGTGTGACAATTTCTGTGGCATGAGATGTTACCTCATAGTTGTTTTGATTTGCATCTTCCTGATGATTAGTGATTTTTTCATGTGCTTTTTGGCCATTTGTATTTCTTCTTTAACAAGAGTCTGTTTATTTCTTCTCATTTTTTGATAAGATTAGATTTTTTTCTTGTAAAGTTCTGTCAGTGTCTTGTATATTTTGGATAATAGCCTCTTATTTGATGGGTATTGGGTGAATAGTTTCTCCCACTCACTGGGTGGTTCTTGTATCTGGGCACTTTTTCTTCGAGGTGCAGAAGCTTCTCAACTTAATATATTCCTATCTGTTTATCTCTGCTTCCACTTGTTTGGAGAGTGCTGTTTCCTCCTTGAAGATGCCTTTAGTCTCAATGTCGTGGAGTGTTTTACCTACATGTTGTTCTATATACCTATGGTTTCAGATATGATATCAATGTCTTTAATCCATTTGGATTTTACCTTTGAACATAGTGTTAGCTGGGGGTCTGAGTTCACTTTTTTGCAAGTGACTAACCAGTTGTGCCAACACCACCTGTTGAAGAGGCTTTCCTTGCTTCATTTAGGATTTCTTGCTCCTTTATAAAAAAAAATTAGGTGGTTGTATGTCTGGGGAACATTCTCTGAGTACTCAAACCTATTCCACTGATCTAAGCTTTGTCTTTAATATAATATCATGCTATTTTGATAACTATTGTTTTGTAATACAGTTTAAAGTTGGGGGAAATAATGCCTCCCATATTTCTTTTCCCAAAATGTAGATATATAATTCATTAGAGTTTTATATGCCTCTCACTTCTAAATAACCAATAATTCCTTGTTATCATGTAAATCTAGTCATTACAAATTTTTCCAATAGCTTCAACATTAATTCATTTAAATGATGATACAACCGAGGTCTAGATAAGTCACTCACTCTGACTTGCAGAGCCCCTTAATTGTAACACTTCTTCCCTTTGTCCTATCCCTTCCACTTTCTGTTTGAAATTACTTCAAAGTGACAACAGTAATAACAGAAAAGCAGGGATAGGGACAGAGTGGCTTTCCTAATTGATTTGACTAATTGCTTCCTTTCAGTGTTAATTAATATGCTTCAATAAGTCTTTGTGAGTGCAAACTGCCAGGTAAATAAGAGACAGATTCAGAACAGGAAAGCTTCACTGGATTTTATGAAGCTTCCAAAACAACAAGCTGTTTTACTTTTATTAAGGAAAGAATAGTGTGTGGACTGAGATTCTATTTATTAACTGATAAGGTTCATAACTTTTACCGATTGCTTTAATCAATTTTTAGTAAATATGACGACACATTGCAAAATAGTGATTTCCTAATTATACCAGGCTTTTCTAATTTTGGAGGTAGAGTTTTTGTTCTTTTTTTTGATTGGTTATCGATGAATAAAATATAGTTTACAATACTACTTAAGTCTTCATTTTAGGTTTTAGAATTTTATGCCAATACCTCAAAAAGTGATTCAAGAACCCTCCTTTACTCTCATGTTTGCTCCCACTCCCCAGTCACCTTCATTGACAGTTCTAAAGTTCTAATGATCATGTCTAAAGGTCTGTTTGCCATTTGATATTGTCTAATACCTTTCTTTGCCTTTTTTTTTAGTCCACATAAGAGAAACAATCTGTTGTTTAGCTTGACTTTCTGACCATTTCTTGAAGAATCAAACTTTCTAATTCCATTCAACTTGCAGAAAACTTCAAACTTTCATCGTTTCTTCATCTTAAAAATTGTTTCATCATATACTATTCACTTGTGCGTGTTATGCCACAGTATTTCTTCATATGTTTAGGAGAACTTGCATTGTTTCCAGACCTTTGCTATTGTAAATAGTGTTCTGATGAACACAGGTAGGCATATGTGTATTCAGATTAATGTTATTATATCCTTTGGGTAGTGCCCAAGAGCAGAATTGTTGGGTAATATAGAAGGTCTATTCAGAATATTTTGAGACATCTCCAAACTGGATTCCAAAGTGGCAGAACTATTTAACATCCCCACCAGCAAGGAATGGGAAAAATTTTCACAACACATTCCTGTCTCTAATTATTGTTTCTGTTTTTTTTATAGAAATTAATCCAGCTAGTATGAGGTGATTTCTCATTGTCATTTTGATATTATATACATAATAATATATCATTATAATCAGAAGTGATATACATTTTATGTGCCTGTCAGCTATTTTTATGTCTTTAAGAAAAGGTTCACCTCTTCTCCTTATTTTTCTGATAAGGTCGTTCATTTAATTTGCTGTTTTAGTGAGTTTTGAGAGTGCTTTACATATTATAGATATTTGCCCTTTGTCTGATGAATGGTATGTAAATATTTTTCCCAATAGAGACTTTATTGTAGATTCATGAGCTAAAATTTCTTTTTTTATATAAAGGAAACAAATGTTTGATGATGGTGAAAACAAGATTTAATAGAAAATCAGAGCAAATACCTCATAAACTTTCAAAATAATAATTTAAGGGTTCAGAAAAAGTTCTGATAAAATTATGAATTAATTAGATATAATTTTATGCAGTCCAATCTATGTGATACAGCTTTTCCTTACCAATATCACTTCTTTGATTTGTAGGAATCCTTTCAAGCTGGCTCTATTTTATTATGACAAGACCTAGGCATTCTTTTTTCCCTCAATTTTTATCTAGGTGCTGTTATATAAGATACTATTAATATTTAGATTAACTTCATGAAGAAATGCTATGGTTTAAATGGGAGTTGTCAAGAATACTCTAGGCCCCAGATTATAGTAAGGAGAAAAAAAGAAATTGAGTGGAAATGAAGAAATACAAGGGATAAAAGGATGGGAGCCACGAGCCAAGAGGTCTCAGGTGCATTGGTGGTGTTAAAAATACAGAACTGGGGACGAAGTGATAGCACAGTGTATAGGGTACTTGCCTTGCACACAATAAACCTGTGTTTGATCCCCAGCATCCCATTGGTCTTTTGAACCTGCCAGGAGTGATTTCTGCATGCAGAACCAGGAGTAACTCCTGAAGGATACCAGATATGCCCCTCCCAAAAACAAAAACAAAAACAGGACAGAACTTAACTTAAGTATCCATGTCAGAGTAAACAACAAGGTAAACATGAGATCCAAACTTTAAAAACCAAAATTTTAAATGGGCCTGTTATGCTCACAGACTGGAGGACGGGGGTGGTGCCATGGGACACACTCTGGGAACATTGGTGGAGGGAGGTCAAATTTAAAAAACATGCTATTAATAATAGAGTTTCAGGATATATTGCTCTACCTTTATCAGTAGAATGTCAATATCTTTAACCAATGAATATTCTCTGACCCCAAAACCCCCACAAATATCCTTTTACTATAATACTAGTATGCCAAATATTTTGACATTTATATATGACTTACCTACATTATTACTTGGAAACGGGAGGAAAAAATATGGCAGATTCATGCTGGATTTTTAATTTAAAATGTTTTAAAAAGTCAATTTACACAATATTGGAAAGGTGGTATGGAACTCAAAAGATTGTTTAAACTTTAAGCATTCCTACCTATCAAAGTTTAAGATCAAATAAATTTGCTGAGGGAATAGAGGAAGAGAAATGTTCCAGATGGTGTTGAGTGAAGTTTTTGCCTGTCAGGAAGTGGAGAGCGAATGAGTTACCACCAGACACTATGGAGAAGAATTGTAGAGAAAAATACTTTCTTGCTGCCTCTGAAAATCCAGTAGAAGTTCAAGTCGAAAGGAGTATGGGACACAATTCGTCTAGGTAACTTCTTGGGAGATAGCAAACAGAAGGGTGTGTGACCAATCCTAAGACCAATAGGACAGTATTCATCTTCACCAATAGGAAAATCATGGTCCTACTGTGGCCATTGGCCTGGACTTAAAGTTTCAAATCATTGTTTTCTGTTTTGAGGACAAGAAACTGTGTGCCCAGATGACTGCAACCTCCTCTAAATCTATACTAATTCAATGAAAATGACAACTTTGTTCTTGACCATTGTTTTATTGAATTTTTTCCCTCAAAGGAAACTGAGTGAAATGAAGATGTGCATTCTTTTTTTTTTTTTTTTTTTTTTGGTTTTTGGGCCACACCCGGTGACGCTCAGGGGTTACTCCTGGCTATGCGCTCAGAAGTCGCTCCTGGCTTGGGGGACCATATGGGACGCCGGGGGATCGAACCGCGGTCCGTCTCCTAGGCTAGCGCAGGGTAAGGCAGGCACCTTACCTTGAGCGCCACCGCCCGGCCCCGAAGATGTGCATTCTTAATAAAAAAAAAAAAAACTACAGCAAACAAAAATTCTTTCTGCTGAAATTTTCATCACCGAAGCCTTTCTTGTTTATGAAATGAGGTACCTAGTGACTTTTCCATCCAAGGGGAAACAACTAAGAAAGAAAAATGACATTTAATTAAAAGTTAAAAAGTGTTTCTAGGGCTATAAACATAGATAAAAATCATCAGCTTTTACCTTCATAAACGAGTGAGTTTCCTCTCTTTAGCCCATTCTTGGATTTCTGCTTCTCCAAATATGAGGTAGATGATCAATCCTAATAGGTCAATGGCAAACAACAGGAAAAAGGTATTCCTCCATCCAAATTCAGGATCCTAGGTACACAAAACCTCTGATAAATTTTACCCCTTTCATTTTCTTCTCTATAGGTGTAGCTAAGACAACAGTGTCCACCAGTGGGTTTCCATGACAGATTTCATCTCCTGAAGGTAGCTTGATAATTGAGTAGAAAATTTTCATGATATAGAAGACCTTTATCATTATTGTACAGAATTGCATTGGTCACTATTTACAACGTAACATCTATTTTTCTCTTGAATCAATCTAGGCTTTATGAAATATGCTTTTATTTTGCAACCTAAGAATGTTTTCAATGTTATTCTTAAGTGGAAATGATTAACAGTAAAAGATAAGAAACTCTGGGGTTTGTAGGTAAAAATGAAAAATTGAGTCTTTAAATGCTCTGAAGTGGGGACTTATTCTATCAGAATTTCATTTAATCATCAGGACATGAAAGTAGTAAAATTTCATACTTGTGATTGGTATGAGAATTAGATACAACGAGATTACTCTACATCAAATTCCTCTAGTAGATTTTGCTTGTATCAGACATAGATATGTTTAATTTCTAATCTCTGCTTTTACAAGGTTATGCAAACATAAATTTCAAAATGATGTCGATGATATGACAAATCATATCCAGGTATAGGTTCATCAACTCAATATGAGTTGTATGAGTTCAGTTCTAAGATAGAATATTATCTCTTGAATTAAAATTTTCCAGGCATAACTTTTTCTTTATCACTGTTTCTGAATTATGGAATTCAAAGGGAATTTTTATTTTCTCAGCAAGGAAATACTACCTGATTGAGAAGAAATCCACACACTGTGGGTGATAAGATAGCAGCTGTTTGTGCAAATCCCCTTGAGGCTCCCATGAGGAAACTGGAATGTCTGTGGGTGACAGGAATATTCCAGGTTAAAGTCAGAAGTTCTCCACTGTGTCCCTCTACCTTAACCTGCATGTATGGATCCATCAAATCATTACATTAAGAAACACCAAGACACCAAGGCACCTCCACAAACCTGAGAAAAAGTGGATACAAGTCCTTTTGTGATTCTAGTTCATATATTAATTTTATCCTGTTATTTGGAAATAACTTTGGAAAATAAGTTGAAGATTCTCAGAAAGCTACAGGCAAAATATTTCTCAGAAAATATGAAAATAAGGACCGAAGAGATAGCGTGGAGGTAAGGCATTTGGTTCGAATCCCGGCATCCCATATGATCCCCTGAGCCTGCCAGGAGCGATTTCTGAGCAAGGAGTAACACACGCTGCCGGGTGTGACCCAAAACCCAAAAGAAAAAAGAAGGAAGGAAGGAAGGAAGGAAGGAAGGAAGGAAGGAAGGAAGGAAGGAAGGAAGGAAGGAAGGAAGGAAGGAAGGAAGGAAGGAAGGAAGGAAAGGAAGGAAGGAAGGAAGGAAGGAAGGAAGGAAGGAAGGGAAGGGAAGGGAAGGGAAGGGAAGGGAAGGGAAGGGAAGGGGAAGGAAGGAAGGAAGGAAGGAAGGAAGGAAGGAAGGAAGGAAGAAAGAAAGAAACAAAGAAAGAAAGAAAGAAAGAAAGAAAGAAAGAAAGAAAGAAAGAAAGAAAGAAAGAAAGAAAGAAAGAAAGAAAGAAAGAAAGAAAGAAAGAAAGAAAGAAAAAGAAAATATGAAAATAAGAATGGATCTTCAAGTCCTACCTTGGAGCAATATCTAAAGCATTGATATAGATCCCAGATTGACATAATGGCATCAGTCCAACTGCGATCATCAGTAGGACCATTGTTGTGATATAGCTGGTGGTGATGTAGGGCAGGACCACAATCAATAATGAAGGGGGGAGATTGCCTAGGGCATGAGGAAAAAATAAATGAAACAATGAGATATATCTTCCTATTGTATGGATGCTTTGTTATATATATGACCGTCAGGCTTGATTCTTACCTAGAAATGTGGCAATTTTCCTCACTGTCACAAGCCTAAAGTTCTTTGTTAGGAGAAAATCAGCCAGTTGACCTCCCAGCATTCCAGTGATCCAGGACACAATGAAAGGAAGGGCAGATAGAAATCCATTCTGAAGGTGGGGGGGGGACATAAATAAATCAACATAATAAAGGTCACACATTTTATGCAAAATACACTAATAATCATCTTGCTGCAACCTGAAATCACTGATCTCTTATCAAAAACAATTAATTTTTCTATCATACCTAGATTATTTTTTGGGATCAATGTTTCTAGGTGGGATGAATTGGTGAGCCATGCAAAATGGGGGAGGAGAGCGGAAAAATATACTCACATTTCGGATGTTAACCTTAAACACAGAGCTGATGTAAGTTGGTGTGTATGTAACTATCATATTAACCAACCACTGATGGGAGAAACCGCACAAAAACATGGACCAAAGTGGTAGAGATCGGAGCATGGCTTTGATGGGAAGAGAAGGCTCAGAAGATATGTTGACCTGAAAAAAAAGTTCACTGGTCACAATAGTAAGATCTGAGTCATCTCAAACTTTTTTTTATTGGTCTGTTTGCTTGTTTTGGGGCCACACCCAGCATTGCTCAGGGCTTCCTCTTGAGTTATGCTTGGGACACCATACCGGATGCTGGGGAATTGAACCTGGGTCAGTTATGTGCAAGGCAAGTGCTCTACCTGCTGTACCACTATGTCTGACCTCCATCTCAAATGTTATTGGTTATCCTGAGAAATCCAAATCAGGACACAAGCTCAAATGGAGAAAGATGGAGTCCTTACATGTACCTGTTGTGCCAAGGAAGATATGATATATTCCTTTTCTGTGATGGTTATCCATGGGTGAGAGACGGGGTCGTCATAAACCAAAGTAAACCAGAGGAGACAGGAGACACAGCCCACACCTCCTGCAAGCAGAGGGGAAAATTGGCTCACTCAACTGATTTCTGCCTTTCCTCCAAATTTCCTTTACAATAGGACATCTTTTGGCATATCTTTTGGACATATATATTGATATATGTCTGCATTCATAACAGTACCTGACATCTCTGAAAAATTCCACATGCATACCACAACTTTCTAGAACTCATCCATTTATTCTTTCTTGATTAGATGTGTTTTAGAAATCACAAACTTTACAACAGGCTCAATATTTGATGTCTTGATATTTTGGATACTTACAACATTTATGGATTTTCACGTTTAGCAATATAGCAGTTCTCCATAGACCCCAGTGTGGTTTCTTAAAATTTAACTTACTTCTGACTCACATTAACTCCCTGCTGTCCTGTGACACTCCAGAGGTCAGTTCTGGAATATTGTCTCCTGCTCAGTTGCTGGTATAAAAAAGTATTTCCACTGGTTGCTCTTTGACTAGACTACACAGTCCAGGGTTCCTCCATTACCCACAAATAATTTTGCATGACTAGCATGACTCATGAAATTCAGGGGAGAACTTATTTATATTCACTGACTTGTCATTAGGCCTATACTAAAGGATAGGTCAGCTGGAGATGATAATGTCTTTAATGTCTTTTGAAAAGTTTTAATTTGATGGAACCCAGCCTATTAATTAGTCATATTATTGGACTGAGCCTTACTTTTCTACCATATACAATTATGCCTAAGGACAAAGTTGTTCTCATTTCCTTTTCTAGGGGGATAATAAACTCAGAGCCTAATAGTACAGTTTGTTCAGGAGTGATTTGAGTTGGATTTCTGTATATGAAACATATACTTTTCTGTATAAGATATGATCAAAAATTAGTCTTTCAGGGCCAGAGTTTTAGCACAGCTGGTAGTGCATTGCCTTGCTTGCAGCTGACCTGGTTTCAATCCCTTGGAGACCATATGATCCCCAAGCCTGCCAGGAGTAATTTATGAGTGTAATTCCGGAATGACCCCTGAATGCTGTGGGGTGTGGCCCAAAAAAGCCAAAAAATAAAAGTTGGTGTTTTATATTCATACATGCAACTTTTGTTAGTTAAAAACAACTATGTGGGACAGGAGCGGTGGCACATGGGTAGAGCATTTGTCTTGCATGCGGCTGACCCAGGATGGACCTGGGTTCGATCCCAGGCATCCCATACAGTCCCCTAAGCCAGGGCCAATTTCTGAGCATATAGCCAGGAGTAACCCGTGAGTGTCACTGAGTGTGACCCAAAAACGAAAAAACAATAACAACAAAAAAACCCAACAAATAAAAACAACTATGCTAAGTTTACTTAATAGCCTTTACACCTTGTCAAAAATCATTTTCATTACATTTGTGAGTCTATTTATGATTGTTTTTTCCCACTGACAAATTTATCTTTATGCCTATATCATATTGCATGCAGTTTTATTTATTTATTTGGTTTTTGGGTCACACCCAGCAGTGCTCAGGGGTTACTCCTGGCTCTATGCTCAGAAGTCGCTCCTGACAGGCTCAGGGGACCATGGGATGCAGGGATTCAAACCACCGTCCTTCTGCATGCAAGGCAAATGCCTTACCTCTATGCTATCTCTCCAGCCACTATTGCATGCAATTTTATAATATGTTTTGGCACCAATTAACTTTAATCATACTAATTTTTATTCATCTAAAAAGATAGTTTTATTTCCACAATACCTTTTTTTTTGTGAATAGGTCTTTTATATCATTGTCTGATATCCCTAATTAGAGAGGTTATTGAAAATACTAGCTAGATGTAATTTGAATTTTTAAATTTCTAAACATTTTTATGTATAAAATATCCTTATTTTGTCTCTATTTTAGCTCTGTATCAGGATTTTATATTGAATTTTTTTGTGTGTGTTTCTTTGTTTTAATCTTGGTTTGGGGGCCCACCCAACAGCACATGGGGGTTACTTCTGGCTCTGCACTCAGAAATCACGGCTGGCAAACTTGGGGGAACATATGGAATACTGAGGATTGAACCCAGATTGGCAGTATACAAGGGAAACGCACTATCTGCTGTGCTATCACCGGGTCCTGAACATTTTTCCTTAGCCTTTAAATGTGTTTTTGATTTTTCATTTGTATTGTTTCTTACAATCTTAGTTCCTCTGTCTGTAAATTTTCTTTAGTTTTATCTGGTCATAAAATTTTAAGACCGCTGTTTTTAGTCATTTGGTGATATCTCAATTTTTAGTATTTTTATGTTTCTTATGTTTAAGATTTATAAATATTTTGAGGTCTGTGAGATAATAGTTTCCATCAAATTTGGAAATATTGCCATAATTTATTTAAAGACTTTTATTTAGTTATTCCACTTTAGTCTCATTTGTCAATTCCTCTTCTTACAGATGTTCTTATTTTTTCCCCCTTTCTTGACTCATTCTCAACAATTTTCATTGCTTTTTCTTTACTTTTTTTTTTTTTTGGCTTTCAAATAGTATTTTACTGACTTTTTTTTTTTTATTTAAATACTGTAGTTACAAGTGGAAGGGCTGACAATAAGCTAGGACAAATTAGGTATAATTTAGGTGTGATATATTAGGAGTAACCATGCTTTCTGGCTTCTGTTTTTGCTTGCCTTTAGAAACTCTTGAGTTGGCTCTTAGTTGACATAAGCTCTGCCATTATAGAACTTTGGCCATTACAGGCCCTGACAAGTAGGCAGTAAACAACTCACTGACTGGGGTGGCCCCAGCTGGCTCAAAGAGATAAGGGATGTGTTTACACTAACAGAGTAACTACCAGCTGGAAAACATGATTTAAAGTTAAGCATTGGAGAACAATATGGGTACTGTGAGAATTAATAATCCAAGAACACATAGGATGGAACAATGGGTATAGAGTAAGAGTGACGTTGAGATTAATGCTTTTTTGCTTCTTTGCTTCTGCTACTGGCTTGCTCTGAGCTACAGTATAAGAAACCAGACCCCCCACACCCCACCTCTTAGCCCTTGTAACTGTGTTACCAAGGAAACAAGGCCTCCATCCTGCCAGATCAGGAGCCTCCCAAGGGTCAACTGGATGGTACAGGCCAGACCATCAGGATGTGGGCTAGGGTGGCTGACGTCAAAGGGGGTTTTAGCTTATTGGTTGTTTTCAACAGTAACAGTTGTGTGAACCAATGAAATGTTTGAAGTTTGAAACCTCATTATCATATGGATTACTATAAAGGCCCTGGGTTTCTAAGCTTCGGGCTTCCACAAGCGAACCTGCTGCGTCAGGAGATGGTGGATCCCAGAGCTCTGGAACAATAAATCTCGCTTTGCTGATTGCATTCTCAAGATTCGTGGTCCTTATTTGAGGTGGTGGGCTTTCCCGGACCCTTTAATACAAGGTTGTTCATAATACAGTATTTTTCCTCCACAGATAAAGTTGTTCATGATTGAGTTACAGTCATACAATGTACAACAACCTTCACCAGTGCACATTTCCTGCCACCAATGTTTCCTGTTTTCCTCTCCCCCTTTCTGATTTCCTCTCCCCTTCCTGTCTCTGGGGCATATGTTTTTCTTCTCTATATCTATCTATCTATCTATCTATCTATCTATCTATCTATCTATCTATCTATCTATCTATCTATCTATCTATCTATCTATCTATCTATCTATCTATCTATCTATCTATCTATCTATCTATCTATCTATCTATCTCATCTATCTATCTATCTATCTATCTATCTATCATCTATATCTATCTATCATCTATCTATCTATCTATCTATCTCTATCATCTATCTAGTTCTCTTTCTCTTCCTTTTATCCTTTTAGACACTTTGATTTGCAGTACAATGCAAATGTTCTGTTTCCTTCCCACCCAGCTATTGCTTTTTTCTAATTTCACTCATCTTTTCTTCTGCTGTCTCTAATATGCTGTTTATTTAATCCAAATATCCAACATTAGTATCCAAATATTAATTTGGATATTAATATTAATGACTAATTAAACCATGCTAATACTTTAATTCACATATAAACATACTGTTCATTTAATCCAAAATTAAAGTTTCTATCTCTAGAAGTTTAAATTGAATTTTTTCAAAGCTTTTCCATGTCTAACTTTTTAATGTTTCACTACAATAATTAGAACTATATATAATGCAGCTATTATAAATATAAGCTTTATTTATAATAGACATAATAATATCTACTTTAACTCTAACATTGTTTTGGTTCCTGGTTGGAGCTAATACCTTAATCATTTCCCTTAGAAAATCTTCCTATTTTTTCCATGCCTGGTATCTATTGATGAAGTCAGAAACAAAGAATTATATATTGTAGGATACTGAACACCTTGTATGCATATAGATATATTTGAGACTTGTTCTAATATAATGTTAAGCTATATGGAAACTGCATTATTCTTTTTTAGACTTCCTACCATCAGTTGATGGAGGGATTTATGACATCATTTCCTCTATAATAGTATTATTCCTAACATACTAAAGCATTTAATTTGGGGGAGGTTTCCTGTTTTCACTCATCTTTAAATAAGTAAAAATAGATATTGGAGGGGGGGCTGAACAGTGGTGCAAGCGGTAGGACGTTAGCCTCACATGTGGCTAACCTAGGACGGACTGTGGTTTGATCCCCTGGCTTCCCATATGGTCCCCCAAGTCAGGAGCAATTTCTGAGAGCAAAGCCATGAGTAACCCCTGAGCATCACCAGATGTGGCCCCTCCTACCAAAATAGATACTCAGGGACTCTTCCTCAGTGTGACAATTTGAGAATAAGAAGAAGCTACATACCAAAGATATAAAAGGCAAAAGGCCACCCAAGAGCTTGGCTGATGATGCCACCCAGGAGGATGGCAGTGAAGATTCCAAGCATCACTCCTGCAGAAAGACAGACGGAGAGCTGTGGGTTCTGGACGACAACATATGGAACAATTGATGACACATGGTAGAACGAAACCAAAGAGATAAACATACTAGAATAGTACAAGCTTTAGACTGATGATTTAGTTCATATGCTCTCCTGACTGAATTTTCTGAAAATTCCCTCATAACATTGCAGATGACAGCAATGCTATCTTTGATGTTATCTCATTTAAAATCACACACATCAGAGGATTATCATAAAAGCTAATTTTTATTACAGAGAGCAAATGTTCATCTCATATGCATCCCTTATCTATCTCCACTCATTACACTAGCCATCTAAAACAATTTATTTTAATATGAAGGTATAAATGTTCTTCTCTAAAGACATACATAATATAAATTTTCATTATATATTTCTCTTTTACATGCATTTGTGTACAAAGATAATTGTATGTGCATTTATGCATTCTGCTTAATATACATTTATATGTGAATAATTTATTATAATACAGACAATGAATTTTATAATAATATACAATATATAAGCATATATTTATAAATATATAATAAATAACAATAATAAAAAACAATAGAATATAATGTAAGATGGTATAATATAGTATAGTATAACACAATATTGTATGATATATAAAATAATATGTGGTAATATTATTATAGATTGATATACATATTAATAATATATAAATACATATTAAGCAGACTATTAAGGTAAATTGATTTCTCCATAAGCTTGCTAATAATCACATTTTTGTTTTTGTTTTTGGGTCACACTCGGCAGTGCTCAGGCGTTACTTTTGGCTATGCACTCTGGGTCACCAGGGATTGAACCTTGGTCCTTCCTAGGCTAGCACAGGTAAGGCAGATGCCTTACCTCTTGTATCACCACTTCGGTCCCAGAGTTTTTCCTTTTATTTAAACACTGTTATTACAAAGTTGTTCATAACTGAGGTTCAGTCTTAAAATGTTCATCATTCTTTACCGGCAAACATTTCCCCCACCAATGTCCACAGTTTCCTCCCCCTCTTCCCTTCCTGTCTCTGGGGCAGGTATTTAACTCACTCTCTCTCTCTCTCTGTCTGTCTGTCTCTCTGTCTGTCTGTCTGTCTGTCTGTCTGTCTGTCTGTCTGTCTGTCTGTATCTCCCCCCCCTATCCCTCTCTTTTTCTTTTTTCCTCCTTTTTAATTCTTGATAAAATATTTTTAAATTTACACAGATTTGCAGAGTATTTTCATACCTAAGAAGGCCTTTGTCTTCTTTACTAGCTGCAAACTTAAGCTATTTTGGTTTTTATTCTCTATAAACATTTTCATAAGCTGGTCAAATGACAAATATGTGAATTATTACTAATTTTTATTATAGTTTACTTTCAGTTGTGGAGCCAAACATGGCAAATCTCAGGGCTTATTTGACTCAATGCTCAGAGATTATATGGGTTTGGGGCAACGACATGGGGTACTGGAGATGGGGTGAATCCTGGTGAGCTGCATGTAAGTCAAGCAACTTCTCTGCTGTACAATCTTTCTGGACCCCAATTATAACTCATTTATTTGTTTGTTTGTTTGTTTGCTTGTTTTAGGGGCACACCCAGTGGCACTTGAGGGTTACTCCTGGCTTTGCACTCGGAAATAACTCCTGGGGGGTCAAACCTGGATGGCCACATGCAAGGCAAACACTCTACCTGTTGTGCCGTCGCTCTGGCCCCTAGAACTCATTTTAAATAAGCATCACCACAATATATCACTGTTCTGTGGCATTCAATCTTCATGTAAAAATTGGTCTTGTAAATACTTTTATGTCATTATGACATAAATTCTACATAGATTCTACAATGACATAGATTCTCCATTTTAAAAAATTATTAACATAGGCTTAATTCTTTTTTTCTAAATAAAGCATAATTTTGCTTCTGTATCATAGTCTATGAGAAATAGACTTCCTAGATCGAAGCCTGTCTTTTATACACCTTGCTGAAATATACTGTTAAAAGATTGTGTCAAACTCATTGATTCATTTAGTTTTAATCTATTTAAATTTGTATTCAATTTTATAATTAATTGCTAATTACAATAAATAAAACACACATTATTTTCTCATCTCTCCAACATCCTCAATTTATAGAAATGCTTTTTACAAATATGAATAAAATATCTACTTCTCATTTTTATTTTATTTGTGAACTGTATGTTCATAATTTTTTCCTTTGTCTCTTTCATTTGCCTCCCTTTACAGAAATTTAATGTGCTGTGATAGCTATGCCTCAGCTTAGTTGACTGAAATTATTTTCTCTAATCTTTCATTTTGCTTTTGGAGCATTTTATAATTCAGCCCACATAAGCTTTTACGGAGTCGGTTCTTTAAGTTTCTTTTATAATAACCTCTACATTTATTACTTTACTTTGTAAAGAATTTATTTCTTTAAGAAATTACTGTCAGTCATAAGAATTTATTACTGTACTTTACTTTGGGCTTTTCCTATCAGACAATAAAAAATATTGCTTCTTCATTTTCCTTCTCTTTTTTTGCCATGGCCTTTATTTAAGCATCTTATTGGTGTTATAACATGAAGAATTATAGGCATGCTGAAAAGTTCAATAGGCTTATCCAAGAACACATGATTAGCAACAGAGAAATTTAGCACTAGAAATAATAATAATAATAATAATAATAATAATAAATCTGGCCTGAGCATTAATAGAGGGAAATGAAGATGATCACTTTCCTAGACACCACTAAGTTGCCAAATGGATACCTTTTCTAAGCTCTTTCCCTAATCTTTTTTTTTGTTTGTTTTTTTGGCCACACTCGGGAATGCTCAGGTGTTACTCCTGGTTATGCCATAGCTCAGAAATTGCTCTTGGTTTGGGAGACCATATGAGATGCTGGGGGTTGGGGGGATCAAACTACGGTCCATCCTAGGCTAGTGTGGGCAAGGCAGTTGCCTTACTGCTAGCGCCACCATTCCAGTCCCTCTTTCCAATCTTTATAATAATTAATTTTAATTACAATAGTGGGGTCAAGGGCCCGGAGAGATAGCACAGCGGTGTTTGCCTTGCAAGCAGCCAATCCAGGACCAAAGGTGGTTGGTTCGAATCCCGGTGTCCCATATGGTCCCCCGTGCCTGCCAGGACCTATTTCTGAGCAGCCAGCCAGGAGTAACCCCTGAGCATCGCCGGGTGTGGCCCAAAAACCAAAAAAAAAAAAAAAAAAAAAACAATAGTGGGGTCAAGTTCCTGAGTCCACCAACCCCATGCCCTTCCTGGGCAGTTATTCATATATTGGCATTGACAAATCTTTATTGACTTCAATTCCTGGATCTCTTCTACCCATAGGCAAAATAACTTCATATTTAAACAAACAAACGAACAAAAACAAAGCAAAACAACACAAATTTCCCACTACTTCAGTTTTCTTTCTTTCTTTCTTTCTTTCTTTCTTTCTTTCTTTCTTTCTTTCTTTCTTTCTTTCTTTCTTTCTTTCTTTCTTTCTTTCTTTCTTTCTTTCTTTCTTTCTTTCTTTCTTTCTTTCTTTCTTTCTTTCTTTCTTTCTTTCTCTCTCTCTCTCTCTCTCTCTCTCTCTCTTTCTTTCTTTCTTTCTTTCTTTCTTTTTTTGGTTTTTGGGCCACACCCGGCGTTGCTCAGGGGTTACTCCTGGCTGTCTGCTCAGAAATAGCTCCTGGCAGGCACGGGGGACCATATGGGACACCGGGATTCGGACCAACCACCTTTGGTCCTGGATCGGCTGCTTGCAAAGCAAACGCCACTGTGCTATCTCTCCGGGCCCATACTTCAGAGTTTTCATGTACTCTGACATGTTGCTGTTTCTCTTCAGGGAAAATTTCTCAAAGGGTTATTTTTCTGCCTCTGTTTTCTACATTCCTTTAACTCTTCAGCCAATTCCAGGCAAACCTTCAATCCTTCACCTCCCTAGCTCACTAGCACAGATACAGCCTTTGACAAAATCTTTGAGATCTTTCAAAGCCTTTCCATGACCTTCAATGACATTGTCAAAGCAGTTCAATTGACCCCTGAACCTCTGATTGAATGTTGTTTCCTGAGCTCAAGAGAAGTTTTTCCGCTCCTCCAGCTGCTTGTCCCTCACTCACCATTGTTTCAGGTTTGCTTACTGGAGCACTTCCGAAATATGTCCTTGTTTTTCTTCTTTCTTCCACCTATGTCTTTTCATTAAGTGATTGTATTCAGTTCCGGGACTTTACAAAGACTATATAGTCGAAGGAATTTCAATGTCTGGTTTTGTTTCACATTTCTACCCATGTTTGGACTCTCAGCTGATCTCCATTCTGCTACTTCAGAGTTCAAATCTAACACTTGATTCAAGTACCTTGAAAAATCACATTAGATGTCCACAAATCTATCTGTGTATATAAGACTGCTATCAAATTGGTATATGCACATCGAGGTTTATGTTGTATGGATTTAGTTTTTTTCACCTTTATTAGTGTTAATATATTTGATTTTATCTTTTTGAACACTGTAATGCATGTTGCAGTTTTTTGAGGATATTTATTTTTACCATAAAACATATTACATACATATAACACATATGTATATGGTTTTGGAGACCACAGCAGGTGATACTTAGGGGTTACTCCTGGCTCTGCACTCAGGAATTAATCCTGGCGTTGCTTGGGGGACCATATGGGATGCTGGGAATTGAACTAGGGTAGGTTGCGTACGAGACAAATGCCCTACCCATTGTACTACTATTTTGGCCCTGAACATATTTTAGGTAAGGATTAATTCAATAGCTTATAATATAGATAACATATCTATAGGCTGTTTAACTTAAGATAATTGAGTAAAATGACATGTGGCTTTGAATATAGATAGAAATGGGAAGACCAAGAGATGCATAGTATTAATAAAATACTGATGATTTTACTATGAGATTCAATCATTCCTGGGTTCATGAATGCTGGATCTAGAGAAATCTGAGTGTACATTTCTTCTAACTTTAGGGACAGTCACCTGTAATGACTATTTTTAAATAAGTCATAGCTAATATTTGGAGCACAGAAAGTAATGAAAGCTCAGAAGCAAATTGTTCCATAATCTCTGCTAGAGTTTGCCTGTTAGAATATCTTGGCTACCATTTTAGCCAAACATTTTTTTTTATTTAAACACCTTGATTACATACATGATTGTGTTTGGGTTTCAGTCATGTAAAGAACACCACCCATCACCAGTGCAACATTCCCATCACCAATGTCCCAAGTCTCCCTCCTCCCCATTTAGCCAAACATTTTAGCCCCACATTGTTGAAAACTAAAAAGATTGACAAGTATCTGATTTTAGTCATAAGCTTTTTACCTGATAAAGCAATGGAACAGAGTCGGCCTCGTTCATGTGGAGGACCCCATCTTTCCCAAATTGCAAATTGACCCCCAAATGCCGAGCCCTAAAATAAAAATGGAGTTCTTCACATAGCTGATACCATATAGAAATTCATATCAAGTCACATTTATAAAAGATATGCTTACCTGAACTAAGCCCTGAACCACTCGAACTGTAATGAGAACAACTAGCCCGTGGTCAGCTGCCAGAGGAATGAAGAGAGTGAGAAGCGTAGATCCAAATAAAGAAAAACCAACCACTTTTTTTGTTCCTATTCTTCCAGCAAGGTATCCACTGGGAGCCAGGGTCAAAATCATACCATAGTTGACAGAAGCAAAGATAATGCCCTGGATTTGAGGGCTCCAATTATATACAGATGCCTTTATGAAAACAAACAGAACGCTGTAGTAAAACTTTTATAACTGGGTTCTTGAATAACTTAAGAATATTAAGTGCTTTGACTTGCTTTCAAATCACTATTTCAATTTTAAAATTTCACTTATAAGCTTTAGAAAAATATGGGGCTGAGGAATAACACAGCGGTAGGGCATTTGCTTTGTATGCTGCTGACCTGGAACAGATCTGGGTTAGATCCCTGGCATCCCATCTGGTCCTCTGAGCCTACCAGGGGTGATTTCTGAGTGCAGAGCCAGGAGTAACACCTGATATATATTTGTTTTCAGATATGTGAAAGTGAAGTTATTGGGGAAAAATGGAAATTAAAAATCATATGGACGAGAAGAGGAAAAAAGAAAGACAAAAGAAAAAATACAGTGGCAAGCTTGTTTTTGAAAATTATTGTATCACTAATGAAGTCATTAATACAATGGCAAAAAGTTTAGTAAATTTCTGTTATATGTCCAGTCTGTTAAAATGGGGTGGGTTTTTTATTTGTTTTGTTTTTTGTTCGTTTTGGTTTTTGAGTCACACACGGCAGTGCTCAGGGTTTCCTTCTGGCTCTATGCTCAGAATTCGCTCCTGGCAGGCTCAGGGGATCATATGGGATGCCGGGATTCAAACCACCGACCTTCTGCATGCAAGGCAAATGCCTTTCCTCCATGCTATCTCTTGGGCCCCAAAATAGGGTGTTCTTTTAGGGATGACAGAATCAAATAAATGAAGTTGTCCAAAAATTTCAAGCTACAATATTTTGAATTTGAGGGGAATATAATATATGTGTGTATATATATATATATATATATAAGCTTTACAAAAATTAACAAACAGCAAAACACAAGAGCACAACTCAAATCTTGCATTGCTTACCTTTGAGAGAAGACTCCTTTGGGCATCAAATGAGTCAGAAGGCCCTTCTGTGGAACTATTAAACTGGAACTGATAGTTTGTGTTGTTGACCATGGCTACCATGGTGATATTCATGATGATACCCTGTGCCCTCAATGTGAAGTTGCAGAGATGTGTGATAAAGGCTATTCCATAACGGGCAGAACACAAGGTTGGAACTGGAAATAGGACATTGAATTCGTATTTTCAATATTTAAAATACTTTACAGCCAATTTGTTTTATACAAGTTGTTATACAGAAAGATATTGCAGATCAGAATGAAATTTTTTTTTGTAATTTTTCTTTTATATTTCCAGGTTCATGATAAAATTACTCACAAGGATGTACAGATAGGAATACATATATATTTAATATGTATAGGTAATAAATATTTATAAAATAAACTTATTTTTAAAATTTTATATTATTTTACATTATATCTTTTATATTATGACTTTTATTAATGATATTTATTTAATTTAATTTAGATTTTAGCTCTTCAATGGTGTAGATTATTTTTCACTTCTGTCCTTAGGTACTGAGGTCAATCTTAGGTTTCTATTTAAAAGTTAAACCTCTTGGATGTTCAAACCAGGAGTTTCACTCTTTCTTTTATTGATTGAGATGTAAACAGAGCCATGAAAGATAAGAGGTATGTCGGCCTATGCAGCACATCTCAGGAGAAGAGAGTGGGCCAAGGCCCAATACTGCTGAAGTCACTCTTATTGCCTCCCAGAATCACCATTTCCCTATGGCCTCCCTAGTCACTGACCCTCTACTATTCCCCGCAGGAACATGAATCTGACCACACTTCAGGTACTCTGGTTGTTTGACTGATATTACTAGGGCTTTTGTGAAGCAAGTGTGGGCATCCTCCCCTATGTCTTCTGGCAGCTATAATCATACCCACAAACACAGTTACCATGTTTGAATGGGGTTTTATTCTAGGAGGCCCTGCAGCTGAGTCTATACCCCTAAAATTCAAAATATTATAGCTTGGAATTTCTGTACAACATCATTTGTTTGATGTTTTCACCCCTAAAGGAACACCCGAATTTAACAGACTGGCCATATAACAAAAGCTTACTAAACGTTTTGCCATTGTATGAATGACTTAATTGGTTATACAGTAATTTTAAAAAATGAGCTTGCTATGTTACTTTTTCTATTCTATTTTTTTCTTTTCTTTTCCATATAATTATTTCTTTCCATTATATTTTTACAAGAACTTTGCTTTTACATATCTGGAAACAATGATCAACCATGTCAACTATGTGATGCATTTTCTTTAAATAAATAAAAAAATTTTAAAATGCAGAAAAAGAAAATGAAACCTCTTGAAAGATATTCTATTAGATCTGATACAAGTATTTATTAATATTAGCCTTTCAGAGTAAAATTAATTTAAATTTTACCTTTAAAAATATATATATACATACATATGCTTATACATACGTATATATTTATAGACATATATAAAGTTTCTCATGAGAAAAATAGCACAGCTCCACTCCAAGCTCTAAAAGAAAAATAATGGCCACTGACTCTTCTCAGATAGACTGATCCAGGCTGATACCTCTGGAATTTCTCAGAACCAATGGTGGCAGATTCCCCTTTCTCCCTGAAGCCATAGCAACCCAGCACCACACTCTATATTCTTTGACAGAAACAGCCCAGCTCTATAACTTGGCCTTATCAAACTGCTAAGCCACCATAGTTGTTTCAGATCTGTAGATTTTGAACACCTCAAAATTTTATAATAGTGTCAGTCCCATAGTATCACAGCAAATTTAATTGGAAAGTTATATAAAAATCTAGCAAGTTGTATTATGAACAACATTGTAAATTATGTTGTTATAATACAAATTGCTTAAGTTTGCAATGAAGTCAACCTTGGTCCCCCTTACCACACATCTTTATTTTTAAAATTTTGGATAAATATAATTTAATGAAACACTATTTCTCTACTACTTTCAGCTTTGAAACTTGCCTTATAAAATTTCCAGATTGTTTTTAATTCTTGGTAAGTGAGGAATTGATCCAGATATATATACATATATATACCTATATATATATATACATATATATACATATATATATACATATATATATATATATATATATATGCTCAATGTCATGAAGCAAGAGAAGCAGAACTCATCTTCAAGCAGAAGGTTCTATCCACCACAATAGTCATCTCCAAATATTTCTACTGTACACATTTACCAGTATTTTTTGTTGTTGCTTGGTTTGGGGCCACACCCATTGGCTTTCATAGTTATTCCTGGCTCTGTACTCTGGGAGTAACCAGCTCTAGATATGCAGGACTAGGAATCACAGGACCAAAGCTGCATGCAAAGCAAATTGTCTCTCTTTTGTACTATCTCTACAGCCATAAGTAGAATACTTTCAGAATTCTAGCCAATGTATGTTTTATTTGTTGTTTGTGAACCATATGTATGTTTTGCTAACTTAATGTGAATAAAATAGTCAATTATAATAAACGGACACCCCCTTTATAAAACAAGTAAAATGATGCAAGAAGATAGATGAAAACAGTATCACATAATAGAATTTGTCTTTCAGGAAAAATGGGTCTTGTTAAGAAGAGATTGTGAGGCTGGAACCATACGTACAATGTTTTATTAGGGATTTACTTTGCACGCAGCTGACCAGGTTTGACCCTTGGTATCTCGAATGGTCTTTGAGCTGCTAGCAATGAGTCCTGGCGAGCCAGGACTAAACCCTGAGCGCCACTAGATGTGACCCTAAAACTAAACAAAACAAGCAAACAGAAAAAAGAAGCAATTGCACTCATAGAGAAGTAAAGAATTGTAGATAAAGAGAGTAGCAGTAGGAGAGTTAAGATGTGATCAGAGCTCAGGGAAATCTCAACAAGGGACTAATCCTAATTTAGGGTTTCAATTATACCATGGCAGGAGAGGGTCCTTAGAGAACTTTTTGTTCTAAATAATTAGAATAGAATTACCTTTTACTGAGAAAGGGAATTTTGTGAACTGAGAAGATTGTGAGTTAAGAGAGTGATCAAGGGCCCGGAGAGATAGCACAGTGGCGTTTGCTTTGCAAGCAGCCGATCCAGGACCAAAGGTGGTTGGTTCAAATCCCGGTGTCCCATATGGTCCCCCGTGCCTGCCAGGAGCTATTTCTGAGCAGACAGCCAGGAGTAACCCCTGAGCAATGCCGGGTGTGGCCCCAAAACAAAACAAAACAAAACAAAAAAAAAAAAAAGAGAGAGTGATCAAGAGTTTATTATCGAATGGAGATGGAGCTAGAGAGTTCTCAAAGATCTTACGCATGTATTTGGCATGTAGAGAGCCCAGGAACTAACACTTTAAGATACAGGCTTGGTGGGCCCCAGAAACCACTGGGAGTTCTAAAATGCAAATCAAATCAAAATTAATGAAGAGGCTATCTAGAGCCTCAATAGAAGACACTGAGAATGTGGTTTATACAATTGAAGAATGAAGATGAGATTAGGGGCCAATAAATAACTTTGGAAATTAATAGTCTATACATGATACTCAAAGCCATAATATTTGAAAAATGAGACCAAATAGCTAAGAGAATCCATAAGAATCTACAGAATTCAGAGATCAGGCTCAGAGATCATATGAATGTGGAAGAATTAGCATAGCAAGGCTGGAGAAATACAGCAGATAAGTCACTTGCCTTGCAAGTGAGCTATCCTGGTTCAATCTTGGGCACTGCAAATAGTCCTTTGAGCACAACCAAATAGTCCTTTGAGCTCAGAACTCAGCCTCTGAACACTGTGATTTAAAAAAAAATAAGGGAAAAAATAGCATCAAAACTGAAAAGTAGGGCTGGAGAGCTAATTCAGGTGCTAGGGCACTTGCCTTGCTTGCTGTTGACCCAAGTTTGACCCATAGCACCACATACAGTCTTGCAAGTGATCCCTGAGAATAGAGCCAGAGGTAAGCTCTGAGCACAAAACAAGACAAATCAAAAGAAAAGAAAAGAAAAGAAAAAGAAAAAGAAAAAGAAAACAGAAAAGTAGTGGTCACTGGATAGGAGGACAATTAGGAGAATGGAATGTCCTGGAAACCAATGGACAAAGGGCTTCTGGAAAGAGGCACTCAACGGGTATATTAAATGTTCCTATTAATTCATATAATACAAAGTCGAAAAAGTATAAAATCCTCATAGCAATATTACAAGGAAGCTACTTGTATTATCCTCATTTTATAGATTAGGATTCACACATGCACCGTGTGTTAATGTGTGCACAGTGAGTTACTGTATTTATGACCTTCACAGCTAATTTCTCTGTACTTTGTTTTGTTCAAGGGAGTTTCAAGATATTTACTGTTCTACAAGTCAAGTGCAACTATCTATGTAATTATGGAATTCTGTGCCATAGAAGATAGGGGAAATGTTCTGCATCTGTAAGTCCTGAGAATTTACAGATAAAGAAAACTTAATTAAAACTTACAGTTAAAAAGTGGTACCCTAAAGTTAATTACAAAGCCTTCCCAGCAAGGTCAGACTGCTCCCTCTTTTGGAGGAGCACTAGTCTTAGAAATTAATGGGAGGTAAAAAAAACTTTTTTAAATAAACTGACTATACTGTAGTTACCATAGGGAGCTTAAAATATTTTATTTGTAAAAAATTTCCTCCTGTATTCAAGGCAGGCTGTTGGCATAGAAATGCCAATAGAATCCATTAATATTTTATAAGTTTTGGTAACTCTGGTTTCCCTAGATTTTCTTGGGAACCTAGTGACTGAAAATGATATAAAAGAGAATATTAGAAAATCAAGAAACTGGCCAGTGAGTGAGTGAGAAATGGCTGCAGGTGGGGGTTTCCAGGCAGAGTGCTGACTGCTCTACCTGCAGAATCTCCACCGGGCTGTGCTTCTTCTGAGGAACTGAGCACCGGAAGGGAGCCCTGTCCTACCCTTCTCTGTCTTTCCTGAACTCTGGAAGCTCTCCTCAGAGCCCTGGGAAGCGAACCCCAAAGAAACTACATTCGGGAGCTACCCAGCGAGCCAGTGAGTGAGTGAGAAAAGGCTGCAGGTGGGGGTTTCCAGGCAGAGTGCTGACTGCTCTACCTGCAGAATCTCCACCGGGCTGTGCTTCTTCTGAGGAACTGAGCACCGGAAGGGAGCCCTGTCCTACCCTTCTCTGTCTTTCCTGAACTCTGGAAGCTCTCCTCAGAGCCCTGGGAAGTGAACCCCAAAGAAACTACATTCGGGAGCTACCCAGCGAGCCAGTGAGTGAGTGAGAAATGGCTGCAGGTGGGGGTTTCCAGGCAGAGTGCTGACTGCTCTACCTGCAGAATCTCCACCGGGCTGTGCTTCTTCTGAGGAACTGAGCACTGGAAGGGAGCCCTGTCCTACCCTTCTCTGTCTTTCCTGAACTCTGGAAGCTCTCCTCAGAGCCCTGGGAAGCTAACTCCAAAGAAACTACATTCGGGAAGAGATAACAATGCTATCTGGGCAAAAGCCGGCTCCCTGTGTGTGACACCAGGCGGGGAAAATCCGCGAAAGTACACCGGCCCAGTGGGGCTCAACTGTGAAAGACTGTGAGTGTGACCTGTCTATGTCTGTCTACTGTCCTCTTGCGTGAAACTCTTGCGAGTGGGGCAAAAAGAGGCTCAGAGGAGCACGGCCGCTCCGCTTCGCTACGCGGCCGTGCACTCTTTCTAAGGAAAGAACTCCATTGCAACAAGAAGGAAAAATCACACTAAGAACGGCGCTATATCACAGAAGCAAACATTTCTCTCTGGACTGTCTTCTCTGTTGCATGCTCGGGCCTAAGATTTGACCCAGTGTGAGGCTTCATCCACGGAGGACTCCCCTTTCTTAGAGGCAAGTCAGCCCATCCAGAAAGGGAGGAGCCAGAGGAGTGTGCTGCCTACATCATATAGACAATGAATACCACCACAACACGTAGAAAAACCCACAATACAAGTGTGACAATGGGGAAACAACGCAGGCCAGCATCAGACATAGAGAATGAAGATGACAATTCTGAGGACCAGATAATGACTGAACAACTAATCAACCTCTCAGATAAGGACTTTAGACTAGCAATATGGAAGGTGCTCAACAGACTCCAAGAAACCATGGATCGAGTTGAACAGAACACTAATAAGAACCAAGAAAATATGAAGGCAGAAATCACAAAACTCCAAACTGAAATAACATGTCAACTAACAGGACTGAAAAAGTCAGTAAACGAAGTGAATGACAAAATGGATAAGCTCTGGGACAGGGTATCAGAAGCTGAGAATAGACTTGGTGCTGTGGAAGATGAGATACATAACAATTCCATACAGCAGGAGAGATTGGACAAAAAACTTAAAGCAAATGAGCAGACAATGGAAAAATTAGTCAAAGAATGGGAACAGACAAAAATAGAAGTCTATGATAAGATCAACAGAAACAACTTAAGAATCATTGGAGTCCCAGAGACCCAGGAAGAAAATTTCCAGGAAGAATCAATGGTCAAGAACATCATTAAAGAGAAACTTCCAGAGCTAAAGAATATATGTGATCAAATCCTGCATGCCCGAAGAGTACCAACCAAAAGAGACCCCAGAAAAACCACCCCAAGACACATCCTAGTCACAATGACAAATCCCACAGATAGAGACAGAATTCTGAAAACAGCAAGATCAAAAGGGGAAATCATGTTCAAGCAAGCTTCCCTGAGATTTACAGCAGACCTGTCACCAGAAACACTCAATGCCAGAAAGCAGTGGTGGGATATTGTGACAAGACTGAATGAAATGAATGCTTCACCCAGAATACTATACCCAGCAAAACTCACTTTCCGGTTTGATGGAAGAATACATGGTTTCACAGACAAAAAACAGCTCAGAAACTTCACAGACACAAAACCAGTCTTAAGAGAAAAACTGAAAAACCTAATCTAAGACAAGACTACCCAAAAGACACACCAAATTTTGAAATAAAGATGGTGTTAAATCCCAGGACAATTCTTTCTCTCAACGTCAATGGACTAAATGCACCAGTTAAGAGACACAGAGTGGCTAAATGGATCAAAAAACTCAATCCAACCTTCTGCTGCCTACAAGAAACGCACCTGAATAGTCAGAACAAATATAGACTCAAAATAAAAGGCTGGAGAAAAATTATCCAAGCAAACAACACCCATAAAAAAGCTGGAGTGGCCATACTAATATCAGATAATGCAAACTTTATACTCAGGAAGGTTGTAAGGGACAAAGACGGACATTTTATATTAATCAAGGGGTACGTAGAGCAGGAAGAATTCACTCTCCTAAACATATATGCACCGAATGAGGGGCCAGCAAAATATTTAATACAACTGTTGACAAATCTGAAAAATAATATCAACAACAACACAATAATTGTGGGGGACCTTAACACGGCTTTGTCAACACTGGACAGGTCAACCAGACTGAAACCCAACAAGAATATACTAGACCTGAGGAGAGAAATGGAAGAAAGAGGCCTAGTGGATATATATAGGACACTCCATCCCCAGAAACATGGATACACATTCTTCTCCAATGTACATGGGACATTCTCCAGGATAGACTACATGCTGGCACATAAAACATACCTCCATAAGATCAAGAGGATAGAAATTTTGCAGACTACCTTCGCTGACCACAAGGCTCTGAAATTATTTGTGAATTCCAAAGGGACTCAGAAGAAACACTTTAACACCTGGAAGTTAAACAGCCTCATGCTCAATAACCAGTGGGTCCGAGATGAAATCAAGGAGGAAATAAAAAGGTTCCTGGAAACAAATGACAATAAAGACACAAACTCTCAGAACTTATGGGACACAGCAAAAGCAGTACTGAGAGGAAAATTTATAGCTTTGCAAGCACACATCAGGAAGGAAGAAGGAGCTTACCTGAGTAGCTTAATGACACAGCTAATAGAACTAGAAAATGCTCAACAAAAGGACCCAAGAATAGAAAGACAGAAGGAAATAACAAAGCTGAGAGCAGAAATCAACGAAGTGGAAACTCAAAAAACAATCCGAAAGATCAACGAAAGCAAAAGTTGGTTCTTTGAAAAAATAAACAAGATTGATAGACCACTGGCAAACCTAACAAAGAAAGAGAGAGAGAGAAACTTGATAACTCGTATCAGGAATGAAAAAGGAGAGATCACTACTGATATGACAGAGATTCAAAGGGTAATCAGAAACTACTTTGAAAAACTCTACGCCACTAAAAATGAGAACCTGGAAGAAATGGATAAATTCTTGGACTCTTATAATCTTCCACGGTTGAAGGAAGAGGATGTAGCATATCTAAACACCCCCATCACCATTGATGAAATTAAAACAGTAATCAAATGTCTGCCGAAAAACAAAAGCCCAGGTCCAGATGGATTCACTAATGAATTCTATCAAACTTTCCAAGAGGAACTACTGCCAATCTTGGCAAGACTCTTTCATGAAATTGAACAAACAGAAACACTCCCAAATAGCTTTTATGAAGCCAACATCACCTTGATACCTAAACCAGACAGAGACGCTACCAAAAAAGAAAATTACAGACCAATATCCCTGATGAATGCAGATGCAAAGATCCTCAACAAAATCCTGGCAAATAGGATTCAATGCCTCGTTAAGAAGATCATCCACTACGATCAAGTAGGTTTCATCCCAGGAATGCAAGGCTGGTTTAACATCCGTAAATCTATCAACATAATACACAACATCAATAACAAGAAAAATAAAAACCACATGATCATATCAATAGATGCAGAGAAAGCATTTGATAAGGTCCAACACCCATTCTTGATCAAAACTCTCAGCAAGATGGGAATGGAGGGAACCTTTCTCAATATAGTGAAGGCCATCTACCACAAGCCAGTGGCAAATATTATCCTCAATGGAGAAAAACTGAAAGCCTTCCCTCTAAATTCTGGCACAAGACAAGGCTGTCCTCTCTCACCACTCCTATTCAACATAGCACTGGAAGTACTTGCTATAGCGATTAGGCAAGAAAAGGATATCAAGGGAATCCAGATAGGAAAGGAAGAAGTCAAGCTCTCACTGTTTGCAGATGACATGATACTCTACTTAGAAAACCCTAAAGACTCTATCAAAAAGCTTCTAGAAACAATAGACTCATATAGCAAGGTGGCAGGCTACAAAATTAACACACAAAAATCAATGGCCTTTCTATATACCAATAGTAATAAGGATGAAATGGACATTAAGAAAACAACCCCATTCACAATAGTGCCACACAAACTCAAATATCTTGGAATCAACTTGACTAAATATGTGAAGGACCTATACAAAGAAAACTATAAAACTCTGCTCCAAGAAATAAGAGAGGACACACGGAAATGGAAACGCATACCCTGCTCATGGATTGGCAGGATTAACATCATCAAAATGTCAATACTCCCCAAGGCATTATACAGATTTAATGCCATCCCTCTAAAGATACCCATGACATTCTTCAAAGAAGTGGATCAGACACTTTTGAAATTCATTTGGAACAATAAACACCCTCGAATAGCTAAAGCAATCATTGGGAAAAAGAATATGGGAGGAATTACTTTTCCCAACTTTAAACTGTACTACAAAGCAACAGTTATCAAAACAGCATGGTATTGGAATAAGGATAGGTCCTCAGATCAGTGGAATAGGCTTGAATACTCAGAAAATGTTCCCCAGAGATACAACCATCTAATTTTTGATAAAGGAGCAGGAAATCCTAAATGGAGCAGGGAAAGCCTCTTCAACAAGTGGTGTTGGCACAATTGGATAGCCACTTGCAAAAAATTAAACTTAGACCCCCAGCTAACATCATGTACAAAGGTAAAATCCAAATGGATTAAAGACCTCGATATCAGCCCCAAAACCATAAGATATATAGAACAGCACATAGGCAAAACACTCCAGGACATTACAGGCATCTTCAAGGAGGAAACTGCACTCTCCAAGCAAGTGAAAGCAGAGATTAACAGATGGGAATATATTAAGCTGAGAAGCTTCTGCACCTCAAAGGAAATAGTGCCCAGGATACAAGAGCCACCCACTGAATGGGAGAAACTATTCACCCAATACCCATCAGATAAGGGGCTAATCTCCAAAATATACAAGGCACTGACAGAACTCTACAAGAAAAAAACATCTAACCCCATCAAAAAATGGGGAGAAGAAATGAACAGACACTTTGACAAAGAAGAAATACACATGGCCAAAAGACACATGAAAAAATGTTCCACATCACTAATCATCAGGGAGATGCAAATCAAAACAACGATGAGATACCACCTCACCCCAGAGAATGGCACACATCACAAAGAATGAGAATAAACAGTGTTGGCGGGGATGTGGAGAGAAAGGAACTCTTATCCACTGCTGGTGGGAATGCTGTCTAGTTCAACCTTTATGGAAAGCGATATGGATATTCCTCCAAAAACTGGAAATCGAGCTCCCATACGATCCAGCTATACCACTCCTAGGAATATACCCTAGGAACACAAAAATACAATACAAAAACCCCTTCCTTACACCTATATTCATTGCAGCTCTATTTACCATAGCAAGACTCTGGAAACAACCAAGATGCCCTTCAACAGACGAATGGCTAAAGAAACTGTGGTACATATACACAATGGAATATTATGCAGCTGTCAGGAGAGATGAAGTCATGAAATTTTCCTATACATGGATGTACATGGAATCTATTATGCTGAGTGAAATAAGTCAGAGAGAGAGAGAAAAACGCAGAATGGTCTCACTCATCTATGGGTTTTAAGAAAAATGAAAGACACCCTTGTAATAATAATTTTCAGACACAAAAGAGAAAAGAGTTGGAAGTTCCAGCTCACCTCAGGAAGCTCAACACAAAGAGTGATGAGTTTAGTTAGAGAAATAACTACATTTTGAACTGTCCTAATATTGAGAATGTACGAGGGAAATGTAGAGCCTGTTTAGGGTACAGGCAGGGGTTGGGTGGGGAGGAGGGAGATTTGGGACTTGGGTGATGGGAATGTTGCACTGGTGATGGGTGGTGTTCCTTTTATGACTGAAACCCAAACACAATCATGTATGTAATCAAGGTGTTTAAATAAAAAAAAATATGCAAAAAAAAAAAAAAAAAGAAAATCAAGAAACTAAAGACCCACAAATATGTAGATTGAACAACCTTAAGAAACTATTGGAGGGGCCGGTGAGGTGGCGCTAGAGGTAAGGTGTCTGCCTTGCAAGCGCTAGTCAAAGAAGGACCACAGTTCGATTCCCCGGCGTCCCACATGGTCCCCCCCCAAGCCAGGGGCAATGTCTGAGCGCTTAGCCAGGATAACCCCTGAGCATCAAATGGGTGTGCCCCCCCCAAAAGCAAACAAACAAACAAAAAAGAACTATTGGAGGTTTATCTAAAGGATATATTTAAAAGGCTTAGTCTTGAGACTGGTGAGAGATTTACAGAGGTTAAGGTTCTTAGCCTTCTTTCATATTTCTGATCTTGGTTCAATCCCTGGCATTGTATACAGTCCCCTGAGCACTGCCAGGAGTGATGCCTTGAGCACATAGTCCTGAGCATCATGGGATATTGTGCTCAACAACCATCCCCAAATAAAAAAATACATATATGTATATATATACACACACAAACATAATAAAAGGTTTAGTCTGGTCCTAGATGGATGATATATTTTTCCCTATTGGCTATTATATGTGCATCCTCAATAGTTCCTTGTGTCCCCTGTTCATTCCAAATGAAAGTGTCTAACCATATATGCCCTACAGGTTGATGCAAGAGACAAGTTGTCTCTTTTCAATGATTAACCCAAACCCATGAGAATGTGTGATCTTGTATGTGTATAGGAGAGTGTAAAAATTAATAAATGTCTTAACAATATTTAACCACTGGAACTGAGCATTAACACCATGAATCATGAATTTTTGAGACTGGAAAGGTAAATTGAGGACCTTAAGAAAACTCTAATCAGAATCCAGGAGTTTGCTTTTGAACTTGATGTGACTGACATTAGCACAAATTTGTCTGATTCCTTCCTAAGTAGGGCTGTGTCTATGAGTTGCTTCCAGCAGGACAATGTGATAAAGTGGCACATCCACTTTATATATAAGACTTTATCTTAGCAAGGTGATGCTAGAATCTCCTGAGAAGACCCCATTGTGCTTTTGGTTTTGAGATTTTTGCTTTTTTGATTTTGTGCTTCTGGTTTTTGGTTTTTGGTTTTGGGATGCACTTAGTTTTTGGTCAGGGCTTACTCCTGGCTCTGTGCTCAGGGATCACTACTAGTAGTGCTGGATGAGAAACGAAATATGATGTTGAAGATTGAATCCTGATCTCCTTGTGTAATTCAAGACTCTTTTTTGGGAGGGGGAGATCCTGGCTATGAGTTCAGAAATTTCTACTGGCTTGGGGACCATATGGGATGCAGGTCTGTACTAGATTAGCATGTGCAAGGCAAACACCCTACTGCTCGTGCCACTACTCCAACCCTCAATTCAAGACTCTTACCCACTAAATTTTCTCTTTGACTCAAAAGCTCACTCTTCTTTTATTTAAGTTTATTATTATTATTGCTTACAAATATGTTTGTAATATTGTTAATATTTATTATTTTGATGTGCACAGTTAATGCCCTCTCTAGAATAGTCTTTACACTAGTCCTTAAATTAGGGATAATTCTTCCCTACAGCAGACCTTTGGTCCACTGTTTGGCTTTGTTGTTGTTCAGTACTATCTGTTTTCTTTTTTTGTTTGTTTGTTTCTTTATGTGTCAAAGACAAATGAGTCCATATAGTATCTGTCCTTCTTTTTCTAACTCCCCCAACCTCCAAATCAGATAAATTAAGGTATATCTGCAACTATGAACCTTAAGAGCTATGACATAATAAATAAGTGTTATGGTAGGGGAATGTGTGTGCAGATATATATTTGCAGACATAACAAATGAATAACTTAGCAAAATAATAAAGACAAGTTAGATAAGATGACAGACTGTACAGACATTTTTAAAAAAGAGGGCAAGCATTCAAAGTATTTTCACTATCAAGCATTAAAATTTATCATAAAGGTAAAATAAGACATATATGAAATAAATATATATTTTATTAAAAATCAGTAAATCTCAAAAAATAATAAAAACATCCCAAATCATATACTGAGTAGAGGGTGTTGTAACAATTCATAGAGAAAAGTTAAATTGCATAGGCAGTGATGAAGAACTGTATAATATACAGAAAAATAAGTCAAATAGAGTCGATATAGTACAGAAACATTATACTTTATATTGTACTTTATCTAATAAAAGCTGTCATTGATTTTAAGTTTTACTTCTCTAAGAACAAATGATAGGCTAAACAATGTACCCAACTTAACCATGTGTTAAACTACACGCTTTTTTTTAAAATAAAATCTTTATTTAAGCACCAGAATTACAAACATGATTGTAGTTGGGTTTCGTCATTAATAGAACACTCCCCTTCACCAGTGCAACATTCCCACCACTAATGCCCCCAATCTCCTCCTCCCCCTCCCCTGCCTGTATTTTAGACAAGCATTCTACTTCTCCATTCATTAACATTGTCATGCTAAACTAAACTCTTAACCCCCACTTGCAAATTTTTTCTACCCAGATACTTTCCTAATATAGTTCGTGTATTCTCCAAATTTCATCACCTCTCTTTGCAACAATACTTGATTTTTTTTTACATATTAGATTGCCTCTTTCTAGCACATATTGTTTCTATGTTAAAATGTATGTAGAATCACCCATCTCTCACCAGGTTATCACTATCTTCTTCTTTTTTTAATCACTATCTTCTGATGGAGAGCTTCTTGCATGGCTTTCTAGTCACTACCCTATTTCTTGCCTAGATTTCTGCAGTATATTCACTTTGACTTCCTACTTCCAGTCTATTCCTAATACAACAGTTTGAATGCCCTTGTTACACCATCAATCACATAATTCTCTTTTCTGCTCCAAGTTTTCTATGTGACTTCACTGAAATTTATGTAGTGGCCAGTGTAAAATGAAGCATTTACAGCTTTTGCTTCAATGTTCAAATATTTTAAGCATAACACCAAGAAGAGTAACTCTAACTTCCAACAAATACTACATTGAAAAATATTATTACACATATATGATCATTATGCAGTATATAATATATGTACACATAGCAAATAGCAAGACAAAAGCTTTAACTTAGATATCTAACTATAGTTTGATTTTCCGACAAATAATATTTTATTTTCTATCTTAGAATAACATGTATTCTTTAAGATTAGTGATTGCTTAATATAGCAGTATGTAAAATTATGTGTGGAGAAATAAAATTTTTCTTATTTTACCTAATTAAGAAATACACTATTTTTATTCACATACAATAATAATATAATAATATTGATTGATAATAATACTATAGATGATTTTAGGAATCATTAGAAGTAATTTCAAGAATATAGTGTCCATGGAAAACAATTAGTCATTAAAGATAAATACTTTAGAATAGTGGTATTGATTCCCTTGATATCTTTGTCAATATGCATCTATATTACTAATATTTAAAAATAATTGAGCAATTTATAAAGTAGAAATTCATTTCTTTGTGTACTGACACTTGAAATCAAGAGTTCACCAGGAAGTCCTAAAACCAAATGGCTGGTGTGAATTTACCTTTTCTGGAAAGAATTTTTTTATCCACTTGCATCTCTTGGGAATATTTATTCATTTCTTCTGTGGGACTCAAATCTGTCATGGCTGCCATTGTGTCCTCACCTATCCGAGAGATATGAAGCCCACAGATATCTGCAAGGCAAGGAGACTCCTTAGAAGCACTTCAACAGAGATCACCAAGCAAGAATTGTTCCTAATTTAAGGACTAGTCTAAATACTATTTTAAAGGGTGGGTTAACTGTGTACATCAAAATAATAAATATTAGCAATATTGCAAACATTATGAGTAATAATTATAATAATTTAAATAAAAGAATAGTGAGCCTTTGAATCAAAGAGCTAGGACAGTGGGTAAGACTCTTGAATTGCACAAGGAGGTCAAGATTTTATTTTCAACACCATATTTTGCCTTTCACCCAACACAACCAGTAGTGATCCCTGAGCACAGAGCCAGGAGTAAGCCCTGACCAAAAACTAGGTGTAGCCCAACACCAAACCAAAAAGCAGAGTGGGATCCTTTTGGAAGATTTTAGCTTCACCCTGCTAAGATAAAGTCTTATATATAAAGTGGAGGTTGCATGTTATCACCTTTTCCTGTTGGAAGCAACTCATAGGTGTTACCTCCATCCCCCAATCTTCCTGAGTAGCCTTACCTGATGTGAGACCTGCCCATTTCTGGGAGAGGTCTTTGGAAGGTAGAAAAAAGATTGCCTCAGATTGAGGGGTTGGAGAGAGATTCAGCAAGAAAGAAGCTGGAAGAGACAAGGTTGAATGCAGGGCTAATAATGGCGATGGCTTGAAAGTTTTAAAGCTTAGGGGCCACATGTAGTGGCTAGGTCCTGAATAAAACTGATGCCTCTGAAACCTGATTGCTGTGAGTCTTTTCCTCACAGCTACCCTGAACTCTCAGACCCGAAGTATGGAAGGAAAGGGTTGCAGGTACGTGGCCCAGGCTGGAGGAGAAAGGCCTCATCATCCATCACCATCCAGAACTTTTTAATATAGCAATAGGAACAGCCCTACTTAGGAAGGGATCATCATTTGGATGGGGTAGAGGAAGTCATCACCTCTCTGTTCAGTCAAACAGGCTGCATCTAGAGTTTGCAATAGCTTAGGTTTAAGGACTCAAATCCCCAGTGTACCTAGCTTTGGAGTGAGGGTTTCCTACGTTCAGATACAAGCTGTGATTTACCTATAAATGCTGGTTTCAGCATCCCAGATGTTGTTAAAAAATAACAGTTATATGAGTAGCACATTCACCAAGGTTGTGAGCACACAAGACTTTGCTCTGGCCTGGAACTCAGAAGTGATGTAGAGTCGTTGTCATCTTAATAGAGCTGCCATAAATATGGGTCAACCTAGAATTGGGCAGCACTAGAATTTCCTACTGCCCAATACCTGTGGTGTCCTGGTGACCGTCAGACTATTCCTAATATGACCCACTGTGAGGGTTATGGATTTGTGTCAATAGTAATTGGAGACATAATTTGTGTAGTGGTTAAAATAATTCTAATCCATCCATTACCGGAAGTTAAATTATGTAAATTTAGAAATTAATTAAATATAGTCAATATACAATCAATTAATCAATATAACTAAATTAATATAAAATCGATGTTTTAATAATAAATTAATGTTAATATAATTAATATATAATTGAATATATTTTAAATAAATACCAAATATTTATCACTTATATTGTATTATACTCTCAGGTACTGAGGTAATTTATGTCTCTTGCAAATTTAAGATGGAAATACTATATCGTCTAACTTTTTTATCGTCTAACTTTTACTCTAAGTTTTATGATGTTCTTTCTTGGATAATGATCAAATAAATATTTTGGCTTTGTTACTTTTATTTAGTTTTGTTTTAGTTTGTGGTGCCTCTCACATTCAAAGTGATTGCTCCACTGCTGAATCTCCTTCTCTTTAAGTGTTTGGAAAACAAAATCTTGTCATTTGACTCTGATACCCAATTCCATTGGGTGAAAATAAACTATGCCATATTCCTGGTTTACCTTGACTTCATTCTGTCTTCAATGTGTTCCTCTAGGTAGTATTTGAAACTTTTCTACCACTAGAGGACTTAGATCTTTTATTCTTTTATGTTTTTAAGTCACACCCATGAATTCTCAGTGCTTACTCCTAGCTCTGTGCTGAGGGATTACTCCTAGTGGTGCTTAGAGAACTTTATGTCATCATCCTAGGGATTGACCTCAGGTCAGCTGCATGAAAAACAAATATCTCACCTGCTGTACTATCTCTCCAGCCCAGGAATCAGTTTTTGAGTCCCTCCACTCTAGTTCTACTTATTCAGAGTAGTAGCCCCAGTGTAGTTGATGTCCCCACGGAGAGGATATTCCCTTGTTTTCAAGTTACTTTCAAGAATTATAAAAATAAAATAGACTCTTAGGCTTTCAAATGATGAGCCGTGAACATCAGCTTTGATGGAAGAAGAAATTTAATAATATGGACTAAGTATTTTCAAGTACTTTTAGTTTTGTCTTATTTTTATTCTGGATCAAGAGATAGGTCTTGTCCAAGAAATCTGCATACTCAATACAAACAAATAGACATGGAGAGCATTCTTTTTTTATGGAGGACAATCTTTTATGGTATTTTATAAGTATTTATAAGTATTCATTTACTCACATACACAAAGAAGTGTTGAACATATGCAGCCAACAGAGATTCACACAAGGGGAAAAGTTCTGAGAACATTTGGCAGTCAAGGGAGTCTCTGAATCTTATGAAAGTTTGGTGACTTTAGGAGATTTTATAGATAGAAGCTTGTGCAGTGAATTTTCAGTGGTGGTGATACTCTTCCACTCTGAATAACAGGGCCATTGTTTTATGATTTTAGTCTTGGAAGCTACATTTTTGCATAGTATTTATGTTTTTATATGTATATAATAAGTTTGTCTTCTCTTGTTATCACTGCTAAATTTTTGGAAACTGTAATTTTAAGCAAAACCATTTTTAGAAAGCCAATTTTATTATATGTTAATTGATGCCGAGAAGATGCAAATTTCTAGAGTATATTTTCTGGTCTTAGGAACATCATCAGCTTTCTAAATAAGGCCCCACCACATTGTTAATATGAAACAGTGATTTGTACTGATTCATATTCCCAACTGATTTAAGTTCTGAGTTATAGTTGGTCAGAGTCTATCTTGACAGCTCAGGGCACCTGTCTAGACCCAACCATGACAGGATGCTCTTCTATCTCAGGAGTCTCTCTCTTCCCTTCCCTTCTCCTCCCCTCTCCTCTCCTTTTACTTTCCCTCCCCTCCCCACCCCTCTCCTCTTCTCTCCTCTCCTCATTTCTTCTCCTCTCCTCCCCTCTCCTCTTCTCTTCTTTCCTCTCTATTTCACACACACACACACACACACACACACACACACACACACACACACACAGGACCACACCCATGAATCCACATCCCTCCTACATATGTAATGTGGGAAGAAGCCAGAAAAAAACACACATACCAGGCAAAAACCTCCCAACTCCACTAATGACCCAGGAAGTAGTTTCTTCTCATCAGAACAGGAAGTCACACTAAATATAACATTGAACAAATGTCAGAATTTGTTCAATGACTTGCTGAGTATGTATAACTATACATACATGTAATGTAATGCAATCATATATGGTCTTAATAAATACATGTATTTTCTATCATTGCTCCAGAAAAGTGTGTTGACAACCTAAGCAAGAGGGGGCATATAGTATCCTGAGATGTTTCTGGTTCCAAACTGTATTCACAGGAAGTTGCACTGAGGTTTCTTGCAGGGATGGTTAGGTGTAAGGCAGGGGTATTCACCATTCCAGACATACATTTATGAGGTACAAGTAACAGCAGAATGTTGTGGCTTCTATGTTCTAGCCTTGTGGACTTTCCCCAGTAATTCCTTCTGACTCCCTTTCGTTCATGGCCCTACAGTACACTTCCATTGCCTCTTTCTCTACATTTCCTTTTTTCTTGTTTGTTTGGTTTGGTTTTGGTTTTTGGGCCACACCTGGTGATGCTCAGGGGTTACTCCTGGCTATGCACTAAGGAATTGCTCCTGGCTCAGGGGACCATATGGGACGCCAGGGATTGAACTCTGGTTCATCCTGGGTCAGTCGCATGCAAAGCAAAGGCCCTACTACTGTGCTATCAATCCAGCCCTACATTTCCTTTTCATTCAGTCTCCTTTACTTGATTATAGATGGCTCTAACTCATTAGTTATTTATTATGTATTTTTCTAGATGTTTTCTTGGACCAGAACCACCCCCAGATCTTTCTGTTAAAGCCGTGGAGCCTAGTGGATGTGAATAGGACACCAAAACAATGAACTTGGTTACAAAGACCAGGGTCTTCGAAGATATTAGAAATAGCCTTACTGCTGAGTAGATGGATCTTAAGAAAGGCCAGAGCCAGCTCTGGCAGGTGGGAATCGACTCTTCATCTATGGGATGAGGATGCGAATACTATTTTTTTCTTTCTATCTGGAGTACATTTTTGTCAGCTATCTACAGCTTTTCTTCTGTGTTTCACAAGAGTTGGTATAGCAGAAGTCAACTTAGCCACTGTTGTTAACTACTAACTTAGACAGATTGCATCAACCTCATGGGGAGGATTATTTTTTATTTCTTTTTGTTTGTTTTGGGGCCACACCCAGGTTGCTCAGGAGTTATTTCTGACTCAGGAATTACTCGCAGCAGTTCTTGGGGGCTATATTGGGTTCAGGAGAATATCTTACCTGCTGTCTAGTCACTCTGGCCCACTATTATTTTTCTCTTGTTTAATTTTGGGAGCCTCCTAAAAGGTTCTCAGAAGGCCTGTGCCCACCCCCATCTATTTATTTTTGCCAAAGGGACCAAGCTTGAGGTTTGAGGAATCAATTGGATCATCTCCAGCAGTACCCAGTTCTAGCAAACTCCAGTACCCACACCTCACAGCATGGACCTCCATGGCCACAACAGAAACAGTATATCATGCAGTGCCAAGAACTGAATCTGGTCAGGTGTGTATTGGCCATGTGCCCTAAGAGCTGTACTATCTTGTTGCACTGTGGCAAGAACATGGACCATCTACCTCTAGGTTATTCAGTCAATAAAAGAGATAGTAGAGCTGATATTTGTTCACAAACAGATCCCTCCTCTCCCGCTAAGTTCACATCCCAAATTGTTCTAGATCCCTCCCAGGGAGACACACTAGCATGTGATCAGCTCCAAAAGTCCAGCTTCTGCTTCGATCACTTTGACCTTTGGTGGTAATCTATCACCTTACATTTCACTCATTTTTAAAAATCAACATCAGACAAGCTGGAGTGTGAAAGGACCATTAGGGGTGGCTCAGAGCAAGATCAAAATAAATTACTTACCCAAGGAGCATCTGAGGAAGCACCTTCGGCCTAGAGCCGGGTCGTCCTTCAAGCTTTCCCCACCTCCTAGTAAGCAGACAGCAAAGGGTTTTTACCTCTCCCAGGTTGGAACTGCTAATCATTAATGGGGTCATCAAACCAGAAGTCGAATTCAAAGCTCATCCTGCCAAGTGGACCTGGGGAACTTTACAGAAATGTGTGTCTTGAGAATGTGGAATCTTGACCCCTGTGTAGCTCTACCGGATTTTCTCAATATGTCTGTCAGCCTGAGCATTTCACCAGAAACTCGCCTCAGAATCTCAGGGGTTGTGTGTGGTTTTTGTTTTGGAGACCATAATGACCCGAGTTGTGTGTTGAAATTTTTTGAGAGAAATACAAGAGTGAAAGGATCTGGGATGTGGCCTGGTGGCAGAGATCAGAACTTCCATAATTGCATGAGGAAAATTCTGTCCGTTTTTTAAAAAATGATCTTTCTTTTGGAATTTAATTTTTTGTCTTGAAATTTAATTTTTTGACTTGAAATTTAATTTTTGAAACACATGAACTATAATATTCCAAATAAGCTGAAAGAGCTCTATTGTTCTCTCTGGTCCTTTCTACACACACACACACACACACACACACACACACACACACACACACACACACACACAATCACATCACCCTAAATGCATCTTATATATATTTGGTGAGCTTCTCCTTTGTTTACTATGTTTTCTATTTATTTCTATATTATTTTATCTACTTATTTTCTATTGACAGGTGTGTTTTACAGACCTTTCAAAGTACTTCCTGGGGTTTCTAAATTGGTAAGCATGCAATAAGGCAGCCTGAATCACCACTAACTCGGGATAGAATCTCTAACAAGAAATGAGGATGTCCATACAGGAATGGAGAAAAATCAGCTCTCTGACTTACTTTGCGTTGACTTGTTTCACTCCTGCTGCAGCTGAAAACATCTTCATGTTTTCCCCTCAGTGTTTGGTTCTGTTAACTTCAGTCCAGGCTAGGGATGCCCCAGACATCCCTAGTTTAATGTATAAAGTTCACTTCAGTTTCCCTAAAAGAGCTGGGCTAGCAAACCAGACTTTGTCCCCCATGTGAGCATTAGAAACACTGGTCATGGAAAATTATATCTGGTCCTGCCCTGAACTTTTCTGGTTTTAACATCTGATCATTACTATAAGTGACTTCTTAGTAGCTGGTTCCTGCAGAGATTTTTGTTTTATTCTGAATTTTACTATTTAATATATTCAGGGAGAATAACCCTGGTTTTTATATTGTAAAATAGATACTACTATAATAAAGCTATCTGAATGTAAAAATTTAAAAAAAGATATAACCCTATAATTGTCCATTGCTAACACCAAGCATTTAGAAGGTCAGATAGACAATAGAGGAGTAAGGTTTTTTTCCCTTGTGCACAGCTTCTGGTTCAATCCTGGTTCAATCCCTGAGCACTGCCAGGAGTGAAGCCCAAGCAAAAAGCCATGAGTAAACCCAAGAACAAATGTTGGTAGCACCTAAAACAAAACAAGAATTTAGAAAAAGGTCCCAGGTCTTGAGGAGTAAGAGCTACTTTTTCCTTAGCATTATTTTTATGTCATCCTTACATTTTCTTTCAGAAAGTTTGATTATATTACTTACAAAATGAAAATATAAAACATATGTGATCCATGCACACATAGGCAAGCATGGATAATTCAAGCTCTTTCTGTAGGCAAGGATGCCAATCTGATTTTTCTGCATAAAGGATTTTTCCCTGAGTCATGTTTGAAAGACTCTAAACCCTGTGACAATCAACAACTTCAGGATTACAATAACATGTCAAATATTTCCAGCCAGAATGACCATCAGCGTCAAAAAAACTGACTCAGTTTTATGATTTAATTTTTAACTTCATTAAAATCTTCTCATGCATCGATTATTCTTGCATACTATTTGATCTGACTTGGTAGAAATAGATGTTGTCTCTGAATAGAAACAACCCACCCACCCACTCCCGCAAGCTTTGCTTATTCCCTCCCTATTATTGCTTTTGAAATAAATAGAAATGAAACTATTCTCTTGATTTTGGACTGTAATTTTCATCTTTGAAACAAATGAATGATATGGGAGCCACAGAGAAAGTCCAGGGATGAAAGCATCTTCTTCTTGTGGTTCAATCCCTGGCACCTTGTGATGGTACCTGGGGCATTGCCAACTATGAGTCATATGACTATGACTTATGAGTCAGAGCCAGGGACTAGTTTCTGAGCACTGCCAGGAGCATTGCTAATGTTTCCCTCTCCGATTCTTCTTTCCCTTTAAACACACTTGTTCTTAAATTGCTTTACTCATGAGAATTATAATGAAGAGTGTATTTCCCCCTTGTTGACTGTTCAGTTTATCCGCAAAACTGTTTGTGTAAAACTGTGACCAAACTGTGTCATTCTCAGCAGGCTGGAGGCTGTGATTCTGTGAAAAATTTCAGTCCTACTTTGCGTACAGGAGACTTTAATTCCAAGGTGGGTCCCAGAGGAAATATCTCTCTGTTAGCTGCTCAATCTCAAACCTGAAAATGTCCAGGGGGTTCAATTGATTTCGGGGGATACTCTCAGGCAAGTACATGAGATAACTCAATTCTGGGGGATCTTAAAGAAATACATGGAAGAGATAAACCTAATAAAACTATGATAAGGCACCTCACTGTCCCCCAAAATTGAATGCATTCTTTCCCAGCGCATGTGGAATGTTCTCAGGACAGAAGAGATGAGCCACAAGACATCTCCATACACTCAAGAAGATAGAAATCCAAACAACGGTCCTCTCAGGCCATAATGTTCTCATAATGTAATCACAAATAAAAACAGGGAAATAGGGTTAGATAGATAGTACCCCAGATAGAGCATGGACCTTGCACATGACTGACCCCCAATTTGATCCCCCAAACCACACATGATCTCCTATGCCCTGTAAGAAGTGACCCCTGAGCACCGAACTAGGAATAAAACTTGAGCATGGTTGTGTGTGGCCCCAAAAAATCATAGAATAGGAAAAGAATAAAAACACAGTGAAAGCAAACAAACTAAAAGAGGTGGGGTAAGGGGAAACTCAAGCACTTAGAAATCATGAGTTGACTCCTTTTTCCATTGTCACCCCAAAGTCCCATTCCCTCTGGTTACCATTGATCTATTTTCTGATTTTAAGAGATTTGTTGTTGTTGTTTTCTTGGCCGCACCTGTCAGCACTTATGGATTAGTCCTGACTCTCTGCTTAGAAATTACGACAGACTAAAACCGGAACATTTTTCACCTGGGAACAGGAGGCCAGACAGGTGGGTCTCAAGGGGTTTGTGGGAAAGGAACACTGTCCAAGCAGCCTTCCCAAACAGCTTTCCTTCCCTCCCATCAGTCCTTATCTTCCAAAATGTGCAGCGACTGTAGGTAGTTTATAGTTTATGTAGGCAAACTATAGGTAGTTTACTATATTATGATACCATAATGCTCATAATTTTGGATGGCTTTTGGGAAAGGAAATGGGATGCCAGGACCTACTGTATAATATTCCACTGTTTATACTCCCTATACAGTGCTCAATACCATATTACGTAGTTTTCTAGAATGCTTTATACACAACCTAATGCATGAAGCCTTTTTCCAGTAAAGCTCACCGTCCCCAATCATGATTGGCCTAACAAATGGAAAACTTTTACATCAGACTTGCCAGCTTTAAATAATCTTTTTTGTTTGGTTTTCATTTTTTTTCTTTCCCCCTTTTAAGCTTTTTTGTTTGTTTGTTTTTGTTTTTGGACCACACCCAGCGGTGCTCAGGGGTTACTCCTGGCTATCAGCTCAGAAATAGCTCCTGGCAGGTACGGGGGACCATATGGGATGCCGGGATTCAAACCAACCACCTTAGGTTCTGGGTTGGCTGTTTGCAAGGCAAACGCCGTTGTGCTATCTCTCCAGCTCCCCTTTTAAGTCCCATATCACTTGGGTCAGCTCTGTAAAGGTAACTCATGAATCAATATTCTGTGTCTGCGGTTATATGCACATGAGTGTATGTGGTCACCACACCAATGCCAGTCTAATGCCTGTCGATAACAGATATGATGCCTATGTTGTATGTTGTTCTCCTGCCATCATATATAACCCCCTTATTCCCTTTTGCTTACCATGTTACAAACCCTTTTTTTTAGCCCAACATGTTACTCTTCCCATTTAACCCCTTTAACCCTCAATTCTTAACTCCTCTTGAAGCAAAACATGCCTCCTACCTTAGCCAGCTGCCAACCAGCTCCCAAAACTAGAGTCAACAACAATGAAATCATGACACTCAAACTTTAACAACCAAAATTAAAAACAGGTCTGTGATAATTGCAGGGGATGGTGCATGGGATAGACTCTGGGAACATTAGTGGAGGGAGAAGACACTGGTGGTGGGATTGGTGCTGAAATATTGTATGTCTAAAACTCAACTAAGAATGACTTTGTAAATCACAATGGTTTAAATAAAAACATTTTTATAAAGGTAAAACAGTCTTTAAAAATTATAAAAAAAAAAGTCACGTTGCCTGACGATTTAATAGTGTTTTAGAGGCAGGATTTTGACATTCTCAGGAAATCTATCTCAATAAATGGGTTGGACCCCATCTCACTTAGAAATCAGACTTGAGGGGCCAGAGCGGTGGCGCAAGTGGGAGGGCATTTGCCTTGCAGATGCTAACCTGGGACAGACCACAGTTCGATCCCCAGCGTCCCATGTGGTCCCCCAAGCCAGGAGTGATTTCTGAGCGCATAGCCAGGAGTAAATTCTGAGCATCACTGGGTGTGGCCCAAAAAGAAAAAAAAAAAAGAAATCAGACTTGAATCATTCTTAAATTGACAGGGATGAGACTGTAATAGTAAATTCTCAACTCTTGAGTCGTGAATTAAGAAGAATCTGGCTTTGGTAATAAGAAGTCAACAGAGATTCTTGTAGGAATTCTTCTGCCCTGTGGTGTTTTCTCACAGAATCCCAGTTGACCACTTAAAAATAAGGTTTTGTGGAGAAAACTGGCAGGCTGCAGAGTGAAACCTTAAACTAGCTCCCATATGCAAATGTTCATACATTAAGATATTTGGAGGCAAAGCAAACTGTCAATAGGTCAGATATGAAGGATTTCAGGATGCTCTTTGACTTTGGAGAAAATTATAAATCAACCATGGGCAAATTTTTTTTTTCCCTTTTTCTTGAGGGGGTGTGTCACAACCTGCAGCGCTCAGGAGTTACTCCTGGCTCTTGTTCAGAAACCACCCCTGGCAGGCTCCAGTGACCATATGGGTTGCTGGGAATCTAACCGAGGTCTGTAGGGTTGGAAGCATGCAAGGCAAACACCTCACCACTGTGCTATCATTCCAGCCCCAGCCATGGGCAAATTCTAAGTTGAGTGCGACCAAAACAACCCAATTTAACAAATAAAATGTGTTCAAGAAGTCATCTTTTATGACCCGGCACAGGTCTCAAATTTTGGGCATTTTCCAGTCACCCCTGAACCAGGGAAGCCATCTACGAAACATCCAAAGTTATCTATGACATCACCTGGAAGCAATCCTCTACCAGGGAAGACCCTACTGCTGCTCTGACATCGATTTACTCAAAAGAGTCTTCCCTTAACACTGAGAAGATTTAAACAACAACAATAACCTGCGTACTGGACAGGGCTTTCTGCATTGCCCTTCAGTTGTGAGTTGAAATTAGACGCCGCTCTGCACCATCCTGACTTCAATGTAGGATATACAGATTCCAGGATCTTCAGTACAGAAACATGATACCAACAACAGAGACTGTAAAAAAATATAACTGTATGGGCACTACAGACAATGACCGGGATTGGACAAACTAGTTTGCCTGGAGCCTAGAAATGGTCTTATGTCAGGAAACTTCAGGGGTAGGGTCTCTGTGTACTTAGGCCAAAGTTTTTTCTTTCCATGACCCCCATACTTTGGTGGGCCCGTGCAAACGATAATCGCCACTCTAACATTATTTTTACAGAGCTCCTTTGACTCTAAACTTTTAAGAAACCACTAGTAAAAATATCTGGAACTGCATATATGCCTTTAGTTACACTAGCATTCTGGGGGATAAAGGAGGGAGATAAGGGATATATGCTTGGGAACAGGGATGAAGGGAGGACAGCACTGGTGGTGGAAAGGCCCTCATTTATTGTCACTGTGTACCTTAAATATCACTGTGTAAGATTTGTGAAAAAATTAAAAATGCCTCTAATAATGTAAGCCATTACGATAAAAAAAGAAAATATTTATATGATTCAATTGATTTTTTTTTTTGGTTTTTGGGCCACACCCCATAGCGCTCAGGGGTTACTCCTGGCTATGTGCTCAGAAGTTGCTCCTGGCTTGGGGGACCATATGGGACACCGGGGGATCGAACCGCGGTCCGTCCAAGGCTAGCGCACGCAAGGCAGGCACCTTACCTTTAGCGCCACCGCCCGGCCCCGATTCAATTGATTTTTAAAAAGGGAAGGGTTCAAACCATATAGATTAAATTTAAATACCAGCAGGAAATATAGAGGAGGCAGACTCACTGGCATACTACATGCTTGTATGTTGAGAGAAAGTGCATCTTCAAAAGTAGTTGCCAAAATCTGGGGAAGGTGTTAGACGTTCATTAGTCATGGAATCCAAAATGTATGAAACACCTGATTGAATTAGTTTTTTGTTTATATTATAGAGCTTGCATAAGTACAGTTCAAGGGCACCTGCCAGTATGATATTGGTCATAACCTCTTGGTACAATATAATTTTTTTTTTTGGTTTTTGGGCCACACCCGGTAACGCTCAGGGGTTACTCCTGGCTATGCGCTCAGAAGTTGCTCCTGGCTTGGGGGACCATATGGGATGCCAGGGGATTGAACAGCGGTCTGTCCAAGGCTAGCGCAGGCAAGGCAGGCACCTTACCTCTAGTGCCACCACCCGGCCCCGGTACAATATAATTTTAATTCCTCATAGTTTCAAACACATCTTTGTATGTCTGTGCTCATAAAAAATAAACTACTGTACTTGATAGCCCAAAAAAAAAAAAGAAGTCATCTTTTAGCAAATGACAATCTGTCTGAAAACTCAAGAGTTTTTTATTTTCTCCTCTAAATTATTATTTTTATTTTACTTTTTATAATATCTTTATTTAAGTACAAACATGTTTATAGTTGGGTTTTAGTTATAAAAAAAGAACACCCCCATTCACCAGTGCAACCTTGCCACCATCAATGCCCCCCAATTCCTTCCACCCCCACCTCTGCCTGAAATAGAAAGACATTCTATTTCTCTCACTCACTACCATTGTCATGGTAGTGGTCAGTGTAGTTATATCTCTAATTGAACTCACCACTCTTTGTGGTAAACTTCATACCGTGGCCTGGTCCTTCCAAACCTCATCTCTATTGTTTCTGGATATTATTACAATAATGTCTTTTGTTTTTCTTAAATCCCACAGATGAGAGTGACTATTCTGTGTCTATCTCTCTCCCTTTGACTTATTTCATTCATCATAATAGTTTCCATGTCCATCCATGTATAGGAAAATCCATGACTTCATTTTTCCTGATGGCTGCATAATATTCCATTGTATAATGTACCACACTTTCTTTAGCTAAAGCAACCCTTAGAAGATGGGAGGCATCACTTTCCCCAACTTTAAATTGTACTACAAAGAAATAATCATTAAAACAGCAAGGTATTGGAATAAAGACAGACCCTCAGATCAATAGAATAATCTTGAGTGTTCAGGGAATGTTCCCCAGACATATAATCAATTAATCTTTAATAAAGAGGCAAGAAATGCAAAATGAAGCAAAGGAAACCTCTTCAACACAGGTGGTGTTAAAGTGAACTCTGACCTCTATCTAACACCATGCATAAAGGTCAAATGCAAATAGATTAAAGACTTTGATATCAAACCCAGAATTATAAGGTATATAGAATAACACGTAGGTAAAAACACCCCATGACATTGAGGCTAAAGGCATCTTCAAGGAGGAAACATCACTAACAAAACTCAAGATTTTTAAGGGAATCACTTAAAAAGACCTTGTAAAGGAGACAGGATAAAAACAGTAAGCAAAATAAATGGAAAGATTTAATTGACAGATAGTCAATGTCTTTCTACAACTTTTATAAAAAAGACCCTAAAAGGCAAATCAGTGCTGGGCTTTCAGATCTGGGGGGGGGGTGACAGATCTTAAAAATCGCTTTTTCTGAACAGCAGCGCCACCTGGAGGTTAAGTAGGATATGGCTCTACGGTGATTTTAGTAATTTGCTTGGCTGTCGTTGCGGAATAGGAGCAGCAGGTGGCGCCAGAGGGTAAACTTCTGACGTTGCCCTTCCCATCTCGGGATTAGACCTTCAGGCCTTGCAAGCAAGAATTAAACCAGAATTAAACCAAATAAGTCCTTGTCTGATGCATTTGTTGTCTTTTCGGAGCTGCCAGTGAACTGGGCTCTCTGGGAACTGGGAATTAATTTGGGAAAACCTAACCTTGACCTTGGCATGAGCCTTACTGTTCTGTGCTGTAGAGTCCTCTCATGCAAAAGAAAAAAAAATGGTTTAGATCTATTCCCTATTAATCTTTCATTTTGGTGATCAATTGAACACACACGCACACATACACACAAAGTAAAATTTAATCATTTGGGTGACTTCTTGAGGGTGAAGCATTTGAACAATCACTCAGAACTAGAGATGCTTTTTCATGTTTTCCATTGTGTTTTTCATCCTGTCAGAAATTATTGACATCTCATAGAAAGACAAAACTCTAAAGAGAAGACTCTTGCTTCCAATGCATATATTTTTTCCTTTTCAAGGAAATAAAACTGGTTTTGAATATGCCTCCAGTTTGGAAGTTTCTTTTCTCTAGAAGAGGTCTAAGAAAAACCATGTATTCTCAAATATTCTTTGAGAATATTTATTTCCTCTATAGAATAAAAAAAAATAGAATGGAGATGCCTGAGAGTCACAAGCTATGTTTTATATATGTTTTATATATGTTTTATATTGATGGAAGTTCATGATATCGCCTGCTGGTGAAGGGATGGAGGAAACAAAATTTTTAACATTCACAAGACCCAATACAGACAGAAGATATGGAGCCCAAATATTCATGCAAAGCAGTCAAACACACACACACACACACACACACACACACACACACACACACACACACACACACCTCTAGCTGTTTAGAAGCTAACGAGGTAGGCCAGACAGACTGATCCCTGTGTCCTTCCCAGGGTGCAGATGTGAGGTAATATCACGTCATAGTGGAGCTTCAATTCTAATTGAAGCCCAGAGGAAGGTTCACTGGAGAAAGGAAGTAGACAATAGAAAACTTCATCTCACAAAACAAGATACTCAAATCTCAGGGGTTTGGAATCAGGGTTCTGTTTGTGCTGCTGGCCCTGTGGTCTCCCCTCTATTCTCCTCACAGGGTTCATATAGATGCAACAAATTCAAGACAGGTGAAAACTGTATCTCTTTCAGAACAAGAAAATCTTTCTAAAAGTCTCTCTCCCACCACATTCCATTTGCCAGAAGGGGGCCTAATCTTCACCCTGTGTGAGCCCATATGAGTAGTAATATAAAACAATCAGAATTCACCTTATGAAGTTAGTAGCCAAGTGGCAGCCAGATATCTCTGCTCCAGATAACTGGCTATGACCAAAGATTGCTGTGAAGAATATTTATTGATTTCAGAATCAGAGTTAGGGGGAGCCAGAGGGATAGCACAATGGTAAGGCATTTGCCTTGCATGCGGCCACACGGGAGGGACCTGGTTTGATTCCCAGCATCCCATAGGTCCCCCAAGCCTGCCAGGAGCAATTTCTGAGTGCAGAGCCAGGAGTAGCCCCTGAGCACCGCTGGATGTGGCCCCCAAATCAATCAATCAAGTTTAGAAAAAAAAAGAATCAGAGTTAGGATGGACGTTCTAGCTTTGCCCGTTTCCCACCCTGTGTGATACAATATTATTTGTTTATTTTACACATACCCATTATTATTTATTAAGGTTTTTTTTTTGGATGTGGAGGGAGAATGCCATCTGGCAGTGCTCAAGAATTCCCCCTGGCTCTGTGCTCACTGAACTCTATGCAGCATCAGGGATCAATCTGGGGTCCATTACATGCCATTCGAGGCAAATGTTTTAACCCTGAGATCAGTGTTTTTCAACCTTTATTTGTGCAAAGGCACGCTTTTTTCATGGAAAAAATAATCTCCAGGCACACCATTAGAAAATGTTAAAAAAATTTTTTTTAACTCTGTGCCTATATTGACTATATATAAAGTAATTCTCTTGACTAGGAATCAAATAAATAAAAAGAAATTATTTTATAATTACTTTATTATGAAATAATAAAGTATTTTATAATTGTTTATATTTCTGTTTACTTACTCAGTGCGAAACCTGGGCCTGTTTGGCTGAACACAAAGCTGCTATTCTGGCAGGAATGAAAGAAAGACACACACGTAGCTCTTCATCAACAGCCCTCGGCCTCTCTGTCTTTAGTTTTTAGTTTTTATAGTCTGAAACATGCTCTTCGGCTCACAGTTAGACCAATCATGCCAAAGCCGCATGCTACGAATGAAACTGGAATTTTTTCCCACGGCACACTAGTGTGCTGTGGCACAGTGGTTGAAAAAGCTGTCTTAGATTATCTCTCTGGCTCTAAACTTATTTGGGACATGGAACATAATCACATAGTTTACAATTCAAGCCTACGAAAGGAGATAATAAAAATCAAATAAAATAAGGACAAAAATATTCCACATGGCCGTGTTATCTGGTCTCTCCTTTTCACTTTAACAAATAAAGATTAAGATTTCTTCAAGAGACAATCTTTCCAAACATGTTTTCCTCTTTCTAACAGAAAGGAGGAAATTCTTTCCTCACTTAAAATAACTTAAAATAACTTGCCTTGCATGTGGTGGCAGACCCACATTTAATTTCTGGCATCCCATGTGGTTCCCTGAGGCTATCAGGAGTGATTTCTTTTCTTTTTTTTTTTTTTTGGTTTTTGGGCCACACCTGGCAGTGCTCAGGGGTTACTCCTGGCTGTCTGCTCACAAATAGCTCCTGGCAGGCACGGGGTACCATATAGGACACTGGGATTCGAACCAACCACCTTTGGTCTTGGATCAGCTGCTTGCAAGGCAAACGCCGCTGTGCTATCTCTCCGGGCCCTTAAATGTTTTTTGGGTTTTTTTTTTGCAGGAGTGATTTCTTAAGCACAGAGCCAGGAGTAAACCCTGAGCACCGCCGATGTGGCCCCCAAACAAAAACAAAACAAGAACAACAAAGATAATTTAAGAGAGGGACCAGAAAGGAGTAAAGCAGGCACAGGCCCTAGTTCTACTCAGAATAAAGGTTGAGATGATGTGGAAAAAGGAAGAATTGGCAGGTGATGGGACCCAGAAAGCTATTGAGGCAGCTTAGTTCTTGCTCTTTCTCCCCAAGGAAGCACCCAAGAAGATAAGCCCCAAAGTGTTTTTCCCACAAGGCAGGCCCTGGTCTGTAAAAGTTACACAGGTCAGATGAGCACAGATTGGCAAGTAACTGAAGGATTTCTCTCCCTTTCCTGTGCTGATTCTAATAAATATTGACTGAACTAAGCAGTTGAGGCTCTCAGTCTAAATGGCCTTTAGAACCTTGGTTCATATTTGCTTTTCTTTCCTCTTATATCTGTTTCTGTTTCTTAATCTTCCACAGCAACCCTACTTCAAACTTGCCCAGTCAGGCCTGATCCCAGCATGGTTAGATTCCTGCTACATGTGGCCCTAGAGGCCCTGGAGTTCCACTGGGGTGTAGAGGTAGGAGGAGATAAGCCCCTGCAGAGTGCCCCCTCCCTGAAGCATCTTATCTCCCTCTCATGGGGCCTTGCATGGAACCACGATCACGGTTGGCTCAGAATCACAGTTGGGTTCTCTTGAGCATACTTGGGAGCTCATGACACCCCTTCCCCCAAGTCAATAAAGATAGTATGTTGGTAGAGAGAAGCATTTTAATGTTATTGCTATTTCAAAGAAATTTGAGGGCGAGGAAAATTTTCCCCATTTCTATAACCCTACCCCATTAAAAAGACTGCAATTGTATTATCTTTTTTCCCTTTTTCTTTTCTTATTTCCTCCTCTTTTTTTTTTTTCTTTTTTTTTTCTTTTTTTTTTCTTTTTTTTTTTTTTTTTTTTTTTTTATTCTTTTCTTTTACTATTTTCCTCTTTTCTTTCTTTACCCTCTTTTTTTCCTTCTCTTTTTTTATCTGAACTTTTTTTTTTTTTTTTTTTTTTTTTTTTTTAGTGAATTAAAAACCAAGCAGCAGCCAAAGTTAGGACAAGCACCTGAAGACATTTTCTTTCCTATTACACCACTAGGGGAGTCTTAGAATATTCTCTCATTCTTTCTGTTACTCACCATTTGGTCTATTGTTTCTGCAGAACTGTTTTTTGCCCAGCTATTTGTTAAGAAACAAAAAGAAAAAGATGGTGGCCCAGTCGAAAGCTAAGAAATACCAAAACAATTACCTTGCCAAGGAGTCGTTCTTAGAAGTTCATTTGTCCTACACATGACAAGGCTGGACTGGAAGTGCTATAGAAGAGGCTTGGAGGACTGTTGCTAAAATAGCTTGTGCTGTGAAGCCTGGGCAGAAGGACTCCATTTTGTCAACCTCAAGTTAAGTTTCTATTTAAGGCTAACAAGACTAAGTTCAACATAAGGGCTAAGTTGTTTTGTTTTGTTTTGGGGTCACACCTGGTAGAACTCATGGGTTACTCCTGGCTAGACAGAAATCTTTCCTGGCAGGCTCAGGGGACCATATAGGATGCCGGGATTCGAACCACCGTCCTTCTACACGCAAGGCAAACGCCTTACCTCCATGCTATCTCTCCGGCCCCAAGGCTAAGTTTTTATCCCAATAGTAATGCCGTATACCTCAAGGCTCTATAAATTATAAGCCCTACAGCTAGGCATAAAAGGACATGATGAAACACCCTAGAAACACCCTAGATAACAGCCAATCAACTTAAAAGGTCATGCTTCTAGTCCTATATAACCTAGCTTGTGACCCCTTGTTGGAATCACCTCCTGCACAAGGTGGCCCTAATGGTCAGTTTGTAGCTTGTTGATAGAATAAAGCTTGGCTTTGCTTTATTTCAATTGTGGTCTATCTTTCAACTCTGGACCCTAACAGTGCAATAGTCAGATGTGTCACCATTATTATTTAGAATATCTAACGTTTCCTTTTGCAGAAGGCTTCCTGAGCCTTTCTGAGCCAGTGAGATTTGATTCAGCTCTTCAGAACTAACACATGGCCACTTGGTGCTGTTTGGGCACAGAGAGTTGCAGGGCTCCACCAGGCCTCTTGATGGTGCCATGGGGCCACCAGGTTAACTATTGGCAATGTAAGGGATCCATGTGGGGGATTGAAATAAGGGCTTCTACATGTAAGTAGTATCCAACCCTTTGCCTGTCAAATTTTCTTCGAGGGGGGAATTGTTAGTGATTCTCTTTCGGTTTGAGTGAACAATTCTAATTTCACTTGTTTTTCAGTTAAAAAAGCCAAGAAGTGACTCATTCTGAGTTAGCCTCTTTGGTCTTGCAACAAACAAAACTACATGAAGCTATGCTAGGTAGCTGTGTTAGGATCTAAAGAGTGTTGGGAACTAAGGCCAGAGTGATAGCACAGTAGTAGGGCATTTGCCTTGCATGCAGCTGACCAGGATGGACCTGGGTTCAATCGCAGGCATCCCATATGGTCCCAAAGCCAGCTAGAAGCGATTTCTGAGCTCAGAGCCAAGAGTAACCCCTGAGTGCTGCTGAGTGTGTCCCAAAAATTAAAAAAAAAAGTTAAGATCTAAAGTTTGATTTAGAATTAACTAGTCTAAATTTTCTGTGAACCTAAGTATAGCCATTGACAGGCTCAAGTTTTAAGGAACAAAGACTAGGCCAGAACAGCCAGTTTCAGAAACTTCAAAGATATGTACCAAACAGCTAAGATAAACTAGCAACACTCAAGGGCCTGTGACTGGACAAGGTCACAGGCGCCCAGTGGGTATCCAAGCCCTTCCTCTACTACTTCAGCTTACGTAGACCCCAAAGCCCTAAAATCCACAATATTCCATTCTAGATAACTAACTATCCAGAAGAGGATAAACCTAGACAACAGCCAATCAACATAAAGGTTAACTGTGATAGTCTGAAGCCTCTGTCATCCTATTAAAAGAATCCTGAGAGCTCAGGAAGGGGTTGTTTCCTTCGAAAAGTGACCCCAGCATGCTGGTAAATAAACTCCCATGCCTTACAGCAGTGCTGTTCATCTCCTGTGGTCTTTGTAGGATGAATCTTGAATTCAGACCTTACAGCTGAACTGGTTTTCCTGCCTAAGCAATTTTCAATTCGGGCTTCTATTTGGGCTGAAACTAACTTCGCTCTCTAGGGCTCTCTAGCGATACAAATAGAAATAATAAAAGGGCAGAACTTTGAAATAAGATACAAGGGCAAACTACATTTTCAAAGACTTCATAGACGAGTAATTGTTTGCACAGTTTTGTTAGGTGGGAAAGTTTGTAGAAGAGAGAAGAGAGGTGAAAGACGCTGGTCTGGGCACATTATGACAAGAGAGTCCTGGGGGTTGATGTCTACAACGAGTTAGGGTTCTGGGTGCTCCTGAACGTAGGAGATAGTGACCCTAAAGGAACAGGAATGTAAGGAAAGAAGCTAGTGGAAGTCACAAGCTGAAAGGAAGTGAGAAAGAGAACCCAGGAAGCCCAGAGGAGAAAGGGCAGTGCTGAAATCAGCATCTAAATAATGGGGTCTGAGCCGTAGCACAGCAGGTAGGTATTTGCCCTGCATGCATCCCACCGGTTTGATCCCCAGCATCCCATATGGTCTGCCATATGCATTGAGCCTGCCAGAAGCAATTCTGAGCACAGAGCCAGGGGTAACCTCCGAGGGCCTCCCTGTGTGGCCTAGAAGCAAACAAACAAACAAAAGTTTAAGTAAGGAGAAGGAAGGCAGATGTGATGGAATCTTCTCCACAGGACAGCAGAGCACTGACCCTGCAACAGTGCAAGGGAGACATTTTCAGTCCCAAATCCTGGAAGGGAAAGTAAGCAAATAGAGGTAACAAAAAGAAGCCTAGACTTCCAGAAGAGGTTTTGAATTTTTTTTTTAATTTAAACACCATGTTTCCAAGGTTGTTCTTAAGACAGTTGTTATTTTTCACAAATGAAGTTGTCCATGATTGAGTTTGTCATACAATTTAAAACAATCTTTACCAGTACACATTAATAGTCACCGAAGTCCCTAGTTTTCCTCTCACCTGTTCCTGTCTTTGGGGCATATATTTTTCTCCTCTCTTTCCCTCTCTCTCCCTCCCTCTTTCTCTCCTTCCTTCTCCCCCTCCCTCCCTCCCTCTCTCCCTCCCTCCCTCCCTCCCTTCCTCCTTCCCTCCCTTCCTCTCTTCTTGTTTTTTTCTTTTAGACACTTTTTGATTTGCAGTACAGTGCACATTTCCTGTCCCCCAATCTCCAATGTCCCCAGTTTAGAGAAGAAGATTTTCAAGGAGAAAATAGGTCAAACAACAATGCTTAGCATAGGAAGGGGGTGGGTCTCTTCCAGGCACCAGAAGTTCTGGGAAACCTCTGTATAAGGGATCCAGAAATGAAGCTGTTTATCTCAGGGTGTAGTTCAGGCAACACCTCCTAAGGGGGGAGCCCCTTATACAGACTGCTGCGTGTTTACTTGGGGTTCTTGACAAGTTGATCCAGCTGGGGGCATATTGATTTTAGGAAAGGGCTAGAGCAACCAGAAAGAAGAGTCAGAGCCAAGCTCAGTGAGTCCCAGGAGAACATGATGGTAGCTTTGCCTAGTTTATGCCCCAATGCTCTGTTTTAAAGTCTGATTCATTCTTTTTATTGGCCATTATTAGAAGTCAAATGGCCACAACTAAACTTTTATCTTTTAAATGAGCTGAAGTAAGACCATTTGAGCTGAAGTAAGGGTTCTATTTTCTCCAAGCCATCTCCTATTCTTCTTTAAATATTCTTAACACACTGGTTCTACATCAGCACCCCATGTTGTGTCATCAATTGAAAGCTATTCACTTCAACATGGTTTGGATGGGAAAAATGCAATAATTTTGTTAATCAAACCTATGACAGGTACATTATTATAACCCCATTACCTAAACTGCGATAAAAACAAATAAAAATCAAGAAGAAGGTACTTTGAGTCTTTCTACCAGTTACATTTCTCTTATCAGGTCTTAAATATTTTTTGACATGTTATTAGTTCTTTATTAGATATTCTTAGAAAATTTCAATAACAAAACAGCATAGGTCTTAAGTATTGAGGAGAGACTGAAGACTGGTGAATAATAAAAGGTTAATTCAGCAGTGGAGCACTCTTCTATACTCAGCTATTATTTTTAGAGGTGGTGGAGCATACAATAGCGCTCAAGATTTACTCCTGAATCTGTGCTGGTGGTACTTTATGGGTCATTTACAGTGCTGTGGTTTGAAATCAGCTGCATGCAAGGTAAATGATTTAACCCTGGTACTTCTAATAGTCCTTTAATCTTCAAAGAAACCAAACCTCAATTTATTTAAACAAATCCAGTGTGCCTTAAACAATATAGAGATGGTCTCTGTAACTATACATGCCTATTCCTTAAAATCATATTTTTCTTTAATTCTCAATATGAAGAAGAAAAATCAATATCATGAACTTGATTTGATTTGATTTTTAATTTTTATTTTGGGGTTACTCCTGGCTATGTGCTCAGAAATTGTTCCTGGCTTGGGGGACCATATGGGATGCTGGGGATCGAAGCCAGCTCTATTCTGCATCAGCAACGTGCAAAGCAAACACTCTACCCCTGCGCTATGGTGCCAGTCCAATATAATGAACTTTAGATGATAAACGAAGTTTACTTTATATTTTCTCAAAGAAGAGTCATTTCCTAAAAATTTCTCAAGGACGGGCCCGGAGAGATAGCACAGCGGTGTTTGCCTTGCAAGCAGCCGATCCAGGACCAAAGGTGGTTGGTTCGAATCCCGGTGTCCCATATGGTCCCCCATGCCCCGTGCCTACCAGGAGCTATTTCTGAGCAGACAGCCAGGAGTAACCCTGAGCATCGCCGAGTGTGGCCCAAAAACAAAAACAAAAACAAAAATATTTCTCAAGGAAGAAAAAGGCGATTTGCCAAGTAAATAGTATTTTGATAAAATATCCAAAGTGAATATAATAGTCCATGAAATAAGTTATAAAAATAAAAATATGGAACTGCCTTAGAAGGAAAGGATAGAATTGAAGAATGATTTTAATAAGAAAATAATGGCATGGAAAATCTTTTTTTTTGGGGGGGGGGCTACACACAGCAATGCTCAGGTTACTCTTAGCTCTGTATTCTATAACAATCGCTCCTGTGGTCTTGGAGGTCCATATGGGAAGCTGGGGATCAAATCCTAGTCAGCTGTGTGCAAGGCAAACATCTGAGTTGCTGTTCTATCACTCTGTCCCTGTGGTATTGAGAATTGTAAAGAAAGTCAGAAATGAGGCCGGAGAGATAGCATGGAGGTAAGGCGTTTGCCTTTCATGCAAAGGTCAGTGGTTCAAATCCCAGCATCCCATATGGTCCCCCGAGCCTGCCAGGAGCAATTTCTGAGCATAGAGCCAGGAGGAACCTCTGACCGCTGCCAGGTGTGACAAAAAGAAAAGAAAGAAGGAAAGAAGAAAGAAAGAAAGAAAGAAAGAAAGAAAGAAAGAAAGAAAGAAAGAAAGAAAGAAAGAAAGAAAGAAAGAAGGAAGAAGGAAGAAGAAGGAAGGAAGAAGGAAGGAAGGAAAGGAAGGAAGGAAGGAAGGAAGGAAGAAAGAAAGAAAGAAAGAAAGAAAGAAAGAAAGAAAGAAAGAAAGAAAGAAAGAAAGAAAGAAAGAAAGAAAGAAGAAAGAAAGTCAAAAATAGTAAACATTAGAATTGATTTGCTTAAAAATTAGCAATTTGTGTAGGGATATGGTCTTCAAACTTTTAATTTTAATTATTATTGTTGGCTTTGGTTTTTGGATTACACCTTGTGATGCTCAAGATTTAGTCCTGGCTCCTTGCTCAGGGATCACCTCTGGAGAGCTTGGGGGTACCAGGGTGCCAGGGACTGAAGTTGGTTTGTTGTGTGCAAAACAAGCGCCTTGCCTTGTACTTGTACTTGTACTTCAAACTCCTTAAACTGTGTAGAATGTAAAATTTGGAAAACATTAAATAACCTCTTGAAAATTTTGACTTGACATCTAAAATTATTTAAAATATAAGCATAGCTTCGTGGTAGAGCAAATGTGAGATCATGGATTTGATTCCTGGCACCAGAAGGAAAAAATGAATTATTTTATCAAGATAATATTAAATAATGTATAAGAAGAAAATATAGTTCAAATTTAAGCTTTGATTTTATTTTAATAAACCAATGAATTGATTTGATTTCAATAAAAATTTTATTTTATAAAACTTTTTGTTTTGTTTTGTTTTGTTTTTGGGTCACACCCGGCAGTGCTCAGGAGTTACTCCTGGATCTGTGCTCAGAAGTCGCTCCTGGCAGGCTCAGGGAACATATGGGATGCCGGGATTCAAACCAGAGTCTGTCTTGTGTTGACCACAGGCAACTTGTGCCTATCCGCTGTGCTATTGCCCCGGCCCCTATAAAACTTTTTATTTATAGCTCATGCCATTTTATAGCACATTTTATAACTCACATAACCTCCTTATTTTATAGCTTAGCCAAATCTAGAATTGATCATCTAAAATTTTAATCTAAGCATTATAAAGCTGGCCCTCCAATTGAATGAACTCTCTCCTCTAAACACCTATTCTTCTTTAGTTGTTTTAAATTCAGAACATTCTAATTTTGTCAAATTCTCTCCTACAATGAAAACACAGAGTGCAGGAAAGGGGGAAAAAAAGAAGTAGATGAATGGATTAATCATTAATAGGCAATTCCCAACAATACTTGGAATTATCTCTTTGTTGATAATTGGGAAATATTTACAGTCTGGCGATTGCACCACACTAAAGATGATGCCCTCGTTTTTTAAAAAACATTTTATTTCTTTACACAAACACTATGAATAAACATAGTTGCTTATGATACATTTATTTCTGGCATTCCATGTTCCAACATTAGTCCCACCACTGGTGCAAAATTTCTTCCACCATTGTTCCCCAATTTCTACCCATCCCTAAGCCTAACCTGTTTGGCAGGCACAAAATAACTTACTTTATATTTCTTGTTTACAACTAAGTTACAATAGAATTATTAAAAACTCAAACTTTAGCAAGAGAAAATTGGTGAAAATTATTATATCTCTTAATGTGGCTATTAAGTCATTGTGTGAAGGTTTACTAAGTTATTTGTTGCCAATAGATTATCCTGTTACTGGTTTTGTTTGTTTACCTTAGTTGACTTTATATTACTTTGACATCTAATTTGGTGCATTTCTATTGGGGTATTAGTATTGAACTGTTTTGTTTTTGGATCATTGGCACTCAGGGGTTACTCCTGGCTCTGTACTCAGAAATTACTTCCATGGCAGGCTTGAGGAACCCTATGGGATGCCAGGGATTGAACCCCGTTAGGCTGTGTAAGGTAAACACCCTGCATATCAGGTTTCCAAATTGAAAAATTTGGAGGTGACGTGAGGCCACATATGTGATTGCATGCCCCAAAAGTTCCAGGTTCTGTGACTGACATGGTGGCAGCTATGGGAAATGTCTGTAGATGCCTATTTTTTTATAATGATAAAAAAAAAGAAGTACTATAGATTTAGATACTTATTTAGGAAATAAGTCAAAACTTAAGAAACTGAGACAGACCTTAGGTAATATATTTGTGTTCTTTCAGCACTGAGAACTCTATGGAAAAAAGGAGAAATGAAGTGAAACATACAATGATGAACATTAGCAGAAAATTGAAGATAGATAATAATATGCATATAATACCTATCTATGTATCTATCTAGTATGCATATAAGTGTATGAGGAATTTTTAATAAGTAGAAGAAAATTACAAATTGAAACAACACCGATACAAATACTTAAGGCTACTAGCTGAAAGATTCATAATACTCAAGAAAGTATCAGTTGAATGGGATGATGAACTTGGATTTTAGTAAAATTATGGATCCAGGGTAAAGAAAAAAGGCTAGTGTTTGATCCCTGGCATCACATATGGTCCCCCAAGTCCTGTCAGGAGTGATCCCTGAGCACAGAACTAGAGGTAAGCCTCAAGCACCATCAGTATGGCATCCAAACAACAAATAATAAATAAATAAAAAGAACAAGGAAGAAGGGCCCGGAGAGATAGCACAGTGGCGTTTGCCTTGCAAACAGCCGATCCAGGACCAAAGGTGGTTGGTTCGAATCCCAGTGTCCCATATGGTCCCCCGTGCCTGCCAGGAGCTATTTCTGAGCAGACAGCCAGGAGTAACCCCTGAGCAACGCCGGGTGTGGCCCAAAAAAATAATAAAAAAAATTTTTTTTTTTAAATCAAAAAAAAAAAAAAAAAAGAACAAGGAAGAAAACAATTGAGAAGAAACTTTCCTATAAACAAAGAAGGCCCTCCCTAAGTCTTAACCTTTTTTTTTTTTTTTTTTTTGGGTTGCACCCGGTAATGCTCAGGGGTTACTCCTGGCTATGCACTCAGAATTTGCTCCTGGCATGGGGGACCATATGGGACAGCGGCGGATCGAACTGCGGTTTGTCCTAGGCTAGCACTGCAAGGCAGACACCTTACCTCTAGCGCCATCACGCCGGCCCCAGTCTTAACCATTTTTACAAAAAAAAAAAAAAAATTGAAAGTAAATGAACTAAATATTCAAAACAAAATTTATAAAAGTCAAACTAAGGAACATAGGAGGTAATATTGATAAAAAAAATAAAATAACCTCAGATGCAATCAAGGTACATAAAGGATAATTTAATTAAAAGATACATGCTTTTTCAGAAACACTTTAAATGAACATGAAATGGTTGCGTCTACAATATAACAAATTGTTAAAATTAATGGAAGTAAATAATAGAAACTGCTGAAGAGGTTCAGAATCATGAAAAAAATTGAGAAATCTACAAAGAATTGTCCTACAAAAATGACTTAAAGTCTACATGGTTGTAAAAACTGAGGCTTTCAACTAATAATGACAACAAAGAACACTGCTGCAAATTAGGAAAATTATTAGTATAATGTTACACCCCACTCAGGAAGGGCACACATCAGAAGTGTTGCACTCCTGAAAAAGAATTATTTGCCAAAAAGGCCCGGTTAGAGTAGTCAAAATCAGTTGACCCTTCGCATGGATTGTTTGACTATAATTCTAAACGTGGCTGTAACTATCTCTCTCTTTATTTTTGACCATTATTAGAAATCAGGCCTCAATATTTCTTTCTAACAAAGAAGCACAGTATCAAATCCCTCCAAAAGTCTCCCACTGACCAGTTCTCTGTGATCTCTGCTACCTTGGAGCCAAGATCATGTTTTTTCCAAAACTTAGCTCAGGAGTAAAGCAATTTTCAGTCTTTCCCCAAAACTCTAAAACATTTCTCTCTCTTCCCACTTCCCTGAAAATTACCTGCTTTCTCCTGCTTACACAAAACAAAGCTAACCCACAACAGAAACTTCTTTTCACCTTCAGTATTGGTTCTTTAATATGTAGATTTTAGCCATGGTATTTCATTCTGTTTCCCTGACCATCTCCCACTTTCTTTGATCTCCAAAATTACACCCCGCATTCCAGAGCTAACCCCTTAAAAGTTACCCAGCTCAAAAAATAAAGTTACCCAGCTCAAAAAATAAATTTGTCTTCGTCTTCCTAGACGCAAGTCCCCATGCATTGTGTGTGGTAATTCATTTCTACAATATTGTTCCATCTTTCCGCCCACTTCGTGTTCCCACTCTCTCCCCGTGAAGGTTTCCCGGACTCCACGAAGAAACTGCTTAGAGGCGCTGGCGTCTGCAGCAGTATAATTCATATATAACAGACAAAAATAAGATTATATATTTGCTTAATATCTGGTCCGAGGACATCTCCTATCAGCATCAATGGAGTAGGTGGTCCCAAATCCTCATCATGCTGGACCTTCACTTTCCATGGCAACTGATGCTTCCAGAAGCTTCTTGGGAAACTCTTTAACTTTCCTGTTTGGGAAATTAGAATTTGATCCACAAAAGAAAGAAGAAAGAAAGAAAGAAAGAAAGAAAGAAAGAAAGAAAGAAAGAAAGAAAGAAAGAAAGAAAGAAAGAAAGAAAGAAAGAAAGAAAGAAAGAAAGAAAGAAAGAAAGAAAGAAAGAAAGAAAGAAAGAAAGAAAAAAGAAAGAAAGAAAAAGAAAGAGAGAGAGAAAGAAAGAAACAAATAAAGAAACAAAGAAAGAAAGAAGAAAGAAAGAAAGAAAGAAAGAAAGAAGAAGAAAGAAAGAAAGAAAGAAAGAAAGAAAGAAAAAAAGAAAGAAGGAAAGAAAGAAAGAAAGGAAGGAAGAAAGAAAGAAAAAGAAAGAAAGAAAGAAAGAGAAAGAAAGAAAGAAAAAGAAAGAGAGAGAGAGAAAGAAAGAAACAAAGAAAGAAACAAAGAAAGAAAGAAGAAAGAAGAAAGAAAGAAAGAAAGAAAGAAAGAAAGAAAGAAAGAAAGAAAGAAAGAAAGAAAGAAAGAAAGAAAGAAAGAAAAAAGAAAGAAGGAAAGAAAGAAAGAAAGGAAGGAAGGAAAATAGAAAAAGAAAGAAAGAAAGAAAGAAAGAAAGAGAAAGAAAGAAAGAAAGAAAGAAAGAAAGAAAGAAAGAAAGAAAGAAAGAAAGAAAGAAAGAAAGAAAGAAAGAAAGAAAGAAAGAAAAGAAAGAAAGAAAAGTGGCAACAGAGTTTGTCCCTCTTTCTGATGTAGAAGGAAGAAGAGAAGAGAACCAGGAAAAAATGTGAAAGGAGAGCGCAAAATACTTTCCCAACTGTTTGTCAGGCCTAAACTGAAGGGAGAAGAAAATTTTTGAAATGGAAGGAAGATTGTGTTTAAATAGGTGTTTTATTGTTACTTACAAAAGAGTGTAGGAATCAAAAATGGACACTTTTTTAGTGCTTTGTAGAGAGAAGTGGGGCACACCTGGATTTGCTCAGGGATCACTCCTGGTAGTCTCAGGGGATCATATATAGTGCTGAGGCTGGATCCAGGGTCAGGCAGGTGCAAGGCAAGCATGTTACCTCCAAGACCTAAACCATCTTTCTGGCCCATAAATGAACAGCTTTATCAGAGTCAAAACACTCATGCAACTAACACCCAAGTCAAGTAAGAAGGTGTCACTAGTTCCTAAGAAACCAAACTTAAACATTCCTGCATCAAGAAGGGAAATTTTCAACTTGATTATAATTTTCTTTTTAAAGTTTTGTGAGCCATCCAAGGCAATGATCAGAGGTTACTCTTGTCTCTATGCTCAGAAATTATTTTTGGTGAGCTCAGGGGACCATATGGAGTATTGGGGATCAAAACCATCCTATTCACTGTTCCACCTCTCCAGCCCTTCTAATTTCATTTGTAATATATTTTTGTACCAATTGTTAAAAACTATTTAAAATTTTAAAACAAAGTATTTTTTTTCTTACATATGTTTCTCTCACTCTGTTTCTGAGATCTAATCAGCTGTTGTAGATTGAAGTCTGATGATGCTCAGGATGAATGACTAGATCATAATTTACTTATTCTTGTTTTACTCATGTCTAGATAATTTTTTGTTTTTGTTTTGGGGTCACACCCGGCAGCACTCAGGGGTTACTCCTGGCTCTATGCTCAGAAATTGCTCCTGGCTGGCTCAGGGGACCATATGGGATGCAGGGATTCAAACCACCAACCTTCTGCATGCAAGGCAAATGCTTTACCTCTATGCTATCTCTCCTGCCCCAATTTAATTGTTTTTTAATGAACCCTGGGAAACTGCTCCTACAAACATTTGTTGTGCATCTTTTTTTTTTTTATGGAGGAACAGGTGAATTTTTAAGGGGACTAGCCAACACATATGAATATCGAAATTTCACTTTAGAAGCTATTTCCAAGCAGTTTCCAGAACTTCTAAGTCTTACTTTTATGGTTTGTGACTGTGTCAGTGCCTCCTGCTCTTTGCTAACATTTGCTGATTCTCATCTTCTTTCATGTTAGTCAATGTGTTGAGTGTGTAGCGGTGTCTCACTATAGCTTTGTTTGTATTTCTCAAAGGTCTAAAACAATCGAACCATTTTGTGTATATTTACTTAGAATGAATTTCTCTTCTCTGAAGTCTCTGTGTAAGACACTTGTCCTTTGTTCTTTTAGGGTCACTGCCTTTTCCCCTTCTCTTTCAACTAACTTGCCCAGGCAATTTTATTTGTTAAATAATCTGCCTTTCTCTCCTCCTTTTCTTTTCTCTCTCTATGAGAAATACCCAGAATGCAAAGCCAGAGTCTACTTCCGCCCTGGACCTAACAATTTGTTGTTTTTCTTTTAAAGCACCTTCTCGGGTTATCTGTTGATTCTGATTGGGAGATTCTTTCTGCTAAGTGAGTCTAAAGTTCTACCCTTATGGTTCTATTGGATTTAAAAATATGAGAAGGGTTTCTTGAAATGTAGTAGAGAGATGGAAACAACTCTGTGTAGACAGCCTAAAGGATGTGTTGTAAGTGTGAAGAGGTAGGATGAATCCCTCTTGGGGTTAATGTTGGCCACTAGATAATTTGAGGAACATTTAAACCAGGTCAACTAATCTGCTTCTACCTGAAAAGAACCTTTTCTGACATGTGTTCTCTTTCTGTGCTTTGTTTCATCTTCCAGTTGTCTTCTTTCCTGCAGAAATCTTTGTTTCATTTGAAAGTATCTGTTTTCCATGGTCTCTTTCACTACAAAGTCCAGAGTATTTCATTTTCCCTTTTGGAGCTGACCATGTGGCTTCCTTGCCTGTTCATTCTTCCCCAAGTCTCGGCTTGTGGATTTTGTCTTCTTTCCCCTGATAATCCGTTAATCTCATTTAATCTGTTAGTCACTCCCGACCTTATATACTCCTGGAACTTAACTAGAGTTATTGAACATCTGTTTTACCCATTATAAACAAAAGCCTCTAAATAATTTGAAAATGTTCTATTAAATTTTAGCATGTACATTTTAATAGAATTTAACTACATAAATAAGCACCCAAATGTTTCACAATATATAAAAATAATAGAAAGGTTAATTCAATAGATTATAGTTTATATTTTTCTTCTATACTCTGCTTTATAACATATATAGCTGCAGTTCTCAACACATGTCCTCAGTATCTATACTATACTTGATCTTAGCCAAAAGGCTGAGAAGTCATAGTGTCTAAAAGTAATCACCCGCTAATGGTACTTATCAGTGAGTACTTTTAAATTTTTATATATCCAGTAATTTCCAAAGAGAAAACCTCTTTGAAATTTCTAGAAATTGAGTAGACATTTCCAGTTCAATCAAAATTGCCAAAGGTCTGGTAGGAAACCTGAACAGTATCAAAAAATTAGTGTTTTCTAGTTTCAACCTCAGATTTCAAAATTCATTCAAAATCTCCAGAGTAGGGCACCTTCATTGTCAGGTTTTAGGAATTTTCAGGAGGAAAAACCAGAGTTGAGAAATGCTGAGTCTATGATGAAAAATATAAAGGAATAATGACAATAAGTAAAAAAAAAAAAAAGTTAGAAAATTAATGGTCTATCCTACACTTATATTTGCAATTCTGTATATTCAGAGACGGGTAAGGGGCCGCTCTTTGGCCCAGCTCTGGATTTCTGCTTGTCCAAATATGAAGTAAAAGACCAGGCCGAGCACATTCACAGCAGCAGACAGGAAAAAGACATTCCTCCATCCAGACACAAAATCCTGGGGATAGAAAACACAGAATCATTTTCCTTAACATTTCTTTGGCTAGAATTTTATCTACTTTGTGTACAATTGCATTGATAGAAAAGAATATAGTGAGTATTGTACAATAGCTATTAAGTTTTTAAGTTGTTTAAGAAAGGTTTCATGCCAAAAAATAAAATAAAAAGTAAAAATAAATGGGGCCAGAGCGATAGCACAGTGGTAAGGCATTTGCCTTGCAGACGGCCCAGGATGGACCTCTGTTTGATCCCCCGGTGTCCTATATGGTCCCTCAAGCCAGGAGCAATTTCTGAGCGCACAGCCAGGAGTAACCCATGAGCATCACTGAGTGTGGCCCCCAAACAAAAATAAATAAATAAATAAATAAGAAAGGTTTCATGACATTGAGAAATGGATTCTGAGTTGGGATGTGGACCTTTTTTTTTTTTTTTTGGTTTTTGGGCCATATCCAGCTCAGGGGTTACCCCTGATGTTGCACCCAGAAATCTCTCCTGGCAGGCTTGGGGAGCCATAGGGGATGCTGGGAATCAAACCCAGGTCTGTCTTGGGTTGGCTGCAAGCAAGGCAAATGTTCTACTGCTGTGCTATCACTCTGGCTCTGGAAGCCCCAATAAATTAGCTTACAGTAATGATTTTCTAAAAGGTTGAATTTTTGTCATCTATGAAAATAAATTTCTTAGTTCAAATTAAATTTAAATGACATCTTTAATATCTCATTCTTGGGTTCTCTCTGTTCTGTTTAGGGGTCCTGATATCAAACACAACATCCTATTAACTGAGCACTTAGGTGTAAATTTGACATGACTAACTGTGTGAGCCTTTCACCGAGGTTTTATAAGACACAGTACTATCTGGTGTTGTCATCAAGGCACATTCCTAGCAATCTGAGTCAATAATTATCCTGAAAACTAGATCACAGAGAAATATCTTGAGAATTTATTATATTTTTTTTCAGTAAGTTGATTCTCTCATTTCAGTCTGATTTTGCCATTTCATCTTCTCTACCTGCCCTCTTTAGACACTGAGAAAACATGATATGCATTCTCTTCTCACCTCTGGACATTTTGTGTTTCCATTTCATAATTTCTTTAAAATTGGAATTAGTCAGAAGAAAGCACAATCTCTTCTTTCAGTGTTTTCTGTTCTATCTCTAATGATTCCTTAAGAGGTTTGTTTTATTTACTTTGTGATTTTTCTTCTGTTACACTAGAAAAATCATGCATGCTATTTTCCTTGCCTGACCTACTCATTTTCATCAACCTCTATCTATTTATTTTTAGAAATTCACCTTAATTTTTCCTTTTATGGGGAAACCTCATGTTTAAATCAGAGAATGATTTTGTGTCATGCTTGCATAATATGTTGACATTCATGCTTGTTCTTGCCATCAAATCACAAGATTCTCCAGAGCAGAGGCCCCGACCCTGTTACCTCAGTGTCTAACAAACAATACTTGCACCCACAGATGTTTGAACTGGCCCCACCTGGCTGATAAGGAATCCAGTGGCAGTGGAAGAGATTATTCCAGCAATAAGCCCAAATCCCCTTGAGATTCCCATAAGGAAACTTGCATATCTGTGGGGAGATAATTTTGTAGGTCACTTTATAGAGAAGAAAGCTTAGATTTTTACTTAGCTTTAAGGCTGTTCAACTCTAATGGTAAAGTTATTTTGCTTAATAACAGCTAAATAGAGATATTCATCTGTCTGCGAGCCCAGAAATTATAGCTTTGCTGAGTTAACAACTGGAAAGCAATTCAGAAGTCCAGATTCCCACCATGACTACATAGCATGACAGACAGTTTATGCAAGAGGCAGGACAATAGATTCTGGACAAAATTCTGAGGTTCTAATTCCAGTCTGTCTTTATATGGACTTAGACATTCTATATAATCTCTTATCCTCAAATTTCTTTCTTATACACCTTATAAGGACAATGACAACCATATATAGTTGTGTATATAAAATGTGTTGAAATATCAGAATAATTTCACTTAGGATTTTGACAAGTACCTTCCTTCCTGATAGTTGATATTTACTTTGAAACTTATAACAAATAGAAATGTATTCTTTTCACTACACATAGCTGGAAAAGGTATTTGATAGGGGTCACTGACTTAGAAAGATTTTCACCCAAATGATTAAGAACCAAGATTGGGAACTGTTGTTTGAAAAGTGCCTCAGGTAAACCACAGAGCCATCAATACTAAAGCATGAAAACCAAACTACAATAATTAATCTTAAACATTTGCTTATGATGGAGGCAGGCTGAATGGGAGGAAAGGAACCTGGGGACATTGGTCAAGGGAAGTTGACATTGCTGGTGGGATTGGTCTTGGAATTTTGTAAGCCTGGAAATCTAGTTTGTACACAATAGTAAATCATGATCTAAATGAAAACTAAATTATTTTTAAAATGCCTCAGGTCAAGACCCACTGGTGTCATTTTGAATTATTTGCCCTTATCCTATAATCACTCAGTGCACAGCAGCAACATACAGAAAGGAATTGTAGGGCCTATCATCTAAGGAACAGACTAGATGAGGAAAAAGGCAGGTAAAGATCTTACCTGGGGGCCACATCTAAGGTATTGATGATGAATCCTGAGTCACATAGATTGCTAGTCCCAGGAATAAGTATTAACAAAATAACGGTTGCCAGGTAACTAGAAGTCACAAAGGGTAAGGCCACAGCACAGAGTGATGGAAGGAGGAGTCCTGAGAAATGAGGACAAGCCATCAGAAATCCTCACAGACTTTGAGCAGAAAGAGGAATGGACTAACCAACACCATTCCCACACTCTTACCTAGGGATGAAAAGAGTTTCCGGACAGTGATTAATCTGAGATTTCTAGACAGAAGGAAATCTGCCAACTGGCCTCCTAGAATTGTACAACTTGAGGCAGCAATGAATGGCAGGGAGGACAGAACACCACTCTAAAGAAAGGGAATTTGCATAGTGGATTACACAGAGATACATTTTCTACCAAAAGCTATACTCCCAACCCCTGAAATTTTGAATTATTTTCCAGAAATCATTATTATTTATACATAAAAAACCCACTCTTTCAGGGAAGAAGGCCAGCATTTTCTTCATATATGTTTCCAGAGAAAAGCAGCATTTGGGGGCCAGAGTGGTAGCCCAGCGATACGGCATTTGCCTTGCAAGCGGCTGACCTAGGACAGACTGTGGTTCGATCCCTCAGCATTCCATATAGTTTCCCAAGCCAGAAGTTATTTCTGAGTGCATAGCCAGGAGTAACCTCTGAGCGTCATCATGTGTGCTCCCGCAAAAAAAAAAAAAAAAAAAAAAAAAAAAAAATAAAAAAGAAAAGAAAAGCAGCATTTATTTTTATGGTAAATTAAAGAATCAGTAAGGGTGGCAGTGTAGCAAAGTGGTTAAGAGCTTGTTGTAGTTCTACCATTTACCGTATTTTTCCGAGTATAAAACGACTGGGCGTATAAGACGACCCCTTAATTTTGCAGTTAAAACATAGGTTTAGGCCTATATTCGCTGTATCAGACAGAACGTTCCTGTGCTGCAACTGTATGTACCACAGTGAGCCAATCACAACAAGCAGAGGTCCAAAGGTTATACTGTCATGGACTTCCTCTCTGACTCTGGCCGATCTGAGCAGGCTTTTGACAGTATAGATTCCGTACAGAACATTGTGTCATTTGCATGCATCAACAGCCTGCTTGGATTGGCTGAGTTAAAGAGGCCGTCTGAGCTGCCTTGCAGTGATTGGTGCAGAACATTGTCTCATTTGCATACATCAAAAGCCTGCTTGGATTGGCTGAGTTAGAGAGGTGGTCTGATCAACCTGACAGTGACTGGTGCTGGATAGAGTTGGAAAACTCGTTTTGTGGCAATATTCAGACAATTTTCATTGAGCGGCATATTGAAACATTTTTCGGGATATACTCGGCGTATAAGACGACCCCCGCTTTTCAGTTGACTTTTTTTGGTTTCAAAAGACATCTTATACACCGGAAAATATGGTAATAATTGTCTCATTCAAGAGATTCCTACTCTAGATGTGCCCCTATTTTCATATTTGTAATGGGAATCATAGTTTAGTGTCTCCTTAAAGACCAACCAAGGTGAAGCCTGACGTCAGCATAGAATTATTTCCCTCTATTTCCTTCTCATGTTCAGCGATGTATTTGAAACATACTTACATCTCTAATGTTCACATGGAGCACAGAGCTGATGTAGGTTGGTAGATAGGTGAGGATTATGGTACATAACCAGAAATGGCTGAAAAACCCAATGAAAATGGCCCAAAGTGGTTGGCATCTGACCATCGCCTTGATGGGAACAGAACGTCTAGGAGAACTGGACTGAAAGAAAATATGAAATCAGCATCAGTATTAGAACAGGCAAAACAGGTAACTTTCCTAGAAGTCCAATGCCATGCCCCACACACCACACATTGTTGCATGGTCCACAGATTAGAAGAATGCACGGTACCTGCTGAGCCAATGAGGATACTATGTGCTCCCTTTCCCTGACACTGATGCAGGGGTGATGCACAGGGTCATCATAAATCACTGTAAACCACAGCAGACAGCAGACACAACCGATGCTACCTGGGAAACATGATGCAATTAGTTTTCATGTAGATTTGTGATGAGCATTTCCTCTGATGTGGCCCATCAGTCTCTTTAAACACACACATCCATTTATGATTGTCCTATCATTAGGATCCAGTTTCTTCAAGTCAATTCCTCTTCTAAATCTCCTTCTAACCCCCCCCCCACCGTTATCAAGTTTAGGACTTCAATTAGTCTTAAGATTTCAATGGTCATAGTAGAAATTGTTAACATGCTAATTATTGTCATGCTTTGGAAGACATGTATTGAAATAGGCATGTATGTGGCAATAGGCTAAAAAATCAAGATGATAAGAAAAAATTGATGCCTCTGTAATTGACAATATATATATATATATATATATATATATATATATATATATATATATATATATATATATATATATATATTTGGTTTTTGGGCCACACCTGGCGATGCTCAGGCGTTACTCCTGGCTGTCTGCTCAGAAATAGCTCCTGGCAGGCACGGGGGAACGTATGGGACACCGGGATTCGAACCAACCACCTGGTCCTGGATCGGCTGCTTGCAAGGCAAACGCCGCTGTGCTATCTCTCCGGGCCTGACAATATTATTTGTAGTTAAACAATATAATCTATTGCAGATTTGCAGAATAAATATTGACTATCTGGCGAGCATATATAGATGAAAAGTAGGATTCCATGACTCTTGAGTAGCATTCACTAGTGACTCCATTTGAATGTAACTAGAAAATTGAAGCTTGCCTCATTACTGAGACTTGCCATGAAAATAAGTCTATGTTTAAAAACTTGGATACTCAAATATTTGAATTCTTGGGACCGGAGAGATAACATGGAAGTAAGGCGTTTGCCTTGCATGTAGAAGGATGGTGGTTCAAATCCTGTTTTCCCATATGGTCCCCCGAGTCTGCCAGGAGTGATTTCTGAGCGTAGAGCCAGGAATAACCCCTGAGTGCTGCCGGGTATGACCCAAAAAAACAAAACAAAACAAAAATTTGAATTCTTTCTAGTTACTGGATTTATCTATCTATCTATCTATCTATCTATCTATCTATCTATCTATCTATCTATATCTATCTATCATCTATCTAAATCTGTGAGGCACTAAGATGACACCACATTGATAAAAAAATGAAAAGATTGCATATATTACTTTAAGTAACTCACAATTGGGTAGAGAGGGAGAAGGGGAAATATATACTTATCTACTAATATAGGGGGAATATTAGTAAGCATCAAAGAGACAGAAAAACTGAATCTGATCAGATCAATCTTGGACATCTTTATACATGAAGGTACATTTAAATTTAAATTTGCATGAATCACTTGTAATAAACTAGGGATTTCTTTGCTTTTTGGTTTTTGGGTTATACCCAGCAGGGCTCATAGGTTACTCCTGGCTCTGCACTCAGAGATTACTTTGGCAGGCTCAGGAGACCACACGGGATGCTGGGAATGAAACCCAGGTTGGTCATGTGCAAGGAAACACCCTACTCTCTGTACTATTATTCTGAATCCTATCCTAAGCGCTCTTCACAATAATTTAAGGATATTATTTATTTATAATTATAATTTAATTTTATAATTTATTATAAATTAGATTTATAATTTAAAGATAATAATTTAATAAAATATAATAACACATTTCAAGGTCACTTAGCCAACTTGGATATCTTAACTATATGTGGCAACTGAAGAGGGCAAACTTAAATTAACTTGAATATGTAACCAAACAGCTATAGTACAGCCATCATAGTAGCAAATCGGCCATTTTAATGAGATATGCAGAGTTTGAGGAGAAATTACTATAACTTAGACCCTTAGGCCAACTGGCAACATCTGTACATACACAACCTGTAACACCTGTAACTGCAAATGCCCCACATACGGAGAGATCTAGCAGCAGAAAGTTATGATAGCCCAAGACCAATTTGAAGCATCTGCAAAACCCATAAGCACAATCATCCGTCTGCCTAAAAGATGCACTTATCTTGCACTTAAATTAGAGAGACCCCCAATTACCAGTCAATTCAAAGAAAAGAACAAAGGGGGTTGGCAGCACACAAATTCCAGGAATAGGCTTGCTCCAAATAGGGGCAACCAATAGGCCTCAGGTGCCCACAGAAACTCTTGAACTTGGTGATTTTAGGGTATAACAGTTGGAGTCACTTCATCTGTAGAAAATACCCTGACCAGTCAGCATCTGGACTCTTGGCTTGCTTGACTTGTGCTAAATAAAATTCTTTGATGCAGAGTACTTTGTGTGGTCTTTTGGGTACTAGTCCCTAAGAGCAACTATTAGGCCATTCCACTTGGAGAGGCAAGAGGTTTACAGAAGAGACTTGGGTTATAGAAAAACAAGCTTTCTCTGATTTCTCTGAAGATGCCACTATGTCATCTAGAAGGCGAAGGCTCCCCATTGTCAACATTTCTAATTATCCTCTCTTAAAGGGACTCTTCCCCATCTGAGAAGGATGTCGATGATGGAGAAAAACCAGAATCAAAGCAAATGCCTGCAAGTTGGAAGTTCTAAGATTTAAGAGAAAGTAACTCACCAAATATATAAAAGATAAAAGGCCAGCCCAAGGCCTGTGAGATTAGTCCCCCGACACAGAGGATGATGAAGGACCCAAAGGCCGACCCTGAAAAGGTGGAGAAAAACAAACTCAAGATTTAAAAATATACCTTCTGGCCTGATTTCCTTACCACACTGAATTCTAATAGTCTTAATTTTCCCCTTTTTAATCTTTGCTACACTGGTATACAGCAAACTTGATCTATAAAGTCTATTTGATCTTTTTCTACTTATGCAAATCCTTAATTATGGAACTTTTCCTACAAAGTTTTTATGATTATATGCCAATGGGGTTTTCTGCTTTTGAATTTCAGTGACTTTTATAATGTGGATTTATCTTTCATATTTGTTATGTCACTGTCTTGCATTCAAATTTTTGTGTGCAAAATTTTCAAGTTCTTTTTTCCTTCGACCTAAAGAAAAATCTTTTTTTTTTTTTTTTTTTTTTTTTGGTATTTGGGCCACATCCAGTGACACTCAGTGGTTATTCCTGGCTCTGCGCTCAGAAATTGCTCCTGGACTGGGGGATCATATGGGACACCAGGAATCTAACCCAAGTCCATCTTGGGTTAGCTGCATGCAAGGTAAATGCCCTACCACTGTGCTATCACTCTGGCCCCAAGAAAAACTTTCTTATAGAAAAAATGAATTGATATGGTAAACCAGATTTCAGAGGTGAGGTCTATGTATATTTAAGTATATATACATAGATACATATTTCTATATGTCTATCTCTTTATTTACTTACCTGACCCTGCAATGCTGGTGAGCTTGCTTCGTTCAAGTGGAGGAGCCCACTTTGCCCAAATTGTAAACTGACCTGTCCAGGCCATTCCCTAAAATAAAAATCATTAAGTTCTTTCATCTCTGGTAGAATTCAAGAATGTGTTTTCACTTAGAATGAAAAAGCACCTCTATACCTGTGCCATGCCCTGAACTGTACGGATCACAATAACCAAAATCACCCCAAAGTCAGCAGCCAGTGGTGTAAAGAGGGTGAGAAGGGAAGAGACCAACAAGCCAGTACCAAGCATCTGTTTTGCTCCAAATATTCCTGCTAAGTAGCCACTTGGGATCAGAGTCAATATTATTCCATAGTTGATGGAGCTGAAGATGAAGCCCTGAGTTTCTGGGCTCCATTCATATACAGAGACCTAAGAGGGAGGAAAACAAAAAGAAAAAATTTTTATAGAAATTTGATTTTAGCCAGAGCTAATGAATGGGGTTGATGGGCCCCACTATAAAATATTATTTTTCTCTATTTTTTTAACTTTTCCAAACTTTTCTAACTACTTATGCCTTTGAATTACTTCTCTCAGAGGAAAATAAAAAAAAAAGAGAAGAAATTACAACATTAGAATGATAGGGATGTATATAAAAAGAGAGATATTGTCACCAACATCTCAACGATTTTGACAGAGCTATTACAAAGATAACTGCAACCATTGAGAGAGCTGTGAAAGAGTTTCTAGAACTCTCTCTTGACAAAGCTGGATGATGTGTTGATTCTTATTTCAAAGAATAAGAAAAGTACAACTTTACAGAATGCTCATAAAAATTAGTCTCTAAAATAAAAATCAAGGAATTATAGTCTTCCATGGCAAAAAAAATGACTTCTTAAAATGTATATTGCACACTTTTGTATTCATTATTAATGATAAAGTCCTAGTGGTGTGGATGGTGAGGCCTTTCTCAGCTTGGCCTGGCACCTGCAGCCCTTCGGCCAGCAAGTCTATCTTTAGGTGCAGGGTGACAGCAAAGAAATGATCCACAGCAGTCAGTTGAAGTTTCAGGAGAAATCCAGCTTTATTACAAGGCCTTAACCGCCATGTGCATATGACTTTTAACCTAAGCAGCCTCTTGCCTCTTTCCTGCTACTCTGCATCCATCCTGTGTCCAGTCTCTCTCTTTCCTGCATCTGCCTCTCCCCTCCCCAAAGGCAACCCCTTAATTACCATCCACAGACCCCTCCAATCTGTGGGAGGGTCTCACCATGTGGGTGAGATTAGTATATGGCATGGGCAGAGGGTAACAGCACACAAATCATCACATATTCTTCTGATGTAGCTCAAGTGAATTGTTTTTGGTAGCCCATTAGATATGTGACATAAATGTATAAATTAGAGAGATAAAATATAAAATAATATATTTTATCTACTTCAGCTAACTATAAGCAATACAGTATATAAAATTAATGTCAGACTTCAAATTTTAAGATGAACGTATATAAAATGGGACATTAAAAGAGGAAGAAATTTTGGGGCAGTCCCAGAAAGAAGAGATATTGACCCATTTGTAAAATGGCTATGATTTGTATGCTAAGAAAATGGAAAATGTATATTTGTTAAAGAACCAAACAGAAGTGAACTTGCAGCATTTGGAACTATACCAAAGGATGATAATCTTACAGGGATTCTGAGTTGCTTAAGCAAAGGCACCTCTGCAGTCTCAAGCCTTTGATGGAATTTATGAGAGCACGTGAAATAGAACCTCACTTTAGAGGAAACGTAGCAAAGCAAGTGTAGTTATGGTAACTTGAAGGTGTCCTGTATGAAGCACAAAAGTATAAATGAAAGAAGGAAGTAAAGAAGATCTGGAAGCAGAGAAATCATTACACTACAGCACATAGGATGTTGGCTTTGAGTGTAGCAGACCCAAGTTTGATTCCTGACACCCCACATGGTCCCGAGTACCCCAAAAGTGATCCTTGAGTGCAGAGCCAGGAGTAGTAAGCTCTGATTACAGCAAGGATGGTCCAACCCCCCAAAAAAGGCAAACTGGTTCCAACAAAAGCACAAGATAGCATGAGAAATATGCAGAAAGGGATAGTTGAAAAGAAAAATGCTAAAATAGGGTATGATCATCTTCTCATAGAAATATTTAATAAACATATAAACATATTTTGTTACTTAATTCATTGATTAGAGAGGAACTCCTTAAGATGTCCTTAGTGGTTCAAATGATTATCAAAGAACCACATACATATAAGCACGAAGTGTGATGTAATATAGTTTAAATAAATAGCAATATTATTCTATTCAATTGAGAGGCAGGTGGAGGAGAGAAATAAGAAAGTTTCCATGAAAAGAAAATTTATTTTCAGAGTCTTGGGCAAGAATATTTTGCATGAGTATTTGTTTTGCAAAACTGTTTTATATGTGCTACCGAAGCAAGCACATGTAATACAAAACTTTAGAAATGTAAAGTGGCAGGCCTGGAGAGATAGCACAGCGGCGTTTGCCTTGCAAGCAGCCAATCCAAGACCAAAGGTGGTTGGTTTGAATCCCGGTGTCCCATATGGTCCCCCGTGCCTGCCAGGAGCTATTTCTGAGCAGACAGCCAGGAGTAACCCCTGAGCAATGCCGGGTGTGGCCCCCAAAAAAAACAAAAAAAAAAAACAAAAAAAAAAAAAACAAAAACAAAAAAAGAAATGTAAAGTGGCTCAAAGACGATGAGAAAAGTAGATACTCATAAAGTCAAGGGGCCTGATCAATATGACAGTGGGAAGGGCATTGGCCTTGCACGTGATCAATCCAGGTTCAATCTCCAGCACCCTATTTTATCTCCAGAGTACTGCCAGGAGTAATTCCTGAGTGCAGAGGTAGGAGTGACCTTTGAGCAGTTCAAAAACAAAACAAAAATTGAGAAGGGGGCCCAGAGAGATAACACAGCGGTGTTTGCCTTGCAAGCAGCCGATCCAGGACCTAAGGTGATTGGTTCGAATCCCGGTGTCCCATATGGTCCCCTGTGCCTGCCAGGAGCTATTTCTGAGCAGACAGCCAGGAGTAACCCCTGAGCACCGCTGGGTGTGGCCCAAAAACCAAAAAAAAAAAAAAAAATTAGAAGGATGCTCTTAGACAGTACCTAGATGTTTACTGAAAATGCCCAGCAATTTATTCCATCTTAGTAGATCTTACATTTTCCCCTATACTTCCCCTCTTTTTAATAATGTTAATAAATGTTAAAAATGTTAATAAATAAATGTTGTTTTTCTTACAGAGGTACACAATATCTGAAAGAGAAAGGAATTATTACCCTTTTTCGCTTATCACTGGAAATTCATTTCTCGACAGAACCTAGATCCAAATCTTCCTCTCAAATTGTTTTCTCCCTTTCAATAGATGTATTCTTCATTATGCTTACCCCAGAATTAAATTTCTTGATGGGATTATTGTCCACAAAAAGCCCTTGGGTAGAGGCATTCACTCCATTATGCTGTTGAGTGCCATTCACCATGGCAATCATTGCAATGCTCAGACTGACACGCTGGGTAATCATGGTGAAGTTCGAGAAGTGCATGATGAGAGCCAGGCCATAGCGCAATGAACAGAAACTTGAACCTAGAGAATAGAGAGATCTACAGCCATGAGACTGCTTTCTTGGCATTTCCCCAGAGCTGAATTTGAACTATTACCTTTGAGAGTCTCACCTAGATCACCATTCTTATTACAAAAAAAGCCACCTTCCTTATTCTCTAGTTGGCTTCAAAACACCTAAATCAATAAGATCTTTTTGCCAGAAGCCTCAAGAAACTGATAGAGAAGGATGCTTATGTTGGTAGACCAGAAGTTTGATCTCAGCCACCATATATACACCATCTTATGTGGCTCTGGAGACCCCTGAGTTCTACCAGATCTGACCCAAATAGCATCACTGGTTCAAGTAATCAGTTATTGGGCTCTATCTTTCAGACTGAATATCACCAAAAGTGGCCCAACTGCACTGGGTAGAATCCAAGGAAAGAAAGAAGGAAGGAAGGAAGGAAGGAAGGAAGGAAGGAAGGAAGGAAGGAAGGAAGGAAGGAAGGAAGGAAGGAAGGAAGGAAGGAAGGAAGGAAGGAAGGAAGGAAGGAAGGAAGGAAGGAAGGAAGGAAGGAGGAAATGAAGGAAGGAAGGAAGAAGGAAAAAGAAAGAAAGAAAGAAAGAAAGAGAAAGAAAAAGAAAAGAAAGGAAGGAAGGAAGAATAAAGAAAGAAGAAAGAAAGGAAGGAAGAAAAAAGAGAGAAAGAAAGAAAGAAAGAAAAAAGAAAGAAAAAAGAAAGAAAAGAGAGAAAGAGTGAAAAGAAACAAAGGAAGGAAGAAGGGAAGGAAGGAGAAAGAAAGAAAGAAAGAAAGAAAGAAAGAAAGAAAGAAAGAAAAAGAAAAGAGAGAAAGAGTGAAAAGAAACAAAGGAAGGAAGAAGGGAAGGAAGGAGAAAGAAAGAAAGAAAGAAGAAAGAGAGAAAGAAAGAAAGGAAGGAAGGAAGGGAGGAAGGAGGAAGGAAGGAAGAAGAAAGGAAGAAAGAAAGAAGAAAGAGAGAAAGAAAGAAAGGAAGGAAGGAAGGGAGGAAGGAGGAAGGAAGGAAGAAGAAAGGAAGAAAGAAAGAAGAAAGAAAGGAAGGAAGAAGAGAAAGAAAGAAAGAGAGAGAGAAAGAAAGAAAGAAAGAAAGAAAGAAAGAAAGAAAAAAGAAAGAAAAGAGAGAAAGAGTGAAAAGAAACAAAGGAAGGAAGAAGGGAAGGAAGGAGAAAGAAAGAAAGAAAGAAAGAAAGAAAGAAAGAGAGAGAAAGAAAGAAAGAAAGGAAGGAAGGAAGGAGGAAAGAGAAAGAAGAAAGAAAGAAAGAAAGAAAGAAAGAAAGAAAGAAAGAAAAAGAAAGGAAGGAAGGAAGAATAAAGAAAGAAGAAAGAAAGGAAGGAAGGAAGAAAGAATAAAGAAAGAAGAAAGGAAGGAAGAAGAGAGAGAGAGAAAGAAAGAAAGAAAGAAAAAGAAAGGAAGGAAGGAAAAATAAAGAAAGAAGAAAGAAAGGAAGGAAGAAGAGAGAGAGAAAGAAAGAAAGAAAGAAAGAAAGAAAGAAAGAAAAAGAAAGGAAGGAAGGAAGAATAAAGAAAGAAGAAAGAAAGGAAGGAAGAAGAGAGAGAAAGAAAGAAAGAAAGAAAAAGAAAGAAAGAAAGAAAGAAAGAAAGAAAGAAAAAGAAAAGAGAAAGAATGAAAGAAGAAACAAAGGAAGGAGGGAAGGAAGGAAGGAGAAAGAAAGAAAGAAAAATAAAAGAGAGAAAGAGTGAAAGAAGAAACAGGAAGGAAGGAGGGAAGGAAGAAAGGAGATAGAAAGAAAGAAAGAAAGAAAGAAAGAAAGAAAGAAAGAAAGAAAGAAAGAAAGAAAGAAAGAAAGAAAGAAAGAAAGGGAGAGAGAGAGAGAAAGAAAGAAAGGGAGAGAGAGAGAAAGAAAGAAAGAGAACAAAATAGAAAGAAGGATGGAAGGAAAAAAGAAAAGAAAGAGAGAAAGAAAAAGAAAGAATGAGTTGAGGGCCAGAGAGATCAAACAGGGACTCAGACACATGCCTGTGCATGCAGCTAAGACAGGAAACCAACAGGGCAAGGGATGGAGTTGTCTTATTAGGATACCCAAAGAGTCTCTACAAATAGATGGATGGCATGACAGAGAAAGCAGAGGAGACCAAGGTTAGTTAATGCTGTAGATGAACTTCTGTTCTCCCAGAAAGCAGCCTGCTAACAGGCACGTGGTTTTACCTCTCCTGGTGGGAGGCTTCTTGTCCATTTGACTTCTTTGGGAAACGGTACCACACTTGGTGGTGGACTTTCCCTCTGCCTGGAATCTCTTTGATCACGGCAGGCTTTTATCTATGGGAACAAAATAGTGCAAAACAAACAAACAAATTAATTAATTAATTAATTTAAAGACACACAAAAATCAGTTTACCATGCTTATATTGCCTCCTCTCAGCAGCAGTAAGATGACTTATATTTCATTGCACACTTATTTATTGCTCTGCTCACAGATTACTAGAATTTGGAGGGGGCATACCTGGCAGCACTCAGGTTTTACTTCTGGCTCTGCACTCAGAATCACTCCTTGCAGGCTCAGGGGACCATATGGGATGCTGGGGATCAAACCCAGGTTAGTCCCGGGTTGGCAGCATGCAAGGCAAAGGCCCTACTGCTGTGTTATCACTCTGGCTTCAGATTTTTAAATTAAAAAAAAATCTGACTAGAATAAAGCTTTTTTAAAAAAATTAAATACTATGTCACTGTCAGTTTTTTTAACTTAAACCTAGTCATTCGGTTTTCTAAGGTTAGAGAGATAATACAGGAGGTAAAACATTTGCCTTGCATGCAGGAGGCCCTAAATCAAATCCACAAAGTTTGTATAGGGTCTTCCAAGCACAGCCTGGGATTACTCCTGAGCACAGAGCTACGACTAGTCCTTGAGCTCCATCAGGTATATCCCCCCATCCAAACACACCTAAAAAATAAATTCTTCAACAATCTATTCTTACATCTGTTCAATAAGAAAACGTATCCTTCCTGAATAATAAGAATTCTGAGAATAACGATCTCCCTGAGTTTTTAAATGGTCTTTTTTATATTATTATTATGATGGGTCCTAACAGAGGCCTCGTTGATAATAAAAGAAGGTCAGGACTAGGAAACATTTTGGCTTGGAACACTTTCAAGTTTTGCTGACATTTTGGGTAACAATCAATAGTTCAGTTTCTATCTAGACACTTGGATTCTAGCTAGAAGCAAATGGAGTTTGAACTTCCAAGCAAATTGAAAGCTTCTGGAGTTTGAACCTCTTTCTATTGGATTTCCATTGTTATGTAAGATCTCAAGACATGGCTGAAGCCAACTTTTTAACTGTTTACACAAAGTTTAAATCCCACTTAAAACTTTGTCACCAACCTCTCCAATATATTTTTTTAAACACTGAACTCTGGAACTGGCAAAGACTCATATTCTCTTATCTAAGTGTACATTTTCTTTTTTGGGGGGTGGGTGGGTCACACCTGGCAGTCCTCAGGGGTTACTCCTGGCTCTTTGCTCAGAAATTGCTTCTGGCAGGCACAGGGGACCATATGGGATGCTGGGATTCGAACCACTGTCCTGCATGAAAGGCAAACGCCTTACCTCCATGCTATCTCTCCGGTCCCTGTACATTTTCTTGATGAGAAACTATTGTATAGAAAATTTGAAAAGGGCCATCAAATCACAATTTACAGAACTAGGATCATGTAAAGTATCTTTAAAGATGCTCACCAGATGCTTTTTCTGCTAATATTCCTTCTTGTGTTTGTTCATATTTTAAGTGCAAACAAAATACAATAGGAAAGCCTCATTCCAAGATGGGACTTTGTACAATTTTAAATGAATTTTTAATTGTTTCTTATTAAAAAATCTATCGAAAATATTTTCTTTTAACTGGAACTTTGAACATTAAAAATAAAATGAAAATAATTTACTGGTTTTTGATCATTGTAACTGAAATCATACCACCACAAACCCATCACTTCAGTTTTCTTTCCTACTCTAACTTTAATGTTTCCAATGCTACTTTAAATTTTGGTTCAATTTGTGCCTGCAATTATTAGTGTCTTATTTAATTTGCAGGAGATAATTACAGAAATAAAGCACAGATTCTTTTAAACTTGGGCTTTTCTGTGATATTGGATTGTAAACTATTTTTCTAAAGTGATCCAGGAATCATTTGGAATTATGGAATTGATGAGGAGTGAGGCATTTAGAAGCAGTGAAATGATTTTTGTTTGTTTGTTTGTTTGTTTGAGTCATACTTGGCAGTGCTCAAGGGTTACTCTTGGTTCTGTGCACTCCTAGCAGTGCATGGGCTATCATATGGGATATCTGAGATAGAACCTGGGTTGGCTACATGCAAGGCAAACTACCCTATCTGCTGTGCTATCTCAGTGAAATTATTTTTAACCCAATTATAAGTATTGTCAAGAACAGTGTCTGGTAAGAGGGACACTTCTGAAAAATGAGTGAATCCTGACTGAGGTTATGACTCTGGGACAGAGTATATGTCTCACACATATGATTGGGTTGATTTGCACCCTCACCCCAAACAAACAAAACTAGTGGATAATCACCATCAAAGAGAAAAGAATTTAAATTATGTTAAAAGAAGAGCCTATATCTGAAAAATAATTGAGACAGTAGAGTTAAAAATAACTGATTACAATACTTGGTAATTTTGGTAATATAACATAACCAAGAAAATGATAGCAATAGCCTTTCCCCCGACCCCACACACACACCCCTTTTCTTAGTCTAGCACTTGCTTTTTGCTCGAACGTTCTTTTCATTTCTCTTAGGTTTTCTCTAATATCCAGTCTGTCTTGCATCATCTCTGTTAGTTAAAACTCCTCGTTTACTCAGAGTAAATGTTACATGTGTTCGAAAGAGCATGAACCTGAAGTTCAAAGTATATGGAGATGAAATTTGCTCTGCTGTTGAACAATCTAAATAAACCAATGTAAGGTTCATAAATGTCAGAGGAAGGATTGTTTCATTGGGAAAAAAAATAAGCATAATTTATGTCACAGAGCCATTGCTAGTCGGAAAACAGGCACAAGACACACTTTTGAATGTAAAATATTATATATTATAAAATGTATCATGTACTACTGACATAGCTACAGCAGTGATAAGCATTCACAAGACTGACGGGACTTTCATTAAATATAGGCATAGAGCAAACAAACTAAATTTCTATAAAAAATATTTTGATTAAATCAAATTTAAAATTTTGCTTTAAAAGTGGGACCTACTAGACTTGAACCCAAAAATGTATGAAAAAGGAATGTACCGGACCCAAAGAGATAGCACAGCGGTGCTTGCCTTGCAAGCAGCTGATCCAGAACCCAAGGTGGTTGGTTTGAATCCCGGTGTCCCATATGGTCCCCCGTGCCTGCCAGGAGCTATTTCTGAGCAGACAGCCAGGAGTAACCCCTGAGCACCACCGGGTGTGACCCAAAAATAAAAATAAAAAAAAAGGAATGTACCTTGCTACAAACATCAGCAAACATGGGCAGAAGTCCTTTCTTATATGTTAGGAATATTGTCACCTTCCTACCTATCAGAAAAGCAGTGCAAAGAGTCTAAAAATTATTCCAATAGTATTTTTGCCATGCTTATAATTCTCTTATAACTTGAGTCATGAAAAGGAAGTATATTGAACACCTGTGGTGGATGATCCCAGAAGGCAGGGGTATGTCAAAATGTAGGAAAGCCAACAAATGCTCTTCATAAGTTGGCATAAAAGGAGATATGTAGAAATTCTGTGTAGATATTCCCTTGCACCATTATTTCAACTGACACCCTCTCGTGAAGTCTTTTATGCTTAGCTATGTTCTGGATTCAGAATTTTCCTCCATAAAAGTCAAATGAGGTCACCTTCACTGAATCCTTTTCCTCCTGACTTTCCAACCCAGCACCAATAGGCACCAACCATAAGATCTCTGGCTTTTCTCCACTGTCTAGCGACAGCAAAAAACCAGAGGATCTCTAAAAATGTACAAGTTTGTCCTGCCTTCAATATTATGCACAAGATTGATTGTATTTTCCTTTTCTTTTGAGAGAATTTCAAATATATAGAGAAATCTGAAATGTCTCACTAGTCACAATCCCCAAATCTAAACCTTGTTAGGTAAAATCAAGGGTTTTTGTTTTGTTTTTGTTTTTGTCCCCTAGCTAAAAGGCAGCCATCTCAACAGACTGAGGACTCACAGAATCCTTTGAGATTTGACCATTGTCTATAGCACCAGAGGCCTTTGGAAGACTTGCTCAAGGTCTTGGTTGAATCAATTACCTTTTTTTAAAAAAGTCTCTTCAGTTTTGAACCAAAAACCATTCCCACGTGGACATCAGACAGCTGGATCTTCCTCCGACTTCTCCTCAAACTGTTCCTTTTCATCAATGGATCAATGATTGATTAGGAATCATTCTCAAAAAGAAGAGCACTTACCTTCACCATTAAACCCGTATTTTAAGCCCTAGACAGTAAGTCTCCCTTGAAGAAAAGGGTATTTCTGTCCTCCTCTTGTCTTACAAATAATTCTGCCGTTTCACCAGGATAAATAATGTGACCACGTGACAACCAGACAGCACTAGAGTTAGCCCTACAAAACGAGGACAGAAAGCTTGGGTTTGGCTTTGCTGCTTAATTTTTAACTTTATTTTCAAGTTCTCACTGACTGGGTGAAAATCTCAAAAAAGAGGGCACCACAGTTTTTTGCTTTAATCTGTGTAGACAACCACACAGTCAACAAATCTTTTTCCTGAAATACAGATGATCTGGAGTGAAGGTGAGGCTCCTCGGATTGGTCAGCCCCACCTTCACTTCCTGTTTTCTCTGACCTTGGGCAAGTGACTTCACCTCTTTGAGTCAGTGTCTATATTAGAAAGGTGAAAATGCAAGACTCAGGCATGGAGGGGGGTGTGCACTTGTAGAAACAATACAGAATATTTTTCCTATTTAAGGAATTTTGTTAACCCCATTAGACTTTCCATAAGCACTTACTCCCACAGCTCAATAATTCTGAATTTGGGTTAGTCCATCATCTTTCCATGAAGCTACCCTGTACCCTTCCTTCCTCCTCTTTTCTATGCACTTTTTTTTGGGGGGGGAGCCACACCCGGTGATGCTCAGGGATTACTCCTGGTTATGAGCTCAGAAATTGCTCCTGGCTTGGGGGACTATATGGGACACCGGGGGACCGAACAGTGGTCTCTCCTAGGTCAACTGTGTGCAAGGCAAACGCCCCACTGCTGTGCCACCACTCCGGCCCCTTCTATGCATTTATTAATCACATTTCTTCTTGACTCCTGATATCTCGACTAATGTCCTCTTTATAAGTCATAGCTTTAAATTATAGTTGTTATTAGATCTTAGCAACTTTGCTCCAGATCTTGATTTATAAAGAGGAGCTTTCCCTGTCTGCCAGCTTCTGGCTCCTTACTTGAGTTTTATTATATTTGGTCTCATCATCTGACCCCAGAGGATACTAGGGTCAGCGTTTGAGGTTCTCAGTTCCTCAAACTCAGTACTAACTTTTTATGGCTGCTATAGAAATTAGCACAAATTTAACAGTTGATTTCTTATCACCTTCCTATTAAAAATTAAATTAAAATTAAAAAATTTAAAATGAATTAACTGGGTTAAAATTTTTAAAAAAGGCAACACTTTCTCTGAAGATCTTAGGAGAAGTCATTTCCTAACTTTTTCCAACTCTCAAAGGTCATCTACATAGTTTGACCCCCAATTCTCTCTCTCTCTCTCTCTCTCTTTCTCTCTCTCTCTCTCTCTATATATATATATGTATATATAATATCTTTATTTAAACACAGTATTTACAAACATGATTGTAGTTGGGTTCAGTCATAAAAAGAACAACCCCTTCACCAGTGCAATATTCCCATCCCTCCCCATCTCCCTCCCCCCACCAATTCTATATTTTTAAAGGAAACATTATTGCATTTTCAAGTTTTCTCTCTCACTCTGAGTCTCTAGCTTCCTTCTTTCTAAAATTCATATTTACAACTGACTCTGGAGCAACATGAATTTGAGCTGCATAGGTCCACTTATCTACAAATGTTCCTGTGAGCGGGTAACATAGTGTATAAGTATATATAGCAGAGTGTGGTAAATATCTTTTTTCTTCCCTATAATTTCCTAGTGCCATTTTCCCTCTACCTACACAATTAAAAGATACATATAACATGTCGAAGATGTATGTTCTTGTATGACCTCTGACCAACGGAAATCTGTTGGTGGCTGCATTTGTGGGAAGTCAAAAAGTTTGGCATAGATTTTTGGCTGCCTGTGATAATCCATTTCCTCTACCATATCAGTCAAGTATCAGCTGTGAATTTGGCCTATCTGGGAAATCCAAAATAGTCTTTCTCTTCCCGTAAGGTATAGACTCTTTTGTGAATCAAGATGACATTTTCTTTTTACTTTATTTTCATTGTGATTAGGGCAATAGGGTTATGATACGGTTAACTGTTACGGTTTTGATGAATAAAGTTGCTGGGGCCTCACCATCACTGAAATGATCTAGAGTAGACCCTCAGCTCTGGAACTGTGTGTGTCTCTTCTACTCTTTTTATTTCTCCCCATCCCATTTCTCTACTGCTTGGTGATTCAGTTGTGCAATCAAAGGCTAAAGGTTTGTTCAACTCTGATACAGTCTATTCCCTTGTTTTGTTTCTCTATCTTACTGGGGTAAATGCCAAGAAGTGGGATTGCATGATTATATGGAAGCTCTATTTTTACATTTTAAGAAAGTCTCCATAGAGTTTTTCATAGTCTAAACAAGGCATTGCCACAAATAGTGAAAATATGCTCCTTTTCTACCACAATCCTGCCAGTTTTCCTGTGGAAAAATTTCAGTTTTTTTCAATAGGCATGTTATTAATGTGAAATATTTTATTGTCATTTTGATTTGCATTATCCTGACAAAAAGTGACAATGAATACTCTTTTATCTACCTACTTGCTGACCATATGCCATGTTTGAAGAAGCATCTGTTTATCAATTCTCTATTTTATGTTTTGATATTGGTTTTATGTTGTTGTTGACTTTTGTAAGTTTTTAATGTACTTTGGGCACTAGCCCTTTATCTGATGTATAGTATGCAAATATTGGTCTCCCATTTTGTAGGATGTCTTAATTTTATTGAATTTTTTTTTTTAGATCACATCTGTCCCTGCTCAGGGCTTACTACTGGCTCTATGCTCAGGGATCATTACTGGCAGATTTAGGGGATCATATGGAATGTCAGAGATGAAACTTGGATGTAACTTTATTTAAGAAAAGTGCCCTACCCATTGTTTTATCACTCTGTTCCTATGTTTCTTCTAATTTTTACCTAAGTTTTGCCACGTGAAAATATTCACTTTGATATAATTCCACTTGTTTTTCTTTTCTTTGCCAATGAAGTCAAATCATTGATGGCATGAGATATAGATTCGGCATCATATTTTACATGTGGTTATTTAGTTTCCCAACATCATTTATTGAAGAAGCTTCTTGGTTCCAATTTGTATACCCAGATCTTTTGTCACAAATTAACTGTCCATGGAGACATTTTCAAAAGTTCTATAGAGTAGAACATGGACCTTTCTGGTGAGCCTAAGCCAATTTTGAAGAATAAAAAAATCTGGGAGAATTCATAAAAAGAAAAACAACTTTCCTTTCATTCAAAATTTGGAATTTCGAATTTGTTGTAAAGTCATTGTCTTTCTGAGATACCAAGGAAAATTTAAAGAGGAAAAAAGAAAACTTTCTCTTTTTGCCTACTCTGCCCAGAAGGTGTGGTATTTAATCTAGTGACACAAAAGGTCTAACATTTAAGCCAAGGCCCAGCATAAAATGTCAGCAACCCTGGTAAAAAAGTAGTCAAGAGCGGCTCTCCAAAATATGAACAAATTAATATGACAAATAACAAATAGTCAACAGTGCTCAATGTCACAATTAAGATTCAAAGTACATTTTTCAAATTGTGTATTTTGTTTAAATCCAGCCTTTGGCTTTTGCAGTGTCCCTAAAGGAATCTTTCGTATTTTGGAAACTGCTATACCCACAGCTTTGGCACAGAATATTGCCAATGGCATATATTCAATGAACATTTATCTATGAAATGGATAAATTCTTGGACACACTCACTGTAAAATAAAGATCCACAGGTTGTGATATCACCTCACAGGCCATATTTCTAAACCCTATGCAGCTGGGTCTGAAGAAGCAGGGTAGCGGTGAAGAATTAATGCACCAAGCAGTCAGGAAAAAATGGTCATGATGTCCATGGCCTTTTGTCTCATGTTCTCTGCCTAAGTCAACAACCCAGAACACCTCTTACTTTATTAAAACCAATTCCCAATACCAGGAGTTGGTGGGGTAAGAGAGAGAGAGAAGTACTACTCAGTGGGATTTTACATATCAAAGGAAGAGGTTTAGGGAAGGAGGACGTTGGGGGAACACCTTTGTTTGGGGTTGATAGCTTGGTGTCATCTTACAATTCACCATCAAGTATTGAGATTTCCCTAACTGATCAAAACCCCAAGTCCTCAATCATTATTTTCATTTTACAAAGTAATATTAAGTCAAACTCAGTAAACTTTCTATTTCAAAACAAGTCTCCCTAATTTATCTATAAACACCAAGAATTATATATCAGAAAACATTCAAAAGCCTTAAAAAATAAGTCTGTCTTCTGGTATTACTAGTTCTTTCTAAGTAGAAATGTTCAATTCCACTTTTTTGTTGTTGTTGTTGAGAATTTGCTCCCCCCCCCCCGGGACAACGTACTAACTTCTGAGAATACCAGTTTGTTTAAGACTGACCCATGGCTTCATAGGGTTCAGAGTCCAGTGAGAAAGAGTTTACACACACACACACACACACACAAATACACACAAAACAGTTCACTAGCATGAAGGAGAATAAACCAAACAATACAGGTATGCACAGAATTCTAGGAAAGGGTAAATAAGGCCCTCTAACAACATAAGAAGGTTAGAGAAATAGTCAGTCCTAAGGTGGTTTTTTTTTTGTTTTTTTGTTTTTTTTTTTTTTAATGAGTGAGCAACACAAAAATGGCCTTCCTTAAAGAACAAAGCCATATTGCTTGGTATATTTAACATGATTAGAGTTTTAAGATAAAGGCATTGAAAGGCTTGGTAGTCCAGATACTGCTCCGACGACGCGGAGAAATGAAGAGACAGTTACTCAGGCAAAAGCTCAAGTGGGATTCTTTATTCTGGCCGGACAGGGTTCAATGCTCATTCTGAACCGAACAGAGGCAAAGGACCACATGGCCCTTCTGTTCACCCGTATATACTATAAGAAGGGGAGGGGGTATGGAAGACTTCCGCTGAGGTAATACGAGTTCCTCTTAAGGACAAAAAGGGTTAGATAAAAAGCAGGTATAAGCATAGTGGGGGCTGGTGTGACTAGTTGCTGGCTTCCCTTTTCAGCATAAAGGGAAATTGGTGAAGTGATTCATACACGCTAAACAATATTTTTCAAATCAAGTTTTCTCCCAGTAGTAGAAATAAATAGCCAGAAAAGTAAATAGAAAAAAAAATGGCAATGTTCTTTAGAACAAAAACAATAAAAATAGTTAGGAATTATTGGAACAACAAAAGTATAATTCAAAGGGAGAGAACCAAATTTTATTAACGTGCCAAGAATGCAAGATCTAGCCTAAAGGAAGACATATATTAGTTTGTGGGAGAATTTAGTATCATAAGAATGTTTTCAATATCATAAGAATATTTTCAGGTAGGCCTGAGCTAATAGGAACATAAAATAAAAATCATTTAGGAGAACAAAATGGTCAGATTCACTCTTAAGTTAAGAAAAATATAATATAATATAATAAATAAAAAGTAGGGTCAGAGTGATGGCACAGTAGGTAAATCATTTGCCTTGTACACAGCTGACCTGGGTTTGATCCTCGGTATCCCTTATGATCCCCCAAGCCTGCCATGAATGATTTCTGAGCACAGAGCCAGGAGTAACCCCTGAGCCCTGAGAATTGCCATGTGTTCCCCAAAACAAACAAAAAGAAATAAAAAGTAACTGGGAATTATTATAATGTTTTAGGAAGTAATGGGATATGCTCAGATATATATTTTTAGAAATTTAGTTGTTTAGTTGATATGACTGATGAATAAAAATTTTGAGTACACTCCTACTGAAAAGTAAGTACTAATTAAAAAGAAACATTTTTGTAGAAATAAGAGAATCACAGGTACAACCATTGAGTTTCCTCTTTATTTTCCAAGAGGGCAGTGAATTGGACTAGGGTGCCCAAAAGTCATAGTCAATTTCTTCCAGTAAGGAATTGGGAGTCTTGGTACATAGAAAAAGAGTGGCTAAGTCTATTGAATCCTTACTCATAGATAAGGGAAAGGGAAAGTTGGACATCAACTTGCATTGCTGTATCATCTCATGAATTTCGGGACAGCAGGCTAAGTCAGAACAGAGTGGGAGACTCTAGTATCAAGTAGAAATTTAGTTTAGTTTTTATACCTGCCACTTCACTTATTAGGGTACTACTAGGGTAATGACATTGGGCCCAGGTGATGATAGACCTAAGAGTTCCTTAAATTCCTGAAGCTGGGAAAAAAAATCACATTATAAGGGCCCGGAGAGATAGCACAGTGGTGTTTGCCTTGCAAGCAGCCGATCCAGGACCAAAGGTGGTTGGTTCGAATCCCGGTGTCCCATATGGTCCCCCCGTGCCTGCCAGGAGCTATTTCTGAGCAGACAGCCAGGAGGAACCCCTGAGCACCACTGGGTGTAGCCCAAAAACCAAAAAAAAAAATCACATTATCTTAATTCTACAGGCCTTATTATTATTTCATTCCCAGTTTTATTTGTTCTCAAGTAATCCTGGTTTGGGTCTTAGAATCACACCATATTTACATGACTTGGGGGGGGGGTATTTGCTTTGGGGCCACCTGGTTTGCTCCTGATTCTGGGTTCAAGAATCATGCCTGGCAGGGTTCATGGGAACATAAGAGGTGCTGGGTATTGAATGGTTTTGGTCACATGGTTTCCCTACAAGGTACCTTGTGTGGTATCTCACTGACTACATGGAATATTTGTAATGGCTCTTGATACTTTTTCCTAGTCTCTTTTCATTTTTAAAAATATGCTTAGTTTGTCTTTAGTTCCGGGAGAGATGTTTCCTGGGGACTATTCCCTACTCCTTCAGAATATGGCTCGAGATTATTACTACAGACGTATACATTTTTCACCAACAACTGTGTGCTTTCTTTTTTTTTTTCTCTCAGTTTTAGCACTTCTCTTTTAACCATATTATAGCTTCCAGGATACAGCAAACATTGCATTTTTTTTTTTAGCTCCCTGGTATAGTTTATACAAAATAAGTGACCTCTAATATAATCAGTATATCCCTAGAGTAGAGCCTAATATACCATAGAAAAATCAGCTCAATAAATGCTCATTGTGTGTATAAACATGTTTATTTCACATAAAATCACCCATACATTCTAGATTATACTTATGTATTTTCCAATTTGGTCAACTCAAAACCTGGCCATTTATTGAACACAAGGTTTGCTCTGTCACCAAGGCTCCCTGTCTCCGGACATTGTCTCTTTTAGTAGGTACATAAAGAAGAGACAAATGGTACTTTAAAACAAAAGCTAGACATAGCTTACATAGCTCTGGCCATAGGGTGAACAACAATCACCAAGCACTGTGACTCCACCAACCCCCAATTTCCTGTTTTGCTCACATTGAGAGGCAGACCTGCCCACATCTGGGAGGGGTCTTTGGCTTCCTGGTTTGCTCACCAGGAGGATAGATTGGGGGAGATTCAGAGGGAAGTTGGGGAGAGAGAGGATTCAGCAAGAGAGGTGGCTGGTAGAGACAGGTTTGAATGCGGGGCTACTTATGGAGCAGGCTTAAAAGGTTAAAAGCTTAGGAGCCACACATGGTGGCTAGTGCCTAAATACAGCTGATGTCTCCTGAAATCTGACTGCCTGTGAATGATTTCCTCACAGCCATCTTGAGATCACCAGCTGAAGGGGGATGGAGGCAGCATAGAAAGGCTTCTCTCTCCATCCCTCCATCTCACCATCCTCCACCACCATCCGGACTTTATAATTAATATGTTTTTCTACAAAGCACCTTTACTGTATAGCATTGAGTCAGGTTAACCTCCAATTCTATCTCTAGGTATTTGCAGCCCTCTTAGAATAACTACTTACAAATCTTATCCCTATTATAGCTCTTACCCTGTAATCGATCATCTTTGATAGTCTAAACTAGCCAAAATTGTTTTACCTAGGAGACACTTATGACCTTGGGGTCATTTCCCAGGAGACAGAGACAAAAAAGATAAAGAGCAAAAGGAAGAAAAACCTGTTAAGGTGTAACCATGAGCCATTTTTATGGACATGTCTGTCACAAAATTTCCCATACTTGGGTTATTGAAGGAAATGAAGAGAAAAGGAAAAGAAAAAAAAAGAAAAATTTTGCATCAACCAACACTGAATAGAAATGGTAAAAACATGAGGTTAGAGTGATTGTACTGTAGGAAGGATGGGTGTTTGTCTTGCACACAAGCTGGATGCAGGCTGTATTCAATCCCCAGCATCCTGTTTGGTTTTCCAGGGTGTGCCAGGAATAATTTTGAGTGTAGAGCCAGGAGTAGTCCCTGAGCACCAACCTCAAAAACAAACAACAACAAAAGAACTGGTAAAAGTATGCATCCTTAAATAGTTCCTCCAACTTGGGCTATTTGCAAATAGAGTGCAATTACCCAAACCTACAGTTTCTGTGACCTCACTCTTTCCTGACAGAGTTCCATCTCCACTGTAGTTTTATTTCTGAGATAATCGAACCAGAAAGGCAATGTGTGTGTGTGTGTGTCTGAGCTCAATAGTGTGGAGTGTGTGTGTGTTTCAGTTCTTTGGAGTGTGTGTGTGTGTGTGTGTGTGTGTGTGTGTGTGTGTGTGTGTGTGTGTGTGTGTGTGTGTATCTGAGCTCAATAGTTTGGAGTGTGTTTTCCGTTCTTTTCCTGTCTGTGTTCATTACAAAATTTCAGTGGCCTCACCCCTTCCTGACAGGGCTCCACCCCCATTGTAGTTTCATTTTTGAGATAATCCAAACAGAACGGACTTCCTTGTGGAGGTCTTAGAAAATGGCAGCGACACAGAGGACTGACAACAAAAAATGTGAGTATTGTGAGTGAAAAGATGTGTGTGTGTGTGTGAACAAAAATGTGAGTGTTGTGAGTGAAAAGTGTGTGTGTGTGTGTGTGTGTGTGTGTGTGTGTGTGTGTGCGTGCGTGCGTGCGCATCTGTGTGTCTGTGTTCAATCTCACCAAACTCTGTGCCTTATCTCAGCCAATCCAGGATGAGAGGTGAACGAAGTCCAAGCACTGGTCTCTGGCCACTTAGAAGAGCCCTTGTCTTTCTCCCCAGAAGTATAGCATCCCCTGCAGAAAGAAGAGGATTGTGTCCCTTTAGGGAAATAACCTGTCGAGGAATAAAACATTAATATTGTGACTTTTAGAGATTCTTTTTGTTTATTAGAAGAAGATTCTCTGTCCAATGACAGGGAAATAGTCTGATCCAAATATTCTTTATGTGAAACCCTGGTTTAATATCAGGGTATTGTCAGTTCAAAGGAAAGTTCATTCTCTAACATTCTCCTGTCTTTGTTTTAGCCCTTCACCCAATGGCATTGGGGAATGAGGAAGAGATCAACTTTAGAGAAACAGCTGCAGCAGCAGGGCAAAGGCCACTTCCCATTCTTTGTACTAGGTCCTCAAGTTCTCCTGGTAGATACTGAGGACACAGTAGGTGGCCTGCTCCAGCTATTTTTTCCCACATCGTGGATTTGACAAACTTTCCCTGTTCCAAATTTTTCGGAACTCCTGGTAGACCAGACTGGCCTAGAGAAGAGACAGTCAACTTCCCTGGAATTCAAGAATTGTGCTCTTAATCAAACCCCTTTAATTCTAACTCTCTTTTCCTCTGAAAAGTTATTGTGAATTGTCCTTTGTTGGTTGATGGTGGGAGTGTAAAAATCTGGGGGTAGAGATACAAAGTGAATTGAATGTGATTGTCTGCATGAAACACTTTATAAACCTCCATTTGCCTTTTTCGTTATTATCCACAACAAAGAAATTCAACTACTCGTTTTTCTTGATGGTCAATAGAACAGAAAAGAATTTCACATTGTCTTACCAAGTGTCAGGGACTAATTAGTCCTAACACTAAGGAATCTTCTGGAGTCCCTGGGAAAGGTGGGTGCACAGAGTTTGGCTAAGGGAGACAGAGGTCAAGGAGTGAAGTTGGGTTCAAACTCTGTTCCATTTATCCAAAGCAAAAGGTGGAGTACTTATACTCAATTTCTTGGCAAGTCATAATTTTCAGACAAAATTAATTTACCAAAAAAGGCACAGGGTCAAATTGTTTAAGGCATATTCTGATACAAGGTAGTTTTGCTTTAGAGCTGTTTTTGTTATCTGAGGTCTCTCAGCTTAGCAAGATCAGTACTCAGAGACGTGTTATTTATGTTTTGGCCTTATTCCAGTTTATGCATTCTGAACTGGGGCTTGAAATGTTTACCCATTGATATGACTGCAGGTAGGCTAACAAAACTAGATTTGAGAATGAATAATTATTCTGTAAGACTAGAGAATACTTGAATCTATACAAATAGTTCTAATAAGGTGTGTTTATGTATCTGAGTAATCTTTAAGAGAGGCTCTAAGAAAAATGAATAATTATTAGATAAAGAATATTTAAATCCACACAAATGTTAAATATGAGTAATCTTTAAAATGCCAGCTGCAGTTATGTCTCAATTAATATTTATGCTATATCCCCCTTTTTTTCTGAATGCCTTAATGCCTGTGAGTACAGGTTATTCTCCAAGCCTTCTTACAGGTGTTGCTTTTCTTACAGGTGTTGCCTTCTCTGCAAGTTTAGGCAGTGAAAGGCTCCTACAATTGTAGAGAGATTTTTGAAAAGACCTCCCTCAGGCAGCTAGGGCCTTTACAACCAAGTTCTTCTCAACACTGTAAGAAAGCTTAAATTATTCTCTATTATTTGCCCAAGAAACTTTTTACAAATATTGAACAGTCTATCTGGGCTATCATGTAGTCATGTATCATATATCCACTTACAAATATTAAATAATTTAGGGGTCAGAGTGATAGCACAGAGGTAGGGCATTTGGCTTGCATGCACCGACCAGGGACAGACCTCGGTTTGATCCCCGGCATCCCTTATGGTCTCCTGAGCCTGCCAAGAGTGATTTCTGAGCACAGAATCAGGAGTAACTCCTGAGTGCTGCTGTATGTGGTCCAAAAACCAAGTCAAACCAACAAACAAACCCCCTAAACCCCCCCAAAAAATCAACAATTTAAATGTGGCGGGTCATATACAGATACTGAATTTTTAATTTTACTTAAATTTAATTAAGAATTTTAAATGACCACAGGATGCTGACAGTTCCATCCTACAACAGTTTATGCAATGGCATTTTACACTTTACAACATTGAACAATATTCTCCAATGTTCTATGTATGTCTCAATTAGAACCCATGTCTTCTCTTAGAGAGAAGACTAGAATACCTTTCGAAGCAGAGAGGCTCGGATGAAGTGTATTCCCATCTCTGTGAAAAATTCGAGCAGCTTCAACTCTGCCTTTAGTTCCAAACTTGAGCCTTGAAGGAAAAGCCATGGCCTCGGTCACAGCTATCAAGAAGATGAGGGAGGAAGCCACCTGTTCCATTTGCCAGAAGTTGATGACAGAGCCTGTGAGCATCAACTGTGAGCACAGCTACTGCCGCTCCTGTATAGAGGGCCAGCTTGGAACTCAGATGCATATGACTGCATGGTTGGGAAGATTCTACTGTCCTAAGTGTGAGGCTCCATTTACCAGAGGAAGCATCCGGACCAACAAGCAGCTACAAAGCGTCATTGATTACGTCAAGGACATAGATGTCAAATGGTTGTGTGAAGACCATAAAGAGATTCTCAACATATTCTGTGAAGATGACAGCCAGCTCATTTGCTCACGCTGTGAACGAAAACCGGAACACAAAGGGCACCTCACAGCTCATGTTGAAGATGTACGCCAAAGCTACAAGGTCAGTATGTGTGTGTATGTATGTGTGTGTGTTTGTGTGTGTATTTGTGTGTGTGCGCGCACTAGAGGACTTCAGCAAAGTATCACATTCATGGTTTCCTTGAGGCCTCCGATTATTTTTTTTCCAAAGCTCAGAGTTGTGAAACTCAGTTCTCATCTGTTATTCACCCAAAAATGAATTTATCCTGTGTCTTCCCTGGACCTCTGTAACTTTATCAGGGTGGGAATATGTTTCCTGGCCCACTCGTTTTGCTATAATGAGTTCTTCTCTAGAAAGCCTGTTTTTACTCTGAAACAGTTCCCTATTGCATTGCATTACAATGGCAAGACCACGTGACAGAAATGGAATCACAGGAGAGACATTTTAAAATGCTCTACATTCTAGCAGGATAAACAACCAACAGATACTGCCTGGAATACTTCGATTTGGGAGGTGAGAAATAGACATGAAGGGGTGTGAAGTGATTTCTAAAAGCACATGTGTTTGGAAATGAAGAAGCAGGGGTGGGGATTAAAAAAAAAAGATAAATGAAGTAGAAAGAAAAGGTATGGAATTATTGACACAGGAACCAGATAGATACACATAGATATGAAGCTTGTCTGACTTAGCATGAGTGTGGAGAGAAAGACAAGAGATGACTATAGGAAAAGAAATTGGAGAGAAAACATTATATCAGAATTTAAATCTGAACCAAGAATCTGATTGACCACTGGGGATTTTCTCTTGTAAACTAAAGGACTGTTGACATTGAAAATAATATGCTGGTACAAACAAAATAAAAGAACTATCAAGGAGGGGCCAGAGAGATAGCACAGCAGTAGGGTGTTTGCGTTGCAAACATTTCTGAATGCAGAGCCAGGAGTAACCCCTGAGTCCTGTCAGGTGTGGCCCAAAATAAAACAAAAAAGAAATATCAAGGAGTAAGTTTCATATTCATATTCATATTCCTCATAAGAAGAGGGGAAGGGTTCTTTTTAAAGTAACATTAAAGAAAGGTAATAAAGGATTTGAAAATGAATGATGAGGCTGAAGGAGAGTTTTAGGCAGATCCTGATTTTTTTCCCCAAAGCATGGAAAGAAATCTACATAGATGGTGTCTTTCTGCCTCATTCCTACTCTGCCTTTGTTAAGTCTGAGAAATATGTTGTATTCAGTTTGGGCTCTAAGTTTCCTTTTCCATGAAGCATACAATATTGTCTTCTTTGAAGATTCTGGGCCTTCCGCCATGCCAATACAGACCACTACCACTCAGCTCATGCAGTTCCTCAAGAATCTCTCTGCAATTGCAATGGGGATGGTCCCATCAGAATTACTTTTCACCATGGCCGGCCAGATAGCATGGAGGTAGGGCGTTTGCCTTGCATGCAGAGGGACGAAGGTTCAAATCCCGGCATCCCATATGGTCCTCTGAGCATGCCAGGAGCGATTTCATAGAGCCAAGAGTAACCCCTGATCGCTGAGCGCTGGCGGGTGTGACCCAAAAAAACAAAACAAAACAAAACAAAAAAAGAATTACTTTTCACCAGAAAAGAAAAGAAGTATTGCAAGATAATTTTTGTAGGACCTGGAATCACAATGTTTAGAATATAAAAGTTTTGCCACTTATCGTGTGTATAACTGTGAGCAACTTTTTTTAAACATTTTCATCTTCGTTTACAGATGCGAATATAGATGGAGTGACATATTTTGATCCACAGTTAGGAATACAGATGAAGATAGATATTTCTATATGTATCTAGATATTTAGTAAATATTAGATATTAGGGAGAACAGTGCCATTTTACTCCCCAACACACATATTCAGGAGGTTAGAAGTGTTCAGAGCATTAATAATGTAAAACGTAAGTTGAATTGGCTTTTACACATAGCAAGGACAATTTAGTCTTCGTGATACAATGAGTTAGTTTGCTGGGTTTACCGATGACATGAGCTAATCCATTTCATATTGACAATTGCCAGAACTATTTTTGGTTCAGCAAAATATTATATTCCATGAAAATATGAGGTATAGTTTTGAAAAGATAAACCTAAAAGCTTGAAAAAAGATATTAAAAGATTTTAAATCACTTTAGTAATATTTTTTTTTACTATGAAAGCTCCCTTTTCTACTGTCTATTTCTAATTATTTCTCCTGGTATACTAATATTTTCTTTTTAACTCACCATAAAATTGATAAATTCCTGTGCATAAAACACTCTGGTTTTAGTTTGATTAGTTTGACTGCTTTGAAATTTTATTGTATAAAATTTTCTTTTGTCAATAATTATCTTGTTATATTGCAACATTTCCTGGCAAGATGTGATGACAGCTAGTACTGCTTCTGGGTTAGTAGATGAAGCTACATATCCCAGCTCAATAGTTTACCCCATTTATCTCTTTAAGTGAATTTCCTAACCCCTTCCTGTATTATATAGCACAGAAATAATATGTAAAATCCTGCTAACTGCTCAGGGTTGTCCAAGAAAATCAAATATATTCCTGCACATACATCTCTCTTCATGTTTTTCTATCAAGCATAAAGACTCAACAAATATTCAGTGTTGTTTTTAGTTGTGAAGAACTAGGATTCTCCTTATTTGTTTATTGAGAATTATAAAATTGAATAAGTTTTATTTGTTCTTTTTCCCTACTAGGAAGAGATTCAGAAAGCTACGGCAAAACTGAAACAATTGGAAGACCATTGTAATAATCTGTTGTTGTGTACAAGGGAGCAAATACTTTCCTGGGAGGTAGGAATTTGTGTAGAATTGCACCAAATGGGGGATTATTGGACAAAGCACCATGATGGGTTACTCACATTTAAATAGAGTATGTAGGTAAACTTAAAAGACAATTATTAGGGCCAGAGTAATAGCACAGCAATAGAGCTTTTACCTTGCACGCAGCCAACAAGAGATGGACCTGATTTCAATCCCTAGCATCCCAAATGGTCCCCTGAGCCTTCCAGGAGCGATTTCTGAGCACATTGCCAGAAGTAACCCCTGAGCACCACCAGGTGTGCCCCCCCCAAATAGACAATCATCATTTTAATGCCCCCTACTTGCCTATATGATGGTAATTTATATCCATTACTTTATTGTTTAGGTACTAATTGTCTAGAATTAAAATCTCATAGAGAACCTATAGTCTTTGTCAATTGGACTAACTGCTTGAATTTGCTAAATAGAATTTATACACTAGACTGTATAGAGATCTTCATACATACTCCCACTACCATTTTTAACTGACCTGGTCAAGTTTTGTGAGTGAATATTTATTTGTCCTGTTCCTTCTTTTTCTAATCTCTTTACTGAAGAAGGAAGTGAATGAGGAAACTGGAGAGATTTGTGACACCCTCTCTTGGACCTAAGTGCCTGCTGTTAGGCATGTCTCACCAAAAGGAATTCTCCCAGTTCAACTGAATCACTAGGAGGCAATACAAAAATAGCTGAACAAACTTTCTTTTTTATATGTGTGTTAAAATGTATATTATAACAAATTTACCATTTTAAAAGGGGCATTTATAGGCACTAAACACTCTTTGTTGTGCAGCCATCAGCGTTATTTATCTGTAGCACTTTTAATCACTCAAAATAAAAACTCCTAAAAAATCATTTTAGATCACTCCATCCTCTCAACTCCTGGTTCCAGTATTTTTCTTTCTGAATATAAGTAGGTATCTCATACATGTAAAAATCATGCGAACTTTTTTTTTTGTGTGTGGTTTTTGGGTCACATCCGGTAGTGCTCAGGGGTTATTCCTGGCTCCATGCTCAGAAATTGCTCCTGGCAGGCACGGGGGACCATATGGGACTCCGGGATTTGAACCCATGACCTTCTGCATGTAAGGCAAATGCCTTACCTCCATGCTATCTCTCCAGCCCCATGTGAACTTTTTTTTTTTTTAAGTTTCTGGCTTTCTTCACAACATATCAGAACATATCAGAATTTACACTGAAGCATGAATCAGAGTTTCCCTTCTTTTACAAGATTGAATCATATTTTATTATATATTATATCTATTTGATTGATTTATTATCCCTAGGCATTTTGTTTATAACCTTTACTTAAACAAATATTCTTCATTTTAGGAGAGTATAGAATTTCAGAAACAAAATATTCACTCAGACTTCGAAAATATCCATACCTTCCTGTACAAAGAGGAGATGTCTTTTATGAATAAACTGGACAAAGAAAAAGAAAAGACTAAGAAGAGATTGCAGTACAATGAAGCCATGCTGTTAAGGCAGAGCCAGGCACTCAAGAAATACATCTTGGAACTAGAGAAGAAATGTCAGGGTTCAGCCCAGAATTTGTTGCAGGTGAGGTTATGCACTTGATGGAAGAATGGAGGTGTTTGCTTCTGATCGATTATGAGGAGAATGCTTAAAAAAAGAATAGAGTATGCCAATCCTAGGACAGCAACACTAAGCTTGGTGTTTCATTCAATACTGGTGTAAGAAACAGGAAGCAGCATTTTCATGAATCTGTCAATATCTCCTGTGTACTTCTACTAAGCTCAAGATTATCCTTATGTGAAATAAACTTTTACCACTTCTTTGTAAGTATAGGGAACTCCTAGAATAGGTAAAGACAGAGGACAGTTTTGCAACCATTAATTTGTCTCTGTCCCATGTACACAGAACAATAGCTGTCTCCATATTGGAGATGAAACAAAGTAGACAGAATGAATGAGAAACTTTTCATTGATTTTTCTCACAAAATCAAAAACACTTGCTCTACAAACTCTACAGGGCCTTCTTTCAACTACATGAAGAATCCAACTTACTGAGATAAATAGCTGGAGGTAATTATTCCAGCACCCTGTATATAATATATAATGTATAATGCTATATAATAACTATATACTATAATAGTATGATTTAATATAGTATATAATATGATAGTATGGTATGACATAATATAGTATGGTATAGTATATAGAACAGTATAATATAGTACAGTATAGTATATAGTAATGGTAACCTGGAGGTTACTCGGGTTGGGAATGTCATCTAACTGCTCACACAATATGTGATACCTGCTTTCATCACATTAGTAGCAGGGGCTCTGTAAAGATTAGCCACAAGGGACCTTTTTGATCTCTATTCTGAGCTCATTGAAAAGGAAAACAGGTCACTGGAATCAAGGGAACCTTGTACATCTTCCTGTCCTTTTTTTCCCCCAAGTAGTCCAAAGCTGATGTGACCACAGTCACAAGTGCTCCTCATGGGTCTCAGGAAGAAGACAAGGGACTTAGAGACAAATAAACATCCTACCATGCCAAATAGCCCAGGGGATTGGAATAAAATCGTTCTTCAGAATTCATCCGTTTCTAATATCGGATCATTTGACTTTGGAAGGAGAGTGGATTAGCAGTACTTATGAGGTGACAACCCCCCATGAAACACTCATGCTTCCCATACTAACTGTTTGTCTTTCTTATCTGCAGGATGTGAAGGATACCTTGAGCAGGTAAGTGCTATCTGAACACAGGGAAGGGGTATTACTATTTAGACCTGAATATTCCTTTCAGTCCCACAAGAGGTCACTGGTTTCTGCTTATTAACAGAAGCTCTGCTGTGAAGCTGATTATACCAGAGAAAATCTCTACGAAGGTTCACACCGTGTGTGATGTTTCAGAACGTTATTTTGATGTGAAGAAAAAGTCAAAAGAATCTCTAAGTACTAAGTAGGAAATAATCCTGACCAATTACTGACTGCCACCTGTTTCTGGACAACCTCACAAACTACTTACTTTTCATGGCGCTGTTACACTCAGTATGCTCCAGTGCTGAAAAAGAATAATAGCATGTTGATTTTTTGTATAGATGCTTCAGTTTCCTGCTCTCCCATTTATTATGTCACATCGGGCAAAATAACCTGCTCAGTTCTCCATGTGAAAAATAAAAATGAATATTTCTCACTTCAGGGGAGTTTTTGAAAATCAAATGCATCAGCACATGCAAATATTTAGAACACACTCTATAGCATCATTTTTATTGTTCCTATTTTATTCATTTCCCAATTACATGTAAGAAAGGTCTTCAAGTATTATAAGCTGTGCTACAAATGATTCTAGGAACTGAATCCAAGTCATATGTTAAAGTTTAGAGTAGTTGTTAAGAGACATAAGTCTGATAAATCATATCAGCAATGAAGTGAGAGAAATCACAATAGTCAATGCAAAAATACAGTCGGAGAGATTACTCTTGGTGCTTGACTCAGGAATTACTCCTGGTGAGCTCTGGGGACCATATTCGGATGCCAGGAATCGAATACAAATAGGCTACATGCAAGACAAATTCCCTCCCTGGCACTATGGCTCCAGCCCCCAAACAATTGTATTTTTGCTTTGACTATTGTGGGTTTTTCCCCCCACAACATTTCTGATATAATTTGTCAGGTTTATCTAGCTTAACCATTTATACCACTGTTCACAATATGTAAAGACCTTCTTACATGCAATTGGAAAATAAATACAATAAAATATGAACTTTCCCTGTGACCACCCTAATACTTAGGACATCTGTGATTTCTTTGCAGAGATCTTTCAGTTGTTCCTCCCAATATCAATTGTTTGCTTCTTTGTGTGGTGTTTGTGTGTGTGTGCATGGCTTGAGGAAACACGTTCATGCAAGACCATTATTATGCTCTAAAATGGACCATCAAGATTCATAATAAAACCTTGAAATATGGTGAAATGATCTGATGATGCAGATGTACTATGAGGCTCTATGTCACAAAAACAAATGGAAGATTTTTGTTATGAACAATTCTTTCAACTCAAAGTTTTAGGATGAGACATGTCCTGTGAATCCTTTGTGAAATCCTCCAATCTTTCACTGGCTTCATTATTATAAGGAAGTTATACAATGACAATGTTATCAATGACAATGAATATGACAAAGAATATGAGAAAGAATAAGAAATGACAAAGAAAGCAATCATGAACCAAATGGGGAGGGCATTTGTCTTGCACACTGCTGACTGAGTTCTAGCCCTGGCGTCTCACATGGCCCCCTTTCTTCCCAGGAGTTATTCCTGAGCACAGAGCCAGGAGTAACCCCTCAGCACCAAAGCAAACCAATACCAAAACCAAAATGTACAAAGATAGCATTCACTATGGGTTGGGATGGCCCAGATTTTAGGGTACATTTTTGGCAACAGGAAAGCAGGATAATGAGATCTTCATCCTCATCCTTCATCTTCCTCTTCATTGCTGTTCCAAATTAAATATAGAAGAAGGTGAGGGGTACAGAGACAGGAGGTCCCTCTGTACTCTGGTACACAGTGATCCACTATTCATCAGGGAGAATCCAGGGATGAATTCTCTGCCCCAGGCTGTAATCAAGTTATCTGTACTCCCCCCAAAATTCCAGGAGGCTGATTTCAGCTCACACAATCTCTTCAAACACCCCCTTTCCTTCCCATGATGCCTCAGGGTAAGTCAAAGATCTCCTTTCCCAAGGCTACCTCCTGCTGCTGAAAGGCACAGGGGGCCCAAGAGAGGTTGGGAAGCAGGACACCCGCAAATGAACTTCGATGACCCTGACTTTTCTTAGAGAATTGAAATCAGTATTTCTGGAACCCATGAATGAAAGGGGGTGAGGGTGCTTGTTATGCACAAGAAAGGCAACATGGATTTGAAGTAGCAAAAATCTTTCCTTACTGTCACCAGTGATATCTATGTGGCCACAGGCTCAAGTTCTGGAAGGACATAGCTGTTTGGGAGAGATTCAGCAAGGAAGAAGGAGAGAAGAGGAGCTGGCTGAAAGAAGCTAAGATGCAGGGCAAGCTGAAGAGAGCATGCTTAAATAGATTTAAGATGATAGGAGCCACACATGTTGGCTAGGGCCATGAATAAAGCTGATGTCTCCTGAAACTTGACTGCCTGTGAGTTTTCTCCCCACCACTATCCTGAACCCTCAGACTCGCTGACTGGAGGGAGTTGCAGACAGGTGGCCTGGACCAGCAGAGAAACTCCTCACCCTCCATCTCTTCACCCCATCCCCATCCATCCCCATCCAGGGCTGTAATTCTACAATAGCTACAAGTTTATATTTTAAAACTTTACATTATTATAGTTTAGAGTTTACAATAGCGTTAAGTGTTAAGGTGCAAACTTACTGTGCACCCCATTACAAAGTGCCCATAACAAAGTGCCCATGACAGAGAGTTCCTTTTTCACCATATCCTTATCAACATTTGTTGTTTTTATTTATTTTTTTTAAATATATATTTTAGGGGCCGGCGTGGTGGTGCTAGAGGTAAGGTGCCTGCCTTGCCTGCGCTAGCCTAGGACAAACTGCGGTTCGATCCTATATGGTCCCCCAAGCCAGGAGCGACTTCGGAGCGCATAGCCAGGAGTAGCCCCTCAGCATCACCGGGTATGGCCCACCCCCCCAAATATATATATTTAAATATATGCCATTCTTATTGGCGTGTGTTGATACCTCATTGTTCTGATTTGTATTCCCTTGATATAAGTTATAATGAATAACTTTTTATATAACTTATTGACCATTTGCATGGTTCCTTCTTCTATTTCTCTTTTCCCACTTTCTGTAAGCTTTCTTATCTGTTGTTGCTGTTTTGTGAGTACTTTATAGAATGTTGATGTTAGACCTTCATTTGAAATATCACATGTGGGGCTGGGCGGTGGAGCTAAAGGTGGGGCTGGGCGGTGGAGCTAAAGGTAAGGTGCCTGCCTTGCCTGTGCTAGCCTTGGACGGACCGTGGTTCGATCCCCCGGTGTCCCATATGGTCCCCCAAGCCAGGAGCAACTTCTGAGCACATAGCCAGGAGTAACCCCTGAGCGTTACCGGGTGTGGCCCAAAAACCAAAAAAAAAAAAAAAAAAAGAAATATCACATGTGAAATTCTCCCACTTATGTGGGTGTCTTTTTACATTAGCCCAAGTTTCTTTTGCCATTTAGAACTTCAATTTCCTATTTTCCCACTTGCTTCCTTTTGTTTTTGTTGTCTTTGCCTGTGGAATCTGGTTCCTGAAGACCTTTTCAATATCCAGATCCTGGCGAGCTCTGCTAATGTGCTTTTCAATTTATTTTATGGTTTCTGGTCTAATCTTTAGCTAGGCCTTTGATCCACTTTATATATATATATATATATATATATATATATATATATATATATATATATAAATATATATGAAATTACAGATCCTTTCATTTTTCACAAATCATCCACTCTTCTCAACACCATTTATTGAACAGTCTTTCCTTGCAAGTCTTTTGTGTTTGATTTGTTCAGGGGAACAACCCATTCCTTTTTCCTGTGATTTGCACATTTAAGATTCAGTAATTTCCGAGTCAGGCCCACAGAAAGAAGCCAAGGAGTGAGCAGAGGCAGGAGTTAAGTGGCTAGGACCCTGTGGGGGCTGCAGTTCCCACAGAAACTGAAAGGAGGAGCCCCCTGCCAAGTTTTCTTCAACTTACTGATGGATTGTCCAGATTCTCTGGGTGAACCAAGATCTGATCCTCTCCCACTTTCTGTTTCTATTCTCCCGTCCTCAACTACTTTCTGGGGCCTCTGATTGGCCAGTTTTCCTTTTGGTTACTCTGCTCGCGCTTTGGTGATTCTGCAACTATTTTTGTTTCTCACAAAGATCTGAACTTTGGGGTCCAAGAACAGAACCTGTTGAACTTTCTTCAGGGAGTTAAATTGGAGATTGCAGGTATGAACGAAAGGGAGGGAGGGAAGAAGCTCAGCAGGGGTGCAAGGAGAGCGGGCCTAGGAAATGGGGTTGGAGGACGAGGGGAAGGAAACGAGGGGTGCAGGAGTGGCAGATCAGCTCGAATCCTGAGAACCCCCTCCCCACACCCCTCCCCAAGCTTGTGACTGCTGTTACTGGGCTTTACAGTGTGAAAGGCTCTTTTGCAAAAATTACAAACGGGTAAGCAATTGTTCTTGGTGATGGTGGTACTGTTTGGTTTAGGGGCCACACTCTTTGTGCTCCGTGCTCCCTCCTAGCTCCCTTTTAGGGTCACTCCTAGGTTTGTTTCTGAGGGATCATTCCTGGTGGCACCCTGGGGCCATATGTTGTGTCAGGGATTCAGACAGGCTCTGCATGTCCACGCAGGGATCTCCATGCCTTCCCACCAAATTATTATACACATTTAACCCCGGGGTGGAAAAGAAATTGCTATTTGACTATATTGACTATGAGAAATAAAGAAATGGTCATTGAAACCCTGTTTTTCTAAATGCAGCAGCGGTACTTCTGAAACAAATTCCTTGAGATTCCTAATTAGTTGGTTGAGATACCGGCCTCTTCCAAATTTAGGCCTCCTCCCAATCACTCCCCAATTTCTCTTCTCGTCACATGTTCTGGGAGGCCAGTACATGTGTCTTAGGGTGCAGGAAGCTGTTCCTCCCTGTTCATTTATTTTTTAAATCTTTTTTCTCTGCAGCTTGTTGTGTATAGCTTTTGTTGCTTATGCCATTTTATGGTGTTATTTTTGCAATTGCTGATTTATCGGCAATTTATGGTAATTCATTTGCTATTGTTTTCATAGCTGCAAGTTTAATTTGGGGCCTTTAAAAATCTGTTGGCTTGATATCTTGAGAACATAAGGAATGAATTTGAAATAACTATCTATACAGCTTTATTTTCTAATCCTAATATTTGCGAGAATCCTGGGCAAATTTTGGTGGATTCTTCTCTTTTTTATGAGCCAGACTTTGCTTCATCTTACAACTTTTTGTATATTTTACTTTTCTTTTATTCATCTCAAACTCTTTTTTAATTTTTTTATGATATTTGCAATGAAAATTAAATATCAAAAAGGACGGTGATGTTGGTTTTTGTTTGTTTGTTTCTTTGGGGTTTCTTTTGGGTCACACCTGACAGCGCTCAGGGGTTACTCCTGGCTCTGCGCTCAGAAATCGCTCCTGACAGGCTCGGGGACCTTATGGGATGCTGGGATTCAAACCACTGACCTTCTGCATGCAAGGCAAACGCTTTACCTCCATGCTATCTATCCGGCCCCAACAAATACTGTTTTTTTTTCTTTCGGCCACACCCAGTGATGCTCTGGATACTCCTGGCTATGCACTCAGAAATCGCTCCTGGCTTTGGGGACCATATGGGACACTAGGGAATCGAACTGTGGTTTGTCCTAGGCTAGCACGCACGAGGCAGACACCTTAGGCCCTGCGCCACCACTCCAATCTGGGATTGTGATGTTGGGACTTGAGTTCTGAACAAGGAGGGACACCATTCTGTAAAGGCCACATGCTTGGTCTTCACAGGCCTATTTCCATAACCACCGCCCCAAGCTCCCTGACCATACCAGATAGCCTATCAAGGAAGGATAAGGAAGCAGTAGGAAGGTAGTCCTAGACAATAGCCAATCATTTTAAAGGTCATCAGAAATCTGGGACCTCCCTATATCCTTTCCCTATTATAATCTGGGGGGGGGGGCAATTATCTCCTTTGGAAGATATCCCTGGCTGGCCTATGTGAGATCTTTCTGGCAGATGGATTAAAGTATTAAATTTTATTCTAGTTGTGTGGTCTTGTCCTTCTACTCCTGACCCATCGAATAGTGTTATTTAATTATTATCCCATCTGGGAGTCCCATTGAGCTGTAAAAACAATATTTGATGTGGGCTCCACATCTCTGAAGTTCTGCTAATTTCCTTCCTTCTCAATGGATCTACCCTGGAAATCATTGATTCTACTACTGCAAAATTTGCTTTTGAGCCCCTGGGTGTGGTTTTTAAATTTCAGTTATTATATTTAAAACTTAAGAATTTTCATTTTGAAATTTTCCTATACGTGGATGTACATGGAATCTCTTATGCTGAGTGAAATATGTCAGAGGGAGAGAGATAGACGCAGAATAGTCTCACTCATCTATGGGTTTTAAGAAAAATGAAAGACATTTTTTGCAATAATTCTCAGAGACAAAAGAGAGGAGGGCTGAGAGGTCCAGCTCATGACATGAAGCGCTCCACAAAAAGTGGTGAGTGCAATTAGAGAAATAACTACATTGAGAACTATCATAACAATGCGAATGAATGAGGGAAATAGAAAGTCTGTCTAGAATACAGGTGGAGGTGAAAAGGGAAGGAGGGAGATTTGGGACATTGGTGATGGAAATGTCACACTGGTGAAGGAGGGTGTTCTTCACATGACTGAAACCCAACCACAATCATGTTTGTAATCGAGGTGTTTTTTTTTTAATCAAGGTGTTTAAATAAAGATATTAATTAAAATAAATAAATAAAATGAATTTTCATTTTTAAGATTATATTACTACCTGGGAGTGATGTCTCAGATCCTGGCATATATTTAGTAGCTGTGACTCTTTCTAGATGGTTTTAAAACTTACCTAGGCTAGTTTACTGTAGGCTTTAGTGAACCAGTTGTTTCTCAAGCCTACAGGTACAAATAGTCTTATTTTATCATTGTTATGAGTAACTAATATCTCTTCTCAGGCTATCAATAAGCAATCAATTCATGTCTTTTTTCCCCTACCTCTGAGTGCTACTTCATTTTATACTTTTTGCTCAACAAAAAAGTTTATTATCCAGACATATTTGTAGAGTTCAAGCATCCTGTACCTTTTGCCAAAAGCCAAAGCCACTTATATTAGTTATACCAACATCAGAATTAATATAGCAATATCAATAACTAATTATTAATATCTGTTATAGCTATAGAATTATGATTAAATTAGTGATTTACTATTTTCTAAATATGAATTCTGAAATCATACGTTATATACTTAACCTAATGCCCCTTCTACCTGAGACTATCAGTATGGCAAAATCTTATTTTTCCAGGAATTAACTGTTTTGTATCACTAACCATCCAGTGGGTCAACAATAGCCTGTCCTCATTTTGAACTGTTGCTAACTCTCAAGTCTTCCACTGGCAGATTCTAGGGGGTCAACCCTTTTGGTTCTCACAGGGATGTGGCCTCCCCCATTTGTTTCCTGCCTCCCCTTCTATCTGGGTTCCATCACCCTGAACTTACACAATTCGGTGAAGAGACCCTTTCCTGGGTTCTAGGGACTTTGACCCAAGACTACCCCCTTCTCTTAGCTCTTTAATTCTCTGCCCCAGGACAGAGTGGATGTCTGTGAGAAGGCTCTTCTGCTCACTTTATTGACTTCTATTATTCTCTGCACCTAGACTTAATTAACCTGTTTTCTTTGACCTTTGAATATTACTGGTTTATAACTTAAAACTTGGTTCCACCCAAAACAAAGATCATCTCTGGTTTCTAAGTTTATAAGTTGGTTTTACCCAAAACAGAGATTTCCCTACATAGCATGTATCATGCAAACCTTCTCTCTCTCTCTCTCTCTCTCTCTCTCTCTCTCTCTCTCTCTCTCTCTCTCTCTCTCTCTCTCTCTCTCTCTCTCTCTCTCTCTCCTTTCCTCACACCCTCTCCTTCACTAGACAGATTGCTACTTGGCCACACCTATTTCACTCTCAGTTTTGTTTGGATAATTTCCTGAAGCAACCCTTGCTTCAAACCCCCTTTCCTTGGGTAGGAATACTGACTTTTGGGGCCATTATAGGGTATAAACATCAAGGTTGAGAGAATTGGGTGAGTAGGTTGTGCAAAGTCAAATGAAAACTCATCTGGCCTCAGGGTGTTTGTGGTCTGCCTGCCAAACCCCTGGGCTTGGGAATAGAGGTGCAGAGCCCAGCCTTGGACCCCCATCTCCTGGAAAGTCAAATGAGATTGTTCCTGTGAAATCCCTTGATAGACCTCCCAGTTAATTACCCAAGTATTATTTCCCCCCGACAAAGAAATAATAATGTACAGATTAGTTTTAATGCTCACTGGAGTGGAAAAGATACTCTCCCCGAGCTCTCTCACTTTGCTGCAGTTTCTGAGAAGAAGCCATTCTGCTTCTTATTCTGAGCACTTGGTCCCAACAGCCTTTCTCCACCGATGGGATGCTCTCTCATTTGTAGTCACATAACACCGCCACATACAGCCCTGAAAAGGTGCTGGGGGCACTAAGAGAAGTCAAGCCCAACTATATAAGTTTTGATGTAAATGGCCCTATCTGTTAACCACCTTCCACCACACATAGTATTGAAGGTAGATTCTCAAATCTGTTTCTTTTCTTCAGAAGCTTCGAGATTGGAGGCACAGAAAACCAGGGAAACTGTGACCAGAGGAAAGGCCATGGCCTCAGCCACAACTATCCAGACACTGGAGGAGAAAGTCACATGTTCCATCTGCCTGGATATAATGACTGACCCCGTGAGCATTGACTGTGGGCACATTTTTTGCTACACATGTATATCAACTTTAATTGATAAACAAAATGAGACACCACTAAACTATAGGTCCTACCGCTGTCCCCTGTGTTCCTCACCATTTCAAGTGAATAATATCCGTGATGTCAAACAGTTTCAAAGTCTCATTGAGACCATCAAGGAAATGAGTTGTGAAAAGCTTTGTAAGGAGCATGGAGAGAAGCTCCACCTTTTCTGTGAAGATGATTACCAGCTCCTCTGCTGGCGCTGTGAGCGGTCACCACAGTACAAAGGACATGCCACAGTTCTTGTTGAAGATGTCAGCCAAGGCTATAGGGTGAGTGTGTGGGGGCCCTTCAGTGTCATAGGCAACTGCTTTCTCTGACTCCTTAAACAGGAGACTTTTGTCTCCAATGTGAATCCCAGAATTTGACCTGGAACCTTGGTTTTCATCGCAGTCATTTTTCTGAAAAGTAGATTATTGGTAAGAGTCCACTAATTTATTGTTCATGTTGAGTTCCATGGAATGGTCAGGCTATGCCCACTGAGAACTCAAAAGTTCTCTGAGGAACTTCTGCTGTAGAATACAAATTGCTAAACCTCTCAGACTCTCTTAATAACTATTATATATTGTCACAGCCTGCTTGGTTCGGAAACTAGGGGAATCCTCGGGGGAGACTCCCTGGGAAAGGTGGGTGCAAAAAATTTGTTGAAGGGAGACAGGTCAAAGATTCAGAAGTTGGGTTCAAGCTCTGTCCTATTTATTAAATGTTAAAGCTGAAATACACTCAATTTCTTGGCAAGGTATAATTGCAGACATAACTATTTCTCAAGCTACACGCACAGGCCAAATTGTTCAGGGAAAATGTACGTTGATGGGCCCGGAGAGATAGCACAGCGGCATTTGCCTTGCAAGCAGCCGATCCAGGACCAAAGGTGGTTGGTTCGAATCCCGGTGTCCCATAGGGTCCCCCGTGCCTGCCAGGAGCCATTTCTGAACAGACAGCCAGGAGTAACCCCTGAGCATCGCTGGGTATGCCTCCCCCCCAAAAAAAAATGTATGTTGATATTTTACTGACCTAGGGTTGTTTCAAACTCCTGTCCTGTTTTTGCTCTCTGAAGTGTCAAGCAGCAAGGTCAGTTTTTCAAAGACTGATATTTTTTTTATTGTTTTAGTTTTGTTCCAGTTCATGCATTCTGATCTGGGTCCTCAAATATTAATATTTAATTAATATGACTTAATATGACTGCATTTAGGCTAACAGCAAAGATAGATTTGAGAGCGGTTAATATTCTGTAAGACTAAATAAAGAATACTTGAATCTACACAAATGCTCATGACAAGATATGTTTATAGAAATCTGAGTGGATCTTTAAGAGAGGCTTGAAGAAAAGTCCTTAGGATGTTAGTGAAGTTATGTCTTGAATAACATTTATGCTCTGTCTCCTTTTTCCCCGAGTGCTTCATGGACAGGCGACCAAGGTCTTTTAGTGCCTTAAAGCCCTCCTTTTTGTGGGTACAGGCGGCTTTTGCAAGCACCCTCCCTTGAGGCTGCTTTTTCAAAAGGGCTCTCCCTTAAAGGTACAGGCGGCTAGGGCTTTTTTAAACATGGTGCCCCACGTTGGTCTCAAGGTCAGAGTTTACACAGGAGTGGATGTAGCATTATATGTACTTTTTAAAACAGGACCCAGTGTGATAGCACAGCACATAGGATGATTGCCTAGAACAGTGGTTGGCAAGCCGAGGCTCGCAAGCCACTTGCAGCTCTTTACACTTTTTAATGTGACTCATCTGTGTGCCTGGCGGCCACTCCAGGAGTCAGGACTCTGCTCCTAGACTCTGTCAGTTCGTGCCCTGTGTGCAGCCCCATGGCTGGCTCCAAGAATGTAAGATAATACCCAGTATCACCCCCAAACAAAGGTGTTCCCCCCAACATCATCCTTTCTTAAACCTCTCTTCCTTTGATATGTAAAAGCCCACTGAATATGTACTTCTCTCTCTCTCTCTCTCTCTCTCTCTCTCTCTCTCTCTCTCTCTCTCTCTCTCTCTCTCTCTCTCTCTCTCTCTCTCTCTCTCTACCTGAAGCCTCTTGGTATTGGGAATTGGTTTTAATAAAGAAAGAGGTGTTCTAGCTTTTTGGGCTCGAGGCAGAGAGTACAAGGTAAAAGGCCATGGACTCCATGATCATCCTTTCCTGGCTAACTTGGTTTATTATTTCTTTCCTGCTACCCTGCTTCTTCAGACCAGGTTGGGTGGGGTTTAGAAATACAGTGCCTGGGGCCGGAGAGATAGCATGGAGGGTAAGGCTTTTGCCTTACTTGCAGAAGGTCGGTTGTTTGAATCCCGGCATCCCATATGGTCCCCTGAGCCTGCCAGGAGTGATTTCTGAGCATAGAGGCAGGAGTAACCTCTGAGTGCTGCTGGGTGTGACCCAAATACAAAAAACAAAAACAAAAACAAAAAATACAGTGCCTAGAGTGATCTTAAAACACATATTTTATTTTGCACAAGAGTGGGCCATCTTCCATAAGGGATTCTCAACCCAGAGTTTTCTTTTCCGTGGATTCTCATGTGCAGAGTACTCATGATTAAAGTTATGAGCTAATGCCCTTAAATGCTGTTTTTCGTATTGATTATGACTTTCTGTGTAATATAAGTGGCAATCAGAAATTTTTTGAAAGAGTAGAAACATTTCAATATCTCCTTCTCAGACACAGCTATCCCAGAATCAGATTCGTTTTTGAACACATCCATCTTATGTCTCACTGTAAAAACTACTTGTGAAACTCCCCTGCAGAGAAATATTAAGTTCATAGAGAAAATGAACAATGTCTGCCAAATACGCAAGCTTAGCTACCCATTTCTTGTCCAACTGGGGCTGTACAAAGTCAGAGTTCTGCTCTCACAGAAACTGCACTATTTCTTCCCTCTTGCCAATAAGGCGAGAGAGCACCCTTCCCCTTAACAGTCACTTTACTTCCTCATGGAGAAAATGCTAGTAATGGGCATCCATACTCTTACCCAGGGTGGTGAATAGCCTAGATTTGATCACTATTGTGAATTTCACAAATTATCTTTACTGTGTCATCTGTCACAGAGTTTAGTTCAGCAGGGAGTTTTCTTGAATCCAGTCTATCATACAATGAGTGGATACAATGTACGGGTGTGCAACTTCTGTTTTTATAACTTCACAAAAACACTGAGCCATGCACAGTGCATCATCTGTACATACATCAACACATCAGATTATTATTCTGAGTGAAATGAGTCAGGAGAGGTGTAGACACAGAATAAACATTTGTGGCATATAAGAATAATAAATGGCAATATGGTAATAATATCTAGAGAAAATAGGGATGAGGGACAGGAGGACTAGTCCATGATAGGAAGCTTGCCATAAAAAGTGGTGAGTTCAGTTAGAATAGAGGAAGGTATATTATGACATTGATAGTTGGAACTTATCATTCTGGACAAGAACTGGATGATGAAAATGGATAAGTGACATGCATGGTACCCTTTAATTAACAATATTGCAAACCACGGTATCATAAAGGAAATTTTGCAAACCTCAGTGTCATAAAGGAAAAGAGAGATAGAGAGAAAAAAGCAAAATGCCTGCCCCTGATATAGGCAGAGGCGGGTGAAGGGGAAGGAAACAGAGACATTGGTGGTGGGGAAAGTGCACTGGTGAAGGGTGGTGTACATTCTGTGATTGAAACCCAAGTATGAATAATTTTGTTAACAAATATGCTTAAATAAAAATATCTTTAAAATGTTTCAGGCACTCTATCATAATTTCTTTATGATATGATATCATATGCCTTTAACAAAGTGCTGTTTTTGTTTTTGTGTGTATTTTAGTTTGGTTTCTTGCAGCACACATTAAAGCAGAGGTCCTCAAACTATGGCCCGCGGGCCACATATTGTATTTGTATCTGTTTTGTTTCTTCATTGCAAAATAAGATAGATGAAGTGTGCATAAGAATTCGTTCATAAGTTTTGTTTTTACTATAGTCAGACCCTCCAATGGTCTGAGGGACAGTGAACTGGCCCCCTGTTTAAAAAGTTTGAGGACCCCTGCTAAAGTGTCAATAGATTTTTTTTTTCCTTTCAGTGAAATCACTACCTTTCTCTGGAAAACTGCTCTTGCTTTTAAAGATTGTTAAAAGGTTTTTCTCTTTTACCTGTTTCATCTCCATATTTTAGGGTTTCAAATTTTCAGCACATTTTGGTTATCAAGAGGAAACGTTTTGAAACATTTTGATTCCTTATTATCAGAAATTAAAGCATTTTTCCTTGAGAAGGGTGTTCACTATCCAGAATTAACAATCAGTGGATTCAAAAACTGTATTTCATAGTGGATGTTACTTCACATCTAAATCAGCTTAATCATAAACTACAGGGGAGAGGAAACACACTTTTTTTGATATTAGAGGAAGTTATTTCATTTGAAAACAAATTATCTGTTTTTGCTCAAGATTTTGACAGAGAAACTTTGATTCACTTTCCAAGCCTGTTGAAACACCGCCAAGAAAATAATTCAGATATTGACATTACCTATTTTAAAACAGCACTTTTAAATATGAGGGACACTTTTCTCAAGAGGTTTCAGGATTTTAGAAACAGCAAAGCGACGTTGGCCTTTGTTAAAAACCTCTGGATGCCACTGTAATGGAATTAATTTTTTCTCCCTTTAATATCAACATTGGCAACTTTGAAATGCAATTTCTGAATTTAAAAAAAAAAACAAAGAACTGTGGAGCTCAAAATTTGAACGTCTTTGTGCTAATTTAGAAAGATTGGAGAAACACAAATGTGAACTTAGTTCACAACACAAGTGGTCTGCTTTGAAAGACCTGGAGAAGGAAGATATGTTGATTTTTAACACCTGGAATAGTATTCCTGACTCATATAATCAACTAAAAAAGCTAGAGTTTGCTGTTCTTTCCTTGTTCAGGTCTACATATTTATTCGAAAAATTATTTTCAAGCATTAATCTTATCAAGAGTAAATTGAGAAATCGTCTCATCTGAGAACCTGGAATCGTGCCTAAAATTAAAAACAATAACATAAAAACCTGACTTACTCAAACTATCCAAGGAAATGCAAGGCCAATGTTCACATTAGTGTTTGTGACTTTGTCAGTCATTGTTGGGATGTAATTTTCTCTACGTTGTAAGGCAAATTTTACGGAATTTAATGTTATCGATAAAAAAATATCATTATACCTGCGCAAGAATGACACGCAAATTTGTGAAGCATTCCATATTTTTAAAAAAATATATATATCATTCAGGGGCCCAGAGAGCTAGCACAGTGGCGTTTGCCTTGCAAGCAGCTGATCCAGGACCAAAGGTGGTTGGTTCAAATCCCGGTGTCCCATATGGTCTCCCGTGCCTGCCAGGAGCTATTTCTGAGCAGACAGCCAGGAGTCACCCCTGAGTACCGCTGGGTATGGCCCAAAAACCAATATATATATCGTTCTAAAGTTTTTGTTTTATTAGTTGTGTTATTTGTATCCCCCCGACCTATGGGGATACTTGCATGCAGAATATTCTCAATAAAAACTTACTGAAACTAAAAATAGTGCACCATACAATGTATTTTTGGTTTTAAAAATGTGACACTCAAAATAAATTTCCGTCGTGGTTTTGGCAAGATTTGGCTCAGTTGAGAAAAAGGTTGCCCACCACTGGCCTAGCATTTAGCTGACCTGTATTTGATCCCCAATGTCCCATATGGTCCCCAAGCCTGCTAGAAGTGATTCCTAAGCTAAGAGCCAGGAGTAACCCCTGAGCACTGCTGATGTGGCCCCAAACAAAAATAAAATAAAACAAAATAAAACCCATAATATAAACATGTAAACTCAGGGACAAAGACACAAAGGCTTTTAGATATTTAGTGTCTAGTAGGATGAACAAACCAGGGAAGTATTTCTGCCTCAAGTCCATGGGTAATGGGAAGGAGGTCAGTATGATGTGTATCAGAGTATTGAGAGAAACTTCCTGGAAATGATCCTGAAAGACATAGACAAGTAACAATCTATGGAAGTGTGGAGAAAAATCAATTACTATAGAAGTGTGATAAAATCTTCTTGTAGATGATACTTAACTTTTCTGTTTAATGCACACACACACACACACACACACACACACACACACACACAGAGGACAACATGATAGGGGCAGGTATTTTTTCACAAAATTCAATCTGTATTTGCTTACGGAGTTAAACATCTCAATTCTGTGCGTGTTTCTCTACTGTTCTGTGTCCTGAACCTCTCCTGAGTGGGCTGAGAAGGGCCCAGCAAAATTGCTCACCTAGAGGCTCCAGAAGAGCACTAGCTCCTCTTTGCTTCATGGCCATGCACTCTTTCTAAAGAATGAACCCCAAGACAGCACGCAGGAAAAAAATAACACTACAAGTGTGACAATGGTGAAACCTTGCAGGCAAACACCATGCACAGAGAATGAAGATATCTCTGATGACCCCAAAAATACTAACCATCTGACTAACCTCTCAGATAAGAAGTTTAGAATAGAAATATGGAGGATCCTCATGGAAATCAAATAAATTAAAGCTCTATCTGAACAGAACACAAAGACAGAAATCAGAAAACTCCAAACCAAACTAACAGATCTGAAAAACACTGTAACTCAACTGAAAAACTCAATGGAAAGCCTCTGTAGCAGGGTAACAGCAGCCAAGGACAGAATCAGATAACTGAAAGATGAAATGCAAAGCAACTTCATACAGTAGAAGAGATTGGAAAAGAACCTTAAGGCAAACAATCATACAATGGAAAAAGTACTAAAAGAATGTGAATAAATGAAAATAGAAGTCTTTGATAAACTCAACAGAAACAACATAAAAATCATTGGAGTCGAATATATGAGGGAAACGGAAAGCCTGTCTAGAGTACAGGCAGGGGTCAGGTGGGGAGGAGGGAGATTTGGGACATTGGTGATGGGAATGTTGCACTGGTGATGGGTGGTGTTCTTTACATGACTGAAACCCAAACACAATCATGTATGTAATCAAGATGTTTAAATAAAATATAAAAAAAAATTATTGGAGTCCCAGAGGCCCAGGAAGGGGATCCACAGGAAGAATCAACAGTCAAAGACATCATCACAGAGAAATTCCCAGAGCTAAAGACTGCCTGCAATCAAATCCTGCATGCCCGAAGAGTAGCAGCTAAAAGAGACCCAAAGAAAAACACCCCAATACACATCCTAGTCACAATGACGAATCCTACATATAGAGATAGTATACTGAAAGCAGCAAGATCAAAAAGGAAAATTACATTCAAAGGAGGATCCATAAGATTTACAGCAGACATGCCACAAGAAACTCTCAAAGCCAGAAGACAGTGGTGGGATATTGTGACAAGAATAAATGAAATGGAGGCTGCAACTAGAATACTGCACTCAGCCCGACTCACATTCAGGTTTGAAAGAAGAATACATAGCTTCATAAATAAGCAACAGCTTAGAAACTTTACAGATGCAAAACCAGCCTTAAAGGAAAAATTGAATAATCTACTTTAAGACAAGACAGACCAACAGACACGCCAAACTTATACACAAAGATGACATTAAATCCCATGACAATCATCTCCCTCAATGTCAATGGACTAAATGCACCAGTTAAGAGACACAGAGTGGCTACATAGATCAAAAAAATAAATCCAACCTTCTGCTGCCTACAAGAAACACACCTGAATAGTCAGAACAAACATAGACACAAAATCAAAAGCTGGAGGAAAGTTACTCAAGCAAACAACACCCTGAAAAAGCTGGGGTGACCATATTAATATCAGACGATACAAACTTTACACTCAGAAAAGTTGTAAGGAACAAAGATTGACACGTCGTACAAATCAAGGGATATGTGCAACAGGAAGAAATCACACTACTAAACATATACGCACCCAATGAAAGAGCAGGAAATCATCTAATACAATTACTGACAAATTTGAAAGAGGATATTAATAATAACACAATAATAGTGGGAGACCTCAACACGGCCCTATCAATGTTTGATAGGTTAACCAGACTGAAACCCAATAAAAATATACTAGCCCTGAAAAGAGAAATAGAAGAAAGAGGCTATATATATATATATATATATATATATATATATATATATATATATATATATATATATATATATATATATATATATAACACTCCATCCCCAGAAACCTGGATACACTTTCTTCTCCAATGTATATGAGTCATTCTCCAGGACAGACTACATCCTGGCACATAAAACATACCTTCATAAAATCAAGAGGATTGAGATATTGCAGGCTACCTCCGCTGACCACAAGGCTCTGAAATTAGATGTGAACTACAAAGGGACACAGAAGAAGAATGTTAACAACTGGAAATTAAACAGCCTGCTACTGAACAACCAGTGGGTCCAAGATGAAATCAAAGAAGAAGTCAAAACTTTCCTGGAAACATATGACAATGAAGACACAAACTATCATAATCTATGGAACACAGCAAAAGCAGTACTGAGAGGAAAATTTATAGCTTTGCAAGCACACATGCAAAAGGAAGAAGGGGCATACCTCAATAGTCTAATGACACAACTCATAAAATTAGAAAACGATAAACAAAAGGAACCAAAAATAGGGAGGAAGGAAATAACAAAGCTTAGAGAAGAAATCAATGAAATGGAAACCCAAAAACAATCTGAAAGATCAACAAAAGCAGAAGTTGGTTCTTTGAAAAAATAAGATTGATAGACCATTGGTAAAACTCACAAAGAAAGAGAAACTTGATAACTCGTATTAGAATTGAAAAGGGGAGATCACTACAGATATTGCAGAGATCCAAAGGGTAATCAGAGACTAATATGAGAAATCTATGCCACCAATATGAGAATCTGGAAGAAATGGATAAATTTTTGGACTCCTATAACATTCCAATGTTGAAAAAGGAAGATGTAGCATATATAAACACCCCATCACTATTGAGGAAATTTAAATGATAATCAAATATCTGCCCAAAAACAAAAGCTCAGGCCCGCATGGATTCACCTATAAATTCTTTCAAACATTTCAAGAGGAACTACTACCAATCCTAGCCAGGCTATTTCATGAAATTGAAGAACCAGGTACACTTCCAAACAGCATTTATGAAGCCAACATCATCTTGATACCAAAACCAGACAGAGATGCTACCAAAAATGAAAATTACAGACCAATATCCCTGATGAACACAGATGCAAAGGTCCTCAAAAAAATCCTGGCAATTAGGATCCAATGCCTCATCAAGATCATTCACTACGATCAAATAGGTTTCATCCAGGAATGCAAGGATGGTTTAACATCCGTAAATCTATCAACATAATACACAACATCAACAACAATAAAAATAAAATCACATGATCATATCAATAGATGCAGAGAAAGCATTTTATAAGGTCCAACACCCATTCTTGATACAAACTCTCAGCAAGATGGTAATGAAAGGAACCTTTCTCAATCTAGTTAAGGCCATCTACCACAAGCCAATGGCAAATATTATCCTCAGTGGAGAAAAACTAAAACCCATCCCTCTAAATTCTGGTACAAGACAAGGCTGTCTGATCTCACCACTTCTCTTCAACATAGTACTGGATGTACTTGCTATAGTGATTAGGCAAGAAAAAGATATCAAGGGAATCCAGATAGGAAAGGAAGAAGTCAAGCTCTCATTGTTTGCAGACGACATGATACTTTACTTAGAAAACCCTAAAGACTCTACCAAAAAGCTTCTAGAAACAATAGATTCATATAGCAATGTGGCAGGCTACAAAATTACCACACAAAAATCAATGGCCTTTTTATACACCAATAATGATAGGAAATAAATAGATATGAAGAAAACAATCCCAGGGGTTGGAGAGATAGCTTGTAGGTAAGGTGTTTGCCTTGCATGCAGAAGGACTATGGTTCAAATCCCGGCATCCCATATGGTCCCCTGAGCCTGCCTGGGCGATTTCTGAGTGTACAGCCAGGAGTAACCCCTGAGCACTGCCAGGCAGGTGTGACCCCCCCCAAAAGAAGAAAATAACCCATTCACATTAGTGCCACACAAACTCAAATATCTTGGAGTCAACTTGACTAAAGATGTGAAGGACCTATACAAAGAGAACTATAAAACACTGTTTCAAGAAATAAGAGAGGACATTAAGAAATGGAATCACATACCCTGCTCAAGGATTGGCAGGATTAACATCATTAAAATGGCAATACTCTCCAAAGCATTATACAGATATAATGCAATTCCTCTAAAGATACCCATAACATTCTTCAAAGAAGTGGATCAAACACTTCTGAAATTTATTTGGAACAATAAACACCATCAAATAGCGAAAGCACTCCTTGAAAAAATAAATATGGGAGGCATTACTTTCCCCAACTTTAAACTTTGTTACAAAGCAATAGTTATCAAAACAGCATGGTATTGGAATAAAGACAGACCCTCAAACCAGTGGAATAGGCTTGAGTACTCAGATAATGTTTCCCAGACATACAATCATGTAATTTTTGATAAAGGAGCAAAATAATCCTAAATGGACCAAGAAAAGCCTCTTCAATAGGTGGTGTTTGCACAACTGGTTAGCCATTTGCAAAAAAGTGAACTCAGACTCTCAGTTTACACCATGTAAGAAGGTATAATCCAAATGGATTAAATATCTTGATATCTGACTTGAAACCATAAGGTATATAGGATAACATGTAGGTAAAACACTCCATGACATTGAGACTAAAGGCATCTTTAAGGAGGAAACAGCACTCTCCAAAAAAGTGGAAGCAGAGATAAACAGATGGAACTATATTAAGCTGAAAAGCTTCTGCACCTCAAAGGAAATAGTGCCCTGGATACAAGAGCACTGAGTGGGAGAGGGTCTAATATCCAAAATATACAAGGCACTGACAGAACTTTACAAGAAAAAAACATCTACACCCATCAAAAATGGGGAGAAAAAATGGACAGAAACTTTGATAAAGAAGAAATACAAATGGCTAAAAGGCACATGAAAAAATGCTCCACATCACTAATCATCAGGGAGATGCAAATCAAAACAACTATGTGGTACCATCACAAGCCACAGAGATTGGCACACATCACAAAGAATGAGAACAAGCAGTGCTGGCAGGGATGTGAAGAAAAAGGAACTCTTATTCACTACTGGTGAGAATACATTCTAGTCCAACCTTTCTGGATAGCGATAAGGAGATTCCTCCAAAATCTGGAAATTGAGCCCCCAAATGATCCAGCTATACCACTCCTAGGGATATACTATAAGAACACAAAAATACAATACAAAAATCCCTTCCTCACACCTATATTTATTGCCGAGCTATGTACAATAGCCAGACTCTGCAAACAACCAAGATGCCCTTCAACAGATGAATGGCTAAAGAAACGGGTACATATACACAATGGAAAATTATGCAGTCGTCAGGAGAGATAAAGTCATGAAATTTTCCTACACATGAATGTACTTGTAATCTAATATGCTGAGTGAAATAAGTCAGAGAGAGAGAAAGACGGAGAATGGTCTCACTCATCTATGGTTTGTAAGAAAAATAAAAAACATTTTTGCAATAATTCTCTGAGACAAAGAGAGGAGGGCTGGAAGGTCCAGCTCACGACATGAAGCTAGCTCACCACAGAAAGTGGTGAGTACAGTTAGAGAAACAACTACACTGAAAACTATCATAACAATTTGAATGAATGAGGGAAGTGGAAAGCCTGTCTAGAGTACAGGTGGGAGTTGTGTGGGGAGGAGGGAAATTTGGAACATTGGTGGTGGGAATGTTGCACTGGTGAAGGGGTGTGTTCTTTACATGACTGAAACGCAACTACAATCGTATTTGTAGTCAAGGTGTTTAAATAAAGTTACTAATTAAAAAAAAACAACAACAAAATCTCAATTCTGGTTGTTCAAAAATAATATTAAAAATCCCACCAATTAGGCTGCCTTCCCAGTGTTATCAACTATATTTCTGCACAAACTTCAGCATGTTTTCTCTTAAATTGTAAGGAATCTACAGATATTTGATATTACTCTATATTGTTCAAGAATGTAATTCAGTGTTACTCTTGGAGGACTGGCATTCCTCATCAGTGACTAATGATGATTCATCAGATTGGCTGCACCTAACTTAGTCACTTTTTTCTTTAGGAAAAGTTTCAGAAAGTTATAAGAGAACTAAAGCAGCTGGAAAAACAATGTCTGAGTTGGAAGACAATTACAAACAACAATATAACTGAATGGAAGGTAGGAATTGGAATTTTTTGTTTATATATCTTTTTAAATTATGTGTAATTATGGCAATAGTTTACATTGTTATTTTTTGGACCATATTTGGAGGAACTTAGGACTTATTCCTGGCTCTATACTCAGGTGCCAGAGATTGCATCTTTGTCAACTGCATTGCAAAACAAACACCTCCTGCTGTACTGTCTCTTCAACCCCTGGATATTCAATTATTTATGGAATTATTGATGTATTCCTTTCATTGGCAGTTAGATTTTGCTGGTTAGTGAGCCATTTTTCCCCTTATAAAAGTTTTCTTCTGACCTCTGCTCCTTTTATTCACAAATGGATATTAAACTTGAGCTCTCAAAATATACTTTTGGGGGGTTGTCACTTTTTTTGGCAATGCTCAGGACTTACTCCTGGCTTTACACTCAGGAATCACTTTTTGTGGTTTTCTGGGGATCATATGGGATGGTGAGGATCAAATCCAGGTATGATTTAGTGGGCAATACAAACACACTATCTGCTGTCCTCTCTAGCCCCTTTTACCTCCTTTATATCTGGTATCTTAGAGAGTCAGAGGACTTTGATTCTAACTAACAGAAAGAAAACTATCAGTCTCAGAGTTAAAATTGTCTATGTTCCTTTCATAAAAGTTCCATTTCATCGTGAATTAGGATTCTTCTATCACAGCTTCTCAGCTACTGACACATTGTAAGGACTTTTGAAAAACTTTAGTTGGAAATTCCAATTCTGTACTCCCAGAATGAAAGCTAAAACCTCATAGAGGTAGATTTTTCTCATACTCACTTTAATTTTTTTATTTTTTTAATTAAAATCTTTTTTTATAGATTAGGTAACATGGTTATAATAGTGTTCAAGTTTTCTTTTCTTTTTTTTGTGTGTGTGTGTTCAAGTTTTCTATTGTACAAAGTTATTGTACCCACCACCTAAGTGGCTTTGACTCTCCATCACTGTCTTTATACTGAATCTGATCAGATTATCATTAGCCCTTTACACTTCACTCCACTGATTTTTAATTAGTTTTGTGATCCAGGGCCAATGATATATTATTGTGTTATTTTTAATATGCTATTGTTTGATGCTGTCTATTCTCCTGTTAAGTCTTCATTCTGCAGATGAGTGAGATATCTCACAATAGTTCTCCTTCTGACTTATCTTGCTTAACATAATCCATTCACTTTGCAGCAGACTACTTGATTTCATCTTTTCTTATAGCTGCATAGAATTCGTGTGTATGTGTGAGTGTATGTGTGTTCAAGCTACATCTTATTTTCTCACATATCCTAGAATATTAGTTCTTTCCATTGTTGGGGACCGGATAAGGCAGCCCCCTGTTTTGAGACCTCTACAGGATTCTGCAGGGAGTCTCGGTGTGACCCAGGCCTGACATGGTGGCTTGACCCTTTGGGAAGCCAAGAAGAAGACTACACATGTTCTGCCATGGTTTAGCTAGAAGACTACATCCTCTTCTTAGTTCTGTGTTCTAGTGAACCATATGAGGAACTAGGATTGCTGAGGATGGCTTGTGCCAAGATTTTTGCTTTATGAACAAATATTTGCTTGCCATGTTATGAGATAATTAGCAGAGCTTGCTTCAATAAACTTGCTGTATATTCTATACAGTCCTCTCTAGCCTGTTGTCCAGCTCTCATTCCCTCTCTCGGGGTCTCTGCACTCAGGTTGTGGCATTTCCGTATCTTTATGTACTAAACACTAGAGTGATCATAGGTATCTTTTCAGAGTAATGTTCTATGTTTTGACATCTGTGTCAAGAAGTAGAATTTGCTGGGTCATATGGGAGTTCTAGTCTTATTTTGTTGTGAACATAGAAGGAGAACATATGGCTTCTGGGAGGTATAGATAATCATCAAAACATTCTATAGAAATCATTGACATCCATAAGACATCCATAATGTCCATTATGTCTATCCATAATAGACATCCATAAGACAATGATTACAATACTTATTGATCTTTACCAGAGATCTCACTTATTTTTGGCCTACAATTTAACAATACAATAACTTCCCAAAGTTTCCTAAGTCTGCTGAACCAGCTTTGTGGCTTGAATGCCCAGGTCATCTCTTCCAGAGGGGTCTTTTGTGTTAATTTACTGCATGCCTAAATTGAGTATTGTTTTGATGTAGAGATTATCTTTAAAACCAAGTGACCATGGCTTAGGGCCAATGCTCTGATTCTTCAGTAATTTTCACGTTCTTATCTCCTATAGCATTCCTATAATGATTAGGAAGGCCTGGAATAATCAGACCTCAGCACATTTAATTGGTAACTAAAATACAGTTTTGATTTACAAAAATCTTGGTAGTCTTTAGAGGGACTCAGATGTCCTTAGGATGCTAGTAACACTGTTTCAATTGAGAGGGGTGAATTTATGCCATGACCTCTATCAATATCCCCTTTTACCTTAAATATATCATGGCAATTGTGGATACAGGGGACCAAAGGCTTTTTGAGCCTAGTGCCCTCCCTTAGTCATGGCCTCTAATCTAGGGTTCCTTATACAGAGGTTGTGACACCAAGCTTTAATTTGTGTTTGTTTCTATATAAACTTCATATATGGGAGCTTTACATGAGTAAACTCATAAAATGTATGTTATAGGAGAATAATAAAATACTCTTGTTTCCGAATTGCTTCATCTAGTGCAATATCTTCAATGAACATTTTTCTTCCTCATCTTATTTCCATACATATTTTTAGAGGTGCTCAGAATTCAATTTAGGGCCTCACTTTAGTTCCCTCCCCACAAAGGCTAAATAGTATCCTATTGTTTTATATACCTCATTTACTTGTGCATTTCTTCATAGATGAACATTTGTTTTTTGGTTTTGTTTTGTTTTGTTTTTTTGGTCATACCTGGCAGTGCTCAGGGGTTACTCCTGGCTCTACACTCAGAAATCACTCCTTTCAGACTCAGGTGACCATATGGGATGCAGGGATTCAAACCAATTCCTTGTGCATGCAAGTCAAATGCCTTACCTCCATGCTATCTCTCCAGCCCCCATTTGGTTTGGTTTTAAGCCTCTAGATAATGCCTTTTTAATTCTAGGAGAAGATACAGTCTCAAAAAGAAAAAATCCAGCTTGACTTTAATATGTTCTATACATTTCTGAAAGAAGAAGAAAAATTTTATTTATTAAGGCTGGAGGTAGAAGAAAAGCAGATCCTGCAGACTCTGGAGAAAGATGAAGCTGGGCTGCTGAAGCAGAACCAGGATATTTGGAGACTCATCCTGGAGCTACAAAAGAGATGCCAGGGCTCAGCCCAGGATTTGCTAGAGGTAAGAGTATGCACTTGGAGGGAAGAAAGAAGGCTCAACAATTCTCTGGGAAATAAGAAGTCAGTGTTTTGGATACACCAGTGACTGCTAACCATAGAGTGTCATTATAGGCATCTGAAAGAGACATTCTCTCTGATGGTTATGGAATGAGGGGGTGCTTGGCCTATTGAAGCCAGAGCCTAACTTTGGCCACCATTTGTTGGACACTTGTGTGTTACCTATTGTGCACAGATCTCTGGCTGTCAATCTGTTTCCTTGGAGACCCCACAGCAAGACTGGTGGGTGATGAAGCTTTCAAAATGAATGACAGCTTTTTCCTTGATTTTTCCTGTGGATTTTTCCCTCTCAGAATTAATTTTTAGGGGACCTTTTTTCACTGGAAGTAAAGATTCAGCCTTTTTGCTTACATGCCCGATGCTGTTTGAGCCCATATAAGCCATCTGAAGAAGACCACTATAGATCTACAATCTATAGCTGTCACCCTTTTGTTGGCCCTGTCCAGGGGGCTCTACACAGATTCACCTCTGAGACCTCTGGGATACTCAGTCTCCACTCCAGGTTCCTCTGAACAACTTAAGTCTCTAAAATCAAATCTTTCAGGAGGGACACACTCCTGGTTTCCTTCCGAAAGCTTCTGATCACAGGCTGGTGTGGTCACAATCCAACTCAGCAAGGAAGACCACAGACTTTGAAGTTAACCTATGCATTGCTCGATGAATTTTTCAAACAGTTTTTTTTTGGTGGGGGGGAGGCACACCCAGTGAGGCTTAGGGGTTACCCCTGGCTCTGCGCTCAGAAATCGCTCCTGGTTTGGGGGACCATATGGGGCGCCTGGGGATCGAACCTCTGTCATCCTAGGTCACAAGGCAAACACCTTACTGCTTGCATCACCGCTCTGCCCCCTCCAGGAAGTTGTTTTTATGTAGCAATGAGAATGGGCTCATTCTCTTTCCCAATGGAAAGAGTGTTGAGAGTTATGTAATACCATGATCTACTGGTCATCGCATACTTACTTGTTCTGTTTCTTTCTCCTTAGGATGTGAGTGACATCTTGATTAGGTCAGTACAGAGGAATGCAGGACACAAAGGGGGGTGGGTATGTGGAGCTGAGTGGAAAGTCTCATGGAGGAAATCTCTGGATTCTTGTAGGACTTCAGATGTGAAGCTGCAGTTACCAGAGAAGGTTGACTTGGAGGTTCACACAGAGTGCAATGTTTCTGAACTCAGTGTGAAGAAAGCGTTAAAGTACTATGAAGGTATGTGATTGAAGACTTCGCTAGATGTTGTGAAAGAAAGGAATGTTTAGCTCTTCCTAACTTAGTTCCCCGTAAGGGCTCACAGTCCCTGTTTTGTTATTATTATTGCATCAATTGTGTTTTATTCACTTGAGGTGAGGTTTAGTGTCTTTGGACCATTTGGACATGCTCTGCACATTCCTTTTATTCCAGTTTTTAGCTGTCATCCTAGACAGATCACCTGAAAATGGAAATATATTTTTTTTACTTTTGTAAAATATTATTTATTTAAATGTTTTTTGTCCCCCACGTTCATAATACAGACCAGGCAAAGGGTGTATATGGGGTTGCATTTACTGTACCTCTTCTTTCTATACAGTCAGTGTCAAAAACACAGCCTGTGGTAAGCATTGGGAGGCTATTTATTTAAATGTTTTTTACATAACTCATAAATACCTCATTCAGATTAGCAATAACATACTTGACTCAGGGCCGAGAGATAGCATGGAGGTAAGGAGTTTACCTTGCATGCAGAAGGATGGTGATTCGAATCCCAGCATCCCATATAGTCCCCTGCGCCTGCCAGGAGCGATTTCTGAGCTTAGAGCCAGGAGTAAACCCTGAGCACTGCCGAGTGTGACCCAAAAAACAAAAATAAAAACAAAAACAAAAACAAATTGACTCATAATCAACTATCAACTCCCTTTTTGTAAAAAAAAATAGAATCATTTTATTTAAGCACCTTGGTTACAAAATTGTTCATAGTTGGATTTCAGTCACAGAATGTCCACCACCTTTCATCAGTGCACCTATCCCACCACCAGTATCCCCTGTTTCCCTCCCACCCTGCCACCCCCATCTGTCTCTGGAGCAGGCAATTTTGCTTCTCTTTCACACACACACACACACACACACACACACACACACACACACACACACACACACACTTAGTCTTTTCTTTTTGACCCTGTATTTTACACTATTGTTAATAAAAGGGTGCCATACTCATCACTTTATCTTCTTTCAGCACCCAAACCTTGTCCAGAGTGATTAGTTCCAACTATCATTGTCATATTAGCCCCTTCTCTACTCTAACTGCACTCACTGCTCTTTGTGGCAAACTTCCTAAACTGGGATAGATCTCCTTGACCCTTATCTTTATTGTCTCTGGATATTATATTACCATACTGTCTTTGATTTTTCTTATAACCCACAAATGAGTGAGATTATTCTATGTCTGTCCCTTTCCCTCTGATTCATTTCACTCAACATAATAATCTACATACCCATCCATGTATAAGAAAATTTAATGACTTCATTTTTTTTTCTAGCGAATGCTTAGTATTCCATTGTGTAGATGTACTACAGTTTCATCTGTTGTCTGGCACCTGGGTTCTTTCCAGATTTTGGAAATAGTGCTACAATGAATATAGGAGTGCAGAGGGCCTTTTCGTATTGTGTTTTTGTGTTCCTTAGGAGTGATAATGCTGGATCATATGGAAGCTCAATTTCCTATTTTTGAGGAATATCCATATTGTTTTCCCAAAAGGCTGTACTAGATGGTATTCCCAACAGCAGTGAATGAGAGTTCCTTTCTCCTCACATCCCCACCAGCACTGATTGCTCTTGTTCTTTGTGATGTGTGCCAGACTCTGTGTTGTGAGATGGTATCACATTGTTGTTTTGAGTTGCATCTCCTAGTGTTGTGAAGCATTTTTCATGTGCCTTTTGGCCATTTGTATTTCTTCTTTGAGGAAAGAAAATATCTGTCTATTTATTCTTCCCCTTTTTGGATGGGATTAGATGGTTTTTTCCTTGTTAACTTCTGTTAGTACCTTGTGTATCTTATCAAATGGGTTATGGATGAATTGTTTCTCCCATTCTTTGAGTAGCATTTATATTCTAATCACCATGTCCTTTGACGTGCAAAAGATTCTCAGTTTAATGTAATTCCATTTGTTTATCTTTACTTCCATTTGCTTGCTTGGATAGTAGAATTTTCTCTTAAAAATGACTTTGGTCTCAATGTCATGGACTGTTTTGTCTGTTTTCCTCTATGTACCTTATGGTTTCAGATCTGATATTTGACCTTTGTGCATGTATTAAAGAGAGGTCTGAGTTTACTTTTTTTCATGTAGTTGTCCCAGCACCATTTGTTGAAGAGACTTTCCTTACTCTACTTTGTATTTCTTGACCATTTATCAAAGACTAATTGATTGTATGTCTGGGGTTTAGTTTCAAAATATTCAAGTCTGTTCCGTTGATTTGAGGGTCTGTCTTTATTTCAATATCATGCTGAAAACAAAATATTAACTATTCACCACTCTGGTGGATTTTCATGAAAATTAAGTGCACCAACCTGTTTAAAATGTTTAGACCATTGCCTGCGACCTAATTTTTATGGTTCTTAGTTTATTCAACTCAGACCTAATTTTACTGTGCTTCTCACTTGGGTTCTTTCTGCCTCATGTTCTCTAGTGTGTCTTGTTGGCTGAACTACATAGATGTTAGCGGGAAGGGAACTTGGTTACTGTGTCCACAGAATCAGTCTTTCTGGAAACAGAGTGGATGGAGCAAAGTAGAGAGTGAACTAGTCCCAAATACGTGCATCCAACACTGGAGGGATTTTTGCAGACTCAGTTTCCCCTATTGCTACTCTGGTTGGTCAGTGTTTAACCAAGTCTACTGTTTTGTCTTTTCTGATTCTCAGTTATGGTTATTATCAGTAAAGATAGGAAGAATTTGAATAGACAGTTCATGATTTCTGGAAGTCTTGCACGGGAGAAGGGCACTGGAGAGAGGAGTAATAATGCCAACTGCGGTTATTGCCAATGTTTTATTTTCTCTCAGTGAATAAGATGGAGGCAAAGATGCTGATGACCATATCATGATTGCTGCAATTGGGGGGGGGGGGCACTGACCACATGCCAGCAACTTCTCCAAGCCCTAAATATTCACACAACTCTTGATGGCACATTGGATTTTTAATTTGTTAGCAAAATGAGGCTCAGAGAATGATTCACATGGCTAGTAAGAAACAAAACTAATTTGAACATAGGTCATTTTGTTTAGAGTCTAAACCATGTTCAGAATGAAAAAAAAATCAGCCTCATCTTTTTCTTTTTCTTTTTTCTTTTTCAGTCAAACTGACTCTAGATCCTGACACAGCTCATAAAGACCTGCATCTGTCCACGGACAAGAGACAAGTCAAACATTACTGTCCCCGGAAGATAAATAATTCTTCTGAGAGATTATGGCCCTTTCCGTTTGTGCTGGGCTGTTTGTTCTTCACCTCAGGGAGAAAGTACTTTGAAGTAGATGTAGGAAAGGGAACCGGGTGCAGCATAGGAGTTTGTTTGGAAAATGCGGGGCATCACTTTTATGTAAAAATGCAGCCTCAGTCTGGATTCTGGGCCATCAAACTCCGTAATCAAACGGATTGTTTGGCTCTTACCTGTCCACCCACACGTCTCCTGCTGGATAAGAAGCTCCAGGTTGTGGGGGTGTTTTTAGACTTTGAGGCAGGCTTTGTTTCTTTTTACAACTCAGAGACTGGCTCTCAAATCTTCACCTTTCCCAAGGCTTCCTTCTCTGAAAAACTCAGGCCCTTTTTCAGTGTGGTCCAAGATTCCCCTTTGGTGGTGTCTCCTCAAAGATAAGTAAGGAGTGGAATGAAGTTTATTTTCGTGTTTTAACCTGAACAGAAAGATAATAGAACTCTTGTGAATCTTGTTTCCTTCAATGCTTTTTTGCCTTACTTAATAAAATGCTGAGCTTTTTTCAGTGGATTTTTTTAAATAAACCAGCATTGAAAGAGTAGATTAAAAGACTAAATAATTCTTTTTTTTAAATTTTTATTGTGACCAAAGTGCATTACAAATCTTTCACTGCATCATTTATGTACATAGTGACAATGAATGAGGGGCATTCCCACCACCAGTGCTGTCCTCCCTATGCCCTTGTTCCCAGTATGCATCCCATATCTCCCTCCTCTACCCCTCAGTATGCTAGTGCAACTGGTCTCCACTTTACAGCTTGTTGTAGATTGAGCATCCATTCCACCATCATTGGAGATAAAAAGGATAAGAAAAAGGGGAGAAAAAAATTTGGTGACAACTACCAAAAAAAAAAAAGAAAGAAAGAAGAGAGAGAAAAAAGAAGAAAGATGAAAGAAAAAAGAAAAAAATGGACCCGGCAAATAAAAATAATAATAAATCTCTAAATAATAACCACAAGCATGAAAAAGAAAGAGAAAGGTGGAAGAAAAAAAGAGAAGGAAAATAAAGTCAAAAACTAACAAATCAAAACAAGAAAAAGTATGGGTGCTGGAGTGGTAGGGTTTGGCGTTCCCCCCACTTTTTTTTTTTTTTGCATAGGCACAGTAAGCATTGGGGAAGAAAGGGAATTCCCGTGGCCTAAGAGATTCAGGGTTTCTCCATCCTTGAAGCATACCATCATGGGATCAATCCCTGGCTCCATATACACTCATTACCCCCATCCCAAAGGCTTTTTTGTGATGCCAGGAAAGTTTCCTCTCAGTTGTTTGTGAGAAAATCAAGCCACTGTAGCTAGCGATCTTGGTATTTGCGCAGGTTATAGGTCAGGGTCTAGGATAGAGTCTCTAGGTTCTAGAGATTCCTATCCACCGTTGGTGTGGTGTTCAGTTTTCTGTACACTTGCTCCCTCTTTTCGTTCAGTCCCTAAGCCGAAGCCTAGGATATTATGGATCCAAAGGTTCTGCTCAGTCTCTGTTGTCCAAGTTGGACCTCTTCAGTAAGACATCTTGTTGTTTTTGTTGTTTTTTATGTGTCCTGGACTACAGCCTAGGGTAGGGTTTTCCTTATTAGTCTCAAGGTAGGCTCTGTTCAGTCACAGTTGTCCAAGTCAGTTTTCTGTTGTTGGTGTTCTTATTTTTCACAGTTCAAAGGATGATATCTCTTCTGATTCCCATTTAGTGTTAGGTGAGGTGATAGGACAGCCTGGTCTTAGGTCAAGTTTTCCTTTCCTCATTGTCATATCAAAACTAGCACAAGTTGGTGCCAGAATAGTGTTATAAATCTCCCCATGGAGTTAGTTCCTGGTGGTGTTGCCCAGAGTTGTATCATTTCTACATCGGGGATCTGGGGTTTCGGATTGGACTAACACTGTCCAATCTCCTGGGGACTGGTTGTATCCACATGACACATGTTCAGGATGGGAGGCACCCTACTGCTATAAAAAGTGAGTTCTTATCCCTAGAAGATAAGATCTTGTTTCTGTGTCTGTGGTTTCCCCTTTTTTTACTGTGCCCATACAGAAACATATGGTGTAATACTGTGTTGCTGGTGCTATTCTGGGTAAGGATGACAGGCTGCACACACAGTCTCTGTCGTCTGGTTTTGTTTTGAGCTATTATCCCAATCAAGGCTTTTTGTACCAAGCAGCACCAAAAATGGTAAGGATAGAGAAAAAATATATATATTAAAATAGAACAAATAAATAAAACTGAGTTAAAAAGAAAAGATATTTGAATAAAACAAGTGGTGGAGGAGGCTACTTCTATATTTAGGAATACACATCTTAAGTACGACCCCCGGAGCCCCGGCCAGCAGGGTGGTCGAGGGTCGCAAAGTTATTCGTGAGTCACGTAGAGGATTTGACCTGAAAGATAAAAGAGGGCTGGGAAAACGATGGACTCAAGACGAGATTCCGATCAAGAGTCAAATTTATTGGGGGAGAAGTAGGCTTTATATAGCATGGGCAAAACAAAGGAGTAGGGGGTGGTAATTTTTCTCAGTAACATTCTGTTTTTCAAAGTTATATTTTACAGGAGACTTATTTTACAGTTACAGGCATACAGCATCCTTTCTCAAGGATCATGGCCACAGGAAATCTAATCTTGTACCTATCTTTATTGGAACAGCTTGTGGCTTGCAGTTTACACCCTCTTTTCTTTAGGTACAGGGGGGAAATGCCAGCAGCTGCAACATGCAGCTTGTCATGTAGACAGTTTTAGCCCAGGCATCAGAGACTCCATTTTGCTCTTTAGTTAAAGGGCCTCCAACACTTAAGATGTATTGTTATACAGCTATTGAGCTTCCATAGGCAATATAAGACTCCCAATTAAGTCTTTTGATATATTCTTGTGGGGAGTAAAAGCCAAGGTACTTTTTGATTCATAGGCCTTGGAATTGAGTTTGAGAGACGCTTTGCTGCATTACGAGACCATATAGTGTCTTTGACCTGGGAGTTTTGCTGAGGCTGATTCCTGTATCGTGCAACAGTCCACAATTTGGTGGGGGTGAGAGGGGCCATCAAGCATGAGTCAGCAAGCCTGCTGGTTGTAGTTCTCTGCCGAGGCATGAGAACGGGGACCCAGAGGGTATCTTTCACTGAAGAGCTGGAAGGTGGTCTGTTGGGGCAGGAGGTCAATCTTGGTGCCTACCGAGTTAGGAACTGAAGGTAAAGAGGGTTAAATTAGGGAAAGATAACTAATCAGATTGGGAGATGAGGGGATAGAGGAGACACAGGGGTAGGGGAGAGGCAATACATGACAGGGGCTGTATACAATACACATATATGAATTATTTCTGATTTCAATTTGGAGTCAGTATGGAAAGTCATGTCCGTAAAGACTGACTTTAAAGATCTATTTGAGTGTTATCATCCAAACCTTTAGTATTCCGTTTCCTTTCCTAGGAACCATCTAGAATGATGAACATTTTTAGATAATGCTTCCCGCGCGGTTATAAAAATGAGTATTAATAAGAAAAGACACCGCTGCAGGGGGTCCAGTATGAATACAAGAGAAGTTTCCCTCCTCTCCCCTCCCCCCAGAGCCCAGTTGCCAAACCTGGCCCTGAAGACCAGTTTGGCATGGGGGGGTCTCAGTCTCCTGGACTAGATGGTCAGCCCAGGAGACCATTGGCCAGCTGTCTGCCCAGATTTCCAGCCATACCAGTAGGAGAGGAGCAGGAATCCTGGCATGTGGGATCGTCTGGGTCCAGCTGCAGCCTTTCTCTCCAGTATGAAAAAGGAGGCAAACTCCTCCCCATCCCCCCAGAGCTCAGATGCCAGACCTGGCCTTGAAAGCCAGCTTGGCGTGGGGGCTCTCAGTCTCCAGTACTAACTGGTCAGTCCTGGGGGCCTTTGGCCAGCTGTCTGTCCAGATTCCCAGCCATGCCAGTAGAAGAGGAGCAGTAATCGGGCATATGGGATCTTCTGGGTCCAGCTGCAGCCTTCCTCTCCAGTTTGAAAAAGCATGGGATTGGAGTTTCCCTCCTCCCCTGTCCCCCCAGAGCCCAGTTGCCAAACCTGGCCCTGAAGACCAGTTTGGCATGGGGAGTTCTCGGTCTCCTGGGCTGAATACCTTACCTAGTCCAGGAGACCGAGAACTCCCCTAGTCTCCTGGACTAGGTGGTCAGCCCAGGAGACCATTGGCCAGCTGTCTGTCCAGATTCCCAGCCATACCAGTAGGAGAGAAGCAGGAATCTTGGCATGTGGGATCGTCTGGGTCCGGCTGCAGCCTCCCTCTTCAGTATGAAAAAGCCCTAAATAATTCTTATGATGAACCTGAATTGGGGACAAGGAAGGAATTAGCACTGAGGATGTCATTTCCTCATCATCTGATCTCAGTGCATTCAGATATTTAATTCCCATGAATTTTTTGCTGGGCACAGTGACCCTGAGAGAAGGAAGTCTGAGTTCTCTGTTCACTTTAAACCATTTTCATTTCTGTGTGGCATAGGAAAAAAAGTAATTGTTCCTCCTGGCTGCATAAATGCCAGGGAAATCCAAGTGGCAGTGATCCTTGGATTAAAAACCTGGCTGGTGGGCCCGGAGAGATAGCACAGCAGCGTTTGCCTTGCAAGCAGCCGATCTAGGACCAAAGGTGGTTGGTTCGAATCCCGGTGTCCCATATGGTCCCCCGTGCCTGCCAGGAGCTACTTCTGAGCAGACAGCCAGGAGTAACGCCTGAGCATTGCCGGGTGTGGCCCAAAAACCAAAAAAAAAAAAAAAAAAAAAAACCTGGCTGGTGTAATAAGTGTAGAGAGTTTTCGGATCAAGAGAATTTGTTGGTCAATGACCAGATAAAGTAGAAGAAATATTTATAATTGATTCACAGTAAGAGGTCAAATAAGAAGAAGATGCAGAGTAAAAATAAATTTAAATATATATTTAAACGCTATTTTCAGATCATTTGGGGTTGGGCATGCCTAGCTGTGCTCAGGGATTACTCCTGGCAGGGTTGAGGGACCATATGGGTGCTGGAGATTGAATCCAATTGGCCACATGCAAGGCCAGCACCCAGCTCACTGTACTATCACTGTACTGCAGCTCCCCAAACTGCCAATATTTATCTTGAATATCAGATAAATCACTGCATCTTGCAGATTGTTGGCAGTCTGTAATAGGATTTAGATACAATTCAGCTAAGATTAAATACATTTGAAATGTCCTTTCCATACCAACATAAATTAGTATTCATGAGTTGACTAAAGACAGCACAATACTGAAGTTAGTCAAAACCCAAGTAACATTAATGAGAGAAAAGTTGGTGATCACCCAACTGCTAAGTATTAATATAATTGCAGGTTGAGATTGTTAGCGTTTAAAAGAAATACTTCTTTTTTTTTTTTTTTTTTTTTTTTGGTTTTTGGGTCACACCCGGCAGTGCTCAGGGGTTATTCCTGGCTCCAGGCTCAGAAATTGCTCCTGGCAGGCACAGGAGACCATATGGGGCGCCGGGATTCGAACCGATGACCTCCTGCATGAAAGGCAAATGCCTTACCTCCATGCTATCTCTCCGGCCCCTAAAAGAAATACTTCTATAGCTTCTGGATTCTTCAGAGCCTGGATAACTAATGAAGCTGATAAATGTACTGTCAGACATTAACAAAGGAAGTATTAAGATGTTCATGAAATTTGCAGGCATATTGATGCGGCAGGCCCTGGTAATGATTTATTTTGGTTTTTGTGCCAAAATACCAGCAGTGTTCAGGGGGGTTACCCCTGGCTCTGTACTCAGAAATTGCTCCTGGTAAACTGGGGGGTATCAGATGGGGTGCTGGGTAACAAACCCATTTCGGCCACTTGCAAGGCAAATGCTCTACTCACTGTGCTATATCGCTCTAGCCCCTGATAATGAAGTTTTTTGTTTTGTTTTTTTTTTGTTTTTTGTTTTGTTTTTCAGCCACACCTGTTTGATGCTCAGGGGTTACTCCTGGCTAAGAGCTCAGAAATTGCCCCTGGCTTGGGGGGACCATATGGGACACCGGGGGATCGAACTGCGGTCCTGATCCTTAGCTAGCGCTTGCAAGGCAGACACCTTACCTCTAGCGCCACCTCACTGGCCCCTGATAATGAAGTTTTTAAGGAAATAATCAAACTAAGAAGAATTTACCTAGTTACTATTCCCAAGTAGCCAAAGACATGAAGACTACATCCCTCTGGGATGTAAATATGGAAAAAATAAGATACCACTCAGATGGTATCTGACCTTCCTCAGAAAAAAAAAAGACAATTGAAAGGTCATGGTATGTATATGTCAAAGATCAAGAATCTAAGTCTCTTTGGACAGCTCACTAGTAACAAAGTCTTACTCAGGGAAGCAGTTTAAGAAAAGGTCTAGTGTAAAATCAACTTTATACAGGCATGTGATATGCATTATCCACCAAGGCAATTCACCCATATCTCAACCTGACACATACATTTGATCTTTTTCCCCTATTGAAGAAGCCTGTATTCTCTCTTGAACATCTATTTCTTTCTTCCTCTGTCTATCTATTTCATAATTTTCTCTAAATAAAAATATTTTACTTCCCGATCTCACTTTTTCTTGAAATTTTTTTCTGTGAGGGAAGATATTTCTGGAAAATATGAGCAGAGGTTAGAACTGTAAAGACCAATTTAGACCTCTGGACAGAGGTTGTAGTGCCTCAAGAACCAGATGGGGAGGCATTTCCCATGCCATGTAGCTCAAGTGGACTTCAGGCACAGCTGCTCTGTGGGGACTGGTGACATGTTGACATCCATGCCTCATAGGTGCTGTGCTGACTTGATCAGTCCTAATTCACACAAGACTTGCCCTATGACAGACTGGTCAAGCAGTGAGGTGGAAGTAGTCTTCTCAAAGTTGCCTTCCTTCCTCCCCACTTCATCCACGTCACCTGCAACTTTATCCATAAGCCCTCCTTGAGGCACCCAGAAGAATGGGCCTAGGTGCCTTCCTCTATATGGCTTCTGATGCCATATTTATATAGCCTGCTTAAAGTAGACAAAAATAGAAGAAAGGGGAGATCAAAAGGAAAGTTTTCAGGGAGGCACATAAAAGATGGGCAGAAAGATGTAAGTTCTGCTTTCTCCAGTGAAAAGACAAGGTAATTGAGTCTTACAGAAATTCTCTGTTAAGGGAAAAATTAACGTATGAAAATTTCATAGAAGTTCTGGGGCCGGAGAGATAGCCTGGAGGTAAGGCGTTTACCTTGCTTCCAGAAGAACAGTGGTTCGAATCCTGGCATCCGATATGGTCCCCCATGCCTGCCAGGGGTGATTTCTGAGCGTGGAGCCAGGTTTAACCCCTGAGCGCTGCCAGGTGTGACCCGAAAACAAAAACAAATAAAAGAGAGAGAGAAGTTTTCTTCTATAGAAGTCTAAGTACTCAACTTTAAAGTCCCTCCCTTAAAATTAACCTGTCACTAATGACATAATTTGGGTGGCCTGTTTTTTTTCTCCCATATAACTTTGTTTCCAGTGATAAGGGACATAAAGCAAGAATTACTTTGGACGCTGGAATCTTGATGAGACAGCGCTTCACCTAAAGAAAATCATAGCGGAGGTCAAACTATCACTCATACTTGCCATCATAAATTTTCAGTCAGATGCATAGAAGCTGGACAAGTAGAACCTGTCACCAGCAGATATATCATTTGGCATACAAATATATTGACATGAGTGTAACGAAAGGAAACAATGGAAGCACTCAACCTTCTATTTGGCCAAAGAAAAGCACATAAATAAATATTGGTGTTTCTTATTCCCTCTCTAGGAGAAAGTTCAGAGAAGTTCATGGCCAGAGAGTTTCCAATTCTTGCCTCCCAGACACAGCCTAGCTTTGTAGCTGCAGGGAACTGGATTTTACTGAGAATCCACAGAAATGTTTGAAGTGGATAATTCTGACGGCCCATAAAGAGGCAACTTCAAACTCAAACACTTGGCTGCAGCCAGTTGAGATAGAGATCCTGCTAAGCCACTTGTGAATTTCTAATCTACAGACCCAGCAATGAAAGAGTTTAATTCAAAGATCTACCTTGTTAAGAATTCATTTAGCAACAGCAATAGATAGTACATATGAGCTGGAAGGTCGAACATTCGCCATTCCCAACAGTGAACCTATCTCTGGCTCCATGTCTTAGAGCAGGGGTCTCAAACTCACAACCCGCGGGCCCTTTGCGGCCCTCCGTACAACATTTTGTGGCCTGCATCCGGCCTTCAAATATCGCAGTATTCGCGATTATTTGCTTACCGAATAATTGCAATAAAAATCGCATTAGTAAGAAAAAAATCACATTAAACATTTGCATACCCCCAGCAGTTCCATTTGGGGTATGCAAATGTTTAATGCGATTTTTTGCGATTTTTTTTCTTACCAATGCAATTTTTTATATTTGGTAAGCAAAATCTCTTATGCGGCCCTGCCTCACCCCGATTTTGCCTCCTGTGGCCCACAGGTAAATTGAGTTTGAGACCGCTGTCTTAGAGAGAGCACTCTTTTTTTTTTTTTAATTTATTTTTATTTTTAATTATGAGAACAAAGATGCAAAGAAAGAGGACAAGGTAAAGTTACAGTGGAAGGACAATCACCCGTAACATAATTCTCAGAAGAAGTCCCCTTAACTTTGAACTTTCAGCCAAAGAACATTAAGGTAAATAAAACAGAATCCTTGTACTATTACTTTGTCCCTCAAGTCCCCAGATTGTAACACATTATAATATTTCTTAACAGCACACAAGGCAATCTAAAGCCATAAAACTTATGTAACTCCTTAAACATTAGAGGCATAGTATTTTTTACATTTTCATGAACATGCATATTAGCTTAAGTTAACCTCAAATTTTAAGTGTTTTTTATTTTTAAGGATTAGAGTCAAAGGAGCACAGTAAAAACGGTGTTAGAGTGGCAATTGTTGTTTGCATAGGCCCACCAAATTATGAGGGGAATGGAAAGGAATAACCTTTGCCTAAATACATAGAGACCAGACCCCTGAAGTTTCCTGGCATAAGGCCAACTCTAGGCTCCAGGCAAGCTAGATCATCCAATCCAAGACATTGTCTGTAGTGCCAACACACTTTTATTTTTCACACAGTCTCTGTTGTTGGTATCATGTTTCTGTATTAAATATCCTGGAATCTGCATATCCTACATTGAAGTCAGGATGTGGGGTGTCTTCTCGTTTCACCTCACCATTAAAGGGCAATGCAGAGAGCCCTGTCCTGTAAGCAGGTCGTTGTTGTTGTTAAGTCTTCTCAGTGTTAAGGGAAGTCTCTTTTGAGCAGGTCGATGTCTGAGCAGTGGTAGGGTCTTCCGTGGTAGAGGATTGCTTCCAGGTGATATTATAGACAAACCTGGATGTTTTGTGGATGGCTTCCCTGGTTCAGGGGTGAATGGAAAAATGCCCTTTCTTCTGAGGCCTGTGCCAGGTCGTTATGTCAATGTTCAGGGTGTAAGGAGAGAGAGCACTCTTATCTCCTTCCTTATGTTTGCAGGACTCCGATTCACAGATACCACTCTGCTTCTGGGACACAGTAGACCTTTAACCACAGTCTTGCATGACACTATCCTCACTTATATCTAATACTATATTGACATCATTTTATATTCCTTCTACGTTGTTTTTCTTCTGTATATCTTATATATTGTTTTCTATGTTTGAAATGGAAACATAAAACAAGATTTTACATTTGGAATATAAATATTTTCATGTTTGGAATAGAAAACTTTGTTTTTGGAGTGGAAGAGTTTGGAATTTCATCTTGTCCAAAATAGTTTTGAAAATATAACATGTGTTTTATTCACCTTTTAAAAAATTCTGGTTTACAGAGATTAGAGAGATAGCACAATGGTAGGGTATATGCCTTGCATGCAGCCAATCCAGGATAGATGGTGGTTCCAATCCCAGCATCTCATATAGTCCCCTGTGCCTTCCATGACTGATTTTTGAGTGCAGAGCCAGAAGTAACCCCTGAGCACCACCAGGTATGATCTAAAAACCAAAATAACAACAACAACAATAATAATAATAATAATAATAATAATAGTTCTGGTTTACAAATGCAATAAATATGCTACTTATTAACGCTGCCTGACCACAACCCTGATAGTCTAACCCTAGAATAATTAAATAATCATGCTCCATGCAGTCTATACATTGACTTCATTAGTAAAGATTACATACAGAAACTCTGGGAAATTCTGAAATTTCAAAATAGCAGGGGAAAGAAGAGATTTTGAGGGACCACTGAGATGAAAGGAATGTTGATTCTCTGTTTTTCTCTAATATGCTAAGCTTAACCTGACTCTGAGCAACTCACAGTCCAAAGGCATGCAGAAGGACATGCAGGCATTCCTCAAGAAGCCCTGGCATATGTTGAAAACACGTGAGTTATTACAACTCTCAGAAAAATGGAGCAACCTTAATATTTGTTTTTCCTTTCTTCTTCATTTAAGCATTCTCAGAACCCCATACTGAACTCCATCACCTGCCAGAGAAATGTGGTCTCAGAGTGGTGGGGTGAATGACATTTCTTTTGTTCTCCCTCTATATTCCAACCATTTGACTATTGACAAAGGTAAAACAGTGTGAAGCAAATTAATCCCCAGTACACTGAAAGAAGTTGAAACTACCAGTTGAAACTTAAAGAAGGAGAAACTTGAGGAAAAAAATAATTCAGTCTGGGCAGGTTGTAAGATACAAATATGTCTTCATTTCTGCTGGACAAATAGAACTTTTCTAAGAGAAAAGTATCCATTTCACTTCAGTTGCTTGGCATGTAGTCTGTGACTGGATTTTGCATTACCACTTATAGCAGAAAATAGTGTTGTAGTCCTTTCTTTCAAATACGTGTATGCTTCTGGACTTGTGTAAGCACACTTCCTGGAACCTTCAGGACAACATTGACTAGGAATGATAAGAGTCCACAACTTTCAGATCTGGGGGCAGTTTAGAAAAAAAAAAATCAGAGGGGAAAAAAATTAGATGATGGTGCTCTCTGCATCTTTCTCCTTCCAGGACACTCTGCAAAAATAAAAATAAAAAAAATTTTACAAGTTCCCTCAATGATAGTAGTTTCTGATCCTCTTAAAAGTAGTTTCACTTCTAAGTTCAATCCAGTCAGAGTGAACTTCCTTGTCAAGGCTTCAGTAAATAACACCTCCATAGAGGACTGACATTGAGGTGTGACTGCTGGCTCCATGGTGAAGGTGGAATAAGATCCAGGTCAAAGGTTGCTAGGTGGAGGCCTATAAGACTTGTTGAAGGTTCAGAGGAGTGGAGGTGAAGATTGGGAGGGAGAGAGTGCCATCAACTCTGCAAGTGTTGAGGACTTTGCTTCCTCGTTCTTCCCTACCTGCTTTTTCTTTTACCAAACTCTGGAAATGCCTCATCTCAGAAGAACTGGGATCTGAGGTGAGTGAAAACTCAGGGCAGGACCCCTGAGGGCTCGATGGGTGTGGAGAGGGTAGGTTCATCCTTTTCCTTGACAGAAGAGAACCTAATATATCCCCTAGGAGATATAATCTGCCAAGGAATAGAAGTCTCTGGAAGAAATTTGTGCCACACTTTAGAAACTCATCTTTGTTATTAGAGGGAAAATATCTTTCTACTTACTTCATTCAAATCTTACTATTTTCAACTCAAAGAAAATTTTACTAAGCATTTTCCACCTACAGTGGAAAATGGGACTGAGAGCCAGGCTCCAGAAGTGGCTATAGCATACTGAAGGGGAGAATCAGTGCTGTGCCAGTCCTGTCTCTGAGCTCCAAGGCCTTGTCTGTGGGCACTATAGAAGTTCAGAACTCATAGAGTACTGTCTTTCTCACTCCTTTCTGTCTCTTGAATATCTGGGGTTCTGTAAATTCTCAGTGTCTCTGTCATTTGAACTTTTGGAAGACCAGTCTAGTCTGGAGAAGAGACATCCCCTCATTTTCCAGAAGCTCTGCTCTCAGGAAAACTTTCTCTTTCTAGTTCTTCCTGAGTCTCTTCTTATGGCCATGCTAGAAAGGACAGACTGCTTCTTCTGGCTGTGTTGTTGACATTTATTGCCATCCAGGAGAAATACACTCTGAGATTTGATTAACCTGTACTCCATTGGTCTTTGGAGGCAGAGTTAGTGGTAGAATGAATTGGAATTAGGGTTTCTAGAATGATCAAATAATATGACAGTCTAAGAGAAATTCTCCCAGGGCAACCTAAATTATTATAAGTTACAAGGAAGTAATCTAGAATTAAATATTATTGCTTCTCCTTACCACAAAGAGTGATAAGTTTAGTTAGAGAAATAACTACATTGTGAATTATCCTAACAATGAGAATGTATGAGGGAAATAGAAAGCCTGTCTAGAGTACAGGCTGGGGTGGGGTGGGGAGGAGGGAGATTTGGGTCATTGGTGATAGGAATGTTGCACTGGTAATGGGAGGTGTTCTTTGCATGACTGAAACCCAACCACAATCATGTTTGTAATCAAGGTGTTTAAATAAGATAATATTTTAAAAATATTATTGCTTCTCATTAGAATGGAAAAGAGTTTGGCTCTGTGCACTCTCTTTCACTCTCCTCTCTTTTCCTTTCTCTTTCCTTTTTGATTTTGCCCTAGATGCTTGACATGCTTTTTTTTTCTCTTAGCTCTCAGTTCAAGAAAACAGCCAGATGCCATTATTAAACAATAGAAATGGGGCCCGGAGAGATAGCCCAGCGGCATTTGCCTTGCAAGCAGCCGATCCAGGACCAAAGGTGGTTGGTTCGAATCCCGGTGTCCCATATGGTCCCCCGTGCCTGCCAGGAGCTATTTCTGAGCAGACAGCCAGGAGTATCCCCTGAGCACCGCCGGGTGTGGCCCAAAAACCAAAAAAAAAAAAAACAAAAAAAAAACCAATAGAAATGTATCTACTTAAATGAAAAACTGGATTTTAACATGTATTTTAGGGGCTGCAGAGATATAACAACCAATAGGATGCTTGCCTTGCATGTAACTGACTCAGGGTTTGATCTCTGGCGTCCACTCCATAAGGTTCCCTAAACCTGCCAGAAGTGATGTCTGTGTGGATCCAAGAGTAACCCTTGAGCATTGCTAGGTGTGACCCAACAAAAACAAAAACAAAAAACAGGCAAATTTCAACTTATTTAAGTGTAGATTAAATGTGATCTACATTTTAATTGTTTGCCTTATTCTTGTTTGTTTGTTTGTTTATTTTGGGAGGGGTCACACTCAGCAGCGCTCAGGGGTTACTCCTGGCTCTGCAGCACACCTTGATTGTATGCATCTTCTCAAATTTAATGTTTTCTTTTCCAGAGAAAAGAAGGCCAAGAGGCTTAGTTGAAGTCTATATTTTCTGTGGAAAATTCTGGTTTTCTCATCTTGACAATTAGACCCAGAAGGAGGTCTTTAGGAGAAGTCATGGCCTCAGACACCACAGCTACCAGGAAGCTGAGGGAGGAAGCATCTTGTTCCATCTGCCTGCAGCTCATGGTGGAGCCAGTGAGCATCGACTGTGGCCACAGCTTCTGTCGCTTGTGCATAGTGAACTTCATTGAGAACCAGAAAGGGGCAACCACGGTGGAAACGTTTGGCTGTCCCGAGTGTAGGACTCAGTTTCGCAAGGAGAACATCAGGCCCATCCGAAGGTTGGAAACCCTCATTGAGACCATCAAGGAAATGGAGCGCGAAAAGCTGTGTGAGGAGCATGGAGAGCCGCTACACCTGTTCTGTGAGGACGATGGGCAGCTCATCTGCTGGTACTGCGAGAGGACACCACAGCACAGAGGTCATGTCACGGAGCTCATCAAAGATGCTTCCCAATTGTACCAGGTGAGGGAGTAGACCAAAGGAATCAGCAAACACCCATTTTCTTCTTATTCCCAACACCCCAGTTTATTTAGATTGAAACCCAAGATTATGATTCTGAGCAAGGCCATGGCTTCTCCTGCCCAACTCCTTCCGGGTCCACTGGTCAAGATGAAAAAACTAGAATTTTTTTTACAGATAATAGACTACAACTAAGCCTCTGGGCCTTCACAGGTCTTGACCTTCTTTTCTCTGGAAAGGAAAATGGATTAAAATTAACAAGATGCAAGATTATGATGATATAATCCAAGATTATATTAGAACTTTTAGAATATAAAATTCCTGATTATTTAGAATCGGTTCCTTTTGTTCAGGCCCTGTTGGTCTATCCTGATCTTGAATGGATTGGACATCTTCTTGCTCTCTTCTTTTACTGTGATGAACTTCCACTGGAAGTCAATGTGCCACTACTGCATGTTTTGGTAGTTTCAGCTGGTGAATCTCACGTGAGAAACCACAATATTTCAGATCTGATAATAACAGAATCTGATAACAACAGCCACCAAGACCACCTTTTAGTTCTTTATTTTTAAATTAATTCTTAAGTGAAATCACCATGAGATACACAATCACAAAACTGTTCATGATTGAATGTTACTCATACAGTGACCAAAGCCCTTCATCAGGGCACATTTCCTGACACCAATATCCTCAGTTTCCCTCCCACCTTCACCCCTGCCTGCATCTGAAGAAGACTTTTTTTTTCTCTCTGACTCTCTTCCTCCTCTTTTTTTTTTTGTTTTTGTTTTTGTTTTTGGCCACACCCGATGATGCTCAGGGGTTACTCCTGGCTATGGGCTCAGAAATCACTCCTGGCTTGGGGGACCACATGGGATGCCGGGGATCAAACCAAGGCTTGCTCTGGGTCAACCATGTGCAAGAAAAGTGCCCTACCACTGCGCTACTACTTCGGCCCTGAAGGGGTATCATGTATGTCAATTTATCACTTTTCAGCACCCAGTTTTTGTCCAGAGTGATCAGTTCTGACTCTCATTGTCCTTCTCTGCCCTAACTGAACTCCCTTGGTATTTGTGGCAAGCTTCCTACCCTGGACTGGCACTCCGGGCCTTTACTTCTATTGCAAGACCACTTTTAGAAATTCCAGGAGTTTTTAGGTTTGAATTTGAGGAGGGCATCAAATGGTGAGAGAAGGTACCTGGGGAAATTACACAGAAGTAACTCTTACAGGACACATGAAAGAAAACCACATATAGAAAATTTAATCAAATATAGAAGAGAGAAATGCCAACCTGAGACAATATGTGCAGAGGCATAGATATGGGTTCTTATCTGATGGCAAGCTCAGTTTAGGTCTGGGAAGGAAAAGCAGGGAAAGCATGAAAACAAAGTTGGGCCCAGAACCTTAGTATTACCCCAGAGGCTAAGTCCTAGTTCTGAACAGACTTGCTCTCTGGGATATTTTTATGTGTGGAATATAGGATCATGTTTAAAAGGACATTCTGGGGGATAGAGAGATAGCATGGGAGTAAGGCTTTTGCCTTGCATGCAGAAGGACAGTGGTTCGAATTCCGGCATCCCATATGATCCCCCGAGCCTGCCAGGAGCAATTTATGAGTGTAGAGCCAGGAGTAACCCCTGAGCATTGCCAGGTGTGACCCCCCCCAAAAAAAAGGGACATCCTGGGGTGGAAATAATAGCACAACGGGAAGATTTTTTTGTCTTACACATGACTGATTTGGGTTTGATCCCAGGAATTCCATATGATCCTCCAAGCACCTCCAGGAATAATCCCTGAATACAGAGCTAGGAGTAACTCCTGAGTACTGCTGCTGTGTTCCCCCAAAACAAACAAACAAATAAACATAACATTCTGACATTGACCATGTATAAAAGATGGCTGGAGATATAGTACAGCAGGTAGGGACCAGAGAGATAGCACAGTGGTAGGGCATTTGCCTTGTAAGCAGCTGATACAGGATGGAAAGTGTTTTGAATACCAGCATTCCATATTGTCCCCCTGTGTCAGCCAGGAGTGATTTCTGAGCACAGAGTCAGGAGTAACCCCTAAGTGTCACCAGGTGTGACCCAAAAAAACAAAGAATACACACACACACACACACACACACACACACACACACACACACACACACACAAAAGGCAAAACTAACCTCAATTCAAATTTCAAAACCTCATAATCCTTAGTGTGAAACAAGAAAACAACCCTGAGCATAGCTGGGAGTGGACTCCAAAACAAGTAATCTAAAGGAGTCAATTTTGGATACCTTCAGATTTCTCAATCAAAAGCATATAAGAAAATTCTATTGGAAGTCTGGAAGGAAGAAGCAAGTATGTCTCTGCTGTCTCCTTCCTGTTCTTCCCTGTCTGGATGGAGCACAATGTACTTTGGGGGGGGACTCTACACTCACTCTCCACAAAGTTTGTTGAAAGTCATGGATTCTCCTCAAGACATTGCAGTACTGACTTCCAGTTAGGAATGGGTTGTTCTTTCTGATAACTTATGGAACAGTGACTAACTACATTTCAAAAGAAAGTGAGCAATTCCACAGCATGGGTTATAACGCAAAGAGTCACCCTCATTAGGTTAAAATCTTCGTTCTGCCCCTTACTCGATAGGTAGCTGTGAACAAGTGAATTAAGTCTTCCTTATGCCTTGTTTTCTAAGTTTTCCTCGTGCCTTATTTCCACCCTCAGTAACTGGGGATAATCCTCTTTCTCCTCCTTCTTTCATCTTCCTAGAATGTTGGCATAAGCTTTAAGGGCAATAATGTAAGTAAACTAAGAACACTAAGTAAGTAAATGAAGGATACTAAAATATTCTTGGCAAGCACTTGGCAAGTGGTAAAAATAACACAGTTAAAAATACTTATTATTGGGGCCAGAGCGGTGGCTCAGCAGTAGGACATTTGCCTTGCATGTGGTTGACCTAGAACAGACTGTGTGGTTTGATCCCCCAGTGTCCCATATGGTCCCCCAAGCCAGGAGTCATTTCTGAGTGCAGAGCCAGGAGTAATCCCTGAGCATCACAGGGTGTGGCCCAAAAAGCAAAAAACAAACAAACAAAAAACCTTATTATTATATTTATAACAAATAGTATTGATTCTTATGACTTGAATGTTCATAAACACCTCACTTCAGAACCACCAAAATGTTCAATATAAAATGTTCTATTTGGGGGTGGTGGTTTGGGATCACACGCATTTGATGCTCAGGGGTTACTCCTGGCTAAGCTCTCAAAAATTGCCCCTGGCTTGGGGGGACCATATGGGATGCTGGGGGATCAAATCGTGGTCTTTCCTTGGCTAGCGCTTGCAAGGCAGACACCTTACCTCTAGCACCACCTCACCGGCCCCAATGTCCAATGTTCTTATGATGGCATCAACCCACTTTCTCATTTCTCATTTTTTTATTTATTATTTTATTTCTAATTTTTCTCAGTTCTTCTCCCCTATCCCCTCTTCTTCTGTGGCATTATCAGTCCTATAATCCAGAGCTAAGGATTTGCCTTCCCTTAATACCTTCCATTCCCTTGTCTTGTATTACCTTGCCACAGGTAAGTGAAAACACCCATTATTTGTGTCACACAGTCTCTTTCTGATAGTACTAAGGAATCAATTTGATATTGCCCTAATGCAAATGAGCTCACCTTAAAATTGATTAACATAAAATTATGATGAACTTTTTGAAAAATAACAAAAAACTTGATATGAATTCTTAAATATTTAGAATTTTCTACAAAATAACTTTCAAGACATGTAACAGTTTCTTCTCTGCTGACTAAAAACATCAGATGACATCCTGGATTTTTTCCCCTTGATTCACAAACTCACATAGAGAGTTCTATGGGTGTCAGACTATCTGACATAGATTATATTTAATACCTATGGTATAAATAATCAATTATAATCTCCTTCGGTTTTTATTGTTTCCTCAACTCAGCTATAATCTAACAGATTTTCAGCTTCAGTATAAGTATATGATTTGTGAATCACAGCTCAAACACCCCCATTGCATTTTCATGAAAAGATTGTTAACACCTTCCTAGATTCCATTTCTAAGGATAAAATTGGTTAAATATCTTACCAACTATTCAGAACTGTCAAAGTTATCAATTACTAAACATAGAACCTTAAGTATACTCCCCTTGTAAACACATTATTTTTTGATGATATAAATCTTCAAGGGTAGGGTTTCTCTTAAAGTGGATAACAAAAACTGACAAATTGAAGACTCTTAACAAACTATTTTTCATCAGAAAAAGTTCCAGGAAGCGGTCATAAAGCTGAGGAAACTGGAAGACCAATGTAAGTTATGGAAGCTGAACACAAGAGATCAGCTAATAAAATGGGAGGTAAGATTTTGAGTTCATTGACCTCTAATATGTTCTGTTTTAGGAATATTTGGACCAAAAAGTGATGATATTCTCTTCTAAACAAGAAAAAAATTTGATGACTGTTTCCAGTTGTCTACATTGATGAAAACTTATTTACCATTTCCTTAACCTTTCATAGTAATTGTCCAGGTTTCCTAAAGCTCAGGAGATGCAGAAATAATGTGTTTCTTATCCAGAGCATCTTGTACTGGGGTCTCAATTTAAGCATCTTTAAGTTCCATTCAAGTCTCAATCTCATCACTTTGGTCCTTTCACCAGTTTGGTACTCCTCCTTCCATGGTCAGAAATCTGTTTATGGACACTAAGAAATAGAATCACTCCTTATGAGACTCAGATTTCTTAGGCTGATGAAGATTGTGAGGGGGAAAACTTGTTCTTGGCTGAAGAGATACCACAGCAATAGGACATTTGCCTTGCATGCAGCAAACCCAGAACGGATGTGTTTCGAATCCTGGCATCCCGTATCATCTCCTGAGCCTGCCAGGAGTGATTTTTGAGTGCAGAGCCAGGAGTAACCTCTGAGCACTGCTGGGTGTGACCCCTCCCCCCAAAAAAGAATTTGTTCCTACAGCATATCTACAGGCTCTGTGTCTCTGAGACTATTTCAAAAGCTCACCACCTTTCTCAGAGGAAGAATCCTACACCTCTTGGGAACCATAAATGTGATCCAAGAGTTTTCACACAAATTTTACATACTGCAGTAATACCGTATTCATGCATCTCTTTCACCTTCTGTCCTGGTCTCTCTGTGTAAGTGTTAAGGTTGAACTGACAAAGGTTGATATGATTCTCTTGTTTAGGAACCTTGGGTAGCAGAGGACAAAGAAGATAACTAATAGAGAGACCTATCAATTTGTGTAAATGCACTTTATCTTTGAGGCTGGCAAAATGGTACAGCACATAAGCCACTTGCCTTGCATGCAGCCAATCTGAATTCTATCCTTTGCATCCCATATAGTCCCCTCTGAGCAGTGCCAGGAGTGATTTCTGTGTGCAGAGCCAGGAGTAACCCCTGAGCATTGCTGGTGCTTCCTCATAATGAATGAATGAATGAATGAATGAATGAATAAATAAATAAATTTGTCTTTTAAAATGTTTCATATCATCTAAATCATAGACCCTCTACCACAGTATTTTGCTTATGAATTTATCCATAGATACAATTTTAGTTTGTTTTAACTTTTTTTTTTACTTTTCTCATTCTAGGAGAATATCAAGCTTAGAAGACAAAAAATCCAGGCTGATTTTAAGAATCTTTACAATTTCTTGCACGAGGAAGAGAAGTCTTTTCTCTGGAAACTAGAGAATGAAAAAGAGCAAGTTTTGAAGCGACTGCAGGAGTGTGAAACCAAACTGGAAAAGCAGGGCCAAGAACTCAAGAAACACATCCAGGAGCTAGAAAGGAAATGTAAGGGCTCAGCCCAGAAATTGCTACAGGTGAGTAGTTGGAGGACAAAGGAAGGGAGGCTGTGTCCTCAGGAACTGCTGATGGAGAATGATCTGAAAGATGGGAAGATTTGCTGTACCTGTGGTTCTCCCAGCAGTTCACATTTAGGTGTGGAATGTGAAACAATGATTTCTCAAGATACAGGCTAATGTCTGTATTGAGGTATATAGAGTCTTCTGTAATAATTTTGATAATGTCCATTCTAGGTAAATATAGTGGTTCTAGAGAGAATCATGGAAAAACTCTTGTGACCATTTACTTGCCTCTGTTTTGTGAGTCAAACTCTTTCTTGAAAGGCGCTCCAGATGACTAGTGTGGAAAACAAGGCCCAGCCTAAATTTAGAGTGAAATGAGTGGTCACATTTTTCTTTGATTTGTTCATGGAATCTTTGTTCTAAGAGATCTCATGAGATGCCTATCAGGTAGAATTAAATATATATATAATATATATATATTTATATATTATATATAATATATAAATATATATAATTTATTTCTAAGCAAGCTACTAGCTAACTATCCAAAGGGATAGAAACAGCAATCATTATACCAAGAGTTTAGTAATATTTAAGACTGGGATTGCTCCTTGACTTTTTTTTATATAATAATAATTTTTATTTGGACCAAAGTGGATTACATATCTTTCACAATAATATTTTAGGTACATATTAACATTGAATCAGGGGAATTGCCACCACCAAAGTTGTCCTCCCTCCACCTTCGTTCCCAGCATGCATCCCATATCCTCCCTCCCTTAACCTTCGGGCTGCTTTTTGCAAAGATAATTTGTAGAGAACCCTTGAATCATTGAGCAAAGCTCATGAAAAATGATGTTCCCATTGGAGACACTGGTGGTGGCAGGAAACGTGCACTGGTGAAGGGTGAAGGGTGGTGTACATTGTATGACTGAAATCCAATCATGAACAATGTAACTATGGTGCCTAAATAAAGTAATTATAGGGGGGGGAAATCAACCAATATTCCCATACTCACTGTTTGTTTCACTTCTCTCCAGGATGTGAAAGGCACTTTGACCAGGTGAGTGGTATATGAAAGTAGACTAGAAGAGGAACTACTGGATAGTTGGCAGAAATGGAATGGATCAATGAAGACAGTTCTGTCCTTTGGTTATTTTAGGAGTTCAGCTGTAAAGCTAAAAAAACCAGAGTCTCTCTCCTTGGAGGTCCATACTGAATGCAATGTTTCTGAGCTTTACTTCGATTTGAAGAAAATTTTAGAGAGCTATGAAGGTACGTGACATCAAGAATTCCTGAGGCTGAGGAGATGTTTTGTTTTGTTTTGTTTGGGGGCAGAGAAGAATGCTTACGTATCTCCTAATGATTTTTAGTTCCTTTTTAAATTCTATAGTTTTTCCATTGCATATTATGATACTATATTACTAGTACAGACATATTTATAATTGGAATTCTATAATCCAGTGGTTGTATATTCTTCTTTATTAGATGCTCGTTGTAATTGCTAATGATACTTTGACATATGTTTTGATATAATCATATAAAAATAATAATTTATCACAGTATTATCTAGCAACTATCAATAATCATGACTTAAATGTAATTTACAAATAGTTTGTAGATAGAATTTTAAAAATTAAATAGGTATTTCCCTTTTCATGTATATTTTTCTCTGGATTTAAACATAAATTTTTTATATACATTTTCACAGATCATTCAGGTAATGTAAATGAAAGTACATAAGTTTGTTATCAGACTCACATCAGGACAGATTCAAGAAAATTTAATGAAGCATTTATTTGCAAAGATGGGGGTAGGGTACTAAGGAAAGAATACTCAAGCACCCAGATTATGGAAGAAACTAGAAACCATTACCCCTAGGGACAGGTAGTAGCCTGGTGTAAACAGCAAGGTTAAAAGTGTGGCCAGAGGCAAAGTAATGCAGTTGCTCATGATCAGAGAAGTGTAGAGATACTTGGGTTCCAAGTCTTCCTACTCTGCTTTTTTGTGCCCCACAACTTCCTCTAAGTGCGCCCCCATTGACTAACCCAGAGAGAGGGAAGGGCATCCATAAGGATTATCATTCTGAAGAATAAAGCAGACCAAGGTAGGAAGATGCTGGAACATCACCCAGCATCCAGCACTGGAATTGTTTCTGCAGATTTGATGACTATTACCACTGTGCTAGACAATCTGTTTTTAACCCTGTAACAGTTGATGCTGAGGCTCTCTTTAACTATTTTATTATTTTTCTTGAACTATTTATTTTTTCAGATAACTTTTCATTTAGCCACCATGACTTACAAACATGAACACAACAGAGTTTTGGGCATACTCTATTGTGGAATATGATTATATTCCAGTAACCATCCCACAACCATGGTCAACTTCCTTCCACTGATGTCCTCAAGTTCCCCTGCCACCCCCAACTTGCCTCCTCCATTATTAAGTATAATTATTGTGTTATTATAAACACAGGGCTTCATGTTTACAGGAAAAATATACATCATGGTCTCAGTAAGAAATAAGCACATCATTTATGTGTTCTTTCTTTTTTTATTTATTTTTTTTTAATTCTTGCAGTCAGTGTGACCCTGGATCCGGGCACAGCTCATGGAGAACTAATTCTAGCTGAGAGTGGACGACAAGTGACCCGTGGACGTCCTGAGAAGAAGCCAGACATTGCAAGCAGGTTTCGAGTCTTGCCATGTGTCCTGGGCTGTGAGACCTTCACCTTGGGGAGATATTACTTTGAAGTGTACCTGGGGAAGGGTACTGAATGGGATGTAGGAGTCTGCCTGGAAAATGTGCCCAGGAACATTGACATGACACGGAAGCCCGAGTCTGGATTCTGGGCCATCAGACGTTGCAAACAATATGGCTATGTAGCCTTGACCTCACCCCGAACTCCTCTCCATCTCAGAGAGGAGCTGGAATTTGTGGGTGCTTTCCTAGACTGTGAGGCTGGGCTTGTCTCCTTTTACAACATGAACACAGGCTCCCACATCTTTACCTTTCCCAAAGCCTCTTTCTCTGATACTCTCAGACCCTATTTCCAGGTTGGTAAAGATTCACTTCTCTCTTTGCCTTCATCCAGGTATGGAAGAAATGTCTCCTTAGTTGCTCAAGTGTAGAGAAGCAAATTTCAATCCAGTGAAAGCAGAACTGGATTGTTTCTTGATTGCTATTTTACTGTATTAAGAATGGTGCTATCTTTACTTATTCAATACTCAATAAATGTACTGCATTTATGAATGCAATAGAGCAGAATCAATACAAGAAACTAAGTTGCATTCTTTGCATGAGTAGAACACCTATGAAGAGCAGAGGCAAAATGAAATAATTGTAATAATCCTACATTCCTCTTTAGTGGATTTAAATCTTAGATTTTGAACAATTCTTCGATGACCAGTTGAGGAAACATACAAGGTCAGGGGTGTGTCAATAGCATACCAGATAGTGACTGTGAATCCATACACAGCCCTGGAGAGATCTACATAAGGAACCTGGCCTAAGTCATTTCTTCCTTTCATTATTTTCCTTCATGAATTTACTGCCCTCAGCTGGGAACTTGTCAACTCATTTTCCTTTATAATATTAATATTTTTGCTTATTTTTACTGGGTTTGGTTTGATTTTTGTGCCACAGTATTTAGGTATTTATTCCTGGTTCTGTGCTCAAGGGTCACTCCTGCTGTGTAAAGAAGCCATTTATGGTACTGAGGATTAAACCCAGGCCAATTGAATTCATGGCAAGTACCCTAATTACAGTTAGGACTATTGCTGCAGTCCCTACCTGTGATGCTATTTCTTTCAAACATTCTTTTGAAGAAGCCCTATTAGCCTCGTTCTAGTTACCAGTTGAAGACAACCCTGTTTGCTCCTGCTGTGGATATGCAGGATGAGTTGTGAAAAGCTCCCTGTATCTCCATCACTCCCACCACCCACACTCACACTGTCACTGCCCTTCACTCTGACACTCTGACATGCTATGCTTGTTCCTGTATTTGTCCTGCAAGTCACATAAATCAGCCAAAAACTGGAGTTAGAAAAAAATGGATAAAAATAGGGCTCAGTCCTATAACCCAATCTTCATCCCCACCTCACATCAGTCAGTCTCAAGTTCAGTTGATTACTTGAGCATCTTGACTGACTGACCTCCTCTGGGTTTGATCATTTGCTATGTTGGTTCACAGTTCTCAGCAAACACTGTGTTTACAGGTATATATCTATATCTATATATTTTTATATTGGTTTTTGGGCCACACCCTGTGACCCTCATGGGTTACTCCTGACTATGCACTCAGTAATCTCTCCTGGCTTGGGGGACCAGATGGGACTCTGGAGGATGGAACTGCAGTTTGTCCTAGGTTAGCGAGTGCAAGGCAGATTCCCTACTACTCATACCACTGCTCTGGCCCCAGCTTCCAGGTATATTTTATAATAAATGACGTGATAGAGATGACTTATGGCCATCCGGTGACAGTATTTGTAGAATGGGATTGGAAGGATCTCAAGAGCAGAAGCTTCCGTTCCCAGGGAATTGGGAAAAAATGAGGCTGTGGATATTTACATAAACTCAGAAGCTTTTTCAATACTTGCACCTTTAGGATTTTTATGACAGTTCATCAGATAAACGTAAGTTATTTACTCAGTTACTCTCTCTTTCTCTCTTCTTGAAGGATGAGTAATTGGGTTGAAATATTCCATTCCACATTATGATCCTCCCAACCACAAATGAACCAAAACACTGCTAAGGAAGTCATTCCATTAGAACAAGAGGAACTTCTCACACCCAGGAAAGTTCAAGGGATTTTGTAATCCAGTGTCAGGGTCCAAGACCGAGTGTTAGAATCAAACCTGCTCTAGTGCTCTTACAATATAAGAAATGACGAGGCCCTAAGTGTTGCACTAGCATCATTTGTATAAAAAACAAAGGAACATTCCAGTGAGTGAATAGAACACAGTTTTTTTTTTTTTTTTTTTTTTTTTTTTTTTTTTTTGGTTTTTGGGTAACACCCGGCAGTGCTCAGGGGTTATTCCTGGCTCCAGGCTCAGAAATTGCTCCTGGCAGGCACGGGAGGACCATATGGGACACTGGGATTTGAACCGATGACCTCCTGCATGAAAGGCAAACCTCCATGCTATCTCTCCAGCCCCAGAACACAGTTTCTTTATGTGATCATCTTCATAACTTTAATGAGACTACTTGAGGAGGCAGGTGTCGGCTCAGAGTGGCTGGACCAGCAGGATCTAAGATTTCCTGCTTGCTTTTAGTTTTCAAACCAGCGATTTAGTGGTTTCCTTGTTCCTTGTTTTGTTTATTTGCTTTGTTTTGTTTTGGTTTGGTTTGGGGGCCACACCTGGTGACGCACAGGGGTTACTCCTGGCTATGCTCTCAAAATTCAATCCTGACTTGGGGGCCATATGGGACACTGGAAATAGAACCCAGGTTCATCCTGGGTCAGCCGCGTACAAGGTAAAGGACCTAGTGCTGCGCTATTACTCCAGCCTCTGTTTGCTTTTTTTTTTTTTTTTTTTAATTAAGCCACACTTGACAGTGCTCAGGAGTTATGCATGGTTTGGTGCTCATTGGTCACTGACAGTGGTAGAGGAATATATGCATTGCCTGAAACTGTGTCTAGACTTCCTGCATGCAAAACTTATATTCACCCTCTGGCATTATGGCTCCTGCCCTTCCCTGCCAGTTCCTTAGAACTCTATATATTTATTACTTATAAGCTACCTTTTGTGTTTCTCATACCTGAGACAGCAGGAATTTCTTTTGAGTTGTGCTTTCCATGAAAAACTCTGTTTCTTTTTAGTGAACAGGAGAAGTTAGGGGTAAATCTCAGACTTCATACCTTGTCTCCACAGCTCAGAGATGATTGGTGGCCTAGAGCCCACTTGGCACCCAGCTAAAAACACTTCCTCATACTTGGTTCCTGGGCCACCCGGGTTAACTGGGAGAGACAGGAAATAAGAGAATGGGACAACAATGGAACAACAATTGGACAGAGATCTATGGGAAGCTGTGATGAATTATTTTTGTGGTGCCCTTGAGTTCACGCAGTGAACCTCAGTGACGAGTGAACCTCAGTTACAGAGTGCTGAGAAGTCTGTTATCTTTTAAATAAGACACTTTCGTAACTTTTTTCAAAACTATGAATTCATAGACAAATAGCTTTGTTGCATTATAGTGGACTCTACCCCCCATGTAGTTTCACTTTTGACTTCTCAAAATGGACTTCGTTGAGATCTTGATTAGAGGCAGCTACTGAGGAGACTTACAGACTAAAAGTAAGTATTTCATATTGGGAAAAGTAATGAAAGTTCAAAGTCAAGCTTTTCTTGGAAAGCTTAAATGTGTTTGTGTGGGGCCGAAGAGATAGCATGGAGGTAAGGCGATTGTCTCGTGCACAGAAGGTCGGTGGTTTGAATCCCGGTATCCCATATTGTTCCCTGAGTCTGCCAGGAGCGATTTCTGAGCGTGGAGCCAGGAGTGACCCCTGAGCGCTGCTGGGTGTGACCCCCCCCCAAAAAAAAAGTGTTTGTGTGTGTCTCTCTGTGTGGTGTGTGTTTGTCTGTGTGTGTGCTTGTGGTAACAAAACATTTCTCTAGAGGTCTTGCACTTCAGTCTTCTTACAAACTCTCCATGATGCAAAACTGAGATAAATGCAGAACAATATCTCTTGTATGTGGAATATAAGGAAACAGCAAGGAAATGGCAGATGCCCAAAGGGAGCAGAGCCTGAGAACTGGTCTATAGAACTGAGGGACATCAGAAAGAGTGGGAGGATACTAAAATAATGGTGGATGGAAGCAAGCACTGATCTAGGATGTGATGTTGTAACATTGTGTGACTGGAGACCTACCATTAATATATTCACAGTATTGGAAATTATACTTCCTATTATTTTCTTTAAAGAAGAATAAGACCAAGTTTCTTAAGTGACTTTAGCAGAGTAAAAAAGAAATTTTTTCTACCTTCCTTCTCTCTCCCCTCTCCCTCCTTCCTTCCTTCCTTCCTTCCTTCCTTCCTTCCTTCCTTCCTTCCTTCCTTCCTTTCTCTCTTTCTTTCTTTCTTTCTTTCTTTCTTTCTTTCTTTCTTTCTTTCTCTCTTTCTTCCTCTTTCTTTCTCTTTCTTTCTTTCTTTCTTTCTTTCTTTCTTTCTTTCTTTCTTTCTTTCTTTCTTTCTTTCTTTCTTTCTTTCTTTCTTTCTTTCTTTCTTTCTTTCTTTCTCTCTTTCTTTCTTTCTCTCTTTCTTTCTTTCTTTCTTTCTTTCTTTCTTTCTTTCTTTCTTTCTTTCTTTCTTTCTTTCTTTCCTTCTTTCTTTCTCTCTCTCTCTTTCTTTCTTTCTTTCCTTCCTTCCTTCCTTCTTTCTTTCTTTCTTTCTTTCTCTCTTTCTTCCTCTTTCTTTCTTTCTTTCTTTCTTTCTCTCTTTCTTTCTTTCTCTCTTTCTCTCTTTCTTTCTTTCTTTCTTTCTTTCTTTCTTTCCTTCTTTCTTTCTCTCTCTCTCTTTCTTTCTTTCTTTCCTTCCTTCCTTCCTTCTTTCTTTCTTTCTTTCTTTCTCTCTTTCTTCCTCTTTCTTTCTTTCTTTCTTTCTTTCTTTCTTTCTTTCTTTCTTTCTCTCTTTCTTTCTTTCTCTCTTTCTTTCTTTCTTTCTTTCTTTCTTTCTTTCTTTCTTTCTTTCTTTCTTTCTTTCTTTCTTTCCTTCTTTCTTTCTCTCTCTCTCTTTCTTTCTTTCTTTCCTTCCTTCCTTCCTTCTTTCTTTCTTTCTTTCTTTCTCTCTTTCTTCCTCTTTCTTTCTTTCTTTCTTTCTTTCTCTCTTTCTTTCTTTCTCTCTTTCTCTCTTTCTTTCTTTCTTTCTTTCTTTCTTTCTTTCTTTCTTTCTTTCTTTCTTTCTTTCTTTCTTTCTTTCTTTCTTTCTTTCTTTCTTTCTTTCTTTCCTTCTTTCTTTCTCTCTGTCTCTCTATTTCTGTCTTTCGTTCCTTCCTTCCTTCTTTCTTTCTTTCTTTCTTTCTTTCTTTCTTTCTTTCTTTCTTTCTTTCTTTCTTTCTTTCTTTCTTTCTTTCTTTCTTTCTCTCTCTCTCTCTCTCTCTCTCTTTCTTTCTTTCTTTCTTTCTTTCTTTCTTTCTTTCTTTCTTTCTTTCTTTCTTTCTTTCTTTCTTTCTTTCTTTCTTTCTTTCCTCTCTCTCTTTCTCTCTCTCTTTCTTTCTTGACTTCAGAAACCCAAAATATGACCTCAGAAGCAAGAAATTAGTTGTCAATTTTTTTTTCACCACATTACGACAATTGTGATGCCACAATCATGACTCAAGAGCACACTCGTTCAGTAAATAATGTCCATTCTGAATTCAGCATCATCAATTATGGTGTCACAGTCCAGGGCCAAAATTGACATTTCTGACTCCAGAAACCTGAAATATAACCTAAGAAACAAGAACTTTGTTATCAAAATTTTTCACCACATTAAGAAAAGTGTGATGTCAGAACATGATTCATGAGCACACTGGTTTGGAAAATAATGTCCATTCTGAATTCAGCATCATGAATTATGATGTCATGGTGGTGGGTTAAAATTGACATTTCTCACTTCAGAACCCTGAAGCGAGAGTGGCTGTGCTCTTCTGGGGCCTCCAGGAGACAATTTTTTGGGGACCTTCCTAGCCCTCTGAGGAGAGCTTCAAGGAGACCAGAGAAGAGAAACACACAAAGCCAACAGGTCCCTTCAGCTTCTCCCAGTTGCCAATCTCACAGCAGGACAGACTCAACTTTGTGATTTCTTAAAGCTGCATAAAATTCCATTGTGTCGGGGCCAGAGCAATGGTGCAGCAGTAGGGTGTTTGCCTTGCACGTGGCTTACTTCTACTGAGGTTTTTATTTCATGTACTGAGTTTTTCAGACCTCTTTTTTCAGTTCGGAGATTTCTGATTTCTACCTTCATATCTTCTTGATTCTTAATGTGTTCTGTTCAGCTCAATCTATGCTTTCTTTGATTTCTCTGAGGACCCTCCATATTTCTCCTCTAATAAACTCCTTCTCTGAGAGACTAGATTGGTTGGAACTTTTGGGTCATAAGAGCTGTTATCTTCATTCTCTATGCCTTTTGTTGGCCTGCGTTGTCACACTTATTTTGTGGTTGTTTCTTCGTGTTATGGTGGAGTTCATTGGCTAGAAGATGTGTGCAGCCACGAAGTGAAATGGAGCAGCTGCACTCCACTGTTTCTACCCTGCTTGGTCTTTTCTGACTTGCCTCTGCTCACACAACTTGAGCAGGGGCTTCTGGGCAGGGGTTGGCCTCAATCCCCACATCAAGGGTCTGTTGTAGCCCTTTACAATTAGATTCTTTGCTCTTGTGACTCCCTCTAACCTTAGTTTGTAGGTTGTCACTAATGAACACTAAGGGGTCTATCACCCAGGATTGAACAGAGGTCCAGCTTGTCGCACTGTTGATAGGAATTTTGATATTTCTATGAGAAGAATAGGCAGAAGGCCCTAAGATATCATATTTTTAGTGCCGGTGGCTATGCAAATACTCCCAAGGGATTTTCACCAAAAGGCCCTCTGTGTAAGCCTCACCCCTATGTGAATAATTGGTGAAATTCCATAGAGATGTTTTTGAAATTCATGTTATGGTACCGACATTATATATCCTTTACATTTAGTTGGTCTATTCTCCCTTCTGCTATATGTATTTACAAGCCAAAATATAGCTTTGATTAAATTTCTCTTCATCTGAAGAATTCCAGCACCAAAGACACTTAGAGACAATTTTCTTCTTTCTGTCAGTTCTGAATTTACTTCAAAAGTCATGGCCAGGATGTAGCACTGAGCTGTGTGAAACTCCTTACGAAGTATATAAATTTGCATTTCTATTAGCCTGGCTGTCTCACTTACTCGTATTACACAAAATCAGTCTCCAGAAATGGCAAACCTGTCAGGCAAGCTTAGCTCATTGCTACCCCCCAAAAAACTTTACTTATGAAACTAGTTGGCAGGATCTGCTTTTGAGATGTTAAAACTAACATTCTTCCTTTGAACTCAGGACTCTTAATCAATATAGTCTTTTTCATCAGAGCCAGGTGAATTGTTATGTATATCAAACAGGGCTACTATTAATATTTCTGTGTACAGAAAGTATCTGTTCTTTGTCAATCCAAACATTCTTCTCATACCCGTGACTGGCATTTATCCCATATAAAACTCCTAGCTTGGAAATTAAATTTAGAAGGCTGTTTCTCCCAAACTTTCATTATGTGGTTTCATTTCTTCATATTTCGCCACTTGTGCATCCTCTTTCCTCAAGAGGACTCAAAGAAGTTATTTGATTCAACCAGACCGCAAGAGCTAGTCAGCAACACCAAGTTCTCATTGCCTTTCACCTCCTACAAATTCTAGCAAGTTCCTGCTTGCAGTTACAGTGAATTTCTACTGGGTGACTATTTTTGTCTAGATTAGAAACAGATTCTTTCTAGTGTCTTCAGGAGTTCTATTTCCAAGACCAATGATCTACTCCCCTGTCCCTCAACCTCTTTCCAATTATCTTCTCTCAGGTTTGGGAGGAGGATAGACATCTTCAAATAGTATTTGTTCATTTTTCTCTCCATGTGTTTGTTGGGGTTATTGGTTTTTCTCATGGTAGAGCTTTGTGAGTGCTTTATATATCTTGGATATTGGCCATTTAACCTGTTATACAAATATTTTCTCCCTTTCAGTACAGTATTTTTTTTTATTTTAGCCTATGTTCTTTTTGCCATTTGAAACCTCTGTAACTTGATTCCTATATGTTTATTGTTATTTTTGCTTATGAAATAAAATCATTGACTACAACTTTGAGTCCCATATCTTATAGAGTTCTGCCTATGTTTTCCTCAGTTAAAATGATGTATTCTGGTCTAATTTTGATACCTTCAACCCATTTTGCAGTAACTTTAACACAGCTAGATTTTGTGGGTGTATGTTTTCGATTTCTTCAGAGGTCTGGATAACATATCTTCCATCACCATAGAAAATTCTGTCTGTTTGATCTCTGATTCCAGATCCAATATTAAAAAGTTCCAGTAAAAATCATGGCTTCTCTACAGAAGCCATTGAAAACTATGAAGGAAAATGCTACCTGCTCCATTTCCTGGAGTTGATGACCAAGCCAGTGAGCATAAACTGTGGCCACTGCTTCTGTCTATCTTGCATAATGACAATACTCGACAACCAACATGTACTCTCATCATTGGAAATGGTCCACTGTCCTCTGTGTAGGTTATTTGTTCAAAAGGAGAGCATCCACCCTGCCAAAGAGTTGGAAAATATCATAGATTCCATCAAGAAAATGCAGTGGGACAGTTTATGTGAGGTGCATGGAGAGCAGCTTCAACTGTTCTGTGAGGATGATGAGTAGCTCATATGCTGGACCTGTGAGCAGACATCACTGCACAAAGGACACAAGACATCTCTAGTTGAAGATGCAGGCCGAAGCTACAAGGTGAGTTTGTGGTCCAGCGTGCTTTAGGTAGTAGCTGTTGCTCCCTTACATCTGAGATTTAGATTTAGATGGTGATCCTTAAATATAGTTTTAATCAAGTTAATCACCTGATAGCTAGTCATGGGTTCCCAGTGATTCAGAAGTCAACTTTCCATCTTAACCTTCAGGGCTACTATCTTTTTTCTTACCTCTTCTGCTCTGATGGCCTTCTCCTACATTGTCTTCAATCCACATGTGTTTTAGATTCACCTCATTCATAAATGTGATGTGTGTGTGTGTGTGTGTGTGTGTTTTCGGTTTTTGGTTTTTGGGTCACACCCAGCAGCACTCAGGGATTCCTCTTGGCTCTACGCTCAGAAATTGCTCCTGGCAGGCTCGAGGGACCATATGGGATACCGGGATTTGAACCACCGTCCTTCTGCATGCAAGGCAAATGCTTTACCTCCATGCTATCTCTCCAACCCCCATGAATGTGTTTTTAAAGATCACATATCTAAAAACATTGAACAAAAAAGGCCGTATCCCTTTTGTCATCCTAGGTTAATGGTCAGGAGCCTGCTTTTCGAAGAGGACCAGCAAAGGGTGGGAGTGATATCTGAGGAAGAGAAATCAAAGGAATTATTAATGAATCACATATGAAAAGTGCAAATAAAGAAGAGGGTGTTTCAGGCAGAGAAATCCAATATGTCAAGGCACAGTTAAGAGAACTTACTGTTATAGAATATTCGATTAATGTTGATGTTAAAAAAGCTTTTTAGTCTTAAAAATATTATCAAAAATATTATCAAGATAAAAAGCTGTTTATAAAAAAGGAGGAGAGGGATTTGACATCGAGACCTTACATTAATTTTTAATAAACTTGTGTATTATGTGAGAGTGATCAGGTCTGAGTTCATTTTTTTTACATGTGACTGACCAGTTTCCTAAAATCATTTATTTTTTTCACTTCATCCTTTTTGAAAAAGGAGCTGTCCAATACCTGAGAATATATCTGTGGGCCAATAATTCTATCTAATCGTTTTGAGAGTCTGCCTATATCCCAGCATCATACTACCTTGATTAACATAGATATAGAGTATAATTTAAAGTTGGGGGAGGAAAAATCTGCTGTTACCTCTCCAGATTGCTTTGTTTATTGGGAGTTCTATTATTACATATATATATTGGAATAACATTTGAGTCACACCCTACATTTTAATAGGGTCAAATTGAATGGAATTTAAATTTTTATTTATTCAATTTTGTTGTTTGAATATAGAAATTCTATATATTCATGCATATTGATTTTGTAGCCTGCACTTTATTGTACAAGTTATTATTTTTAAAGTTTTGGGGTAGAGTTTTTAGGCCTTTTCAATCTGGATACCATTAATATCTCTTATCTAATTGCTGTGGCAAGGATTTCCATCACCATGTTGAAATAGTGGTGAGAATGGGTGGCCTTTTCTTGTGCCTGATTGTAGAGAAGACTTTTAATGTTTTGCCATTGTGTACAAAGCTTGTGGGTTTGTAGTATGTTGCCTTAACTATACTGAGTAAAGTTCCTTTTTTATATTTGATTCAGAGATCTCATATCAGTTTTAAATCCATAAATTTTAGTGAAGAACACATAGGTAGAACATTTCATGATATTGTATCTAGAAGTATATTCAGTGACCCAAAGTCATTTTATGGGGAAAAGATAAATAAATGGAACCACATCAAATGAAGAAACTGTACTTCAAAAGAAGTGTTGACTAAAATATACTCCACAGACTGGGAGGATATATTTGCCCACCAGTTATCTCACAAAGGGTTACTATCTAAGATATATAAAGCACTTGTAAAACTTAACAAGAAAAAAACAAACAAACATGTCTATCAAAAATATGGAGGACCAGAGAGTTAGTACAAAGAAAAAGACAGTTGCTTGGCATGAGGCTGGCCTGGCTTTGATTATTGTTGCAGTAAATTGGGATAATAGCAGTCATCTCTCTCTCCAATACATATATTCAGGAATTTGTCATCATCTTTAAGGGCATTAATATATGAAGGGTGGAATTACACTTGGCCCATGACAGTACAGTGTTTTCTAAAAAAGCTTCATAGAGGGGCCCATGAGGTGGCGCTAGAGGTAAGGTGTCTGCCTTGCAAGCGCTAGCCAAGGAACGGACCGCAGTTCGATCCCCCGGCGTCCCATATGGTCCCCCCAAGCCAGGGGCGATTTCTGAGCACATAGCCAAAAGTAACCCCTGAGCATCAAATGGGTGTGGCCCAAAAGACAAACAAACAAAAAAAGCTTCGTAAGATCTTCTCTGGAGATTATTGGAAAATTAATGAGTATACTTAATGCTCATATATAGATTTGATATAGTATATTGGTCTACATAATAAGAAAACTAAATACAGACCACATTAAAAAATTAGGTCACCATAAAATGTTCTTTGAAAAAGTAAGAAACTGCTTCTAAAAATAATTTAAAAGCTTTTAGAAGTGATAATATAACAACATCTTCAAAGAGTATTTCAGTTTCTGTAACTCTCTTTTCTTTTTTTTTTTTTTTTTTTTTTTTTTTTAGTTTTTGGGTCACACCTGGCAGCGCTCAGGGGTTACTCCTGACTCTATGCTCAGAAATTACTCCTGGCAGGCTCAGGGACTATATGGGTTGCCGGGATTCAAACTGCCATCCTTCTGCATGCAAGGCAAACATCTTACCTCCATGCTATCTCTCTGGCCCCTTTCTTTTCTTTTTCTATATTTTATTTTGTCCTGGTGCTCTGGGACTCACTGCTAAGTTCTCAGACCTTGTGATTTGTGCTTTGTGAGTTCAATACTGTTGAGGGTGTATCAAAATTATACCAATGATGTCAAAGGACAATGTGGTTCTGGGGATTGAAATCAGGGCCTTTGTATACTAAGCATTTTTTCTAGCCCTTTAAGCTGTCTAACCAGTCTTTTATGGACTGTTTCTTATACCTTAGTGGTACTATCTATACTTCCTGACTCATACTAACATATACAAATACAATGTACAATATTTACAATGTGCCATATATATATAATATATATATACAATATACAATATATGCAATGTGCCATATATCAACAATTTGGCATTGGTCACACTGAATTTTACATATCATTATATAAAATTGTTTAGGAAATTCTCATCTTCGAGCCAGAGTGGTAGGTAGCACAGGGATAGGGTGTTTGCCTTGCAAACAGTTGACCCAGGATGGATGCAGGTTAGATTTCCAACATCCTATATGGTCCCCAAACCAGGCGCGATTTTTGAGAGCAGAGTCAGGACTAACTCCTGAGCACCACTGAGTGTGGCCCCCACAACAAAACAAAAAAAAAAATAAGAGAGAAAATTCTCATCTTGTTCTTTGTGCAGTGTTACCTTGTAAAGAATGTAGGAGTGCGAATAACTGACCGGAAGAATGCAAATTTATTTGGTTAACAGTCCTCATTTCAGAGAATTTACTCCCAGTGTTTATCTGGAAATTTACCTTTTTTGGGTAATGCATAGAAAATGCCACCCCCTAATTGTACTCAGAGTGCTATCACTCATGCCAGACCCCCATTTTACCAGGGCCTCCCTTGAGACAGTATCATCCATTTTGGCAAAGACCAAATTAGACCATGGGTCAGCAGATGAACCTCAGTTTCTACAAGACAGAAAATTATATTAAAATATTACCAACTCCTGATGGCTGTCAAGGACATAAAGCTTGTTACTTCACAGACAGCATTAATATCCTTCTTCTGAAAATGAGTAACAACAAAAATTCAATATCATGCTAAAGTTCTGGGATTCTCTTGCAGTTTCATAATGGAGGATTATAACAGTAAATTCTAACCAAGTAAACCTGTTTTTTTACTTCAGGAAAAGTTCCAAATAGCTGTGACCAAACTGAAAAGACTGGAAAAACAATGTAATAGTTGGATGTTGGACACAAATGAACAGAAAGTGAAATTGGAGGTACTGAGTTTTTTGATCTGATATTGTTTCAATCCTATTTGGTATTATTGGTCTACCAAGATTATGGTGTAATTTTATTAAACCAGACTGAATATATGAGACTCAAATTACTTGTTAAGTCCTAGTTGGGTATATATATAAGATTTTATCTCCCATACCTTGAAACTTTTTTTGTTTTTGTTTTTGTTTTGGGGTCACACCTGGCAGTGCTCAGGGGTTACTCCTGGCTATCTGCTCAGAAATAGCTCCTGGCAGGCATGGAAGACCATTTAGGACACCAGGATTCGAATCAACCACCTTAGGTCCTGGGTCAGCTGCTTGCAAGGCAAATGCTGCTGTGCTATCTCTTCGGCCCCAACCTTGAAACTTTTGATGATTATTCGCTAGATTTTCTGAACCAGACTCAAGAGAAGTATAAATAATTTGTCTTATTAGAACAAGCCTTTACAAGACTGAAATATTTAAATAGCCCATGTACTTTCCTAGTTCAAAACCTCAACTTTATTTTTGACCACATTTATTGTCAGGGTCTGATTCCATGTTCAGAAATCTCTTTGTAAATATTAAAATAAAAACTGCAACCACAGCAGATTGTATTTTTATTACTCAAACTTGGGTACATGAGCAGGATGGGAACTTATACACTTTTTCAGGGACAACCTCAACAAGAAGGGTTTTGGAACTGAGTTAAAAAGGGGGTAGGCAAAGGTAAGTCAGAGGCCTTATAGCCAACCTCTTAGGCCAAGAGAGAGAAGGCTAAGGTGGGGACCAAGTCAAGGGATCAGTTAGGGATAGGACCAGAGGAAAGAGAAGAGCAGGACAAGCAGCAGGGCAGCAGAAATAGAATTCAGTAAGCAGTTTTTCCAGTAGTCTGGCAGGGAAGAGCAGGACAAGCAGCAGGGCAGCAGAAACTGAGAATTCAATAAGCAATTTTTCCAGTAGTCTGGCAGCTACCATCCAGCAGATTAGTCCAGGAGAAGGAATTAACCCCTGTACTCCAGCCAGGGACTTATTCACCTACTACCGCTAAACAGCAGTTACATGGTGTCTCTTCTAACTTGTTTCTCAGCTCAAAAAGGGACAGACACCGGCCACCCCCTTATGGCTGACCGGGGTCCATCAGAGTCTGTGTTCTCCAAGACACTTTCGTCTGTAGACTACAGGTCTCTATTGCCATGAATGATCAGACATGGCAGAAGAGAAACTTATGTCTTTATAGAAGCAATGTAATTTACTTGTAATTCATTAGTACAGTTTAATATAAAGGAAAATGAGCCATAGTGACATTTCATGGATCTTTTTTGTTTGTTTGTTTTTGTGTTTTTGGGCCACACACAGTGATGCTCAGGGGTTACTCCTGGCTATTCGCTCAGAAATCGCTCCTGGTTTGGGGGACCATATGGGATACCTGGGGAATGAACCATGGTTCGCCCTAGGTTAGAACATGCAAGGCAAACGCCCTACTACCTGTACCACTGCTCCAGCCCCTCATAGATCTTTTTTAACCTTTGCCCTGGTATCTATGTGTGGATATTAAATTTGAACTCACAAAGGACATTTTTATTTCCTAAGTCATTGACCCTCATTGACAACATTTTGTTTATTCCATCAATAGATAGAATTTTGTGAGTTTTTTCCCCTTAACTCTTGTGTACACTTTCTTTATTCTAGGAGAAGATAGAGCTCCAGAGAAAAAATATTCAGGAGGATTTTAAGAAATTTCACGTAATCCTCCAGGAGGAGGAGAAGGCTTGTTTATGGAAACTTGAGATAAAAAAAGAAGAAATCCAGAAGGAACTTGGGGACAAAAAGTCAAGTCTGGAAATGCAAAGCCAGGAACTCAAGAACCAAATCCTGACATTAGAGAATAAATGTCAGGGATCAACCCAGAAATTGCTGCAGGTAAGGTTGTGTATTGGGGGAAAGGAAAGCAGTGACTGATGCTGACTTCTTAAGAGGAACCTGGTGAGAAAGCCTGGAAGTGTGGCAAGAGTTTCTGCTTCCCTTGATAGTGTACATAGTGTGTGAATGCACAGATATTTCTGGATTCATGTCAGTGTTTGTATTGTGTTATAAGTGTCTTAATGTTAATCAAAAAGTATCCAAGATGACATATTAAGAAAACATGCAGTATTTTTCTTTGACTGCTGATTAGCATCTATTTCATGTGCACAGAAGTTTCACTGTCAAATGACTTTTTGAAAGACACTCCAGAGCTGAGGAGATAGTACAGCAAGTAGGGTGCTTGTCTAACATGTTGTATTTGGATTTTGATCCCCAGAATCCCATATGGTCCTAAGTCCAGCCAGGAGTAAATCCTGAGCACAGCTGTTTGTGCCATTCTCCCTCTTCCCCAATAAAGATGGACTATCTAGATGACCGATGGTGATAAAGTGGGCAGCCCAAATGAGTAATAACCTTTTACTCAATATACCCATGAATATTTGCATTCAAGTTTTCTATGGCCTTATTTCACATAGACTAAGGATCTAACCTAGACTAGTAATATAAATACTTGGATCTCCTCTGTGTATGTGAACTTATTGGAACCACCATTATTTATATTAATGTTCAAAATATGGCTTAGAGCTTCATTTATACAATGTTCCAACACAATATCATTCATATACCAGAGTTCTTACTTCCCTCCACCATTATCAAGGTGTCTGCTTCCTCCACTCTTCCTACGCCCCATAATGATAAAAATGACTGACACTCCTTATTCCCATAAGAGAACTAAAAGTTGAGAATGTAGCAATCTAACCCGATGTGGCACCCCTTGCTATCACCATTGAGAATCAATCTTGGGATTCTATGTCATTTTGCTAATGAGGATCTTTGTGATATGCCACAGCATATGTAAACTTTTAGGGGAGTTCAGCCCACCAGATATATCTTCAGATTTTCCTGTGGGAAGAACTGAAATAACCACACACACGGGGTTCCTCAAAAGGCCCCCTGTGGACGCCTTTTTTCTCTGTGTGGATAGTTGAGGAATTCCGGAAGAGATAAATTCATGCTTGACATTACATTTTCTGTCATTACTTGGCTATCTCTCCTTTGTAAAATCTCAAGCAAAATTATGACCTATCAAATAATTTGGCTCAGAAATTCCAGCACCGAAGATTACTAAGAGATCTTCTTTTCTGGATAATATTTAGCACCTAAAGGCAAAGACTATTTTTTCCCCTTTTTCAAATATGTCCTTGCAGCTGCAGTTTCTTGTAATCAAGGGCATAGCCAGAATGCAGATCCTGGGCTATTGACTCTTCTCAGAAAAATGGAAACACACCTTAGGGGATTTGGGTCCTTCCTTTACTTGACCTCTAAAACAATAGAGCCCAGTTCAGCAAAGACCATGTTCCTGGATATTTTCTACTTCTTAATAATCCCTGATTTTGCATTTAAAGTAAGCTTGCAAAGAGCTAGCCTTGAGTTATACCCTTCTCTTTTGTAACTCAAAATCCTTATAGCTCACACCCATAGCTTAAGTATGTTTACTGCTAAACGTTGCTTTGTGATTGTAAACATTCTTCTCTATACCTCTGACTGACTGTCCCTTATAAAGCCCCCTGCTTAAAGATTAAACTTGTAGCACTCCTGCCAGAAGATGTGTTGACCCCACATACTCTGTGTGTGGTTTCATTATTTCATATTTCACTGCCCGTGCAACCCACTCTCCCTGAAGTGGATTCATTGAAATCCCACTGATGGCTGTAGGACAGAAGCCACCTACAGCAGTGATAAGTAATGTCTAGTAGACACTCGCCTGAAGGACTTGGTCACAGAATCCAAATCTTGCTGAGGGAATATTTCAGTTCTTCCCACCAGGAAAATCTGAGGATACATCTGGTGGGCTGAGCTCCCCTAAAAGTTTATGTATGCTGTGGCATATCACAAATGTCCTCATTAGCAAAATGACATATAATCCCTAGATTGATCCTCAATGGTGAGAGTAAGGGGTGCCATATCGTGTTAGATTGCTACATTCTCAACTTTTAGTTCTCTTATGGGAATAAGGAGTTTCCGTCATTTTTATCATAATGGGGAGTAGGAAGAGTTGAGGAGGCAGACATTGTGATAAGACAACAAACTCAGATATTGACAATCCTTCCACCAGAATGGGGAAACTAGTTTGGAATCATTCTATCAGGGAATTCATCAATCTCTAAGCTAGGAACATTTATTTATTTATTTAATTTATTTTTAAAAGAAAGATTTGGAGGCAAGTCATGCATGCCAAGTTCCATGAAACACTTCCGTTTTCTTGATCTTTTCTTTTTCTTTTTCTGTAGGATTTGGCCAATATCTTCCACAGGTAAGTGCTCTATGAATCAAAAAGGAATATGAAAAAAAAAAAAAAAAAGGAATGTGATGTGCTCAGTATGTTCTACTGATGAGGTCTTGCTCTGATTATTCAAGGAGTTCAGCTGTGAAGCTGAAATCACCAGCAATGGTCTCTTTGGTGCTTCCAAGTCTTTGCAAAGTTTCCAAGTTTTCCTTGAGTATGAAGACAATTTTAAAGACCTGCTATGGTATGTAACATCAAGAATTCTGTAAATGCTACAGGAGGAAAGGATATTAGGGAGAAAGCATTACTTCCCTTGATAGACAGGATCAAAGAATGTTCAGTTATTTCAATGCAGCTGCCACATACATACACCCTCTGCTAGTAACTTCTGTGTCTAAAGAGAGACTAGAGTACTTGTAATCTTAGCAGTATCTTCAAATTATTTCTCTCCTAAAAATAAAATTATTTCTCTCCTGTTTATTAGCAACATCCCAGTAAAATTATCTCCTCAAATTTCTCCTTTAAGAAAAAAAATAGGGCCCAGAGAGATAGCACAGCGGCGTTTGCCTTGCAAGCAGCCGATCCAGGACCAAAGGTGGTTGGTTCGAATCCCGGTGTCCCATATGGTTCCCCGTGCCTGCCAGGAGCTATTTCTGAGCAGACAGCCAGGAGTAACCCCTGAGCGTTGCCGGGTGTGACCCAAAAACCAAATATATATATATATAGATAGATAGATAGATAGATAGATAGATAGATAGATAGATAGGTAGGTAGATGGCCAGAGAGATAGCACAGCAGTAAGGCATTTGCCTTGCACGATCCAGGATGGATGGTGGTTCGAATCTTGGCATCCCTTGTTATCCCCCCGAGCCTGCTAGGAGCGATTTTTGAGCACAGAACCAGGAGTAAACCCTGATCACAGCTGAGTGTGACCCCCCCCCCCACAAAAAAAAGAAAAAATATAGACATATCCCTCTCAGTGGATTATTATAAATAAAATGCCTCATCTATTTAATATATCTTGGACACAATATTTATTGTTGGCATTTTATTTATCTCTGAGAACAATGCAAAATGGAAGGCAACAATTAGTTTTTGACTGTCAATAAAAGTTTTAGAGTTTGATTACATAAGAAAATTAAAATCTGAACCATCATGAAAACCAAGTTTTATCCTTTTCAAAGCTTTTGCTTTTTTTTGTCTAATGTCTTGGCTCCAAAGAGTCTCTGGAAATGTCAGCCACAAAACTGGCATACTTGGAGTTTTGGGTGGCTAGGAGTCTGCAGAATTTAGTGGAAAGAAGGTGAAACTGGACCATTGGCATTGGCAGCAATTGTAGGGTGGGTCAGCTGCCAGGGCTTCACAGGGCTAGAGACTTGCCTTGCTCCTCTCCAGAGGGACCCCAGTACAATTAGCTACAAGACCTATGCATCCTAATTTTTTGCTGCTAGTTTTGCCTCTATTTTAAGAGCTAGATGACTTTATGATGCTGTTTTCAAAAAATAATTGATAAGACTATAAGATCATATATAACTAGAAATGATTCATTCATAGTTTTAATTAAAGAGCAGTGGTTTAAAGTCACACAAAGCACCTTATAGATTTTCTAGGTCATCTATTTATCCAAGGCTCAGATGAATTTTCTCTTAAGTGTTCCACAGGTTGTCATACATATATTCATAGGATTATGTTTTACTGGAAGATAAAATGAAGAACATTTCACGTTTGCATGTAGTTATACCAGTTTTCCTGGCATCATTTGTTGAAGATTTCTTTACTTCATGCACTCTGATCTTTTGTGTAGGTTAACTGTTCAAGTATTTGAGGGTTTATCTTGAGACTCATTTTCATTCATTAGACTAGGAGTTTGTCTTGACTTTAGTAGAACACGTTTTGTAACTACATCTTTATATTATATTATATATTATGTTATATACTATATTTTTAAGTTTAATTTAATTTTTGATTTGGGGCCACATCTGGCCATATCTGCCAGTATTTAGGGGCTAGTCCTGGCTCTGTACTTAGAAATTACTACTATTGGGCTCAAGGTGCCATATGGAATGTGGGGGATTGAATTCAAGTTGGTTGTGTGCAAGACAAACATCCTACCCACTGGACTATCAGGCTGATCCTATAAAGTATGTTTTAAAGTTAGGAAATGCAATAACTGTCATCTTCCTTTATTAAAGAATAGCTTTGCTATTTGGGAAACATGATTCCTTGCAAACTTCAGTAGCATTTACTTTTCCTTGAAGAATGTAATGAAAATTTTGGTTGAGATTTCACTGCATTTGATTCATGCTGTATAATGTTTTGCCCATGCCAAAGCCATGGGAAACATTTACCATTTTGTGTCTTTCTAAAGTTTCAACTGTGCCCAACAAGTCCATCCTCAGAGTAAGATAGGAGGAACTACAGATTCAATTCTACTATTGGCTTTTCTGCCTTCAGCTGTCATTGTGATACTTGACGGTACCACATAACAATAATCTCATCAGGGACCCAGAATATTAGTTCACTCCATTTTTTGCACTATTCTTTATGGCTGATAAAATTTTTACTTTATTTTATAATAAACTGAGTCTCCAAGAATGATTTGCACAGATACTAAGAAACAAAACTTGCAATCGAACATAGACTGGCTTTGTTTAGGTATTTACTGTTTTCTACACGTAACTAATATATTTTTGTTTTGTTCTTTATGTATTTTGCAGTTAGTGTGACTCTGGATCCAGATACAGCTCATTATGAGCTAACTCTGACCGAAAATCAGAGACAAGTGACTCATGGGAGCCCTTCAAAGAAGTCTAAGACTCCTAAGAGATTTAGTGTCTCTCCCTGTATGCTGGGCTGTGAGACCTTCACCTCAGGAAGACATTTCTTTGAAGTGAATGTTTATCAAAGCACTGACTGGGATGTAGGGGTTTGCCTGGAAAATGTGCCCAGAGATAGTCAGATTATTTTGGGTCCTATATATGGATTCTGGGCCATAAGCCGGAGAAAATCATTAGGCTATTTTGTTAATAGCATTTCCTTAGTTCCCCTTGATCAAGAGAAGGTCAGTTGGCATGTAGGGGTTTTCCTGGACTGTGAGTCCAGACAGGTGTCCTTTTACAACATGAATACTAGCTCTTGCATCTTTACCTTCAAGAATGCCTCCTTTTCAGGGGTCCTCAAACCCTACTTCTGGGTTTGCAAAGGTTCAATTTTGTGCCTTCCTCCTCTAGAAAAGTAAAGAAAAAAGCAAAGTTACTTGTATTAGTTTATTTTTATGTTTCTTTATATGGAGGGCCACTCATCCAGTGGTGCTAAGGGCTTTACTCCTAATTCTGGGCCCAGGGATCATTTTTAGTAGAACTCAGGAGACCATATGGGGGTATTGGGAATCAAACTCAGACTGATCGTGTGCAAGGCAAGTACTCTACCTACTGTACTATTGCTCTAGCCTCCACAAAATTAGTTTTATACTATTTGGAGAATATAAATTCTATTAGATACATTTTACTTCATTACTCTATAATGACTAAGGCACTTACATTGCATTTAGCCAACATGGGTTCCATTCCTGGCATCCCAGATGGTCCCCTAAGCACTGCCAGGACTGATTCCTGAGCATAGAGTAGGAGTAACCTATGAACACTGCCAGGAATGGTCCTCAAACAAACAAAAAACTGTTAATTGTTTTTTTCATTACTATTCCCCACAACCTGAAACAATGAATGAAGACTAAAAAAAATTGCCTGGATGAAGATCCTTAGATGAAAGTTACTTAATAGCAAAGATCATCCATGGTCCTGCTTATCCTCTTTAGTGGAGTCAGATTTTTAACTATTTTTACGGTTAAGTGTAGATGGAAGTAAACTTTTCACAAAAAAATTCTTCTTAGACAACAACAACCACCCTGATTTTTTACTATAAACTGCTGAAAGAATATCCGCCCAATCTACAGTGAAGATATTTGTTCACACCATTATGGTAGGTAACCCCAACTCTTAGGGCACCAGGCATCCTTCTATCACACTTTTAAATATAAAACCACTATCCCATGATTACATTTAATTACCTAGAATAATGTGTTTCTGACCTAGAAATGTAAGTACACCTTTTATTCAGCCACACTATTGTGAAATAGCAGAAGACGGTAAAAAAGACAAATGCTTATAGTTTTTTCCTGTATTGAAGACCAAAATTATGTAAAGGATATATAAAAATGATATATAAATGATATATAGAAAAATAAACCAAAACGTACAATCTGCCTGAGTTATTTTGCCAATACCCCTAACATTTTGGAAAATCAACGTTCTTCTTTTTCATTTTTCTTATCCAAATAAAGAATTGGTGAATGTTGGCTAATAATTTCCAAGAGTCCTCTGATGTCCAGCTGAGCGAACTGAAGAACAAGAGGATATAAAAGTTTCTATGAGGTTTGTTGGCACTACGGACAATGTCTTGGATCGGACAATAACTTGCCTGAAGCCTAGAGTTGGTCTTATGCCAGGAAACTTCAGGGGTAGGATCTCTTTGTATTTAGGCCAAGGTTATTCCTTTCCATGCCTCTCATATTTTGGTGGGCCTATGCAAACAACAATTGCCACTCTAACACCGTTTTTACTGTGCTCCTTTGACTCTAATCCTTAAAAAGCACCCACTTAAAATTTGAGGTTAACTTAAGCTAATATGCATGTACATGGAAATGTAAAAAATACTATGCCTCTAATGTTTAAGGAGTTACGTAAGTTTTATGGCTTTAGATTGCCTTGTGTGTGGTTAAGAAATATTATAATGTGTTACAATCTGGGGACTTGAGGGACAAAGTAATGTACATGGATTCTGTTTTATTTACCTTAATGTTCTTTGGCTGAAAGTTCAAAGTTAAGATATCAGCAAGGGGACTTCTGAGAATTATGTTATGGCTGATTGTCCTTCCACTGTAACTTTACCTTATCCTCTTTCTTTGCATCTTTTGTTCTCATAATTCAAAATAAAAAAAAAATAAAAAAAAAAGTTTCTATGAGGTGTTCATCTCCTCTACCAGAGTTCAGTATAAGATAAATCATGACCCTGATGAACCCACACCACAGTAGAAGGGTCTAAATAAAAACCTTCCCTAACTAACCCTTTTTTTGCCATTACTTTCCTCATGGATTTCTCTTCCCCCAAATGGGCAACTATTTAGTCTTTTGTCTTCATCTTCTCATTTCTTTAGAATATTTCTTCTTTCACAAAATGCTCTGTATTACTCTCAATTCTAGCCATCGCTTTGATTTATTCATGTCTTAACTGGGTGTGTGTGTGTGCGTGTGTGTGTGTGTGTGTGTGTGTGTGTGTCTATTCAGGGTTGCTTCCTGTTTCTTCTTCACTTTCATTGCCCACACCTACCTCGCTTCTGTAAAGCCTAGAACAGAAGGGACCCCATTTTGTCAAATCAATGTTAAGTATCCATTAAGGCTAAGAAGGCCAAGTTTCCATGTCAGGGCTAAATTTCTATCCCAACAATAATGACTCAGACACCAACACTCTATAAACCGAAATATACCACCTTAGACATTTGGCTATAAAAAGACATGATGAGGGTCAGGGGAGGTGGCGCAAGAATAAGATGTCTGCCTTGCAAGCGCTAGCCTAGGAAGGACCGCGGTTCAATCCCCCGGCATCCCATATGGTCCCCCCAAGTCAGGGGCAATTTCTGAGCGCTTAGCCAGGAGTAACCCCTGAGCATCAAAAAGTTTTTGGGTGTGGCCCAAACAACCAAAGGAAAAAAAAAAGACATGATGAAACACCCTAGAAACACCCCAACAACAGCCAGTCAACTTAAAGGTCAAGACTTCTTGCTTCTAGCCCTATATATCCTGACTTGTGACCCCTGGTAGGGTTGCCTTCTTCAGAAGGTGGCTTTGATTGGCCAGTCTGTAGCTTGTTGGTGGATGGAATAAAGCTTTGCTTTGCTTTATTTTAGTTATATGGTCTCATCCTCTGATTCCTAACCCTAACAGCTTCCTTTACTCTGACATCAGATGTGTATGTTTGTACATCTTATATTTGAGTGTTCAACATTCAGTTATGACATGTTCCCAAGTTAGAGTATACCTGACAGGTAAGATTCAATTACACTGAAAGTCCCTGCCCTACCCCCACCTCATGGCAGGCACAAATCCAGGTTGTCTCCAGTGATTATGACAGATTAACTATAGGTCAGTTTCATAAGATGCCCTCTTAAACTTTGATCACTTGCTAGAACCATTCACAGAATTCAGGGAAATACTTTGTTTCCTGCTTTGTTTTACAACAAATGATGTAATAAAGACAACAGATGAGTACTGATAAGAAGGTACCAAGGATAAGATGACAAGGGTATTGTGCAGAACTGTTCTTGTGGAGCTGGGGTCTGTCACCTCTTAGAATGTGAGGTTTCCACAATCACAGAAGCTCTGGGATAATGCCATATAATTGAGATTTTATGAAGGTTTCTTCAGAAACTCATGATCGATCTTCAACTCAATTTACACCTTCTCCTTCCCCCCCACCCCAGGAAGATAAGGACTGGGTGTGAAAGTTCCAAAGTCCTAATCACAGGTTGAGCTCCTCATGACCAAGCTCAGCCCAGATGCTAAATAGAAGTCCATTAGGCATTACCTTATTAGAAAAAAGACATTTTTATTACCCAAGACATTTCAAAGTAGCCAGGAGCCAGGGTGAAATATCTATCAGTAGATTAAAAGTCATTGTTTGGGCACCTATCAACTAAGAAATTAGGGCTGAGAGTGCTGTGCCAATATATGTTTTTTTATTATTAAAAAGATAATTAGTCCAGGTAATTTTTAAAATGGTCTTTATTACAATCTGGATGAACTCAACCAGCAAGTAGAAAACAGTTCTTAGGAATTGCACAAAGTGCAAACTTTTTATAGACAAGAAATAAGTTAAGAAGAGTGCAGTGTTTGCTTCAGCAGCATATATACTAAAATTAGAATGATATATAGGAGATTAGTATGGATCCTAATAAGAATAATATGCAAATTTGTGACATGTTCCATATTTTTATGAACAATTTTGTAACTGTGAAGAAAAACAACTGTATTATGAACAACCTAATAACCGCAGTGTTTACTAAAGTAATTTAATTAAAAATTAAAATTAGGGGCCAGAGAGATAGCACAGCGGCATTTGACTTGCAAGCAGCCAACCCAGGACCTAAGGAGGTTGGTTCAAATCCCAGCATCCCATATGATCCCCTTCGCCCTCCAGGAGCCATTTCTGAGCAGATAGCCCAGACATCTGAGATACTCAGATACTCAGATAGCTGAGTAACCCCTGAGCACCGCTCAGGTGTGGCCCAAAAACAAACAAACAAAAAATTAAAATAAAAAAAAGAGCTTTGCTTGTTTTAGACAAGGTTGCCTTTCACTGAAGGATAGTAGGTGTTTGCCAGAGAAATTATCTTACAGGAACATTTTACTCTGGTTAAGATTATATTCCTGTGAAATAATGAGCTGGAGATAAATTAGGTATTTCCTGTAGCAATAATAAAATAGCACAAGGGGCCCATTTTTCTTTTTTTTTTTTCCAACACTAGGATTTAACATATTTACAAACTATTTTTTTTGGTGCTAGTTTTGCTAATTTTTTGCTAGTTTTAGATACAGAGCATTAGTTGAAGAACCTAAATGGTTAAGAGAAAGGCATTCTTGCTTCCATGTACAAAGGCATCTCATTGTTTGCTTTTTGTCCCCATGGTCTGAATATGCTGACATAGTTTTGGAGAGACTAAATATCTATGTGGATGGCTGAGAGAGCCCACAGTTGTGCATGGGGTACAACCTGAACCTCACTAAACTCACCAGCAAGTTACTTATATTTTATACTTTATGAATCTTCACATGGGATGTGTTGGCCTAGTGTGTGACACAAAGAATTGATCAGTAAATGCTTACATATACATATGGATTATTCCTGAGGACAGTCAGGTAAAGTTTTGCCCTATCAATCCCAGGCCGACATCTTAGCAGACTGTAGTAAAACAGTCACATAGATCATGAGAAATAGAAATACGGAGACACTGCAAAGGATGTTGACAGTTCCTTTGGAGAAGTCCTACGTCATGTCCTTCATTCTAAGCTTGCTGAGATGAGTGAGTCAGGTTATATCTTAGTTTTATCTATCATCTATCGTAGTTGTTTTTTTTTTTTATCACCTATCCAGTGGATTCTGAAGATCCCTTTTGTGTTGTGTTCTGCTAATAAACAGCTCTCTCTTTCCCAGAGACTCGAATCTTTTCTTCCCTTAAATTTATAGGTAAAAATAAAAGCAATTTTCTGGATATCAGAAGTAGTCATGGGTTCTGGGACACTATATTGTATTGTCTAGTATTATTGTCTTGTGTTGTATTGTACCATTGCCATGTTAGTTACTACAACATGTTAGTGTTGTATTATTGTCATGTTACTGTACATATTATTATGCTCTTATCATGTTAGCAATACCACCTAAAATATGCATAAATGCACACACTTAAGCACATCTGAAGACAGACCACAGTAACTCCTCCCACACCACATGTCACAAGCATGAATCATTTGTCACACAAAGCACAGAACTTAAGCTATCATAGAGGTTCATTTGTTCTTTTTGGAATTCGCTTCCCTATTTTGATCCACTTGATCAGAAGCAAACTTGAGTCACAACCGGTTCTAGTTGTAAACATCACCATCACGGCCATTTTCAGGGAGGGACTACAGAGCATGAAAACCGGCTAAGCTTTGCAAAAGCCGGCTCCCTGTGTGTGACACCAGGCGGGGAAAATCCGCGAAAGTACACCGGCCCAGTGGGGCCCAACTGTGAAAAACTGTGAGTGTGACCTGTCTATGTCTGTCTACTGTCCTCTTGCATGAAACTCTTGCTCCGCTTTGCTACGCGGCCGTGCACTCTTTCTAAGGAAAGAACTCCATTGCAACAAGAAGGAAAAATCACACTAAGAACGGCGCTATATCACAGAAGCAAACATTTCTCTCCGGACTGTCTTCTCTGTTGCATGCTCGGGCCTAAGATTTGACCCAGTGTGAGGCTTCATCCACGGAGGACTCCCCTCCCTTAGAGGCAAGTCAGCCCATCCAGAAAGGGGGGAGCCAGAGGAGTGTGCTGCCTGCATCATATAGACAATGAATACAACCACAACACGTAGAAAAACCCACAATACAAGTGTGACAATGGGGAAACAACGCAGGCCAGCATCAGACATAGAGAATGAAGATGACAATTCTGAGGACCAGATAATGACCAACCAATTAATCAACCTCTCAGATAAGGACTTTAGACTAGCAATATGGAAGATGCTCAACGGACTCCAAGAAACCATGGATTGAGTTGAACAGAACACTAATAAGAACCAAGAAAATATGAAGACAGAAATCACAAAACTCCAAACTGAAATAACATGTCAACTAACAGGACTGAAAAAGTCAGTAAACGAAGTGAATGACAAAATGGATAAGCTCTGGGACAGGGTATCAGAAGCTGAGAATAGACTTGGTGCTGTGGAAGATGAGATACATAACAATTCCATACAGCAGGAGAGAATGGACAAAAAACTTAAAGCAAATGAGCAGACAATGGAAAAATTAGTCAAAGAATGGGAACAGATGAAAATAGAAGTCTATGATAAGATCAACAGAAACAACTTAAGAATCATTGGAGTCCCAGAGACACAGGAAGAAAATTTCCAGGAAGAATCAACGGTCAAGAACATCATTAAAGAGAAACTTCCAGAGCTAAAGAATATATATGATCAAATCCTGCATGCCCGAAGAGTACCAACCAAAAGAGACCCCAGAAAAACCACCCCAAGACACATCCTAGTCACAATGACAAATCCCACAGATAGAGACAGAATTCTGAAAACAGCAAGATCAAAAGGGGAAATCACGTTCAAGCAAGCTTCCCTGAGATTTACAGCAGACCTGTCACCAGAAACACTCAATGCCAGAAAGCAGTGGTGGGATATTGTGACAAGACTGAATGAAATGAATGCTTCACCCAGAATACCATACCCAGCAAAACTCACTTTCCGGTTTGACGGAAGAATACATGGCTTCACAGATAAAAAAACAGCTCAGAAACTTCACAGACACAAAACCAGTCTTAAGAGAAAAACTGAAAGACCTAATCTAAGACAAGACTACCCAAAAGACACACCAAATTTTGAAATAAAGATGGCGTTAAATCCCAGGACAATTCTTTCTCTCAACGTCAATGGACTAAATGCACCAGTTAAGAGACACAGAGTGGCTAAATGGATCAAAAAACTCAATCCAACCTTCTGCTGCCTACAAGAAACGCACCTGAATAGTCAGAACAAACATAGGCTCAAAATAAAAGGCTGGAGAAAAATTATCCAAGCAAACAACACCCATAAAAAAGCTGGAGTGGCCATACTAATATCAGATAATGCAAACTTTATACTCAGGAAGGTTGTAAGGGACAAAGATGGACATTTTATATTAATCAAGGGGTACGTAGAGCAGGAAGAATTCACTCTCCTAAACATATATGCACCGAATGAGGGGCCAGCAAAATATTTAATATAACTGTTGACAAATCTGAAAAATAATATCAACAACAACACAATAATTGTGGGGGACCTCAACACTGCTCTGTCAACACTGGATAGGTCAACCAGACTGAAACCCAACAAGAATATACTAGACCTGAGGAGAGAAATGGAAGAAAGAGGCCTAGTGGATATATATAGGACACTCCATCCCCAGAAACCTGGATACACATTCTTCTCCAATGTACATGGGACATTCTCCAGGATAGACTACATGCTGGCACATAAAACATACCTCCATAAGATCAAGAGGATAGAAATTTTGCAGACTACCTTCGCTGACCACAAGGCTCTGAAATTATTTGTGAACTCCAAAGGGACTCAGAAGAAAAACTTTAACACCTGGAAGTTAAACAGCCTCATGCTCAATAACCAGTGGGTCCGAGATGAAATCAAGGAGGAAATCAAAAGGTTCCTGGAAACAAATGACAATAAAGACACAGACTATCAGAACTTATGGGACACAGCAAAAGCGGTACTGAGAGGAAAATTTATAGCTTTGCAAGCACACATCAGGAAGGAAGAAGGAGCTTACCTGAGTAGCTTAATGACACAGCTAATAGAACTAGAAAATGCTCAACAAAAGGACCCAAGAATAGGAAGACAGAAGGAAATAACATAGCTTTTATGAAGCCAACATCACCTTGATACCTAAACCAGACAGAGACGCTACCAAAAAAGAAAATTACAGACCAATATCACTGATGAATGCAGATGCAAAGATCCTCAACAAAATCCTGGCAAATAGGATTCAATGCCTCGTTAAAAAGATCATCCACTACGATCAAGTAGGTTTCATCCCAGGAATGCAAGGCTGGTTTAACATCCGTAAATCTATCAACATAATACACAACATCAATAACAAGAAAAATAAAAACCACATGATCATATCAATAGATGCAGAGAAAGCATTTGATAAGGTCCAACACCCATTCTTGATCAAAACTCTCAGCAAGATGGGAATGGAGGGAACCTTTCTCAATATAGTGAAGGCCATCTACCACAAGCCAGTGGCAAATATTATCCTCAATGGAGAAAAACTGAAAGCCTTCCCTCTAAATTCTGGCACAAGACAAGGCTGTCCTCTCTCACCACTCCTATTCAACATAGCACTGGAAGTACTTGCTATAGCGATTAGGCAAGAAAAGGATATCAAGGGAATCCAGATAGGAAAGGAAGAAGTCAAGCTCTCACTGTTTGCAGATGACATGACACTCTACTTAGAAAACCCTAAAGACTCTATCAAAAAAGCTTCTAGAAACAATAGACTCATATAGCAAGGTGGCAGGCTACAAAATTAACACACAAAAATCAATGGCCTTTCTATACACCAATAGTATTAAGGATGAAATGGACATTAAGAAAACAACCCCATTCACAATAGTGCCACACAAACTCAAATATCTTGGAATCAACTTGACTAAATATGTGAAGGACCTATACAAAAAAACTATAAAACTCTGCTCCAAGAAATAAGAGAGGACACACGGAAATGGAAACGCATACCCTGCTCATGGATTGGCAGGATTAACATCATCAAAATGGCAATACTCCCCAAGGCATTATACAGATTTAATGCCATCCCTCTAAAGATACCCATGACATTCTTCAAAGAAGTGAATCAGACACTTTTGAAATTCATTTGGAACAATAAACACCCTCGAATAGCTAAAGCAATCATTGGGAAAAAGAATATGGGAGGAATTACTTTCCCCAACTTTAAACTGTACTACAAAGCAACAGTTATCAAAACAGCATGGTATTGGAATAAGGATAGGTCCTCAGATCAGTGGAATAGGCTTGAATACTCAGAAAATGTTCCCCAGATATACAACCACCTAATTTTTGATAAAGGAGCAGGAAATCCTAAATGGAGCAGGGAAAGCCTCTTCAACAAGTGGTGTTGGCACAATTGGATAGCCGCTTGCAAAAAATTGAACTTAGACCCCCAGCTAACATCATGTACGAAGGTAAAATCCAAATGGACTAAAGACCTCGATATCAGCCCCAAAACCATAAGATATATAGAACAGCACATAGGCAAAACACTCCAGGACATCACAGGCATCTTCAAGGAGGAAACTGCACTCTCCAAGCAAGTGAAAGCAGAGATTAACAGATGGGAATATATTAAGCTGAGAAACTTCTGCACCTCAAAGGAAATTGTGCCCAGGATACAAGAGCCACCCACTGAGTGGGAGAAACTATTCACCCAATACCCATCAGATAAGGAGCTAATCTCCAAAATATACAAGGCACTGACAGAACTTTACAAGAAAAAAACATCTAACCCCATCAAAAAATGGGGAGAAGAAATGAACAGACACTTTGACAAAGAAGAAATACACATGGCCAAAAGACACATGAAAAAATGTTCCACATCACTAATCATCAGGGAGATGCAAATCAAAACAACGATGAGATACCACCTCACACCCCAGAGAATGGCACACATCACAAAGAATGAGAATAAACAGTGTTGGCAGGGATGTGGAGAGAAAGGAACTCTTATCCACTGCTGGTGGGAATGCCGTCTAGTTCAACCTTTATGGAAAGCGATATGGAGATTCCTCCAAAAACTGGAAATCGAGCTCCCATACGATCCAGCTATACCACTCCTAGGAATATACCCTAGGGACACAAAAATACAATACAAAAACCCCTTCCTTACACCTATATTCATTGCAGCACTATTTACCATAGCAAGACTCTGGAAACAACCAAGATGCCCTTCAACAGACGAATGTCTAAAGAAACTGTGGTACATATACACAATGGAATATTATGCAGCTGTCAGGAGAGATGAAGTCATGAAATTTTCCTATACATGGATGTACACGGAATCTATTATGCTGAGTGAAATAAGTCAGAGAGAGAGAGAGAGAGACGCAGAATGGTCTCACTCATCTATGGGTTTTAAGAAAAATGAAAGATATTCTTGCAATAATAATTTTCAGACACAAAAGAGAAAAGAGCTGGAAGTTCCAGCTCACCTCAGGAAGCTCACCACAAAGAGTGATGAGTTTAGTTAGGGAAATAACTACATTTTGAACTGTCCTAATAATGAGAATGTATGAGGAAAATGGAGAGCCTGTCTAGAGTACAGGCGGGGGTCGGGTGGGGCGAAGGGAGACTTGGGACATTGGTGATGGGAATGTTGCACTGGTGATGGGTGGTGTTCTTTACATGACTGAAACCCAAACACAATCATGTATGTAATTAAGGTGTTTAAATAAATTTAAAAAAAAAGAGGATGGAAAATAAAGGTTGATACTTCAAAAGGCAGACATAATGAATTTGCAGACAGATTTCAAAACTATATTTTCTCCTTGCTATTTCTCTATATACATTCAGAAGTGATTCTAGACATTTCACTTTGTACTATAACACTCCCAAAATGTCATATTGAAATGAAGTAAGACTATAAAATAAAAATAAATGCTTTTATAGATATGTATTAAGTATCCATATATAAATAATCTAAATGCTTTGTCTTAAATATTTCTCTTTATGGTTCTTTTTTCATAGGTTATACTTGGTAGGGCCCACATCCCTGTCTTAAAGATTTTCTTTATAGACTTTCTTTATTGCTTCAGGGGGTATTAAATTTGTGTTCAAATTTATGGTAATTTATTTAGCAAATACTTAAGAAATTTGCATTGCTAGTTCAGCAAGTTTGTTTAATAAAAGTTTTGGAGTAGTAAATAAAAAAAAAACATCATTATCACATCACAGTTGTGAGAACAAGTAGCAAGTATTTGGTAAGTTAGTTCTGAGCTCTCCAATTCAATAAAGAGCAAATCACTGTTCACTTAATTTGGGGCAGAAAGTTGAGTCACATCTTATATAAGGATCACTTCTGGTGGGGTTCAGGGAACCAGATGCAATGCTTGGGATTAAAAGTGGACTGGCCACAAGTTGTCATATTATACCTCCAGTCCCTGAAATTTTATTTTGTGGGGAGCACACCCAGAAGTGCTAGAGACATTTCCTGGCTCTGTGCTCAGAAATCATTCCTACCAGTGCTCAGAGAACCATGCAGGGTGATGGAGATTGAATCTGGGTTGGCCATGTGCAAGGCCAATCTACCTACTGTATTGTCACTCTGGTCCCTACGATTTTATTTTGGAGGGGGGGCCACATTCGGCAGTGCTCAAGGGCTGCTCCTGGCTCTGTGCTCAGAAATTGCTCCTAGCAGGTTCAGGGACCATATGAGATTTTCAGGATCAAACCTGGCCAGTCTCAGGTCAGCTGCACACAAGGCAAGTGCCCCACTGCTGTGCTATTCCTTCAGCCCCAAGATTTCATTTTTAATGGGGAAAACACCTCAAAAATCTGATATATTGATAGCTGAAATATAAGAAGTACTTGGGATCATGGCACAACTGTTTATATGTGTTGTTTGTGGTTATTTTATTATATATATAGTTGTAAGGAGGCTAAAAAAGGACAGAAATAAACTTTGATTTTTAAACTTTGAAGCATCTTTTACCAGTCTTGGTTCCAGAGCACTGCAAATAACTGGAGCAGCTGTCATTTATGGTCCTGCTGATTCAGCAGTTCAGACTGGAGGTCAAACGAGGAAGTAGATCCTTATGTTGAGTATCTCTTCAGGGGTATCTGCTCAGAGGTGCTCAGGCTGCTCAGGGATCTCTAGAGATTTTGCTTCCCAGTGATCCACTATGCCATGGCAAGTTTTGGGTAACAGTTTTCCCATGTCTCAGACACATAGGATGGGACAGATTTTAATCTAATTCAGCTTGAAAATGAGAGGAATATGAGTATTGGAGAAGGAAGTAAAAATCGAAGCCAAGAAACTGGGGAAGCTAACATATGGATGATGAGATAGATAGATAGATAGATAGATAGATAGATAGATAGATAGATAGATAGATAGATAGATAGGTAGATAGATAGATGATAGATAGATAGATAGGTAGGTAGGTAGGTAGGTAGATAGATAGATAGATAGATAGATGATAGATAAATAGAGATAGAGAGAGAAGAGAAGAGAAGAGAAGAGAAGAGAAGAGAAGAGAAGAGAAGAGAAGAGAAGAGAAGAGAAGAGAAGAGAAGAGAAGAGAAGAGAAGAGAAGAGAAGAGAAGAGAAGAGAAGAGATAGAGAAGAGATAGAGAAGATAGAACACAGAACAGTGAGCCTGAACACTCTAGGGAGTTTACAACCAGTCTTTCTTTTTCCTTTTCTCCATCTAGAGCTCAGAAGATACTCTCAACTCTACTTACTCATCACAACATTTAAAATATAATATTTTTACATTGTTCAAATTTCCTTAAACTATTTTTTGTTTTGCTTCCTTTTAGGGCCATACCTGGCTGTGCTCAGGGCTTACTCCTGGCTCTGAGTTTAAGGATCACTCTTGGCAGGATCTAGGGGACCATATGTAGTGTCAGGGATTGAATCTGGGTCAGCTGCTTGCAAGACATGTGCCCTACAATCTCTCTAGCTCTTAAAACTATTTTTGGAAATAAATGGTCTGTAACATAATTGAAGCATCTGTAGGGTCCAGTCTAGTGTCTTCAATAGAAAAGCTGCTTGCAAATGATCATTGTGTGCAAAATTTACTTTAAAAACAGCAAGTGGTGAACTTTAGTTGCCATTGTTAACCACTTTAAATTATCCATAAAAACAAGATCAAATTTGCTTTCTGAAAATAATGACATAGACCAGGAAATGTGATACTGCCATCTGTTGGTAAAATATAAGCCAAACATTTTTTTTTTCAAAAAATAATATTATTTCAAAATCGCCAAAGGACCTGGCATAAAAAGAAATATATTAATTTTTAAATAAAAATTTCTACATATTTAGGTGTGGAATTAATCAAATCCCATACCATTCAGTATATGCCTTGTTACTCATTGGTTAGAAATATCTTTGAATGTAACAACTTGGACTCGTGTTTGGACCACCTAACCCCACCTCTGGGTGTGGTCTGTTCCCTCCTAATAAATACACAAATTTTCAGAAAAATGCTTTTTTGCTATTCTGGACTTCCCATGGAGTTTGCTGCTTCTTAGGGGCTGAAGGCTTATGTGTTGAAATTCCTGAAGACATATCTTTCTGTGTGTGTGTGTGTGTGTGTGTGTGTGTGTGTTATTTCCTAGATCAACATTTGTTTCCAGACTGCATCTCCCATTTTCTGACTTTAGAACCTGAGGTTTCATTCTATATATTTAGATAACTGACTATTCCTGGGCCCATTTAAGGAAAATTGTACTGTTTTAACGCAAGGTCACCTCAAATCAGGTTTTAGTGAAACAATCATAGAATCCATAAAACAGACATATGCATTTGAATTCTGCCAAGGTTGCTAATAATTCCTTTGAAAAAGGTTTTTTTTTTTTTGGGGGGGGGGTTGCTTATCATTCTGAATAGCTGAGGCAAGCATGTCTTTTGAGTGCTAAATGTTGAATACTATGTTAGAATCCAAAGTTTGGTTTAGGAGTTAATTTTAAACCTAGTCTGTGAACCTGTGTAGCCATAAAAGGCTGTGAATTAAAATAGAAAAACTAGGCCCAGCTAGTTCCTGTAATCAGTTCTAGAAGCAAATGCCAGGAATTGTACCCATATAAGGCTAAACAACAGCTGACAGATGGCCAAATGACAACTACACCCTAGGTTTGCAGAAATGAACAGATAACCAGATGGGGGGAGATTGCAGCCCACCCAAATGTCTGTCTGATGCTACATTTGAACTTCAACCAATCCTAGCCCAACCTTGTACTAAGGACCAATAATTTTAAAGATCAACTACCCAGAGGCAGGAATCCCCTAGACTGAGACATGGTACCCTTTAAAATTGCTGTGTAAGTTATTCTTAGGGTCCTCATTTCTTTGGAGATGTTGGACCCCAACATGTTGGAAAAACTTCTCTTGCATTTACATTACTGTCTATCTCCCTGATGGTCTTCAGGCGGGTCCTGAGTTCCAGACTTTAACAGCATGCCACAAAAATTTTCTTTGCTTTATCTAACGTGTTTTTTTTATTTTTTGAAGTCACCAAAAACATCACTTTTGTGCTGATAGCACACAGTGAGGGGTGGGAGGAGTGTCTCTCAGAAGCCAACTCTTTTCTTTCTTTTATTTTAATTGCTAAAAGAGAACAAGTTTACTGGAAATAAGTGGTTGTCATGGATGTACTCTGACACAAAAGGACTGCCAAGTTAACCTGCCTCCCACCTCCAACACGAACATACGTGCAAACACCCTGCCCCCAAAACAACAATAAGCATTGACAACCCCTCTCCTCATAAGTCTCACCAACATGAAGTATTTATCACATATCACTGACAGACAGCTTTGTTGATGGCAGTGATTGCTTCTTTCCTTTTCAGCATTTATGAAGTTCTTGTTTTGATCCTTTGAGAGAGCAATTTTGGATGTGATCTACCTAGGTTGAGCACTACATCTGTCACAATAAAAACTGTGAGTCTAAGTGAACCTTTTGAGATCAGGGATTAAAGGGTTCATTGTATTTCTGTCCCATATGTGAGATTTGCTATTCCCAGACCTAAGCAGAAGAACCTCTGTGAGGCACTTTGCCTAGGGAGGGGGAGAAAAATGGGGGCATTGGTAATGAGAATGTTGCACTGGTGAAGGGGGTGTTCTTTTTATGACTAAAACTCAACTACAATCTTGTTTGTAAACACGATGTTTAAATAAAGATATTATTTATTAAAAAAAAAGAATTATCCTTTCTTAGGATGACAAATGGCTGGTGGTAGAATAACTTCCTTTTTTAAAATCATATCTTTATTTCATTCCTTTCCAAGACTCATGCCAGCACCTCCCACCCTCATGTGACTTCCTGTATTTCACATATTCTTGAACTTTTAATCTTTGAATAAATGAAGGAACCTCAAGTGTAGGTACTTGGAGCCTGAGATTTTTTTTCTAGCCAGAACCTCAGGTGGCAATTTGGATTTGGGGACTAGTGTGAGGTGGAGGTTGTCATCCTCTGTGGATTGTGGCCCTAGAAAGCTGTTGTAAGTATTGGTTGAATGTTGCTTATGGAAGTCAGGACTTGTAAAAGAAGTTATTCATAATCTCCACTTAGTTCTGGCTCTTGTCTTTAAGACTCAGAAAAGAATTTCTAGGGAGGACAGTAAAGTAAAATTACCTTCATCTTATTTAGGAAATAAGAAAAAAGAGAAAGGTAAAGAAAGTCCGATTGAGTAAAAGAAAGGAATCAGAGATGCTAAGCAAGATGGCAGGTGATCCTAGAATATGAATACACGTTGTTTGTTCCTGTAAAGTTAATTTCATAAAGATTTTACAGATTTCTTAGGCTTGGACCTTTCTATGTAGGTAAAAGTCACCATGTTAGGACATTTCCAAGAGAGAAATTTGAACTTTCAATGCCTTTCTTTTGTTTTCCTCTATTGCTTTTTGTTCCTGCTCCTGATCATGATTCTTCTCCCTTGAAGGAGTCCAAATTTTTCTGAACCCTCAGCTCTGGCATCATTCAGAATTTTATCAGGCCTTATCTAGTCTGGAGAATTTCACTGAGCAAAAGACTGACCCAGAGTGACTTCCTTATTTAATATTATGTCTTACTAAAATTTTTTCTTCCTGACACTTATATAATGTCAGCATTCACTTATTTGACAACATACTTGGATCTTTCATCCAAATTTATGCAGCTATGATCCTCCTGCTACATCTTGTATAATGACACTAAAAGTAAGGATATTAGGTACAGTATAAAGATAAGATTAGGTTGAGGGGCACAATGGATAGTGTTTGCCTTGCATGTGGTTGACCTGGGTTAGATCCATGGCATCTCATCTAGTTCCCTGAGTCTGCCAGGAGCAATTTTTGAGTGCAGTCTCGCTATGGTTAAAGAATCCCTAGAGAATACTAGTCTGTTCTAATGATTTCTTGTGATAAGTTGATTAAAAATATCTCTCTCTAGGTCTGCAGGGTAATCTTTCTAGGAGATCTAGAATTTGTTCTTCCCACTCTCCATTAATCAATCTGGTTTTTCTTTAAACACAGAATTCATGAGAATGTATTTAGGGCTGGGAAATGAGACAAAAGCCAAGGATAAGTAGAGTGAGAAGTTAGAACAAGTATGTGAGGATTCTCACATTTATCTTCATCATCTAAACATTTGTTCTGTTTAAAATTTTTTGTTTTATTCTTTTCTAGTGTGGAAATCACTATGCTTATGGCCTGTTTTTGTTTTGTTTTATTTTTAGGGAAAATTCTTTAATGTGCCGTTTTTGAAAGTTTGTCTTGTTCTGGGGCCACACATTCAGACCACACTTAGAGATCATTCTTGGCAGACTTTGGGAACCACATGCAATATTGGGGATCAAACATAGGTCAGCAATGCCTGAGCTATTTTACTATCTCCCTGGTCATCCCCCCCATTTCAACAAATGTTGAGTGAAATAGATACTCCTCTTTTAAAAATTGTATTTGATTTATTGTTGAAGTCATTTGACTATGGGCTTTTCTTAGGAAATCTTTTTTTTTTCTAATAATTCTGTTTATTTTTTTTATTTAAACACCTTGATTACATACATGATTGTGTTTGGGTTTCAGTCATGTAAAGAACACCACCCATCACCAGTGCAACATTCCCATCACCAATGTCCCAAGTCTCCCTCCTCCCCACCCGAACCCCGCCTGTACTCTAAACAGGCTCTCCATTTCCCTCATATATTCTCATTATTAGGAAAGTTCAAAATGTACTTATTTCTCTAACTAAACTCATCACTCTTTGTGGTGAGCTTCCTGTGGTGAGCTGGAACTTCCAGCTCTTTTCTCTTTTGTGTCTGAAAATTATTATTGCAAGAATATCTTTCATTTTTCTTAAAACCCATAGATGAGTGAGACCATTCTGCGTTTTTCTCTCTCTCTCTGACTTATTTCACTCAGCATAATAGATTCCGTGTACATCCATGTATAGGAAAATTTCATGTCTTCATCTCTCCTGACAGCTGCATAATATTCCATTGTGTATATGTACCACAGTTTCGTCTGTTGAAGGGCATCTTGGTTGTTTCCAGAGTCTTGCTATGGTAAATAGTGCTGCAATTAATATAGGTGTAAGGAAGGGGTTTTTGTATTGTATTTTTGTGTTCCTAGGGTATATTCCTAGGAGTGGTATAGCTGGATCATATGGGAGCTCGATTTCCAGTTTTTGGAGGAATCTCCATATCGCTTTCCATAAAGGTTGAACTAGATGGCATTCCCACCAGCAGTAGATAAGAGTTCCTTTCTCTCCACATCCCCGCCAACACTGTTTATTCTCATTCTTTGTGATGTGTGCCATTCTCTGTGGTGTGAGGTGGTATCTCATTGTTGTTTTGATTTGTATCTCCCTGATGATTAGTGATGTGGAGCACTTTTTCATGTGTCTTTTGGCCATTTGTATTTCTTCTTTGTCAAAGTGTCTGTTCATTTCTTCTCCCCATTTTTTGATGGGATTAGATGTTTTTTTCTTGTAAAGTTCTGTCAGTGCCTTGTATATTTTGGAGATTAGCCCCTTATCTGATGGGTATTGGGTGAATAGTTTCTCCCACTCAGTGGGTGGCTCTTGTATCCTGGGCACTATTTCCTTTGAGGTGCAGAAGCTTCTCAGCTTAATATATTCCCATCTGTTAATCTCTGCTTTCACTTGCTTGGAGAGTGCAGTTTCCTCCTTGAAGATGCCTGTAATGTCCTAGAGTGTCTTCCCTATGTGCTGTTCTATATATCTTATGGTTTTGGGGCTGATATCGAGGTCTTTAATCCATTTGGATTTTACCTTCGTACATGATGTTAGCTGGGGGTCTAAGTTCAATTTTTTGCAAGCGGCTATCCAATTGTGCCAACACCACTTGTTGAAGAGGCTTTCCCTGCTCCATTTAGGGTTTCCTGCTCCTTTATCAAAAATTAGGTGATTGTATGTCTGGGGAACATTTTCTGAGTATTCAAGCCTATTCCACTGATCTGAGGGCCTGTCCTTATTCCAATACCATGCTGTTTTGATAACTATTGCTTTGTAGTACAGTTTAAAGTTGGGGAAAGTAATTCCTCCCATATTCTTTTTCCCAATGATTGCTTTAGCTATTTGAGGGTGTTTATTGTCCCAAATGAATTTCAAAAGTGCCTGCTCCACTTCTTTGAAGAATGTCATGGGTATCTTTAGAGGGATAGCCTGTATAATGCCTTGGGGAGTATTGCCATTTTGATGATGTTAATCCTGCCAATCCACAAGCAGGGTTCTTAGAAAATCTTTTTACTATCTTAGAATTTTCTATCTCTTAGACTTGGTCCAAATAAATATTCCATAACTATTACATTGTGCATCGCAACTCTCAAGTACTCCCAGTCATGAACACATATTTAGAAATGAAATGTGTCTAACTAGAATAAGAAAGTAAACCAAGGACATTTAAATGTAATTCATCTAAAATTTAAGTGATCACATACACTATTAAATTTTGTCATCTGCCATGATAGAGCTACAATTCATACATATTTTCAATTTTCTGGGAGCCTCAGTCACCGTGAAAAATTTTATCTGCTTGATCTTATTGTCTAGGTTCAATACGAAAGGTGTTCAGGAAAAAAAAATGACTTCGAGCCTATCTGCCAGAAGCTGATGAAAGATGCCACTTGTTCCATCTGCCTAGTACTTATGACAGAACCAGTAAGTATCAACTGTGGGTGCAGCTACTGCTGTTATTGCGTAGTCAACAGTCTTGTGGAACAAGAACAGACACATCCTTTCTGAGAAATTTCCACTGTCTTCACTGTAGGAAATTGTTTAATGAAGAGAGCACCTGGCCCATAAAAGAGCTGGAAAAACTTATTGAATCCCTGAAGAGGATGGAGGAGAAAGGCTCCTGTCAAGAACATGGAGAACAATTCAACCTATTCTGTAAGGAAGAAGGTCAGTTCATCTGCCAGCACTACAAACCTCAGCACTGGGCTCATGCCACACTTCCTGGTGAAGAAGTGTGCCAATACTACAAGGTGAGCAGCATCCAGAGAGAGGATTTGACTGAGTATCCATTCCTCTTCTTCTCTTTGTGATCTGAGATAGCAGATAATTATCCATAAAAATAATTTCAAAATACGTTTAATTACTTTAATCTTTTGACCATTCTTCTGTAATGACTTCCTGGGAAACCAAGACAGGGCTTTCCATCCTGTCTCTAGTTCGGTCACAGTGGTATTTCTCTCCTCTCTTGTATTAGGAAGTTTTTCTCTTGAGAATACAATGTGATCAACCAACACTGCATGGCTTAGCGTAACTTGTGAATATGCTTTGAAATGTCGTGATGTTCATGCCCTCTTAATAGAATCTGAAGAGAGAGAGGAGACACAGAACTCTACCTTTAAGTCATTTGGGAGTTAGGGTAAACCAGAAGGAATTTCAAGGAGTCAGTTGGTTTGAGTTTGAGGAGATAGCAAAAGGTGGAGCAGAATTTTGGAAGATACTAAAGTTACTGTTGAAAGATGCATAAAAGAATGTCAGGGAATGTGTGGAGAAAGGGGAGGGGTTCCTAGACTCAAGAACCCCAGGTTCTTTGGTCTCATCCAAGTAACCCATAGTATTACTGGATGTGGCAATTTTTTTATTTGTGCTATATAGGATCATGTAAACATTAACAGAGCATTCTGAATCTGACTCAATACAATGAAGCAAATTGGCTAGTCCTGTCAGAAGGGGAGATAGTATTAAAGACAGTGAAAAATATTTAAGATTATTGGCAGTGAAGTATGAAGTCAAGGGAGAGCTTTATCCATATGTTCAAAGAAAAAGAAATAATTAAAAGGAAAACATACATTATTTAAACGTAGGAGTCTGGGTTTATTCCTAGAACCCTCTGGTCTCCCAAGTACCATCAGCAGTAATTCTCTCTCTGATTCTGATGTAGTGATCTATGTCCTTAGTTGTTTCTGTTACCTGGTTGGTTGTGTCCTTTGCAAATAAGGATTTACAAGATAATCAATAGGTGACTTATTCCAAGGTTAACTAGACTCTGGTAGATGACCAATCAGATCATGAATGCCCATAAGTGACTAAGGTTTTGTAAGGTGATTAACCAGAGGTCCTGATTATCTAGACCCACTTCCCATATTTTCCCCTTAACATTTTAACAGAGTCAGGCATCTTGGTAACATGTTTGAGAGATAACACAGACTGCTTCAGATTGGAAAAAGTATGTAAGAGTGGACTTTTAAAAAGCAATGGAAAGAATTGTAACTATTAAACAGCATTCTCTGAAAATAATTTTGAGAGTGATTTTAAGAATTAACTCCAAATAAAACCGTAAATTGTCATTAAATGACTATTTAAAAATAGATTAGATAGGGGCAAGAGAGATAGATTAAATGTTTTAAGAAAGGATGGAGCACAGTGAATAGTACATTTGCCTTACACATGGCCAATTTGGGTTCAATCTTTGGTTTCCTATATGGTTTCCCAAACCCTGCCAGAAGTGGTATATGAGCTCAGAGCCAGGAACATTGCTAGGTGTGCCCCCAAACCAAAAGGGAAAAATCTTAATTAGCACATTCAAATCATTATGAAACATTATAGATATTCAGTAAATAAGAAAAAAAATTCAGATTTAAAGCTGATGATTTTACAACAATCTTTCAAACAGAAAAACACCAAATAGGACCTATTTTCTGGGAATTATCTCACTCCTGAATGTAGGTCTTTGAGTTCTGCATATTAAATTGAGAAACTAAACTTCCAACATTTATATTAAAGGATTGTGGTTACTTCGATAGAGTTTAAATTAGCACTTTTAGTTTCCTTACCAATGTCCAGCCTCTTTTTCTTTGCTTTTTGTGTACATCTTTTTCTCTGTCCCCAAATTGCTTTTTTTTTTTTTTTCCACCAGCAACCATTTGTCCTGTCCTCATGCTGACCCTCCAGGTCACTTGTATTCTCTTCTTTCTCACATGTCCCAGGCCTCCCTCTGTCCCCTGGTCTGAGATCTGCTGCTCTGCAGCTACTTGTTTTGGGGGATCTTTTAGGGGCCACACCTCGAGGAGTTACACACACAGGAGTTATTCCTGACTCTGCACTCAGGAATCATTCCTGGTGGTGCCAGGGGATCATATGAGGTGCTAGGGATTGAGCCCCATTGGTAATGTGCTAGGCAAGTGCCCAACCCACTGTTCTAAGACTCCAACCGCCGTAGTTGCCTCTTCAGCCCAGCTCCCCATGATCTTTGTCCCTATAACTGTTCTCTGTTTCTAGATCATGTGACAAGAACAGCTGCTTTTTCTGCCCTCTGATTAAAGAGCAGGTCCTCTCTCCTGTGCCTCTTCATATATGTTTTCTGGCTTTGCCCTTTGCCTCCTTATTATTATCAATGTAAAATAACAATATGGACACTTCACAAAAAGTGAAGAATTGAGCTTCCATATGATACAGAAATTCTTGGCATTGACCCCAGGACTTTCAACACACTATTTCACAAAGACTTATGTACTTTTGTATTCCTTGTAGCCTTACTCCCAGTTCTTATTTTTATTGGGATCTCCTGCTTTACAATATTATTAATGATAGCTTTATGCATACATCATTCCAATACCACACCTGTCCCAGAGTGCCCACTTTCCTTCATAAGCTTCCAGTGTCTCACTCCTACCACTCCTACCACAACCCCAGCCTGGCCTACCACCCCAGGCAAGCTTAGTTCAATAAAGCAACTCTTGAGTTCTATTGATTTGGACCTTTGTTGCTCTCTTATGTTTCTTTATATCCCATAGATAGAATTACTGAGTCATATGAAAACTCACTGTTTTGATTTTTGAGAAATGTCCACTTTGCTATCCTTAGAGATTGAACCAATCTACATTCTCTTTAACAGTAGATGAAGGCTCCTTTTCCCCATATCAACACCAGCACTGATTATTTTTATTCTATTTTATTTTATTTTATTCAAATATCTCATTGATATTTGAATATCAGTAGTCTTAAAAGATGTCATTGCGATTTTGCAAACTTAAGAGCCAGGAATTTCTATGTGCTGGTTTTATAGCCTGTCACTTTACTATACAAGTTAATTATTTTTAGGAGTTTTGGATGTTTTGTATTTCTTGGTAAAGTCTTTAGAGTTTTCTAAATATAGTGTTGTGTTATCTGCAAATTATGATAATTTGACTTCTTTTCCAATATTAATTTCCTTTATACCTATTTCTTACCTAATTTATATGGCAGGAAAATCCAGTGCTATATTAAATAATAGTGAAAATAGCAGGAATCCTCGACTTTGCCTGATCTTAGGCATCATGCTTCCAATTTTTTACCATTGAGTGTGATGTTGAATATAGCACTGTGGTAAATGGATTTAAGTATATTGAAGAAAGTTCCTTCTGGTTCCATTTTATTTAGAGTTTTGTGACTGGGCATTATATCTTCTCAAATGATCTCTCTGCATACATTGATATGACCATATGATTTTTATTTTTCCTTGTACTGGTGAGGTATATTATGTTGATGGATTTGAAAACATTAAACCATCCTTGCATCCCATGGATAAGTCTAACTTGATCATAGTGTATTATCCTCTTAATGTATTGCTAATTTTGCTTCTCTAATAGCTAGTTGAGAATATCTGTATCTCGATCCAGCTATACCTCTCCTAGGGATATACCCTAAGAACACAAAAATACAATACAAAAAAATCCCTTCCTCACACCTATATTCATTGAGCGCTATTTACAATAGCCAGACTCTGGAAACAACCAAGATTCCTTTCAACAGATGAATGGCTAAAGAAATTGTGGTACACACACACACACACACACACACACACACACACACACACACACACACACACACACACACACACACATATATATATATATATATATATAATGGAACATTATGCAGTCATCAGGAGAGATGAAGTCATGAAATTTTCCTGTACATGGGTGTACATGGAATCAATTATGCTGTGAAATAAGTCAGAGGGAGAGAGAAAGATGCAGAATGGTCTCACTCATCTATGGGTTTTAAGAAAAATAAAAGACATTTTGCAATAATCCTCAGAGACAAAGAGAGGAGGACTGGAAGGTCCAGCTGACAACATGAAGATCACCACAAAGAGTGGTGAGTACAGTTAGAGAAATAACTACACTGATAACTATCATAACCATGTGAATAAATGAGGGAAGTGGAAGAGGTAGGGTGGGGTGGAGAGAAGGGAGATCTGGGACATTGGTGGTGGGAATGTTGCACCGGTGAAGGGGTTGTTCTTTACATGACTGAAATCCAACTACAATCATATTTGTAATCAAGGTGCTTAAATAGAGATATTAATTAAAAAAGAGTATATCTTTTCTATTAATTAAAATTTAATATTAATTAAAAAAGAGAATATCTGTATCTATGTTCTTTATAGACAAATACTCCCCAAAAACATGTTCTTAGGAACATTCTAAGTAAGAATTTGTGAACTGACAATCTTAGGCTTTCCTAATTTAGTCATCATTCTGGGATCACAAAACAGCTGTCTTGGGTATACTATCTGACTTGTTTCTTATTGCTACCAATGAAAAAGAAAGATATTATACCTACCTACAGTACCCACCTTATCATAATAGATGGATTTTAAATTTATTGACAGTTTCTTATCATGTTGGACTCTGAGCCCACAATAGTTTAATCCAGAGTGAACTTCCCTGTTGAGTCTTCAGTGTGACTACGGAGGAGACTGACGCAAAAATGTGAGTTTCTGTAGTTCTGGGAATGTAGTGAAAATTTCAAGGGTAGTTTAGGTGTGATAGGATAAAGCTCTTTATTTGTGGATGTGTGTTGTTGTTGTTGTTGTTGTTGTTGTGTGTGCGTATTGTATGTCAGACAGAGACAGAAAAACAAGAGGCAAACAAAAGGCACCATGCTTTTTCTTGAGATCTTTCTCTTGAGAGTCCTCCATGTAGGGCCTGCCCTTAGATTGATATAATGTCTGGCATAATAATCTCAGATGATAGGGCTGGAGCAGTGGCACAAGTGGTAGGATGTTTGCCTTGCATGCGCTAATCTAGGACCGCGGTTTGACCCCCCAGCATCCCGTATGGCCCTCCCAAACCAGGAGCAAATTCTGAGCGCAGCCAGGAGTAACCCCTGAGCGTCACCGGATGTGGCCCAAAAACCAAAAACCAAAAAATAAAAGATAAAAGATAGACATATAGAGTGAAGAAGTGGGGTCAATACAATCTCTCCTAGCAATTATTTTTAGAGTAATAGTTTTAATTTTTATTTAAAATCAAAACCGAGTTTCTTAATGTTGCTTGGTTACTTCTGCCTTTTGCTGGGCATTTTTTATGTGTCTGGGGGCATCTTTATGTCTTGGGAAAATTCTAGGTAGGCATTTTGTCCATTTTTGAGTGGCGTGCATTTTGTTCCATATGAATTTCAGGAGTGTTTAATCTATTTCTTTGAAAAATGGCATGAGTCTCCTTATAGGGTCTGCATTAAATCTGTATAATGCCCCATGGGGTATTGTCATTTTGATAATGTTAATACTCCCAATCTATGGATAGGAAATGGGTTTTCATTTACTCGCGTCCTCTTGTATTTCTTAAAGTAGCGCATTGTAGTTTTCTTAGTGCAGATCTTTCAAATTGTTAGTTAGGAGGCTGGAGCAATAGCACAGCGGTAGGGCATTTGCCTTGCACAAGGCTGACCCAGGAAGGGCCTGGCTAGGTTTGATCCCTGGTGTCCCATATGGACTCCTATGCCAGGAGCTCATAGCCAGGAGTAACCCCTGAGCATCAGTGGGTGTGGCCCCCAAACAAAAACAAAAACAAAACAAAAACAAATTAAATTGCTAGTTAGGATGATTCCAAGGTACTTGGTTTTCTTAGGCACAATTATGAATGTGATTTTACAAAATATTTCTTTTTTTCTCTTACATTATTTGTATATATGAAAGCCTTGGATTTTTTTCACATTAATTTTATTGAATGCCACTTTATTATACTATTATATTGTTACTAAAGCTTCCTTGTAGGCTCTTTAGAGTTTCCTAAATATAGTATCATGTCATTTGTAAATAGTGAGAGTTTGACTACTTCTGTTTATATCTGTATGTTCTCGATATATTTTGCTTGCCTAATTGCTATGGCAAGCACTTCCAGAACTATATTGAAGTGGTGAGAGTGGACAACCTAGTCTTGTGCCTGCTTAAAGGAAAGGCTTTTAGTTTTCCCTCATTGAGTATATTGTTTGCTATAGGCTTATGTTGTGATAAATGTCTTTGACAGGGGTGGGTGGAAAAAAAAGTCTTTGACTATATTGAAAAATTGCTTTATTTATTGTCAATCATTTTGTGGCTTCAAACAAATTTTGGATTTTTTTATTGTATGCCCTTGAAACATTTTATTAGCATTTTATTTATTTATTTATTTATTTGTTGTTGTTTTTGTTTTGGGGTCACACCCAGTGACACTCAGGGGTTACTCCTGGCTATGCGCTTAGAAATCGCTCCTGGCTTGGGGGATCATATGGGATGCCATGGTCCGTTCTAGGCTAGTGCTTGCAAAGCAGACACTTTACCTCTAGTGCCACCAATCCAGCCCCCTTTATTAGCATTTTATAGGAATTCCTTTGAATCTATATGTGCCTATATGTGTATATTCATGTGAAAAGTACATGTATGTGAAAAAGAGAAAGACAGTGAATGAGAACAGAGAAAAAGAAAGACACATACATATTTTGAGGCATAGATACATGGAGGGGCAGGGGTTCTGAGAGCAAGTCTGAACATGGTCAATTATGACTTTCCTGCTACCTGTACATGTATTTTGTGATTTATCAGGCTCAATGCATTTAACCAATAATTCAAGATGTGAAGCAGTTAAGCCATAGAATGAAAATCCTGGAGCACAGGAGACAATGTCCTTCTTAATGATCACAAATCCCTGGCACTGCTAAACTACAGTTGTCTATTGGAAGAAAAAAAGTGACAATAAATAGAATTTTCAAGAAGAAATTTTAACAATATTTCATAAAGTCATGTTGATTGCTTAAAATAAATAATCTTTCAAATAACTTTACTTGAATTCCTCACTTGAGATCAGGCTATCTAGTTCAAATGAAAGGTCACTCTTTATTGTCATGCGCTTCAGTCTTTTCTCCCAAAATTCCCAATGGTACAAAATAGTAAGAAGACCATATTCACGAAGTAGCTCTGTCTTGTTACACTCCTTGTCTTTCATTCGCTGGTTCTTCTTGGTGAAAACTAAGGGATCCAGTACTAGAATACCATAAGGCATGCATGTCTTCCCCATTGCTTTCCATCTTTCACAGATCCAAGTTCTACATATTTCCTAGGTTCCAGTCCCCTTGAATTTCTCCTCAGAGACCATTTTGGTGTGGGGAAGAGTCAGCACCACATGGGTCTCCAGGAGCTCTGATTTAAGACCAATCCCTTTTTTTCTAGCACCAAGCATCTTTCCAATTTTCTTTCCCTCATATCAGGGATGCTGACACAAAAGATACACTACTTCCAGATCATTGTTGACTTTCATTAGCATCCTTGTGAGATGGCCACTCATTTCATTGAATCTTTATATTTGGGGTAGGGTATGTATTTTTAATAACAAAATGTCATTATATCATAAATATTTCATAGATTTTCCTAGATCACCAAATTTCCAAGTTATAAAGAGTTCATGGAAAACTCAAATATTCTTGATGCTTGCTATAATGGGAAAATTTTTTGAAACCCTTCTCTATCCTCTCTTTCTTTTTCTAGCATTTTTTGATGAATTGTGCCTGACCTTTCTATGCCTGTCATACTTGGTCCAAGAAAACTTTTCAGTAGTGATGTTGTGTTCTATATCTAGACTTTTGTACATTGCCAGCCAGGTTCAGCAATCAAGCAATGAAATATGTCTTGTTAGAACTAGAAACTAATTTAAATATTTTGAATTAGTTGCATCTGACTTTGAGTGACCACGTGTGATAATACTACCCTATTTCATTTAACAACTTCATTTTCTATATTTTATTAATTTTTATCAGTGACTATGGACAAGATCTATTACCATTTCTAGAGTTTATTTTGCCTACTTGCTTGATCTCCACATCTAGATCTGCTTTTGCAGTTTATTAGGCAAAACCATGGCCTCCGGCACAACTATCAAGATGATGAGGGAGGAAGCCACCTGTTCCATCTGCCTGGAGCTAATGACTGAACCAGTAAGCGTTGACTGCGGGCACACCTTCTGCTGTATCTGCATAATACAGATTCATGAGAACAAGAAGAAAGACTCTTCATCACTGGAGAACTTCCACTGCCCTGTATGTAAAGCAGAGTTTCAAGAGGAGAGCATCCAGCCCTTAAAGCAGCTAGCTAACCTCATTGACACCATCAAGAAGGTGGAGCAGGAACATTTGTGTGAGGAACATGGTGAAAAGCTCTGTGTGTTCTGTGAGAATGATGGACAGCTCATCTGCTGGCGCTGTGAGAAGACACCACAGCATGAAGGGCATGTCACAGTCCTTATTGAAGAGGTAAGACTAGGCTTCAAGACAAGAATAGTTGAGAGCTCCCTCAGTAACCATTCAGGTTTATTTTCTCTTTTGAACATGAGATGATATAGACTGAAGATTCAGGAGGATGATCATGAAATAGACTTTTCAGTAGTTTAACTTGTGATATTCAAATTATTATGATTCCTCATAGCCTGTCCCTTCTGACCATCAATGGAATGATTGCTCTCTTATTTTCTTTTTTTACTTGCTATGACAAAATTTGACTCCACTGAATTCCAAGATGCTGGGCCCACATTAGCATATGATAGCTTAGATCCAGATTACTAAAAACTTCTTGACGGTTGAATAAAATCTAAAAACCTAGGGGACCAAAACCTGATTCTTTAATTCCTTCCTGAGTCTGCAGGGTGAACATCAAACTACCTTAAGTCCCTGGAATTTCTTAGTTTGAGTTTTTTGGGAAGCAACAAAGGATGTGAGAGGAATCTGGGGGCTACTGAGAAGTGACTTTGGAAAGACACATAAATAAAACACATATAGGAATTGTTGAAAAGAGAGATAGACCCAGACATATGAGTCCCATGTACAGAGGGACAGACAGCAAAACTTACTGATGTCTCGGGTAATGGATTGAAAATGGAACTTAGGCCTCAACTTTAATATCAGCACAGTAGCCCTAAATTTTACTGGACCTGAAGGATTTTCATTTGTGGATGATTGGATTATGTTGATATTAAATAGAGCATTTTTGAATTGTCTTAATAAAAAGGGGGTACATAGGTTGCTCTTAATATTTGGAAAGTCCAAACTGAAGAACTAGTCTATATTTTGGAGAGTAGGATTCTCTGTTAGATAATAATAAATATAGTGAAATCAATACACTCCAATCAACTATTTTTTCTTTCAAAAAATATCCAGGAAACAGTGACAAAACTGAGGAAAGTGGATGATGAATATAAGACATTGAAGCTGTATATGGAAGAGCAAATAATAAAATGGAAGGTAAGAATTAGATTTATTGTTCAAATATGTTCCAACATAGAGTTTAATTAGATATATAAGAAAAGCAGACAAAATAGAGAGTATTTTTCTTGATACATAAAAATTCATTTTGAAAATTTTTTCATTGAATCACCCTAAGACAAATTATGGTTTCGTTTTACTAAGCAAGGTAGAATAAGTGAATTATAGGTTGTTTTTAGGCTTCTGGTTGTCTACAATCTATGTGTATCTCCAATTCATTTCACCTTTCACTATTAATTGTCTAGGATTCCTGATAATTTAGCTTGAAGGAACAAATAATGTTCCTCTTTATTGGCACTCATGTTTGGCTAGGCTGAGAGTTCTTTTTTTGTTTGTTTGGTTTTGGGCCACACCCAGTAATGCTCAGGGGTTACTCCTAGCTACACACTCAGAAATTGCTCCTGGCTTGAGGGACCATATGGGACACCAGAGATCTAATCGAGGTTCGTCCTGGGTCAGCCATGTGAAAGGCAAACTGCACTATTGCTCTGGACCCTAGGCTGCGAGTTCTAACCATCTCAATCTACACTCCTGTTTTATTTTTTTTCTGCTTCTCATTATTTTATTTTATTTTTTAATTTAAGTTCCATGATTACAAACATATCTGTAGTTGGGTGTCAGTCATAAAAAGAACACTTTCTTTCACCAGTGCAATTTTCCCACCACCAATGCCCCCTCCTGTTTAAAGTCTAAATCTACCACTTTTTAGACATTTACCACTAAAAAGAATTTTTTTTAGAAATTTCATCAACATAAGCTAACTTTTGTGAGCATAAGAATGGGATTGTTGGGGCCAGAGAAATAGCATGGAGGTAAGGCATTTGCCTTTTATGCAGAAGGATGGTGGTTCGAATCCCAGCATCCCATATGGTCCCCTGAGCCTGCTAGGAGCGATTTCTGAGCATAGAGCCAGGAGTAACCCCTGAGAGCTGCCGAAAAAAAGAAAAGAATTGTTCCTCAATGTAATTTATATTTTGCTCAGGAGACCCATTGGGTGAGCAGAAATGATGTAAGAATATATGCACCTGAAATCATAGATGATAAGGGTCTGTCTGGTTAAATGTATGGTTGACCAGTCTCCTCAGGGAATATACCCACACTTTTTTTGGAAACACTAAAGTTCTATTTTGTAGGGTCAGAGAGATAGTACATCAGGTAGGGCACTTGCCTTGTCAATTCGAGTTCAATCCCTGACATCACATATGGTATTCTGAGTGCTTCCCTAGTGGTTCCTACAAAGCCCAGAGTAATCCCTGAGTATTTACATATGTGGCCTAAAGAACTAAATAATAAACAAAGAAAAAAAAATGAAGGTTCTCCTTCTACTGAAGCAAAAACCTTACCATCAATTTTTTCTAGAATCAGCTACATATCAATATAATTTTTAAAAAACATTAATCTAATTATTAATATAGAATTTTCTTTTCATTTTTGGAATGTGCTTTTCTCTTTTTCTGATTAAAATAATTATTTTATTTAAGCACCATAATAACAAACATGTTTATAACTGCATTTCAGTCACAAAATGCACACCCCTCTTCACCTGTACAACTTTCCCACCACTAATGTCGCCCATTTCCCATCTCCCACATTCTCTGCCTGTGTTTGAGATTGGCATTGTTATTTCTCTCTCTATTTTTGTCATGGTAGTTGTTAGTGTAGTTATTTCTCTAACTGCACTTGCCACTCTTGTGGTAAACTATATAACATGGGCTGGTCCTTCTGGCCCTCATCTTTATTGTCTCTGAATATTTAACAATACTGCCTTTTATTTTCCTTAAATTTCACAGGTGAATGAAACTATTCTGTGTTAATCTCTCTGCTTCTGACTTATTTCACTCAAAAGAATAGATTCTTTATCCATCCATGTATAGGCAAATTTCATGACTTTATGTTTTCTAACACCTGCATAGTATTCTATTGTGTAGATGTACTACAGTTTCTTTAGCCACTCATCTGTTGTCAGTCATCTGAGTAGTTTCCAGGATTTGGCTATAAGAAATAGTACTGCTATGAACGTAGGAGTGCAGAGGGCATAATTTTATTGTGGGTTTTTTTTTATGGTTTTAGGTTATATCCCTAGGAGTGGTATTGCTGGATCATATGGAAGCTCAATATCCAATGGTTTAAGGAGTCTCCATATTGTTTTCCAGAAAGGCTGGACTAGAAGGCATTCTTATTAACAGTGAAAGAAAGTCCTTTCCTTTCCACATCCATGCCAGCAGGGTGTGTTCTAGTTTTTTGTGAAGAAGTTTCTCAGCTTAATACTGTCCCGTGTGTTTATCTCTGCATTGACTTGTTTGGACAGTGCTGTTTCCTCCTTGAAGATGCCTTTAGTCTCAATGTTCTGGAGTGTTTTGTCTACATTTTCTTCTATCTACCTTATAGTTTCATGTCTGATATAAAGGTTTTTAATCCATTTTGATTTGACCTATGTGCATGGTGTTAGGTAGAGGTTTGAGTTTGATTTTTTGCATATGGCTGGCCATTGTCCCGGCACCACTTATTGAAGAGACTTTCCTTCCTCCATTTTGCATTTCTTGCCCCTTTATCAAAGATTGGTTGTATGTCTGGGGGTCATTTTCTAAAGATTCAAGTCTACTGCATTGATCTGAGGGTCTGTCTTTATTCCAGTAATATGCTTTTTTAATTATTATTGCTTTGTAGTACAACTTAAAATTGGGAAAAGTGATGCCTCCCATATATTTCCCCTAAGGTTTACTTTAGATATTCTTGGGCATTTATTGTTCCAAATGAATTTCAGGAGTGTTTGATCCTTTTCTTTGAAGAGTGTCATGGGTATTCTTAGAGGGATTGTGTTAAATCTGTATAATTTTTGGGTAGTATTGCCATTTTAATGATGCTAATGCTCCCCGTTGGATGTGCTTTTTTGATTTCTAGAAAGTTATAGAGCATAGAAGACAAAAAAATACAGTCTGACTTTAAGAATCTCCACACATTTCTGAAAGAGGAAGAGAAGTCTTACCTATGGAGACTGGAGAAAGAACAGGAAAACGTTTTGACAATGCTGAAGAACAGAGAAGTCACTCTAGAAAAGGAGAGTCGGGAGCTAAAGAAACATGTCCTGGATCTGAAGAGGAATGATGAGGGCTTGGCACCTTCTTTGCTGAAGGTGAGGCTGTGAATTTAAATGGAAGAATGAGGCTGACTGCTCTTGAGCTGTTCAGAGGAGAACAATGAAAAAGAGGTCAGGTTGGTCAGGCCTGCTGTCTTTTTTTCAATTATATACTAGTGACCAGTGTGGGAAATTTATGAGCTGCTTTTTACTTAGATGTGCCTTGACAGAGAGAATAACCTAAAAAGATGGTCTTTATGCAAATCCAAAACTAGGTGCTTTTGGTTCTAGGGGAAACCATGGGGTAAGTTTCACTATAGTTTAATAACTTTGGTCTCAGCTGCACAAAACCCCAACTGTCAGACTCTCCCCTGAGATATATTTCACAGAGTTAGTGGAGTATCAAGTTGGTCAATCAAAATTATTGATCACCCTTCCTCTATTTTGCTCATTGTATCATTATAAGGTGTTTTATGAGGTCGTTTTTTGTTTGTTTGTTTGTTTGTTTTTTTATTTATTTTTATTTTTTTATGAGGTCGTTTTTTACCGCTAGACTAATTGCTTGGTTTTTGAAGGTCATTTGCACAATTTAATCTAATTCACCTAAAACACATAAAAGCGCAGTATTTCCACAGTTGCATCCACTGTCTGACTCTGTGCACACTTTTCCTGAGAGAATTCCAAGAAATTCTCTAAACGTTTCTAAACAAGACAGCTGTGGCATCCCACTACTGAGTGGGAATGTCACATGGTTTCTCTACCTCTGTGTTGTTAGTCCTTTGCTACTAGCTCAGTGAGTTAGTCTCAGCAGTGTGGCATGGCTTCATCAAAGAGGATTTTTGTGAACAGCAATCTTTAATATGAAGAAGATCGCTAAATGTATATATAGAGTACAGGTGGCAAACTCCTGGTCCCACTCCCCAAGCAGTTCAGAGACTAATGCAATTGCAGGGCCAACAACTGTGAGATTAATAATATGTTCATCTGATTAGTACCTTAGCTGATTGGCACTCATTCTACGGAAAACTGTCAATAGCTAAGACTGGAGTTCTTTGATTTATTCTTTGGAAAGCTTCTTTATAGAGAAAAGTTAAATGAAATGAGAAAGTCCCATGCAATGTTGATGTTTGCACACCAACCTCTATCTTTCTTTCTCTATAGGATGGGACAGGCACCATGGACATGTAAGTAATCTGTGAATTCAAGTGGGAAGGACATGGGTGTATACAGTGTAATGGAATATTTTACGAATGACGTCTCTGAACTACTTATTCCAGGAAATCTGTCATATTTTCAACCATACCAAAAGCTTACTATAAGAATATTGAAACTGTGTGCAATGTTTCTGAGCTCTACTTTGATACGAAGAAGATTTTAGAGAGATATCAAGGTATGTAATATCATAATTCCCCAGATGTTACAGGTGGGAGAATATTAAGCATCCAAATTGACCTGTATTCCTCAACAGGAGTATAGGCATAATGTTTCATTGTTGTAATGTAAATTTCATATTTTCACTGTAAGAAACTCTAATGTCTAAAATCTAATGTCTAAAATCTAGAATAATCTTGTTCTGTGCAAACTCATTAAACTCCTGCTCTCCAGTGTATTGGTATTATCTCCCAGGCAAATAATCTCTTCAGTTGTTCCACTAGAAAAGATTATACAACTATTATTCTTTAATTGAAATGTCACAAATATAATGAAATTATTAACTTGCATGAAGTGTATAGAACAGGGCCCAGGGTGTAATGATCATATTTACATACGAAATCCCAGTGGTTGGTGATAATAATAGACAGTGTTTTTAGTTGTTTTAGGCAACAATTGGAGAACACAATAGATGCCTGATTTATCTAAAATTAAAATGGTAGGACTACCAACTTCAGAACTCTCACATTTTTTGGGGGGATGGCCCACACGATGCTCAGAGGTTACTCCTGGCTATGCACTCAGAAATTGCTCTTGGCTTAGGGGATCATATGGGATCAAACAGTGATCCATCCTAGGTCAGCCGAAAGCAAGGCAAATGCCCTATCACTGTGACAGTGCTCCTGCCCCAGAACTCTCACTTTCTGACTCATAATCCTATCAGTCATTGCTAGGTCTCCTCAATCACTGTTATGCACCCACAATTGCAATACTTAAAATCACTGAAAGCTTAAAGTTTCTTATAACCTCTCAGCTCTAGATCTAACCTAAAAATATTTCCTTTATTTATTGAATAAAAAAATAACCTGCAGTTTCAAAATGACATATTAGGTGCTAGAGCAATAGTACAGTAGGTAGGGCATTTGCCTTGCATGAGTCTGAATAGGATTCAATCCCTGTTATCATCACATGGTACCTTGGGCACCACCTGGAGTGATGCCTGAGTGTAGAGCCAGAAGTAAGCCCTGTGCACCACCAGGGATGACCCCAAACCAAAATCCTACATATAATAGCACATTATCTCACAGTATTTCAGAAGCTGGCCATAGAGTCCATAGATCTACTTAGCATTAAATAAATCTGTAATAAACATGACCACTTGACTGTGTTTTTCTCTGGAAGGTAACAAAATATAATCTACCTCCAAGGTCATTGTGATTTTAGGAAGAATTACATTTTTATGGCTTTAAGGCCTAGAATACTAGCTTTTTGCTGGTAGTAGATAGAAAATTTGTCTGTATTGCTTAAATAAAACTCCCAGTTCCTCTCAAAAGAGCAATTATTTCTTCAAAGTGAGCTTAGTAAATGAAAGCCTAGAAGCAATCTTTAGGAAGCTAGAAACTGTATTCATGAAATATAATCGCAGGAATGAGTATGGTAAAGACTTCTCACTTGCCACTAGTGAACTGCATGTGATAATATGGAGCAATAGTAGGTAGGATGTTTGCTTTGTATGTGGCTGAGCTGGGTTCGATCCCTGCATCCTATAGGGTTCCCATGCCTGCCAGGAACTATTCCTCGGTGCAAAGCTACAAGTAACCCCTAAACACTCACAGGTGTGACCCAAAAACCAAATCCACCCCCAAAAAACTTTTCTTTATCCAACTTATTAACTAAAATATAAAAGGCTTAATTGTCTCATGATTAATGGTTTGGTTCTCTGTAATTATTTATTTTTATTATCAATGTAAAATATATTAATAATGCATTTATACTAAAATTAGAGATATCTTACCAGTGAATATGTGTTTTTATTATTTGACTTTTGTTATTCTTAATAATATTTGGTATCTTATATTTTGATATAACTATATGACAGTTTTAAACCCTATAAATATAAGTTTTGATTTTTTTTTTTTGGTTTTTGGGTCACACCCGGCAGCACTCAGGGGTTACTCCTGGCTCTATGCTCAGAAATCGCTCCTGGCAGGCTCAGGGGACCATATGGGATGCTGGGATTCAAACCACCAACCTTCTGCATGAAAGACAAAACACCTTACCTCCATGCTATCTCTCCTGCCCCAACAGTTTTAAATCTTGTATTATCCATCTGCTAACACTCAACATTTCTGGTTTTATTACTAAAATTTCATATGCACTTCACTTTTGAAATCCAATTGACATATTGTTTCAAATGTATTTCTCCTAAAAATGCTAACGTATTAACTTTTCCAACGAGGATTTATTGACTCTTCAAATAATATGAAACTGCAGATATTTCAGCCAGTTCATATCAAGGACTAACTGAAATACGTTTAATAAAGAGGTTAAAGATGAGACTTAGGAAAGTAAAGCACCCAGATCTGGGATAGTCAGGAACCCATCACCACCATAGATCTCAAGTACAGAGGAAAAAATCTGAAGAAATGAAGAGTAACCAGAGGGAGACCAAATCAGACATTTCCCAACTAAATTACATAATCACTTTTCCTACTCTGTTTCTTGTGTCCACTGTTCTCATCTAGGTCTTCTCATTGATTGAAATCAATAGAAGCCATGTAGAGGGAAAGGAGCTGATTGATATAACCATCCAGATCTTTGTTCTGATAATAGGGAAAGGCAGGCAAAATTGGTACAGAATCTGGAGAAGAAACAAGAGAGTCTAGCTAAGAAGTGCATCTTTATGTTTGACTTTTCTGTGTTCTACTAATAATTATTTTATCGAGTGCAAAATTTATCAAGTAATTATCTAGCTAGAACAATCAATTACAATATTTTAAAAATAGCACTCATTTCTAGTAGTGTTGACTTCATCATATATTTTTTTCTGTCCTACTTGACTCTTCTCAAATTTTCTTATATATTGGTTCTTAGTACATAATCTGCTATATTATCTTGGTATATTATCTTGATATAGTGATATGATCTGTATCAATTTTGATGGTTCATAACAAAGCAAGAATGAGTTAAAACTTAAAATTTATGACATTGGGCATGGGACTTGAGGTTTGGGTGACATCCTTGTTCTTCAATAGTCAGTTATAAAGATTACTATGTTCTTTCTTCCAGTATTGATTTTTTAAATAGTTGGCCTTGTTTTTAATATGCTATTTCATAATGTACATATTACTTCATAGTAGAGACAGATCTTTGAAGAGGATATTAAGAAAATATGTTAAAAAGGCTCTTCTAACTTTTAATGTATATTAGGGGAAATGGTGATATTGATGTTCAAGATATTGATCTTCACATAATAGTAGTAGTCACTGTCATTGTCATAGTAGTAGTAATATTCTCCCTGCTCCAGTACTGTCCAGTATATAAAATAAAACCACATAACAAAAATCTTGCCAAGAAATCAGTATATTCATTATTTCATTCAGACTTCCACATTTTCTTTGTGATAGGTATAATTTCAACTGTATTTTTCACCAGTAGAATCTGTGAAAATTACTGTAACAGACTTTAAAAATAATGATTTTATTTGAATTCAGATGGCTTTATTTAGAACATACTGGGTACCTCGCACAAACTAAACATATTCCAGTTTATTTCTCTAGTTCTTTAAATTTTATTTCTTATTTATTTAATGTTTATTTCTTGATTGTAGCTATCATTAGTCTGGATCCAGATACAGCACACACTGTCCTACATCTGTCTGAGAATGGAAAACAAGCGACTTGTGGATCTCCTCAGAGGAAACCTGATACTTCTGAGAGGTTTACAGTCTCACCCTGTGTCCTGGGATGCCAGACATTTACTTCAGGAAGACATTACTTTGAAGTATCTATACCAAAAGGACCTGAGTGGGATGTAGGAGTTTGTCTGGAGAATGTTCCAAGAGACAATGACATGACACGGGAGCCTGAATCTGGATTCTGGGCCATCAGATTGTACAAACAGAATAACTATGTAGCCCTTACCTCGCCCCCAACTCCCCTTCATCTGAGGGAGGTGGCTTGGTTTGTGGGGGTTTTCCTAGACTATAAAGCTGGCCTTGTATCATTTTACAACATGTATAATGGCTCTCACATCTTCACCTTCCCAAAGGCCTCTTTTTCTGAGCCTCTCAGGCCCTATTTTCGTATTGGAAAAGGTTCTCATTTATGTTTGCCTTCACTTTAGTCATAAAATTGAAATTCTGTCAGAGCAATAATTTGGTCTGTTCTCACTGATATTTCTGGCTGAGTTTTAGAAGACAGTTAATAAAACCGCATTGAATGAATGGATATGAAATTCCAAAGAATTTGTCATGGACAAGGAACTCTAGATAGGAGAAAGTTACAACGTGAGTTCTGAGTCTATTCTTTTGCACAGTTGTTGATAGTCTGACAATTATGAGTTGGAGGGAGTAAAATGTCATGTTTGGAGAAATAAAACATGTTTCTTTTCTTTTAGAAGAGAATATTATTATTGCCTATTATTGTTATTACTTAGTTTTTTATAAAGAAGTTTTGTTTTGTTTTTAGATTTTGAGCCACACTTGGTTAAAATCAGGGGTAACTTCTAGCTCTGAGCTCAGAAATAACTCCTGGCAGACTTAGGAACTGGAATGCCAGAGATCAAACCTGAGACAGCTGTGTTCAAGGCAAACAACTTACCCACTGTGTTATTACTCCATCCCTAAAAAAATAAGTTTTAAGAAACAATCGGGTTATAAATACCCAAACCACAGAATCAACAACACTGAAATTATGAGACCCAAATTTTAATAATGGTATCTAAAAATGTTCCTCAAGATATAGGTTGGGAGGCTTTCGGGTAAGCTGAGAACACTGGTGGAAAAGTTGACTTTGGTGATGGAATTGGTATAACAATGCTGTATGTCTTTAAAATGAACTATGAATAGATTTGTAAATAATGATGTTTTAATAAAATTTTTAATGAAGTAAAAAATGTTTTAAGTCTTCAGTAGGTTCATAAAAATAGATCAACTTGTTTTCTGTCAATCTGATTCCTGGTTTATGTAGATGGAACTGGCTTTTTTTTTCTCTGAAAGGAAGAGTCTAACCAGAAACTTCAAGAAGTTTTACAACATTTGGAGTCCTAGGATAACTTGGTAGGGTTCCTTCTGCTTAGACATGTCATTGACATATATAAACATGATGTGGGAGGAATCCCATCACCAGGGGACTGAACCTAAGTAGGCCATGTTCAAGGCAAGTGCCCTTAAATGCTGTACTGTATATAATATAATAATATAATTATATTATAACATAATATATTATTTGTATATTATATATTTATAAACGTATAAATATAAATATTATATATAACACATAAAGTATACACACATATATATGTATATATGGAAGAAAGTGTCTTTGTATATACATATATACAAAGTCAGTATATATTTGTTGAGTTTTAGCCTGTTTAACATGTCAAGAAGTGACAAAGCAGTGTTAAAATTTCCCACTACTATTTTGTTGCTATTGATATCTTCAAGTTTATTAACAGTTATTTTAAGAATTTTGCTCACCCTCATTGGTGCTTATCAGTTTAGGAGTGTGATTTCTTCCTGATGTAGATATCCCTTGATTATTAAATAATGACCATCTCTGTCTCTTTACAAGCTTTTTAAGCCTGAAGTCTATGTTATCTGATATTAGTTTGGTCACCCCTACTTTTGTTAAGAGTTGTTTGCTTGAAGTATTGTTTTCCAACATTTGACTTTGACTCCCTTTGCTCTGACTGATCAAATGTGTTTCTTGCAAGCAGCAAAATGTCTGATTAAATTTTCTAATCCATTTTTCCACGCTGTGTCTCTTGATTGTTGTATTTAATCTAGTACCACTGAGAGCAATTGCTATTATGGAGTTTTGGGTCATCTTCTTGTAGAAATTTGATGTGTTTTGGGAGACTGTCTTGCCTTAAAGCAACCCTTTCAGTTTTTCTTTTAAGTTTGGTTTCAAGTGTGTAAAGTTCCTGAGCTGCTATTTATCCATGAAGGTGTGTATCTTTCCTTCAAATCTTAATGAAAGTCTGGCTGGGTGAACTATTCTCAGTAAGGTATTCATTTCATTGAGTTTTTTCACTATTTCTACCACTGCCTTTGGACTTGTAATAAATCTGCTATAAATCAGAAAGATGCTTCCTTGTATGTCATTTCCTTCTTTGCTTTTGCTACTTTCAGTAGTCTGTCTTTATGACATTCATTATCATGACTAGTATGTGCCTTGGGGTGCTTTTTTCAGGAGTCTCTTTTTGCTAGTACTCTTGGGCACCCAAGCTGTGGGTACATGCACTCTTCAGTTCTGTGAACATCTCACATCTCAGTATAATGTCTTTGAGTAACAATTCTTCATGAGGGTTTTCTTCCTGGCACTCTGGGATCCAGATGATTCTTTCGTTGTTTCTGTAGAATTTATCCCAGAGTTACACTGTTGTCTGTTCAGTTATTTTAAGTATTCTTTCCATCTTCTCTTCATTTATTTCTCTTTTTGAACTTCTTATGTTCTATGGAGGTTTTGTGATACTCATCCCTCAGCTCACTGATTCTGTCCTCAATAGTTCTTACTCTATTGGTCAGGCCTTTCAGTGAATTTTTTAAATTTTGCCTACCAAGTTTTTTATTTCTATTATTTCTGTTTGAAGTTTTCTCATTTCTACACTCATATCCTCTCGAATTTTTTTTGTTTTGTTTTTGGGCCACACCCAGTGACGCTTGGGGGTTACTCCTGGCTATGTGCTCAGAAGTCACTCCTAGCTTGGGTGACCATATGGGACGCCGGGGGATCGAACCGCGGTCCGTCCTAGGCTAGCGCTGGCAAGTCAGGCACCTCTAGCGCCACCATGCCGGCTCGGTGTCCTCTTGAATCTTATTGGCTGCCCATTCCATGGTTTTTTTATTTTAGTTTTCTAGTTCTTTGAACGTCATTAACATTTCTTCTCTAAAGTTTTTTTCAGAGAAGTTGTATAAGTGACTGATCCTATTTGGATCTTCAGATCTACCTTCTTGGTTCACTAAATGTGGAGGGGTTCTGCATTGCTCACTCATCTCTTTAGTGATGCTTTTATATGATATGCTATGGTTCATAGACTAAAAGAAATGCACAGAGGAAAGCAGAACAATAGGCTGCATTGATTTTGTGGGGCCACTGACTTGGTGAAATTGGATCAGTTTGCTGAATCTCCTAGTGTCCTCACACATGCCTGTGTTCCTCTGAAATTCTTTAATAAGAAATAAACAACTAAACATGCCATGGGTTATTGCTAGTCTCTAGCTCTTGTGTTTTCTGGTAGTGGCCTTCCTTCCATTGTTGTACAAGGGGAGAATTGGGGAGACCCTTTTTCTGAGTTCTGAGTCATCTAAGCCATGAAAGTCAGGAAATCAGCAGAAGTCATTATTCAAACATCAGATTGATCAAGGGCTTATTCTATTTGCTAACTTTGTGCTGACTGTTTCAGGTGGAAAAATTTCTTTTATGTGCTAGATTGGCTACCACAGGCATGCTGATTACTGGAAAGTAAATGACAGAAGGTCTGAGAGCAGCCAGGAGGGTGGGGTGGAGTCCTGAAGAGAGATTCCTCATTGGCTGGAGAGAGAAGCTATTTCCTAATTTTGTTTAGCTTTAACTTCTGTACTTTCTTATTGATTGTACCTCCAACTTTTGATTCAGATCTAGTTTCCAGAATGGATCCACCCTCTTCTAAGTGTCCCTGTCTCTCTATCTTTCTGTCTCTGTCTCTGTCTCTCTCACACATACACACACACTCACACACACACACACACACCTCATATCAGAACCTACCAACAGTTTTGTCAAACAACTCTCAGAAAACAAACTTAATTACTGCTTTGTCAGAAATTACTTGTCAGGGGACAGAGCGATGGCACAAGTGGTAGGGCATTTGCCTTGCATGCAGCTGACCCAGGGTGGACCGCAGTTCAATCCCTTGACCTCCCATATGGTCCCCAAAGCCAGGAGCAATTTCCGAGCACAGAGCCAGGAGTAACCCCCGAGAGTCACCAGGTGTGGCCCCCAAACCAAAGAAAAAATTTCTTCTCAGAAGTTACTTGTAAGTCACATAGAGTCATTCTTGGGTCAGGATTTTGGGCAGTTCATGTTTCTTTGAACATATTCTTTATATACTAATGAAGCCATGTAATTATGAACTCTCTTTAGGAAGTCTTGAGATTACAGTTTCATTTTCTCTAGTTGTAATATGTTCGAAATCCCTCTTTCTGATTGTCATAAAAATTGTATGGATCTAAAAATTGATCCTATACTTCTAGATTATCTAATTTCTTTGATTCTCTGCTTTGTCGTCTCTTGTGATCCTTTAGACTATCCAGTGTCGCTTAGTTTTTTTGTAAGAGACCCAAAGATGAACTATATATGCCTAGGGTGGTCACAGAATCTGAGAATGTCAGAAAATAGTAGCAGGGTAAAATATATAAGACAGGTTTTAGAAAAAACCCTAACTTACCAAATATCTGTGGAATATGCGTGCCAATCATTTATAAATTATGATAAATATATAGTCCTGATTAGTAACCCAGGATGTTCTTGTCCCTGTATAAATCCCTTACTAGCAGCTATTCATTGGTTTAACTTTCTCCAGGACCCCCTTTTTCCAAAGATGTTCTGTTTTTTTTTTTTGTTGTTGTTGTTGTTTTGTTTTTGTTTTTTGGGCCACACCCATTTGATGCTCAGGGGTTACTCCTGGCTAAACACTCAGAAATTGCCCCTGGTTTTGGGGGACCATATGGGACACCGGGGGATCGAACTGCGGTCCTTCCTTGGCTAGCGCTTGCAAGGCAGACACCTTACCTCTAGCGCCACCTCGCTGGCCCCTCCAAAGATGTTCTGAATGAAATTTTTGTTTCTTTGGTACTGTTTTTGAGTCCAACATGGTCATTGTGACTGTAGGCTGCTAGGAAGGGATAGGAAGCTTTGTACAGACACTCACTCTCTGTTAGTATTTATGGTCTTTGATACTGGTGGACTTTCACTGATGAGTTATTAGTGGTTCCTCAGCTATCGCAGATGCTGGTGTTGCTGTTAATACAGCATTGGAGAGTGCAGAGTAAGCCTGAGAAGGATCATGAGACTCAGAACAAGTAGGGATCCTGGATCTTTATGTCACACCTGATTTTTCACCTAATTTCAGAAGTGTGGTAAGAAAGCACAACCTAACATTAGGAAATAATCACATGTACTAGGAAGATCCCAGAAGACTTGAGACAAAGTTGGAAAAACAAACTTGAAGTCAAAGTCTACTAACTGTCCCTTGGTGGTTTCCTAATTTAGACACGTTTCTGGGGTCACAAAACAGCTTCTCGGTTATTGTTTGTATGTTTGTGTGTGTTGTTTTGGGGCCACACCCAACAGTGCTCAGGGATTACTTTAGGCTCTACACTCAGCAATTATTCCTGACAGGCCCAGAGGACCATACAAGATACCAGGGATCAAACCTAGGTTGGCTGCATGCAAGACAGATTCCTTATCTGCTGTGCTCTCACTCTACGCCCCCCCCCCCACACACACATGTGGCACCCCACTTCTTAGGTTGTTAATAGTTGCTGAGGTTATTTTGATTGTTCCTATCAAGTCTCCACCCAGTCAGAAATAGCATTGTGCAATTCTATTGGAAGTTTCACTCCTGAGTTTCCCTTCTGAGTTTCATTTCTGAGTTTAATCCAGTTAGACTGAACATATTCTGTGACTCAGTTAAAGGAAATTACCAAGGAGCCTGGTAGCAAAATTGTGAGTGTTTGGGGGTACACTGTAAAAATTCATTAGAGATAAGATATAGATCTATATTTTCTTCTGTATTGTTCAATAGTTTTTATTTTATTATATTGTGTCTGGAAATTATTTGCTTTCTAGTGGATTATTTCTGGGAGTAATTTCCAAAGTACCATTGTTGGGAAAGGTTTTCTGCAGTTCATGTTCCTTTGAACATTTTATTTATGTGCTCATTGTGAAGCTATTTGATTATGTACTCATTTTAGGAACTCTTGTGATCACAGTTTCATTTTCTCTAGTTGTGAGTAAAATGTTCAAACTCTCTTTCTGGTTAACATGAAAAATTGTCAAAGGATTTTAGTTGGGATACACTCTTGGAACACAGTGAGGGAGGATGACACTGTTGATGGGATTGTCCCTGATTTAACTATGAAGGACTTTGTAAATCACAATTATTTCAATAAAATAAAATAAAAAATTAAAAAAAAGAAAAATTGTATGATAAAAAATTGATCCTTTCCTTCTAGATTATTCAATTTCTTTGATTCTGTGTGTATTCACAGAATTTGAAACTGAGTTTAATAAGTCGGAGATTTTTCCTTTCTGAAATTACAGCAAATTATACAGAGCAAATTATACATGGAGCCAAGATGAGATAGTTTGTTATGTGGTAATGCTGGTAGAAATGCTGGATTCATGTTTTACTTAGTGGGAGAAAAAATTGCACCTCAGTGAGCATGTGTGTGTGTGTGTGTGAGTGTGTGTGTGTGTGTGTGTGTGTGTGTGTGTGTGTGTGTGTGTGTGTGTGTGAAAGGGAGAGAGAGAAGACAAAGAAAAGGAAAGAGATAGATACAGAGACAGAGACAGGTTGCTTGTTTGGACAGAGAGAGGTCATTTGTGTCCAAAGAGGATCTTCTCAAATCTGACCTTGATCAAAGGTATTATTCTAGATCTTTCTCTCTGTTCCTTGATATTTATTAGATTCTATATCATATCATCAATAATCCAGTATGTAAGATAGTTGAAATTACAAGGCAGAGACTTTATATTATACAGGGAGAAAGTATTTCTAAATTTATTACTAAATCTCCCATTAAATGTGTCCAGCGGAGAGAGAAAAAGAAATCCACACACACAAAAAGAAGAAACAAAACCCTTAAAATTTCCTGGAACTTAAAGCATATTTCACTGTTGAAGCAGCTTTTTGCTATCAGAAGTTTCTCAGTGATAAGGTCAGTTCAGAATTGTTTTCATTTTATGCATATACTGAACTGGGGCCTGAAATGTTAACCCTTAGTATGATTGCATGTAGGTTAAGAGCAAAGATAAATTTGAGAGTCATTATTTTTTAAGACTAAATAAAAAAATATTTGAATCTATGCAATGTTCCTCATAAGGTAAGTTTATCTATCTGAGTAATCTTTAAGAGAGGTTCCAAGAAAAAATGAGTAATAATTATTAAATAAAGAATATTTAAATTCTTGAAAATATTAAATCTTGGGGCCAGTGAGGTGGCGCTAGAGGTAAGGTGTCTGTCTTGCCAGCGCTAGCCTAGGACGGACCACGGTTCGATCCCGCGGTGTCCCATATGGTCCCCCAAGCCAGGAAAGACTTCTGAGCGCATAGCCAGGAGTAACCCCTGAGTGTCACCAGGTGTGGCCCAAAAACAAACAAACAAAAAAATTAAATCTTTAGAATGTCAGTTGAATCACTTCTCGGCCTTTTGGCTAAGATCAAGTGGAATATCTGTTCTTATCAGTTTAATATCTGATACGTCCTCTATCAGAGGACAATATATTAAATGGATTTTTGGAACTGGGAGTCGGAAGAGGGGCTTACTCCGTCCGCTCTGCGCATCGATCTGGTATTGCAGTACCTCCAGGAACGGTGCACAAAAAAAAAAAAAAAAAAAGAATGTCAGTTGAAATTATGTCTTTATTAGTATTTATGCTATATTCCCGTTTTTCGTGAATGCCTCATCACAAGCAACTAAGGTTTTTTCAGGGCCCTAATACTTGTGACTATAGGTCATTCTCCAAGCTTCCTTTCTTACAGGTGCTACTTTTTCTTTTTTTGGGTTTTTTTTTTTTTTGGCCACATCTATTTGATGCTCAGAGGTTACTCCTGGCTAAACGCTCAGAAATTGCCCCTGGCTTGGGGGGACCATATGGGACGCCAGGGGACTGAACTGTGGTCCTTCCTTGGCTAGCACTTGCAAGGCAGACACACCTTACCTCTAGCACCACCTAACCGGCCCCAGGTGCTACTTTTTCAAATGCCCTCTCTTCAGCAGAGTAGAGGCTGCTTTGAAAAAGTTCCTGTAATAACAAACACCTTAAAAAAAAAAAAAAAAAACCTTTCTCTCAGGTAGTTAGGGTTTTTTTAAACTTAGTGCCTTCCTAGGTCTCAGGATTTGTTAAAACGGGGGATATAGCATAAATCCATATTTGTGATAGCACAACTGTATTCCGCATACAGCTCCATTTTCTGAATATTCTCAGTTCTATCTGATTCAAGTGAAGTCGATTTTCCATTGCTAGAGACAATTCCATTTGCTTCATCTCTACTTCTAGATCCAGGGTTTCAGATTTTTAGGAAAAAAACATGGCTTTGGGCAAAGCTATCCAGACATTGAGAGAGGACATCACCTGCTCCATCTGCCTGGAGCTGATGACCAACCCTGTGAGTATAGATTGTGGACACAGCTATTGCCGTTCTTGCATCATGAGATATTTTAAGAAACAAGCACTTTGGTCAACATGTACATGGAAAACCAACTGCCCCGTATGTAGGGCAGAGTTTCAACAGGATAGCATCCGACCTATAAAGCAGCTAGGAAATCTTATCAACACCGTCAAGAAGATGGAGCAGGAATGTTTGTGTGAGGAGCACGGAGAGCAGCTCCACCTCTTCTGTGAGGATGAAGAGCAACTCATCTGCTGGCGCTGTGAGCGGACACCACAACACAAAGGACATGTCACTGTTCTTGTAGAAGATGCATGTAAAGTCTACAAAGTGAGTACAGCCTTGAATGCTTCAGCAAGAACTTGTTCCTCTTTCGCACTCATGGACAGGACATAATTTAGTCTAAATGCAGGATGATGGTCCCAAATAATTGCTTTCATTACTTTAATCTTAGATAAACAATTTATTATGGATACCCACTTGATATACATAAGTAGTAGAAGCACATGATATTTTAATAATAATCAAGCGCATTAATATTTGTAAAACAATTGACCCGTAGCTAACAACAGTGCGGTGTTTGGCTTGTTTGTTTTCATTTTGTTTTGGGGACATATCCAAAACACACACTCAGGGGTTACTCCTGGCTCTGTACTCAAAAATCAAGCTTGGCAGTCTCCCCCACTGGGTTAGCTGCATGCAAGGCAAATACTCTACCCACTATGCTAGTGCTCCAGCCCCAAAACAACAGTATAAAAATATTTTGCAAAGCACTTTCTTTCTAGTACAAAAAAACTGATAACCATAGATTGTAAAAGCTTATAACATATATAATATGCTTAGACTATGTAAGAACTAATTTATTTATAAAAGGTAATATACAAACTTTACAGAGCAAGAAAATAATTGATTACTACTAATATAATATGAAGTTAGTCAACCTTAAAAGTTCTCCTTTCAGGGGCAGGAGCAGTGACATAGGGTGTAACACATCCGCCTTGTGCACACTAGCCTAGGACAGACCATGGCTCAATCCCCCTTGGTGTTTCATATGGTCCCCCAAGCCAGAGCAATTTCTGAGCGCATAGCCAGGAGTAATTCCTGAGCATCACCGGGTGTAGCCCAAAACCAAACAACAACAACAAACAAAAAAGAAGTTCTCCCTTCAAATGGGAGAGAAAAACAATTTAAAAGCTTGATAATGATGCACAGTTTTTTAAACTTTGTTGTATAATGATTTTCTTCATGAGATGATACACTCCTTCCCCAACACTAACATTTTATCCTTAGGAATGTATTCCTTGCAGTGTCCTATAATCCAGGGGCCACACAATCCCAGTGGACTGAATGTTCAGTGGTAGGACCCAGCAGTATTGTAGGCCACCAGGTTCAGGGATGTCTACAGCACCTCCATTGGTACTCAAGGGAAATATGATTCTGGGGTCAAACTCAGATACTCAGATTCCTCAGGAAAGTGTGGTTTCTATCCATTTGATCCTCATTACCCTCCTCCACCTTGATTTTGATTGGTGAGTGCAGGTTTGTTTTGCGGGCCAGAGCAGTGCTAAGGGCTTACTACTGGCTCTATGCTCAGGGCAGTTCACAGGAAACCAGCATTAGTTCTAAGGACTGAATGAAGTAGGTACGTTGCTTGCAAGGCAAACACCTTAATTCTCGTATTGTCTCTACCCACCAACTCTACTGATTCTTTCCAAGAACTTGTGGGGTACTTTTTCTATCCTTTTCTAAGCATAAAATATGTGTCAGCAATTTGGTGATTATTGTATTTAATACATTATTATATAAAATCTTTTATGTTTTAGTGACTATAATTGTCCTTTCTATAGTGTTCTCTTGGGAGAATGCTGCATTGTACACTTTAGGCCACTGGTCAAAATATAAATCTGCTTCTAATGTAGGAAAATGATATTAATAATCTTACTAATTCTTCAGGGTTGTCCAGAAAATAAAAATTTTAATACACACAAACTCCTCAGCATGTATCCTCTGAAAGTGGAAGGACTTGACAAGTTTTCCATATTTTCAATATTCTATGTTTGTAGGTCTGTGATATTTCCTGAAATAAATAATGAAAAATTGCCCAATGAATAGATTTAATCAAACAAATTTTTCCTTAGGATAAATTCCAGGAGGTTTTAATAGAGCTGAGAAAACTCGAAGACAAGAATAAACAATGGCAGATGAACACTGAAGAGAAAAAACAAATGTGTCAGGTAAAAAGTTGAATTCAGTGTCCTCAAATATGTTCACTTTAGATAGAGTTTAAAGATGTAGATGGATCAGGCAAAACAAAATGAGGCTCTAATCTCACTAAACCAGAATAAGTAGATGAATCCCAAATGACCTGTTTTTATGTTCCTAGTTGTCTATGGCTATGAGGACTGATTTCCCTTTTTTTTTTTTTGTTTTTTTTTTTTTTTGAGCTTTCAATAGAAATTGTCAGAGTCCTGATACAGTTAGGGGAAGCAGAATAGTTTGTCTTTGTACCTAGATTCATCTTGACTGTTTTACAAGTTTTAAACATTTCAAAGCCCCTTGATGTTTGAAGTCTAGACCTAGCACTCTGATCCATGTACCAAAATGCAGGGTCTGGCATGCAAATTTGCCATTCTTAGAATACAATCACTGTGAGAAAAAGGATTTCTCTAGGTGGGATTCAAATTATGCAAATTCATGAAAGTGAGCAGGAAATGGTGAAAGAACATTAAGCATTTGCAACTTCATGCTAGGGTCTTTATTTCCATAATTGACTAGGGAGCTCAGGAGAAAAACTCACAACTTTGCTGGCACCACTGATGGTAACCCAACTCAACGCATACTCAAATGTCTCAGACTAGTAGTGCCCATCTTGCCTTTTTTGAGGGAGCCTTTTCAAGCCTCTAGTTTTCTTTTCTTTCTTTCTTCGTTCTTTCTTCCTTTCTTCTCATCCTTCTTTCTTTCTTTCTTTCTTCTTTCTCTTTCCTTCCTTCCTTCTTTCTTTTCCTTCTTTCCTTTTTTCTTTTTTCCTTCTTTTCTTCTCTCTTTCTCTATTTCTTTCTTTCTTTCTTTCTTTCTTTCTTTCTCTCTCTTCCTCTCTTTCTCTTTCTTTCTTTCTTTCTTTCTTTCTTTCTTTCTTTCTTTCTTTCTTTCTTTCTTTCTTTCTTTCTTTCTTTCTTTCTTTCTTTTCTTCTCTTCCTTGTCTTCCTTCCTTCTTTCCTTCCTTCCTTCCTTCCTTCCTTCCTTCCTTCCTTCCTTCCTTCCTTTTTCCTTCCTTCCTTTCTTCTTTTTGGGGGCCACACTCTGTGACACTCAAGGGTTACTCTTGGCCATGAGCTCAGAAATCACTCTGGGCTCACGGGTCTCTATGGGATACTAGGCCAGCCTCATGCAAGACAAATGCCCTACCACTGCACCATCACTCTGGCCCCAAAACCTCTAGTTTTATTTCTATGTTTGAACTCAGAGAGGACATTACTTTATACCTCCTGGGATTATGGATAGTGGAAGCACAATGATACTAATTAACATTTAGAGAAACCCAATCTTTGTGATAGTTAGATCTTCCTGCCTTCTCTAAAAGTTCTGATAAATTCTAAATCAATGAACTACTAGATTTTGAATACTCATTCATCTAGAGATAAGCATTTCCCCCAGTTGAGGCATATGCTTTCTTCATTCTAGACTGAAATAATACATAAAAGAAATCAGATCGAGTCTTACTTTAAAGAGTTTTTTGTGATCCTACAAGAAGAGGTGGGGTCTTGTCTATGGCGACTGATGAATGCAAGAATGGATGTTCTGCAGAGACTGCAGGACAGTGAAGCCAAGCTGGAAAAGCAGGGCCAGGAAATCAGTAGCCACATCCTGGAACTCGAGAGAAAATGTCAAGGCTCAGCCCAGGATGTATTGCAGGTGAGTCTGTGCACTTCGAGGAATGGACAAAGATGCCATAATCTGTGTGATGTAAGAGAAAGTGCTGAGGCATATGGAAGGATTGGCCTGCTGCCTTGCTCCAAAAGTCACACAATTGGATGGATTGTTTCTTTTAGATATTCATTCCTATATAGAGGGAGTCCCCCACTAGTTTCTAGAATGCCTTTGTGTACAAAAGAAAATAGTCCCTTCAGATAGCTATGGTAGCTCTCGGGAATCATGAAATAATATTTGTTGCCATGTCTAAACCTCTGTCTAAACTGCAATGACACCTGGTGCCAGACTGTCTCTTCAAATATATTCCATGGAACTGGAGCAATAGCATAGCTGGTAGAGCATTCGCCTGCATGTGACTGACCCAGGTTTCATACCTGGCATTCCATATGGTCTCCAAGCCTGTCAAGAGTAATTTCACAGCTCACAGAGCCAAGCGTAATCCATGAGCATCACCAGGTTTGTCCCAAAAACAAAGCAAAAAAGAATGTATTCCAGTCTGCTGATGGGGGCTACAATGGGGTGTTCAATGATTGGTAAGTGTTTCCCTAATTCACTCCTGTATCTTGCTCTACCAGATAGTATGGATATTGTTGTGGATATATATTGTGTTATGGAGCTTGATTTTAGCTATATCAAGGATAGAGCCCATTGTGATAAACACCTAGAACTTCTTACTCTATTTTCATCTAAGATGGAGGTAACAGGGCATGACCTTTCTACCTCTTTGCAATACCTACTGCCATCACTAGAACCCTGGTGGATTCACCCATGAGGACCTTTGAGACAGCACTATCTAATATGGGCTTTTTGAAGAAATGAGGTTACTGACTGCAACTGTCCACAGTGAGCATAAATGAGATAACTCCTGATTGTTCCCCAAACAGCTCACAGGTTAATTAGGTTGTAGACATAATAATTCCTCATGTTCAGAAAGTAGAAAAATATATTGTAAGGTTGATCAGATACTGCCATGGTAATATATTGGGCTAATGTTGCTCTAACTCTGTGCCAGCATAAGCGTCAGAGCTAAGTTGCTGGAGATGGGCTCACACTGCTGGTGTCCATGGGGCCTTGCAGACAAGACTCTGACAAATATTCCATTTTTTTATTAGAAAAGTCCAGAAGCCTATGACAAATTCTAGGCCAGGAGAGAGAGAGAGAGAAAGAGGAAAAGAGATGGGTTTGGGACCAGGTTAAGGTCAGATTGAAGGTCAGGTAAAAGGAACAGGGTATATGATGTAAAGTAAAAGGATACAGCCCAAAGTAGCCAAATACCTGTCCAAATCAGGAAGAAAAGCTGGGGTAGAAACAGTTCAACAGTTGATACTTCAACTCTCTCTTCTAACTGCCAAAAACTCTCCACCCCCTGTCTCCCATGTTTGTGTGTGTACATGTGTGTGTGTGTGTGTGTGTGTGTGTATTTGTGTAGACTCAGCCAGTCAATCACAGGGTCTTACTTAAGGGAGTGAACCCCTTTTAAGACTGGCTGGTGCTGGACTGTAGGACTAGATCCAGGCATCCATCCTCAAGTGTAGAAAGATTGAACATCAATGGTGTATGCAGTGCTGATAAGTGGAATGGTGTGCAGATAGGTGTCAGTTGTCATGTGTGCAAGATTATAGAATTCCCTAACCAGGAAACTGGGATGGAAACAATTCCCTGGGAATTCATTACTACATAGAACTGGAACCTTTGCTCTTCCTCTGATAAATTGTTAATGCTTTCACACCAACATCTATATTTCTTGCTGTTTAGGATGTGAGAGGCAACTGGAATAGGTAAGTACTTTTTGAATTTGGGGGAGGGGTCAAAGAAGGAGAATAGTAGTATATGGAGTCTATGTGAAATGTCATACGAATAAATTTTCTGGATTCTGCTTATCCAGGTTTTCTGCTCTAAAGCTACATGAACCAGAGGATACCTTATTGGATACTCACATCATGCAAAATGTTTCTGTGCGCTGCTTTAAATTGAAGGAATTTTTTGATGCCTATGGAGGTACATGAGATAAAAAAAATCCCCTAAATAAATAAATAAATAAATAAATAAATACTGGGCACCACTTCTTGTTTTGTTTTGTTTTGTTTTGTTTTTGGGGCCATATCCAGTGATGCTCACTAGTTACTCCTGGCTATGCACTCAGAAAGCATTCCTGGCTTGGGGGACCATATGGGAAGGGAATCGAACCAGGGTCTGTCCTAGGTCAGTGTGTGCAAGGCAAATGCCCTACTGCTTGTGCCACCACTGTGGCCCCAGACAACACTTTTTAACTTCTGTTTCCTGGGCAGATCATATTGGTATGTTTATTATTTCATCTAGATCAGCCTATATTCATGTCTTATATTTTTATTGTACTGATGGCTAGTACCATTATGACCATTTTAATATTTTCTTGTATTTTTGTCCTTGTTGCATCATCTAGTATTAATTCTTAGAGTACACTGAGAAACCAGAGAAAGCTTAATCATTTTTTGGATGATTTATTTCTATTTTTAATAATAAGTTCTTTATTTAAGCTCCTTGGTTACAAAAATGTTCATTGTTGGGTTTCAGTCAGTGAGCAAACACAATCCTTCATTAGTATAACTTTTTTCTTCCATCTGTGTTTCTCCATTTCTTCTCTGCCTGAAGAGAGCTTATTATTAAATTTATGAGAGTAACCATGTGTCCTAGGCTGTAATAATAACCTGTGTCTTCAATAACCAGCTATGAAATTAGCTGTATTTTTCTATTCTGATACTGTGTCAATATTTTTTTAAGAAATTATGGGGCTAATTTTTCCTCCAATATTTCATGGCTAAACAAGTCCTGCTTGAAAAACAGGGCTTAGGAGAAGGGAGTAAGTAAACACATCAAATAAGTTCATCTTGTCTTTGGTTTATAGCAGTGAAACAGATTAAAATATTATCAAATGAGATGATAATGGCTGCAGTCTTAGTACATTACAATTGTTATTAGATTACCTAATATCTTACCAAGCACCTAGCTCTTCAATCCTCCCCACCATTACTGTGACAGATAAGATTTTCAATTTACTTTTTTCAACTGATTTAAAGAAAACTTTTAACCATGTAACAGAAACCATTTTTTTCTTTTGAACAGAGAATATACTGTGTACTAATCATGAAATAAATGTCTTTTTGTTTTCTCTTGCCTTTAAATATTTTATTTCTTTTAACCTTTTGCAGTTACCATTACTCTGGATTCAGATACAGCTCACAACGACCTACGTATAGCTAGGAATAAACAGAAAGTGGCTTGGGGATCGCAGCAAAAGAAGCCTGACACTCCTGTGAGGTTTAGAGACTTACCTTGTATCCTGGGCTGTCAGATCTTCACCTCAGGAAACCAATTTTTTCAAGTGTCCCAATTAAAAGGACCTGAGTGGGATGTAGGAGTTTGTCTGGAAAATGTGCCAAGAGACAATGACATACGAGAGCCTGCGTCTGGTTTCTGGGCCATTAGATGTTGCAAAGAGAGTCGCTATGAAGCCCTTACATCACCCCCAACTCCCCTTCAGCTTGAGAAGAATATTGAATCAATGAAGGTTTTCTTGGACTATGAGAATGGATGTGTATCATTTTATGACACTTCTACTCACTCCCACATCTTTGCCTTCCAAAATGCCTCCTTCTCTGGGCCTCTGAGAGCTTATTTCCGTATTGGTAAATATTCTTCCTTGTCCCTGAATTGACCAGAAGTGTAAGGTATATCTAGTTATCTAGTTAGGAAATTTGACTCAAATACTGATAGGGAAGAAATGTGTTCTGCTCTCTCTGCTCACAATCTAAAGTTATAAGTTTTAGTAGATACTGAATACTTTGCATTGAAAGTATGAAGATAACGACTCTTAATATCCATCCATAAGCAAGTACCAGAGATGAGGACCATGCTTAACTGAGAAAATTTGCATTGAGCGAATGGATATAAAGACTATCTTCTTTATTCTTTTCCGAAATTTTTATTTTTTATTAATATACAGAACTTATTTGAGCACCATGATTACAAACATGTTAGTAGTTCTGTTTCAGTCATAAAAAAAAGTACACCCCCTTCACCAGTGCATCTACAGTTGAGGACCCTACTTTATGGGAAAGGTACTTCATAGCAAATGCCATACTTTGTCCTATTGTCCCTTCTTTCATAGATTCAGATGTTTGATTTATGCAATAAATACTTGGGCATAAGTGAATTCCCACCAGTGATTTCTTTAGAAATGAAAGCCTGCTCCCTGAACTGTGCCTCCAGCCACTGCTGGTCAGAAGCCCCCTCCCATTTGGCTACAGTAAGACAGGTGCAAACCCCCATAATCCCTCATCACCCCAACTTTGTGGACCCTATTTTTTAGTGATGCTGGGATGCAGGAACATAAAGGCAGGTTTTAAAGCCAGGCTGCGTGTTTTCCCTATTTGGTGGGATCTGTTTAGTAGGAAATTCTAGTAGATAAGTTTCTCTAGTGTTTAGAGTTCAAGTCAGAACTAGGTTATGGGAAGAGTTGGGCTTGTTACATCTGACCTCATATGCACCAGGAATACCATGTGGCATTGTTCCTTTTGGCATAGGCACTTTAAAATGGGAAAATCTTGAGTGTACAAACAAGTTCTTATCTAATAGAGATAGGAGCACAAACATTTTACACTGCAATGGGGCCTTATACTCTGAACACTTGTCATAGTGACAAGCCTAAGACTTGGCTTAGGCTTCAGAGGATCGAACATTGAGCATTCACCCCTGAAACTTGGATATCATCTATGGAAACAACCACATTTTTCTACACCATCACTACGAATCAAACTTCTACCAGGGAAGGCCCTAGTGCTGCCCTGGCATCGACTTACTCCAGAGAGGGTTCTTTTGACACCCTTATGACTTGATAACAGCAACAACCTGCTTTCAGGGATGAAACCAAAAGATGCTCCACATCACCCTAACTTCGACATAGGATATGTACAGAAACCAGTATCTCTAACTACAGAAACCTGACAGCAACAACCATGATTTGAAGAGCTTTTACTGGGATCACAGAGAATGACTTTGGGGTTGAACAACCTAGTATGTCTGGAGCCTGGAGTTGGTTTTATGCCAGAATACTTCATCAATAAGGTCTCTCTGGTTTTAGGCCAAAGATTTTTCCTTTCTATTTCTCCCATATTCTGCTGTGCCTATGCAAGCAACAACAAGTGCCACAAACACACCTTTTTATTGTATTTTTAATCTCTTATCTTTAAAAAAGAGCTTACTAAACCTGCTATTGTATTAATAATTTTATTGGAGATATAATATTTTCCACAAATATACTTGCTACTGAACTTTTTCTTTTTTTTTTCTTTTCTTCCATTTTATTTTTTAGTCTTTCTATTTTCTTCCTACATTTTAATAGCTTTGCTTACCATGATCTTGAAACAAATGTACTATAATCAGTTATGTCAATTATGGAATGCATTTTATTTAAGTAAAAAATTTAAAAATAATAGAGCCATTTTTATTGTTGTTGTTGTCTTTTTTTATCACACCTGGTGATGAGTAGGAGGATTATTCCTGGCAGTCTTCAGAGATCATATGGGATCCCAACAATCAAACCAGATTGGCTACTGCAAGGCAAACGCCCTGCCCCTTGGGCTATTGCTAGTATTATTGTTTTATGCATAAATTTTTTTATTGTTTGCTTCTTTGTTTGTTTGTATGGGGTCACTAGCAGTGGTCACAGCTTACTATTGGCTCTGCAATAGGAATCTGCCCTACCAGGGACTGGATTTGTATGACAGAGTCCACATCACTAGGAAATATCTAATGTAACTACTCTAGGAACTTGCTATCTCCACTGGCTGAATGGAGGTGGTTTTTAAAAACTAGATGGGTTGGGGCAAAGCAGTGGCACAGGCTGTAGGGCATTTGCCTTGCATGTGCTAACCCAGGACAGATCACAGTTCGATCCCCTGGCATCCCATATGGTTCCCCAAGCCAGGAGCAATTTCTGAGTCCATATCCAGGAGCAATCCCTGATTGTCACCAGGTGTGGCCCCAAAACCAAAAAAAAAAAAAAATGATGGGTTGGGTGGCAAGGGTGGTGGTGGTGGTGGGAGGTGAAATTAAACTAAAGAATACTTTCCCAGTGTCCATGGGCAATATCTTTTGGACAGTTTCCAGATAAATTCATGATAAAAAGCTGCACCATGGGACCAGAAATCAAACAGGACAGAAGATATTCCAGACTGTGACATGGGAGGAAAGGGGCAGAAATGAAATGATCACAAAACAGAAAGTCTGATGTCAATTCAAATATTAGCTGTTACCACGAAGGTGTAATTCATAAATTCTTTAGCATCCTTGATTAAAAATTAGCCCTTCTGGGCCCGGAGAGATAGCACAGCGGCGTTTGCCTTGCAAGCAGCCAATCCAGGACCAAAGGTGGTTGGTTCGAACCCCGGTGTCCCATATGGTCCCCCGTGCCTGCCAGGAGCTATTTCTGAGAAGACAGCCAGGAGTAACCCCTGAGCAACGTCGGGTGTGGCCTAATAAACAAACAAACAAAAAAATTAGCCCTTCTTACTTTCTATTTCCTTCCAGGATGGTGCAGAGAGGGGGAGAGAGACAGAGATAGAGAGACACAGAGAGTGATTACTCCTTGCTTGAGAAATTTTGTTTGCCAATTTCACCTCTAGCTACAGTCAGTGGGTCAACAGGACTGTCATTGACCTGTAACCCCTATTTCTCTTGGAGGTTTAGGGGAGCTTGGACAGATCCCCCAAACAGCTGCCATCAGCACCTCAAACATGACAGGTCCAGGGACCTCCCCATCATCTGTGATAATCCAAGATTAAGTTATGCCTCTTCCTCTGTCTCCCTAGCAGTCAGTGTCCTTCGAAAGTACTGCATAGATTCATAACTTATGTATGTATTGTTTTTGTTTTTTTTGTTTTTGGGTCACACCCGGCGGTGCTCAGGGGTTACTCCTGGCTGTCTGCTCAGAAATAGCTCCTGGCAGGCACGGGGGACCATATGGGACACCGGGATTCAAACCAACCACCTTTGGTCCTGGATTGGCTGCTTGCAAGGCAAACGCCGCTGTGCTATCTCTCCGGGCCGTATGTATTGTTTTTTTATAGATGTATTCTACACTCAGTCAATAATATGACACTGATTTAAAATAAAGTGTGAGATTTTTGGGGAGGTGCATAAAATATCTCTTAATTGGGTAAAGACAGTGTTTAGCTTTTACTTCACTCTTCTTTGAAAATTTCGCATCTGAGTCACAGGATGATCTAGCGCTGATTCCTCAGGTCAGAACTAACCACAGCTCACCTGACTCCCAGCTGACAACATTCCCTGCTGGGCCATCTTTGGCTCCTGGATGGTCCTGGATGGTGTCTCTGATATCCCTAAGCTTTGAGTCCTGCAGAGGAGGAAGAAGACAGAGCAGAGATATACAAAGAATGATAGAAAGGATGGGAGTGGGTGGGGGCCAATGATGGAAGCCTATGAGCTCTGCTACCGTCACATCCATTTCTCCACAATCTCTTGGGCTCTTTAAAAAACCTAAAAGTGCTCAGAAAAACAAAACAAAGATAGAGCAAGAAGGCTCATGGGTTCTTCTGGGTCTTTATGGCAAAGGTAGAAAAGTCGGAAGTCAGTGTCTGTGAATGGACTCTGTAAGGCTTCCTGATGAGACTGTTGGGAATAAGAACCATTTCTTGGCTTGAACTTGTTTCTTGCTTTTTTGTTGTTCTGTTGCTCATGCGCTGTTCCCTCCCTTCCAGAATGAGTTCAGTGCCAACATATGGCCAAGTTTCCTCCCATCACAATGCAGGACTCTGATCCACACAGGGCTTTTAATTTTGAGTTTCTTCTTGTCAGGGTAAACTTTTTTGTCCTAGTCTAAGGGGCAGCTGCAGAGAACTGTCAGTGATCTCTGAGAGGCAGCTGAGCTTCCATTAGAGGAAAAGTCTGTGTACGCAATGCTTGGTGGGCACGCTGAGGCTGATGGCTTTGTATGTATGACAGAGAGGTCGGGGGTTGGAGGGCAGGAGTAGGGGTGTTGGTGGTGGTTGACAGGAGGAAACACTGGCCATGAAAGTGATCAGGACTTTTCTTCCAAGCTTTCTCTTCAGTCTGCTTTTACTCTCTCTAGTCCAGGACTTAGCTCAGAAGATCCAGTATGTGAGGCCTTGCAAGTCTTCTTATGGCCATTGGAGGGGATATCTTACCCCTTAGAAAATAGCACCCCTAAGGAAAATTAGTTGTAAGAGCTAATATTTGACTTGACAAACAAACTTGTTTCGTATTCATTTCATTTCTATCCCTCTCCACCTCTGTTGCAGTCTGGAATATCTTCTGTCCTATTTAATACCTGGTCCATCGTGCAGTTATTTATCATGCAGGTATCCAGAGATTGTTCAAAAATATTGCCCAGGGACACTGAAGAGTCTTCTTTAGTTTAATTTCACCTCCCATCAACATCACCACTCTTGCCCCCCCCCAACCCGGTCTAGTTTTGAAAAACAACCTCCAGTCTTCCAGTGAGGACAGGGAATTCCCAAAGCAGTTACGTTAGATATTTCTTTGTGATGTGGACTCTGCCATACAAATCCAGTCCCTGGCAGAAGAAATCCCTAGTGCAAAGCCAATAGTAAGCCCTGACCACTGCTGGATGTGGCCTCAAAAAATACTAACAAGAAACAGTGTGCATAAAACAATCATACTAGCAAGAGCACAATGGACAAAATATTTACCTGCACCTTGCAGCAGCCAATCTGGGTTTGATGGTTGGGATCCCATATGATCCCTGGGCCTGCCAGGAATAATCCTCCTAAGCAGCATCAGGTGTGATTAAAAAAAAAAAAAAAGACAACAATAATAATGATAATGATGTCTCTATTGCTAATGCCTAAGTAACTAAGTAAATAATAAAACCATCAATAAATTCATTTAATATGAATAAATGGCTATGAAAGATTCTTGGTTCATTTAATAGTTAACATTATGGAAGAAGAGAGAAAAGGAAGTTTCAGATCACTATTATCTCCCATTGGTCATTTTACAAAGCTGCAGTAAGACAGAGCACTAAAGCGCTGATTGGTCATCCCACAAAGCCTCACTGATATATGGCAGACATCATCTCAGGGGCCACTCACAAATCTTCCTTTGCATAGCACACAACCAACCAGGCAGCAGAAATGACTAAGGAGTAGGATGAGACCTGAGTTGTCTGTATAAAAAGGAGATGATAAACATTCAGATCAGAGAATCCTACAAGAGGAAGAACATAGCACAGACCACCAGGGATTAGAAAGTGGCCACCAATACAGAGGGCAGAGAGCAGTGAAACAAAAATGGCAAAGTGGCAGAGTGGCAAGATGTCATCATCATGGTCTAAACAAAGCTTATCATAAGGCCCACTGAGAGATCCCCCCTCAGTGTGGATGGCTGACCAGCCTTCTCTGATAGTAAGAGTGACATTTCTCAAGATTTTGTTATATTTATTTGACCTAAATATGTATTCCCTTCTGCTGTACATAGTATGTATATATTTGAGCATTTACTTCTAAATAGAAGAATTCATACAGGCAAATATAAACTGGATTGAATTTCTCTTTACCTGAAAAACTCAGCACCAAGAGATACATAAAAACATAAAAACTTTAATCATCATAGTCTTTTTAAAAGCCCTGTAGCTTTCAGCAGACTGCTCTCTCAGATGAAAGCAATGTTTCTTTGCGGAAATATCTAATTGACTCCAAGTGACTTGCTAATTTTGACTGTGATATAAAGCCAAAGTTTGGCCTGGAATTAGCAATGGGTTGTTAAGAAAGCTTTTACCAGGTAAAGATTTGCATATCTTTCAAAGAAGTTTGTCTCTTTTATTGCCCCTTCTAATAGTAATCTGTCTGCAAAAATCCTGTTCTCTTATCAGTGGTCCGCAACCTGCTGCTCGCAAGCCACATGTGGCTCTTTCCACTTTTAATTTGGCTCTTCTGTGTGCCGGGGGGGGGGGGGGGGCGCTTTAGGAGTCAGGACTCTGCTCCTAGACTCTGCTCCTAGCTTCTGTCAGTGCGCGCCCTGTGTGGTTCTCAAAATAAATTTTAATCGTGGTTTTGGCGAGATTTGGATCAGTTGAAAAAAAAGGTTGACGACCACTGTTTAGGTGAAAAGGAACCTTCAGAAGTTAACCTGGCATCTTGTTAATCCTTTAATTTATACCTAGGGCCTGGCCATGAGGAAAACTTTGACATGTTAAAATTTACCCTCTTTTGATGCCGGGGAAGCCTCTGGGATTTAATTGAAATATATCTATTCATCAGGTGAATTGTTTTGAAGATCAACTGTGCATACTAATAAAGTTTCTGTAAACAAGATAGATAAGTTTTACTTTGCAAAGAAACAAATGTGAGCTCCTTTTTGTACATACCATTTAAAACTATGACGGGCAAAAATCCTGCATATAGAACCCATGTATGTTGAATATACGAGAGCCCTAGTTCTCCTGAACAACTGTATGGCTCCTGTCATTCATCATTTCCTGATTTCTGTGTACACACTTTCCTGAGGAAATATTTCCTGACCAAATATTAGCATGTGGGTGATACCTTGAACTCCAGCAAATCACCACCCACAAATCCTCTTTGTTCTCTGAAATATCTTGCTGGCCAGAATGATAGTACAGCACGATCCACAGAGAATTCAATCCCAGGAGTGATTGTGGAGTGCAGAGCCAGGAGTAAGTATTTCAACATGGTTGGATGTGACCCCAATCCACCCATCCACCATAAAAAAATTATTCTGCACATCTATATTTCCATAACATATATTATTTCAATATACATTAAAATTAATTATAAATAACTCTTTTTAAATTATGCCAACATTCTGACTCAGTGCACGCTGGTACTTTCACCAAACTGGATTACTTAGGAGCAATGTAACTCATTCTCTACAGATACATTTTGTTTCTTAAGTAAAACTATTTTGTAAAATAACTTCTGTATATTCTTTATTCCTCTGACTTGAGATTCAGTTGTGTGTCACATAAATCTAAGCCTGGATCAAGGCATATCTGTTCCAATTCAGCCATATTTTCACATCTTAGTAAAACACAACAATAGGTATGATAGATTTGGTTGATCAAATGAGTATGATTTCAGCACGTCCATATTCAATGCACAGGCTTTCATTTCCAAATGAAATTTGGGAATTCTTCTATGCCCAAGTATTTATTTCATAAATGAAACATCTGAATCATTGAAGAATGAATGAGATTTACTATTAAGTAACTTTTCCAGTAAAGCAGGGCCCTCATCTGTGGGTAGAAATCATTTTTTTTTATTATTAAACATTGTTATTTTGACTAACGTGGACTACAAATCTTTCACAGTAATATTTCAGGTACATGGTGACATTGAATCAGGCGCATTCCCACCACCAAAGTTGTCCTCCCTCCACCCCTGTTCCCAGCATGCATCCTATATCGCCCCTCTTTCACTCAAGGCAAATCTCAGTAAAACGTGGTCCTCATCTGTGGTACTTGTCTGTATTTGGATATTAAAAGTCTTTATCATCATACTTTCAAAGATATTCAGTATCTACTAAAACTTAGCATTGCTTTAGATTCTGGAAAAAAAGTAGAGAGAGCAGAGCCAATTTCTTCTCTAGCAATATATGAGTCAAATTCCCTGAACAAAATATGAGAAGACTCTGCTCTTTCCTTTCTTTTTGGGAAACTCAGGACTTTCACCAATATGGAAATGAGCTTTCAGAGGATCACAAACAAACCTTCACCAACACTAAAATAAGCTCTCAGAGGCCCAGAAAAGGAGGCCTTAGGGAAGGTAAAGAGGTGGGAGTCATGTGCAAAGGCATAAAATGATACCAATCCATACTCATAGTTTAGGAAAACCCTCAGAAATTCAATCTTCTTTTCAATGTCAAGGGGAGTTGGGGGCGATGTAAGGGCTTCATAGCGACTCTCTTTGCAACATCTAATGGCCCAGAATCCAGACGCAGGCTCTTGTGTGTCATTGTCCCTTGGCACATTTTCCAGACAAACTTCCACATCCCATTCAGGCCCATTTATTACAAACACATAAAAGAAATGGCTTCCTGAGGAGAATATCTGATGTCCTAGGACGCAGGGTAAGTCTCTAAACCTTGCAGGAGTATATTTCTTCTTTTTCTGTTATCTCCAAGTCACCTTTGTTTGCTTCATACTCACACATAGGTCTTTGTGAGCTGTCTCTGAATCCAGAGTAATGGAAACTGAAAAAATTAAAAAACAGCCAAGATATTTTAAAGCAAGAGAAAACCAAAAGACACATTTATTCATGCTTTGTACACAATACATTCTCTCAAACAAGTTGGTTTCTGTTGCATTGTTATGTTTTCTCTAAATCAGTTGAAAAGAGTAAAATGAAAATCCTATCTGTCACAAGGAATGGGGAGGATTGAAGAGCTAAGATAGGCTAGGTGCTTGGTAAGATTGTTGTTGACTTCTAAAAAATCTGACAATAATTGTAATGTAGATCATTACATCATTACTATCATTACTATCATCTTATTTGACACCATTTTTATCTGTCTCACTGCTATTAAAAAAAGATGAGATGAACTTATTGAACGTGTTTACTTACTCTCTTCTCCAAAGCCCTTCTTCCAAGCAGGACATGATTAGCCATGAAATATTGGAGGAAAAATGAGCCACTCTCTTTCTCAAAAAAATATTGACACAGTATAAGGATAGAAAATACAGCTAATTCTATAGCTGATTATTGAAGACACAGGATATTATCAGAGCCTAGGACACACAGATACTCACACATTTTAATAATAAGCTTTCTCCAGAGGTAGAGGAGGTCATGGGAAACATTGATGGAGGGAAAAGTAACTCTGGTGAAGGGTATATATTCAGCGATGGAAATCCAACTATGAACATTTTTGTAAGCATGGTGCTTAAGAAGCTATTATTAAAAATAAAAATCAATCGTCAAAAAATAGAATAAGCTCTCTCTGGTTTCTCAGTGTCCCTTAAGAATTACTAGTACATGAAGCACCAAGGACAAATAGACAAGAAAATGTTGAGATGTCATAATTGTCATCATACATCAGCACAATAAAACAAGAAAATAAGTTGACCTAGTAGAAATAATAAACACCCCACTATCTGCCCAGGAAACAAAAGTAAAAAGTGTTACCTAATATTCCTTTATTTATTTAGAGTAATTTTATCTCACATACCTTTATAGGTCTCCAATGTTTCTCTCAGTTTAGAGAAACACCCAGGAAAATTGTGCATGATGTCAACATCCAAGGAGACATTCTCTGGTTCATGTAGCTTTAGAGCAGAAATCCTGAATAAGCAGAGTCCAAAAAATTCATCAGTATGACATTCCACATAGATTCCATAGAGCTACTCTCCTTCCTTGCCCCCAATTCAAAGAGCACTTACTTAATTCCAGGTGTCTCTAACACCCTAGACAGCAAGAAAGAAAGATGTTGGTGGGAAACATTAGCAATTCAATGGAGTAAATACAAATGGTTCCAGTCCTATGTAGTGATGAATTCTCAGGAAATTGTTTGCATTCCAGTTTCCTAGCAGGGTATTCTTTGTTGTTGTTGCTTGGTTATTATTATATTATTATTATATATTGCCACATTCGATGACACTCAGGGATTACTCCTGGCTATGTGCTCAGAAATCACTCCTGGCTTGGGGGTCAGGATGGGATGTTGGGAATCAAACCCAGGTCCTCCTGGACAGCCTCTTGGAAGGCAAAAGCCCTACTACTGTGCTATCGCACCGGCACCAAATTTTTGTTGTTATTTTGGCCTAGTTGGGCATTCTTTAACCTTTCACACAGGAGAACTGACACTTGTCTGCACACCATTCCACTTACCACCACTACAGTACACCATTGATGTTCAATATTTCTACACTGTAAGATGGATGCCTGGATCTAGTCCTACAGTCCAGCATCAGCCAGAGCTATACTGGGGCCTGCCCTTTAAGTAAGACTCTAACTAGGATTGGCTGTCTGAGTTTATAACACCTCCCTACCCCCCTACACAGGCAAGAAGAGTTGGGTGGGGGTTGGTTGTTGGTGGTAGAGTCTTGTTGGCAGTAGGATGCAGTTGAAAGAGTAAGTAGATTGAACTGTTTCTACCCCTGCCTATGGTTTTTCTTCCAGATTTGGATGGACCTTTGGTTACTTTCAGCTATAATCTTTTACTTTACATCAAATCCCTGTTCCTTTTACCTGGCTCTCAATCTCACCTTACCCTGGTAATAGCAGTAGGTATTTCACAGAGGCAGAAAGGTTATGCGTTTTACCTCCATTCTTGATACAAATAGAGTAAGGAATTCTATGTATTTATCACAATGGGCTATATGCTAACATCAAGTTCAGGAACAATATCCACAATATGGAAGAGCAAAACACAGGAGTAAATTAGGGGGAAGTTTATCAATCATTGAACACCCCATTGTACCCCCCCCCACCAGCAACCTGGAATATATTTTATTTTTCGTTTGCCTTTGGGGGGAGGGCACACCTGGTCATGATCAGAGTTACTCCTCGTTATGCACTCAAAAATCGCTCCTGTCTTGGGGGACAACATGGGATGCCGGGGGATCAAACTGTGGCCCTTCCTAGGCTAGGGCGGGTAAGGCAATGCCTTATTGCTTACACCACTGATCCAGCCCCATGTTTGCTTTGTTTTTGGGACACAGCTTGTGGTGCTCATGATTTATTCCTTGCTCTGTGTTCAGAAATTACTGCTGACAGGCTTGTAGACCATATGGAATGCCAGGGATCAAACCCGCATCAGTCAGATATGGACAAATGCTTTCTAGTTTGTCCTATTGTTCCAGTCCCACGGAACATATTTCAGGAGACAGTTTGACACCAGGTGTCTCTTCAGGTTACACAGAGCCTTAAAGATGGCAACAAACATTATTTTATGGCTCCTTAAAGCTACCATATCTTTTCTATACAAAGTTGTTTTATAGACTAGTGGAGGACTCCCTGTACATAGGAATGCAGAGCAAAAGAAGCAATACATTCGATTCACTCTGGTGTGTGATTCTTGGAGCAAGGCAGCAGGCCAATGCTTCCATATGCCTCAGCACTTCCACTCATATATGGCATCTTTGTCCATTACTCGAAGTGCACAGCCTCACCTGCAGTAAATCCTGGGCTGGGCCCTGACATTTTCTCTCGAGTTCCAGGATGTGGTTACTGAGTTTCTGGCTCTGCTTTTCCAGTTTGGCTTCACTGTCCTGCAATCTTTGCAGAACATCCTCTTTTACCTTCTTCAGTTGCCAAAGACAAGATTTCTTTTCTTCATGTCAGATCATGTTAAAATCTCTAAAGTCATACTTGATCTGAGTTTCTTTACGGAATGTTTCAATCTAGATTGAAGGAAACATATGCCCCAAATGGGTAAAATTCTTATTTCTGGAAGAACGAATAATCAAACATAGCAATTCATTGACTGAAAACTTAACAGAACTTCTAGAGGAGACAGGAAGATCTAACTATCACAGAGATTGGGTTTCTTTCAATGTTAATTAGTATCATTGTGATTTCACTGCCCATAATCACTGACATAAAGGATGAAGAAAAGTCCTCTCTGAGTTCAAATATCTGCACAGAGAAATAGGAGTAGAGGTTTGCAAAGGCTCCCTCAAAAAGGCAAGATGGGCACCACTAACATGGGACATTTGAATATGAACTATTGGGTTACCATTAGTAGTGCCAGCAAAGTTGTAAGTTTTTCTCCTGAGCACCCTGGTCAATCATGGACATAAAGACCCTAGCATGCAATTGCAAATGCTTAAAGTTAATTTCCTGCTCACCTTCGTGAATTTGCAGAATCTGAATCCCACCAGGACAGATCCTTTTCCTCCCAGTGATTGCCTGGCAATCACTGAGTATGGCAAATGTGCATGCCAGAGGCTTCAAACATGAAGGGACTTTGAGAAGTTTAAAACTTGTAAACCAGCCAAGATGAAAGTAGGTACAAAGACAACCTATTCTGCTCTCCTAAGTGGTATGAGGACTCTTCAATAATTACTATTCAAAGCTCAAAGGAATGGGAGATTAGTCCTCATTGCTGTAGACAACTAGGAACATACAACAAGTCATTTGGGATTCATCTATTTATTCGGGTTAGTGAGATTAGAGCATCATTTTTGTTTGCCTAATTCTTCTATATATCTAAACTCTATCTCGAGTTTGCATACTTAGGACACTGAACTAAACTTCTTATCCCCCAGTTTGTTATTTTTTCTTTAGTGTTCGCCAGCCATTGCTTATTCTTGTCTTGTAGTTTCCTTAGCTCCATCAAACTTTTCTGGAACTTTTCCTAAGGAAAAGATTGTTTGATTAAGGTCTACTCATTCGGCAATTTTTCATTATTCATTTCAGGGGAAATCACAGACCTACAGAGAATACTGAAAACATATTGAATCCTTCCACTTTCAGAGGATACATGATGAAGAATTTTTTTATTTAGATAAATTATGATTTTTCTGGAAAATTCTGAACAATTGTAAGAATATTACTATCATTTTACTACATTAGAAGCATGATCATATTTTGGACCCATGGCTCAAGTGTATAATGTAGCATTCTTCCAAGGAAACACTACTGAAAGGACAAAAATATAGTCAAGAAAACACGCTTTCATTTAATTATGTATTAAATGGAAAAATCACAAACTTGTTGATCCATATTTTATGCATGAAGAAGGATAGGCAAAGTACCATGGAAGTTCTTAGAAAGAATCACAGGGGCGAGTGGGTAGAGACAATACGGAAATGAAGGTGCTCGCCCTGCAAGCAACGTATCTACTTCATTCAGTCTCTAGAACAAACTCTGGTTTCCTATGTGCTGCCAAGAGTAACCCTGACTTTAGAACCAGTAGTAAGCCCTGAGCCCTGCTATGGCCCTCCACAATAACCTGCACTCCCCAAAGTCAAGAGGGGGGAGATGAGGATCACAGAGAAAACATATCATATTTTCCTGAAGAGTCTGAGTATCTGAGTTTGACCCCAGAACAATATTTCCCCTGAACGCCAACAGAGGTAGTTCAGGCATTCCTGCCCCGAACCTGGTGGCCTAAACCCTGCTAGGCCCTAGCACTGAAAAGTCAGTCCACTGAGATTTGTATCGCATGGTGTGACCCCTGAATTATAGGACACTGCTAGGAATATATTCCTGAGGGTAAAAAGAAAGTGATGCGGAAGGAGTGTATTATTTCATGAATAAAGTCGTTATACAATCAACTTAAAAAAAACTTAGCATTAATATCAAACTTTTAAATTATTTTTCTTTCCACTTGAGGGGAGAAATTTTAGGTTAATCAACTTTATATTTTACCAGTAGTCATCATATATCTTCTTGCTCTATAAAGTTTATATATTACTTTTTATAAATACATAAGTTATTATATATTATAAGCATATTCTACCTGGTACATGGTATATATTTTATATGTATATATGGTTATCGTCTCTTTAGTACTCTTATTAAAATACTTTGCAACAAATTTTTATAAAACCCTGTTGTTTGGGGACTGGGGCACTAGCACAAAGGGTAGAGCCTTTGCCTTGCATGTGGCCAGCCCAGATGTGATCCCCAGCTGGAGAGACTGCCAGGAGTGATTTTTGAGTACAGAGACAGGAGTAACCCCTGAGCACCAGTGGGTAATGCCCCAAAACAAAATGAAAACAAACAAACAAGCAAAATACCCATTGTTTTTTGGCCATCGATAAAGCGTTTTACAAACAGTAACGTCCTTGGTGCCTATTAAAATATTATGTACATCTATTAATATACATATTAAATAGGTATCCAGAATAACTTGTTTACCTGAGATTAAAGTGATAAAAGCCATTTTTCAGATTCATCGTCCTGCATTTCAGACTAAATTACATCCTGTCTATGAGTGAGAAAGGGGAGCAGGTACTTGCTGAAGTATTCTAGGCTGTACTCACTTTAAACTCTTCCCCTGCGTCTTCAACAAGAACTGTGATGTGTCCTTTGTGCTGTGGTGACTGCTCACAGCGCCAGCAGATGAGCTGGTCGTCGTCCTCACAGAACAGGTGGAGCTGCTCTCCATGCTCCTCTTCTTGATAGTGTTGATCAGGTTTTCTAGCTGTTTCATGGGTCAGATGCTCTTCTGTTGAAACTCTGCCTTACATACAGGGCAGTGGAAGATCCCTGAGTGTGCTGACTCCAGTGATGGGTTCTCAAGAATCCTCAGGATGCAAGAACGGCAATAGCTGTGTCCACAGTCTATATTCACGGGCTCTGTCATCAGCTTAAGGCAGATGGAGCAGGTGATGTCCTTCCTCAATGGCTGGAGAGCTGTGCCTGAAGCCATGGTTTTTCCTGAAAATCTGTAATCCCATATCTCGAAGTAGAGATCAAACTAATGGACTTGTCTCTAGGGATGGAAAATCAACTTCATTTGAGAAGTCGAACTAAGAACATTCAGAAAATGAAGCTCTGTGTGGAACAGAGTTGTACTCTAACAAATATGGATTTAGATTGGATTCAAATCAAAAGGTCACAATTCAGTATCATTATAAATAGAAACATTTAATTTCTTAGTAGCTGTAGGTAGAACACACCATCGCCACAGAAAACTTTTCTGAGAGAAGCCAGACATTATTCTTCATATAAATTATAGCTGCACATAAAGGACAGAAGGAAGTTTAAAAGTAATTTACTAAGCATCTCAAACACTCTATTCTGCTTATTGCCTAGGAATTAGAGCAACAGTTAGGAAGCAGGGCAGTCTCTGAAGAACTGATATGTCCTATCAGATATCCTCCCTGACTTGAGGAAAAGAAAATGGAAAGGAAATGGGCAAGAGTAGGACCAAGATCAGAGATCCCGAAATCAAAGGATGCACCACAATAGTCTTCCAAGGAAATTCATGGGGACTAGAACCCAGGGAGTTTCCACATCTATGGGATGTGGAAAACAAGGGGGAAATTGGGCCTTTGTTGTCTCCAGTACTCCAGCATGCTGGATTTCCTGTTCTCAAAAGTGAGGGATTAAGAGCCCAAGTCAGGAAGATTAATGGGAGAACAAAAGTCTTCTCTTCCTTCCACTCCTGGGCTGCTGCATGATCTGGTTTCAATTTTGCACCAATGAGAAGAGTGGAGAAGGCCTAAGATGACTGAAATGATCTTTGAACTAGAATGGCTTAATCTCAAGAAAGAATGCAACTGAAGCTACCATGACACCATTATCTTTAGTAATCATTGAATTCTAGGACATTTCAAGGATTTTCTTTCTTTTCTTAATTTCTTTCTATCATTTCTTCTTTCTTTTTTATTTTTTTGGTGTTCTTTTTTTCTTTCCCCTGGAAAATTTAATGAAAACCTCAGTAATTCATCCAGAAGGATTTTCTCCTATATGACCTAAGTTTCTGCCCTGTACCTTCAACTATCTTTTGTCCTGGATTATGAGTGATATGCTTTCAAATCAGATAAATATCAAGGGACAGAGGGAGAGAGCTAGAAGGATACTTTTGACCAAGGTTAGAGATGAGAAGATCCTCTATGGACACAAACCACCTCTGTGTTTCTGTGTCAGTGCCTTTCCTTTTTAGTATTTTCTCTTTCTCACCAGACCTACCCACCCCACACACACTCACTGAGGTGCATTTTTGTCTCCCACTAAGGAAGAAAACATGAACCCAGCATCTGTACCATCACACTACACAACAAACTATCTCATCTTGCCTATGTGCCTGCTCTGTAGAACTTGCTGTGACCTCAAAAACAGAAAACCTCTGACTCACTAAACTCAGTCGCAGAACGAATCAAAGTAGAATATAATCTCTGAAACCTATATAACTGATTAAAATTGTAAGTGATCCACGGATTGTCTAATAGATCACAAGAAAGTACTAAACAAAGAGTCAAAGAAATTGATCATCTCTAAAGGATCAATTTTTAGATCAGACACATTTTTCATGACAACCAGAAAGAGTTTGAGCATTTTGCTCACAACTCGATAAATGAAACTGGGGTCACAAGACTTCAGTAAAAGAGTTCATCATCAAATGACGTCGCTAGTGAGTGTATAAATAAAATGCTCAAAGAAACATAAACTGCCCAACATCTTCCCCAGAAAGAATCCACTATAAAGCAAATCATCCCCAATCAGACAGAATATGATAAAAAATAAATAAAAGTGAGACAATACAGAAGAAAAAATGGGTAGAACTGTATCTCTCATGGATTGTCACTGTGTCCCCCCAAATACTCACATTTTAGCTGCCAGAGTCCTTGGGAGTTTGCTTTAGGAAAACTGCTTGGGGTTCTCCTCTAAGACACCTCCAACGTGAAATCAGGCCAAGCAGACTGGATCAGGCTCCTGAGGACGTTCCTTGCTCAGGAAGAGATCCTGGGGGTTCTTTTCTCCCTCTCAGCCTGGACATGTCTTTCCTGGCTGTTGCTGCCAGGGGTGACAAAAGGGCTAGAAGTTGGGGGCACACCCAGGGCAGAAGGGACGACTCCCTTGGCTTTTCCAAGTTGAAAAGAAGTCAAAAAAGAAAAAGAGAAAAGGAAAAAATTGGCCCCAAAATCAGACAGGAGAGGTCCTGCTTTGGTGGCCTGGCTGGGCCATGTGGCTTGAGCTGTTCCGTAAATACAGGAAGAGTACTTCCGGTACCGTAAAACTAGAAAGAGAAGAGCACTCGCGGTAACGTAAATCTAGAAAGAGAAGCGCAGTCATCATAATGTAAACCTAGAAAAAGAACACTCACGGTACCGTAAATCTAGGAAGAGAAGAGCACTCGCATCACCGTAAATCTAGGAAGAGAAGGGCACTCGTGGTACAGTAAAATTAGAAAGAAGAGTACTCGCATTACCATAAGTCTAGAAAGAGAAGAGCACTCGTGTAACCGTAAATCTAGGAAGAGTACAAGCTGTACCATAAATCTAGAAAGAGAAGCGCACTTGCAGTACCGTAGATCTAGGAAGAGAAGAGCACTCACAGTACTGTAAATCTAGAGTAGCACTTGCCTTACCATAAATATAGGAAGAGATCTTCCAGTACCGTAAATCTAAAAAGAGAAAAGCACTAGCGGAACAGTAAACCTAGGAAGTGATCAGCACTCGCGGTATCATAAATCTAGAAGAGCACTCGCGGTACTGTAAATCTAGAGAGTAGCACTTGCCATACCATAAATATAGGAAGAGAACTTCCAGTACCTAAATCTAGAAAGAGAAGAGCACTCAAGGTACAGTAAACCTAGGAAGAGAAAAGCACTCGTGGTACCATAAATCTAGAAAGAGAAGAGCACAGGTGGTATCGTAAATCTAGGAAGAGAAGAGCACTCGCATTAATGCAAATCCAGGAAGTGAAGGGTACTGGTGATACCGTAAATCTAGGAAGAGAAGAGCACTCGCATTACCGTAAATCTAGGAAGTGAAGGGTACTGGTGATACTGTAAATCTAGAAGTGCACTGGTGGTACCGTAAATCTAGAAAGAGAAGAGCACTTGCATTACCGTAAATCTAGGAATATATGGGCACTGGCGGTACCATAAATTTAGGAAGAGAAGCACACTCGTGGGACAATAAATCTAGAAAGAGAAGAGCACTCGCAGTACTGTAAATCTAGAAAGAGAAGGGCACTGGCGGTACCATAAATCTAGGAAGAGAAGAGTACACGCACTACCATAAATCTAGAAAGAATAGCACTTGCCATACCATAAATATAGGAAGAGAACTTCCAGTACCGTAAATCTAGAAAGAGAAGATCACTTACGGTACAGTAAACCTAGGAAGAGAAAAGAATTTCTGGTATCATAGATCTAGAAAGAGAAGAGAACTTGCTTCTGGCCAGTAGAGGACTTGAACACTTACTCAGGCTTTATTCTGCATAAAATGCCTGATGCAGCAGAGTTTTTGGTCTATGGTGAGACCCTGATCATTCAAACATACAAGTATTTAAAGGAAATCATAGGGTAATGAGCACGCAAATCAAAACATTTTATAGGTTACTCTGAGTCTGTAGCTCGGGGTGGAGGGCTGAACTCCATTAGGTACCACTGTACCTGGGCACCAAATGCTCCGGGACTTGAACCTGGGATCCAGGAACCTATTCCCAGGGGACCTTGAACCCCAGTACAACAAACCTGCTACCCCCAGTGTGGGGTCCTCAATGAGGTTGGGCAAGGAATAAGCCCCTAAATGTTAAATCCGGCCAATGATAAACTCACTAGCCTCAGCATCCTCCACCAAGCATTGCCTCCACAGACTTTCCCACTAATGGAAGCTCAGCTGCCTCTCAGAAATCACTGACACTTCTCTCTGCAGCTGCCTCTTAGACTTGAACAAGAAAGTTTACCCTGACAAGAAGAAACTAAAAATGAAAAGTCCTGTGGGGGTCAGAGTCCTGCATTGTGATGGGAGGAAACATGCCCGTATGTTGGCACTGAGCTGTATCTTGAAGGGAGCAAATAGAACATGAGCAACAGAACAACAAAAAAGCAAGAAACAAGTTCAAGCCAAGACATGGTTCTTATTCAAAACAGTCTCATCAGGAAGCCTTATGGAGTCCATTCACAAACTCTGACTTCAATTTTTTCTACCTTTGCCATAAAGACCCAGAAGAACCCATAAGCCTTCTTGCTCCATCTTTGTTTTTGCTCTTCTGGAGCTTTTAGGTTTTTAAATAGCCCAAGAGAATGTGAGGAAATGGATGTGACAGTAGCAGAGCTCTGGTTTCCATCATTGGCCCACATCTGCTCCCATCCTTTCTATCATCCTTCTCTCTCTGCTCTGTCTTCTTCCTCCTCTGCAGGACTCAATGCTTAGGGATATCAGAGTCACCATCCAGGACCACCCAGGAGCCAAGATGGCCCAGCAGGGAATGTTGTCAGCTGGGAGTCAGGTGAGCTGTGGTTAGTTCTGACCTGAGGAATTAGCGCTAGATCATCTAGTGACTCAGATGCGAAGTTCCCAAAGAAGACTGAAGTAAATGCTAAACACTGTCTTTCCCCAATTAAGAGATATTTTATGCACCCCCCCCAAAATCCCATATTTTATCTTAAACCAGTGTCATATTATTGACTGAGGTGTAGAATACATCTATAAAAAAACAATACATGCATAAATTATGAAACTATGCAGTGTTTTCCAAGGGCACTGACTGTCAAGGGGACTGAGGAAGAGACATAAATTAAACTTGGATTTTCACAGATAATGGGGAGATCCCTGGGACCTATCATGATGCTGATGGGAGCTATGTGAGGATCTGTCCAAGCTCCCCTAAACCTACAAGAGAAATTAGGGATTACAGGTCTATGACAGTCCTGTTGACCCACTGACTGTAGATAGAGGTGAAATTGGCAAACAAACCTTCTCAACCAAGAAGTAATCGCTCTCTGTGTCTCTCTCTTCTCTATCTCTATCTCTGTTTCTCTCTGTGTCTGTCTGTCTGTCTTTCTGTCTCTGTCTCTCTGTTTCTCTCTGTCTCTTTCTTTCTCTGCACCATCCTGACTGGAAGTAGAAAGTAGGAAGGGCTAATTATTAATCAAGAATGGATGCCAAAGTCTTCATGAGTTACACCTTCGTGGTAAGAGATAATATTTGACTTGACAACAGACTTTCTGTTTCTGAATCATTGCATTTCTGTCCCTCTCCTACCCCGTCATAGTCTGAAATATCTTCTGTCCTGTTTAAATCCTGGTCCCTTGGTGCAGCTATTGATCATGTATTTATTTGGATACTATCCAAAAACTATTGCCCAGGGACACTGGAAAAATCTTCTTTAGTTTAATTCCACCTCCCATCACCACAACCACCTTTGAGCCCAACCCACCTAGTTTTGAAAAATAACTTCCTTTCTGCTAGTGGGGACAGGGAGTTCCCAGAGATTTATATTAGATATTTGCTAGTGAAGAAAACTCTGCTATACAAATCCAGTCCCTGACAGGGGAGATTCCTAGTGCAGAGCCAATAGTAAGCCCTGACCACTGCTGGATGTGGCCTACAACCAAGCAAATAAACAATCAAAAAGCAAACTATGTGCATAAAACAATAATACTAGCAATATTACAATGGACGGGGCATTTGCCTTGCATGCCTTGCAGTGGCCAATCCGGGTTTGATTGTTGGGCTCCCATATGATCCCAGAATAATTAGGAATAATCCTCCTAAGCACCACCAGGTGTGATAAAAAAAAGACAACAAAAATAATAATAACTATGTCTCTATTGTTAATGACCAAGAACCAAGTACATAATAGAACCATTAATAAATTTATTTAATATAAATAAAATGGCTTAGCAAGAGTTCTGGCTAATTTAGTAGTTGTTATGGAAGAAGAGAGAAGAAGACGTTTCAGATCACTAAAATATCCCATTGGTCATTTTACAAAACTGCAGTCACACAGTGCACTGAAGGTCTGATTGGTCATCCCACAAAGTCTCACTGACATATGGTAAGCATCGTCTCAGGGGGCCACTCACAAATCTTTCTTTGCATAGCACACAACTAACCAGGCCGCAGAAATAACTAAGGAGTAAAGATGAGATCCAAGATCTCTGTAGAGAAAGGGGATGATAAACATTCAGATCAGAGAACCCTACAAGAGGAAGAACACAGCACAGACCACCAGGGATTAGCAAGTGGCCACTAGTACAGAGGGCAGAGAGCAGAGGAACAATAAGGGGCAGAGCAGCAGAGTGGCAAGTTGTCACCACTATCGTCTAAACAAAGCTTATCATAAGGCTCACTGAGAGCTGAGAGGCCCCCCTCAGCAGGAAAGGCTGACCAGACTTCCCTGATAGTGAGAAAGATAGCTCTCAAACTTAGTTACAAACATTTATCTGTCCTAAATATAAATTCTCTTCTGCTATACTAAGTGTGTTTATATTTGAGAATTTACTTCTAAATATAAGAATTCATACAGGCAAATATAGCCTTGATTCAATTTCTCTTTACCTAGAAAACTCAACACCAGGAGATACATAAACACAACTTTAATCATCATAGTTTTTTTTAAAAGGTCTGTAGCTTTGAGCAGATTGCTCTTTCAGATGAAAGAAATGTTTGTTTGGGGATATCTCTAAGGGACTCAAAGTGACTTGCTCATTTTTACCTGGGATATAACTCCAAAGTTTGGCCTGGAAGTAGCAATCGATTGTTAAGAAAGCTTTTACCAGATAAAGATTTGAATCCCTTTCAAATAAGTTTGTCTCCTACCTTCCTTTGTGGTATAATGGTGTGCATAGCTGCCTTCCAAATAAGTTTGTCTCTTTTGTGGCCCCTTCTAATTAAAACTGACTAGTGTTGCTGGACTAGAGCAGGAGAGAGGCCCTTGTGCACAACAACCTACAGAGATCTCCAGAGCTAAGAGTACAGATTGGTTAAATGAGAGTTGGACAACTGGTTGTATCTGGTGTGAAGATACTAATCTAACACTGATCCCAAATACCCTATATCTGCTTTAATAATTGCATCTCTTTAACAGAATTTTTGAGACAAACCATATTTGTTTGTTTGTTTGTTAGAGTAAGGGGTAATGGGGCACAATTAGATGTACTCAGGACTAACTTGTGGTCCTGTGCTCAGAGAATATTCCTGGCTATGGTTAGTGACTCATGCACCAAGCTTGAGATCCAACTGGGGTGGGCCCTAAGCAATACAAGAGCCAGACCCATTGTATTCCATTTGACCCAAGCTATTTTAAATATGGTAAATGAACTTAAGTGGGAAACAAATCAGAAAACTTTGAATTCATGGAAAAAATAATCCTTTAATTTTTTTTCTTATTACATCCTGTTAAACAAGTATTTTCATCTTTCATTTATTTTTTAAATTTTATTAAAGAGTTATGATTTTTTACAGTATTCTTTATAGTTGAATTTTGAACATACGATGTTCCCGTATCAATCCCACCACTGGAGTCAATTTCCCTCCACCAACATTCCCAGATTCTATTCCTGTATCCTTTACCTTTAGGCAGCCATCTTTACAGGTAACTTTTAAAATTTCAGTTGTTAAAGTTTGGGTCTCATGACTTTAGTGTTGTTGACTCTATGGTTTGGATAGTTAGCACTATTAATCCTTAATATCACTGATGCAACTGAATCCCCATAACCTCTGCCCCTGTTGCTTCTCATTCGTCCCTTCTTCCACTCCCTTCCACTCTATTTCTTTCTCTTCCTTATATGCTGGGGCTAAGGAAAATTTAAGAATTTTATCTTTAAACCATTGCATTCTCTCATTCAAGTTATTCTAAGTACCATATATGAGTGCTATCATCCTGTGTTTGGAGGCCCTGCAAAATTTCACAACTACAGCATTCTGTTATCCCTTTCCCAATTGTCTGTGTACCTATTAACTCTTGCTGTGCCTATTAACTCTTTTATATATTAACACCTTATGCCTAACATTTCATATAATTTATTTAAAACATAACTATATACAGCACTTAGCAGTTTAACATGGTTTTGGTGAAGTAGTTATTAAGCACCTCAAAAGGCAAGAACAGTGAGTCTGAGACTCCTTGGAAACAAGAGCCAAACTATCCAAGATGGAAAACCAACTGCATGCAGAATTACTGACTTTAGCCTAATTATAATACATTTTCATAATAAAAACTTCCACCTATGGGGCTGGAGAGATAGCATGGAGATAAGGCGTTTGCCTTTCATGCAGAAGGTCATTGGTTCAAATCCCAGCATTCCCTGCCAGGGGCAATTTCTGAGCATGGAGCCAGGAATAGCCCCTGAGCACTGCCGGGTGTGACCCCCCCCCAAAAAAAAAAAACTTCCACCTGCATCCAGATATTTTACAATTGTATGGCAACTCAGGAAGTGACCAAATATGATTAGTATCTGGGTGATACCTTGAACTCCAGGAAATCACCACCCACAAATCCTCTTTCTTCTCTGAAAAATCTTGCTGGCCAAAATGATAAAACAGTAAATTCAAAAAGGATTCAATCCCAGTAGTGATTGTGGAGTGCAGAGCCAGGAGTAAATATCTGAACACAGTTGGATGTGACCCCAATCCATACACCACCACCAAAATAATTATTCTGCATATCTATATTACTATAACTATATAAAATATTTTATAACTATATAAATTAGAAATTGACTATCAGTAATTCTTTTTCTGATTATGCCAACATTCTGACTCAGTGCGTGCTGGTACTTTTACCAAACTGTATTAATTAGGAGCAATGCTACTCATTTTCTACATATACACTTTGTTTCTTAAGTAAAACTATTCTGTAAAACACCTCTATATTATTGATTACTCTGACTTGAGCATGCACTTATCGCTGTGCATCACATAAATTATTCCTGTATCAGGATTTATCTGGTTTAATCCATCCATATTCTCAATAAAACAGTACAATAGGTATAATTGATTTGGTTGATAAAATGATTTTAGCACGTCCATAGTCAATAGACAGGTTTTCATTTTCAAAGAAGAAATTATTGATGAGAATTCACCTATACCTCAGTATTTATTTCATACATCAAATATCTGAATTTTTTGGAGTAGGGTCAACAGGATAATGTAATCTATTAAGTAACTTTCCCAGTAAAGCAGAGTCCACATATATGAATAGAAATAGTCTTTATATCTATTCATTCAATGCCAATTTTCTCAGTAAAGAATGGTCCCCATCTGTGATACTTGTCTGTGGATGAATATTATACTTTATATATGCATACTTACAATGCAAAGATATTCATTATCTACTAAAACTTCACATTGCTTTAGATTCTAGAAAATAGCAGAGAGAGCAATCAAATTTCTTTCATAGCATTTACCTTCGTAAATGATGTCATCTGGGGGTTTAAGTTTGCTTTTTTGCAAGTGGCTAACAAGTTGTGCCAACACCACTTTTTCTCTGAACTAGATATGAAACTGAACTCTTTCTTTAATCTTTTGAGCGACTCAGGAACAAAAAAGAACCTTCACCAATACAGAAATAAGCTTTCAGAGGCCCAGAGAAGGAGGCCTTTGGGAAGGTAAAGATGTGGGAGTTAGTAAAAGAGTCATAAAATGATACCAATCCAATATCATAATCCAGGAAAACGCTTATAAAATGAATCTCCGTCTTAAGATGAAGGGGAGTTGGGGGTGATGTAAGGGCTTCATAGCGACTCTCTTTGCAACATCGAATGGCCCAGAATCCAGACTCGGGATCTCGTGTGTCATTGTCCCTTGGCACATTTTCCAGACAAACACCCACATCCCACTCAGTTCCTTTTATTAGTATCACTTTAAATAAATAGCTTCCTGAGTTGAAGATCTGATGGCCCAGGACACAGGGTAAGTCTCTAAATCTCTCAGGAGTGTCAATCTTCTTTTTGTGGTATCCCCAAATCACGCTCCTTTTACTCTTACTCACACGTAGGTCTTTATGAGCTGTATCTGAATCCAGAGTAATGATAACTGCAAAAATTAAAAAAATAACTAAGATATTTAAAAGCAAAAGAAAACAAAAAGATATGTTTTTTTCATGCTTAGTACACATTATATTCTCTGTTCAAAAACTGGTTTCTGTTGCATTGTTTTAAGTTTTCTCGAAATCAGTTGAAAAAAGTAAAGTGAAAACCCTATTTGTCACAAGTAATGGAGAGGATTGAAAAGCTAAGATAGGCTAGGTACTTGGTAGGATTGTTGTTGTCTTTTAAAAATATCTGATAATAATTGTAATGTACTAAGGGTACAACCACTATCAACTTATTTGACATCATTTTTATCTGTCTCACTGCTATAAACCAAAGATGATATGAACTTATTTGATGTGTTTACTTACTCTCTTCTCCAAAGTCCTTCTTCCAAGCAGGACTTGATTAGCCATAAAATATTGGAGGAAAAATTAGTTCCTTTATTTCTCAAAAAAATATTGACACAGTATCAAAATAGAAGATACAGCTAATTACACCACTTATGATTGAAGACACAGGACACATGAATACTCACATATTTTAAGAATAAGCTCTCTTTGTGGAAAAGGGATAGGGAACATTGGTGGAAGGAAAAAGTTACACTGGTGAAGTGTAGTGAACATTCAATGACTGAAATCCAAATACGAACATTTTTGTAAGCACAAATAATAAACTTTTTTTTTAAAGTAAATCATAAACAAATAGAATAAGCCCTCTCTGGTTTCTCAGTGTACCATTAGAATTAGTACTAGATAATGTACCAAGGACAAATATGAAAGAAAATGTTAAAAGTGGTCATAATAATAGCACAGCGGCGTTTCCTTGCAAGCAGCCGATCCAGGACCAAAGGTGGTTGGTTTGAATCCCGGTGTCCCATATGGTCCCCCGTGCCTGCCAGGAGCTATTTCTGAGCAGATAGCCAGGAGTAACCCCTGAGCACCGCTGGGTGTGGCCCAAAAATAAAAACAAAAAACAAAACAAAACAAAAAAGTGGTCATAATTGTAGTAGCCACCAGTACAATAAAAAATAAAACATAAAAATAGGTGGATCTAAATAATAAATAATAAACATCTCACTATGATCTACCCAGTTAAAAAAAAAGAAAATGTTACCTAGTATCCCTTTATTTATAGGGGAATATTTATTTCACTTACCATTATAGGTCTTAAAAAGTTTTCTCAAATTTAAGTAACACTCAGAAACATTGTACATGGTATCAATATCCAATGAGACATCCTCTGGTTCATATAACTTTAGAGCAGAAATCCTGGAAAAGAGAGTCCAGAATATTCATCAGTATGGCCTTCCACATAGACTCCATATAGCTACTACTTTCCTTCCTTGCTCCTCTCCCAAATTCAAAGAGCACTTACCTATTCCAGGTGCTTCTCACATCCTAGACAGCAAGAAAGATAGATGTTGGTGTGAAAATATTAACAGTTCATCAGAGTAAATGCAAAGGTTCCAGTCCTATGTAGTAATGAATTCCCAGGAAATTGTTTCCATCCCAGTTTCTTAGTCAGAAATTCTTTAATTTTGCACACATGACAACTGACATCTCTCTGTACACCATTCCACTTATAACCACTGCAGTACACCATTGATGTTCAATCTTTCTACACTTGAGGATGGATGCCTGGATATAGTCCTACAGTTCAGCACCAGCCAGTCATAAAAGGGGCCCACCCCTTTAAGTAAGACTCTAACTGTGATTGGCTGAGCTGAGTCTACACACACACACACACACACACACACACACACACACACACACGACTGGGAAGTGGAGAGTTGTTGGCAATTAGAAGAGACAGTTGAAGGAGTAAGTGAATTGAATTGGTTCTCCCCCTGGCTATGGCTTTTCTCCCTGATTTGGACAGACCTTTGGCTCCTTTGGGCTATATCATTTTACTTTATATCATATGCCTGTTCCTTTACTGGCCCTCGATCTGACTGTACCCTGGTCTAAAACCCATCTCTCTTTCTCTTTCTCTCTCTCTTGGCCTAGAGTTTGTCATAGGTGTGGGCCCAGCAGCTCAGCTCAGAGTTTGAGCAACACTGGCCAATATATTACCATGTCAGTATCTGATCAACCTTACAGTATATTATCTTACATTCTGAACAGGAGAATCTACTATTTCTACAACTATAGTAGCCTTTGGGCTGTTTGAGGGATGAACAGGAGTTATCTCATTCATGCCCACTCTGGACATTTGCATTCAGTAGCTTCATTTCTCCAAAGAGCCCATATTAGATACTAATGTCACAAATGTCCTCATGGGTGAATCCATCAGGGCCCTGGTGACGGCAGTAGGTATTGCACAGAGGTAGAAAGGTTATGCCCTGTAACCTCCATCCTTGATAAAAATAGAGTAAGGAATTCTAGGTATTCATCACAATGGGCTATATAATTGAGATAGAAATCAAGCTCAATACTAATATCTATAATATTTGGTAGAGCAAGATACAGGAGTGAATTAGGGAAAAGTTTATCAATCATTGAACACCTCAATTTAGCCCTCACCAACAAGCTGGAATATATTTTACTTTTTGTTTGCTTTGTTTTTGGGACACACCTGGTGGTGTTCATGGATTACTCCTGGCTCTGTGCTCAGAAATTACTCCTGACAGGCTTGGAGACCATATGGAATGCTGGGAATCAAACCTGGGTCAGTCACATGCAGCCAAATGTGCTACCAGCTGTGCTATTGCTTCAGTTCCATGGAATATATTTGAGGAGACAGTTTGACACCAGGTATCTCTGCAGGTTAGACAGAGGCTTAGAAATGCAAAGGACTAAAAAGGACTCCTGTTATATAGGAATGCATATATAATAGAAGCAATACAATTAATCCACCCCATTGTGTGAATTTTGGAGCAGGCAGCAGGCAGGCCAGTCCTTCCATATGCCTCAGCACTTCCCCTCAAATCACCCAGGACCTAGCATTTTTGTATATACCTCGAAGTGCACAGCTCACCTGCATTAAATCCTGGGCTGAGCCCTGACATTTTCTCTCTAGCTCCAGGATGTGGTTACTGAATTCCAGGCTCTGCTGTTTCAGCTTGGCTTCATTATTCTGCAGTCTCTGCAGAACGTCTTCTTCTATATTCTCCAGTTGCCATAGACAAGACTTCTTGGTTTCTTGTAGGACTGTGTCAAATTTTTCAAAGTCACACTTGATCTGATTTCTTTTACATATTGTTCTAATCTAGAATGAAGAATGTATATGCCCAAAATGGGGAAACTGCTTATATCTAGGTGAATGAGTAATCAAATATATAGTAGTTATACTGATTTAAAGATCAACTGAACTTTTAGAGGAGACAGGAAGATCTAATTCTCACAGAGATTGGGTTTCTTTAAATGTTAGTATCATTGTGCTTCTACTACCTATTATCGCTCACACGAGAGATAAAGAAATGTTCTCTCTGAGTTCAAACATCTGCACATGGAAAATAAGCATAGAGGTTTGAAAAGGCTCCCTCAAAAAAGGCAACATGGACACTAAGCTGAGACATTTGAATATGGACTGTTGGATTATGTCAGTGTTGCCACCAAAGTTGTGAGTTTTTCTCCTGAGCTCCCTGGTCAATCATAGAAATAAAGATCCTGGCATGCAATTACAAATGCTTACTGTTCTTTACCCTGCATTGTCATACATAGATCAGAGTGCTAAGTCTAGGCTTCAAACATTAAGGAGCTTTGAGATGTTTAAACTTGTAAACCAGTCAAGATGAACTAGGTACAGAGACAACGAATTCTTCTTCTCCTCACTGGTATCAGGACTCTTCAATAATTACTATTCAAAGCTCAAAGGAATGGGAGATTAGTCCTCATGGCTGTAAACAACTAGGAACATAAAAACAAGTCATTTGGGATTTATCTATTCATTCTGGTTTAGTGAGATTAGAGCATCATTTTATTTTGTCAAATCCTTCTATATGTCTAAACTCTATCCAAAGTGGACACTGAATTCAACTTCTTACCTGCCATGTTCTTATTTTCTTTTTAGTGTTCACCTGCCATTGCTTATTCTTGTCTTGTAGTTTTCTTAGCTCCATCAAATTTTTCTGGAAAATTTCCTAAAGAAAAATTGTTTGATTTAAGGTCTATTAATTGGGCAATTTATTTCAGGGGTGATTACAGACCTATAAACATTGAAGACTTGTCAAGTCCGTCTACTTTCAGAAGATACATGCTGAAGAACTTTTGTGCAGTTTAATTTTGATTTTTATGGACAATCCTGGAGAATTAGTAAGATTATTAATATCATTTTACTACTTTAGAAACATGTTCAGATTTTGACCCAGGGCCTAAGCTGTACAATGTAACATTCTCCCAAGGCATCACTATAGAAAGAACAAAAATATGGTCATGAAGACAAGATTTTATATAATAATTATTAAATACAAAAATCACTAAATTGTTGACACACTTTTATGCATAGAGGATAGGCAAAGTAACACGAAAGTTCTTAGAAAGAATGAGTGGGGATGGTGGTAGGGACAACACAGGAATCAAGGTACTCATCTTGCAAACAGCAAACCTACTTCATTCAATCTCCAGCGCTTAGTCTTGTATCCTATGCACTGCCAGGCGTGAACCCTGAGCAGAGAGCCAGTAGTAAGCCCTGAGCATTGTTATGGCCCCCCGAACAAATCTCTACTCCCCAATCAAAGTCAAGGAGGAGGAGGAAGATGAGGATTGCAGAGAAAGAGAACATACTTTTCTGAAGAATCTGAGTGTCTGAGTTTGACCCCAGAACCATATTTCCCTGAGCACCAACCAAGGCAGCACATGCATATCTGAACCTGGTGGCCCACAATCCTGCTGGGGCCCTAGCATGGACCAGTCAGTCCACTGGGACTTGTATCTCATGCTTGGCCCCTGGATCCCAGGACACTGCTAAGAATACAATCTTGAGGGTATAAAGAAAGTGATGGGGAAAAAGCCATGTAGAATCTCATGAAGAAAGTCATTATGCAATCAGCGGTGCTTGCCTTGCAAGCAGCTGATCCAGGACCAAAGGTGGTTGGTTCGAATCCCGGTGTCCCATATGGTCCCCCGTGCCTGTCAGGAGCTATTTCTGAGCAGACAGCCAGGAGTAACCCCTGAGCATCACCGGGTGTGGCCCAAAAACCAAAAAAAACCTAACATCAATATCAAACTTGTTTTTTTTTGCTTTTTGGGTCACACCCGGTGACTCTCAGGTGTTACTCTTGGATCTGTGCTCAGAAATCGCTTCTGGCTTGGGGGACCATATGGGATGCTGGGGGATCGAACTGTGGTCCATCCTAGGTTAGCCACATGCAAGGCAAACGCCCTACCACTTATGCCATCACTCTGGTCCCAATGTCAAACTTTTTTTTTGGCCACACCCAGTGATGCTCAGGGGTTACTCCTGGCTATGAGCTCAGAAATCGCTTCTGGCTTGGGGGGACCATATGGGACACCAGGGGATTGAACCTCGGTCCGTCCTAGGCTAGCGCTTGCAAGGCAGACGAATTACCTCTAGTGTCACCGCTCCAGCCTCCCAATATCAATTTTTTTTTTTTTGGTTTTTGGTTTTTGGGTCCTGGCCGGCAGCACTCAGGGATTACTCCTGGCAGTGCTCAGAAATCGCTCCTGGCAGGCTCGGGGGACCGTATGGGATGCTGGGATTCGAACCACCGACCTTCTGCATGCAAAGAAAACTTCTTTTCTCCATGCTTTCTCTCTGACTCCCAATATCAAAATTTTAAATTACTTTTCTCTCTCATTTGTGGGGAGAACTTCTTTTCTTTTCTTTTCTTTCTTTTTTTTTTTTTTTGTGTGCACCTTTCCCAGAGGTACTGCAATACCAGGTCGATGCATAGATGGTTCGGAGCAAGCTCCTCTTCCAACTCCCAGTTCCAAAAATCCATTTAATATATTGTCCTCAGATAGAGGACGTATCAGATATTAAACTGATAAGAACAGATACCACACTTGATCTTAGGCAAAAGGCCGAGAAGCGATTGTGGAGAGAACTTTTAAGGTTAACTAACTTCATATTTTATCAGTAATAATTGATTATCAAATCTTCTTGCTCTGTGAAGTTTGTACATTAGTTTTTATAAATAAATAAGCTGTTACATATATTATAAGCATATTATATATGCCATAAGCTTTTTTGTTTGTTTTTTGTTTTTGTTTTTTTTGTTTTTGGGCCACACCCGGCAGTGCTCAGGGGTTACTCCTGGCTGTCTGCTCAGAAATAGCTCCTGGCAGGCACGGAGGACCATATGGGACACCGGGATTCGAACCAATCACCTTTGGTCCTGGATCAGCTGCTTGCAAGGCAAACGATGCTGTGCTATCTCTCTGGGCCTGCCATAAGCTTTTATATATCAGTTCTTTTGCTCTATAAAGAAAGTGCTTTGCAAAACATTTTTATAAAACACTACTTTGGGGGCTGGAGCACTAGCACAGTGGGTAGAGCATTTGCCTTGATGCAGCCAACCCAGGTTTGATTCCCAGCGGGGGAGAGTGCCAGGAGTGATTTCTGAGTACAGAGCCAGGAGGAACCCCCAAGCACCACTGGTTGTGGCCCCCAAACAAAATGAAAACAGACAATCTAAGCACCCCACTGTCGATTGACCATGCATGGGTCAAGTATTTTGTTTTACAAATATTAATGTCCTTGATAATTATTAAAATATCATGCTCATATATTAATATATATGTGAAGTGGGCACCCATAATAACTTGTTTATCTGAAGGTTAAAGTGATGAAAGATATTTGTCGGAATTATCATCCTGGGTCAGACTAAATTATCTCCTGTCCAAGAGTTCGAAAGAGGAGCAGGTACTTGCTGAAGCAGTCTAGGCCGTACTCACTTTGTACACTTTACATGCATCTTCAACAAGAACTGTGACGTGTCCTGTGTGCTGTGGTGACCGCTCACAGCACCAACAGATGAGCTGGTCATCATCCTCACAGAAGAGGTGGAGCTTCTCTCCATGACTCTCACACAAACGCTCCTTCTCCATCTCCTTGATGGTGTGGATAAGGTTTTCTAGCTGCTTTATGGGGCGGATGCTTCCTTTTTGAAACTCTGCCCTACATACAGGACAGTGGAAATTCCCTTGACATGGTGACTTCAGTGACTGGCTCTCAAGACTTCTCGTTATGCAAGAATGACAGTAGGTGTGTCCACAGTCTATAGCCATGGGCTCTGTCATCGGCTCCAGGCAGATGGAGCACATGATGTCCTCCTTCAGTCTCTGGATAGCTGTGCTTGAAGCCATGGTTTTTCCAGAAGATATTTAATCCTGGATCTAGAAGTAGAGATCAGTCAAATGGAATTGTCTCTAATGATGGAAAATTGACCTCACTTGAGCCAAGTGGACTTAGAACATTTAGAAAATGAAGCTGTATGTGGACTACAGTTGTACGATCACAAATATTGATTTAGATTAAAGTCAAAAGATCAATATCTTGTTCTAATTAGACATATCTTATTTCTTAGTGCTGTAGGTACTGGAGTAACTAAAAGTCCAGAAGTAGAACACACCATCACCACAGAAAATTTTTCTGGATCAATTCTGAGAGAAGCCAGTCATTATTAATCACACAAATTATAGTTGAACATAAAGAACAGAAGGAAGTTTTGAGATAATTTATTAATATACTAAGCATTTCAAATACTCTTTCTGATTATTGTCTAGGAATTAGAGCAACAGTTAGAAATCAGGGCAGTGTCTGAAGAACTGGTATGTCCCTTCAGACATCCTCCCTGATGTGAGGAAAAGAAAATTGAAAAGAAATGGGGAAGAGTAGGACCAAGATCAGAGATCCTGAAAATATAGGAGACACCCCAAAATTCTCCCAAGAAAATTCATGGTGACTGGAACCCAGGGAGTTTTCAGATATATGGAATGTGGAAAGCAAGGGGGAAGTTGTGCCTCTGTAATCTCTAGTACTACAGCATGCTGGATTTCCTGTTCTCAAGAAGTGAGGAATTAAGAGCCCAAGTCAGGAAGACTAACAGGAGAATAAAAGCCTTCTCTTCCTTCCACTGCTAGGCTGCTGCAGAGACAGTGGTCAGGTTTCTATTTTGCACCAGTGAGAATAGTAGAGAGAGGCCTAAGGTGATTGAAATGATCTTTCCTTTGAACTAGAATGGCCTAATCTCAAGAAAGGAATTCAACTAAAGCTAACAAGACACTATTATCTTCAGTCATCATCATGGAATTCTAGGATCTTTCAAGGATTTTTTTTTCTTAATTTCTTTCTATCATTTATTCTTTCTTTTTGCTTCTTTCTTTTTTACTTTTTTGGTGTTATTTTTTTTCTCTACACTCGAAAAATATAATGAGCATTTAAGTAATTCATTGAGAAGGATTTTCTCCCTGTATGATCTAAGTTTCTGCCCTGTACCTTCAACTATCCTTTGACCTGGATTATGAGTGATATATCAACCTGATAAATGTCAAGGAGCAGAGGGAGAGAGCTAGAATGATACCTTTGACCATGGTCAGAGTTGAGAAGATCTTCTATGGACACAAACCATCTCTCTGTCTATGTGTTTCTGTGTCTGTGCCTTTTCTTTTGTTTGTATTCTCTCTCTTTCACATCAGACACCCTCCCCTCCAGACCCTACCGCACACCCACACACACATACTCACTGAGGTACATTTTTGTCTCCCACTAAGAAAGGAAAACATGAATCCAGCATCTCTACCATCACACCACACAATAAACTATCTCATCTTGGCTATGTGCCTGCTCCATAGAACTTGCTATGACCTCAAAAAGAGAAAATCTGGGCCGGGCGGTGGCGCTAAAGGTAAGGTGCCTGCCATGCCTGCGCTAGCCTTGGACGGACCACAGTTCGATCCCCCGGTGTCCCATATTGTCCCCCAAGCCAGGAGCAACTTCTGAGCACATAGCCAGGAGTAACCCCTGAGCGTTACCGGGTGTGGCCCAAAAATCAAAAAAAAAAAAAAAAAAGAGAAAATCTCCGACTTACTAAAACCAGTCGCAAAACTGCAATATGAATTAAAGTATAATATTATCTCTAGAAACCCATTTAACTGGTTAAAACTTTAATTGATCCAGGGATTGTCTAATAGTTCACAAGAAAGTACTAAACACAGAATCAAAGACATTGATAATGTATAAGTAATGGATCAATTTTTAGATCATACCATTTTTTATGACAACCAGAAAGAGAGTTTGAGCATGCATTTTACTCACAACTAGAAAAAGGAAACTGTGATCACAAGACTTCAGAAAAAGAGTTCATAATCAAATGGCTTCACTAGTGAGTGTATAAATAAAATGCTCAAAGGAACCTAAACTACCCAACATCTTCCCCAACAATGGTATTATGAGAATTACTCCCAGAAATAATTCACTATAAAGCAACTAAGCTCGAATTAGATAGAATAAATAAAAATGAATCTGGAGATAAAAGTATAGACATGTATCTCTAAAGGATTTTCACTGTGGACCCCCAAACACTCACATTTTTGCTGCCGGACTCCTTGGTTTCCTTTAACTGAGTGACCAAAATGTTCAGTCTAACTGGATTAAACTCAGAAGTGAAACTGCTTTGGGGTTCAGAGTCCTACACTAAGACACTTCCAATAGACGTGAACTCAGCTATTTCTGATTGGGTGTGGACTTGGTAGGAGCAATTAAAATGGCCTCAGAAGCTATCAACAAAAGTGGAAAATAAGAACCTAGGGTATGGGGGTGGTGAGTGGAAGGGGTAGAGAGAGAGCACAGTAGGTAAGGCACCTGTCTTATATACGCAGACAACTGAGGTGTGATCTCCAATAGCTCATATGGTCCCCTGGGTCTGCCAGGAATATTTTCTGAGCACAGAGCCAGTAGTAACCCCTGAGCACTGCTGGGTGTGGCCCCAAAATAATGCAAAAAATAACCTAAAATGCTGTTTTGTGAGCCCAGAACAGTGTCTAAATTGGGAAGTCTCCAAAGGACAGTGTGTAGACTTTGACTTCATTTTTATTTTATTTTTTTTTTTTGTTTTTGTTTTTTTTTTTTGGTTTTTGGGCCACACCCGGCTGTGCTCAGGGGTTACTCCTGGCTGTCTGCTCAGAAATAGCTCCTGGCAGGCACGGGGGACCATATGGGACACCGGGATTCGAACCAACCACCTTTGGTCCTGGATTGGCTGCTTGCAAGGCAAACGCCGCTGTGCTATCTCTCCGGGCCCTAGACTTTGACTTCAAGTCTCTTTGTTCACCTTTGTCTTAAGTCCCCTGGGATCTTCCTAGCCCATGTGATTATTTTTTAGTGTTAGGTTGTGATTTCTTTCCACACATCTAAAATTAGGGGGGGGAATCAGGTGTGACATAAGAATCCAGGATTCCCATTTGTTCTGAGTCTCAGGATTCTTCTCTCTCTTACTCTGCACATCCCAGTGCTGTATTACCAGCAACATCAGCATCTGGAACAGCTGAGGAGCCACTAATGGGGCATCAGTGAAAGTCCACCAGTATGGAAGACCTCAAATACTAACAGAGAGTGAGTGTCTCTGTGAAGCTGCCTATCCCTGACTGACAGCCTAAAGTCATAATGACCATGTTGGACTCAAAAACAGTACCAAAGAAACAAAAGTTTCATCCAGAGCATCTTGGGGCTAGGGGAGTTCTGGGGAAAGTTAAACCAATGAACAGCTGCTATCAAGGAAATATACAGGGACAGGAGCATCCTGGGTTACAAATCAGGACTCTATACTTATCAGAATTTATGGGTGATTGCCACCCATATGCCATAGATATTTGTCAAATTAGGGTTTTTGCTAAAACCTGTCCTACACATCCCATTCTGCTACTATTTTCTGACATTCTCAGATTCTGTGACCCCATTTTTAGGCATATAGAGTTCATCTATGGGCCTCTTAAAAAAAAAGTTGACAATAAAACTAAGTGGTACTATCTAAAAAAAACACAAGAAACTACTAAACACAGAATCAAAGAAATTGGATACTCCAGAAGTAAAGAATCAATTTTTAGATCATACAATTTTTTCATGACAACCAGAGAGATTTCCAATGTATTACAACTAGAGAAAATGAAACTATAATCTCAAGACTTTCTAAAGAGAGTTCATGATTACATGGCTTCACTGATGTGCAAAAAAATGTTCAAAGGTACATGAACTGCCCAAAATCTTGCCCCTAAAATGTCACTATGGGACTTACAAATAACTTCTGAGAAGGAATTTCTGTCAGAGCAATAATTAAGTTTGATTTCTGAGAGTTGTTTGACCAACCCTGGGTTCTACCTGTTGGTAGATGCTGACATGAGTTGTGTGTGTGTGTGTGTGTGTGTGTGTGTGTGTGTGTGTGTGTACTGCAGCCATAATTTAAGGTAAGTTAAAATCAGAAGGCCCTTAGGCTCCCCCAGTGCGGATGGTGGAGAAAAGATCTCAAAGTTGGGACTGGAAGGATAGCATGGAGGTAAGGCGTTTGCCTTGAATGCAGGACGGTGTTTCGAGTCCCGGCATCCCATATGATCTCCCATACCTGCCAGGGGCGATTTCTGGGCATAGAGCCAGGAGTATCCCCTCAGCTCTTCTGGGTGTGACCCAAAAATCAAAAAAAAAAAAGAGAAAGAGAAGAAGAAGAAGAAGAAGAAGAAGAAGAAGAAGAAGAAGAAGAAGAAGAAGAAGAAGAAGAAGAAGAAGAAGAAAGAAAAAGAAAGAAGAAAGAAAGAAAGAAAGATAGAAAAAGAAAGAAAGAAAGAAAGAAAGAGGGGGCCGGGAAGGTGGCGCTAGAGGTAAGGTGTCTGCCTTACAAGCGCTAGCCAAGGAACGGACCGCGGTTCGATCCCCCGGCGTCCCATATGGTCCCCCCAAGCCAGGGGCGATTTCTGAGCACATAGCCAGGAGTAACCCCTGAGCGTCAAACGGGTGTGGCCCAAAAACCAAAAAAAAAAAAAAAAAAAAAAAAAAAAAAAAAAAAAAAAAAAAAAGAAAGAAAGAGAAAGAAAGAAAGAAAGAAAGAAAGAAAGAAAGAAAGAAAGAAAGAAAGAAAGAAAGAAAGAAAGAAAGAAAGAAAGAAAGAAAGAAAGAAAGAAAAACCTCAAAGACAGGTCACTTCCTTGAAAAGTGAGGGTGGTATTTCTCAAGCTTAGTAATAGTTGTAAACAATAGTCTCAAACATATATTGTCCAAATAAGAATCTTTCTGCTGCTGTGCTAAGTATGTATATAGTTGAGCATTCACTTCCAGATGACAAAATTAGTACATAAAAATATGGCCTTGATTAAATATCACTTTACCTGGGAAAATTAGCATTAAGAGAAACATAAAAATAACTTCGTAATACTCAAAATATAGTTAGTCTTTTAGAGGATATTCTGCTCACTCAGATGAAAGGAGCCCTTTGTATGAACACCTGGCAAACTTGCTAATCTTTTAAATTATATCAGAATTGGCACCCAAGGTCCAGCCTAGGAGTAAAATAACTTTGAGATGTTAAAAGTTTGCCCTCAGATACCATAGAAGCCTCTGGCTCAACTCCCTTCTGTCTTTTAATTGGAACTTATCATTCAGAAGATTGTAACCCGCACTATAGGCCTGAGAATTATTCTGTTGTGAAGAAACTTTATAGATCAAACAGTATGGACTGATAAGCTTACTGCTAACAAGAAAGTACAATTTTTTTTAACCTTGCAAGAAAGTAGGTGTAGGCAGTCTCTCACACGTGAAATTCATGTTTAAATACATCCCTGTTGTCAGAGACCAATATGAAATTCAGCAGGACATACCAGTCTTGTGTGGCAAAAGTACATAACCTAAGGCATTGGCTAGCCCCAGAGCCCTAAAGAAATATCACAGTTTCCTATCAGGCATACATTCCAGGAAGCTCGTGACACCCTCGAAACCTCACTAACCTTGAGATGTTCCTGTGCTCCTTATGTAAAGATGATATGTAAAGATTAGCTGTAAGGTGACTTCTGTAATGCGGGCTGTTTATCCTGCCTTCTCTCCACCCCCTGTAAAAATTGTCCTTAAAAGAAGCCTGTACCGATCAATAAATGAAGCCTTGACAAGCCTCGTGTTGCTTGGCCCCCTTCTTTCTCCCCATTCTATTTTCAGGCTGGAATCCCTCTATACCCACGAGTAATGGAGTCCTGCAGGACGGGACACCCTGTAGTATTTAATAAACAGACACACAATTATGATCCACCAAAACAACTGAACGTGTCTCCTTCCTTCGCCCTGCATGTACCCACTTTCCAGGAACCCAGAGAACTCCCTGAAATGTCCAGACAAAGAGGCCTTGGTGTGTGTGTGGGGGGATCCATCCTGGGAACCAGTCCTAAACCTGGAGTTGCCAGTGCAACCCACAAAATCTCCTAGTACAGAAGATAAGGCTGAACAAAATTGGGAAGTAGCTTCTCCTCCACCCAATAAAGAATCTCTCTTCAGACTGCATCCCACCCTCCTGGCTGCTCTCAGATCTTCTGTCATTTGCTTTCCAGATTCAGCATGCCGAGGTAGCCAATCCTGTACATAAAAGAGACTTTTCCACCTGAGACAGTCAGCACCTGAGACAGAATGAGCCCTTGATTTTATGTCTACATGTGGGATTTAGAGATTATGGTTTGTGCCTACCTTGATATCTCCTTTATAAGTCTTTCACATCAAGGTAGAGGTCAGAAACATTATCTGGTGTCTGAACCTCCAAAGAGGGATCTCAGTCCTACTTGTTGGTGGACCACTTACTCTGGGGGTGACAGAACCAGGATTTCTTCCCCGGTATGGCATGGCTGACTTAGCACCACCAGCTCTAGCCCTATAACCCAGTATGGGTGAAAAATTCTCCCCCCCCAAACTCAAACAATAGCACAATCCAAACTGAAATTCTCCACCCAACTCTTAAAAAACAATAAAAGACAAAGCCAATACAGGCTCAGTGGCCCAAGGTGAGAGAAATGAGTCCAATATGGCCATTAGAAGAATCAGTTTTACTTATGTCCTCTATCTGACCTAGAGGAGAGAGCTAAAAGCCAAAAAGAAAAGGACTAAGTTCTGGGTTAATCCTGAGAATAGAGACACAGGCATCTGTCTCTTGTTCAAGCCAACAGTATGTTTTAGAATTTCAAAGTGACATTGAACTCAGGGAGTTGGCAGAACACTGGATCTACAGGATAAGAGAAACATATGGGCAAGGCCAGGACTCAGTGAGATCTTGAGGACTGGACATTATTCTGTCCCTTAGTGTGGACTAGACAACTACACACAAGGGAAAGGGAATAGTGGACAGGAGTATGACCCCCTCATCCGGTGTGGCAACAGATCTGGAAAGCTGTTTATGTCCACACTAGCCTCTGCTGTCTTTGTAGAAAGTGAAGTGGAGGCTGGATGAAATATTAAAAACAAGTATTTCTTTGCTTTGGTTTGACCTGGGGGCCATACCAGATAGTGCCCTTGGGCTACTGACAGTGCTCAGTGATCATGTCCAGTAATGTTCTGGGGACCGCACAAGGCTGCAGATCCAAAATGGGTCATGTAAAACATAACTACATCCTATTGTGCTATCTCTCCAGTCAATTATTTCTCTGAATGAGCAGATAGAAAATTAGAATTCAATTAATTATACAAGAAATACAAGTTCCTTGTAGTTATCATCACTAATCACTTACAGCATTTTCTCCAAGGTAATTTAATACATGACCACTCAATTTCCTTAGGGATGTTATGTTCTAAGTGGTAAGTTACCCCTTCCAACGGCCATAAGGAGACTTCCAAGGCCTCACATACTGGGTCTTCCGAGCTAAGTCCTGGAATCTACAGAGAGTAAAAGCAGACTGAGGAGAAACCTTGTAAGAAAAGACCTGATCACTTTCATTGTCAGAGTCTCCTGTCAACACCACCAACACCCCCACTCCTGCCCTTAAACCTTGACCTCTCTGCCATACATACAAACTGACCAGTCTCAGCATCCCCACCAAGCATTGCCTACACAGAATTTCCCACTAAGGGAAGCTCAGCTGTCTCTCAGAGATCACTGACAGTTCTCTCTACAGCTGCCCCTTAGACTTGAACAAGAAAGTTTACCCTGACAAGAAGAAACTAAAATTAAAAGCCCTGTGGGGGTTAGAGTCCTGCCCACAGGCGTAATTCATAAAGTCTTTGGCATCCTCGATTAATAGTTAGCCCTTCTTACTTTCTACTTCCTTCCAGGATGGTTCAGAGAGAGGGAGAGAGACAGAGATAGGGAGACACAGAGCGTGATTACTCCTTGGTTGAGAAGGTTTGTTTGCCAATTTCACCTCTAGCTACAGTCAGTGGGTCAACAGAACTGTCACTGACCTGTAATCCCTAATTTCTCTTGGAGGTTTATGGGAACTTGGACAGATTCCCCCAAACAGCTGCCATCAGCACCTCAAACATGGCAGGTCAAAGGGCTCTCCACATCATCTGTGAGAATCCAAGTTTAATTTATGCCTCTTCCTCTGTCTCCCTAGCAGTCAGTGGCCTTCGAAAGCACTGCACAGATTCCTAACTTATGCATGTATTGTTTTTTATAGATGTATTCTACACCTCAGTCAATAATATGACACTGGTTTAAGATAAAGTGTGAGATTTTTTGGGAGGTGCATAAAATATCTCTTAATTGGGTAAAGACAGTGTTTACTTCACTCTTCTTTGGAAACTTCGCATCTGAATCACAGGATGATCTAACGCTGATTCCTCAGGTCAGAACTAACCACAGCTCACCTGACTCCCAGCTGACAACATTCTCTGCTGGGCCATCTTGGCTCCTGGGTGGTCCTGGATGGTGACTTTGATATCCCTAAGCATTGAGTCCTGCAGAGGAGGAAGAAGACAGAGCAGAAAGAGAAGAATGATAGAAAGGATGGGAGCAGATGTGGGCCAATGATGGAAACCAGAGCTCTGCTACTGTCACATCCATTTCCTCACATTCTCTTGGGCTATTTAAAAACCTAAAAGTGCTCAGAAGAGCAAAACCAAGATAGAGCAAGAAGGCTCATGGGTTCTTCTGGGTCTTTGTAGTAGAGGTATAAAATTCTGAAGTCAGAGTCTCTAAATAGACTCTGTAAGGCTTCCTGATGAGACTGTTGGGAATCAGAACCGTTTCTTGGCTTGAACTTGTTTCTTGCTTTTTTGTTGTTCTGTTTCTCATGCTTTATTCGCTCCCTTCAAGAAACAGCTCAGTGCCAACATATGGGCACGTTTCCTCCCATCACAATGCAGGACTCTGACCCCCACAGCGCTTTTAATTTTTAGTTTCATCTTGTCAGGGTAAGCTTTCTTGTTCAAGTGTAAGAGGCAGCTGCAGAGAGAAGTGTCAGTGATCTCTGAGAGGCAGCTGAGCTTCCATTAGTGGGAAAGTCTGTGGAGGCAATGGTTGGTGGAGGATGCTGAGGCTGGTGAGTTTATCATTGGCTAGATTTAACATTTAGGGGCTCGTTCTGTTGTGTATGTAAATATTTTGGGGGATTACTATGTTACCCACCCTAAACTGATTGGTGATTGTGCCCTACCCTAGGGTGTGACCTGGCATTCTGCCCCCACCCTAGGGTAGTACCTGATTCTGCTTCCACCATTGGTTGGTATCTGATCCCACCATTGGGTGGTACCTGACTCTGGGGGATAAAAACAAGGGTCTGTGGAAGGCCGAGGCTTTTTGGCTGGAACTGAAGCTGAGTCTTTGGACTTCAGTCTTGTCCACCTAAGAAAGCGAATATTTCCACGAGCCTGACTGTCTCCGAGCTGTTTACCCGCCGTTTCACCTCAGAACCGTGGGCTAGACAGGGTGGCAGACGCGTGCACCGAACTGGAAGAGAAAAGCCTCATCCTCCATCCCACCATCAGTCAACCTCTTCAGGGTCTTCTTGTCAGGGTAAGCTTTCTTGTTCAAGTGTAAGAGGCAGCTGCAGAGAGAAGTTTCAGTGATCTCTGAGAGGCAGCTGAGCTTCCATTAGTGGGAAAGTCTGTGGAGGCAATGCTTGGTGGAGGATGCTGAGGCTAGTGAGTTTATCATTGGCCGGATTTAACATTTAGAGGCTCGTTCCCTGCCCAACCTCATTGAGGACCCCACACTGGGGGTAGCGGGTTTGTTGTACTGGGGTTCAAGGCCCCCTCGAACTACAGGCTCAGAGTAACTTATAAAATGTTTTGATTTCTGTGCTCATTACCCTATGATTTCCTTTAAATACTTGTATGTTTGAATGATTGGGGTCTCACCATAGACCAAAAACCCTGCTGCATCAGGCATTTTATCCAGGATAAAGCCTGGATCAGGATTCAAGTCCCCAACTGGCCAAAAGCATTTCTCTTTTTTCTAGAGATCATCGATACCACACGTGCTTTTCTCTTTCTATATTTACAGTACTGGAAGTTTTCTTCCTATGTTTATGGTAGGGCAAGTGTCTTCTCTTTCTAAATTTACAGTACCGAAAGTGCTCTTCTCTTTCTAGATTTACGATACAGTGTGTATTCTAACTTACTAGATTTACGGTACCACGAGTACTCTTCTCTTTCTAGATTTACAGTTCCGCCAGTGCTCTTCTCTTCGTAGATATACGGTGCCTGAGTGCTCTTCTCTTTTGAGATTTACGGTGCCACGAGTACTCTTCTCTTCCTAGGTTTATGGTAGAAGTTCTCTTCCTATATTTATGATAAGTCAAGTGCTCTGCTCTTTCTAGATTCTCGTTACCCAGAGAGCTATTCTCTTCCTAGATTTACGGTATCGCGAGTGCCCTTCTCTTTCTAGATTTATGGTACAGCATGTACTCTTCTCTTTCTACATTTAGGGTACCACGATTGCTCTTCTCTTTCTAGATTGGCGGTACCTTTGTGCTCTTCTCTTCCTAGATTTACGGTACAGCGAGTGCTCTTTTCTTTTGAGATTTACGGTACTCTGTATGTTCTTCTCTTCCGAGGTTTATGAAGCCTAATTCCTAATTTTACGGTACCGGAAGCTCTCTTCTCTTCCTAGTTTTACGGCACCGGAAGTACTCTTCTTTTCCTAGTTTTACGGTACCGGAAGTACTCTTCTCTTCCTAATTTTACAGTACCGGAAGTTCTCTTCTCTTCCTGTATTTTTGGTACAGTTCAAGCCATATGGCCCAGCCAGGCCACCAAACCAGAACCTTTCCAGTCTGATTTTGGGGCCAATTTTTTTTACTTTTCTCTCTCTCTCTCTTTTTTTTTTTGACTTCTATTCAACTTGGAAAAGCCAAGGGAGTCTTCCCTTCTGCCCTGGATGTGCCCCCAACTTCTAGCCCTTTTGTCACCCCTGGCAGCAACAGCCAGGAAAGACATGTCCAGGCTGAGAGGGAGAAAAGAACCCCCAGGATCTCTTCCTGAGAAGGAACGTCCTCAGGAGCCTGATCCAGTCTGCTTGGCCTGATTTCACGTTGGAGGTGTCTTAGGGGAGAACCCTAAGCAGTTTTCCTAAAGCAAACTCCCAAGGACTCTGGCAGCTAAAATGTGAGTATTTGGGGGGACACAGTGAAAATCCATGAGAGATACAGGTCTACCCATTTTTTCTTCTGTATTGTCTCACTTTTATTTATTTTTTATCATATTCTGTCTGATTGGGGATGATTTGCTTTATAGTGGATTCTTTCTGGGGAAGATGTTGGGCAGTTTATGTTTCTTTGAGCATTTCATTTATACATTCACTAGCGAAGCCATTTGATGATGAACTCTTTTACTGAAGTCTTGTGATCCCAGTTTCCTTTTTCGAGTTGTGAGCAAAATGCTCAAACTCTTTCTGGTTGTCATGAAAAATGTGTCTGATCTAAAAATTGATCCTTTAGAGATGATCAATTTCTTTGACTCTGTGTTTAGTACTTTCTTGTGATCTATTAGACAATCCGTGGATCACTTACAATTTTAATCAGTTATATAGGTTTCAGAGATTATATTCTACTTTGATTCGTTCTGCGACTGAGTTTAGTGAGTCAGAGATTTTCTGTTTTTGAGGTCACAGCAAGTTCTACAGAGCAGACACATAGGCAAGATGAGATAGTTTGTTGTGTAGTGTGATGGTACAGATGCTGGGTTCATGTTTTCTTCCGTAGTGGGAGACAAAAATGCACCTCAGTGAGTGTGTGTGGGTGGGTGGGTCTGGTGAGAAAGAGAGAATACTAAAAAGGAAAGGCACTGACACAGAAACACAGAGGTGGTTTGTGTCCATAGAGGATCTTCTCATCTCTAACCTTGGTCAAAAGTATCCTTCTAGCTCTCTCCCTCTGTCCCTTGATATTTATCTGATTTGAAAGCATATCACTTATAATCCAGGACAAAAGATAGTTGAAGGTACAGGGCAGAAACTTAGGTCATATAGGAGAAAATCCTTCTGGATGAATTACTGAGGTTTTCATTAAATTTTCCAGGGGAAAGAAAAAAAGAACACCAAAAAAATAAAAAAGAAAGAAGAAATGATAGAAAGAAATTAAGAAAAGAAAGAAAATCCTTGAAATGTCCTAGAATTCAATGATTACTAAAGATAATGGTGTCATGGTAGCTTCAGTTGCATTCTTTCTTGAGATTAAGCCATTCTAGTTCAAAGATCATTTCAGTCATCTTAGGCCTTCTCCACTCTTCTCATTGGTGCAAAATTGAAACCAGATCATGCAGCAGCCCAGCAGTGGAAGGAAGAGAAGACTTTTGTTCTCCCATTAATCTTCCTGTCTTGGGCTCTTAATTCCTAACTTGTTGACAACAGGAGGTCCAGCATGCTAGCATACTGCAGACTACAAAGGCCCAATTTCCCCCTTGTTTTTCCACATCCCATAGATGTGGAAACTCCCTCGGTTCTAGTCCCCATGAATTTCCTTGGAAGACTATTGTGGTGCATCCTTTGATTTCAGGATCTCTAATCTTGGTCCTACTCTTGCCCATTTCCTTTCCATTTTCTTTTCCTCAAGTCAGGGAGGACATCTGATAGGACATATCAGTTCTTCAGAGACTGCTCTGCTTCCTAACTGTTGCTCTAATTTCTAGGCAATAAGCAGAATAGAGTGTTTGAGATGCTTAGTATATTAGTAAATTACTTTTAAACTTCCTTCTGTCCTTTATGTACAGCTATAATTTATATGAAGAATAATGTCTGGCTTCTCTCAGAAAAGTTTTCTGTGGTAATGGTGTGTTCTACTTTGAGACTTTTATTGACTCCAATACTTACAGCTACTAAGAAATTTAAAGTTTCTAGTTATAATGATATTGAATTTTGAGCTTTGGATTTGAATCCAATCTAATTCCATATTTGTTAGAGTACAACTCTAATCCACACAGAGCTTCATTATCTGAATGTTTTTAGTTCCATCTGTCTCAAGTGAAGTTGATTTTCCATCACTAGAGACAATTCCATTAGCTTGATCTCTACTTCCAGATCCAGGATCACAGATTTTCAGGAAAAACCATGGCTTCAGGCACAGATCTCCAGCCATTGAGGGAGGACATCACCTGCTCCATCTGCCTTGAGCTGATGACAGAGCCCGTGAATATAGACTGTGGACACATCTATTGCCGTTCCTGCATAATGGGATTTTTTGAGAAACCATCACTGGAGTCAGCACGCTCAGGGATCTTCCACTGCCCTGTATGTAGGGCAGAGTTTCAACAGAAGAGCATCCGACCCATGAAACAGCTAGAAAACCTGATCAACACTGTCAAGAAGATGGAGCAGGAATGTTTGTGTGAGGAGCATGGAGAGCAGCTCCACCTGTTCTGTGAGGACGATGACCAGTTCATCTGCTGGCGCTGTGAGCGGTCACCACAGCACAAAGGACACATCACAGTTCTTGTTGAAGATGCAGGGGAAGAGTTCAAAGTGAGTACAGCCTAGAATGCTTCAGCAAGTACCTGCTCCCCTTTCTCACTCATAGACAGGACGTAATTTAGTCTGAAATGCAGGACGATGAATCTGAAAAATGGCTTTTATCACTTTAATCTCAGGTAAACAAGTTATTCTGGATACCTATTTAATATGTATATTAATAGATGTACATAATATTTTAATAGGCACCAAGGACGTTACTGTTTGTAAAACGCTTTATCGATGGCCAAAAAACAATGGGTATTTTGCTTGTTTGTTTGTTTTCATTTTGTTTTGGGGCATTACCCACTGGTGCTCAGGGGTTACTCCTGTCTCTGTACTCAAAAATCACTCCTGGCAGTCTCTCCAGCTGGGGATCACATCTGGGCTGGCCACATGCAAGGCAAGTACCCTTTGTGCTAGTGCCCCAATCCCCAAACAACAGGGTTTTATAAAAATTTGTTGCAAAGTATTTTAATAAGAGTACTAAAGAGACGATAACCATATATACATATAAAATATATACCATGTACCAGGTAGAATATGCTTATAATATATATAATAACTTATTTATTTAAAGTTGATTGTATAGTGACTTTCTTCATGAGATAATGCACTCCTTTCCCATCACTTTCTTTTTACGCTCAGGAATATATTCCTAGCAGTGTCCTGTAATTCAGGGGTCACTCCAGGTGATACAAATCTCAATGGACTGACTTTTCAGTGCTAGGGCCTAGCAGTGATGTAGCCACCAGGTTCAGGGCAGGAATGCCTGAACTACCTCTGTTGGCATTCAGGGGAAATATTGTTCTGGGGTCAATCTCAGATACTCAGACTCTTCAGGAAAGTATATCCTCTGTGATATGTTCTCGGTGATCCTCATCCCCCCCTCTTTCTTGACTTTGATTGGGGAGTGCAGATTATTGTGGAGGGCCATAGCAGGGCTCAGGGCTGACTACTGGTTCTCTAGTCAGGGTTACTCTTGGCAGCACATAGGAAACCAGAGTTTGTTCTAGGGACTGAATGAAGTGGATATGTTGCTTGCAAGGCGAACACCTTCATTTCCGTATTGTCTGTACCCACTATCCCCACTGATTCTTTCTAAGAACTTTCTTGATACCTTGCTTATCCTTCTTTATGCGTAAAGTATCAATAAAAAAGTTTGTGATTTTTGCATGTAATACATAATTAAATAAAAGCTTGTCTTTTTGACTATATTTTTGTCCTTTCAATAGTGTTTCCTTGGAAAAATGCTACATTGCACACTTAAGCAATGGGTCAAAATACGTTTCTAATGTAGTAAAATCTCACTAATTATGTAGTTTAATGTAGTATTAATATAGTAACATCTTACTGATTGTTCAGAATTTTCCAGAAAAATCAAAATTTAGCTAAATAAATAATTCTTCATCATGTATCCTCTGAAAGTGGAAGGATTCAACAAGTTTTCAATATTCTATGTTTGTAGGTCTGTGATTTCCCCTGAAATGAATAATGAAAAATTTCCCAATCAGTAGACATTAATCAAAGAATTTTTTCCTTAGGAAAAGTTCCAGAAAAGTTTGATGGAGCTAAGGAAACTACAAGACAAGAATAAGCAATGGCTGGTGAACACTAAAGAGAAAATAATAACCTGGAAGGTAAGAAGTTTAGTTCAGTGTCCTAACTATGTTCACTCGAGATACTTTAGATATATAGACGGATAAGGCAAACAAAAATGATGCTCTAATCCCACTAACCTGAATAAGTAGATGAATCTCAAATGACTTGTGTGTATGTTCCGAGTTGTCTACAGCAAAGAGGTCTAATCTCCCATTCCTTTGAGCTTTGAATAGCAATTATGGAAGAGTCCTGATACCACTTAGGAGAGCAGAATAGGTTGTCTTTGTACCTACTTTCATCTTGGCTGGTTTACAAGTTTTAAACATCTCAAAGTCCTTTCATGTTTGAAGCCTAGACCTAGCACTCAGCCCACGTACCACAATGCAGTGTCTGGCATGCACATTTGCCATACTCAGTGATTGCCAGGCAATCACTGGGAGGAAAAGGATCTGTCCTGGTGGGATTCAGATTCTGCAAATTCACGAAGGTGAGCAGGAAATTAACTTTAAGCATTTGCAATTGCATGCTAGGGTCTTTATGTCCATGATTGACCAGGGTGCTCAGGAGAAAAACTTACAACTTTGCTGGCACTACTAATGGTAACCCAATAGTTCATATTCAAATGTCCCATGTTAGTGGTGCCCATCTTGCCTTTTTGAGGGAGCCTTTGCAAACCTCTACTCCTATTTCTCTGTGCAGATATTTGAACTCAGAGAGGACTTTTCTTCATCCTCTATGTAGTGATTATGGGCAGTGAAATCACAATGATACTAATTAACATTGAAAGAAACCCCCATCTCTGTGATAGTTAGATCTTCCTGTCTCCTCTAAAACTTCTGTTAAATTTTCAATCAATGAATTACTATGTTTGATTATTCGTTCTTCCAGAAATAAGAATTTCACCCATTTGGGGCATATGTTTCCTTCATTCTAGTTTGAAATATTCCATAAAGAAACTGAGATCAATTATGACTTTAGAGATTTTAACATGATCTTACATGAAGAGAAGAGATCTTATCTTTGGCAACTGGAGAAGGTAAAAAAGGATGTTCTGCAAAGACTGCAGGACAGTGAAGCCAAATTGGAAAAGCAGAGCCAGAAACTCAGTAACCACATCCTGGAACTCGAGAGAAAATGTCAGGGCCCAGCCCAGGATTTACTGCAGGTAAGGCTGTGCACTTCGAGTAATGGACAAAGATGCCATATTTCTGGGGGATATAAGTGGAAGTGCTGAGGCATATGGAAGCGTTGGCCTGCTGCCTTGCTCCAAGAATCACACACCAGAGTGAATCGAATGTATTGCTTCTTTTGCTCTGCATTCCTATGTACAGGGAGTCCTCCACTAGTCTATAAAACAACTTTGTATAGAAAAGATATGGTAGCTTTAAGGAGCCATAAAATAATGTTTGTTGCCATCTTTAAGCCTCTGTGTAACCTGAAGAGACACCTGGTGTCAAACTGTCTCCTGAAATATGTCCCGTGGGACTGGAACAGTAGGACACACTAGAAAGCATTTGCCCATATCTGACTGATGTGGGTTTGATCTCTGGCATTCTATATGATCTACAAGCCTGTCAGCAGTAATTTCTGAACACAGAGCAAGGAATAAATCATGAGCACCACAAACTGTGCCCCTAAAACAAAGCAAACATGGGGCTGGATCAGTGGTGTAAGCAATAAGGCATTGCCTTACCCGCCCTAGCCTAGGAAGGGCCACAGTTCGATCCCCCAGCATCCCATGTTGTCCCCCAAGACAGGAGCGATTTTTGAGTGCATAATGAGGAGTAACCCTGATCATGACCAGGTGTGCCCTCCCCCCAAAGGCAAACAAAAAATCAAATATATTCCAGGTTGCTGGTGGGGGGGGGGGTACAATGGGGTGTTCAATGATTGATAAACTTTCCCCTAATTTAGTCTTGTGTTTTGCTCTTCCATATTATGGATATTGTTCCTGAACTTGATGTTAGCATATAGCCCATTGTGATAAATACATAGAATTCCTTACTCTATTTTTATCAAGAATGGAGGTGAAAAGCATAGCCTTTCTGCCTCTGTGAAATACCTACTGCTATTACCAGGGTAAGGTCAGATTGAGAGCCAGGTAAAGGGAACAGGGATTTGATGTAAAGTAAAGGGATATAGCTGAAAGTAACCAAAGGTCCATCCAAATCAGGAAGAAAAACCATAGGCAGCGGTAGAAACAGTTCAATCTACTTACTCTTTCAATTGCGTCCTACTGCCAACAATACTCCACCAACAACAACCAACCCCCACCCACTCTTCTTGCCTGTGTAGGGGGGTAGGGAGGTGTTATAAACTCAGACAGCCAATCATAGTTAGGGTCTTACTTAAAGGGCAGGCCCCCAGTATAGCTCTGGCTGATGCTGGACTATAGGACTAGATCCAGGCATCCATCTTCAAGTGTAGAAAGATTGAACATCAATGGTGTACTGTAGTGGTGGTAAGTGGAATGATGTGCAGACAAGTGTCAGTTCTCCGGTGCGATAGCACAGTAGTAGGGCTTTTGCCTTCCACGAGGCTGCCCAGGAGGACCTGGTTTTGATCCCCAACATCCCATATTGACCCCCAAGCCAGGAGTGATTTCTGAGCACATAGCCAGGAGTAATCCCTGAGTGTCGCTGGAAGTGGCCAAATAACCAAACAACAACAACAAAGAATACCCTGCTAGGAAACTGGAATGCAAACAATTCCCTGAGAATTCATCTCTACATAGGACTGGAACCATTGCATTTACTCCATTGAATTGCTAATGTTTCCCACCAACATCTTTCTTTCTTGCTGTTTAGGGTGTGAGAGACACCTGGAATAAGTAAGTGCTCTTTGAATTGGGGGCAAGGAAGGAGAGTAGCTCTATGGAATCTATGTGGAATGCCATACTGATGAATTTTCTGGACTCTGCTTATTCAGGATTTCTGCTCTAAAGCTACATAAACCAGAGAAAGTCTCCTTGGATGTTGACATTATACACAATGTTCCTGAGTGTTTCTCTAAATTGAGAGAAATATTGGAGACCTATAAAGGTATGTGAGATAAAATTACTTTAAATAAATAAAGGAATATTAGGTAACACTTTTACTTTTGTTTCCTGGGCAGATAGTGGGGTGTTTATTATTTCTACTAGGTCAACTTATTTTCTTGTTTTATTGTGCTGATGTATGATGACAATTATGACATCTCAACATTTTCTTGTCTATTTGTCCTTGGTGCTTCATGTACTAGTAATTCTTAAGGGACACTGAGAAACCAGAGAGAGCTTACTCTATTCTTTGGCGATTGATTGTTTGTTTTTTTTTTTTGTATTCGGGCCACACCCGTTTGATGCTCAGGGGTTACTCCTGGCTAAGCACTCAGAAATTCCCCCTGGCTTGGGGGGACACATATGAGACACCGGGGGATCGAACCGCGGTCCTGATCCTTGGCTAGTGCTTGCAAGGCAGACACCTTACCTCTAGCGCCACCTCGCCATCCCCAGATTGATTTTTATTTTTAATAATAGCTTCTTAAGCACCATGCTTACAAAGATGTTCATAGTTGGATTTTCATCGCTGAATATATACCCTTCAGCAGAGTTATTTTTCCCTCCATCAATGTTTCCCATGACCTCCTCTACCTCTGGAGAAAGCTTATTATTAAAATGTTTGAGTATCTATGTGTCCTAGGCTCTGATAATATCCTGTGTCTTCAATAATCAGCTATAGAATTAGCTGTATTTTCTATTCTTATACTGTGTCAATATTTTTTTGAGAAAGAGAGTGGCTCATTTTTCCTCCAATATTTCATGGCTAATCATGTCCTGCTTGGAAGAAGGGCTTTGGAGAAGAGAGTAAGTAAACACGTCCAATAAGTTCATCTCATCTTTTTTTCATAGCAGTGAGACAGATAAAAATGGTGTCAAATAAGATGATAGTAATGATAGTAATGATGTAATTACAATTATTGTCAGATTTTTTAGAAGTCAACAACAATCTTACCAAGCACCTAGCCTATCTTAGCTCTTCAATCCTCCCCATTCCTTGTGACAGATAGGATTTTCATTTTACTCTTTTCAACTGATTTAGAGAAAACATAACAATGTAACAGAAACCAACTTGTTTGAGAGAATATATTGTGTACAAAGCATGAATAAACGTGTCATTTGGTTTTCTCTTGCTTTAAAATATCTTAGCTATTCTTTAATTTTTTCAGTTTCCATTACTCTGGATTCAGAGACAGCTCACAAAGACCTATGTGTGAGTATGAAGCAAACAAAGGTGACTTGGAGATATCAGAAAAAGAAGAAATATACTCCTGCGAGGTTTAGAGACTTACCCTGCGTCCTAGGACATCAGATATTCTCCTCAGGAAGCCATTTCTTTTATGTGTTTGTAATAAATGGACCTGAATGGGATGTGGGAGTTTGTCTGGAAAATGTGCCACGGGACAATGGCACACGAGAGCCTGCGTCTGGATTCTGGGCCATTCGATGTTGCAAAGAGAGTCGCTATGAAGCCCTTACATCGCCCCCAACTCCCCTTGACATTGAAAAGAAGATTGAATTTCTGAGGGTTTTCCTAAACTATGAGAATGGATTGGTATCATTTTATGCCTTTGCACATGACTCCCACCTCTTTACCTTCCCTAAGGCCTCCTTTTCTGGGCCTCTGAGAGCTTATTTTCGTGTTGGTGAAGGTTCGTTTGTGATCCTCTGAAAGCTTATTTCCATATTGGTGAAAGTCCTGAGTTTCCCAAAAAAAAGGAAAGAGCAGAATCTTCTCATATCTAGTTCAGGGAACTTGACTCATTTACTGCTACAGAAGAAATTGGCTCTGCTCTCTCTACCTTTTATTCAGAATCTAAAGCAATGCTAAGTTTTAGTAGATACTGAATATCTTTGAAAGTATGATGATAAAGACTTTTAATATCCAAATACAAACAAGTACCACAGATGAGGACTATGCTTTACTGAGAAAATTTGCCTTGAGTGAAAGAGGATGCATAGGATGCATGCTGGGAACAGGGGTGATAGGAGGACAACTTTGGTGGTGGGAATGCCCCTGATTCAATGTCACTATGTACCTAAAATATTACTGTGATAGATTTGTAGTTCACGTTGGTCAAAATAAAAAAATTTAATAATAAAATAATTATTTCTATCCACAGATGAGGACCCTGCCTTACTGGGAAATTTACTTAATAATAAATATACAGTTTTCAATGATTCTGATGTTTGATTTATAAAATAAATACTTTGGCATAGAAGAATTCCCAAGAATTCCCAAGTTTTATTTGGAAATGAAAGCCTGTCCATTGAATACAGAAGTGCTAAAATCATTCCCATTCATTCATCTAAATCAACTATTGCTATGTTTTACTAAGATGTGAGAATATGGCTGGATCAGACAGATAAGCCTTGATCCCGGGTTGAATTTATGTGACGCACAATAAGCCTTGATCCCGGGTTGAATTTATGTGACGCACAATAATAACTGAATCTCAAGTCAGAGAAATAAAGAATATACAGAGGTTTTTTTACAGAATACTTTCACTTAAACAAAGTGTATCTGTAGAGAATGAGTGGCATCGCTCATATGTAATCCAGTTTGGTGAAAGTAACAGCATGCAGTGAGTCAGAATGTTGGCATAATTTTTTTAAAAAAAAGTTATTTATAATTATTTTTTAATTTATATAGTTATAAAAATATAGATGTGCAGAATAATTTTTTTGTGGTGGATGGGTGGATTGGGGTCACATCCAACCATGTTGAGATACTTACTCCTGGCTCTGCACTCCACAATCACTCCTGGGATTGAACTCTTTATGGATCATGCTGTACTATCATTCTGGCTAGCAAGATGTTTTGTAGAATAAAGAAGATTTGTGGGTGGTTTCTGGAATTCAAGGTATCACCCAGATGCTAATATTTGGTCACAATTCTGGAGTTTCCATATAATTATCAAGTATCTGAGTGCAGGTAGAATTTTTATTATGGAAATATATTACAATGAGGCTGAAGTCATCACTAGGGTAGTCAGTTCTCCATCTTAGATATTTTGGCTCTTGTTTCCAAGATGTCCCAGACTCATTGTCCTTGCCTTTTGCGGTGCTTAATAGATACTTCACCAAAAACATGTTAAATTTTCAAGTGCTGAATATAGTTTGTTTTAGATAAGTAATATAAAATATGAGGCTTAAGGTGTTAATATGTTAAGAGTTAATAGATATAACGACAATTGCTTTAGGGCTAACAGAATGCTGTCCTAAACTTTTGCAATGCCTCCAAACTCATGAATGGCGCTTAGAAAAACTTGGATAAGAGAATACAGTGTTATAAAGAGGGAATTCTTAGATCCCTTTTAGCCCCAGCATATAAGGAGAAGGTAATAGAGTGGAAAGGAATGAGATAAGTGACAGTTAAGAAGCAACAGGGGAAGTGGTTAAGGAAATTCAGGTACATTGATGATGTGAAGGATGAATAGTGCAAACTATCCAAACCACAGGGTCAACAACACTGAAATCATGACACCCAACTTTAACAATGGAAATATTAAAAGGTACCTTTCAGGATGGCTGGCTAAAGGCAAAGGATTCAGGCATCAAACCCAGGGACGTTGGTGGGAAGAAATTGACTCCAGTGGTGGGATTGATGCTGGAATATTATATGTCTAAAACTGAACTAGAAAGAATTTTGTAGAAATCATTGTGCTTTAACAAAATTTAAAAACATTAATAAATAGATGAAAGGTGAAAATACTTGTTTAATAGAATGTAATAATAAAAAAATTAAAGGCCTTTTTTTCATGAATTCCAAGTTTTCTAGTTTTTTTGCCACCTAATCAAATCACCATATTTACAATGTCTTGGGCCAAGTTGAATATAATGAGTCTGGCCCTTTCCTTGCATAGGGCCCATCTCAGTTGGATCTCAGGCTTGTTGTTATATTCACCAACAATAGACAGGAAATTCTCTGAGCATAGGATCACCAGTTTGTCCTGAGTCTATCTAATTGTGCTCCATTATCCCTTACTTGTTTGTTGACCAACAAACAAAAATGGCTTGCCAGAAAATTTCTGTTAAATAGATGCAATTATTAAAGCAGATATAAGGTATGGGATCAGTGTGTTAGATTAGCATCCTCATTCCAGCTACAATCAGTGGTCCAATTCTCATTTAAACAATCTGTACTCTCAAGTCAGAGATCTCTGTAGGTTGCTGTACCTAAAGACCTCTCTCCCTCTCCAGGCCAGCAACACTAGTCATGCTCACTTCCTGTTCACTGCCAACCCTTGCTGTCAGGGCTGTGTTGGGTCCAAACAAGACGGAATTTTTGGGAATTCCCTCAGAAACGTGTGCACACAGAAATCAGCAAATGACGAATGACAAGAGGCATACAGTTGTGCAGGAGAACTAGTGTTCTGGTTTATTCAACATACATTAGTTATATATGCAGAACTTTGCCAGTCATAGTTTTTAATGGTATGTAAAAAAAAAAAAAAGAAAGAAAGAGCTCACACTTGTTTCTTTGCAAAGAAAAACTTATCTCTCTTGTTAACAGAAACTTTATCAGTATACACAGTTTGATCTTCAAAACAATTCACCTTATGAATAGATATATTTCAATTAAAGCCCAGCGAATTCCCTGGTATCAAAAGAGAATAAATTTTAACATCTCAAAGTTTTTCCTCTCTGGCCAAGCCCTAGATGTCAGTTCAGATGTAGATTTAAGGATTAACAAAATGCCAGGTTAAATTATGAAGGTTCCTTTTCACTTAAGAGAACAGGATTTTTGCAGAGAGATTACTAACTTCCTAAGTCTGACTAAGAAACCATTTTTATTAGAAGGGGCAATAAAAGAGACAAACTTCTTTGAAAGAGATGCAAATTTTTACCTGGTAAAGATTAACAGTGCATTGCTACTTCCAGGCCAAACTTTGGCTTTATATCCCAGGTCAAAATTAGCAAGCCACTTGGAGTCCATTAGATATGTCCCAAAAGAAACATTGCTTTCATCTGAGAGAGCAGTCTGCTGAAAGCTACAGGGCTTTTAAAAAGACTAGGATGTTCGATCCTGGGTTTCCACACCAAAACAAAACAAATCAACAACAACTGCCAGGGCATACCTAAGCTTTTAGGAGGCTCAGCCCACCAGATATATCCTCAGAATTTCCTGGTGGGTAGAACTAATTTAACTCCCATGGGGTTCCTCAAAAGGCCTGCTGTGGACGCCTTTTCCCCTTGAGTGGATGGTTGAGGAATTTCCAAAGAGACGCCTGGCATTATATTTTCAGCCAGTATTTGACTATCTCTCCTTTGTATATATCAGGCAAAATAATGGCCTCTATCAAATAATTTGGCTCAGAAATTCCAGCACCAAAGTTTATTTGAGAACCCCTTCTCTGGATTATATTTAGCCCTAAAAGCAAAGACAATACTTTTTCTCTCTTTCAAATATGTCCTTGTAGCTTCATTTTCTGGTAATCAAGGGCATAACCAGAATGCAGATCCTGGCTATTGACTTTTGACCCTCCTTTAGAAATAGGGAAACTCATTTTTGGGGATTTGGATCCTCCCTTTACTTAACCTCTATACCAATAGAGTCTAGTCCAGTAAAGATCAAGTTCCTAGATATTTTCTACTCCCTTCTAATCCTAATTTTGCATTTAAAGTAAGCTTGCAAAGAGTTACCTGGAGTTATGACCTTCTCTTTAGTAACCTAGAATTTTTACAGTCACACCCATAGCTTAGTTATTGTTACTGTTGTACTCTGCTTTGTGATTATAATTATTCTTCACCTGTGGCTAATTTTACCCCTATAAATTCCCCTGCTCAAAAAATTAAACTTGTCGCACTCTGCCAGAAGATGTGTTGACCCCACATACTCTATGTGGTTTCATTATTTCACATTTCATATTCGGCCGCTCGTGTTACCTGTTTTTCCTCTCGTGAAGGATTGCTCCCCACTAGAGATGCTGAGATGCAAGACGCTCCAGCAAACAACAAAAGACTATGATGATTAAAGTTGTTTTTATGTATCACTTAGTGCTGAGTTTACCAGGTAAAGATTTAATTCAGGCTATATTTGCCTGTATTTTTTTTTTATATATTTAGAACTCAATGCTCAAATATATACATGCTTTATAAAGCAGAAGGGAATTCATGTTTAGGTCAAATAAATGTTTGTAACTAATCTTGAGAAATATCACTCTTACTATCAGAAAAGGCTGGTCAGACATCCACACTGAGGGGGGAATCTTTCAGTGGGCCTTATGATAAGCTTTGGTTAGACCATGACGGTGACATCTTGCCACTCTGCTGCTTTGCCATTTGTTCTTCCACTGCTCTCTGCCCTCTGTAAGGGTGGCCACTTGCTAATCCCTGGTGGTCTGTGCTATGTTCTTCTTCTTGTAGGATTCTCTGACCTGAATGTTTATCATCTCTTTTTTTTTTTTGGTTTTTGGGCCACACCCATTTGATGCTCAGGGGTTACTCCTGGCTAAGCGCTCAGAAATCACCCCTGGCTTGGGGGGACCATATGGGACGCCGGGGAAATCAAACCACAGTCCTTCCTTGGCTAGCACTTGCAAGGCAGACACCTTACCTCTAGCGCCACCTCACTGGCCCCTATCATCTCCTTTTTATACAGAGAACCTGGGTCTCATGTTTACTCCTTAGTCATTTCTGCTGCCTGAATCGTTGAGTGCTATGCAAAGGAAGATTTGCAATTGGCCCCTGAGTTGATGTCTGTCATATGTCAGTGAGACTTTGTGGGATGATCAACCAGAGCTTTAATGCCGTCTGACTGCAGCTCTGTAAAATGACCAATGGGAGATAATAGTGATCTGAAATTTCCTTTTCTCTCTTCTTCCATTATGTTAACTATTAAATGAGCCAGAAATAGTGCATGGTTATTTATTTATTCATATTAAATAAATTTATTAATAATTTTATTATTTATTTGTTAGTTAGTCATTAACAATAGAGCCATTATTATCATTATTATTGTTCTCTTTTTTTTCACACCTGGTTTTGCTTAGGAGGATTATTTCTGGTAGGACCAGGGATCATATAGGATCCCAACCATCAAACCCAGATTGGCTGCTGCAAGGTGCAGGCAAATGTTTTGCCCATTGTGCTATTGCTAGTATTATTGTTTTATGCACACTGTTTTTTGTTACTCTTTTTGAGGCCACATCCAGCAGTGGTCAGGGCTTACTATTGGCTTTGCACTAGGGATCTCCCCTGCCAGGGACTGGAGTTGTATGGCAGAGTCCACGTCACAAGGAAATATCTAATGTATCTGTTTTGGGAACGCCCCGTCCCCACTGGAAGACTGGAGGTTGTTTTTCAAAACTAGACGGGATTGGGGGACAAGAGTGGTGGTGTTGATGGGAGGTGAAATTAAACTAAAGAATACTTTCCCAGTGTCTCTGGGTAATATCTTTTGGACAGTCTCTGGATAAATGGACTATGGACCAGGAATCAAATAGGACAGAAGATATATTACAGACTGACAGGGGGAGGAGAGGGACAGAAATGAAATGAATATGAAACAGAAAGTCTGTTGTCAAGTCAAATATTAGCTCTTACCATGAAGTTGTAATTCATAAAGTCTTTGACATTTTTGATTAATAATTAGCCCTTCTTTCTTACTACTTCCAGCCAAGATGGTGTAGAGAGGAGAGAGAGAGACAGAGACAGAAACAAAGTCAGACAGAGAGAAACATATAGAGACACAAAAAGTGATTAATCCTTGGTTGAGAAGGTTTGTTTGCCAATCTCACCTCTATTGACAATCAGAGGTTCAACAGAACTGTCACAGACCTGTAACCCCTAATTCCTCTTGGAGGTTTAGTGGAGCTTGGACAGATCCCACACACAGCTCCCATCAGCACCTAAAACATGGCAGGTCTAGGAACCTTCCCATCATCTGTGAGAACTCAAGTTTAATTTATGCCTCTTCCTCCCTAGCAGTTAGTGCCCTTGAAACACCGCATAGATTCATAACTTATGCATGTATTGTTTTTATAGATGTATTCTACACCTCAGTCATTGACATATGACATTGGTTTGAGATAAAGTGTGGGATAATTTTTTTGGGGGGGGTGCATAAAATATCTCTTCATTGGGTAAAGACGGTGTTTAGCCCTTAGCTTCCTCTTCTTTTTGGAATTTTGCAGCTGAGTCACTAGATGTTCAGAGCGCTGACCACAGCTCACCTGGCTCCCAGCTGACAACAGTCCCTACTGGGCTGTTCCTGGCTCTTGGGTGGTCCTGGACGGTGACTCTATTGTCCCTAAGCATTTGGTCCTAGAGAGAGGAAAGAAGACAGAGGAGAGACAGAAAAGATGGGAGTTGGTGTGGGCCAATGACTGATGACTATGAGCCCTGCTACTGTCACATCCATTTCCTCACATCCTCTTGGGCTATTTAAAAACCTAAAAGCTCCAGAAGAGCAAAACAAAGATGGAGCAAGAAGGCTCGTGGGTTCTTCTGGGTCTTTGTAGCAAAGGTAGAAAATTCTGAAGTCATGGGGGAGAGAGATAGATGCAGAATCGTCTTCCTTATCTATGGGTTTTCAGAAAAATAAAAGACATTTTTGCAATAATCCTCAGAGACAAGGAGAGGAGGACTGGAAGGTCCAGCTCACGAGATAAAGCTCACCACAAAGAGTGATGAGTGCAGTTAGAGAAATAACTACACTGAGAACTATCATAACAATCTGAATGAATGAGTGAAGTAGAAAGCCTGTCTAAAAGTACAGGTGGGGGTGATTTGAGGAGAAGGGAGATTTTGGACATCGGTGATGGGAATGTTGCACTGGTGAAAGGGGGTGTACTTTACATAACTGAAACCCAGCAACTATCATATTTGTAATCAAGGTGTTTAAATAAAGATATTTAAAAAAAAAGAAAATTCTGAAATCAGAGTCTGTGAATGGACTCTGTAAGTCTTCCTGATGAGACTGTTGGGAATAAAAATCGTTTCTTGGCTTGAACTTGTTTCTTGCTTCTTATTGTTCTGCTGCTCATGCTCTGTTTCCTCCCTATGAGAATTAGCTTAGTGAGAATATAGGGGGAAGTTTCCTCCTATTACATCTCAGGACTCTGACCCCCACAGTGCTTTTCATTTTTAGTTTCATCTTGTCAGGGTAAACTTCCTTGTCCAAGTCTAAGGGGCAGCTGCAGAGAGACCTGTCAGTGAGCTCTGAGCCAAGCTGCCATTAGTGGGAAAGTCTGTGTAGGCAATGCTGGTGGAGGACGCTGAGGCTGGTGAGTTTGTATGTGGGGCAGGGGGGTCAGGAGTTGGCAGGGCATAAGTGTGTGGGGTGATGTTGGTGGCTGACAGGAGGAAACACCAACAATGAAAGTGATCAGGACTTTTCTTTCAAGTTTTCTCCTTAATCTGCTTTCACTCCAGGATTTAGCTCAGAAGGTCAAGTATGCGAGGCCTTAGAAGTCTCCTTATGGCCTCAGATGAGGGGGTGTCCTACCCCTTACATACATAGCACCCCTAAAGAAAGTGACTGGTCAAGAATTGAATTCCCTGGGAGAAAATCCTACAAGTGATTAGTGGTGATAACTAGAAGGAACCTGCTTTTCCCGTAACTTTTTTGAGTTCTATTTTTCTCTCTGGCCATTCAGAGGAATAATTGTGACTGGAGAGACAGCTGAAAAGAATGTAGTTATTTTTTGCATGATCCATTTTGGATCTACAGCACTGTTTGGTCCCCAGAACGTTACTGAACATGATCACTGAGCACCAAGTCAGGAGTAGCCCAAGGCCACTACCTGGTATGGCCCCCAGACCAAACGAAAGCAAAGAAATAATTGTTTTTAATATTTCATCCAGCCTCTACTTCACTCTTTACAAAAACAGCAGAGGCTACAGTGGACATGAACAGCTTTCCAAATCAGTTGCCACCCTGAGATGCAGTCACACTTCTGTCCCTTAGTCCATTTCCTTTTCATCTAGTTGTCAAGTCCACATTGAGGGACAGACGAATGTCCAGTCCTCAAGGTCTCACAGAGTCTGGGCCTTGCCCATCTGTTTCTTATACCTTGGCACCCTGGGTTCTTCCAACTCCCTGAGTTCCATGTTGCCTTGAAATCCTGAAAAATACTGTTGGCTTGAACAAGGGACAAATTACTGGGTCTCTACTCTCAGGACTAACCCAGGACTTAGCTCTTCTCACTATGGTGTTTAGCTCTCTTCTGTAAGTCAGAGGTCAAAAATGAAACTGCCTCTTCTAATTGCCATATTGGACTCATTTCTTTTAATAATGGGGCCACTGAACGTATATTTGCTTTGTCCTTTTTTGTTCTTTGTTTTAAGAATTGGGGGTTGAGGAAAAACATTCATAGACTTTTAATGACCAGAGTGATGATGCCAGTTACAACAAAGTAATTCTGCTAATAACTTATCTGGATGCTTATTGGAGAGCTTCACATCTATCTCTCTCTCTCTCTCTCTCTCTCTCACTGCCACTTGGGTCATCTTGTCAGAACCCTGTCTTTTGACTTCTTTCTATCTCTCTTAGCCTTTACATAAAAAGATTTTCTGCAATATTTTCTTATTCTCTTTTATTCTGAAGCTATGTCCTGCAACAAATAGACAGCAGGTGACAAAATTGGCTAGTGGGATCAAGAAACTCAATATTAAGTTCATTGAATTTTATTGTCTCAATTTAAAGATCAATGTGTAACAGCAACTATCCTTTCCCACATTACAGGTATATTTTATGCATTTTCAGAGCCCAATCCATTTCTTCAAGAGAAGCATTTAGAATTTCCAAAGAATCTTAGTTGAGGTGTATTTTAGTCACTGTGTAAAATTCTAACTGTATCATATCTTTGCATTAGACCCAAATTAAAAGTGTTCAAAACAAGCTTCCATGGCCTCAGTTAGCAAGAAGATGAAGGAGGGAGTTACCTGCTTTATCTGTATGGAGCTCATGCAAGAACCCATGATCACCGATTGTGGGCACAGTTTCTGCCACTGGTGTGGAGTGGGCCTCTTTGAGAACCAAACTAAAATATCATCTCTGGAGACATATCACTGTCCCCAGTGTCAGTCACCATTAAAAAGGGAGAACCTTCGGCCCAACAAGCACCTGAAAAACATCATTGAAACCATCAAGGAGATGGAAAGTGAAAGGTTGTGTGAGAAGCATGGAGAGAAGCTCCACCTGTTCTGTGAAGACGATCAACAGCTCATCTGCTGGCGTTGTGAGCGGTCACCTCAGCACAGGAGACATGTGATAGCTCTGGTGGAAGAGACATGTCAAAAGTACACAGTGAGTATGTGTGCTGGAGCTTCCAGAAGCACCTGTTGTCAGGTTGTTTTTAAAGATCTAAGATTGCTGTCTAGTTATTCATGTATTGAAGTAATATTGGTCTTTGTTGTTTATATTTCAGGAGTGTTTTATTACATGCTTCATAAGTCCTCAAAGTATGTCTACCATAAAAGTGATGAAATGCCTTCTTTTCCATCTATTGGACCTTCTTTACCCTTTTTTTGACAAGGGGTTGGTATTTTGGGACCCACACCTAGAAGTGCTCATCTTTAGGAAGTGAGGAAGTTTAGGAACAACTCCCAGCTTGTTGCTCAGGAATCCCTCATGGCATTGCTCAAGGAACTATGTAATACCAGGAATTGAAACTGGGTCTCTGACATACTAAGCATGCACTCACGTCCTTTGACCTATCTCCAAGGACTCCACAACCACTCCTTTACTTTTACTCTTTTATAGCTCACATATGAGTGAGATCAACCTACAGTTTACTTTCTCTTTCTGAAACGTTTTTCTTAGCATTTCACCTTCTACTCTAGCCGTAGTATCATAACAAGAATAGTGTCTATTATTCAATAGTTGTGTTCTAGTCTATGTATAAAGATATCATATATCTGCTAATAATATATTTAGTTTAATGAAATTATATATTTACATTATATTATATATATACAACATATTATATGTTGTAACTGATACCCAAACTTTCTCATTGGGTACCAGGTGTCTTTTCATATTCCAGATATTTTAAATAGTACTTCAGTGAAAATATGTGTGTGTTTATCTTTATGAGTGAATTGTTTATATTCTTTGGATATATTCCTATGAATGCATTTCTGAATTTTATTGTAAGTAAGCGATTAGTCTGATAATAGATATTTGTTAGCATTTTCATAAACTCCAGTAATGATTTCTAAAGGGGATGGACTAGTATATATTCCCATAGACCTCTTAGGGGTATTTCTTTTTCTCCAAACTTCACCCACATCTATTGTTCTGGTCTTCTTGATATAGACTAGTCTTTCAGGGGTGGCCTATGGTATCTTAATAGTTTTGATTTGCATTTTCATGATTAATAATTGATAATGAATCTTCTTATGTGAGTGCTCACCAAATGTATATATGCTTTAGAAAATGTTCTACTTACCTGATCTGCTGATAAATTATTATTTTTTTGGGGATTACATTATTGCTGCTGAGTTTTATAGTTTCTTTATATCACTGGATAATTAACCCCATATATAATGTTAAATATTTGTTCATATGGGCCCGGAGAGATAGCACAGCAGCGTTTGCCTTGCAAGCAGCCGATCCAGGACCAAAGGTGGTTGGTTCGAATCCCGGTGTCCCATATGGTCCCCTGAGCCTGCCAGGAGCTATTTCTGAGCAGACATCCAGGAGTAAACCCTGAGCACCGCCGGGTATAACCCAAAAACCAAAAAAAAAAAAAAAAAAAAAAAAAATTTGTTCATATAAGTAAGACTTCATTTCATTAATTTTTCTTTTACTGCACAGTATTTTAACTTTATGAAGTCTTTACTATTGTCTTCTGATTATAATTCAATGGCCCTGTGCTATTTTTTATGTTTTACTTTCTCCCTTTTATTTTTGCTATATTTGATTTTGTCAAAATCCACTTAGGGGGCCCAGAGAGATAGCACAGCGGCGTTTGCCTTGCAAGCAGCTGATCCAGGACCAAAGGTGGTTGGTTCGAATCCCAGTGTCTCATATGGTTCCCCGTGCCTGCCAGGAGCTATTTCTGAGCAGATAGCCAGGAGTAACCCCTGAGCAATGTCAGGTGTGGCCCAAAAACCAAAAAAAAAAAAAAAAAAATCCACTTAAGTATAAGGTTTTATTCTTAGTTTATTTCCATAGTTTCTTTGCATCTATACACCTTATTTATTTCTATATCAATGCCATTTGGTATGTATTGGCCTTTTGAACATGCTGTCTTCTTTCTAGGATAAGATAGCACTTAAGAAACAAAAAATCCAGTCTGAGTTTAACAATATCCACTACTTCCTGAATGAAGAGGAAAAATCTTACCTCTGGAGATTGGAGAAAGAAAAAGAGCAGACTATTAGAAGACTGCAAAATAATTTAGCATGCCTAGAAAGGCAGAGCCAGGAACCCAAGAAACAAAACCTGAAACTCGAGAAGAAATGCCAGGACTGGGCCCAGAAGTTGCTGAAGGTGAGGCTTGAAATAATGAATGAAGGTGACTGTTCCAGGCTACTGTGAGGAGATTGGAGAAGACCTTGAAGCTCACCTAGGCCAGATGCTTGGCTTCATGCTGCAAAATAGTGTGAGAAATATAAAAGAGTGCTTCTATTAGTATACATTTGTGTATGCATATTGTGTTTAGGATATTTGTAAGTGACTGTATCTATTGGATAGTTGGGCATATGGAACAAGGAAATAAATTTTGCCACCACTTATATGCCTTTACCCTATGTGCACCAACTGTCCAACTCTCTTCTAAAAGACTTTCTACCATGACACTGAGTTGACAAAAAGAAGCAACCAAAATGAGTTCTTTTTTTCTTTTTTTTTTTATTACCACTCAGACTGCATCCTCTATAAAATTTTTATGAGACCTGATTTTAGCTGCAAAGTGACTCAACCCTTTAAGATAAATGTCTGAAGTTACTAATTCAAGATCTTATAAATGAACTACAGTTTTTACTGTTAGGCTAAACATATCTTGTGACTTCCATATTACCATAACTTCCCACTATCACTGTTTTTAATTACACATGAGGGACTCTGCATAAATTTCTCAGTAAAGACACTAATAAAATGCATTAATAAAGACTCCTCTGAAGAAAAATTAGTTCACAGAAAGCAACAGGGGATATGGATATGGTCCTGACAATAATGCTTTTGTGAACCCCTCAATGCCCATATAGCCACAGACTCTCAGCTCTCTGCAGGCTTCTGAAGAAAAAGACACTAAAGTCAGAGTTAGGTATATTTAGTGCCAGGAGATACACTTACAGAACTTGCATGAGAAAAATTCTACCTTCTTTCCTTCTTTGTAAATAGTGTTTACAGAGAACGATTCCTGTGATGATATTCTCACACATACCTTTGTCTTTGCTTCTCTACAGGATGAGAAAGACACTTGGAACAGGTATGTGATGCCTGAAATCAGAGGGAAAAGGATGTGTGCATGTTGGCCTGAATAGAATGTCCCACTGATGAATTCTCTGGTCTCTGCTATTCTAGAAAGTCTGTTTTGAAGTTGGAAAACCCTGAGCTCATCTCTTTGGAGATTCAGACACCAGATAATGTTTCTGATCTTTACCTTGATGTGAAAAAATTATTAAGGAAATATCAAGGTAGGTACAAATTATAATCTCTAAATGCCATAAATAGAAACCAAATCAACCTTCACTAGTTTTAGTACTTGAAGGTGGGCAGGACCACAGGTAGATTGTTTTTTTTCAGTGTTGCTGTCACATTTTTCCCATTAGTGTACTCTGGTGTTTAGACTGGATGTGACATTCTGGTTAGCAGGAACAACAATTCAAATTTTCTTTCTTCTTAATATTTGTGTCAGCCCAAGAAAGTCATTTTTGCTGTTTTCCAATCTGAAAAAATAAATTTTTATCTATTTACACTTCTGTGGGTTGCCATGAAAATGAAGGAACCAATCAGCATAAAGTATTGAAATAGAGACTGATATTATATTTTTAGAGTTAATATTTCAGTAACTCTCATAGCAATGTAAGAAAGGTGAAGCCTTTGGACTATAATGCCAATAATGGTTTAAGGTCTACCCCACAAAGGTTAGAATGATACCAAAAGCCAAATATTAAACAATTGTACATACTGAGGTTTCTTTAGCTTGATTTTTCTATGTAGTGGCTATATTCCTAAATGATCTTATCCGCACTTACAAGATTCAAAGAATGTTCTGAATACTAATGGCTTTTTCATGACTCATTTGACTTATGTCGAATCTTTTGGTTGGCTGCAAACTAGTCACATGCCACATATAGTATAAAGTTATTATTTTTTATTTTCTCATTTCTCTTTACAATTTCACAATGCTACAGCCAAGGTTTTTTCACTGCACTATGCTCTCATTTGGAATCCAAACTAGTGAATATTCTTCCTCATTATTACTAGAATATGTCAATACCCATTTGAAAGCTTACAGCCCTTGCTTTTTTTTCTAGCTATAAGGTATGGTTAGATTTAGGGAAGACATCTCTAAGCTTTGCAAACAAGGGACACATAAGGAACAGGTCATTTCATCAAAGTGAGTTTTGGAAAGTCTGTCTAGTGCAAGTTAGCTCAGAATATGGAGTCAGATATAATGAAATATAATCCAAGCCATTCAATTTGTCATACTGGTATCCATTTTCAGATTTTTATTTTTTAGACTTTATTGATTGATTTATTGGTTTCTGGGCCACACCCAATGGCACTCAGGAGTTACTCCTGGTTCTGCACTCAGAAATTGCCCCTGGAAATCTGGGGGACCATATGAGATGCCAGGAATCGAACCAAGTCCATCCCGGGTTGGCCACCTGCTATGCAAACACCCTACTCCTGTGCTATCTTTCAGGCCATCATTTTTCAGATTCTATGGCCATGCAAATGTAGTTATGAATAAAGTTTTGACAATCAAGTGGGAAGATTTAAAAAATTCAGCTTTGATATACTTTGGCTACAGTTATCAAACCTAAAGTGGAGGCTATATAGACTTTTGTAAATTTCCTACTGCAAGCGGAGCCCTAGGCTCCAAAACAAGGATCTGGTGAGACAAGGGTCTGGAAGCAAATGTTGATGCAGGAAATAAACCACACAGTGAAAAGGTACAAGAATTGGCTCAGGAAATCCAGCACTCGATCAAGGAATCCCATGATACAAGCCTTCTGCTCCTTAGAAGGAAAGCAATTTAGTAGAGGAAGACCAAAGAATGACTTCCTCAGACCCTGCTTTCATTCACAAGAACCAGGCCACACCCTAGTGTGAGAGAGGAATACTAAGTAGGTAATAATCCAATAATCTCAACACCAGATCACTCCCTAGGGTGGAGAATGAATATTGATTAGGGTGGGACCAGTAATACAACACCCTACATTGAATATTTCAGACAAATGTGCTTCCATAGACAAGTCTGAGGGTCAACAAATCATTTTAATTATATGCTCTGTTTTGTTTTTCATACATAAAAATATGTTATAAATTATAATCCTCACTGGGCCTCAGAATTTCAGTTTTGTGTTTTTGTTAGTGTTTGGGGGGAATTTTTCACCCATACTGGGTCTCTAGAGCTAACCCTGGTGGTGCTGGGTCAGCCATGCCATACCAGGGAAGAAATCCTGGGTCTGTAACCCCTAGAGTAAGTGGTCCACCAGCAAGTAGGACTGAGATCCCACTCAAGGACAGTTTTCTCAGTCAATGACCAGAAGCTACTTAGTAGTGGTGATACTGAGCCCCTGGTTCAGATTCACAGAGTTCTTAAAAACTGACTAATTAAAAAAAAACTGACTAATTAGTGCCCTCCTTAAGTATTTAAAAATTCAACGCATGGTCATTAGTCCAGTCCATGTAAATGCAAAGAAAACATAACAGTTAAGCACTTGAAACTGTGATTCATTCATTTTCCCCATCACATTGACCTTTGCATCACAAAGAGTTCTAGGCACACATGAATTTCACTCCACATGAACTCTACAAACTCCACTCAGTTAAGGCCTGGACAAAGACAAAGCCATAGCTCGAGTCAGGAACCTGGGACTTAGCATTCCCCATAATTCCAGAAGGAAGGGTTTTGAAAAGGACAGTAATCATGCAATTTTGCTAGCTTACTGTTAACACTCTCTGAGTGACCAGCTGGCAGTGATGATGATAATGAAGACATTGTCAGTGTTATCAATATTTGCTCAATAATTGTCTCAAAGCACTAAGTAAACATTTGCTTCTTCAACTCTACCCAACATTTCTTCCAACTGAAAAGGTCATTTCTAAATTTTTTTGTTTGTTTATTTTGGCCACTCCCGGTGACACTCGGGGGTTACTCCTGGCTATGCCACAGAAATTGCTCCTTGCTTGGGGGACCATGTGGTACGTCGGGGATTGAACCGTGGTCTATCTTAGGTCAGCGAGTGCAAGGCAAATGCCCTACTACTGTGCCACTGCTCTGGACCCATAATTTCTAATTTATTTTTAAGAAACTTCCATTCACGGAGGCTGGAGAGATAGCATGGAGGTAAGGCATTTGCCTTGCAATGCAGAAGGTCAGTGGTTCGAATCCCAGCATCCCATATGGTCCTCTGAGTCTGCAGGAGCGATTTCTGAGCATAGAGCAGGAGTAACCCCAGAGCGATGCTGGGTGTGACCCAAAAACAACAACAACAACAACAACAACAACAAAAAGGGAACTTCCATTCAGAAATTGACTCATATCTAGCAAGAAGCAAAGAATCTTTCACTTAAAATTGAGATTACCAAATTATTAAATGATGGAGAGAGAGAGAGAGAGAGAGAGAGAGAGAGAGAGAGAGAGAGAGAGAGAGAGAGAGAGAGAGAGAGAAAAGAAATGGGTTAGAGTTTACTGGAAGAACCTGGGCAACTTTGGTGGTGGCAAAGATGTATTAATTTATTCATCAAAATCATGACATTTAACTACATTAACTACTGTAATCATGTTTTTAAAAAACACTATAGAAGGGGCCGGGTGGTGGCGCTAAAGGTAAGGTGCCTGCCTTGCCTGCGCTAGCCTTGGACGGACCGCGGTTCGATCCCCCGGTGTCCCATATGGTCCCCCAAGCCAGGAGCAACTTCTGAGCACATAGCCAGGAGTAACCCCTGAGTGTCACCGGGTGTGGCCCAAAAACCAAAAAAAAAAAACTATAGAAAAAGAAAAAAAGGAAAAGTTCTTCCCATAGAGACAGTAGGGAAATGAAGGACATTGGTGGAGAGAAGTGGACATTGGTGAAGGGATTGGTGTTAGAACATTGGATACCTAAGCTTCAATCATTAATAACTTCGTAACTTTAAAATTTATGGTTACTCAATTAAAAAAACTTAGAACAAGGAAACAAAAAACAAATTTAAGAGAAAGAGGAGAAAGAAAAGAAGTATAAATTTATTTTTATTAAATGTGACTCTTTTTTCTTTGGTTTTTTTTTTTTTTTTTCTGTTTTCGGGTCACACCCGTTTGATGCTCAGGGGTTACTCCTGGCTAAGCGCTCAGAAATTGCCCCTGGCTTGGGGGGACCATATGGGATGCAGAGGGATCGAACCTTCCTTGGCTAGTGCATGCAAGACAGACACCTTACCTCTAGCGCCACCTCACCGGCCCCTAAATGTGACTCTTCTGGTGATTCGTTATTGTTTGGTTTGCAGTCAACGTGACTCTGGATGAAGACACAGCCCATGGCTGCCTAATCCTCTCTGAGAATCTGAGAACTGTGAACCATCAAGATCCCCAGAAGAAACTCGATAATCCTAGGAGATTTATGGAGATCCCTTGTGTCCTGGGCTCTGAGTGCTTCACCTCAGGAAGACATTATTTTGAAGTGAATGTGGGAAAAGCATTTATGTGGGATTTAGGAGTTTGTTTGGAAAACGTATGCAGGAACATTAAGGATAGGCCAGACCCTGAAAATGGATTCTGGTCCATCAGACTGAGCAAGTGGAACGGTTATGAAGCCCTTACCTTGCCCTTAACACCCCTCATTGTGAGGGAGCCCCTCCGTACTGTGGGGGTTTTCCTAGACTTTGAAGCAGGACTAGTCTCTTTTTACAACACGGAAACCAGCTCCCACATTTTCACCTTCCCTAAGGCTTCCTTCTCTGAGGGTCTTAGGCCCTATTTCTGGGTTCATTTCAATTGTCCTTTGTTCCTTCCTCCTCCAGATGAGTAAGGAAAGTAACAAAGTCTATCTTTGATTTATTCTGCTTAGAGAATTTTAGTTAAACTCTATCAAGGCAGAAATTTGGCCTATACTCTTACTGTTCTTCCTAATGGTTAGGACTCTATAGAGCTAATATATCTGCATATATATATATATATATATATATATATATATATATATATATATATATACACACTAGTGAATAGATATGAAAATGCTACAAATACCGCAGCAGTTAATTTTGGTCTTGGGGGAAGAAAAATAATAATGATGATGATGATCATATATTGTCCATTTCTTCTTTCGATGTGGGTTTGTATCTATGTCAAGATTTCAGGTCTGACCACTCTGGAGTTTCTCATTTCTCCTTTGTTTGGTATTATGTGAACTTATGTGGTGGTGAGAGGAAGGAGAGAAGAGGATGTGGGAAATATCTATCTAGGCGATTGAAGACCAGAAAATCCAAATGTCAATCATTTCTTTAGCCACTAAACTGAGTCACATTCTGGAAAAAAGACAACAGTAAATTAATAATACTGGACTTGGAATTGTGCCTTGGACTTTATCACTAAAATGTAAGAAAAAAAAAGAGTTGCAAATGGTTTACAAGAAACTTCAAATGGAGAGAAGAGAAAGTTGAATTTTATTAAAAACCTACATATAGAAAAGAAAACAAAATGTTATTTTCAGGGCTGTTGTGAGTACCAATCACAAAATATTTGAGATTCAAAAAAATAATGACTGTTACCATTTTTTTTCCTTTTTTTTCTTTCTTTCTTTTTTTTTTTTTGTTCTGTTTTGTTTTGTTTTGTTTTGGGGTCACACCCGGCAGAACTCAGGGTGTGCTCAGATATTGCACCTGTCAGGCTCAGGGGACCATATGGGATGCTGGGATTCCAACCACCGACCTTCTGATTGCAAGGCAAATGCCTTACTTCCGTGCTATCTCTCCAGCCCCACCATTTTGTTTTCTTAAGAGGATCCAATGGGCCTGACTGATAGAAATTTATTTTAAAAAGAACAGTCCAGAGGTTGAGATGATGGTTCAAGATGGCAATTCATGCAGAGTTCCGAGTTCAAGAACTGACTTTCCTGGCCTCTGAATGCTGCATGCTGTCACCCAACATCCCTAGCACTTCTTGACATATCAGAGTCTCATCTCTAGACCAGAACATTAAACTGTCACACACAGTTCTCTGAGTATCACTAGTATCACTGGAACTGGACCACCTGGATTTCTGAGCATTGCTTGGTAACCCCCACCCTTAGGGATTCAATATCAAACCTAAATTTTCTTACCTAAGTGAGTTAAGAAAAGCAAAAATGGGACCAGAGAAATAGCATAGTGGTAGGGTGTTTGCCTTGCACATGGCTGACCCAGGATGAACCTGGGTTTGACCACGGCATCCCATATGGTCTCCCAAGCCAGGAGCAATTTCTGAGCACATAGCCAGGAGCAACCCCTGAGCGTCACCTGGTGTGGCCAAAAAAGAAAGAAAGAAAGAAAGAAAGAAAGAAAGAAAGAAAGAAAGAAAGAAAGAAAGAAAGAAAGAAAGAAAGAAAGAAAGAAAGAAAGAAAGAAAGGAAGGAAGGAAGGAAGGAAGGAAGGAAGGAAGGAAGGAAGGAAGGAAGGAAGGAAGGAAGGAAGGAAGGAAGGAAGGAAGGAAGGAAGGAAGGAAGAAAGGAAGAAAGAAAGAAAGAAAGAAAGAAAGAAGAAAGAAAGAAAGAAAGAAAGAAAGAAAGAAAGAAAGAAAGAAAGAAAGAAAGAAAGAAAGAAAGAAAGAAAGAAAAAGAAAGATAGATGTAGGCTTGGCTAAACCATAGGCAATATGAAGGAAGACAAAAATTCAATTCCAGTGACCAGGGATATGAAACCAAGCACATGATAAGCATGTTCAAGTCCTTGACTCTCACTTCCACATAATGTGACTCTATGAGAATCAATAAGAATGACCTGTATGGGGCCGGGCGGTGGCGCTGGAGGTAAGGTGCCTGCCTTGCCTGCGCTAGCCTAGGACGGACCGCGGTTCGATCCCCCGGCGTCCCATATGGTCCCCCAAGAAGCCAGGAGCAACTTCTGAGCGCATAGCCAGGAGTAACCCCTGAGCATCACAGGGTGTGGCCCAAAAACCACACACAAAAAAAAGAATGACCTGTAGCCCTCAAACTGCAGGGCTTGAGTATTGAGTTGTCAGACCTATAGTAGCAGACAGAACAAGGATGATGGTGTATCTTACTTTTAAAAAAAATCACCAAATTTTAATGCTCTAATAATTTATTGATAAGCAATTATATTTTCCTATGTAAATTAAATGATAATTTATATTCCATAAAATTAATATGGAAAATATAGTTTGACATGGAAATATTATGACACCATCTCTCTAAGGACAAGATAAATGATGCAAAGTAGTTATTCTTGAACCTTTGATGCATGGTTGCCCCTTCATATCTCACCTGAGGAAGTTAAAGAAGTGGTGAGAATAGAGACTGAAGCGATAGCATGGAGGTAGGGTGTTTGCCTTGCATGCAGAAGGATTAAACTCCCAAATATAAATAATTATTTCTACTGTGTTAATAAGTCACTTTTGCTGTATAGACCATAGACCAGGTATTTTCATGTTATAAAATTTTCTCACACCTTAAAAAATTAATTAAAAAGTTACCATTTGGGCTGAAATGGTGGCACAGAGCATAGGGCATCTGCCTTTCGTGTGCTAGCCTAGGATGGACCTCTGTTCAATCCTTGGGGTCCCATATGGTCCCCCAAGCCAAGGGCAATTTCTGAGCGCATAACCAGGAGTAACTCCTGAGCGTCACCAGGTGTGACCCCCAAAAAAGTTACTATTCCCTATTTCCTTTAAAATATAGTGAATTTAGTGAAAAATATAGTGAAATATAGAGAAATTCCTTTTTCTCTTCTGACACTTCTCAGCAGAGCTTCTTTTTGGATCTCCTGGCATTTGCAATCTTCTTGCCTTTGGGCTACTTGAGGTTGGCTAGAGTCACTTCTTTAATCCATGTTGTGATTTTACTTTATTTATTTATGTTTTGTATTTATTTATTGTATTTATTTTGCATTTATTTATTTGTATTTATTTTGTATTTATTTATTTATTTTGATTTTTGGGTCACAACCGGCAGCGCTCAAGGGTTACTCCTGGCCCTATGCTCAGAAATCGCTCCTGGCAGGCTCAGAAGACCATATGGAATGCTGGGATTTGAATCACCGACTTGACCTTCTGCATGCAAAGCAAACACCTTACCTTCAGCCCTTTAATTTTAATTTTAATTGAAGAATATTTTATACCATGCCATTAGGATACAACTTCATACATACAATGCTCTAATGCCCCATTCCTCCCCCGCCCTTCCATTTGTAGTAAGTTTCATACTAACAATCAGTTCTCCAGATCTGTTGCCTTGGGGTGACTTCTCATTTTCCTCCTCTATCAGGGACAGATTGATTATTCATTAGGCAGTAAGAAGCCCTCGGGGAATGGGGAGCAGAATTGCAGTAGCTCTCCTGGAACATATGAACCGTTGAAGTCATTAATGAGTCTGCTTTACTGAAGTTATAGGATACAAGAAAGTGAAGTGAAGAGGAGCATAACGCATGCAACTTCCCTCTCCTTTTCTGAATTCTGGGGTAATACTACAGGACTGTACTTCTAGTCTATTAATAAGCACCCCAAAAGGGAGTACTTTGAAGCTGAGCTTAGTGCCTCAATGACTAGAAAGAGAAATAAAGAGGTGCCAGAGTGGTGGCACAGTGGTAGGGCATTTGCCTTGCACGCAGCTGACCCAGGACAGAGAGCGGTTTGATCCCCCAATTTGATTCCCCAGTATCCCATACATCCCCCAAGCCAGGAGCGATTTCTGAGCACATAGCCAGGAATAACCCCTTAGTGTCACCAGGTGTGGCCCAAAATCAAAAAAAAAAAAAAAAAAAAAAGAAAAGGAAAAAGAAAGAAAAAAAGAAACAAGCCCTAAACAGGGATTAGACCCTGAGCATGGCCAGCTGTGGACTCAAAACAATACCAGAATGTTTCGCACTGTAGATACTATATATGAAACTTCTTTTGAATATATAGACAAGGGGATGAACATGCTTTGAATTATGGAAACTGAAAAAACTCTCCAGTCTTTTTGCTTTAGCCCAGACTGTTGGGCAGATTTTGGCACAAATGCATATGAAGGCCTCATTCACGGTGACCTCACAACTTCAAACATGCTCCTGAAACCCCCCCCCTGGACCAGCTGAAGATTACACTCATCAACTTCAGGCTGAGCATTGTTTCAGCACTTTTGGAGGACAATGGGGTTGACCTTTATGTGCTGGAGAAAGCCTTCCTCAGCACCCATCCGAACACCGAGACTGTGTTTGAAGCCTTTCTGAAGAGTCATTCTGCTGCTTCCAAAAAGGCCAACCCTGTGCTAAAAATATTAGATTATAATTAATTATTAATATTAAAATATTAGACACGCACCTCCAAGGAAGAAAGAGGTCCATGGTTGGGTAGGAGAATGAGTGTGACAGCCACACGCTTTGAAGGCCTGTATTAGCCAGTGGATTTCAAGGAATGACCTGCAAGAGAGATCTGACCTCAATAAAGGTGGCACAATGTTTTCAGAGCTGTCTGATCATACCTGAATAGCACATCATCTGTGTGAGTAGTTCCCATGTCCTTGCCTTGTATATAGACATGTTATAGGCAGGAGTTATGATTAAAATCGACCTGGGACAAAAAATAAATTAAAATTAAAAATTAAAAAAAGAAAAGACCTGGGACAGTCTACAGGACAGTGACCTGCATTTAAAACACGGACTCATCTAACGAGGACTCGCTTCAGTTCTACTCTGGGGACCAGGACACAATTTCAGTTGGAACAATATGTAGCCTGCATTTTGGGGTGGGGGGGGAGATTCTCACTGCTGAATCTAAAGTCTAGTTCTCCTGAAACTAATAGAATGGGATACACCCTGCATATAAAAGAAAGTAAAGCACCAGAGAGATGGTGCCAAGGACTGGAATACAGGCTTTTTGTGTCAGAGACCCGGGTTCAATTCTGGTCTCTCCAGTACCTCACGGAGAAACCCATAAACATCACACAGGGATTAGATCCTGAACATGGCCAACTGTGGACTCAAAACAATACCAGAATGTTTCACACTGTAGACACTATATATGAAACTTCTTTTGAATATATAGACAAGGGGATGAACATGCTTTGAAGATTATGGGGGAGAAAAAGTTGACAAAGGTTGCTTTAAGGCCAGTTTTTCCTAAAATGATAAAAGCAAACTCAGCTTACATTATTTTTATTACTCTAACTTTTTGTAACCAAATTTACTGATTGATATTAAGTTGTATATGTGTAAACAAATAATATGCCCCAGGCAAGTTGTTTTTTTTATTAATTTTTTTATTTTTAATTAAGAGAACAAAGATGCAAAGAAAGAGGACAAGGTAAAGTTACAGTGGAAGGACAATCACCCATAAACAGAATTCTCAGTAGTCCTATTGCTGATATCTTAACTTTAAACTTTCAGCCAAAGAACATTAAAAAAAAAAATAAAACAGAACCTATGTACAATTGCTTTGTCCCTCAAGCCCCCAGATTGTAGTACATAATATTTCTTAGCAGCACACAAAGCTATCTAAAGACATAACACTTATGTAACTCCTTAAGGCAAGTTGTTTTAATACTCAGGCAGGAAGTAGATGTAATAAGAGGAGTTCTGACTAAGGTTTGATAAGGTTTGGCTCAAGGAAAATAAAAGAAATAAAGAGAGAAGAGATAGCACAAAGGAAAATTTGGTCCCAGGTACCCCATAAGGTCTCTCCTAACCCACCAGGAGTGATCCCTGATTGCAGACTTAGGCATAACCCCTGAACAACACTCCCTGTCATGTGTAGTGTGGTCCAAAAATAAGAAAGAAGGAAAGAAAGAAAGAAGAAAAGAAAGAAAGAGAGAAAGAAAGAAAGAAAGAGAGAGAGAAAGAAAGAAAGAGACAAAAGAAAGAAAAAGAAAGAAGGAAGGAAGGAGGGAAGGAAGGAAGAATGAATGAGGAAGGAAGAAAGGAAGGAAGAGAGAAAGGAAGAAAGAGAAAGAAAGAGAGAAAGGAAGAAAGAGAAAAGAAAGAAGGAAGGAAGGGAGGGAAGGAAGGAAGAAAGAAAGAAGAAAGAACGAATGAATGAGGAAGGAAGGAAGAGAGAAAGAGAAAGAAAGAAAGAAGGAAGGATCCTGGAATCTGCATATCTTACATTGAAGTCAGGATGTGGAGCATCCTCTCCTTTCACCTCACAATCAAAGGGCAATGCAGGGAGCCCTGTCCTGTAAGCAGGCCGTTGTTGTTGTTAAGTCTTCTCAGTGTTAAGGGAAGTCTCTTTTGAGCAGGTCGAAGTCTGAGCAGTGTAGGTCTTCCGTGGTAGAGGACTGCTTCCAGGTGATGTTATAGACCAGCCTGGATGTTTCGTGGATGGCTTTCCTGGTTCAGGGGAGAATGGAATATGCCCTTTCTTCTGAGGTCTGTGCCAGGTCGTTATGTCAATGTTCAGGGTGTAAGGTCCCTTTGCACTACAAGATTTGTGTGTTCCAATCTCTATTAGATAGGATCTTATTTGTATTTATACTATTTTCCCATTTTAATGTGCCTATGCAAATAAGAAGCAATGCCACATGGTGTTATTGGCACATATGGGGGCCATAAGAACAATTACAATGATTCCCAAGACATGGTTCAATCATAAGCATTAAACTGGGGGACTCTTCCACCAAAATTCCTTGTTAAACAGCTCAAAAAGAGAAGATAAAAAGTGGTTAGAATCATCACTGTATAAGACAACATTTAGTAAGAATTATAGCTGTCAGAGAAAAAACACAAAATATTCTAAAGAAATACGTGTCCATTTTATGTATCTTGAAACAGTTTGGGGTTGTCACACACAATGCACAGCTTTGGACTGTGATTAGGATTGTACACTAATGAAGTTAAAAAGAGTAAACTAGGTTAGTGATGTTTGAGAGGGGATTAGAGAGTTAAGGAGTAAAAAAGAGCTTTAATACAGAAACATGATACCAACAACAGAGACTGTGTGAAAAATAAAAGTGTGTTGGCACTGCAGACAATGTATTGGATTGGACGATCTAGCTTGCCTGGAGCCTAGACTTCGTCTTGTGCCAGGAAACTTCAGGGGTCTGGTCTCTTTGTACTTAGGCCAACGTTATTTCTTTTCATGTCCCTCATATTTTGGTGGGCCTATGCAAACAACAATTGCCACTCTAACACCATTTTTACTGTGCTCCTTTGACTCTAATCCTTAAAAAGAACTCACTTAAAATTTGAGGTTAACTTAAGCTAATATGCATGTATATGGAAATGTAAGAAAATACTATGCCTGTAATGTTTAAGGAGTTACATAAGTTTTATGGCTTTAGATTGCCTTGTGTACTGTTAAGAAATATTATAATGGGTTACAATCTGGGGACTTGAGGGACAAAGTAATTGTACATGGATTCTGTCTTATTTATCTTAATGTTCTTTGGCTGAAATTTCAAAGTTAAGATATCAGCAAGGGGACTTCTGAGAATTATGTTATGGGTGATTGTCCTTCCACTGTAACTTTACCTTGTCCTCTTTCTTTGCACCCTTGTTCTCATAATTAAAAATAAAAATTAAAAAAAAAAAGAAAGAAGGAAGGAAGGAAGGAAGGAAGAAGGAAGGAAGGAAGGAAGGAAGGAAGGAAGGAAGGAAGGAAGGAAGAAAGGAAGAAGGAAACGAAGGAAGGAAGGAAGGAAGGAAAAGAAAGAAAGAAAGAAAGAAAGAAAGAAAGAAGAAAGAAAGAGAGAAAGAAAGAAAGAAAGAAAGAAAGAAAGAAAGAAAGAAAGAAAGAAAGAAAGAAAGAAAGAAAGAAAGAAAGAAAGACGGCCCGGAGAAATAGCACAGCGGCGTTTGCCTTGCAAGCAGCCAATCCAGGACCAAAGGTGGTTGATTCGAATCCCAGTGTCCCATATGGTCCCCCGTGCCTGCCAGGAGCTATTTCTGAGCAGACAGCCAGGAGTAACCCCTGAGCACCGCCGGGTGTGGCCAAAAAAAAAAGAAAAGAAAAGAAAAGGAAGAAAGAAAGAGAGAGAAAGAGAGAGAGAAAGAGAGAAAGAGAAAGAAAGAGAGAGAGAAAGGAAGGAAGGAAGGAAAGAAAGAAAGAAAGAAAGAAAGAAAGAAAGAAAGAAAGAAAGAAAGAAAGAAAGAAAGAAAGAAAGAAAGAAAGAAAGAAAGAAAGAAAGAAAGAAGGAAGGAAGGAAGGAAGGAAGGAAGGAAGGAAGGAAGGAAAGAAAGAAAGAAGAAAGAAAGAAAGAAAGAAAGAAAGAAAGAAAGAAAGAAAGAAAGAAAGAAAGAAAGAAAGAAAGAAAGAAAGAAAGAAAGAAAGAAAGAAAGAAAAAGGAAAGAAAGAAAGAAAGAGAGAGAGAGAAAGAAAGAAAGAAGAAAGAAAGAAAGAAAGAAAGAAAGAAAGAAAGAAAGAAAGAAAGAAAGAGAAAGAAAGAAAGAAAGAAAGAAAGAAAGAAAAAGAAAGAAAGAAAGAAAGAAAGAAAGAAAGAAAGAAAGAAAGAAAGAAAGAAAGAAAGAAAGAAAGAAAGAAAGAAAGAAAAAGAAAAAGAAAGAGACGGGCCGGCGCCGGCGAGGTAAGGTGTCTGCCTTACAAGCGCTAGCCAAGGAAGGACCAAGGAAGGACCATGGTTCAATCCCCTGGCATCCCATATGGTCCCCCCCCAAGCCAGGGGCAATTTCTGAGCACTTAGCCAGGAGTAACCCCTGAACATCAAGCTGCTATGGCCCGAAAAAAAAAATAAATAAGATAAATAAAAAGAAAGAAAGAGAAACTAACTTGTTTTTGTTTTTCATTTTTGAGCCACACCTGGTGACAGTCAGATTAAGAAATCACTCCTGGCTTGGGGATTTATATGGGATACATATTGGATGCTGGAGGGTGGGGGGATCGAACTGCGGTCTGTCCTAGGCTAGTGCAAGTGCAAGGCAGATGCCTTACCGCTTGCACCACTGCTCCAGCCCCCAAAAACGAACTTTTAAGCTCCTTTTAACTGGCCTCACAGCCTGGCTCACCTAACTCCTTTCTGACAACACTCCTTGCTGGGCCATTCCTGGCTCCTGAGGGGTAGGGGGTGGGGGGTCCTGGATGCTGTTTGTGCAGAAGGACAGTAAGGAGGAAGGAGGAAGGAGACAGAGCAGAGGCATAGAGGATGAGGAATGATATGAGCCAATGTTCTCTTGACCATGAATTCCAATCCCATTCCCCATGTACCCTATTTAAAACAATAAGGGAGGGGCTAAAGCAATAGCACAGCTGGAAGGTGTTTGCCTTGCATGCAGTAACCTGGTTCGATCTCAGCATCCCATACATTGCCCTGAGTCTATCAGGAGTGCTTTCTGAAATTAGAGCCAGGATTAATCCCTGAGCATCACTAGGTGTGCACCCCAAACAAACAAACAAACAGAGCAAAACAAAACAGCAGGGGACCTCGAAGAGAAAAGAGAAAGTAGAACCTGAAGATTTCGTCTTCTGGAATTTTTGGTAAATGTGGAAAGATGTCAGATTCAGATGAGTGTGTGAGCTAAGCTTGCTAAGGTTTCCTGACTTCTGCTCAGCACTATGATCATAAGACAGTTATTACTTAACCTTTCTGTATTGCTGCTCTTCCTGCTGTATCTTCTTCTTCAGAATAAGCATAGTAGCAATTTATGGCTTCCTCCAATCACACAGTAATCTGACACCCCACAGTTGTTTCACTTTTGAGTTGAATCTGGACTTTAGAATTTCTCCAACTCCAAGGATGACCAGCCTCGGAGCAGCTTGCCAATGATATGTAAGTATAAGCTGAAATTTTGGTAGTGAAGAATTCCAGGCCCAGGGGTTCCTGGTGGAAGGGCTTAGGAGAGTGTTGAGTGGAAGGAATCACTTCCAGCACTAAAAATGCTCAGTACTAAGCTTGTTTACTCGCTGGCTGTTGCTCTTTCTCTCTCTTTTTTTTTTTTCCCCCCACTTTCTCTGGCCTCCATGACCCATACCAGCAAATTCAGGAATTGCGGGAAGAGAAGAACCAAGACAGCCACGCAGACTAGATTTGACAAGACTCCTGGGTAAATATAGTTGCCAAATTTATTAGAAGTTGATGAATTTTCTCAGAAGAAATTTCCTAGGACTCAAGACACTGGTCCAAATAATTAGAGGAAAATTGTGTTTTTAGTACATTGACTTTCATGCCTGCTTTTATATTGTAGTATTGTTATTTGAAAGAAAAAGTAGCTTCTAATCTTTCATCTGGCTTCTACTTCCCCTCATGAAGATCTCCCAGAATGGGGAAGCAGGGCCATTACCAGATTTCTGTTAGGGTCAGGAGTCGAAACAGTAGACCACATAACTGAAGTAAAGTTGGACAAAACTTTAATCTATCTGCCAACAGCCCCCAAACTGACCAGTCAGGGTCATCTCTAGAAGGAGATGAATCCTGCCCAAAGTCATAAAGACGGTTATGTAAGGAAGGGATATAGGGATATAGCTTTTTGATCTTTAAAATAATCAGCTGTTGTCAAGGTATATCTAGGACATACCTAGTATGTCCAGGTAGCTTGGGACAGTGTTAATGGAATAGGCTTGAGAAACCTAGCATGTGGCTTACACCATGGGGTCCTTACAAAATGGCGTCCCTTCTTGTTCAAAACCTAAAAGAAGCTTGCCCTGTGGCCTTGACAAAATGGTGTCTCTCCTTGTTCAGAATTCAGGATCCCACACTTCCCAAAGCAGTTTCAATTCTTGGCAAGGAAAAAGAGTTCTGTGTTTCGGGTTCTCTTTCTCTCTGCCAGGTCTGTACGGATGGTTCCAGCGGATCTATTCCTCAGTATCCCACTGATACTGGCTTTCTTCTTCTGCTTCTGCCTTCCATAATCATGCCTGGTTTCTAGTCAACTTGAGTTTTTCTGAGCTACCACCTAGCCTGGAAGAGGAATGGCCACAACACTGACTCCAAAGCTCTCCTTCTAGAATCCTCTTTCTTTTCCCAGTTTTCTTTCCCTTACGTTAGAGAGCATGACTGGAAGGAAATAGAGCTCCGCATTTGCCTGTTGATTTTTATTATCTTAATGGTGGAATGTTGACTTGTATTTCTTATAATTTGGGCTGGGAGTGGGCTAGTGAAACTATGTACGCATGAATGTTTCAGTACAGTCAGATATGCCTAACTCCAGGAACCCTTCACACATTCCATAGTTGTTTAAGTGCTACTGCCAGATACACAGAAATAATATGAGTACCTGTGATTCTTGATGCTCAGAGAGTGAGAAAAGATTTAACGAGGGGCCCGGAGAGATAGCACAGTGGCGTTTGCCTTGCAAGCAGCCGATCCAGGACCAAAGGTGGTTGGTTCGAATCCCGGTGTCCCATATGGTCCCCTGTGCCTGCCAGGAGCTATTTCTGAACAGACAGCCAGGAGTAACCCCTGAGCACTGCCAGGTGTGGCCCAAAAACCAAAAAAAAAAAAAAGATTTAACGTATATTTGGTGAATTCCTTTTATTGCTGCTACTTCTGTGAGAAAATCTGTCTAGTGTCTTGTGGGGAGCTGAGGCCTAGTAAGTCTCTAGCAGATGCCTGAAGCCCAACAGTCTCCAGCAGTCTCTCAAGAGGCCTGAACAAGGATGCAGCCTGCCTTTACTAAGGTCAATCCAAAGGGCTACGTGAGGCATTGTGACAAGCCGAAGGGAACACTGAGGCCAGTAACCTTGAGAGAAAAACATATTTTAGACAGGGCATATTCTAGACACATCCAAGCCAAAGGGAACACTGACCCAGTAGCCTTGAGAAAAAAGCATATTTTAGACATCCAGTGGGTTGGGAGAAGCAGTATTTGTTATCTATGTAGCCAGGTGCTAGGGGGAGTTATGTTAAGGGATCATTGCTTATTATATAGCTAGATGACTTGAGGAATCTTAGGGAAAAAACTTATGCTGTTATCTGTGTAACCACAAGCTTTGAGAAGTAGCTCAAACAAACTATTTTGCTCTATACTTTTTTTAATGCTCTTTGTTTGCCCCCCCCCCGCCGTGAATGATATATAATGATTTGCCCTCTTTTCAATAAACAGATGCTAGCTGATTCTCACTAGTTTTCCCATTTTCTTTGTCTGTGTGTGTTCTTTGCTTGTATGTTCTAAACCCATATTCCCTCCGAGAAATTAAGCCACGTTTGTGGTTTCCCTGCAGAGGCAAGGGAGCCCACAGTTTCTCTATTGCTCTTACCTAGTGGTCATAAAATGTTTTAGCAGAGAATGTTCTACTTCAGGCTGTCATATAATAATTACCTCAGGCACAAATTGAACAAGACAGAACTTTAACATTCTTTTTTATGAATCTTCATTAAACAACTACCAAAACTACCTTTTCCTCAATGCAAATATGTCTTCTTCATTTTCTCAAGTCTAATCTTTTTTCTTTTTTTTTTTTTTTATAAATTATCTTCCTTTAAACACCGTGATTACAAATATAATTGTAGTTGTATGATTACAGTCATGTAAAGAACACCCCCCTTCACCAGTGCAGGATTCCCACCACCAATTTCCCAGATCTTTCTACTCCCCACCCCACCCTGTACTAGAGAAAGGCTTTTTTCCCCCCTCATTCATTCACATTATTATGATAGTTTTCAGTGTAGTTATTTCTCTAACTGCACTCATCACTCTATGTGGTGAGCTTCATGTCATGAGCTGCACCTACTGAGAAGATAGGGGAAAATAAGGGTTGGGACTGAGGCAGTAAAATATTAGAAATGAGATTTGTAGGGCAGTATCAAGGTCACAATACAAGATGGATGTTATGGATATATAAAATATATGCATACAATACTATCAATAGAAAAACAAGGAGAAAAAAATTCCAGTGACTGTCCCAACATAAACCAGTACTAAAACGGCCCGCCCGCCTCCCAAAGTGCATTTCCATTAGTGTAGGGAGAGGTAAGGGGGAAGCCTGAGGACCACTAAGAGTCTACCTAAACCCACTTCTGGCCATCTGAGCTGGAACCTAGGGAAGGCCTGGAGTCAGGGGAAAAAGACAAGAACGGCTGGGGGCCTGCCAAGCCTCCCAGCACTCCCCAGGCCAGGGAGGTCTCCGGTATGGGGCCTCCCCAAACCTCATACCTGGCAAGAGCTGGTCTCCAGAATTAAGGAGAAACCAGAAGCCAGATGTCTGCCCGCCCTCCTCCCCATGCACCTCCCCCCTGGAGTACGGAGGGAGAGGGGAAGCCTGAGGACTACTAAGAGTCCACCTGAACATACTTCTGACCACATACTTCAGGCACCCAGGTAGGGCCTGGAGTCCAGGGGGGAAAGAGGGGATAGGCTATAGGGCCTGCCAAACCTCCCAGCACTCCCCAGACTAGGGAGAAAGGCTCCGGCATGGGGTCTCCCCAAACCCCGTGCCCGGCAACACTTGCATAAGCTCAGTTTTTCTGATCTGTTAGTTCAGTGTGAAAATTTCTAATTTCAGTTGACAAATCTTCTTGATGCTTAATTTTGCTCCAGTCAAGTCTACCAATGCTTTTTTTTGAGCTCCCTGAACATTTTCCATAATTCTACTCTAAACTTCTTATTTGAGAGGATACCTATTTGTTTCTTACTTTTTAGATTATTAGAGGACCCATCTCGATTTCTGTAAATATATGGGTGTACTGCAAAATTACTCCATTGGCAAGGCTGTAGATTGCTTCTTAAAATGTGCAGAAGTGGAATTCAGGGGTTACAAGATAAGCCTTTTGGCGTGGGTCCTGGAGAGATTATAGTCCTTGGAGTCTAGGCAGGCTCAGCAGAAAAGAGGCAGAGAGCATGGCCACTGTGCTTTATAAGTCTCTGGGTACCCAATCACACGGCAGGAATTGGCCCCACGTGTGTTGGGTGGGGACATCTTATCGGGTGTGGGTCCTGAAGAGGTTATAGTCCTTGGAATCTAGGCAGGCTCAGCAGAAAAGAGTCTAATCTTTTTTCTACCTCAGAAAGACTTGTGACCTGTGGAGACATAGAAGCACAGGTGAGGTACAGGTGAGTTGCTTTATCTCTGCCTCCAGATTTAACAGTTGAGTATTTAGGAAGAGCCATGGGTTCAGGTACAACTGTTGAAACCCTGATGAAGGAAGTCAACTGCTCAATCTGCCTGGAGCTGATGACTGATCCTGTAATCATTGACTGTGGGCATAGCTACTGCTGCTCTTGCATTGTGGGCATATTTGAAAAGGAGCCATCTGAGACATCCTCTTCAGGGACATGTTACTGTCCCCAATGCCGGGAACCATTTGATATGGAGACCATTCGGCCCAACAAGATGCTGAAAAATATCACTGAAATCATCAGGGACATGGAAAATGACTGGTTGTGTGAAGAACACAAAGAGAAACTCCAACTGTTCTGTGAAGATGATGGGAAGCTCCTCTGCTGGCGCTGTGAGCGAACGCCACAGCACAAAGGGCATGTCACGACTCCAGTGGAAGAAGCATATAAAGGCTACGAGGTGAGTGTGTGGTGTCCTGAGATCTGAGACTGCTGTGTTGTTCTACTTTTTATAGCAACTATCTAGGTAATGAAATAGCATTATTTTACTTTCTTGCACATTTTTGTTTCAGAAGGAATTTCTTTCTCTTCAAAGTTGTACACAACTAACACAAAAGTCCTGAAATATTTCCCTATCTATCCGTTGGCTCCCCTTTACCTTTTGTACTCCTTGTATCTATACCACAGACAATCTGCCAAGAGTGATAGTTATTCTTCTTTTCCAAGTTGGATAGCTCTCATTTCTCTTTCTTGTCTTATTGCTCTAGCAGGGACCTATAATTGTAATGACCACATACAATTTTATCTTGATTTTAGCAGAAAAATAATTTTCTTTTTCTTTCTTTCTTTTTTTTTTTTTTGGTTTTTGGGCCACACCTGGTGACGTTCAGGGGTTATTTCTGACTATGCGCTCAGAAGTCGCTCCCAGCTTGGGGGACCTTATAGGACACCGGGGGATCAAACTGTGGTCCGTCCTAGGCTAGCGCTGGCAAGGCAGACACCTTACCTCTAGCGCCACCATGCCGGCCCCAGAAAAATCATTTTCTATAAAAGAGATTGTTTGCTCTTATTATGCTATTAATGATTTTTCTATGCTTAGATATTTTAATTCTATACTGGTTGAATTTAATATCTCTGATTAGTCCATGTTAAATGTTTGCAAATGCCTTTTCTGTACATATCACTTTTGTTGTGTAGGTTTTATTTTTATTTTATTGATGTAATGAATCGTATGTATTTATTTTCATTTGTTGAACCATCCTTTCTTTTCAAGATGAAACAGATCAGGATATGAGCTATGGTCTTTTGTGTGCAGCTGACCTAGTTCAATCCCCAGCACCCCATGTGCCCTGAGCCTCACCAAGAGTGATCCCTGAGAACAGAGCCAGGAGTAAGCTGGGAGCACCACTGTGTGGCACAAAAATGAAAATAAAGAAGAGGAAAGAGAGATAGATTAATCGAGCTACATAAAAGAGGTTCAAAGGACTAAAATAAATGGTTATAAAGGATGAATTTAAGAAAAGCTATGATCTAATCTTAATCTTCTCACTTGAAAGAATGTATGAAGGCTGCCCAATGCAATAATGAAGTGACCATTATCCTACTGTTCCATTACTTTAATGTTCTCCTACATTTCATTAATATGTTGTCCTTTTAGATAAATTATTAAACAACTTCCCACAAGTTACTTTGTTTAAAGCAGAATTGAGGGTAAGAAATATTACCAATCTTACAGGAATCTTATTATCATTAGCTCCCAATGATATAAAATATATCCTTACATCAACAGCACTTAGCATATATTCTATTTTTGTTTTTGCTTTTGTTTCTGGGTCACATCCAGCAGTGCTCAGGGGTTATTTATGGCTCTACACTCAGAAATTGCTCCTGGCAGGCTCGGGGGACCATATAGGATGCTGGAATTTGAACCACCGTTCTTCTGCATGCAAGGCAAATGCCCTTTCTCCATGCTATTTCTTTGGCCCCAGCGTGTATTCTATTAGCATGAAAAAAATTTAACAAATACTCAATGTTTGAGTAGTTTCAGGGTCCAGATTCTCACTGGATACTTTTATTAATTCAATCTTTCATATAGGTAAAGCTCAAAGAAATGGCAAAAAAAATTGAAGGATATGAAGACCAATATAAGAATCAAAGTGTACTCCTACAAGAGCAAATAACTGAGTGGGAGGTAAGATTTTGAGTTTATTAAGCTAAGACAATTGCCATCCTAGAGCTTAGTCTCAGGAGATGATTGGGTCAAAGCATAATGATGAGTTGTTATTTTGCTAAAATAGACCAAAATAGTGAAAATATCAAGAAAGAAAGTATAATTTGTTTTTAACTTCAAAGTTTTCTACATTTATGATAATTTGTCTCTAAATATACAGTGCTTTGAAGGAAATTGGTTAGGATTTCCACTATCACAGCTAGAAGAATTAGTGTGCTTCCTTACCTGATATGATTCTTTTTTTATTGTGACTGAAGTTCATTACACAGAATTATTTACGATACATAGTGACAATGAATGAAGAGCTTTCCCACCACCAATGTTGTCCTCCCTCCACTCTTGTTCCCAGCTTGTCTCCTACATATCCCTCCTTTACCCCCCAGAATCCTAATGTAACTGGTCTTCACCTTACAGCTTGTTATAGGTTGGGTATCTATTCTGGTTGGTGTTCCAGTCTGGTCATTTTTTATTTACACTACTTGTTCATATGACTGATCCTGGTATCACTCTTTTCCCCCCCTCAATTTATGAGGCTGAATGATTCAAGTTATGCTATTCTGTTGGAGATAAAAAGGTTAAGGAACAGAGAAGAAAAACTTGGTATCAACTACTAAAATAGCTGATATGATTCTTATATATCTTGGTTTAACTTTCTATAAACCCTCCTTTCTTTGCATATCATTATCTTGGTGTCATATCCTAAAGGCCTTCAAGTATTTTCCTGTTTTGATGCCTCAAGCTCATCATCATAATGCATTTATGGACAGTCTTATGATGGAATCTATAAGTCTGCATAAGCGAAACTTGAACTCCTAAAAGACAGACTTTATCTCTCATTTCTGGGATCTAGGAAACTTTCAAGATCTTGATTATATATATACAAAAAGATATAGAATAACATTATCAATACAATAGCTGTTTCTGATTATAACTTCATCATAAATTAAACTCTGCATAAAATGATGAAGTTCTTGTGGAAATTGTGATTTTTGTTCCTCCAAATTGAACCTGAGTCAAACAACATAAATCATTTGGTTTTTTATCAGTCTTAATCATAAAGATGATTGAGTGCATTGAGATTTGGTGAATTAATATGTTTAGAAACTATGATCAGGGCCCGGAGAGATAGCACAGCGGTGTTTGCCTTGCAAGCAGCCGATCCAGGACCAAAGGTGGTTGGTTCAAATCCCGGTGTCCCATATGGTCCCCCGTGCCTGCCAGGAGCTATTTCTGAGCAGACAGCCAGGAGTATCCCCTGAGCACCGTCGGGTGTGACCCCAAAAGCCAAAAACCAAAAAAAAAAAAAAAAAAGAAACTATGATCAAAGCCTTTCTGATTAGACTTTTTGCTCATAATCATAGAATTGTTTACCAGGGTAGTGGTTTGAAGCTGCTAATCACAAATTTTCAGTTTAAGATATTTCCTTTACTGTCAGTTATAGTTTTATGCTAGAATGAAACTCTTTAAAATATTTGGGGGGGCTTTCCTTTGGGAAAGCAGGGGTCACACCCAGCGGTGCTCAGGGATTACTCCTGTCTCTGCTCTCAGAAATCACTCCTGGCAGGCACAAGGGAGGGGGGTGCATATGGGATGCAGGGATTCGAACCACTGTTTGTCCTGAATCGATTGTGTGTGAGCAAATGCCCCACTGCTGTGCTATCTCTTCAGCCCCTAAAATGTCTTTATATCTATATCTTTTTTTGGGGAGGGTCAAACCTGTTTGATGCTCAGGGGTTATTTCTGGCTAAGCGCTCAGAAATTGCCCCTGGCTTGCGGGGACCATATGGGACACTGGGGGATTGAACCTTGGTCCTTCCTTGGCTAGCGCTTGCAAGGCAGACACCTTACCTCTAGCACCACCTCTCTGGCCCAATATATCTATATCTTTTTAAATGTATTTAATCTTGGTAATTGACAATGTATTACCTTGTACATTTATATTCTTAAATTAACACCCTTGTCTTTCATTTTTGACTGGAGAATTTTAAGTCAAATTCTTGGTTCTTGACTAAAGGATTTTAAAGCAGTGACTGTTTCCAATAGGGATAATCACTTCTTTGTTTTAGGGTCTGCTTCTCAGACATCTGCTTCTCTAAATCAAGGAACTCTGGACATTATTCCAGCTAAAATGACGCATCAAGACATAATGTCACACCAAACAACTTTTCTTGTGGGAATGAGGGAACAGCACATGATTTTAAAATAATTTATCAATTTATGACAAATTTTCAAGTGGTGTTAACATTTTCAAATTATTTCATAAAATTTGACAATATTTACCTATATAATTTTTTATCATACCAAGTGAAAATTCTTTCTATAATTAATAATTCCTCATTTCTTCCTCATCTCCATTTCTGGTATATATTATTTTATTCTTTGTCTCTATGAGTCTGATACATTATCTTGTATAAATAAAATCATTAAAGGACATCATAGAGGGGCCGGAAAGATAGCATGGAGGTAGGGCATTTGCCTTGCATGCAGAAGGATGGTGGTTCAAATTCCGGCATCCCATATGGTCCCCTGAGCCTGCCAGGAGTGATTTCTGAACATAGAGCCAGGAGTAACCCCTGAGTGCTGCTGGGTGTAACCAAAACAAACAAACAAACAAACAAACAAACAAGCAAACAAAAAAAGGACATCATAGATTAATATTCTTTTCTTTCTCAATTATACTCTTTCACATGCAAAAGTTTTATAGTTTGAAGAAATAGTGCAGTGGGTACTTTTGCCTTGCATGTGGGCAATTCAGGTTAATCCCCAGTACTACAATGAGTAACATCAAGCAAAAGTGACCCCTGAGGAGTAACTCCCAGCAAACCTAGGAATAAACCCTGAGCACAGCTAGATGTGACCCAAATAAAGAAAAAATGGAGGTGTCTTACAGAACTTAGAAATTAATCCATACTGCCATATGTATCTAACTATCCATCCTTACTAGTGTTGAATATGTCTTTGCATTGTAACTATTCATATTATACTGCTTTTTCATCCATCCATGAAATTTTAGTGTGCCCACTCTTTGAACACACTTTTCTTATTCAAGGAGAAGATAAAAAACCAGAAACAAAAAATCCACTCTGACTTTCAGAAATATCATGACTTCCTATACGAAGAAGAAAAGTCTTATCTTGAGAGACTAAAATTAGAAAAAGAGAAAATTCTGGGGAAACTGCAGGACAACAAATCCAAATTAGAAAAGCAGAGACAAGAATTAAAGAAACACATACAGGAACTGGAGAAGAAATGTCAGCGCTCGGTGCATTATTTATTGCAGGTAAGGTTGTGCAATGCGAGGAAAGGAAGGTCTGTGTCTGCTCCAGAGGTACCCATCAAAGAGAATCGTGAAGAATATGAAAAACATGGGACCCAGAGAGATAGCACAGCGGTAAGGAATTTGCCTTGCACCCAACCAACACAGGCCGGATGGCAGTTCAAATCCCTGCATCCCATATGGTCCCCTGAACTTACCAGGGGTGAGCACAGACCCAGGAGTTTCTAAGCGCTGCTGGGTGTGACCCAAAAACCTGCCACACACCAGAGCACGTATTAGTTTAGAACTTTAAGGCAGTGCATCGTTTAGATTTACATATAAATGTGCTGGATGGTGGTTAGTGCAGTTGAGAATACTGAGAAACAATTGAAAACTCCACACAGTCATCACTGGAATATTGGACACAAGGAAACACGGGGTAAATAGCATTGGTTCCCTTCTGTGCCAAATGCACAGAACCCTAACTGCCAAACTCTCCTCTCAAAAACTCTACATGATTGGTGGATTTACTGAGAAATCCAAAATGAGTAATAACCTCTTAATTGATTGGCTTCTGAAGTCACATTCTCTTACATTTTTTTGGTTCTATTTCTACTAGAAGGCAGTATTGGGAATCCATACCCACTTGAATTCAGAACCTTCTCCTAGCTATATATTTGGGAATCACTCCTGGCAGTGCTCAGGAGACTTTAGAGTGGGGCTAGAGATCAAACCAGCTACCTGCAAGGCACCTTCATTCCCGTACTCTCTTGAGTCCAGCTCCAGGAGTTCCTCAAGCGACATGAAGAATCCATGCCTTTAGAATAAAAGCCTGAAGCCTGTTCTAGTTCTTACAAAAGATCTGGAGTTTAAACCATAAGATTAAAAAGACACATGCAAGGCCAGAGAGATAGCATGGAGGCAGGGCATTCGCCTTGCATGCAGGAGGATGGTGGTTCGAATCCCGGCATCCCATATGGTTCCCTGAGCCTGCCAGGAGTGATTTCTGAGCATAGAGACAGGAGTAACCTCTGAGCGCTGCTGGGTGTGACCCCCAAAACAAAAACAAACAAACAAAAAACCTAAAAAGACACATGCTTTCCATACTACCATGGAGTTCTAGATATTTGGTTTGGGGGCTACACCTGCCAGTGTTCAGAGGATCACATGAGGTGTTAAGGATCAAATCCAGTTGACTGTGAGTAAGACTAGTGTCCTTCCCACTGTATTATCACTGTGGCACCACCAATGGTGCCATTTATTCCCACTCCTTGTTGATATATCTCAGGAACTCTGCATGGATTAGTAGTAAAAACACTTATATGGATTTAATATGGACTCATCTGGGGCCAGAGCAATAGCACAGCAGCAGGACACTTGTCTTGCACGAGGCTGACTCAGGTTGGACCTGGGTTTGATGTTTGGCATCCCACATAGTCCCCCAAGTCAGGAGGGATTTCTGAGTGCATAGCCAGTAGTAATTCATGAGTGTTACCAGGTGTGGCCAAAAAACAAAACAAAACAAAACAAAACAAAAAAGACTCATCTGCTGGAAATTAGGTCTGAGAAAACTAGAGTCAAAGCTTGCTCCCTGTTGACTTCTCATGATTTAGTAGGCCACGTACAGCTTCTCAATGTAAAACCAAATGCTGAGGTCCTGAATAAACTTTGTGGGAATCATTCTGCCTAGGAGTCCATCAGTATGAGGTCATCTACACTTTTTTAGATTGAGTATTGATTTGGGAAAGAATCATATGGCAAGTCCAATGAAACATTAATCTTCCCACACTCACTTTCCTCTTTGTTTCTTTACAGGATGTGAAAGGGACCTTGGCCAGGTAAGTGCCCTGTACATGCAAGGGAGAGGGGGTTGATAGATTGGGATGTGGGCCTAAAGAGACCAGTGGAACATCTCACTAATGAAGTGTCTATTCTTCTTGTTCTAGAAGTTCTGCCATAAAGCTGGAGCTGCCAGAGGCTGTCTCTTTGGAGATTCAGACACTCTGCAATGTCTTTGAGCTTCATTTTGATGCAAACAAATTTTAAAAAGTTGAGCACTAAAAAAACCACCAACATGTAAACATGCCAGAATCCATAAATACTATGGCTGGAAAGGAATTCATCATTATTAAATCTACCACCTGACCCTGGTTAGGTTCACAGACAAAATATTTCATGCTTTTTTGGTGGAGTTCCCATCCATGCTTCCTTTTAGATTGCTCCAATGCTTAGACTGGGATTTACTATCCTGGTTAATATACCATACTGGATGGGGACGGCGAGGTGGCGCTAGATGTAAGGTGTCTGCCTTGCAAGCGCTAGTCAAGGAAGGACTGCAGTTTGATCCTCTGGTGTCCCATATGGTCCCCCCAAGCCAGGGGCAATTTCTGAGCGCTTAGCCAGGAGTAACCCCTGAACATCCAATGGGTGTGGCCGAAAACAAAAACAAAACAAAACAAAACAAAACAAACAAAAAATATATATATACCATACTGGTTATCAATGTGATGTTATAAATTTCTGCTCTCCTGTTTAATAACTGAGTCAACCCAGGGGAAATCTTTTCCTCAGTTTTCTGACACGAAGCATGGATTTGCATCACCTTCTGTGGATTATCATGAAGATTAAATTGATCATTCTTGTTAACTGTTGACAACAGTGTGATACAAAATAGTCACAATTCAGAGTTTAGTAAAAGTAATTCAAAAAATGTGAATAGAGATGGTAAGGTCATTATTTTAAGGCTTGAACCAACTTAGCCTGGCCCATTTAAAATTGCAATGAAAACCCTTATTTTGTCATTTGTTCCTATTGGCTGCTTTACTCTCTCTTGAGTCTTTTAGTTTGTCTTTGATCTTAGTCTTTGATCAATAACTACAAAATTAAAGTTCTGCAAATGCTGAATGTTTTTCTTCATTCTCTCACTTGATTGACTTTGAAAATATTTATGGGTTTAAAATATATCAAGCATTTGAAATTCCATGCACATGTTATACCATATTTTTGGGGGGGGGGCCACACCCGGCGGTGCTCAGGGGTTACTCCTGGCTGTCTGCTCAGAAATAGCTCCTGGCAGGCACGGGGGACCATATGGGACACCGGGATTCGAACCAACCACCTTTGGTCCTGGATCAGCTGCTTGCAAGGCAAACACCGCTGTGCTATCTCTCCGGGCCCTATACCATATTTTTTTGAGAAAAAAATGGGAGGCGTCACTGTTCCCAACTTTAAACTGTGCTATAAAAAAGAAGTCATTAAAAGGGCATGGTATTGGAATAAAGACAAACCCTCAGATTAATGGAATAGACTTGAATATTCAGAGATGTACTCACAGGTTTATGATCAATTAATATTTAATAAAAGAGCAAACAATACAAGTGGACCAAAAAAAGGCTTCTCAACAAGTGGTGCAGGGAAAACTGGTCAACTACATGCAAAAAATGAATTAACTTAGACCTCTCTTTAACACATGCACCTTGATATCACATATAAAATCATGAGATACAAAGAGAAAAACTTAGGCAGAATATTTTATTGTAGTAATAATTAAATTAATATGAGTCTGTAATGTTGGTGGATGGATGGTGAGGCCTTTCTTGGTTGGTCTGGGTGCCTACATCCCCTTCCAGCCTTGAATCTACAGATTCAGGAAAATGGCAAGGAAATGATCCACAGCAGTCAGAAGAAGTCAGGAGATAACCAACTTTATTAATAAGGCCCTAGCCACCATGTGTGGCTTCTATGCTAACCTTTTAAGCAGGTGCCATAAGCAGCCCTGCACCTCAACCTGTTTCTGATCTCTCCATGCTGCCAACTCCTCCCTGTTGCTTCTTCCTGAAATTTTTCTTCACCCGTCAGGCAACCCCTTTCTTACCTTCCATAGACACCTCCCAAATATGGGAGGGTTTGACCAACAGGTAATATTAGCATTTTTCCCTGAGAGGGGGTGACACTTCATAACATTGAAGCTAAAGGCATCTTCAACAAAGAAACTCCTGTTCAAGCAAGTTAAATAAATAAGACTATATTAAACTGAGAAGCTTCAACATTTCAAAGGAAACAATGACTAGGATACAAAGGCTACCTAAGGAATAGGAGAAACTATTCACCCAATACCCATTGGACAAGGTGTTAATATCTACCTATGTTATACAAGGCACTGATAGAACTTTGCAAGAACAAAACATCTAACTGCATCCAAAAATGAAGAGAAGAAATGAACAGATATTTCCTCAAAGAAGTACCAAAGACACATGAAAAAATGTTTCCCAACACTAATCATCGGAGAGATGCAAATCAAAACAACAATGAGATACATCACAGAGACTGGTACACAAGGAACAAGAATAATCAGTGCTGGCATGGATGCAGGGACAAAGGGCCTCTCATTCACTACTGATGGGAATGTAGACTGGTCCAGCTTTTTGGGTAAACAATATGGACATTCCTCTAAAAGCTCAAAATTGAGTTCCAATATGATCTAGTAATACCACTCCTAGGGATATATCTTAGGAACACAAAAATACAATACAAAAATGCCCTCTGCACTCATATATTCATTGCAGTACTATTTACAATAACCAGAATCTGGAGACAATGCAGATGCAGGACAACAGGTGAGTGTCTAAAGAAACTATAATACATCTACATGGAATACTATGCAACCAGTAGGAAAAATGAAGTAATGAAATTTGCTTGGGTGATATGGAGATTATTATTCTGAGCAAAATGAGTCAGAGGGAGATGGATAGACAAAATTATCTCACTCATTTGTGAGACATAAGAAAAATAAAAGGCAGTGTGCTAATAATATCTATAGAAAATAGAGATTAGGGTTAGGATGACCAGTCCAATATAAGAAACTTTCCACAAAGTGGTGAGTGCATTTAGAGTAGAGAAAGGTCTATGATGACAATGGTAGTTAGAATAATAACTCTGAACAAAAACTGTGTGCTGAAAGGGGCTAAGAAACATGTATGGAACCCTTTTTTTAATTAACAATACTACTAACCACAGTCTTGGAGAGAGAAAAGGGAGGGAGGGAGAGAAAGAGAAAGAGAGAGAGAGAGAAAGAGAGAGAGAGAGAGAGAGAGAGAGAGAGAGAGAGAGAGAGAGAGAGAGAGAGAGAGAGAGAGAAGCAAAACACCAGCCCCAGAAAGTTGGCAGTGGGTGGGGTGGGAGGTAAATGGGAGACATTGGTAGCAGGAAAGATACACTGGTGAATAGGAGTGTATATTCTTTTTTTTTTTTTCTTTTTTGGTTTTTGGGCCACACCTGGCAGTGCTCAGGGGTTACTCCTGGCTGTCTGCTCAGAAATAGCTCCTGGCAGGCACGGGGGACCATATGGGACACCGGGATTCGATTCGAACCAACCACCTTTGGTCCTGGATCAGCTGCTTGCAAGGCAAACACCGCTGTGCTATCTCTCCGGGCCCGGAAGGCAATCTTTTTACCTATGAAACTTTTTATATGAGTTTTAGAGCTAGCTGGTCCAACTCCACAAAAATTCCTCTAAGAATTGAAATTATATTGGAGAATTAGGAATGCCATCAATCAGGAAGTCTTAAAAGCTTTTGATGTGCAAAGGTAAATTGTTGAGTATATTCTAGATTGTGTGGCTACTACAAAAATGCAAATTAGAGGAGCCTGAGCTATAGTGCAGCTGTAGGGAGTTTGCCTTGCACTCCTCTGACACAGGAAGAACCTGGGTTCAATTCCTGGCATCCCATATGGTCCCCCAAGCCAGGAGTGATTTCTGAGCACATACCCTTAGGAGTAAACACTAATTGTCACTGAGTGTGCCCCCCCCCAAAAATGCAAAAAATGAACGAGATATGGTATCCACTAGTCATTACTGATTTGAGGGAAAGCTATTGATTTTTTTTACAGGGTAATCTTGAAACCAGAAAAGATTTTTCTATCATGTTAATATTTGTTCCATAGTTTGTCATTTTCTATAAGGAAAACTTCTTGCCTTTTATGATAATAGTTGCATAGGTATTATAGTATACCTAATGATTCCAGTATGGATAAACCTATTCCTCTGCACTATGATCTAGGAAATTCAAGTTCATTATTATGATTATCAGCTAAGATTTTTTTCATCAGCAACTTTGTTCAGAAAATGATGGCTTCGGGCCCGGAGAGATAGCACAGCAGCATTTGCCTCGCAAGCAGCCGATCCAGGACCAAAGGGGCTGGTTCGAATCCCGGTGTCCCATATGGTCCCCCGTGCCTGCCAGGAGCTATTTCTGAGTAGACAACCAGGAGTAACCCCTGAGCACCGCCGGGTGTGACCCAAAAAACAAAAACCAAAAAAAAAAAAAAAAAAAAAAAAAAAGAAAGAAAGAAAAAGAAAATGATGGCTTAAAAATTTTTTTTGAATGATACATCACTTTTTCCTCCAAAATATTTTCTGATTTCTTTCTGTGCATGAAAATGACAGGTTATCTGCAATTATAAATGAAGATATAAACATAAGGATTTTATTAATATGAAAACATAAATAAGCTAAAATGAGAATGCTTCTTCCTTAAAAACAATAGCGACAATAACAAAACAACAACAAAAGAAATCAAAAAACTGTGCACTGATTCTGATTATAAAATCCCTAAGGAAGAAATAAATGAACAACCAAGTGACAGGTTTTGTTATTGTTGTTAGAGCTATAATATTTCAAGATCTGATCAACAAATTACTTCATCTGCAACATGGCACTTTGCAGAATTGAAAACTAAAGGGCTATGCTTCTTTCCAGAGAGTTTATCAACTGTTACCTTTTCTGCTAAGTTCAGTGTCATTTTTTCCTGAAAAAAATGCTGGCTCTCGGCACGGACGGGCAGCTGGCAGGCCTCCCCATGTGCCAGCGGCCTTTTGGTCCGGCCTAGGGTCAGGGGGGGCCCGGACCTGGGTCACCCGACCCCCCTCTCCCCCATTTCTCCGGATCTCCAGGTGGGTTCCTGGAAGGAGTTGATGGGGCACCCTAGGTTTTCCCCACTCCCAGGCCAGGCCCGGACACTGGCCTAGGGTTGGGCTTAGGGGGTGGAATTTGATCTGGTGGGTGGCTGATTGCTGCTCAACTATACTCAGGCTGTCACTGGAAATTTCATACCAGTCTACATTTCGCAAACCGCGCGAACATTTGCTCCTCCCAACCATCAGTACCCCAGATTTACCCTTCTTAACTTTAGTAACACATAGTTTTAATCTCTGACCTAAGACATACAGTAGTTCTTACAAATCCCAGAACTATTTAGAATGACACTAATTGAACACATATTGAACACATATATCTTTTGAATATTTTATGGGTATTTTCTTTAACTGATGTAACTTTCTATATATTTTTCTACCATGATGTTTCTATCCACTTTTCATCTTGTCTTTTCTTTGTAAGCTGTATAGTAAGGATTGTTGTTGGAACTGTCCCTCAGTTTGATGCCTATGATTGAACTATGTCATGGAAATTGCTGGTCTTGTTCCTATTGCCTCCAGATGCACCAATAACACTTCATGGCATTGATCCTTCTTTGCATAGACACATTAAAATGGGAAAACACCATACATATAGATAAGTTCTTATCTAATAAATCTCAGTACAATGTACCTTACACCCTGAACATTGATATAATGACCTGGCACAGGCCTCAGAAGAATGGGCATCCTCCATTCATGCCGGAACTAGGCAAGCTATCTACGAAACATCCAAGGTCTTTTATAGCAACAGCTGGAAGCAGTCCTCTACCAGGAAAGACACTACCAAGGGTCTGACATCGACCCCCTAAAAAGGGACTTCCGTTTACACTGAGAAGACTTGACAACATCAATGACCTGCTCTACAGGACATGGTTCTCTCTAGTGCCACTTAATTGTGAGGTGAAACGAGAGCATGCTCTGCACCATCCTGACTGCAATATGGGATATGCAGACTCCAGGATCTTTAATACAGAAGCATGATACCAACAACAGAGACTATGTGAGGAATGAAGGTGTATTGCCACTATAGACGATGACTTGAATTGGACAAACTAGTTTGCCTGGAGCCTAGAGTCAGTCCTGTGCCAGGAAACTTCAGGGGTAGGGTCTCCTTGTATTTAGACCATAATTTGTCTTTCCATGTCCCTTATGTTTTGGTGGGCCTATGCAAACAAATGCCACTTTAATACCGTTTTTTACTAAGTTCCCTTGACGCTAATCCTTAAGAAAAATAACCCACTAAAACTTTTGAGGTTAACTTAAACTAGTAAGCATGTGCATGGAACTAGAGAAATGTACTTTGCCCTCAATGTTTAAGGAGTTACATAAGTCTAATGTCTTTAGATTATATTGTGTGCTGCTAAGAAATAGTATGTACTACAACTGGGGATTTGAGGGACAAAGTAATCGTATTGTACATGGGTTTAGTTTTGTTTTTCTTAATGTTCTTTGGCTGAAAGTTCAAGGCTGGGATATCATCGATGGGAATACCGTGAATTTTGTTTATGGGTGATTGGGCTTCCACTGTAACTTTACCCTGTCCTCTTTGTTTGCATCTTTGTTGTCATAATTAAAATAAAAAAAAAATGCTGGCCCTTTGTTACCAGTGTTTTCCCCAAACATTAGAGAAGTAGAAGCCACAGGCTCTTGTTCTTTCTTCTCTGTTTGTCCCCCACATTTTGTCAAGTGGCATGGGAGCAGGATTCATGTTGCCTACAGCAACCCCAACATTGTCTTCCTTTTGGTTTTGGTATTTTCCAGGTAAGAGGCGTCAGTGAGATGCTCTTGGTTTCCAAGGTTCCAAAGCTGCAGTCCTTCTTACTATCAGGAGTCAACATGGGGTTCGCAGTCCTCATCATGAAGCCTGCAGATGAAGATTGAGGCAATTTTCTTTTCTTGCTGACCAACGTTAGAAACCCCAAACTGAAAGGGAGTTCCAGAAGTTTTATTGATTAGAGAAAAGGACGTACAAAATTAAAATTCTCCATTGTCTGACTTTCTTTAGCTTCTTCAAATTTCAAATCCAATAAAAATTCAAATTTAAAATCTTCCTTTAATTTAGAAAATTAAAAGCTTATACTCATGGAGTTTATAGATCCAGAATCTGATGACATACCCAGTTTGATAGGGCCCAGAAGAGTAGGTTGGGGAACCAAATGTGTAGAGTGGAGCTGCTCACTTTGAGGATAAGAAAAATGTAGCAACATCTGCAAAAATAAGAGAGTGACAAATTAATTTTACTTTCCCAAACACAATATAGAACCAACAGACATAAGACTATCTTAGAAAGGTCTATTTGAAGCAATGATCTTTGAGCAATGATGGTGAACATGAGTCAAGCTGGGAACATACTCTGACTAGGTTTTAGAGAATCTACACTGTCAAAAGCCTGCTCAAATGGGCCAGAGTCAGAGAGGAAGTCTATTACAGTAGAACCTTTGAACCTTTACTTGTTGTGATTGGCTCATGGTGGTACATACTAGTTGCAGCACAAGAACGTTCTGTCTTATACAGTGAATATAGGCTTAAACCTATGTTTTAACTGTAAAATTAGGGATCATCTTATACGACCAGTCGTCTTATACGCCAGCAAATACGGTACTTATAAGAGTGCTACGTATTTGTCTGTTATTTCACTTATTTATCTGTTATTTCTTTACTTGTGCAAAGAAAATTGACAGCCAGTTATCTAAGCTTTCATGTAGAGACTACTCTTCATTCAACCCACATACTTTTATTCCCTAAAAATGCTGTCAGGTTAGAGGGATGGTATTTGGGCCATGCTGATGGTGCTCAGGGCTTATTCCTGACTCTGTGCTTAGGGATCACTCCTGGTAGTGTTCAGGGTGCCATGTCGGATGCTGAGGGTTAAACTGAGGTGGTTGGTTGCAAATCAAGTACCTTACTGTTTGTACTCTCTGATTCTACCCTAACTACATTTCTGATTATAATGTTAAATTAATAAATTGCAATACTGTGTTCTCTAGAATATTTAATTAACATTAATCAAAAAGCTAAAAATGAAGAAGTCAAAATAATAATTAACTACTTATTACGACTTTAAGGGGTACATTATAGAGAACACCAATGACTATATAACAGGCTATCAATTGTAAGGACCAGCTTATAATGTGATCAATGAAAGGCAGTGATCCCTGAAAATACCAAAATGATATATGCATGCCAGTTCTACATCCCCATTAATCAGGCAATTAACTTATTGGCTGTTGGGGTGGGGAGAGCTATTAATCCATATAATGTTCAACAGCATTTGCTCTATGTCTCTAATAAATGCACTGAGTATTTTTATAATTACAATAAAGGCTTGGATACTTCACAATCTAAAAAGTTAATGACAGTTCATTTATATAAAAAAATAGGCATTCATTCGTCTAAAGTATATTACTAATCAGCTTTGAAATTTATTTTCTGTTTGTTTGTTTGCAGACCTCATCTAGTGGTGCTCAGGGACTACTCTTCGGGCCTTGGAGAAACCATATAAGGTACCATGGATCAATCTAGGATCATCATATAGGGCATAGCTCAGGGGTAGATCATTTGACTGCAAAGTAGGGCCATCAGTGTTCAAGACAAGCATCTTAATTCTTATACTATCTGATCAGCCCCAGAACCACTCCTGTAATTTCCTTACATAAAGAAGGAGTCTCTAAATCTACTCTGTTAAAATATTAAAATATCTTTTTTTGTTGTTGTTGTTTTTTGGGTCACACCCAGCATCGCTCAGGGGTTACTTCTGGCTCTATGCTCAGAAATCACCCCTGGCAGGCACAGGGGACCATATGGGATACCGGGATTCAAAACACCGTCCTTCTGCATGAAAGGCAAATGCCTTACCTCCATGCTATCTCTCTGGCCCCAAAATATTAAAATATCTTGTTTTCTTCCTGAACAGTCCTTCAATTAAAAAATTGCATGGTTTTTTCAGTTTTTATCCAAACTGACTGTAATGTTGCTTTTATAAAATATGAAATACTTCTACCAGATCTCCAAATAATTTGATATGTAATTCTGTATATTATTTTATCTATATTCACTCCCAATAGAGAACAATATAAGAACTAAACCTGGGTCTGGTGAGCTAGCATAGCAAACTGAAATGCATGCTTTGCAATGTGCATGTTAGATTGATCACCAATATTGCATGATGCGCTGGATTCTACTGGCCCCCAATTCACATAAGAAAATAAATGTGTTAAAATAGCAACACAGCAGTCAGGCAGATACTGTAACAAGACTGAATTTAAATTATGCATTCAGAAGGCCTGGGTTCAATCCCTGGCTCTTATGATACTGTAAAAAGCCCCCCACATACTACCAGATGTGGCCTTACCAATATAATAAAAAAAAAATGCAAGGAACAGCATTAGCAACATCATACCTTTACATGCTGACTGTGTGTCTGGCTTTGATCCTTTACATATTACACATTTGGTACAATCTGCTGTATTCTGCCCTAGACACAGACCCAGCTGCCCTCTGTCTTGTCCAATCCTAGACTGACTCCAGAAGACTCAGAAATGGGGACAATGCTGCAATTTGAAACAGGTTCTGGACTTTCTGAAAAACAATGGCAAAAACTGAAGGACCACATTCTCTAGGAGATTGGCTGAGGTTAGATTCCCACCGAGCTCCCAGACAGGAAAGGCAGTTCTCATTCTCCTGTCTGATTAGGACAGGGGGAACAGTTCCAGTTATAAAGATCTGCAGGAAATAATTCACACAGTGAAGAGGTACAAAAATGGGATCAGAAAATCCAGCGCTCAAGGAAGGAATTCAAATCACTCAAGTTTTCTGTTCCTAAGAAAAAGCACAGCTTAGTGGAAGAAGACCAAAGAATGCGCACCTGCCTTCCTCAGACCCCTGCTTTTATTGACAAGAACCATGTCCCACACTAGGGTGGAAGAAGAATACTAAGGAATAATCCAATATACCATCACCAGATCACACCCTACGGTGGAATACAATTATTGATTAGGGTAGGTTCAGTAACCAACATCTCCCCTTATTTGACTTATAAAAAACAAAATAATTCATACCCCATGATTCAAAGATTATGGCATATACTTTTAAAGATACAGGTTGGCAATATTCTGCACAAGCACAGAAAAGTTTGGAAAAACATAATAAAAGTAAAATTTTTGGCCTAAAAGCAGAGTATCCCTACCCATGAAGCATCTTGCCTTAGTGCCATCGGCAGGCTCCAGGCACAGTAATTTGTCTAACCCTATATTCTTTCTTCAAGGTCCTTGGAAAATTTCTCCTCAAACACAATTGAGCCATTAGGTGACCTTGAGCCTTTCAGCCTCTGTAGGAATGTCCTGTTAGAAGGGGGTCTGTGCCAACCCTCTTCAGGGTTGGGATAGACTTGTATTTCCAGAACTTTTATAGGCATAGAGAGTAAAACAAGACTGTGGCTAGTTGGTGCCGATCCAACTACTGGTTGATTCCTAGAGTAGGTGCAGAGAACCATGCTTGTCCAAAGGATCATGGGTAAATGGCTGATGCCAAGTCAAATATTCAGAGTGGAATGCCCCCTGTAGTTGGAAATTATTGAGTCTTCATCCCTAATGGATAATAACTCCTCTTAATTTCTAATATTTTCCAATTTTAATGTGCTTATGCAAAAGAAACAGTACAATAGTATACTATTGTGGCCTATGGGGAAGATAATAAACCAACAGATCCTATCCTGGTTCTATCAAATGTACAAAAGACTTCATGGGTACCATCTCTACACTTTTCTAAGAGTATCTATTAGCATACCAAAATAAAAAGGGAAAGCATAATATATCATAAATCATATACATGTTAAAGAGATATACAAAGAGGTTTTATATATATATATATATATATCCCCTAAGTCTTTTGAAATAGTCTGAGGAGAGTAGATAAATTCTGGATCCCGAATGAAGTCTGCTGAGAGCTATTTTTTCAGACTCCACAGATCAGGAAATGTCCTAGATCCGAAGATCTTTCAATAGGTGAAACCAGTTGTAAGCAGTAGACTATGGTGAACTGAAGTAGTAGAAAATTGATCACTGAGAACACATAAGCAGCAGCAGTGTGCCCGCCTTCTTCTTTGAGGATGATTTAGAGTTCAAGAACTTGATTAACTTCGACAGCAGCAGCAACCAGAATGATTATAAAGAGCCGAAGACCTCATGTAGTGGTGCTCAGGGACTACTCTTCGGGCCTTTAAGAAACCATATAAGGTGCCATGGATGAAACCAGAATCATCATACAGGGCATAGGTCAGGGATTGATCATTTGACTGTAAAGTAGGATCATCAATGTTCAAGACAAGCATCTTAACCCCTATACTATTTCATCAGCCCATAACCATAATACTTTTACATAATGGAGTCTCTAATCTTTTAAAATATTAAAATATCCTGTTTATTCCTGAACAGTCCTTCATTTCAAAAATTGCATGTGTTGGGCCTGGAGAGATAGCACAGTGGCGTTTGCCTTGCAAGCAGCCGATCCAGCACCAAAGGTGGTTGGTTCAAATCCTGGTGTCCCATATGGTCCCCAGTGCCTGCCAAGAGCTATTTCTGAGGAGACAGTCAGGAGTAACCCCTGAGTACCACCAGGTGTGGCCCAAAAACCAAAAGAAAAAAAAATTGCATGTCTTGGGCTGGAGAGAAAGCATGGAAGTAAGGCATTTGCCTTGCATGCAGAAGGACAGTGGTTTGAATCCCGGCATCCCATATGGTCTCCTGAGCCAGCCAGGAGCGATTTCTGAGCGTAAAGCCAAGAGTAAACACTGAGCGCTGCTGGGTATGACCCAAAACCAAAAAAAAAAAAAAAAAAAAAAAAAAATTGCATGGCTTTTTCAGTTTTTATCCAAATTTTGACTGTAATGTTCCATATATAAAATATAAAATACTTCAACCAGATGTCGAAATTATTTGATATGAAGTTCTATATACTATTGTCTATATACACTCCCAATAGAGAATAATATAAGAACTTAAATCTGGGTCTGGTGAGCTGGCATAGCAAACTGAAATGCATGTTTTGCAATATGAATGTTACATTGATCACCATCATTGAATGATTTGCTGAACTCTGCTGACCCCAATTCAAATAAAAAAATAAATCTGTTAAAACTACAGTGGGGTAAGGCAGATAGTGCAACAAGACTGAGTTTAGGCTACGTATGCAGAAGGGCTGGGTTCAATCCCTGGCTCTTACGATACTGTGAAAAGCCTCCCAAAAACTACGAGATGTGGCCCTAATATACAATGCAAGAAATAGCATTAGAAACATCATACCTTTACATGCTGACTGTGCATTTGGCTTTGGTTCTTCACATGATACACATTTGGAATGATCTGCTTTATTCTGCACTAGACATTTACAGTCCCAGCTGGCCTCTGTCTTGTCCAATCCTAGACTGACTCCAGAAGACTGAGAATTGGGGACAGTGCTGCAACTTGAAACAGGTTCTGGACTTTCTAGGGGAAAAAAAGTAGGCAAAAACAATCAAAACTAAAGACTGTCTAGATGTTCCATTTTAATTAGTAGTTCCAACTAAGACAGAAAATGATAAAAATATCAACTTCACATAAAACCAGCATCAATACATCATATTTCAATTTTTGACTAGTTAGTAATCTGATTACTCGAATATTAGTAAACAATCTCTAGACACCCTAAGATATGCAGCCCTTTTCTGTGTTAACTTAGCATAGCAAAGATAGATAAGCATAGATCATCTTAACTATCTGTTAAGATGCCCTTCTTGTGTTTATTGGTTCTAAATAATAAATGTTGTACATGAAGAACACTAAAGGCTCTGAGTTCAAAAGAGTCCACTCTGACCCCAAGCTTTTCCTCTCTTATGTCTATCTTGTTTGGTTAATCTTCATAGTAGCCCTGCTTCAGGCCCATTTATCACCTTCTTTAGCTTATGACACATTAAATCTATGTTATTGCTGCATCTTCGATGAGTATTACTAGATGATTTAAATTTAGCAACATTATAGCTGTCTAAGAAAGGCAAACAGGTAAAAACCCGTTTTATATGTGTTTTAGAACTAGCTTGTCAACCACCACAAAAACTCCTCTAAAAATTAAAATTATATTGGGGAATTAGGAATATCAACAACCAGGAAATCTTAAATGCCTTTAATGGGCAAAGGTAAATTGTTGAGTATATATTAGATATTGTGGCTACTACAAAATGCATCTGGATAAAAAATATGAGTGAGATATAATATTCAACAAGTCATTGCTGATTTGAGGGAAAGCTATTGGTTTTTTTTTACAGGGTAAAGCAGTGTATAGAAAAATTATTTCTATTATGTTATTATTTGTCTCATAGTTTGTCATTTTCTATGAGGAAAACTTCTTGACTTCTATAATAGTTGCATAGGTGTTATAATATACCTAATGATTCCAGTATAAATAAACCTATTCCTCTGCACTATGATCTAGGAAATTCAAGTTCATTATTAGGGTTATCAGCTAAGTTTTTATTTTTTTTATCAGCAACATTGTTCAGAAAATGATGGCTTACAATTTTTTTGAATGATACATCATTTTTTCCTCCAAAATTTTGTCTGATTTCCTTCTGTGCATAAAAACGACAGGTTATGGGCCAGAGAGATAGCATGTAGGTAGTGAGTTTGCCTTGCATGCAGAAGGAGGGTGGTTCGAATCCCAGCATCCCATATGGTTCCCCGAGCCTGCCAGGAGCATTTCTGAGCATAGAGTCAGGAGTAACCCCTGAGTACTGCCGGTGTGACCCAAAAAACAAACAAACCAAAAAAATGACAGGTCATTTGCAATAATAAATGAAGATATAAACAAAGATTTTATTAAAATGAAAAAGCTAAAGAGAGAATACCTTCCTTAAAAACAATAGCGACAAAAACAACAGAGAAACCAAAAAAAAAAAAAAAAAAAAAAAACTGCTCCAAATCTGATTATAAAATCCCTAAGAAAGAAATTTGAGAACAACCAGGTGTTCTTGTGACAGGTTTTGTTATTATTGTTGTTAAAGCTATAATAGTTCAAGATCTGATCTACAACTTGCTTCATCTAAAACATGGCACTTTGCAGAAGTGAAAACTAAAGGGCTATGCTCCTTTCCAGAGAGTTCTATCAACTCTTACTCTTTCTGCTATGTTCAGAGTTAGGTATTCCTGAACTTGCGAGATTGGTTTAGTTATCAATGGCACCTATTTCATAAAAACGCACCTACTACCTACCAGCTGTAGTGGTGGTTTGACCTTCCAAAGGAAAAATGGGGAGGGCTGGCTGTTCAGATTCTTTCTCAGATAGGTTCTTCAGACTAAAAGTGAAGGGTGACTTGGAAGAACTCTTGTCTTTGGTGGGCTCTGAACTCATGAAGGAAAATGTTGGCTTCTTGTCATCAGTATTTGCCCCAAACATTAGAGAAGCAGAAGCCACAGGCTTTTGCCCCTTCTTCTTGGTGGCATGTGGCTCAGGAGCAGCAACGCCTAACATGGTCTTTGGTATGGTTTTTGGTGTTTTCCAAGTGAAAGGAGCTGGTGAGGTGCTCTTGGTTCCCAGGGTTCCAAAGGTACAGTCCTTCTTACTCTCAGGGGTTGAGGTGAGGTTCCCAGTGCCCAACATGAAGCCTGAAGATGAAGATTGAGGCAATTTCTCTTTCTTTTCTTGCTTCCCGAAGTTAGAAGCTCCAAACTGAAAAGGAGTTTTAGAAAGTCCATTGCTTAAAGATGAAAGAGGCGCAAAGTTAAAATTCTCCTTTGTCTGACTTTCTTTAGCTTCTTCAGATTTAGAATCCAATGGAAATCCTAATTTAACATCTTTCTTTACTTCAGAAAATGAAAAGCTTCCACTCATGGGGTTTATAGACCCAGAGTCTGCTGACACGCCCAGTTTGAAGACTTCTGGTTTTCCAAATTGAAAATTTCCAGTGTTGGATAAAGATGTAGTGATGTCTGCAAAAATAAGAGACTGACAAATTAATGTTACTGTCCCAAACACAGTATAGAAACAACAGACTTATGACTAACTTAGAACTATTTGAAGACTATGAGCAATAATGATAAACATGAATCAAGTTGGGAACATACTCTGGCTAGGTTTTAGAGAGATCACACAGGGGTTAAAGCCAATACGCCTTGCATGTGGTCAACCCTAGTTCTATCCCTGGCACCACATACTTTCCCCCAAGACCTCCAGGAATCATCCCTGAGCACTGAGCTAGGAGTAAGTTCTAAGAACTCCCAGTTTGGTCTCAAAATGGAACAAACCATGAGTTTTGTTTTGTTTTGTTTTTCTTTTTAAACAGAGCTTCCTAGGCAGTGCTGAGGTGCTGTTCTGATTGTATTTTATTATGCCCAGAGAATTAGGTGAGAGGGTTTGGTGAGGGGGTTTGCGAGGGATCAAACCCACAAGGTATGGATGTGATGGCTTGATATAGTTCCCTGGCAACATATGTGTGTGTGTGTGTGTGTGTGTGTGTGTGTTTTGAAGCCATATACTCTCATGGAGGATCATCAGGGACCCAAGTAGGGTCAGTTGTGTGGAAGGCAGGAGTCATTACTAGTTCTATGGATCCCAGCAAAAGTTTTGTTTTCTTTTTCTTTTTTTTTTTTTCAGGCCTGTGTTGAAGTGTATAAGGGGTGCATTTACTGCTCTTCCTCTTCCTATACAGTCAGTGTAAAGAACACAGCCTGTGGTAAGAATTGGGAGGTCTGGGGCTGGGCGGTGGCGCTGGAGGTAAGGCGCCTGCCTTACCTGCGCTAGCCTTGGAAGGACCGTGGTTCGATCCCCCGGCATCCCATATGGTCCCCCAAGCCAGGAGTGACTTCTGAGAGCATAGCCAGAGTAACCCCTGAGTGTCACCGGGTGTGGCCCAAAACAAAAAAAAAAAAAAAAAAAAAAAAAGAATTGGGAGGTCTAACTTTAACACCTGGAAGTTAAACAGCCTCATACTGAATAACCAGTGGGTCTGAGATGAAATCAAGGAGGAAATCAAAGGTTCCTGGAAACAAATGACAATAAAGACACAAACTATCAGAACTTATGGGACACAGCAAAAGCAGTACTGAGAGGAAAATTTATAGCTTTGCAAGCACACATCAGGAAGGAAGAAGGAGCTTACCTGAGTAGCTTAATGACACAGCTAATAGAACTAAAAAGTGCTCAACAAAAGGACCCAAAAACAGGGAGACAGAAGGAAATAACAAAACTGAGAGCAGAAATCAACGAAGTGGAAACTCAAAAACAATCCGAAAGATCAACAAAAGCAGAAGTTGGTTCTTTGAAAAAATAAACAAGATTGATAGACCACTGGCAAAACTAACAAAGAAAGAGAGTGAGAAACTTGATAACTCTTCTTAGGAATGAAAAAGGAGAAATCACTACTGATATGACAGAGATTCAAAGGGTAATCAGAAACTACTTTGAGAAACTCTACGCCACTAAAAATGAGAACCTTGAAGAAATGGATAAATTCTTGGACTCTTATAATCTTCCACGGTTGAAGGAAGAGGATGTTGCATATCTAAACATCCCCATCACTACTGATGAAATTAAAACAGTAATCAAATGTCTGCCGAAAAACAAAAGCCCAGGCCCAGATGGATTCACTAATGAATTCTTTCAAACTTTCCAAGAGGAACTACTACCAATCCTGGCAAGACTCTTTCATGAAATTGAACAAACGGAAACACTTCCAAATAGCTTTTATGAAGCCAACATCACCTTGATACCTAAACCAGACAGAGATGCTATGAAAAAAAAAATACAGACCAATATCTCTGATGAATACAGATGCAAAGATCCTCAACAAAATCCTGGCAAATTGGATTCAATGCCTCATTAAGAAGATCATCCACTATGAACAAGTAGGTTTCATCCCAGGAATGCAAGAATGGTTTAACATCTGTAAATCTATCAACATAATACACAACATCAACAACAAGAAAAATAAAAACCACATGATCATATCAATAGATGCAGAGAAAGCATTTGATAAGGTCCAACACCCATTCTTGATCAAAACTCTCAGCAAGATGGGAATAAAAGGAATCTTTCTCAATATAGTTAAGGCCATCTACCACAAGCCAGTGGCAAATATTATCCTCAATGGAGAAAAACTAAAAGCCTTCCCTCTAAATTCTGGCACAAGACAAGGCTGTCCTCTCTCACCACTCCTATTCAACTTAGCACTGGAAGTACTCGCTATAGCGATTAGGCAAGAAAAAGATATCAAGGGAATCCAGATAGGAAAGGAAGAAGTCAAGCTCTCACTGTTTGCAGATGACATGATACTCTACTTAGAAAACCCTAAAGACGATACCAAAGAGCTTCTAGAAACAATAGACTCACATAGCAAGGTGGCAGGCTACAAAATTAACACACAAAATTCAATGGCCTTTCTATATACCAATAGAAATAAGGAAGAGGGCCGGAGAGATAGCATGGAGGTAAGGCATTTGCCTCTCATGCAGAAGGTCATCGGTTTGAATCCCGGCGTCCCATATGGTCCCCCGTGCTTGCTAAGAGCAACTTCTGAGCATGGAGCCAGGAGTAACTCCTGAGCAACTGCCGGGTGAGACCCAAAAACCAAAAAAAAAAAAAAAAAAAAAAAAAAAAAAAAAAAAAAGAAATAAGGAAGAAAGGGACATTAAGAAAACAACCTGGACCCGGAGAGATAGCACAGCGGCGTTTGCCTTGCAAGCAGCCGATCTAGGACCAAAGGTGTTTGGTTGGAATCCCGGTGTCCCATATGGTTCCCTGTGCCTGCCAGGAGCTATTTCTGAGCAGCCAGCCAGGAGTAAACCCCTGAGCACCGCCGGGTGTGGCCCAAAAACCAAAAAAAAAAAAAAAAGAAAACAACCCCATTCACAATAGTGCCACACAAACTCAAATATATTGGAATCAACTTGACTAAAAATGTGAAGGACCTATACAAAGAAAACTATAAAACTCTGCTCCAAGAAATAAGAGAGGACACACGGAAATGGAAACACATACCCTGCTCGTGGATTGGCAGGATTAACATCATCAAAATGGCGATACTCCCCAAGGCATTATACAGATTTAATGCTATCCCTCTAAAGATACCCATGACATTCTTCAAAGAAGTGGATCAGGCACTTTTGAAATTACTTTTCCAAACTTTAAACTTTACTACAAAGCAATAGTTATCAAAACAGCATGGTATTGGAATAAGGACAGGCCCTCAGATCAGTGGAATAGGCTTGAATACTCAGAAAATGTTCCCCAGACATACAATCACCTAATTTTTGATAAAGGAGCAGGAAATCCTAAATGGAGCATGGAAAGCCTCTTCAACAAGTGGTGTTGGCACAATTGGATAGCCACTTGCAAAAAATTGAACTTAGACCCCCAGCTAACATCATGTATGAAGGTTAAATCCAAATGGATTAAAGACCTCGATATCAGACCCGAAACCATAAGATATATAGAACAACACATAGGCAAAACACTCCAGGACATTGAGACTACAGGCATCTTCAAGGAGGAAACTGCACTCTCCAAGCAAGTGAAAGCAGAGAAGCTTTTATATATATATATTAAGCTGAGAAGCTTCTGCACCTCAAAGAAAATAGTGTCCAGGATACAAGAGTCACCCACTGAGTGGGAGAAACTATTCACCCAATACCCATCAGATAAAGGGCTAATCTCCAAAATATACAAGGCACTGACAGAACTTTACAAGAAAATAACATCTAATCCCATCAAAAAAATGGGGAGAAGAAATGAACAGACACTTTGACAAAGAAGAAATACAAATGGCCAAAAGACACATGAAAAATGCTCTACTTCACTAATCATCAGGGAGATGCAAATCAAAACAACGATGAGATACCACCTCACACCACAGAGAATGGCACACATCACAAAGAATGAGAATAAACAGTGTTGGCGGGGATGTGGAGAGAAAGGAACTCTTATCCACTGCTGGTGGGAATGCCGTCTAGTTCAACCTTTATGGAAAGCGATATGGAGATTCCTCCAAAAACTGGAAATCAAGCTCCCATATGATCCAGCTATACCATTCCTAGGAATATACCCTAGGAACACAAAAATACAATACAAAAATCCCTTCCTTACACCTATATTCATTGCAGCACTATTTACAATAGCCAGACTCTGGAAACAACCAAGATGCCCTTCAACAGATGAGTGGCTAAAGAAACTGTGGTACATATACACAATAGAATATTATGCAGCTGTCAGGAGAGATGAAGTCATGAAATTTTCCTATACATGGATGTACACGGAATCTATTATGCTGAGTGAAATAAGTCAGAGAGAGAGAGAAAAATGCAGAATGGTCTCACTCATCTATGGGTTTTAAGAAAAATGAAAGATATTCTTGCAATAATAATTTTCAGACACAAAAGAGAAAAGAGCTGGAAGTTCCAGCTCACCTCAGGAAGCTCACCACAAAGAGTGAGCTAATAACTGTTCTAATAATGAGAATGTATGAGGGAAATGGAAAGCCTGTCTAGAGTACAGGCGGGGGTAAGGTGGGGAGGAGGGAGACTTGGGACATTGGTGATGGGAATGTTGCACTGGTGATGGGTGGTGTTCTTTACATGACTGAAACCCAAACACAATCATGTATGTAATCAAGGTATTTAAATAAAATATAAAAAATTTTACACAACAAATTTCTTGCTTCTTAGGTCATAATATTATGTTCTGAATCAGAAAGGTCAATTTTAGGCCATGACTGTGACATCATAATCCATGATTCTGAAAAAAGAATGGACATTTTTTTCTAACCTATGTGGCCATGAGCGGTGATTCTGACATCACAATCGTCTTAATATGGTGAAAATTTTTGATAAGTAATTGCTTGCATCTTATGTCATATACCTTGGTTCTAATGCCAGAAATGTCAAGTCAATTCTACGCCAAGAATGAGACATTATAATTCATGATGCTGAATTCAGAATGGACATTTAAAAAAAAAAGAATTGGGAGGTCTTATCTTTTCTTTCCTTTTTTTTAATATATATAAGAAATATATATAAGAATAAATATATTCACCAGTGCAACATTCCCATGACCGATATCCCAAGTGTCCTTCCTCCCCACCACACACCAGCCTGTACTCTAGACAACCAAGATGCCCTTCAACAGATGAATGGCTAAAGAAACTGGGTACATATACATAATGGAATATTATACAGCCATCAGGAGAAATGAAGTCATGATGTACATGGAATCTATTATGCTGAGTGAAATAAGTCAGAGGTACAGAGATAGACACAGAATCTTCTCAATCATCTATAGATTTCAAAAAAAATAAAAGATATTTTTGCAATAATCCTCAGAAATAAAGAGAGGAGGGCTGGAAGGTCTAGCTCATGTCATGAAGCTCACCACAATGAGTCGTGCGTGCAGTTAGAGAAATAACTACACTGAGAACTATCATAACGATGTCAAGGAATGAGGGAAGTGGGAAGCCTGTTTTGAGTACAGGTGGGGGTGGGTGGGTAGGAGGGAGATTTGCGACATTGGTGGTGGGAATGTTGCACCAGTGAAGGCAGGGTGCTCTTTACATGACTGAAACCCAACTATAATCATATTTGTCATCAAGGTGCTTAAATAAAGATAAAAGAAAAAAGAGAGAATGTCCTTTTGATGGAGTTCCTGTATTCTCTCTCTTACTTGCCATCTCTCCCAGAAGACAAACTCTAGACACCCTAAGTATGCTGCCCTTTTCTGTGTTAACTTAGCATAACAAAGATAGATAAGCATAGATCATCTTAACTATCTGTTAAGATACCCTTCTTGTGTTTATTGGTTCTAAATAATAAATGTTGTACATGAAGAATACTAAAGGCTCTCAGTTCACAAGAGTCCACTCTGACCCCAAGCTTTTTCTCTCTTATATCTATCTTGTTTGGTTAATCTTCATAGTAGCCCTGCTTCAGGCCCATTTAGCACCTTCTTTAGCTTATGACACATTAAATCTATCTGTTATTGCTGCATCTTTGATGAGTATTACTAGGTGATTTAAATTTAGCAACTTTATAGCTGTCTAAGAAAGGCAAACAGGTAAAAACCCGTTTTATATGCATTTTAGAACTAGCTTGTCAACCACCACAAACATTCCTCTTCAAAGGAAATAGTGCCCAGGATTCAAGAGCCACCCACTGAGTGGGAGAAACAATTCACCCAATAGCCATCAGATAAGGAGCTAATGTTCAAAATATACCAGGCACTGACAGGACTTTATAAGAAATAAACATCTAACCCCGTCAAAAAATGGAGAGAAGAAATGAACAGACACTTTGTCAAAGAAGAAATACAAATGGCAAAAAGGCACATGAGAAAATACTCCACATCACTAATAGGGAGATGCAAATCAAAACACTATGAGGTACCATATCACACCACAAATAGTGGCACACATCATAAAGAATGGCAATAATCAGTGCTGGCAGGGATGTGGAGAGAAAAAAATTCTTATTCACTGCTGGTAGGAATGCCTTCTAGTCCAACCTTTATGGATAGCAATATGGAGATTCCTCCAAAAACTGGAAATTGAGCTCCCATACATCCAGCTATACCACTCCTAGGGATATACCATAGGAACATAAAAATACAATATAAAAATCCCTTCCTCACACCTATATTTGTTGTAGCACTATTTACAATAGCCAGACTCTGGAAACATCCAAGGTGCCCTTCAACAGATGAATGACTAAAGAAATTGTGGCACATATACACAATGAAATATTAAGTAGCCATCAGGAGAGATGAAGTCATGAAATTTTCCTAGACATGGATGTACATGGAATCTATTATGCTGAGTGAACTAAATCAGAGGGAGAGAGAATAGTCTCACTCATCTATGGGTTTTAAGAAAAATAAAAGACATATTGCAGTAAATTCTCAGAGACAAAAGAGAGGAGAGCTGGAGGGTCCAGCTCACTACAGAAGATCACCAAAGAGGATGAGTGTTGTTAGAGAAATAACTACATTGATAACTATCATAAGAATGTGAATGAACGAGGGAAATAGAAGCCTGTCTAGAGTATAGGCGAAGTGTGGGGTAGGGAGGAGGGAGATCTGTGACATTGGTGATGGGAATCTTGCACTGGTGAAGGGTTGTGTTCTTTGCATGACTGAAACCCAACTACAATCATATTTGTAATCAAGCTGTTTAAATAAAGATATATATGTATATATATACATATATATTATATATTAAAAAAATGAAAGAAACAGTAACAGCAGCAGGAAAGCCATGGCCTATCCCTGGGTGACTGTCATGGAAGAATGTTCAGAGAAACATGTGGCTCTGAGCTTCTGTAGCTGAAGTAAAAACTGAACCTTGGGAAAGGCTTAGAATTGTGGTGATAATAGGGAAAAAAAGAGTAAAACAGATGCTAAGCAAACCCCTTGGATGAAAATCTATTTCCAAAAATAAGATTTCAGCACCTCGGAGAGCGCATCATAAATTCTAACTCAGGCATTTTGTACCTGGACCCTATAAACTTCAACACTGTGACTACTTAAACTATAATAAAAGAATAAAAATGGGGGCCGGAGAAATAGCATGGAGGTAAGGTGTTTGCCTTTCATGTAGAAGGATGTTGTTTCGAATCCCAGCATCCCATATGGTCCCCTGAACCTGCCAGGAGCGATTTCTGAGCTTAGAGCCAGGAGTAACCCCTGAGCTCTGCTGGGTGTGACCCAAAAACCAAATAAATAAATAAATAAATAAATATAAAGAATATGGGGCCGGGTAGGTGGCGCTGGAGGTAAGGTGTCTGCCTTGCAAGCGCTAGCCAAGGAAGGACCGCGGTTCGATCCCCCGGCGTCCCATATGGTCCCCCCAAGCCAGGGGCGATTTCTGAGCACATAGCCAGGAGTAACCCCTGAGCGTCAAACGGGTGTGGCCCAAAAACAAAAACAAAAAAAGAATAAAAATAAAAATAAATCAAAAACGGGCCGGAGAGATAGCATGGAGGTAAGGTGTTTGCCTTTCATGCAGAAGGACGTTGGTTCGAATCCCAGCATCCCATATGGTTGCCCGAGCCTGACAGGAAAGATTTCTGAGTGTGGAACCAGGAATAAGTAACCCCTGAGCACTGCCCGGTGTGACCCAAAAACCAAAAACAAACAAACAAAAAAGAACAAAAATAAATTTAAAAAATTCCTCTAAGAATTAAAATTATATTGGGGAATTAGGAATATCATCAATCAGGAAATTTTAAATGCTTTTGATGTGGCTACTACAAAATGCATCTAGATAAAAAAAATATGAATGAGATATGGTATCACACAAGTTATTGCTGATTTGAGGGAAAGCTATTGTTCTTTTTACAGGGTAAACCAGTGTTCAGAAAAAAATTTTTTTTTCTTTTATTTTTTTTCCCAGGCCACACCCATTTGATGCTCAGGGGTTACTCCTGGCTAAGTGCTCAGAATTTGCTCCTGGCTTGGGGGGACCATATAGGACGTGGGGGGATCGAACTGCGGTCCTTCCTTGGCTAGCGCTTGACCATATAGGACGTGGGGGGATCGAACTGCGGTCCTTCCTTGGCTAGCGCTTGCAAGGCAGACACCTTACCTCTAGCGCCACCTCACCAGCCCTGAAAAATTATTTCTATTATGTTATTATTTGTTCCATAGTTTGTCGTTTTCTATGAGGAAAACTTCTTGCCTTCTATGATAATAGTTACATAGGTATTATAATATACCTAATGATTCCAGTATGGATAAACCTATTCCTCTGAACTATGATCTAGGAAATACAAGTTCATTATTATTATTATCAGCTAACTATTATTATCAGCAACTTTGTTCAGAAAATGATGGCTTTTGGGGCCAGCGCGGGGGTGCTAGAGGTAAGGTGTCTGCCTTGCCAGGGCTAGCCTAGGACAGACTGTGGTTCGATCCCCCGGCACGTCCCCATGCCAGGAGCGACTTCTGAGCGCATAGCCAGGAGTAGAGCCTGAGCGTCACCAGGTGTGGCCCAAAAAACAAAAAACAAAAAAAAAACAACAACAAAACAAAACAAAAAAAAAAAAAAAGAAAAAGAAAAAGAAAAGAAAGAAAATGATGGCTTAACTGGGCCAGAGAGATAGCATGGAGGTATGGCATTTGCCTTGCATGCAGAAAGATGGTGCTTTGAATCCCAGCATCCTATATGGTCTCCAGACCTTGTCAGAAGCAATTTCTGAGCATAGGGCCAGGAGTAACCCCTGGGCACTGCGAGGTGTGATCCAAAAACCAAAAACCAAAAAAAAAAAAAAAATGATGGCTTAAATATTTTTTGAATGATACATTATTTTTCCTCCAGATTTTGTCTGATTTCCTTCTGTGCATAAAAATGACAGGTTATCTGCAATCATAAATGAAGATATAAACAATTTTTTAATAAGAAAACATGAATAAGCTAAAGAGAATGCTTCTTCCTTAAAAACAATAGCGAAAGGCCGAAGAGATAGCATGGAGGTAAGGCTTTTGTCTCGCATGCTAAAGGTCAGTGGTTCAAATCCGGCATCCCATATGGTCCCTTGAAACTGCCAGGAACTATTTCTGAGTGTAGAGCCAGGAGTAACCCCTGAGCGCTACCAGGTGTGACCCAAAAAACAAACAAACAAACAAACAAACAAAAAACAAGAGCAACAACAACAACCAAAAATAAACCGAAAAAACTGAGCACCGAATCTGATTATAAAATTCCTAAGAAAGAAATAAATGGGGCCCGGAGAGATAGCACAGCGGTGTTTGCCTTGCAAGCAGCCGATCCAGGACCAAAGGTGGTTGGTTCGAATCCCGGTGTCTCATATGGTCCCCCGTGCCTGCCAGGAGCTATTTCTGAGCAGACAGCCAGGAGAAACCCCTGAGCAACGCCGGGTGTGGCCCAAAAACCAAAAAAAAAAAAAAAGAAAGAAAGAAACGAGCAACCAGGTGTTCTTGTGACAGGTTTTCTTATTGTTTTTGTTAGAGCTATAATAGTTCAAGATTTAGGGCTGCAGATATAACATTGAGGTACAGCATTTGCATTGCATGCAGAAGGATGGTGGTTTGAATCTCGGCATCCCACATAGTCCCCCCCTGAGCCTACCAGGAGCAATTTCTGAGCGTAGAGCCAGGAGTAACTCCTGAGTGCTGCCGGGTGTGACCCAAAAACCAAAAAAAAATTTGTTCAAGATCTGTTCTACAAATTGCTTCATCTAAAACATGGCACTTTGCAGAAGTGAAAACTAAAGGGCTATGCTCCTTTCCAGAGAGTTCTATCAACTCTTACTCTTTCTGCTATGTTCAGAGTTAGGTATTCCTGAACTTGCGAGATTGGTTTAGTTATCAATGGCACCTATTTCATAAAAACGCACCTACTACCTACCAGCTGTAGTGGTGGTTTGACCTTCCAAAGGAAAAATGGGGAGGGCTGGCTGTTCAGATTCCTTCTCAGATAGGTTGTTCAGATTGAAAGTGAAGAGTGACTTGGAAGAACTCTTGTCTTTGGTGGGCTCTGAACTCATGAAGGAAAATGTTGGCTTCTTGTCACCAGTGTTTGCCCCAAACATTAGAGAAGCAGAAGCCACAGGCTTTTGCCCCTCCTTCTCTGTCCATCCCCCAACAAACTTGGTGGCATTTGGCTCAGGAGCAGCAATGCCTAACATGGTCTTTGGTATGGTTTTTGGTGTTTTCCAAGTGAAAGGAGCTGGTGAGGTGCTCTTGGTTCCCAGGGTTCCAAAGGTACAGTCCTTCTTACTCTCAGGGGTTGAGGTGAGGTTCCCAGTGCCCAACATGAAGCCTGAAGATGAAGATTGAGGCAATTTCTCTTTCTTTTCTTGCTTCCCGAAGTTAGAAGCTCCAAACTGAAAAGGAGTTTTAGAAAGTCCATTGCTTAAAGATGAAAGAGGCGCAAAGTTAAAATTCTCCTTTGTCTGACTTTCTTTAGCTTCTTCAGATTTAGAATCCAATGGAAATCCTAATTTAACATCTTTCTTTACTTCAGAAAATGAAAAGCTTCCACTCATGGGGTTTATAGACCCAGAGTCTGCTGACACGCCCAGTTTGAAGACTTCTGGTTTTCCAAAATTTCCAGTGTTGGATAAAGATGTAGTAATGTCTGCAAAAATAAGAGACTGACAAATTAATGTTACTGTCCCAAACACAGTATAGAACCAACAGACTTATGACTAACTTAGAACTATTTGAAGACTATGAGCAATAATGATAAACATGAATCAAGTTGGGAACATACTCTGGCTAGGTTTTAGAGAGATCACACAGGGGTTAAAGCCAATACGCCTTGCATGTGGTCAACCCTAGTTCTATTCCTGGCACCACATACTTTCCCTCAAGACCTCCAGGAATCATCCCTGAGCACTGAGCTAGGAGTAAGTTCTAAGAACTCTCAGTTTGGTCTCAAAATGGAACAAACCATGAGTTTTGTTTTGTTTTGTTTTTCTTTTTAAACAGAGCTTCCTAGGCAGTGCTGAATGCTGTTCTGATTGTATCATTCCCAAAGGATTAGGTGAGAGGGTTTGGTGTCACCAGAGTTACATTCAATAGAATCAGGGATCAAACTCACAAAGCATGGATGTGATGACTTGATATAGTTCCCTCGCAACATGTGTGTATGTGTGTGTGTGTGTGTGTGTGTGTGTGCGCGCATGCGCACACGCGTGCGTTTGAAGGCCATATACTATTATGGGGGTCACTACAAATCCAAGTAGGGTCAATTGAATCAAAGGCAGGAGTCATTACTATCTCTGTGGATCTTCGCAAAACTTTTGTTTTGTTTTTCAATTAATATGATGGAATAAGGGGCCGGAGAGATAGCACAGTGGCGTTTGCCTTGCAAGCAGCTGATCCAGGACCAAAGGTGGTTGGTTCGAATCCCGGTGTCCCATATGGTCCCCCGTGCCTGCCAGGAGCTATTTCTGAGCAGACAGCCAGGAGTAACCCCTGAGCACTGCCGGGTGTGGCCCAAAAACAAAACAAACAACAACAACAACAAAAATGATGGAATAAGATATATTTTATGGGGTCAGAGTAGTGGCACAAGCAGTAGGGTGTTTGCCTTGCGTACACTGACCTAGGACGGATCGGGGTTTGATCTCGTATTGTCCCATATGTCCTTCAAGCCAGGAGCAATTTCTGAGCACATAGCCAAGAGTAACTCCTGAGTTTCACTGGGTATGGCCCCAAAACCAAAATTAAAAAAACAAAACAAAACAAAACGAAACAAAAAACCAAAGATATATTTTATGAGTAAGAACAATATTTAAATGTAAACAGTATATTGCTATGATCAAAGCCTCGGTTCCATAATGCTTTCTTAATGCTGTATTAACTAAACTAAAATGGAAACTGAAATAACTCACATTAGGACTACTGTAAGAGTGCTAAGTATGTGTGATTTCACTTACCCATGTGTAAAGAAATATGACAGCGAAGTTATCTAAGCTTTCATGAAGTGACTACTCTGTATTCAACCCACATACTTTTAGTCCCTAAAAAACATGCTGGCAGGGAAGGGCGATGTTTTTGGGGCCATTGCAGATGGTGCTCAGGGCTTATTCCCAACTCTGTGCTCAGGGATCACTCCTGGTAGTGTTCAGGGTACCATATGGAGTGATGAGCGCTGAACTGGACTGGTTGGCTGCATACCAAGCAAGTGCCTTACGGCTGTACTCTTTGGTTCCTCCCTAAGTACATTTCTCATTATAATGATGAATCAATAAATGCTATCCTGTGCTTTCTAAAATATTTAAGTGATAATAGTTAAAAAGCTATAAATGAAGATATTAAAACAATAGTTGATTAGTTATTACTACTTCAAGGGGTATTTTAAAGAGAATGGCAATGACAAAATATCAGGCTACAGCTATAATGTGATCATCAGACAATGAGTTAATGTGAACTCTAAGTTAGTGACTCCTGAAAACACTAAAATGATATTTGCAAGCCAGTTCTACATCCCTATTAATCAGACAATTAATTTATTGGCTTTTGGGGGCTGGGGAGCTATTAGTCCAATAAATCTAGACAACATTGGCTCTATGTCTCTGATAAATGCTATTGGTATTTTTGTTGTGTCACACCCACAGTCCTCAGGGGTTACTACTCCTAGCTCAGTTTTCAGCAATTGCTCCTGGCAGGCGCAGGGGACCATATGGGGTGCTGGAATTTGAACCAGTCTGTCCTGGATCAGCTACTGCTGTGTTATCTCCTGGGCCCTATGATGTGTACTTTTTCTTTCTTTTTTCTTTTTTTTTTGGTTTTTGGGCCACACCCGGTGGTGCTCAGGGGTTACTCCTGGCTGTCTGCTCAGAAATAGCTCCTGGCAGGCACGGGGGACCATATGGGACACTGGGATTCGAACCAACCACCTGTGGTTCTAGATCGGCTGCTTGCAGGCAAATGCCACTGTGCTATCTCTCCGGGCCCATGATGTGTACTTTTATAATTACAGAAAAGGCTTGGATACTTCACAATGTAAAAACTTAATGACAGTTCATTTACATAAAAAATAGACATTCAATCATCTAGAGCAGTGGTCCTCAAACTTCCTATGCACACTACATATATCTTATTTTGAGAGCTTGTTTGGAGGTTCTAGCAGGGGAGCGCAGCTACTCGTATACCCTCGACCGAAGAACTGCCCGTCTCTATTCGGGGAAGGCCGTCCTCTTCGACCGAGCGCGCAGCTTCGGGAGGGACGCACATGGAGCGGTGAGGAAGGAAGGGGACACCCGCCTAGCCAGCCAGATCAGCCGAATCAACCCTGGCGATCAATGGGGTGACAGATGTCGCAGCCAGATCGCCCTCACACCCATATATCTTATTTTGAAACGAAGAAACAAAATGGGAAGAAATACAATATGTGGTCTGTGGGCAGTAGTTTGATGATCACTGATCTAAATTATAGTTACTTTTCAGGTTTGAAATTTACTTTTTATTTGTTTGTGGACAACATCTAGTGTTGGTCACAGACTACTATTCAGGCCTTTGAGAAACCATATAAGGTACCATGGATCGAACTAGGATCATCAATGTTCAAGAGAAGCATCTTAAGCCCATTATTATTTCATCAGCCCAAGAAATGGCATGGTAATGCCCTTACATAATGATGGAGTCTCTAAATCTACTCTTTTAAAATATTAAAATAGTTTGTTTATTCCTGAACAGTTCTTCACATCAAAAATTGAATTTTTTTTCAGTTTTTAGCCAAATGTTGACTGTAATTTTGCATAATAAAATATGAAATACTTCAACCAGATCTCCAAGAAATTTAATATGAAGTTCTGTATACTATATTTTATATATATATATATATATATATATATATATATATATATATATATATATATATTATCTATATTCACTCCCTATAAGAGAACAATATTAGAACTAAACCTGGGTCTGGTGAGCTAGCATTTCAAAATAAATAGCATTCTTTGAAAGGTTCATGTTACATTGATCACCAACATTGCATGATGATCAGGGCTCTGATGATCCCATAATCAAATAAGAAAATAAACCTGTTAACATAGCCACAGTGAGGTCAGGCAAATAGTGCAACAAGACTGAGTTTAGGTTATACATGCAGAAGATTTTTGGGTTCACTCGCTGGCTGAATGACGTAAAAAGCTTCCCAAATACTACCAGCATGGTCCTAACAATACAGCTAAAAAAGCAATGCATGGAACAGCATTAGCAACATCATACCTTTACGTGTTGACTTTGCTCCATAACATGCTACACATTTGGTACAATCTGCTGTATTCTGCTCTAGACAGGTGTTACAGACCCAGCTGCCCTCTGTCTTGTCCAATCCTGGACTGACTTCAGAAGACTGAGAAATGGGGACAGTGCTGCAACTTGAAGCAGGTTCTTGACTTTCTGAAAATCAATGACAAAAGCAAACAAACGTGAAGACTGTCTAGATGGCTCATTTTCATTAGTGTTTTCAACCAAGACAGAAAATGCTAAAAATATAAACTACATATATTAAAACCAGCATCAATACCTCAAATTTTAGTTTTTGACTTCCTAGTAATCTGAACAGTCATTAGAAAACAACCATTTTCGTAACTGTTAGGGTCCAGTATCGAAGGAGACCACACAAAGCAGAGCAAAGTTTAAACTTTATTCCGCCTGCCAACAGCTCCTAACTGACTAGGCCAGGGTTCTCTCCTGAGAGAGATGAACCCTGCTCAAGGTCATGAATAGGATTATATACAGTAGGGGCGTAGGAAGGTTCTAGATCTTTGATGATTTTTAAAATGATTGGCTGTTGTCTAGGCAGATCTTTCTACTGCTACCTTGTGTCCCTTCCAGATAGGTTATCTGATATGGCCAGGTAGCTTTGAAAGTGCAAATGGATATAGGCTTGGGGAACGCAACATGTGGGTCACACATTGTGGTTCCTTACAAAATGGCATCTCTTTGTTCAGAACAAAATAGGTCTGCCATTTGGCCCTCTCAAAAATGGCACCCCTCTTTGTTCAGAACTCAGTTCCCAACAGTAACAATTTTAAGAGGTTTGTCATATGGTAATTGTCCTGATAAATTTTGTGTAATAAATAGATAGGCATCATTTTTGGTTTATGGGGTGTTCTGTCTTATCAAATCTTCATGCTAAGATTAAACAATACCATTTATATCCAAAATTGAAGTGGATACTCTCTTTGAGAAGCAAATTGAAATAGTGGGAGATTGTTTTCTTTCATAGATAGAAATTTGTACTTTGCTATCAAGATTATTACATTTCAATTTTCCTAAATGAAAACAAACTCTTTGTAACACCAAGGAGTCAGTCAGTGGTCCTTTTCTGCTGAACATGAAGACATACAGGAAATGAAGAAGTTGAAAGAGAGAGAGAGAAGTTGAGAAGTTTGAGAAAATGGGCAGATAAAGGTGATTTGTGGACATTTTATTTCTAATTCCTAGAAAGCTGGCACTTCAGAGAATGCCCTTTTGATGGGGTTCCTGTATTCTCTCTTTTACCTACCATCTCCCCCAGAAAACAATCCCTAGACACCCTAAGATATGCAGCCCCTCTCTGTGTTAACTTAGCATAGCAAAGTTAGAAAAGCATAGATCATCTTAACTATCTTAACTATCTGTTAAGATGCCCTTCTTTCTGTGTTTACTGATTCTGAACAATAAATGCTTTACAGGAAGAACACTAAGAGCTCTCAGTACACAAGACTCCAGTCTGACCCCAAGCTTTCCTCTCTTATGTCTATCTTGTTTTGTTAATCTTCATAGTACTCCTGCTTCAGTTCCATTCATCACTGTCCTTAGCTTTATGTCACATTAAATCTATGTGGATTTGCTTCCACTGCGACGACTACTACTAGGAGATTTAAATTTGGCAACTTTAGAGCTGTCTTATATACTGTTTTATGTGAGTTTTAGAGCTAGCTTGTCAAACTCAACAAAAATTCCTCTAAGAATTAAAATTTTACTGGGGAATTAGGGATATCATGATTCAGGAAGTCTTAAATGCTTTTGATGTGCAAAGGTAAATTATTAAGTATATTCCAGATTGTGTGGCTACTACAAAGTGCAAATTAGAGGGGTCAGAGCAATCGTGCAGTTGTAGGGCATTTGCCTTGCACTCCATTGACACAGGTCAGACCTGGGTTCAATCCCTGGCATCCCATATAGTCCCCAAGCCAGGAGTGATTTCTGAGCACATAGCCAGGAGTAAACCCTGAGCATCACTGGGAGTGGCCTCCCAAAAGTACAAATTAGATTAAAAAATATGAATGATATATGCTATCCAAGTAGTCATTAATAATGTGTAGGAAAGCTATTGATTTTTGAGAGTAAACAAAAATATAGAAATTAGTTTTTCTATCACATTCCCTAGTTTGTCATTTTCTTCTGTTTTTTTGTTTTTTTTTTTTCTTTTGGTGGTGATGGTGGTGGAGTTTGTCATTTTCAATGAGGAACTCTTCTTGCCTTCCATGATAATAGTTGCATGGGTATTATAACATACCTAATGATTGCAGTATAAGTAAATCTATTCCTCTGCACTATGATCTAGGAAATTTATGTTCATTATTATGGTTAACAACTAAGTTTTTTTTTTTTATCAGCAACTTTTTTCAGAAAATGATTGCTTAAGAGGCTGGCAAAATAGCATGGAAGTAAGGTATTTGCCTTCAATGCAGGATGGTGGTTCGAATCCCAGCATCCCATATGATCCCCCATGCCTGCCAGGGGCGATTTCTGAGCATAGAGTCAGGAGTAACCCCTGAGCGCTGCCGGGTGTGACCCAAACCCCCCCCCCAAAAAAATAGCATGGAGGTAAGGCGTTTGCCTTTCATGCAGGGCAGTGGTTCGAATCACGGCATCCCATATGGTCCCCTGTGCCTGCCAAGGACGATATCTGAGCCTAGAGTCAGTAACCCCTGAGCACTACCGGGTGTGACCCAAAAACCAAAGACCAAAAAAAAAAAAAAAAAAAAAAAAAAGAAAAAAGAAAATGATTGCTTAAATTTTTTTTTAATGATACATCATTTTTTCCTTCAAGATTTTACCCGATTTTCTTCTGTGCAAGAAAATGATAGGTTATTTGCAATTACAAATGAAGACCTAAACATAAAGGTTTTATTAATTAACATGAAAAAGCTACAGAGAAAAACCCTTCCTTAAAAACAATAGGAGGAACAACAACAAAGAGAAAAACAGTGCACTGATTCTGATTATAAAATCCCTAAGGAAGAAATAAACGAACAACCAGGTGACAGGTTTTGTTATTGTTGTTGTGAGAGCTATAATATTTCAGGATCTGATCTACAAATTGCCTTATCTGCAACATGGCACTTTCGGGAATTGAAAACTAAAGGGCTATGCTCCTTTCCAGAGAGTTCTGTCAACTGTTACTCTTTCTGCTATGTTCAGAGTTAGGTATTCCTCAACTTGGGAGATTCATTCAGTTATCAATGGCACCTATGTACCATAAAGAAGCACTTACTACCTACCAGCTGTAGTAGTGGTTTGGCCTTTCAAAGGAAAAATGGGGAGGGCTGGCTGTTCAGATTCCTTCTCAGATGGGTTTCTCAGACTGAAAGTGAAGGGTGTCTTGGAAGAACTCTTGTCTTTGGTTGGCTCTGAACTCCTGAAAGAAGATGTTGGCTCCTTGTTACCAGTGTTTGCCCCAAACATTAGAGAAGTAGAAGCCACAGGCTTTTGCCCTTTCTTCTTTCTCCTTCCCCCAACAAATTTGGTGGCAGGTGGCACAGGAGTAGGATTCAGGTTGCCTACTGCAGCTTCTAACATTGTCTTCGGTATGGCTTCTGGTATTTTCCAAATGAAAGAAGCCGGTGAAATGCTCTTGGTTTCCAGGGTTCCAAAGCTGCAGTCCTTCTTACTATCAGGGGCCGAGGTGGGGTTCGCGGTCCCAAACATGAAGCCTCCAGATGAAGACTGAGGCAATTTCTCTTTCTTTCCTTGTTGCCCCAAGTTAGAAACCGCAAACCGAACATGAGTTCCAGAAGTTGCATTGCTTAAAGAAGAAAGAGGTACAGACTTAAAATTCTCCTTTGTCTGACTTTCTTTAGCTTCTTCAGATTTTGAATCCAATGAAATTCCACATTTAAGATCTTCCTTTCCTTTAGAAAATGAAAAGCTTCCACTCCCGGCGTTTGTAGACCCAGAATCTGATGACACGTCCAGTTTGAAGGCTTCTGGTTTTATTTCTCCTTTTTTCTTTGGTTTTTTTTTGAGCCTCCCCCGTTGATGCTCAGGGGTCACTCCTAGAAAGTTAAACACCCTATCGCTGTGCCACTGCTCAGACCACGACACTTCTGGTTTTCCAAATTGAAAATTTTCAGTTTTGAATGCATTCTGAAAGAACCCGGAAGAGGTGGTTTGGGTACGAAATGTGTGGGCTGCTGACTTTGAGGATAAGGACGATGTAGCATCTTCTGCAAAAATAAAAGACAGACAAATTAATGTTATTAAGACTATCTTAGGGGGCCAGTGAGGTGGCGCTAGAGGTAAGGTGTCTGCAATTGGGTGTGACCTGAAAAACCAAAAAAAAAAAAAAAGAGAAAAAAAAAGACTATCTCAGAAAGAACTATTTGAAGCAATTATCTATGAGCAATGATGGTGAACATGAGTCAAGTTGGGAATATACTGTGACTAGTTTTTGGAGAGATCACACAGGGGTTAAGGCCCATATGGCTTGCATGTGGCAAACCTAGTTCTATCCCTGGAACCACATACTTTTTCTTTTCTTTTTTTTTTTTTTTTTGGTTTTTGGGTCACACCCGGTGACGCTCAGGAGTTACTCCTGGCTATGCACTCAGAAGTCACTCCTGGCTTGGGGGACCATATGGGATGCCGGGGATCGAACCATGGTCCATCGTAAGCTAGCATTGGCAAGGCAGACACCTTACCTCTAGCGCCACCACCCGGCCCCTCTTTTTTTTAATATATTTTATTTAAACACCTTGATTACATACATGATTGTGTTTGGGTTTCAGTCATGTAAAGAACACCACCCATCACCAGTGCATCGTTCCCATCACCTCAAGACCTCCAGGAATTATCTCTGAGCACTGACCCAGGATCCTGTAAGTTCTATGAATTCCCAGGTTTGGTCCCAAAATGGAACAAATCATGAGTGTTTTTTTTTTTCTTCTTAAACAGAAGCTTCCTAGGCAGTGTTGAGGTGTTGTTCTCATTTTATTATGCCCAGTGGATTAGGTGAGAGGGTTTGGTGCCACCAGAGTAACATTTAGTAGAGCCAGGGATCAAACTCATAAGGCATACATGCTAAGTCTTGATGTTGTTCCCCGGCAGCGTGTGTGTGTGTGTGTGTGTGTGTGTGTGTGTGTGTGTGTGTGTGTGTGTGTGTGTGTGTAGGCCATACATTCTGATGAGGGATCACTAGGGACCCAAGTGGAAGGCAGGAGTTTTTACTAGCTTTGTGTGTCCCAGCAAAAGTTTTGTTTTGTTTTTCAATTAATGTGATGAAATAAGATATATTTCATGAGTAAGAATAGTATTTAAATATAAACAGTATATTGCTTTGATCAAAGCCTTGGTTTCATAATGCTCTGCTATTGTTGTATTAAAAATTAACCTAAAAGGGAAACTCTGAATTAACTCACATTAGGATATACTTATAAGAGTGCTAAGTATTTGTCTGCTATTTCATATACCCATGTGTTAAGAAAAATGACAGGACCCGGAGAGATAGCATTGTGGCGTTTGCCTTGAAAGCAGCCGATCCAGGACCAAAGGTGGTTGGTTCGAATCCTGGTGTCCCATATGGTCCCCCGTGCCTGCCAGGAGCTATTTCTGAGCAGACAGCCAGGAGAAACCCCTGAGCACCGCTGGGTGTGGCCCAAAAACAAAACAAAAACAAAACAAAAACAAAAAAAAATGACAGCAAGTTATCTAAGCTTTCATGCAGGGAATACTCTATATTCAACCCACATACATTTATTCCCTAAAAAACATGCTGGCAGGGAAGGGCGATGTTTTTTGGTCCATGCCTGGTGGTGTTCCAGGCTTATTCCTGACTCTGTGCTCAGGAATCACTCCTGGTAGTGTCAGGGTACCATGTGGGGTGCTGAGGGTTGAACTGGACTGGTTGGCTACAAATCAAGTACCTTACTGCAGTATTTTCTGATTCCTTCCTAAGTATATTTCTGATTACAATGTTGAATTAATAAATGGCTGTCCTGTGTTCTCTAAAATATTGAAGTGATATCATTCTTAAAGCTAAAAATAAAGAAATCAAAACAATAATTAACTATCACTACTTCAAGGGGTGTTACTTCCCTCCCCCAACTTCCTCCTTGCTCACCTTGAGAAGCAGACCAGCCCATTCTGGGGTCTTGAGTAGGTAACAAAAAGATTGCCTCAGGGGCAAAAAGGGGTTCAGTGGGAGATTCAGGGAGAAGCAGGGGAAACATGGCAGAAACAAGTTGAGATGTCAGGGCAGCTGAAAAATGCCTGCTTAAAACGTTAAAAGCTAGGGCCCGGAGAGATAGCACAGCGGCATTTGCCTTGCAATCAGCCGATTCAGGACCAAAGGTGGTTGGTTTGAATCCCGGTGTCCTATATGGTCCCCCGTGCCTGCCAGGAGCTATTTCTGAGCAGATAGCCAGGAGTAACCCCTGAGCAACGCTGGATGTGGCCCAGAAACAAAAAAAAAAAAAAAAAAAAGAGGAAAAAAAAAAACAAAAAAAACGTTAAAAGCTTAGGAGCTACACATGGTGGCTAGGGCCTTAATAATGTTGATGTCTCCTGAAACCTGACTGCCTGTGGATCATTTCCTCGTGGCTATCCTGAACCCTCAGACTAGCCAGCTAGAAGAAGGGGATTGCAGGTGTGTTGCCAGGGATGGCAGAGAAAAGCCTCTCACCAATCCCTCCATCTCATCATCATCCACAACCATCCAGGACTCTATAATTAATATGTTTTTCAACAAAGGGGTACATTAAAGAGAATGGCAATGGCCAAATACCAGGCGATCGATTGTGAGGACCAGTTTATAATGTGACCATCAGACAATGAGCTAATGTGAATTGAAAGGCAGTGATCCCTGGAAACACTAAAATGATATATCCAAGCCAGTTCTATATCCCCATTAATCAGGCAATTAACTTATTGGCTGTTGGGGGCAGGAGAAGTTATTAGTCCATATAAATTTTAACAGCATTTGCTCTGTCTCTAATAAATGCCATGGGTATTTTTGTTTCCTTTTGCATCACACCTGGCAATGCTCAGGGATTACTCCTGGCTCTGTGCTCAGCAATCGGACCTGGCAGGCTCAGGGACCATATGGGATGCCAGGATTTGAGCCACAGTCTTTCCTGGATCAGTGGTGTGCAAGACAAATGTCCTATTGCTGTACTATCTCTTGGGCCCTGCAATGGGTATTTTTATAATTACAGAAAAGGCTTGGATACTTCTCAAGGTAAAAACTTAATAACGGTTCATTTACATAAAGGTAGATATTCATTCATCTAAAGTATAGTTACTAATCAAATTTGAAATTTGTTTGAAGACCACATCTAGTGGTGCTAAGGGACTACTCTTCTGGCCTTTGAGAAAACATATAAGGTATTATGAATCAAACTAGGAACATCAATGTTTGAGACAAGCATCTTAAATTTTTTTTTGTTTTGTTTTTTTGGGTCACACCCGACAGCGCTCAGGGGTTCCTCCTGGCTCTACGCTCAGAAATCGTTCCTGGCAGGCTCTGAGAATCATATGGGACACTGGGATTCGAACCACCATCCTTCTGCATGCAAGGCAAATGCCCTACCTCTGTGCTATCTCTCCGGCCCCCGCATCTTAACTATTTCATCAGCCTCAGAACTGCTACTATAATTCTCTTACATAATGAAGGGGTCTCTAAATCTACTTCCTTAAAAAATTAAAATCATATGCAGCCATCAGGAGAGATGAAGTCATGAAATTTTCCTATACATGGATTACATAAAATCTATTAATTGAGTAAAATAAGTCAGAAGGAGAGAAATGGAAGCAGAATAGTCTCACTCTTCTATGGGTCTTAAGAAAAATATAAGACATTTTTGCGGGCCCGGAGAGATAGCACAGCGGCGTTTGCCTTGCAAGCAGCCGATCCAGGACCAAAGGTGGTTGGTTCAAATCCCAGTGTCCCATATGGTCCCCCATGCCTGCCAGGAGCTATTTCTGAGCAGACAGCCAGGAGTAACCTCTGAGCAACGCCAGGTGTGGCCCCCCCCCCAAAAAAAAAAGACATTTTTGCAATAACTCTCAGAGACAAAGAGATGAGGGCTGGAAGGTCCAGCTCACTATATGAAGCTCACCACAAAGAGTGGTGAGTGCAGTTAGAGAAATAACTACACTGACAACTCTCATAGCAATGTGAATGAATGAGGGAACTAAAAAGCCTGTCTCAAGTACAGGCAGGAGGGTGGGGAAGAGGGATATTTGGGACATTGGAGATGGAATTTTGCACTGGTGAAGGGGGGGGCGTGTTCTTTACATAACTGAAACCCAACTACAATCATATTTGTAATCAAGGTGTTTAAATAAAGATATTAAGAAAAAAAAGAAAAAGAAAAGAGTATGGCAATAATATCCAGAGACAGAGAGGAGAACCAGTTCATGGTAGAACACTTGCCATAAGTAGTGGAGTAGTGCAGTTAGAACAGAGAAGAGACCACTAGATCAATGATAGTTGGAATTGATCACTCAGAACAAACAATAATTGGCTGTTGGACAGAGATGAAATGATATGCACAGTACATATTCATTAACAAAAGAACAAACCACATGTCTTTATTTTTTTAAAAAACGGAAGAAGATAGGGATAAAATGCCTTCTCCCAGAGGCAGGTAGGGGGAGGGTGTATAGAAATTGGGGAACATTGATGGTGGGAAGCGTTCATGGGGTGAAGGGTGGTGTATATTATATGACTAAAAGTCAATCAAGAACAACTTTGTGGGCCCGGAGAGATAGTACAGTGGCGTTTGCCTTGCAAGCAGCCAATCCAGGACCTAAGGTGGTTGATTCAAATCCCGTTGTCCCATATGGTCCCTTGTGCCTGCCAGGAGCTATTTCTGAGCAGACAGCCTGGAGTAACCCCTAAGCAACGCTGGGTGTGGCCCCAAAACAAACAAACAAACAAAACCAAAACAAAACAAAAGAACAACTTTGTAATCCTGGTGTTTAAGTAAAATAAAAAAATTATATAAATTTACAAATAAAAATCGGGGGCCGGGCGGTGGCGCTAAAGGTAAGGTGCCTGCCTTGCCTGCGCTAGCCTTGGACGGACCACGGTTCGATCCCCCGGCATCCCATATGGTCCCCCAAGCCAGGAGCAACTTCTGAGCATATAGCCAGGAGTAACCCCTGAGCGTTACCGGGTGTGACCCAAAAAAAAAAAAAACAAAAATGAAAAAATAAACAAACAAGCAAAAAAAAAAATTTACAAATAAAAATCGAATATACACACACAAAAAAAATTAAAATCATTTTTATTCCGGAATAGTCCTTCAAATCAAAAATTGCATGGCTTTTTCCATTTTTATCCAAATTTGATTGTAATGTTGCATATATAAAATATGAAATACTTCAACCAGATCTCCAAGTAATTTGATATGAAGTTCTGTATATTATTTTATCTATATTCACTCCCAATAGAGAACAATATAAGAACTAAACCTGAGTCTGGTGAGCTAACTTAGCAAACTGAAATGCTTGCTTTGCAACGTGCATGTTAGATTGATCACCAACATTGTATGATGCACAGGGCTCTGATGACCCCATAATCAAATAAGAAAAATAACCTGTTAAAATAGCCACAGTGGGGTCAGGCAGATAGTGCAACAAGACTGAGTTTAGGCTATGCATGCAGAAGGTCTAGGTTCACTCCCTGGCTCTTATGATGCTGTAAAAAGCCTCCCAAATACTACCAGATGTGGCCCTACCAATACAGTAAAAGGCAATGCAAGGAACAGCATTAGTAACATCATACCTTTACATGCTGACTGTGCACTTGGCTTTGCTTCTTCACATGCTACACATTTGGTACAATCTGCTGTATTTTGCTCTAGACAGGTGTTACAGACCGAGCTGCCCTCTGTCTTGTCCAATCCTGGACTGACTCCAGAAGACTGAGAAATGGGGACACTGTGGCAATTTGAAGCAGGTTCTTGACTTTCTGAAAATCAGTGGCAAAAACAAATTTGAAGACTGTCTAGATGCTCCATTTTAATTAGTGTTTCCAACCAAATAGAAAATGCTAAAAATATGAACTTCACATATTTAAAACGAGCATTAATACCTCAAATTCCTTTTTTATCGTATGTGATTATTCCTGGCTCTATGTTCAGGAATCACTCTTGACAATGTCTAGGGAATCACCAGTGATGCTACGGATTCAATTTGGGGTGACCACATGCAAGGCAAGAGCGCAACCCACTGTACCATCCAGCCCTTGATTTGTAAAGTTTTAGGTCATACACAGCAGTGGTGCCAAGAATCGAACGTGGGAATCCTACATGCAATGTGTGTTCTCTGCTCATTGAACCATCAAACAATTGTTTTTGTGTCTTTTACTCTGTCTTTTATTCTGCCATTCAATCAACACCAGCTCCTCAATTCATGTCATTTGTTACCTGAAACAGATAACTTACTTAGATTCTGGGACCATAAAGAAGAATAGATCTTCGGCCCGCGAGTTGTTGCGGCCCTCCGTACAACATTTTGTGGCCCGCGGCCGGCCTTCAAATATCGCAGTATTTGCGATTATTCGCTTACCGAATAAAACTAGCATATTTGAAGGCCGGCCACGGGCCACAAAATGTTGTACGGAGGGCTGCAACAACTCGCGGGCCACGAGTTTGAGACCCCTGGTAGAAACTGATGGCTCATCTATATAAGAGCATACAGCAGGGGAGGGATTCACAATGGTGATATTTAAATCATTGTAATTTGGGAGGAGAGGAAATAGCATAAAAAGGATGACTCAGAAGAAAGAGTGCACCGAGTAGAACTATTTCATACCCCCACCTCTTATAATACTCTCCAACCACTGTCATTGCTCAGTTATCTCATCTGTTATCATGCTAGGTTTGCTTCCATCTTGCCAATACAGCTGCTTTCTGAAATTCCACCTCTGTCCACTTTCCTGTTCTCAATGTCAAATCAACTGGAATTGTTCTGGCCATTAACAATGTGCTAACCTTTAGCTGTTGCCCACATGTAAGCTTTATTCCTAGCTTCTTTCTGACTTGCTATTTCCATCCTCTGCTTCCATTATTCTGCCTAGATGTTGATTCCCTTCTTTACAAAATTCCCAAATCTCTGCCATTCTCTTTTCCTGACTCCTTTTCTGGTCTTCTAATTCATATCTCCACGTGTCTTTCCTGAATCATAGTAGCCCTCTTCTTCTTTTTTTCTTGTTTTTTTTTTTGTTTGTTTGTTTTGTTTTGTTTTGTTTTTATGGGTCACACTCAGCAGCACTCAGGGGTTACTCCTGGCTCTATGCTCAGAAATCACTCCTGGCTTATGGGACCATATGGAACACTGGGGGATCAAACTGTGGTCTGTCCTAGGCTAGCGCCGGCAAGGCAGATGCCTTACACCTTGCGCCACCATTCCGGCCCAAGCCTTTTCCTTATTTTATGAGTAAACATAACCTATCTTTGCTCTTGCAGAGCTTCCTACTCAAATCAAATTTGTCACTTTTTCATATATATATTTAAAATAAACAGGGATTTTTAAAGTCATACAAGTCAAGAGTTATTATTCAAGGTATTAGCAAATTTCTTTCACTCCCATTTTAAAAGTAGCCTAATTTGGGGCCGGGAAGGTGGTGCTAGAGGTAAGGTGTCTGCCTTGCAAGGGCTAGCGTAGGATGGACCGTGGTTCGATCCCCTGGCATCCCATATGGTCCCCCCAAGCTAGGGGTGATTTCTGAGTGCATAGCCAGGAGTAACCCCTGAGCGTCAAATGGGTGTGGCCCAAAAACCAAAAAAAAAAAAAAAAGTAGCCTAATTTGTCACTAAAGAACATGAGTCCACTCACTGTTTGCCATTTTCAAACAACAAAGCAGAAGAGTAGGCATTACAAAATGTACAAAGGAGATGGGAAATCTTTAAGAATTTAGAGGCATTCTGGACTTGTATTGTAACTGCATAAAATTGGTTAAAAATTATTAACTCCTGAAAGTAGTGTACTCATTTATGAATGATGGTTTAAAGGGCAGATCAAAACAAAATTTTTTTTCTAAATCATTTTTTTGAGTTAGCAGATTATTATATAACCTTTGTATTCTTCTAAGTACACCTCACAATTAGTACTGTGACTACTCTCTAGTTTTCCAACAAAAATTATTCCTTTTTGAGAACTTCAATATCCTACTGTCTTCAAATCATTATCTACTTTCAAATCTAGCTTCCAAATCTTGTTTGCAGTGAAAACTATCCTTTAAATATCTGTTACAATTAGTTAATATTCTCTTTCCAAATGGTCTTGGTATGTAAGTGCCACAATTGCAGAATAACATGAGAGCAAAGTAATTCAATGCTTTCATCAGAGCTTAGAATCAGAATTAAGTATATCTGGGCACAGTCAAGAGTGGTCCCCTCAAGATCCCTGAAAGAGCGAAGACCTTTGGATCAATATGAGTATCTTCATGTTGAATTACATCTTCATTTACATTTTCAACGATGGGACTGATTGCCTGTATCTCACCAAACACTGTTGCTCCAACATTGGGCCACTGGAAATGTATATCTTGGGAAATAAATGTAAAAATTTCCCAAAATTACTGGAAACCAAGACTGCAAATGGTGGTCCTGTGATATTTCCAAATCCAGTTGAAACTATTTTGTTTTCCAGTGGGCTTGTAGGGTTTACAAATTTTCTCCTAGAGGAAAAATCTAGAAGTTCCAGAAATAAATAGACTGCAAGCTAATATATAGAGATGGTACTAAAGTCAGATATTTCAGATTTATGCAAAACTAGTTTAGCATTTTAGTCCCCATATACATACACTATGAACCATGTTAGTTATTTCCATATCCTAGGATTTTTGAGCTTCCCGAATATTTTGAAGCTCTACTGAAATTTTCCCCCAAAGCATGAATGAACTTTTCATGTCATTTATAAAGATGAAAAAATAAAATTGGGGAGCTGGAGAGATAGCACAGTGGTAGCGTGTTTGCTTTGCATGTGTCCAACCCTGGACAGAACCCGGTTCGATTTCCAGCAAACCAGATTATCCCCCAAGCCTGCCAAAAGTGATTTCTGAGAGCAAAGCCAGGAGTACCCCATGAGTGCTGCTGGGTGTGACCAAATGAAAATAAAATAATAAAGTTGTTTTGCTTACATACAGCTACTAAACAGAAAACAGAAACTGGGAGATTTACAAGCTTTCCAATCTAATGTGTCTCTTAGAAGCACTGAAATATATCCACAAGGAACAGATTCACTGAACAATGCTCAACAACCCCTTGACCAGAGGTATGTGGCAAATTTGGCTACTGCTTAAGACCCTTATCTGCTGCATTTAGAGAATTTGGCATCATACCTTGATAGCTCTTTGCTATTTTCTTCACATCAAAGTAAAGTTTGGAAACATTGCACATTATTTCAAGATTCAAAGAGACAGGTTCTGGCAAGTCCAGCTTTATTGCAGAACTCCTAGAAAAACAACAACCAACAATTTCATCAGTGGGATAGTCCATTCTATTATACCCACACCTTTTGCCTCAAACATTTCAGAGGGGCTTACCTCTTCAAGGTGTCTTTCACATCCTGTAGGGAAATAAGACAAAGGTAAGAGTGGGAATAGCAGTATTCCATGAAAACTAGGGCTGGAGAGATAGCATGAAGGTAAGGTGTTTGCCTTGCATGCAGAAGGATGGTGGTTCGAATCCCAGCATCCCATATGGTCCCTGAGCCTGCCAAAAGCATTTCTGAGTGTAGAGCCAGGAGTAACCCCTGAGCGCTGCCGGGTGTGACCCAAAAACCAAAAACCAAAAAAAAAAAAAAAAAAAAAAAAAAAATCCTCCTACGAAGAAGTAAAGAGTGAGTCAATACTTAGATATTGAGGATTATCTCGAGATAAAACTACTGCTGTGTCAGTTTCTTTTTTTTTTTTAAGCCAGTCAAATTTAGCAGTGGGGGGGATTTATATATCAACTTTTGTGATACTAATGTTAATAAGTTCTGATAAACCACTGCCATCAGACCAGCCGCTGTGTCAGTTTCTTAAACTATTCAGCATGGCAGTACATTTGCCAGCCTCTGACTGTTGTTTTGCCCATGGGAAGCTGAAGTGTTGGCATGACATGAGCCTGTGAGTTGTAATGGGGCAGAGGAAAGGAGTGTGCTCATGATCTCAATTCCTCCATGGAGCCCATGTTAGAAACCATTGGTCAAAGGTCCAACACCCATTCTTGATAAAAAAAAAAAACTCTCAGCAAGATGGGAATGAAAGGAACCTTTCTCAATATGGTTAAGCCCATCTACCACAAGCCAATGGCAAGTATTATCCTCAATGGAGAAAAACTAAAAACCTTTCCTCTAAATTCTGGTACAAGACAAGGCTGTCCTCTCTCATCACTCCTATTCAACATACTACTGGAAGTACTTTCTATAGCGATTAGGCAAGAAAAAGATATCAAGGGAATCCAGACAGAAAAGGAAGAAGTCAAGCTCTCACTGTTTGCAGATGACATGATACTATACTTAGAAAACCCTAAAGGCTCTACCAAAAAGCTTCTAGAAACAATAGGTTCATATAGCAATGTGGCAGGCTACAAAATTAACCCACAAAAATCAATGGCCTTTTTATACACCGATAATGATAGGAAAGAAATGGATATTAAGAAAACAACCCCGGGGCCGGCATGGTGGAGCTAGAGGTAAGGTGTCTGCCTTGCCAGCGCTAGCCTAGGACAAACCGCGGTTTGATCCCGCGGTATCCCATATGGTCCCCCAAGCCAGGAGCGACTTCTGAGCACATAGCCAGGAGTAACCCCTGAGCGTCACCTGGTGTGGCCCAAAAACTAAAAAAGAAAAAAGAAAACAACCCCATTCACATTAGTGCCACATAAACTCAAATATCTTGGAGTCAACTTGACTAAAGACATGAAGAACCTATACAAAGAAAACTATAAAACACTGGTGAAGGGGGGTATTCTTTACATGACTGAAACCCAACTACAATTATATTTGTAATCAAGGTGTTTAAATAAAGATAAAGAAAAAAGAATAAAATAAATCATTATAATGATATTTTACACTTCATTTACTACTCTAAATTTTCGCTCTCCAAACTGTTTATAAACACAAATTAATTGGTTCTAGCATTCTATGAGATCCATTCCTTCTACTTTTATTAAAGTATACTTGACCAAAAAAAAAAAAAAAAGGCATCCTTAGTAGTAGTCGTTCATGGAACTCCTATGGATTGGACCACAGAAATGGTGGCAGCAGATAGGATACAGTAGTGAACCAATCATGCTCTATTCCTCTATGGGGGAGCATTGGGGAAAGACCCAGTGATATTCATGATAGTTCATGAGCAAATAGAGGTATCACCACCTCTTTACTCCAAGTCTTACCTGAAGCAAAATCTCATCTGAGCCCTGACATTTCTCCTCTAGCTGTTGGATGTAGTTCTGGAGTTCCTGACTCTGCTTTTCCAGACTTGCTTCATCATCCTTTAGTCTTTGCAGAACTTTCTCCTTTTCTTTCTCCAGTCTCCATAAATAAGACTTCTCTTCTTCATGCAGGAAATCTTTCAGATTCTTAAAGTCAGACTGGACTTTTTGTTTCTGATGCAATATTTTCTCCTAAAAATATATATTTAAAAGATGCAACTAACCAAATATGTCCTTCATGGAAAATAAGCAAGAAACCAAAGGATCAACATTGCATCATTCTTCTTTCATGAATTACCTATTAAAATTTTGAAACAGAAAACAAACAGCAGCTGGGAGGTGGGGGCTATTACTTTATATAAATTTCAATAACATTTGATCTATGTCTTTAATAAATGTCATGGGTATTTTTATAGGAACTGTATTCACTCTGAATAGGCTTTGAGTAGGAATGTCATTTTGACGATATTACCCCTCTAATTCATAAACAGACACGTCTTAGTTATGTTGTGTCTTCATTTATTTATTTTAGTAGTAATTTCTAGTTTTCTTTGTCTAAATACTTAACCTCTTTCATTAAGCTCATTTTCAGGCACTTGATTTTTTTTGAAGTACAATTGTGAATGGGGATTTTTGTTTATTTTTTTCTCTACTTTATAGTTTGCAAACAGAACACTATAGTTTTCTGTGTGCTGACTTTGTAATCTCCACATAATGTACAAGCTTATTGATCCTAGGAGTTTATTTTTTGTAGTGTCTTTTAGGAATTTTTAAGCATAATATGCCATATGAAATAATAATAGAGGGGGCTGAAGTGGTGGCGCAAGTGGTAGAGAGTTCACCTTGCAAGTTTAACTTCTGTTCCAATCTGGAACAGCTTAATTTTTCTATCATCTTACTTGCTGTTGCAAAGACTTCCAATATTGTGTGGAAACTAACACCAGTTACAGTGGGTAGCTTTATCTTGAGCCTGATGCTAGGTAGAAGGCACTTGAGCCTGAAGTTAGGTCAATATAAGACCTGAATTAATAAACTATATTGAGAAAATATAGGAATAAACCATCTGCAGGGGTCTCAAACTCATGGCCCACGAGCCACAAATGGCCCTCCGTACAACATTTTGTGTCCCTGCCCTAAAGAAATCTTTTTTTGTTTTGTTTTGTTTTGTTTTAGTTGTTTGGGTCACACCCCCCAATGTTCAAGGCTTACTACTGACTTTGCACTCTAGGATCACCCCGACTTTGCCTCCTGCAGCCCCCAGGTAAATTGAGTTTGAGACCCCTGATTCTAGAGGAATCTTTAATGAGTCAATGCCTTTGGCCAATAAAACAGAAACAACAGGGGGCCAAAGCAGTGGTGCAAGCTGTAGGGCGTTTGCCTTGCACACGATAACCTAGGATGGACTGCGAGCTTTGATCCCCCTAGCCAGGAGTGATTTCTGAGCTCATAGCCAGGAGTAATCCCTGAGCATCACCGGGTGTGGCCCAAAAAGCAAAACAAATAAACAAAAACAGAAACAACAATAAATAAATGGGCTAACGTCAAATTCAAAAGCTTCTGCACTACCGAAGAAATGGTAGCCTGTATAAAAAGTACACCATAGACTGGAAAAAACATTTGCCTACCACCCATCGTGCAAAAGGTAATATCCAAGCCAGATAAAGCACTTGCAAAACAACAACTAGGAATAAACAAATCCATTAAAAGTGGAGAAAAGATACTTGTCTTCCTCAAAGAAGACATACAAAGGACCAGTGGGCATATTAGAAAATGCTCTTCATTAATTATCTTCAGGGAAATGCAAATAATAACAATGATGAGATCACACATTGTGGGATTAATCAGATCCCATCCTGCTCAGGAAATGCCGTTACTCATTGGGAAGAAACATCTTTTTTTTTTTTTCCCTGGGTCACACCTGGCAGTGCTAAGGGATTACTCCTGACTCTATGCTCAGAAATCGCCCCTGGAAGGCACAGGGGAAGATATGGGATGCCAGGATTCGACCACCGTCCTTCTGCATGAAAGGCATATGCCTTACCTCCATGCTATCTCTCCGGCCCCAAGGGAAGAAACATCTTTTGAATGTAGTGCCTTAGATTGGTGTTTAGACCACTTAATTTTCACCTATGGGTGTGGTCTGATTCTTCCTAATAAATATACAGGGTTTCAGGATAACACTCTCTTGTGTTTACGGACTTCCCACTGAGCTCCCTGCTTCTTAGGAGCATAAGGCTTATGTGTTGGGGCTCCTGAACAATTTTCACCCTATTTAGTGTGTGTGGATTATTTTCTGTATCAACATCAACAACAGGCTTTCAGACCTGCATCCCTCCAGTGTCTTGGCTTTGATTTTTTTGTTTTGTTTTGTTTCTGTTTTGGGGTCACACTCAGCAGTGCTCAGGAGTTACTCCTGACTCTACACTCAGAAATCGCTCCTGGCAGGCTTAGGGGACTATATGGGATGCCGGGATTTGAACCACTGTCCTTCTGCATGCAAGGCAAATGCCCTACCTCCATGCTATCTCTCTGGCCCCTTGATTTTGACAAACAGAATTTAACCACAATGTAGACCAAAACCAATGTAAACTAAAACTAACTTCTCCCAGGGACAAACATTTCACTGCATCCTGAATCCTTGATGATAACTTTACAATTATTAACACACTGCATGATTTGAGAAAGCACTAATAGATATTTCTATAATATTCCCCCCCACATGCAGTTGAGAGCCCCAAACACAGACTATTTTGTCTTATACAAAAGCATTAGTTGAGGGGTTGGAGTGGTGGTGCTGTAGTAGGGCATTTGCCTTACAAGCGGTTGACCTAGGAGAGACGGTGGTCTGATCCCCCGGCGTCCCATATGATCCCAGAGCCATGAGCAATTTCTGAGCACATAGCCAGAAGTAACCCCTGAGCATTACAAGGTGTGCCCCCCAAAACAAAAGCAAAACACAAAACAAAACAAAAGCATTAGTTGAGTAGGGAATGTCAGATGAACATTTCTAGACCTTTCATTTCAAAACATTAAAGCATTAAAAACCATTTCTAAACATTTCAAAGCTTCAACCTAGGTCTAACTTTTTGTGATTATAAAGTCATCTACCATATAATCTTGTTTATGTTCATTACAAATTTTTGCTTCCAAAGATTCCCCTAGAAAAAATAAAATAGGTGGATTCTCACCTTCCAAATAAAGATTTATCTTTATATCTGAAAGTTCACTTTGGTTAAGATCCAAAATTGTCTAACTTGTCTCTTGCATTTTGGTTGAAGAATTAAAAAATAAATCAGGGGGGGCCGGGCGGTGGCGCTGGAGGTAAGGTGCCTGCCTTGCCTGCGCTAGCCTAGGACGGACCGCGGTTCGAGGTTCGATCCCCCGGCGTCCCATATGGTCCCCCAAGAAGCCAGGAGCAACTTCTGAGCGCATAGCCAGGAGTAACCCCTGAGCATCACAGGGTGTGGCCCAAAAACCAAAAAAAAAAAAAAAAAAAATCAGGGGATTATTTATATATTAGATTATATTATTTTATGTTATTATAAGTTCTTAGATTATTATAAATCAGATAAGAATATAATGACATTTTCTACTTTATAGTGTTGGTCTTCAAGGTATGACTATGGAAAAACTGAGGACATTCTTCCTGGTTTTTTTTTTCTTTTTTGTTTTTAGGATCACACCCGGAGGTGTTCAGAATTCACTCCTGGCAGGCACGGGGTACCACATGAGATGCGGGGATTCAAACCACCACCTGTCCTGGATTGGCTGCTTGCAAGGCAAACAGACTACCGCAATCTCTCCGATCCCTATTCTTTCCATTTGTATATTCATTGGCAAATAGCATCACAGCAGCTAAGCAATATGTCACTTATAGATGTAAAATGGCAATTACTATTTTAACCACTTTATTTTTTTTTTTTTTTTTTGGGCCACACCCGGTAACGCTCAGGGGTTACTCCTGGCTATGCGTTCAGAAGTCGCTCCTGGCTTGGGGGACCATATGGGACGCCGAGGGATCGAACCGCGGTCCGTCTCCTAGGCTAGCGCAGGTAAGGCAGGCACCTTACCTCCAGCGCCACCGCCCGGCCCCTATTTTAACCACTTTAAATGGAAAGTTTTCCACGGAAATTTTTCTGTCCTTGCCTCCTATAGTTAAAAAAAAAAACAGTGATTCACATTCTACCTGTCCCATGTTGAAAGTATTCACTTATTAATTAGCCACTAATTAATGCATTTGACACCACAAGAATGTTTTGGTCTTTTAGGTTCTTTTCTAACAATGCTAACTTATGTTTTAATAGATGATTCTGTTGATTAATAGTAAGTCTTAATGGGGGTACTAGTGAAGATACGATTAAAGAGTACAAGTGATTTCTATGGTTTTTGTTTAGAATACTGAAACTAATGACTATAAAACAAAGAATTTAAAGAAAATATTGAAATGTGTTGATTCAGAATGTTTAACTCTGCAGCTATAATCTATAGCATGTGTAACATGCCATAAGTGTCTGCTATTGGGCCGGAGAGATAGCACAGCAGTAAGGCGTTTGCCTTGCATGCAGAAGGATGGTGATTTGAATACCGGCATTCCATATGGTCCCCCGAGCCTGCGGGGTGTGACCCAAATACAAAAAAAAAAAAAAGAAAAAAGAAAAAAGAAAAAAAAAAGTGCCGGCTATTGATAACTTTCTGCTTAAATATAAATGAAAATTCTAAATAGATGGTTCGATTCAAACACCCTTGAGTGTGTCTGGTTTCTGAGTATCCACTCTTCACTGACTCCTAGGCTCACATCAACCTTTTGAGTAACCCCAAAGGCTCTCTCAGGGCTACCCGACTGGGCTGACTTGTGGCAACAAAAAATTCACAGACTAGGTGAAAATGTTTGCCAGGCATCCACTCTGACAAAGGGTAATTTAATCCACAATACATGAAAACTTGTGAGACTTAAAGGCAACAAGCATAAACATTAAAATGGGAAATGGGAAGAATAGTTGAACAGAAACTTTCTCAAACACCATTGAAAGGCAAAATGGCCCCCTGGGCTGCATGATTTGTCTGAAAACAGTTGACATGGCTATTTCCTTCAGGAATGTGGCTCTGTTGCTGGGAAGCTAGTTAGCTTTGCAAATAGTCTCAGAACTCCAAAGTCTTTATTTCACCTTTATGCTCTTCAGCAAGTCTGATCCTCAGGAGATTTAACAATATGATCTTAACCTGAAGAACTTCTACTCTTGGTCCTCACCTCCTGAGCACATTATCTCAGGACTCACAATATTCATATCATGGCAAAGTTGCCACATGACAGTTTGGCCCTTTAAATCAAGAAGTTGTTTAATTTGAGTTATTTACATTTAAAAAAGTTGTTTTTAGAGGTATGCATGGTTTACAATGGCATTAATGCTTGTAATTTAAATATGTTAATATGTCCTACTGTCATCCAATATTTGTCATTCTCTTATGATGCACTTAGCTTAACATAATACTTTAGTTCTATCCAAATGGTAACAAAATGTAAAGTTTCTTATATGTTTTTCTATAGCTATATGGCTGAGTGGAATAACGGGATTAGCGAAAACTTCAGACTTAGTCAACCTAGGAAGCATAAAAACAAATAAATCAAAATTTTTCTTTTGATTTATCTACTTTGATACATAGTAATTAAGTCAATATGTTTTCCTCATTTACTGGATGTAAGCTTTTGTGTGAAATCATTAAATGATAACATTATTTTATTCTTACCACACATTCAGTTATCTGCTCTTCTATCGATGTCATCATACACTTACATTGGTTTTCCATTTCTCTCAGTTTTTCCACAGTTTCAAGAAGCTTTTGCTGATGGAAAAACATTTGAGGTAAGTCAAGTTCATTGAAAGCTTTTTATTGTGGGTTTAATGGGAATTCAAGTTCTCTAAAACTTATAAGACTGAATATCTCTGATTCTTTACACCCCAAGAGCAAGCATGCTGTAGATTTGCATGTACAGTAACATAAATGAAAAATATAGAGAATAGGTGATCCCAAATCCAAAAAAATAAAACAAAAAAATAGGTGATCATCTTAGAAGTTTCAAGCAGATGGATAATATTTTAACATAATTTCTGTGCTACAAAACCTGAGAATTAGAAAGCATAATTTTGTTTTTGTTTTTTGTTTTTGGGTCACACCCAGCAGCGCTCAGGGATTACTCCTGGCTCAATGCTCAGAAATCGCTCCTGGCAGGCTCGGGGAACCATATGGGACACCAGGATTCGAACCACCGTCCTTCTGCATACAAGGCAAATGCCCTAACTCTGTGCTATCTCTCCGGACCCCGCATCTTAACTATTTCCTCAGCCCCAGAACTATAACTGCCCTTACATAACAAAGGAGGTCTCTAAATCTACTCTCTTAAAAAATTAAAATCATTTTTATTCCAGGAGTAACCCCTGAGCACTGCCAGGTGGCCCAAAAACCAACCAACCAACCAACCAAACAAACAAACAAAAAAACAAGGCATTTGTTTTGCATGCAGATGAACCAGGACAGACAGTGGTTCTACTTTCGGCATTCCATATAGTCCCCCAAGCCTGCCAGGAATGATCTCTGAGTGCAGACAAGAGTAACCCCTGAACGCTGCTGAGTGTGCCCCCCAAAAAAACAAACAAACAAACAAACAAACAAACAAACAAACAAACTGGCTCTCAGCTATATATTCATGATCCTAAACTCAGATTACATGGAAAATGATCTCAGGTTTCAGGCATATGTGAAGTCCCATAGCCTAGAGTCTAGACTCTCACTCTCACCTTGTAGCCTTGGCATGTTCTGATGGAAAGAATGGTGTGTCCTTGATGCTTTCGTGACAACAACAGCTCACAGTAGCAGCAGATGAACTGCCCATCATCCTCACAGAACAGGTGTAACACGTCTCCATGTTTCTCACACAAATCGCCAAGATCCATTTCCTTAAGCATTTTTATGATATTTTGCAATTGCTTGTTGGGCCTCAAGCTTGTACTTTCAATTGGTGTATGACACTGTGGACAAAAATATTTCCTTAATGACAATATCACCGATTTGCTCTCATTGATATTCACTATGCATGAGCGGCAGTAGCTGTGTCCACAGTCTATGCTCATGGAATCAGTCATTAGTTTCTGGCAGATGCGGCATGTGGCTTCCTTCATCATATTCTTCAGTATGAATAAATCCATGGCTTTCTCCAAAAATATCGATATTTCATGCAGAGTAACTTAAAACAGCTTAAGTTGTCCACAGGTGTAGAAATAGTTTGTCTCTGGGATTTCGTGGCTCATGAGTGTTGATATCTCTAAAGAAAAGAAATTGATTTATGGGGGCTGGAGAGATAGCAAAGTGGTAGGGCATTTGCCTTGCAAGCAGCCAACCCAGGAATAAAGGTGTCTGGTTCAAATCCCAGCATCCCATATAGTCTCCCAAGCCTGCCAGGAGCAATTTCGGAGCACGAGTCAGGAGTAACCCCTGAGCATGCCGGGTGTGGCCCAAAAGCCAAAAACAAACAAACAAAAGAACAACAAAGAAAGAAATTGATTTAAGTGGAGAGTTTACAACATATAATCAGGTAGGTTTCTTCTCAACAGAAGCTTTCTAGACTAAAAGAAAACAGCATGGTATATATAAAACTCTCAATAGATACCTTGTCTAATAAGGGGTCAGAACCACAGTTGGGTGCTAGCTTTGTGCTCCATATGTCTCTGAACATCACCAGAAGTTTTATCTGAGCACAGAGCCAAGAGTCAGCCCTAAATACCACTGGAGATGGCACCCAAACAAACCAATCCAGGTTAAAAAAACAAACAAACAAAAAATATATCTAACCAAGAATACAATTAGATTTAAGATTAGACCTAAGGGGCCCGGAGAGATAGCACAGCGGCGTTTGCCTTGCAAGCAGCCGATTCAGGACCTAACGTGGTTGGTTCGAATCCCGGTGTCCCATATGGTCCCCTGTGCCTGCCAGGAGCTATTTCTGAGCAGACAGCCAGGAGTAACCCCTGAGCACCGCCGGGTGTGGCCCAAAACAAAATAAAACAAAACAAAAAGATTAGAACTAAGAACTTTTTAAACAAAAGCTAAACAATTTAATCTCCGATAAATCAGACCTTTAAAAATACTTAGAGGTTTGGATAGATATGGAGAATATTATGTTGAGTGAAATGAGTCAGAGGGAGAGGGATAGACAAAGAATAATCTCACTCATTTGTGGCATAAGAAAAATAAAATAATGGGGCCGGAAAGATAGCATGGAGGTAAGGCCTTTGCCTTTCATGCAGAAGGTCAGTGGTTCGAGCATCCCATATGGTCCCCCGTGCCTGCCAGGGGCGATTTTCTAAGCATGGAGCCAGGAGTAACCCCTGAGCACTGCCGGGTATGACCCCCCCCCCAAAAAAAAAAAAGAAAAAGAAAAAGAAAAAGAAAATAATAGTATCCAAAGACAATAGAGATTTAAGGAAGTTTGCACAGAGAGGGGTGAATACAGTTAGGATAGAGAAGGGTCCATTATGACAATGATAGTTGGAACTGATCACTATGGACATGAATTGGGTAGTATGGAACAGAGATAAAAATAATATAGTAATATGCATGGTATCCCTTCATTAACAATAGTGGAGAGAGAAAGTGTGATAGAGAGTATGTGTGGTGTGGTGTGTGTGTGTGTGTGTGAGAGAGAGAGACAGAGAGAGAAAAAGACAGAGACAGAGACTCAATAATTAACCATTTTGTAATTATGGTTGTAAAAAAATACCCCACACACTGTATTTCTAAACCCAGCTGAGTAGGACTGAAGCTTGGTCACCACCGAAATGAATAAACCAAGATAGTCATGAGGGAGAAAAGCATGGAATTAGGTGCTTCTAGCCTTGTGGACTTTGGGCTCACCAAGCCAAGGCCTCTCTGTATTGACCATCTCAAATTCCAACCGCACAGGGGGAGGGTTGAGTGAGAGTCAAAAGTACCAATCAAGCTAATCTAGTCTGGGTAGACTTTCACATGTCAAAGAGATTGTGAGAAGGAAAGAGGAAGCTGGAGAACACCTTTGTTTTGGATAAAAAAAAAAAAAAAAAGTATGTTCCAACACATGATATTTAAATAAAAGGAAAAAAAAAATATTTAGGGGATACCTTTGAAAGTCAATATTTTACTAGCCTTTTCTTTTCTTTCTTTCTTTTTTTAACATTAAATGGGATGCACTCCTAGCAGTGCTCAAGGGTCCCAAAAGTTATTTCAAGTCCTTGTGGTCAGACCATTCAGTGCTAAATAAGTCTGGTGATGTGTTTTTTTTTTCAAGCTTGTAGAAATACATCTGGTATTCAGAGGTCATCAATTAGTAGTAGGGATCAAAAGTGCATGCAAAGAATGAGCTGCTGAGGTATCTCCCCAGCTCCCAGATTTACTTCCAATTTAAAATAGGCCCTAAATTTAGGATCTTAGAGATATGTCTCATGCAAATCTCAAAAAAAAAAAAAAATCAAAATTAAACTAACAAGAGGCAAATAAAACCTGATTACTATACAAAAAATAGGTAAAAAGTGAAGATAATAAAAAGAAACACAAAACAGACAACAAAATCCATGCAAAAAATAGAAACAAATGCTTTTCAATACTTTCACTAAACATAAAAAGTATGGACTCAAAAAAAAAAAAAAAGTCCTGATTAGCAGAATGAAGTAGAAACAAAAATACCAAACAAATAAAAAGCAATCTTAAGACTGCATTAGATAGCGTTGAACTGCAAAGATAGGGGCCAGAGAGATAGTATGGAGGTACGGCATTTGTCTTGCATGCAGAACAGTGATTCAAATCCTCATCTCATATGTCCCCCACCCCCCAAGCCTGCCAGGAGCGATTTCTGATCATAGAGTCAGAAGTAAACCCTAAGCGTGCCATCGGGTGTGACCCAAAAACAAAAACAAACAAACAAAAAAACTCCAAAGATAAATAAATATATGCTCTAACTAAAAGATTAAAGACAGATACTGCAAGCAAGTTCTCTGGCAGAGAAAGCTAAGCCTACATAAGACAAAATAGAACTCAAGTCAGAAAAATTCATTATTTCTGAGCGCAGGCAGGAGCAACCCCTGAACACTGCTGGGTGTGGCCCTAAAAACCAAAACCAAAACCAAAACCAAACCAAACAAAATTTCATGAGAAAGAGGCAGCCATTATATAATTTGTAAGGGATCAATTCATCAAGAGAGCCTAACACTCATTAACATTAATGCACCAACTAAGAAATATCAAAATAAAACAGACCTGAAAAGATAATACTAGCAAGAAAACAGCTTGATGCCTCAGCCCTTCACTCTCAACAATAGGCAGATAACCCAGCCAGAAAACCGAAGAAACAGTAGCCTTAAACAAGCAATTGGAACAAATAGATTTTAAGAAAAGCTTACAGAGTTCTCTAACACACACACACACACACACCACACACCACCACCACCACCACCACCACCACCACCACCACCACCACCACCACCACCATATTGAATATATTCTAATTGAAGTACACACAGAATGTTTTCTAGAAGAGATTATCTCTTTTGACACAAATGTCAACAAATTTATAAAATTTAAATTTTATGTACTTTTTGAAATTGCAGAGCTACAAAACTGATAAGAAACCATGGGAAAGTCGAAAAAATCTTAAATATATTAAGTACAAGCAATTTCCAATTTGGAAGTTTATTCAATTACTAAATAAATGAGAAAATCGGGGCCGGTGAGGTGGCACTAGAGGTAAGGTGTCTGCCTTGCAAGCGCTAGCCAAGGAAAGGACCAAGGTTCAATCCCCCTGGTGTCCCATACGGTCCCTCCAAGCCAGGGGCAATTTCTGAGCGCTTAGCCAGGAGTAACCCCTGAGCATCAAATGGGTGTGGCCCGCAAAACAAAACAAAAAAAAGAGAAAATCAAAAATTTTATAAATCTATGGGGCCCGAGCACTAGCACAGCAGTAAGGCACTTGCCTTGCACGCGGCCAACACAGGACAGACCCCAGTTCGAATTCCGGAATCCCATATGATTCCCCCCGAGCCTGCCAGGATTTCTGAGCGCCGCTGGGTGTGACCCAAAAACCAAAAAAGTAAAAAAGAAAAAGAAATCTATGGGGCTGGAGCAGTGGCACAGAGGTATGACATTAGTCTTTCAAGTGACTGGCTTAGGACATACCACAGTTCTATTCCCTGGCCTAACCCATATGGTCCCCCAAACCAGAAGCGATTTCAGAGCACATAGCCAGGAATAACCCCTAAGCATCACCGGGTTTAGCCCAGAAATCAAAAAAAAAGGAAGGAAGGAAGAAGGAAGGAAGAAGGAAGGAAAAAGGAAGGAAGGAAGGAAGGAAGGAAGGAAGGAAGGAAGGAAGGAAGGAAGGAAGGAAGGAAGGAAGGAAGGAAGGAAGGAAGGAAGGAAGGAAAAAGGAAGGAAGGGAGGAAGGAAGGAAGGAAGGAAGGAAGGAAGGAAGGAAGGAAGGAAAAAGGAAGGAAGGGAGGAAGGAAGGAAGGAAGGAAGGAAGGAAGGAAGGGAAGGAAGGGAAGGAAGGAAGGAAGAAAGAAAGAAAGAAAGAAAGAAAGAAAGAAAGAAAGAAAGAAAGAAAGAAAGAAAGAAAGAAAGAAAGAAAGAAAGAAAGAAAGAAAGAAAGAAAGAAAGAAAGAAAGAAAGACAGACAGAAAGAAAGAAAGAAAGAAAGAAAGAAAGAAAGAAAGAAAGAAAGAAAGGAAGGAAGGAAGGAAGGAAGGAAGGAAGGAAGGAAGGAAGGAAGGAAGGAAGAAAAAGAGAGAGAGAAAGAAAGAAAGAAAGAAAGAAAGAAAGAAAGAAAGAAAGAAAGAGAGAGAGAGAGAGAGAGAAAGAAAGAAAGAAAGAAAGAAAGAAAGAAAGAAAGAAAGAAAGAAAGAAAGAAAGAAAGAAAGAAAGAAAGAAAGAAAGAAAGAAAGAAAGAAAGAAAGAAAGAAAGAAAGAAAGAAAGAAAGAAAGAAAGAAAGAAAGAGAAAAGAAAAAAATTTTAGAAACCTAGGGCTGGAGTGATAATGTAAAGGAAAAAATTCCCCTGAGTTCCCTGACTGCCCTGATCGCCTACCCCACTTCACAATTGTGGGAACTTGTAGACCCAGTTACAGTTTAACTTCCTTTCTGTTCTGACATGGTTCTAACCAGGTCATGTTAACCCTGTAAGCTTGCACCTAAACCTTGCAAAAATGTGATTGAGCAAATGCCAGATGTCATGTACTTCCTAAAGCAAATCAATCTACTGTAACTTTCTATTGTTTGAAATGCTATATACAGCTTGTAAGCTTATGGCTCGGGGCTGGCAGTTTCTGGCTTATGCTGGATTCTAAAACAGCCCCTGCATATGCTTGAAAGAAAATAAACCCCCTGCTTTTGCATGAGACTGTGGTCTTGGTGTCTTTGAACCGCATCATTCTCCTGGACTTAACAATAACACAGCAAGCAGGGCATTTGCTATGTAGCGGGGTTTGATCCTTGGGCATCCCATATGGTACTCCAGCATGCCAGGACTAATTACTGAGTGCAGAGCCAGAAGTAACCTGTGAGTACCATCAGGTGTGGTCCAGAAACAAAACAAACAAACAAAAAAAAATTTAATGAATTTAAATTTTAAAATAAATAATTAATAAATAAATTAAAAGAATTTTAAATAAAAAATTTAAATTAATATTAAAAATAAAAATAAAAGGGCCCGGAAAGATAGCACAGCAGTGTTTGCCTCGCAAGCAGCCGATTCAGGACCTAACGTGGTTGGTTCGAATCCCAGTGTCTCATATGGTCCCCTGTGCCTGCCAGGAGCTATTTCTGAGCAGATAGCCAGGAGTAACCCCTGAGCACTGCTGGGTGTGGCCCAAAAACCAAAATAAATAAATAAATAAATAAATAAATAAATAAATAAATAAATAAATAAATAAAAATAAAAGAAGGGGTGTGTTCAAAAACAATTTAGAAAGCAAATGAGATTGAAGATAGCAAAACATATGGGACATAGCCAAATTAATTTAAAGAGTTCATTATAAGCTATGTTTCTAAGCAGAAACAAGAAAATTATCAAATAAACAATTTAGCTTCAAACCTAAAGAAACTACAGATAAGAAAATTAAATGTTAGTAAAAGAAAGTAAATCTATTTTAAAACAGCAGAAAAAAATTTCTAATTACAAGAACACTTCCTAAAACATTTTTATGAGAACATTGCCAAGTATCAAAAAGAAGCAATACAAAGAAACAAACAAGTAAACGGACAAAACTACAGACTAGGATCCCTGATTAACATAAATTAAAGTATTTTAGAGCAAGTTTAATTAAATAGAATTCAATAATATTAATCATAATTAATTATAGTATTAATTATTCAATCATATTAATCAGAATAAGTTGCTATTATGTTACTTCAGGGACAGTTTATCAGACTTCAATAAATTCAGGTAAAATACCACATCAACAAAAAAATAACACATGAACATAGAGAAAGTTTTTGACAAGATCCAACAACTGTTTATGATTTTTTTTAAAAAAAACCTCCCTGGGGCCGGGTGGTGGCGCTAAAGGTAAGGTGCCTGCCTTGCCTGCGCTAGCCTTGGACGGACTGCGGTTCGATCCCCCGGTGTCCCATATGGTCCCCCAAGCCAGGAGCAACTTCTGAGCGCATAGCCAGGAGTAACCCCTGAGCGTTACAGGGTGTGGCCCAAAAACCAAAAAACAAACAAACAAAAAAAAAAACAAAAACAAAAAAAGCCTCCCTAAAATATAGACATAAGATGCCTCTTTATGATAAAAATCATATGGAATAATAATGAGTATGGTGAAAAACAGCAATTTTCCTCTCAACTGGGTATAAGACAATGATGTAGGCCGGAGAGATATCATGGAGAGGCGTTTGCCTTTCATGCAGAAGGATGGTGGTGAATCCCGGCATCCCATATGGTCCCCTGAGCCTGCCAGGAGAGATTTCTGAGCATAGAGCCAGGAGTAACCCCTGAGCATGGCCAGGTGTGACCCAAATCAAAAAAAAAAAAAGATGTACATTATCCCTATTGTTCAAAATAGTATTGGAAGTCTTAGTCACGGCAATTTAGATGAGTTATAATATAGTTTGAAGATAGGATTTGAGACCTTAATATTTTTATCTGTCTTGTTTTGTCATGATCTTTTATGATACACTTTTTTTTGTTGTTGTTGTTTTGGGCCACACCGGCAGTTCTCAGGTTTTATTCTTGGCTCTGTGCTCAGAAATTGTCGCTGGCAAGCTCAGGGGACTGACCATATGGAATGCCGGAGATGAAACCCAGGTCTGTCCTGGGTCAGCTGCCTCAAGGAATACGCCTTACCACTGGGCTATCTCTCCAGCCCTCCACATTTTAATAATATTGAACCTATGTTCTAAAAGAATGAACTTGGATTTTGATAGGAAGTACATTGACTTCCTCCAGAGCTTGGGGCTTGGGAATCGTTTTACAAATGTGGGGTCCTGGGTTCTGAACAAGGAGAGACGCCATTTTGTAAGGATCACATGGTATAAGCTACATGAAAGTTTTCTCATAGAAAAGCCGATTTTATTAACACTGCCCAAGTTACCTCACCATACCTAGACAGGTAGTCTATCAGGAAGGACTCAAGGGAGCAGTACTAAGGTATCCCTAGACAACAGCAGTACTAAGGTACCCCTAGACAACAGCCAATCATTTTAAAGATCATAAAAAAGCTAGAACTTCCTTATATAATCCTCTTCATGAACTTGGGCGGCGTTTGTCTCCTTCTAGAAAAGACTCTGACAGGTCAGTTTTGAGGAAGTTTCATTCTGCTTTAATCCAATCATGTAGTCTCATTCTTCAACTCCACCCTAACAAATGTTAACCCTTCCTATCATGGAGTATATTTCCATGTCCTCCTTTCCTTGATTATTCCTAACAGTGACTAAAAAGCTCTAATACAGTTATAGAATTAGAATCAAAATGGTCACAAAGATCCATTCAGTGGAACTGAGAATCCAGATTTATATCCTCACACAGATGGAGAATTAATTTATGAAAAATATTCAAATTATTAAATGGAGAAGGAAAAAGTCTCTTTAAAAATAATTGGTGAACTTCCTGATATCGCCAGTGAGGACTCATTAGTCCTGGACAGGAGAGAGGGACAGGAGCACAGCACCTTGTTCTTCTCTGAGTTTGTGGCTTTTGTAAACTGGCCTTGTCCACCACTTCCCACTGAAGGGAGATTGTGAGATGAGATGAAATCTGGAGAGTGCCCAGAACTAAAATTAGGGATTCAATTAAGTTCCTGGAAAGAATCTGACATTGTGAAACAGCAGAGAACCTGTCTAACAAGTGTGAGGCCTGGGGCCAGAGAGATAGCACAGTGGTAGGGCATTTGCCTTGCATTGCACATGGTTGATCCAGGATAGACCTGGGTTTGATTCTGGCATCCCACATGATTGGTCCCCCATGCCTGCCAGGAGTAACCTCTGAGCACTGCCGATTAGTGTGAGGCCTGTGAGTCTCTGAGGCCCCACACAAGTGTGGGGACTCCAATAGAATGTGGTCAAATGTGTGGGCCACTGCAGATAAAGGGGGTGACCTCTGGCCTGCTGTGTAACCAACAGAGTGACACCTCCCCCCCAATGTCACTGCAAGAACAAAAGAACAGCAAAGTCTTGTAAGAGGAAATAACATTTCTGGAAGGACTTTTGCTCACTAAAATCAATAGTAATATTTTTAAGAGTAAGAGAGTTCAGGGGCTAGAAAAATAGCAACATGAAAAAAAAATAGCAAAGTGGTAGGGCATTTGCCTTGCATGTGGCTGACCCAGGACGAATCTGGGTTTGATCCCTAGCATCCCATATGGTTCCTGGAGCCTACCATAGCAATTTCTGAGCTCAGAGCCAGAAATAATCCTTGAGCTCCTCCGGATGAGACCCACCCCAATTCTCGATTCTTTATTTCCCTTCTTTCTGTGGAGAAGTACCTTAGGTTCCACTGTGACAGGGTTCTAAACTCTGGGGAGAAACTTCTCCTTTCCTCCAGTCGCCCAGGGAGCCTTTCCAGGTCCTCACTCAACTCACTTCCCCTATCTTCTGACGTAAAGCACTGAAGGCCCAGAAGAGTCAAAGCACAGTTGGGAACATGAAAAGCCAGGTCCTGATCACTTCAGAGCTAGAACGGCTCCTTTCACAAATAAACTCACATAAAAGCTCTGTGTTGTCTGTTTCTGTTTCTCTCAGTGTTTCTCTCTCTCTCATTGTGTTTCTCCCTCTCTCTCACTGTTTCTCTCTCTCTCACTGTGTTTCTCTCTCATTGTGTTTCTCTCTCTCTCACTGTGTTTCTCTCTCATTGTGTTTCTCTCTCTCTCTCTCTCACACACACACACACACACACACACACACACACACACACACACACACACACACACACAGTTTAGCAACAGACGCTACTCACATAGTTTTTGACAGTCTCCTTCAATCCTTGCCATTTTCTGAGGTCTCCACAAAGCAGTTGGTTATGACAGATTTCAACTCAAATATGATACTCAAAAAATACTCAAAAAAGAAAAAGGAATAATTCCCAGCATCCCGTATGGTCCCCAAAGCCTTCTAGGGGCAATTTCTGAACCGGTAGAGTCAGGAGTAACCCCTGAGCACCGCTGGGTGTGGCCAAAAAAAAAGGAAGTGAAACTCCAGTAGGGGCAGTTCCTGTAAACTGCCCTTAGTCTTGTCCTGAAAGAGACACAGAATAAAAAAAAAATTTTTTTTTTTTGAGGTCACATGCTCAGGGCTCAGGGACCATATTGGGTGCCAGGAATTGAATCCAGATCAGCTTTATGGCAAGGCAAGTACCTTCCCTGCTGTATTATCTCTCCAGTTCTTAAACTACTGAGAATTTCTAATTGTGGAGACAATCTCCTGTCAGTCATCTGCAACCCCCAGGCAGAGACATATTCTAGATATAATCACAGGCCTCTGGTTCTCTACCAACAAACCCCCAGCCATCCTGATCTCTACTGGAAAGACATTTAGACTCACACGTATGACAGGCCTTCTGGGCCACAGCTGCTGCTGCCTTCTTAAGTGGAACAAGGAAGTTCTTTCTGGCTGAATTACAACTCACAAATGAATTTACATTGTTTGTCAGTCCTTTGTGATTGGAAGCCTGTGATGTTGCTCAGATTTGTCACAGAGCTTATCCTGAAAGGGCAGGAGATGGGGGTGGGGACTGAGACACAGTGTAAATAAAGGGCAGGAGATGGGTGGGGGGGCTGAGACACAGTGTAAATAACAATAAACCAAAGAAAAACAAGTTACTGTATATACCCGAGTATAATAGTTTTTCCCAGCACAAAGTTTTTCTGGCGGGTGCCCCGAATCAAATGCAGTCTCCAGTCGTCTCCTGCCTCCAGTCTGCTGGAGGGGGCGATGCTTCAGCTCAGTCCACAAGTCGCAGCTGAGCTCAAGAGATAATTGAAGTGAACTGATGCCACTGAACTATTTAACCCACAATATTCAATAGCACATTTAATTAAGTGAAAAACCCATTGAAAACAGTAAAGTCGTGTCAAAGTTTTATAAATCCTGGATTCTTTTTTTGTTTGTTTGTTTTTTGTTTTTTTGTTTTTGGGCCACACCCGGCAGTGCTCAGGGGTTACTCCTGGCTGTCTGCTCAGAAATAGTTCCTGGCAGGCACGGGGATCATATGGGACACCGGGATTCGAACCAACCACCTTTGGTCCTGGATCGGCTGTTTGCAAGGCAAACGCCGATGTGCTATCTCTCCGGGCCCAATCCTGAATTCTTATATCGGGTTTTGGAGTATAAGGATTCAGGATTTTTAACCTTTTATTTACAATGCTTTACAGTCTTAAATGGTTTATTAACTTTATGAAAGTTGCCATTGAATACAATGGGTTAATGTGGTATGTTAATGGTATACAGTATATCAAACAATCATGAATGTAATCATGTGTTTATTTATTTACTTATTTATTTTATTATTTATTTCTCACAAATGAACTTACAGTGTTTGTCAGTCCTTTGTGATTGGAAGCCTGTGATTTGCTCAAGTTTATCACAGAGCCTATCCTGAAAGGGTGAAAGATGGGTGGCTGAGACACAGTATCCCTCAATTAATGTAATTGTTTGGGGTAAATATTTTTATTTTTGAAAATGACCAGTGGCTGCTGCATTTTCCACCTTGGCTTCTACTCCAGTCACTAAGTTTTCCCAGTTTTTAGGGTAAAATTGGGGGGAGGGGGGTTTTCGGCTTATACTCTAGTATATATAGCAATTTTTTTTTTACTATTGCAAATAATGCTTTTCTAATTTCTTTTTTATTTTATTGAGAATAATGTGAATTACTAGACTTTCACAGTTGGATTTCAATTACATAGTGACAGTGAATTGGGGCCATTCCCACCACCAGTGTTGACCTCCCTTCTCCATAGATCACAGAATGCATCCCCTACCTCTACTCTTAACTCTCCGGACTTCTAGTGTAACAGGTCCATTTTGCGTATAGCTTGTTATAGTTTGGGTTTCTTGATTCTATCTTTGTCGATATTGGTTTGCACAGCAACTTCAAATAGCAAAAAGATGGAGGTGCTCCCAGAGGACAGGGAGGAAGCTTCCAGAATACAACAGAAGGTGGAAAAAGTCTGAGAAGAAATGAATGTACTATGATGGAGGTCTCTTTGGTAGTTTTAATTTCCATGAATCTCTTTGTACTGAATCTTCTCATTAGGCTATTTTAGAAATGTGAATATGGGGGGCCGGGCGGTGGCGCTCGAGGTAAGGTGCCTGCCTTACCTGCGCTAGCCTAGGAGACGGACCGCGGTTCGATCCCCCGGCGTCCCATATGGTCCCCCAAGCCAGGAGCGACTTCTGAGCGCATAGCCAGGAGTAACCCCTGAGCGTCACCGGGTGTGGCCCAAAAACCAAAAAAAAAAAAAAAAAAAAAAAAAAAAAGAAATGTGAATATGGATGCCGACTTTTGAATAACAGTTAAAATAGGTTTCTCATTTTGAATGATCTTATCTTAGTTACAACATTCCTATAATGACCATCATAATCCTATTTTATTCTTTGTGTGTGTGTGTGTGTGTGTGTGTGTGTGTGTGTGTGTGTGTGTGTGTGGTTTTTGGGTCATACCCGGCAGTGCTCACGGGTTATTTCTGGCTCCAGGCTCAGAAATTGCTCCTGGCAGGCATGGGGGACCATATGACGCTGGGATTCAAACCGATGACCTCCTGCATGAAAGGCAAAAGCCTTACCTCTATGCTATCTCTCCAGTCCCTCCTATTTTATTCTTTTTTTGGTTTTTGGGCCACACCCGGCAGTGCTCAGGGGCGACTCCTGGCTGTCTGCTCAGAAATAGCTCCTGGCAGGCACGGGGGACCATATGGGACACCGGGATTCGAACCAACCACCTTTGGCCTTGGATCGGCTGCTTGCAAGGCAAACGCTGCTGTGCTATCTCTCCGGGCCCTCCTATTTTACTCTTAACTGCAACCTCTGCGCCCCATCTTATTGGGAATGTAGCTTCTGAAACTATCAAAATTTTCAGACACAAAAAAGGCAGGCACACCACAAGGGTAAGGAAGTACTTGACTTCTTGCTATAAAAATCTTATTTCTTCATTTTCTTTCCTCTTTTTTTTTCAGAGCAAACACCCTACCTCCATGCTATTTCTCCAGCCCTTTACTTCCCCTTTTTTTCTCTTCTCTTCACTCCTTTGCCCTCCCCTCCCTCTACTCTCACTTCCTCTATTAGTTCTCTACTTCTCTCTTCTTTGTTTTCTATTTCCTCCCTTTTCTCAACTTTTTGTTTGTTTGTTTGTTTGTTTGTTTTTGGTTTTTGGGCCACACCCAGCAGCACTCAGGGATTACTCCTGAACTCAGAAATCACTCCTGGCGGGCCCGGAGAGATAGCACAGCGGTGTTTGCCTGGCAAGCAGCCGATCCAGGACCAAAGGTGGTTGGTTCAAATTCCGGTGTCCCATATGGTCCCCCGAGCCTGCCAGGAGCTATTTCTGAGCAGACAGCTAGGAGTAACCCCTGAGCACCTCCGGGTGTGGCCCAAAAAAAAAAAAAAAAAAAAGAAATCACTCCTGGCAGGATGGGGGATCATATGGGATGCTGGGATTCAAACCACCATCCTTCTGCATGCAAGGCAAACGCCCTATCTCCATGCTATCTCTCCGGCCCTTTTCTCATCTTTCTTAAAACTTTTATTTTCAAAAAAAAAAAAAGGAAAAAAGCCCACCTTAAAATACCTACATTCACCAGACATTAGCTCAGAATCCAGGCAGCCTGCAGCCTACTTGTAAATCTCTTGGGCCCATTTTCCAGACAAACTCCAGCTTAAAGAAGGTCCTGTTTGCATCAAAAGCAAACTTAAAAAGTACCGAATATTTCACTCTCTATGATGCACCTGACCGTAAGATGCACATAATTTTTAGATGAGGAAAACAAGAAAACAACTTATTCTAAAGCAAATGGTATATAAAATATTTAATAAACACAATATGAGATGCATCAGGAGACGGTGGCTGCGAACACACATGTGTGTGAGGCTGAATTATATTTACAATAAGCCATTCCACAGCTGTTAAATACATTTACCTAACTTTTTTTTTTACATCAGAAAATAAGAAAACAGGGGCCAGAGAGATAGTATAGTGGTAGGGTGTTTGCCTTGCATGCAGCCGATCTAGGACGGATGGTGGTTCCTCTGGTTCGATTCTCGGCTTTCCATATGGTTCCCTGAGCCTGCCATGAGCCATTTCCGAGCGCAGAACCTGGAGAAACCCCTGAGCACTCCTGGGCATGACTCAAACCAAACCAACCCCATATAAGAAAAGAAAAAAAAATTTGTATTTTGTTTTTTGGTTTTTGGGCCACACCCAGCGGTGCTCAGGGGTTACTCCTGGCTATCTGCTCAGAAATAGCTCCTGGCAGGCACGGGGAACCATATGGAATGCTGAATTTGAACCAACCACCTTAGGTCCTGGATCGGCCGCTTATAAGGCAAACGCCACTGTGCTATCTCTCCGGCCCCCCCAAAATTTTTTTCTATTTTTTCGTTAATATTAAAAAAAAGTCTCAGCAGCAATCATATAGTCTTCAATGAAAGCTCTATTCAGGGGTCCTCAAACTTTTTAAACAGGGGGCCAGTTCACTGTCCCTCAGACCATTGGAGGGTCTGACTATAGTAAAAAAAAAAACAAACTTATGAACAAATTCTTTTTTTTTTTTTTTTTTTTGTGGTTTTTGGGTCATACCCGGCAGTGCTCAGGGGTTATTTCTGGCTCCAGGCTCAGAAATTGTTCCTGGCAGGCACAGGGGACCATATGGGGCGCCGGGATTCGAATCGATGACCTTCTGCATGAAAGGCAAAAGCCTTACCTCCATGCTATCTCTCCGGCCCCCATGAACAAATTCTTATGCACACTGCATATATCTTATTTTGCAATGAAGAAACAAAACAGATACAAATACAATATGTGGCCCGCGGGCCATAGTTTGAGGACCGCTGCGTGGTGGTGAAAGTGCACTAACCTGATTGCTTGTACTATGTGGTATGTCTGTTATGTCAGGTATGACGATAATGGAGATGTAACACTTTGGTGTCAAGTGGCTCTCCTCCCCTGTACTCAGGCATTCGCTCCATAAGATGCACAGACATTTTCTCCCATCTTTTGTGGGGGAAAGTGCATCTTATGATACCAAAAAAAATACGGTAACTGTGCCTGGTGAAACATTTTACAAACATCTCAACCAAGGATGCTACAAAAAAAGATCCAAATAAATATTAAGTGCAGGTGCTAAGAGCAGTTCCCAAAGAGAAATCAAGTTCTGAAAGACTTCTTTCGGAGCCGGAGAGATAGCATGGAGGTAGGGCGTTTGCCTTACATGCAGAAGGATGGTGATTTGAATCCCAGCATCCCATATGGTCCCCCGAGCATGCCAGGAGCAATTTCTGAGCTGTAGAGCCAGGAGTAACCCCTGAGCACTGCCGGGTGTGACCCAAAAACCATAAAAAAAAAAAAAAAAAAAGAACAGAAAAGAAAAGAAGATTCCTTTCTAGTTTGTTGAACTAGCAGACTTCACCAAATTGATACATCCAGCTTATTCGAATAAATAAGAAATTGTGTGCTAGACACCCGAGTTCCTGGTGAAACTTTCTGCCAGGTCAAAATGACCCATGAACAAATTGTAAAGCCAACTAGACTGAGCATTCAATGGAAAGGGAACAGAGCTCAGACTAACATTACATCTAACATTTAATGGCTGTGAGTCTTGTGAAGTTTGGTGGCTCCTGCTTCTCATTGTTCCTGAAGGCTATCAGAAATTTGTTTCCTAGGGGTCTGAGAGATAACACAGTGTTAGAGCATGTGCCTTGCATGCAGCCCATTCAGGATGGACAGTAGTTTGAATCTGGCCTCCCACAGGGTCTACGGAGCCTGCCAGGAGCACTTTCTGAGTGCAAAGACAGGAGTAAGTCCTGAGTGCCACAGAGTGTGCCCCCCCCCAAAAAAAAAATTGCTTCCTAAACCCACCAGTCTGTATCAGTAAAATCACAAAAATTAAGTCTAGGGCCTTCCACCTTGGAATAGCCATATCCCCAACTGGATGTGTAATTTCTTTCTTTTACTTTTCTTATTTTCTGGGGCATTCTCCTCCCTCTGGAGAAGTCTGAGTTCTCTTTTGAAAACATTACCTTTGACATGTCCTCTTTTGATGAATTTTCTTTACTTTAAAAAATTCAGTCTAGAGATAGAAATTGAATCGAGTTCATCTTGCACAAGGTCAATCCCAATTTTATTCTCTTTTTTTTTTTTTTTTTTTTTTTTTTTTGGTTTTTGGGCCACACCCAGCGGTGCTCAGGGGTTACTCCTGGCTGTCTGCTCAGAAATAGCTCCTGGCAGGCACGGGGGACCATATGGGACACCGGGATTCGAACCAACCACCTTTGGTCCTGGATCGGCTGCTTGCAAGACAAACGCCGCTGTGCTATCTCTCCGGGCCCCCAATTTTATTCTCAACACTACCTATGGTACCCTGAGTCCTGCCATAGGATGGTGACCTAAAAATCAATAAACTTATCAGGCTGAAAATTTCTTGTCTGTATGTGTGGTACAAGGGATAGAACCCAGGCTCTGATACATAAACCTTGCTTTCTACCATATGAGTTCCAGTGGTATCAAAGAATCCAACATCTATCTTTTGAGTCAAATATCTCTCTTGAAAAGATTTAAAGTCACATTTTAATTTGGGTAAACGAAGATATTTTGCTTCTTTTCTTCCTTATTTGGGGCACATTGACACAATTAAAGAATCTTGGTAAATCTGAGAATAAAAAATGGGGGACTGGAGAGATAGCATGGAGGTAGGGCATTTGCCTTGCATGCAGAAGGATGGTGGTTTGAATCCGGCATCCCATATGGTCCCTTGAGCCACACACACACACACACACACATGGAGAGGGAGAGAGAGAGAAAGAGAGAGAGGCGAGAGAGAGAGAGGAGAGAGGAAAGAGAGAGGAAAGAGAGAGAGAGAGGGAGGTAGAGAGAGAGGCAGAGAGAGAGAGAGAGAGAGAGAGAGAGAGAGAGAGAGAGAGAGAGAGAGAGAAGAAGAAAAAAGAAGAAATGAGTCTTTTATTTTGTTTTTGCCTTTTTGGAGCCACACTCAGCAGTGCTCAGGGGTTACTACTGGGTCTGCGCTCAGAAATTGCTCCTGACACAGGGAACCATAAAGGATCCTGGAGATCGAAACCACATTCATCCTGGGTCAGACTCATGCAAGGCAAACGCCCTACCTGTGCTACCACTCTGGCCCGGGAATGAGTCTTTAAGCAGAAAGCAAAGATGTAGGTGGGAAAGCTAGTGCTCCTGTTGTCTGGCCTCAGAGTCCAGAAAAATAACCTCCAATCTGGGGTTATTCCCATAGAGTAAAAGAAATTGGGGGCCCAATAAGGGGGCTCCATAGCCAATTTACACTGCCTTTTAGCCCAGAATCTAAACAGCTTGCAACCTCCTAGTAAATCTCTTGGTTTCCTGATGATCTCCTCATTCACACCCATTTTCTCACAAAAATGAGGACACCTTTCTAAAGTCTTCAAAATATGGTAGTGGGCAAACCCCTAAAACTCTGAGGAGCAATCAGTCCTCCCCAGAATGGATTCATTATGAGCAGTATCTGGACTCGAGCCCCAATGACTCCAAGGCAAAATAAACAATATAATAAGAGGACAGGTTTGGTTTAGGTGTTAAGAATAGTTTATTTAAAACATATGTTCACATGTATCACAATAAAAATTATTAAAAAAACAACAACAAAAACATATGTTCAAATACAAGCTCTCTTCCTGAGGAGCTGAGTGAGTGATTAATTGTTCACGGGTCCATGGAAGCAAAGGGGATTATACTGGAGGAAGTTTGTAAGGAGGAAAGGGACAGATGCTGAATGAGTTCGCTCATAAGTGGAACTTCAAGACACCCAGAAAGGGAACAACAACTGGCCAAAAGCAGCAACAGAAGTAGAGAGTCAGTGCATAAAACGGAGTTGAGATAAAGTGGGTGTTGAACAGAGGGAGCTGTTGGAACCTTGGGAGAAGGAAGTGTCTGATGAGTTGGAAAGAATGATGAAGGCAAAAAACCATCATGGAATAGTATTGCCAGTCAATCACAGTACCGCTAAATAAATGTTCATTTTTACAAATCAATCAATAAAATAAAGTCCAAGGGGACTGAGAAAAGGCTCAGCGGTTCAATCAGTAGTCCAGCAATGCCAAGGTTGTGAGTGTGATCTCAGGACTATTGTATCCTCTGAGAACAGTCCTGGCTGCTATGATGTCTGTGATTCCTGATCCCACAAGACATTTCCCCCAACACTATAGTTGGGGGTCTGTGGGCACCACAAATAATAAGTTTGAATTTCTGACAACCTAGACACAGGATTCTGGGCCATGGCTATGTATCTGATGCACAAAACTGGGCTAATATGTATACTAATTGAAGCTAACATGAAGTTTGAAGGAATACATCATTATTCTTGACACCAGGTTCATTTCCGCTAAGATTTGACTTTATGATTAAGTCTATTTTAAAAATATCTTTCCATATTCAGAGTTTTTTGAATTTTGTAAACATGAATTAAAGATTGTGGACATAGGCAAGAACTGAGTAAGAATGTAAGTAGAGCAAGCTCAGTGTTTACCATTGGGAAAACTTGGTGTTCATTTTGATCTTAACCTTGATTCAGGACCTGTCATGATTTGTCCCACAATTGCTGATCTTCACCAAACTTCATATTTCTAAAAGCTGACTAAAATACAAACAACAAGCATTATCTCCCAGATGCATCTACATGCTGGACTAGGCTGATGTATTGAATTTTCATGACAGTCCTCTAAGAGTGAGAAAGGTTAATATGTCAAAATTTCAAATGTGGTTTCAAAACGAGGTAGTGGTTATTCACCTGAGGAGACACAACTGATGAGACGAAGGTGAAGAGACTGAACTGAGCCCATGTAGGCAGAGCACAGACATGGAGACGTGTGATAGCTCCAATGATGTAACTGAAGAACACTTGATTGTGAGCCTACCCAAAGACAGGGATGACTTGGGTTACCCCGACATGCCATCCATGCTCAGACAGTATGAATCTTCATTTCACATACCCCGATAGCTATTTGATAATTCCTTCACATCAAAGTAGAGCTCAGAAACATTACACACAGTCTTAACATGCAAAGAAATAGGTTCTGGCTTGTTCAGCTTCACAGCCAAACTCCTAGAATAAACAAAGACCAGAGACTTTATTAATAAGACGTTTCATTCACTCTACATTTCATTTATATTCACTCCCGTCCCCTCCAGACTTCACAGAGCACATACCTGCTCAAAGTGGCTCTCACATCCTGTAGAGAAACAAAGAAGCAAATGAAAACATGGAATTATTTGTATTTCATGGGGCTGTTTAAACCTTTACACACTGCTGGTGGAAATTTCAACTGTTGGACTTTTTGAAAGATAATGTTGAGACTTCTTATAGAGCTACAAATTGAGCTTCCAAATGACAGGGCTATTGGAATTTACTCCAAGAGTCAAAAAATAACTCATCCATTAAAGATATGGGAATTCCTATGTTCATTGCAGTACTACTGTTAATAGTTCAAATCTGAAAACAACCCAAGTGCCCAAGAACAATTGACTGGATAAAGAAACTGTGGTCTAAATACATACACACAATGGACTACTACTTGACTAAAGATGAAATCGTGTGATTTTCTTCCATATGAAGCCATATTGTTAAACAGGTAAATCATGGTACCTAACATTTAAAACAATTATTTTATTTGTTTATTTTTGGTTTTTGGGTCACACCTGGCAGAGCTCAAGGGTACTCCTGGCACTACGCTCAAAAAGCGCTCCTGGCAGGCTCAGGGGACCATATGGGATGCTGGGATTCGAACCACCGACCTGCTGTATGCAAGGCAAATGCCTTACCTCCATGCTATCTCTCCGACCCCTAAAACAATTATTTTGATGTTTGAAAAACACTTCCTATTCAGAGAATGATCCCAGCCTCAGATACTGATGGATTGGTAGATAAAAATTATACCTTTCCCAACCTCTAGGATATTCAATATAGCAACATGTTTATCACACTAAGTCTGTTATGTTCCTTACTAAAACCTATGGGTAGCTGTTGGAAGCTATAAGACTTAGAGAGCAAAATGGAGTCTTTGATGCCTGAGAAGTCAAAGGCCTGTGTACGTGACAGGCTGCTGGTGGCGCTTCCCCCATGAACCTAAAAGAAAGAGCTGACCATAAAGAGAGCCATTACCAGAGGTCAATGGTTAAGCAAGAACAAACATGCTATGTAAAGGCTACAAGTTAAGATTAGATCTGTAGCACTGTTAACAGAACAGAGCACCCCAGGATCACTTATAGTAAATGTATAACTCGCTAAAAGAAAACCTGACATATTTGATGTATGGGAATGTTATGGTGAAAAAGTACTGAACCACCCCTTCCCCTCTTTTGTCTGAAAACGTGCTCATGCTATATAAGCTAGCCCCCTACTATAATAAAATGGCTTTTGATCAGAACACTGTCTTAAGCTCATTATTTCCCAGCCTCTTCTCTTCTAGGTCGGATCCTCTTCATGACTTACGAATAACTTCGTGAGTCCCCAAGTCTCCTTCGGGCAGGGGTCCCAGAGGGTCGCAGGTAGCTATGTTATCTACAATAAATATAACCTTATTGGTTAATTGGGGAAGAAAGCTAGGAGTGTATACATGACATTCTTTCAGTGAATGACAAGATCACCCTGTGTCTGTTCTTATTTGCTATTCTACTGTTAATAATTTAGGAGAAGACAATCCTTTCTTTTCCTTTCTTTCAGTTTTTGGGCCACACCTGGCAGTGTTCAGGGGTTACTCCTGGCTCTGTGCTAAGAAATCACTTTGGGCAGGCTCAGGAAACCATATGGGATGCTGAAGATTGAACTTGAGTCTGTCCTGGGTTGGCTGTGTGCAAAGCAAATGCCCTACCGCTATGCTATCATTCTTTCCTGGCCTTCAGGACACTCTCAATGTGGGTATTTCTCGGGGGGAATGAGAGAAGAGAGAAAAGAGAAAAAAGAGACAGAGACTGGAAGCAAATCAAGGCAATCTTCACTTTATTGTAAAAGGCACATCATTATATATTCTACTTTGACCAGAAAGCAAAGGGATTGCCAAGTAAACACTTCATTTGAGCAACTTCTCAAGGCTTCTGGTTTTACAGATAACAGAAGTTTCCCCGTGACTCCCTAAGACACCTGCCTACATAATTCACAGGAGTTCCCTAACATAATTCCCCAGGACACCTGGTTACATACATAAAAAAAAAAATGTTGCATCCCCCAACTCACAGGGTATTTCTAAAATATGTTCTGTCAGGTGAACATATTTTTCCCAAGGTTACTGGTGCCAATGTTCCTTTTGGTTTGTCACATTGCTTAACTTATTGATATAAAACATAACCTTTAGGTTGACCTTTGCAAGGGCAGGCTGCATCCTTGTTCAGGCATCTTGAGAGACTGTCAGGTCTCAGTTTCCCACACCATTCTGGTCCCCCTTTCTTATTTTTATTTTATTTTATTTTATTTTTGGTTTTTGGGTCACACCCGGCAGTGCTCAGGGTTTATTCCTGGCTGTCTGCTCAGAAATAGCTCCTGGCAGGCACGGGGGACCATATGGGACACCGGGATTCGAACCAACCACCTTTGGTCCTGGATCGGCTGCTTGCAAGGCAAATGCCGCTGTGCTATCTCTCCGGGCCCAAATAATTTGAGCTGATTTTTTTGGGTTTTTTTTTGTTTGTTTTTTTTGTTTTTGGGCCACATCTGTTTTACGCTCAGGGGTTACTCCTGGCTATGCGCTCAGAAATCGCCCCTGGCTTGGGGGGACCACATGGGACCGCAGTCCGTCCTACGCTAGCGCTTGCAAGGCAGACACCTTACCTCTAGCGCCACCTCGCCGGCCCCCTTTCTTATTTTTTAACTATACAAACTTACCTGCAACAAGTTTTGAGCTGAGCCCTGGCATTTCTTGTCTAGTTCTAGGATGTAGTTATTAAGATCTTGACTCTGCTGCTCCAGGTTGGCTTCCACCTCCTTAAGACTACTCAAAGTCTGTTCCTTTTCTTTCTCCAGTCTCCAAAGATAGTACTTCTCCTCTTCAAACAGGAAATCATGGAGATTGTTAAAGTCAGATTGGATTGTTTGTCTCTGAAGCTCTACCTTCTCCTAGAATCAAAGAAATTATGATTGGAAGGTGACAGCAAACTGGATGTCTATCAAACAATATAATGAGGTATAAAGATACAATAGCAATCTACTTTGATCATTAAAAACAAGGAAAATTCTGATAGTGTTGCACAAAGGACACAATCCAACAATATTGTGCTCACTGTGGTAAGTCAGACATGAAAAAAAAAAAAAACAAATATTGTATAAACCTACCTGCATGAGTTACCTAGTCAAATCAGAAACATAATGTAAAATTGTGATCTCAGTGATAGGAAGAAGGAAAGTGAGGTGTTAAATAAGGATTTCCAGTTTAGAGTGGTAAGAATTTTCATTGATGGACACTAGCAATGACTGCACAACCATATGTGTGAATACTCATTTTGTGTTTGTCAATACACAACATTGTATATTTATAATGGCCAAATGGCTTATTTAATGTTATATTAACTTTAGCATCTAACCACCTTCCTGGCCACCTCCCCCACACAGTTAGCTCAGTCCTCATATCTGAGCGCTCCTGAAGCATAGCTTTGAATAAATATACATAGGGCTGGACTTTAAGATAGTATTGGTTAGTAAAGGCATTCTTCTCAGTAGGGCTGAGCAATTGGGTAGTAACCTTTGACCAAAGTTACCAGACATATTTAGCTGCCATTCCAGGGTCTATCAGATCATTTTTATTTATAAAACCAATAGAAAGCAAGCCATCTATCTTGTGGACTCAGCCTTAATTTGGGGGGTACAGAATTGTGATTTCCATTCTTTTTTTTTTTCACATTTAAATTATTTTATTTAAAAATTTTACCTAAACGGCCATATGAAGCTTGATTCAAATTAAAAAAAAAACATAATAAATTTTCAGAATATATATATATATTTATATTTATTTATTTATTTATTTTGGTTTTTGGGCCACACCCGGCGGTGCTCAGGGGTTACTCCTGGCTGTCTGCTCAGAAATAGCTCCTGGCAGGCACGGGGGACCATATGGGACACCGGGATTCGAACCAACCACCTTAGGTCCTGGATCGGCTGCTTGCAAGGCAAATGCCGCTGTGCTATGTCTCTGGGAATTTTCAGAATATATTTAAAGACAAGATAGACAGAGACAGTTTTATGCTGGGGAAGTCACGCTGCAAACGGTGGCACCAATGCCATGCTGGGGCTCCTGCCTGCTCAGAAAGTGTCTGTTCCTGAGGACTCAGTGTCCCCTTGCAGGGAGCTGACACCTGGCCACTGCGAGCCGTCCTCCACAGTCACTGAGGGGTGATTTCCATTCTTGCTTTCTCAATCCATGCTGTGTGTCAATGATCATAAAGCTGTGATGAAAGGGCCATTAACAAATAATGAACTGGGGGCCGCGAGGTGGCACTAGAGGTAAGGTGTCTGCCTTGCAAGCATTAGCCAAGGAAGAACCAGGGTTTGATCCCCCAGCGTCCCGTATGGTCCCCCCAAGCCAGGGGCAATTTCTGAGTGCTTAGCCAGGAGTAACCCCTGAGCATCAAATGGGTGTGGCCTGGAAAAAAAAAATAATGAACTGGGAGCCGGAGCTGTGGTACAAGCAGTAGGGCATTTGCCTTGCATGAGCCTGACCTAGGATGGACCATGGTTCGATCCCTTGGCGTCCCATATGATCCCGCAAGCCAGGAGCAATTTCTGAGCACATAGCCAGGAGTAACCCCTGAGCATCATCGGGTGTGACCCCCCAAAAAACAAAACAAAACAAAACAAAAAACAAAAGAAGATGACCTGAAACTTTTAGAGGACACAGGAACAGTTTTGTCCCTTACATTGATAGATTTTCTTTTGGTAGCAGCAATTAAAGTTCTCCTACATTGTCTCAGACACCAACAAAAAGGGAGGTCACAGTGTCTGAGAGGTTAAGTTTGTGTCTTTTAAGCAGGTTTGGGCACAATTTGGAAAACACCACTCAAAGAGATAGAATGAAAAACTGACCCACAAAATTTGACTGAAATATGATGGATTAATTACCTTAATATGTCCACAATGAATTTTGAACTGTCTCTAGAAAGGTTGTTCAGCTATTTAAATAGTCTTTTTTTTTGGGGGGGGGTCACACCCAGCAGTGCCCAGGGGTTACTCCTGGCTTCATGCTCAGAAATCGCTCCTGGTAGGCTCGGGGGACCATATGGGATGCCGGGATTTGAACCGATGACCTTCTGCATGAAAGGCAAATGCCTTACCCTCCATGCTATCTCTCCTGCCCCTATTTAAATAGTCTTAAGAGACATTGGAGGCTAGAGAGATAGTATAGTGGGTAAGGCTGAAACAGCACCCAAATAAGGTCTTTTGAGAACTGCTAAGAGTGATTCCAGAGCATAGAGTTAAGAATAAATCCTCAGGGGCCGGGCGGTGGCGCAAGAGGTAAGGTACCTGCCTTGCCTGCGCTAGCCTTGGACGGACCGCGGTTCGATCCCCCGGTGTCCCATATGGTCCCCCAAGCCAGGAGCGACTTCTGAGCGCATAGCCAGGAGTAACCCCTGAGCGTTACCGGGTGTGGCCCAAAAACCAAAAAAAAAAAAAAAAAAGAATAAATCCTCAGCATTGCTGGGAGTGACCCCAAACCCAAAATAAATTAATAAATAACTTGATAACCTCAAAGATGCATAAACTACATATGCAAATAGTATGTTCTTACAGTAACTCTGATCCCCTTAACAGCCTCAGAAGGTTGACTATAATTTTTGCCAGTGGTAATCCTATTTCTTTCATTCTCACAGAGATGGTTTTCGGAATCTGGAAGATTGAGTGCCAGATCCTCTTTAGACTAAATGCGTTAATGTAAGAAGGTTGATACCTTCAAGCAAATCATTAAAATCTGAATTATGTGAATTTAACTTACTTAAACTTTGATGTATTTAAATGTAAAACCCAGTGAAAGGTATCTCAAGGTAAGGAGACATACACACTTTGCTTTCTAAGACTGAGGAGTTGCTAATCATAACTAACCATGAACGAACAATTGAACCATTGGAAGAAATGATCCTTTGTTTTGTTTTGTTTTGGGGCTACATCCAGTGATGCTCAGGAGTTACTCCTGCCTATGTGCTCAGAAATCACTCCTGGCTTGGGGGACCATATGGAACACGCTGGGGGAACGAACTGTGGTCCGTCCTAAGTCAGCAAATGCCCTACCACTTTCACCACCACTCTGGCCCCAGAGGAAAAGATCTTAAAGACACAAGGGGGGGGGGCAAAAAAGAACAATTGTATCTTTTGGGGGTTTCAATTAACTGGTCTGTTTTTTGTAAGTATAATTTATCACACGTTTTGCACAACCAACCTTATTTCTTTATGCTCTCATAAAAAATAATAAACGTGGGAAATAGTAAATTCAAATTATTACCTCCCAGTTGATTATTTCCTTTTGTGTGAGCACTTTCAGATTCTTACATTGCTTTTTCAGTTGGCTCAATGTTGTCATAGTTTCCTGAAGCTGTTCCTGAAAGAAACAAGTGTGAGTCTCCTTGATTTGACAATATTTTACTAGGAATTGAGGGAACTAAATATCCCAGGTTTTCAAGTCTTGAGGACAGTATCTCCAGTAACATTTGACATCCTTGGTAATTCTGAACAGTTTGTAAAATTATATCATCCCAGTGCTGGAGAGATAGAGGCCTATGAAGGGGCTAGAAATACTTGGTGGGTGAGATGTAAGGCCCTGAATGCAGTGAGCTCAGCAACATTAGAATTATGTCAGGGAAAACATTACACTTTGAAAACTATCCCATTTATTAACAGAAAAAAAATCCCAACTTCCTCCATGCTTTTATATATGGTAATTTGGAGGTGTCCTTCAAGATTTACTTTTGGGAACCACCTGGACACTGCCCTATCACCTATCACCGACTATCCTTCCCCTATACTCTTTCTTCTCAAGTCTCTAGCCAGTCTTTCTCTGCTGGATTATTTGCTGAGCTAGATTATAGGATGTAAAAGGAGGTATGTCTTTTCCTCTGGATTTTACCACATGGTCTTTCTCCGGTTCATCAATTTACAACCAAATTGGGGAGTAGTAGACATGAATGACAGGGTACACATTGCATTCTAGAGTTTAAGAAGAGATTAGGGAAAAGAGTTTGATCGTCCTGCTCAAGTTGAGAGTGGCCAGTTAGGACTGCTTTTGTAGGGATCAATAATGAACTATTTCATTTTTGTTGTTTGTTTTTTTTTTGGGTCACACTCATTGGCGCTCAGGGCTTACTCCTGGAACTGCACTCAGAAATTACTCCTGGGGGCTGGAGAGATAGCATGAAGGTAAGGCGTTTGCCTTTCATGCAGAAGGACGGTGGTTCGAATTCTGGCATCCCATATGGTCCCCGATGCCTACCAGGGGCGATTTCTGAGCATAGAGCCAGGAGTAACCCCTGAGCACTGCCGGGTGTGACCCTAAAACCAAAAATAAAAAAAGAAATTACTCCTGGCAGGCTTGGAGGACTATGTGAGATGTGGAGGCCAACACCTGGGTTGGCCTCTCTAGTTCCAATTACTTAACAATTTCTTAGAGAATAGCATGGTGAAAGCTCTGTTTTGTGTTTTGGGTTAAATTATCTGAGTATCTTACAATATGAGAATAAGTCATGTGAACTCTGTGGCTAATCCATTCACCTTATAGCCTTGAACCACATCTTCAACAAGAGCTGTGACGTGTCCTTTGTGTTGTGGTAACCGCTCACAGCGCCAGCAAATGAGATGGTCATCATCCTCACAGAAGAGGTGGAGCTGCTCTCCATGCTCCTCACACACCCTTTCACACTCCATCTCCTTGATGGTTTCAATGAGGTTTTCCAGGTGTTTATTGGGCCTGATACTCTCCCTTTTAAATGCCATCCGGCAGAGGGGACAGTGAGTTGTCCCAAAAATTGATGCCCCAGAAGGTTGGTTCTCAAAGAGGCTCATTATGCACAAGCGGCAGTAGCTGTGCCCACAGTTGATGCTCACGGGCTCAGTCATCAGATCCAGGCAGATGGAGCAAGTGGATTCTTCCCTCAGCTTCTTAGCACCTGCGCCCGATGCCATGGCTTGTTCTAAAATGCTCCAAAATTGACTAGAGAAGCAGCCAGAAATTTCTAGAATGAGGAAGATAGATTTCACTTAACCCTCTGTTCCTTCATAGGTATTTTAATCTCCTCTATGTGGAAAAGAAAAGGACAGAAATCGCAAAGGTGGGGCCGGAGAGATAGCATGAGGATAAGGTATTTGCCTTTCATGCAGAAGGAAGATGGTTTGAATCCTGGCATCCCATATGGCCCCCTGTACCTGCCAGGGGCGATTTCTGAGCTTAGAGCCAGGAGAAACCCCTGAGCACTGCCAGGTCTGACCCAGAAAACAAAACAAAACAAAAAAAAAGAAAAAGAAAAGAAAGAAATCACAAAGGCTGATAATGCATTGGTATGTTCTCTTTTTTTTTTTTTTGGAAGGGAGGGCACACCTGGTGGCAGCACTCAGGGGTTACTCCTGACTCAGTGCTCAGAAATCACTCCTGGCAGCCTCGGGGGAACCATATGGGATGGCAGGAATTGAACCAGGGTCCGTCCCAGGTTTGCAGCATGCAAGGCAAACACCCTACCACTCTACTATCACTCTGGCCCTGCATTGGTATGTTCTTATAGTAACTATGACACTTTGGGTCTTGGATTTAAAGAAATCAAATCAAAAATAGTCTCTCAAAGCACTAGTGATATTTGATGTATTTAATTTAACTTGAGAAGGAACACCCGGTGGAGCTCAGGAACTACTTTCTATAGTGCTCAAGGGAGGCATTAAGTGTTAGGATTCAAACCAGGGCCTCAGGCTGGAGAGATAGCACAGTGATAGGGCATTTGCCTTGCTTGAAGCCATCCAGGTCTAAAGGTGGTTTGAATCCCGCAATCCCACATGGTTCCCTGTGCTTGCCAGGAGCGATTTCTGAGCACAGAGCTAGGAGTAACCCTGAGCTCTGCTGGTATGACCCAAAAACAAAAACAAAACAACAAAAACAAACCAAGGCCTCCTTCTTGCAAAGCCTGTGCTCAGCCCCTCCAGCTATTTTCATCACTTCTACCAGCAACATTTCAATTGCTTCAATGTTGTATGGTTATTTCTGTCTGATAACTAAACTAATAAATGCTCTACCATTGACAACAGTTTCTTAAACTATGACAGATCAAGAAGGCTGACAAAATTCCTCACAAAATTTGCAAGAGTGAGAGCTCAAAGGAATAAAATGTTATTAATCCTGTGAGTGGACATCAAGAATAATTGGTCTCCTAACAATTGGTCTTTGAAGGATCCCAGGAGATAATTATACTTCACTTTACTGCAGCTCCCACCCCCAGATATTTCTACTCCCACATCTGCAAGAATAAATGACTGATGGGGCCGGAGAGATAGCACAGCGGTAAGGCGCTTGCCTTAGACGCAGAAGGAAGATGGTTCAAATTCTGGCATCCCATGTGGTCCACCGAGCCTGCCAGGAGCGATTTCTGAGCATAGAGCCAGGAGTAACCCCTGAGCACTGCCGGGTGTGACCCAAAAACCAAAAAAAAAAAAAAAAAAGACTGAAACTCAATCAACACATCAACAGCTTTGGAACGGAGTATCTCCAGGAAATTCAATAAGAAAAAAGTAATTTAAAAAAATAACACACCAATAAATCTGTACCTCTATATTAAGGTCAACAAGGCAACCAGAAGCAGTGAATTTTGCTTAGTTCTCTGAGGCCTAAGGAAAAGAGAGTTAAATGGGAAAAGCTGAAAAGCAAATGGGTTGGTCCTAAGAGCAAAATTCCTGGAGACCCAGTGACGTGAGTCGAAAAGATCTCCCCAAAAATAGAAGGGAATAGAACTGGAAATGAAGAAGTTGGCAAAATACACGAATAGAGAGTGGAAGGGTGAAGGGAGAGAGACAAGTCTAGAGTCTGGTTCAGTCCTAGAAGTGAACCAAGTTTAGTGCTCAACAAAGAGAGAACCTGACTGCCAGAGATGACACATGAACAGGAACACAGAAGTGAGCCCTTCCCCTGCTGCTGAAGTTGTTTTTGAACCTCACCCCAGTTCTCAATTTTGGGAGTTTGTGAAGAGGAAAGTAAAATGGGGATATTGTTGAATGTGGGCCTGTCCTGGTCCTCACAACTCCCTAAAGCCAGGGAGGGATTCAGCACAAGTTACTAGAGAGGCTCTTTGGATCTTCCAGAGTCCTAGATAGGGGAACTGTTATAGAGATTTCTGTTCCCAGGAGCCAGTTTGTGTCCTTCATTCAACTCATATCCTGTATTTCCTAAGCTGAGGCTTCGAGTCCAATCAGAGAGGAAAACAGACAGGGAGTGTAAACAAGGAAACAATTCACACACACACACACACACACACACACACACACACACACACACAGGGAGTGTAAACAAGGAAACAATTCACACACACACACACACACACACACACACACACACACACACACACACACACACACACACACACACACACTCTCTCTCTCTCTCTCTCTCTCTTGCTCGCTCATACTTACTCTGGTTTCTCACATTCCAGAAGTCAACTGTGATTTGTCCTCGATCTTAGCAAAGATCAAATGTTCACACATTTGCTTACTAACTTCCTCTTAACTTTCACTTCCTGGCCCTAGACAGAAGTTATGATGAAAATGAAACTAATGTGTGGGGAAACTACTGGAAGGGAACTTGGAAACCTGCTCACAGCTTTTCAGCCATCTAGTCCTGATCCAACAGAAGGACTAGTCAACATTTACAGCAGTGAAAGAAGAAACAAATAAAGGCCCGAATCTGTTTGGTTTCTCTAGCAGAGTCAAAAATCAGGAAGCTTCCTCAGGTTAACTCATCCACTGTCACTTGAGTCCTTTCTACTTGTGCCTCCAAGTTTTTTGGGACCCCGTGAGGCTTTCTGGCCCAACAACAGAGCTCCTGTTTCAGATTGGGACTGATTTTAAAGAATTAAAGAACAGACTAGAACTATAATAGCAGGGTTTGTTAAGGGCTAAATTAGAACCTAAAGTTTGGTTTAGGGATTAACTATAAAACTTGTCTTGCTGTGAAAATAGAAAGACTAGGCCCAGGAGCAGTCAATTCCAGGAACTAGACCCCAGAGGCAAATACCAGGAATTACTCCCGTATAAGGTTTAATGGGAATTGGGGGGGGGGGGCATCTTTAGTGATAAAACAGTGGTAGGACATTTGCCTTGCACACAGTCAACCCAGGGCAGACCCGGATTCAATTCCCAGCATCCCATCTGGTCCCCTGAGCCTGCCAGGAGCGATTTCTGAGCGTAGTGCCAGGAGTAACCCCTGAGCGCTGCTGGGTGTGACCCCAAAACTAAAAAAAAAAAAAAAAAAAAAAGATTTGGAATTGACTATAACCCAAATGTTGATGTTAGAATGTAGTATGTATGTCTGCTTAGGAATAATATTAGAGATAACATTGCTTTGGCTTCTTGCTTACTGATCAATGACCTCTAACAAAGAGAACAGCCACGTAGCCCCCCTCAACCCTCAGAAACGGGAGACTGAGAAAACTATCTTAGTTACTATGATAGGGGCGTGTGCATCTAAATATCATGATCCTGGAACTTATCTTGCTACACCACCAAAGTGTGACTCCATAGCTGTGGGAAATTTCTGACTGAAATTGAAAGTATAAAAAGCTTGGATCCCGGGCCCGGAGAGATAGCACAGCGGCGTTTGCCTTGCAAGCAGCCGATCCAGGACCAAAGGTGGTTGGTTCGAATCCCGGTGTCCCATATGGTCCCCCATGCCTGCCAGGAGCTATTTCTGAGCAGACAGCCAGGAGTAACCCCTGAACACCGCTGGGTGTGGCCCAAAAACCAAAAAAAAAAAAAAAAAAAAAAAAAAAAAAAAAGCTTGGATCCCTACCATTTGGGTTCCCTGACTGAAACCGGACTAACTGGGAGACCACTGCATGCCCGCTCAATAAGCCTAGCTGTGTGACTTGCTTTGCTGTGTGCTCTCTTGTTTCTTTTGGGACAAAAACCAACTCGGACCCTTACTGGTTCGTAGTTATCAATCAGAATAACTCAAGGACCTCTCTCTACCCTATCTTATTTCTTCCTCCTCCATGGATTATTATCAGCTGACACCAGTGATACACCAGAGCTAAGGCGCTTGCCTTGCATGCAGCCAACAAACCCTGGCACCACATATGACACTCCATCAGGAGTGAGCTCTGAACACAGATCCAGGAGTATGCTCTGGGTGTAGCACTCAAAGGAGCTAGCAAACAAAAAGTACACAGTGTGACCAGTGGATGCTCGAGGGAGAAGGAAGAATGGCAGGTAATGTCAAACATGGATTCCTGAAGCCAGAGAGATAGCATGGAGGTAGGGTGTTTGCCTTGCATGCAGAAGGACCGTGGTTCAAATCTCGGCATCCCATATGTTCCCCCGTGTCTTCCAGGGCCGATTTCTGAGCGCAGAGCCGGAAGTAACCCCTGAGTGCTGCCGGGTGTGACCCAAAAACCAAAACCAAAACAAAACAAGAAAACATGGACTCCTACACAGACTGCCATCTTGGGCCCCACCTGTTGTTAGTTGCTGGCTGAGAAATCTGTCTGGGCACCTGTCCACAAAGAGACTTCCATGACCTCCCTGTTCCTGTTCTGTAAGGTGTCCACCCTGGGCTTTTGCTAATGTCATCTCCAGGATCATCTGAGGTGAGGCCCGAAGGCTGGTGAAAATATGAGATGAGAAAGAGAGCTAAACAGTGAGCATGTTCAGCGCTGGAGATTATCTCCTGCCCAACATCAGCACCCCTAATCTCCAACACCCCCAGAAATATACTCACAGGCTTCAGACTCCCCAAGAAAACTCCAGCAGGAAAGCAGAAATAAGTGTCCTTGGATCCGGAAAAGCAAGTTCCCTCAGGCTGGTTTAACCTGGGATGTGAAACAGCTGCAGGGGTTAAAGTCCTAGAGATTGACTCAAACCTTTATTGTTTGGTCCTGGACCTATAGCGAGGAGACTCAGTAGGAAATGCATCAGTAAACAAACAACAACAACAAAAAGAACAAGGAAACTCAGGAAAATGTTTACAATCAGAAAGCAGCCAAGGATCAGTCACACACTTAACTTGAGGTCCTTTAAAAATAAGATCAAGCCCAGGGAAATTAACATTTATTGGCCACCTTTGCCTTAGCTTCTGGGCCCCTTTATTGTTTTTAAACAGCCTGGGGCTGGGGCAGGGAAGTGGGAGGGACAGTAGTTGGGCTCAAGGACTTATGCAAATTGGTCTCAGGTCCACACTGGCCCCATCCAGTCTCAGCTTTGTCTCCCTCCTTCTTGTCCCTCTGCAAGACTCAGCGCTCTGAAGAGACTGTGGGTGAGAAGTGGGGGGTACCCTTTGGCTCATTATATCCCTCAAGAATATAAAAAATACTTATTCATCAAATGGGAAAATTCACACACGACCTGAAAATAAAACCTATTTATGGTTATAGTTTTTTTTTTTGGCGGGGGGGGGGGGGGTGTTGGCCACACCCGGTGATGATGCTCAGGGGTTACTCCTGGCTATGTGCTCAGAAATCACTCCTGGCTTGGGGGGGCCATATGGGACGTTGGGGGATTAAACCACAGTCGTCCTGGGTCAGCTCCATGCAAGGCAAATGCCCTACCACTGCCCTATCACTCCGGCCTCAGGTTATAGTTTTCTGTAGAAAAAATATCAAACATTTAAATTCAGTGTTCCAGAGTACAAAGGGGACTGGGAGGGAAACTGAGGAATGGATGCTCATTGAGTAGGGGCTCTGACAGATTCTGGGAGGAGCATGGGGTTACATGAACATTGTGGGGGGCCAGGGGACATACCCCAGTCATGCTGGGTAAAGGTAGAACCTGAGAACAGATGCTCCTCTCCAATGGGAAGGTGCAGAGAAAGGTGCTGACTGTCATCTCGGGCCTGGATGTCAGGATCATGGTTGGAAGTTGGGACATACCTTGGAGCATGTTCTTTTTTTTTTTAAATAAAATATTTATTTAATCATGATTACAAGCATGATTGTAGTTAGGTTTCAGTCATAAACAGAACACCCTCCTTCACCAGTGCAACATTCCCACCACCATTACCCCCTCTTCTTCCCCACCCCTGCCTATATTTTTTTACATTTGCTTTATTAGATGTGAGCATGCATAAATATATCACATATTTTATACATACAGATATACGTGAATTCATAAGAGCATGAACATAAGATCATTTGTGATTCAATCTAGGCATCTGTGCTCAGAAATGGCTCCTGGGAGGCTCGGAGACCATATGGGATGCTGGGGATCAAACCCAGGGTTTGTCTTGGATCGCCCAGGTCCATGGCAAATGCCCTATTGCTGTGCTATTGCTCCAGACCCAACTTGGAAAATGTTCTAGCTGGGCCAGCTCCTGCCACTTCTGTCCCTCTCCCTGCCCTCCTTGCTGTCCTGTTTGTTCATCTAGTCTAATGAGAAAAAAAAATGCAGAAACTGTAGAAAATGGGACAGTCACTGAAGCCAGTGTTCTTTTCCCCTGAGGGAACAATCCTTGAGATAATACACTTACAAAAAAATTTTCTTGTCCTCCTTCAAGGAGGTCCTCTGGTAGGTAAAAGGTTTGGCCAAGTTAGAACATGGCTCACCACCTAATGACTGCAGTCAAAGCAATAAATATCAAAAGTGAAGGCAAATCAGGGTTTGCGCTCCACCCCACCCCAAGACTCTTAACCTAATACCATACACACTGAATTTTCTGCTCTAATGGATTCTTTAGACCTGTATAAAAGTTTGCATACAAAACTCAGAGGATAAGAAGTTAAGAATTGGGCCGGGCGGTGGCGCTAAAGGTAAGGTGCCTGCCTTACCTGCGCTAGCCTAGGACGGACCGCGGTTCGATCCCCCGGCATCCCATATGGTCCCCCAAGCCAGGAGCGACTTCTGAGCGCATAGCCAGGAGTAACCCCTGAGTGTCACCGGGTGTGGCCCAAAAACCAAAAAAAAAAAAAAAAAAAAAAAAGAAGTTAAGAATTATTGCACAGTTCACACAGATGGCTCTGGCTCCCTCTCATGTCCAGATCTCTTCTGAACCCCTGCTAAGATATCACTTGTCCTGTCCCCTGCAGCTGCTGTCTCCAATTCACAATGGCCTGGTCTTGTCCCTACACCATTCTTGGAACTAATCCTAGTCTCAAACCTCCTCACTGGGCCTCTAAGGGCCCACACCCCAAGAGTTCTTTGACTATGTACCTGCAGAGGTGTGGAGGTATGGGTGGAACTCCACCCCCAAAGACTCCCTGGATGTGTTGCAGGGGTTTTCCTGAACCTTTGGCCACAGCCACCGACTCGGGGTGAGATCCCTGTGGTCCTGCCTGTATGAGTGATTCAGAGTCTATTTGTCGGGGTGTCAGGAAACTACCTGGTCCTGCAGTCAGTCTGGCTGGGGCAGGTGAGAGAGGAGGGACCAGAGGATCCCTTTTACCTGCTGTTCTCCCACCCCCAGCCTATTTTGATTGGAGGCCTTTTCAGTGTGAGACGTTTAAAGTGACCAGTTGAGTCAACTAGATCTCTTGGCGCTCCACCCAGCCTTCTGTCACCTGCTGTCACCGCCCCCAGGCTTTTGTCTAATTCCGGCCTAGATTCCTCTAACCTCTAGGTACCTTTGCTCCCTGATGCTTCCAGGGTGTGGTTTACAGCACTAACCCGAGCTATCCTGTGGTCCAGACAGGGGTGAGGGCACAGATCCTGATGGAAGAGGTACCAGGGGCACTCCTTCTTCTGTTGTGATGCTTAACTCTGGGAGAGCTGTCACCAAGCAGTCCCCCCCCCCCCCCGTTGGTTTCCCAAAGTGCTTGAGGACCTGCTCCAAAGTAGCCTTGATGACTCTTAGAATTTACATACGAGTCAGCTAACAAAGTGCCTCATAAGAACCTCCAGAGAGGAGAGCATGGCTTGTGTAGGAAATTTCTCAGAGCTGAGAATCTGGACCTTGTGACTTTGAGCATAGAAGTTCTACAGCTAGTATTTCACCTGGTACTTCAAAGTAATTATAATATCTTACTTAGGGTTGGAGTAACAATAGTAAGGGCAGATCATTTCCCTTGCAGTTGGTTGACCCAGGTTCCATCCCTGGCACTCCGTATGGTCCTTCCAAATTCTACCGGAAGAGATCCCTGACTGCAGAAATAGGAGTAAGCCCTGAGCACTGCTGGGTTTGGCTCAAAAACAGGGGCTAGGAAGGCATCATCATCATCATCATCATTTGGTTTTTGGGCCACACCCCATGGCTCTCAGGTTACTCCTGCCATTGTGCTCAGAAATTACTTCTGGCAGGGCAGGAGCCATAGCTCAGAGAGGTAGGGCATTTGCTTTGCATGCAGCCGGCCCTGGGGTGGACCCAGGTTTGATCCTTGTCATCCCTATGGTCTCATAAGTCAACTAGGAGCGATTTCTGAGCACAGAGTCAGGAGTAACCCCTGAGTGCCCCCCGGGTATGAGCCAGAAAAAAGACAAAGAAAAAAAGAAATTACTTCTGGGATTTTATGGGGTGCTGGGGATTGAACCCTGGTCAGCCACATACAAGGCAAACACCCCCGACTACTATGCCCTTCTTTAACCCCTAGATCTTATTTCTATTTCCTGGAATTTAAATCTCGCAAACTGGTAATCTAATTAAAATTAAAATGTAGCCTAATATATAACAGTGACTAGAGTTCCCACAAGTGGACAAAGAAGTGAACCACCACCAATAAGGAGAGATGAATGGGAAAGACCTGGTAGGTAACCAGTTCTCTGCTATGTAGGTGACTAGAACCAAGATGCACCAGTGGCCTCTGGAAAGATCCCCTGAGCACTGAAAACTGCATTCTTTTTTTTTTTTTTTTCTAAATATGGAACGCTTCACAAATTTGCAATGTCATCCTTGCGCAGGGGCCATGCTAATCTTCTCTGTATTTCAATTTTAGCATATGTGCTGCCGAAGTGAGCACAAAAACTGCATTCTTGGGAGAGGTTGAAATCAAAACTGGATTTGGAATCAAGTCTATGGGATTAGCAAAGCACCTCCACTTACAATTTGTTTTCATAAATTTCTGCTTTTAAGCAAATATATTCAGATCACTTGAGATTAATGATTAAGATTCAGGGCATTAAAGACATGCTCCATCATTCATGTACTTGCACTGAATTACTTGCAGTTTTGCAATTCTTCCCACGTCCTGCAATGGAAACAAACCCCAAGATATGGACAATGGGAACTGTGATCTGAGAGGGCTGGAGAGAGAACAGATCTTGCAATAATGGTAGAAGGACTTACACTTTGGTGTAGATGTGGTGTAGCAGCACTGCAAATATTGTTATTATTTAAAAATAAGTTTTTAGGTGCCAGAGCTATAGTGGGTAGGGTGTTTGCCTTGCACTTGGTCCACCTGAGCTCAATCCTTCGTCTGGTCCCCAGAGCCTGCCAGGAGTGATTTCTGAGTGCAAAGCTAGGAGTAACCTCTGAGCACCACCAGGTGTGGCCCAAAACCAATCAATCAATAAAAAAGTTTTTAAAAGGCCAGAGTGATCCTCCACACTGTGTATGGTATGAGCACTGCTGTGTGTGGCCCTGTGAACCAGAGTCATTACACAGTTCAGACCTGAACATAGTAACATAAAACAGAGATGAGACTCACCAAGTGCCTAGAATAAGATTAGGAAAATTCCCTCCAGGGTCTCTGGAAGGGCAAAAGCCCACAACAATAAACAAACAGTGCTGAAACACAAGATTTAAGGCTTAGGAGGCAGGGAGGTGGCGCAGGCCTTGCGTGGCTTTCCTTGTGTGCACCAGTCTAGGATGGATTTCAGTTCAATTCCCCAGTGTCCCATATGGTCCCCCAAGCCAGAAGCGATTTTTAAGCGCATAGCCAGGGGTAACCCTTGAGCATCACCAGGTGTGCCCCCCCCCCAAATAAAACAAAACAAAAGATTCATGGCTTAATATAACTTCTGCTTGGCTTAGATAAGGTTTAGGAAAGCATCTATCGGTCTTCAATACAAGGACTGAAAATGTATAAATTGCATAAATTGCAATTATAAATGTGTAAATTGCACCCCGTTCTTGAGGCTCCAAGTCCCTCAGCACTGAGTTTTAATAAGTCCATTCTTTTTTTTTTTTTTTTTTTTTTTTGATTTTTGGGTCACACCCGGCTCCACACTCAGAAATAGCTCCTGGCAGGCACGGGGACCATATGGGATGCCGGGATTTGAACCACTGTCTTTCTGCATGAAAAGCAAATGCCTTACTCCATGCTATCTCTCTGGCCCTAATAAATCCATTCTTATACTCTCCTCTCTGTGTTCTCTGTTCTCTGAGGTAACTGACCACTAACTGACCAAAAACAAACAAAATCCCAACCAACTAATCAAACAAAAAACAAAAAAATGAAGTTATTGGTGTTTCTACTTAACCCCTGTGTACTGACAGGTCAAAAGTCCATTATCTCTATCTTTAAGCTAGTTAGTTTTTTAAATTATTTTTCTGTTGTTTAAGTCTTAGATAGATCCTACCATTAGCATTTAGTGACTTGCAAAGATATATTTAAAGGCCTTGATCAAAGCACTGCAAATCACCAAGAGTGTTATGATCAGGAAAAGCAGAATACTGGTCAGTGTCTGAACAGCACTTCAGAAGGTGGTCCCAACCAAAATTAAATAAGTCAAAGACTTTCCGAGAGAAGCAGATCTCATTCAAGTTTCAATTTCCCTGGAGTGCTCATCCAGATTCCTATGCCCTCCTCTTCTCTGCTAAAGGCTATCTAGAAATTATCTGGATTAAGGTTGAACTTTGACCAGAAAATTCTACTATCTTTGCTGAAAAGCTATATTTATTTTTGCAACAGAAACTGCTACATATTTATGACTGAAGAAAAAGTTTCTGGGCTAATACTCATTTGAGTGTACTGCTAAACTGGGGAGTTTGGTCCTGTCAAGAGGTGAATCATTGATTACAAATTTCTGCTGGACTAGTCTAAGTAGTGTAGGTAAATTCAGTGGAGGTTCAAGAGAATCCTGGTCCATCTAGGCTATTTTTTTTCCTAAGTGACAATCTGACAGACAGAAAGGTTATCCCCGATTAGGACTTTTGTGGGGAAAAAAGAAGAGAAAGAAAAAACGAAATTTTGTGGGAGATACAGATTATGGAACAAGTGCTTCAGGTCAATTCCAAAGGACAGGAAGGAAAATGAATGAAAATGGGAGTTAAATACTTTATCTATAAGTAGATATTTAAGCAGTTAACAGAATCTGCAATAGAGTCATTACATGTACCTAATAAAACTTTAAGGCAAGTTAGAAGAAAATTTGAAAAGTCCAGTGGAGAAGAAAACAATGTTGTCACCATCGAGCTGATTAAATAAATGCTCAAGGTATTTGTGAAGGAAGGTATCTCAAAAGGAATAATTTACTGAAAAATGATTCTGCTTTGTAAGTAAGAATATCTGATGTGTAATTGGTTTATCCACACCTAAGTAGCAACTACCTTTATCATACCCCAATTACAGACATTTTTCTTAGCACTAAATTTCCTTTACCAATGTTTTTAATGTCAAGATTTCTCCTTTCTTATGAATGGTTTATTTATTTATTTATTTTTTAATTTTATTTTAATTATGACAACAAAGATGCAAAGAAAGAGGACAGGGTAAAGTTACAGTGGAAGCCCAATCACCCATAAACAGAATTCTCGGTATTCCCATCGATGATATCCCAGCCTTGAACTTTCAGCCAGAATGGTTTATTTATTGACTAACCATTCTTCATAAGCACCTCTTGTCTGACAATAATATAGAAGAATAATTATTGTATGATATCTAGATATTAAAGTATCAAATCTGGAGTTTAATATACATATCAAATTTATGTGTTTTCATGGATGTACTATATTTTAATATAAGAAAGTAGATAATCATAATTATTGTATTATCTTATTGCAGAAAAACCACATGTTCCTATCAGGTAATGAATTATGTCTGTAAATTTATCCTTGGGTGTTCAATTCTCTTTGGTCATTCTATCTTTATTCCAGTATCATACTGTTTTGACTACTTTAGCTTTGTGGTACAGTTCCAAGTTAGGTGACCCTGTTATTTCCCAAAATATTAATTTTTCTTTCTTTTTTTTATTTATTTTTTATTTTAATTATGACAACAAAGATGCAAAGAAAGAGGACAGGGTAAAGTTACAGTGGAAGCCCAATCACCCATAAACAGGATTCTCGGTAGTCCCATCGATGGTATCCCAGCCTTGAACTTTCAGCCAAAGAACATTAAGAAAAACAAAACTGAACCCATGTACAATACAATTACTTTGTCCCTCAAATCCCCAGTTGTAGTACATATTATTTCTTAGCAGCACACCATATAATCTAAAGACATTAGACTTATGTAACTCCTTAAACATTGAGGGCAAAGTACATTTATCTAGTTCCATGCACATGCTTACTAGTTTAAGTTAACCTCAAAAGTTTTAGTGGGTTGTTTTTCTTAAGGATTGGAGTCAAGGGAACATAGTAAAAAACGGTATTAAAGTGGCATTTGTTTGCATAGGCCCACCAAAATATAAGGGACATGGAAAGAAAAATTATGGTCTAAATACAAGGAGACCCTACCCCTGAAGTTTCCTGGCACAGGACTGACTCTAGGCTCCAGGCAAACTAGTTTGTCCAATTCAAGTCATCGTCTGTAGTGGCAATACATCTCCATTCCTCACATAGTCTCTGTTGTTGGTATCATGCTTCTGTATTAAAGATCCTGGAAAATATTAATTTTTCAATTGACCATGGCTAGTCAGCAAGTTTTATAATTCCATACAAATTTAATTAGTGATTTTTCTAAGTCCTTGAAGAATGTCGTCAGGATTTGAATGGGGATTGCATTTCATTACGTGGAATGGTCATTTTGATAATGGTCATTCTTCCAATCCATAACATGGAGTATATTTGCATTTCCTAAGAACTGTTTATTTATTTATTTATTTATTTTGGTTTTTGGGTCACACCCGGCAGCGCTCAGGGGTTACTCCTGGCTCTATGCTCAGAAATCGCCCCTGGCATGCTTGGGGGACCATATAGTATGCTGGGATTTGAACAACTGTCCTTCTGCATGCAAGACAAATGTTCTACTTCCATGCTATCTCTCCGGCTCAGGTGGTGGACAGTTCTAAAAAGTAGATGGCCACAAGAGACTAGTGTCTTGTCAGCACTTTTCTCAAGCAACTTGGACTCAAGGATTTCCTCCCACCTTCAATATTCAGGGTCCCACTTCTTACCATCTGCTATACTTGGCCCTCCTAATTCGTGTTTAGCCCTTAACAATACAGTAGTGAAAGCTACAACATATATAGTCCTTGAGCCCCACCAGGAGTGTCTGTGTGTGGCTTGAAAAACCAATATATATAATATATAATCCCTTAGCAAGCTTGTAATATACAGACTGATCTTAATCTAATAGAGGAAAACCATTCTGATCTCACTTGGAAGAAATAACCAGCTCTAATTATTTAGCAAATAGTTTGTTTCACAGGAAGGCCTGTTAAGTAATGGGTAGGATCCTAGGAGATGGGATGCCAGAATTCGAACCACCGTCCTTCTGCATGAAAGGCAAATGCCTTACCTCCATGCTGTCTCTCTGGCCTGTTAAGTAATGGGTAGGAATTTTCTGCAAGCAACTTCCAGATAATCTCCTGCAATTCCCCAGGACCTGAATTTCTATAAACATAGAGAAATAAAATTGCAAGTACAATATCAATTGTAATTAGCTTGAAAGCTCACTGTCCAGTCTGATCTTCAGATGTTAACATAGCCAATCAGCACCTGAACTGAAGTTTTGTGATACCCAAATCAGCAAAGGACCCATACAACTGTCCCTGGGCTTCTAAAACATAAATATATAAGTCTACTCCTTGTTTTCTTTCTCCAGGCTCCATAGATAATACTTCTCCTCTTGACACAACATTACTGAGATTCTCAACATCAAATTGAATTTTTTTTCTCTGAAGCTGTATTTTCTCCTAGAAACAAGAAAGCAAATTCAGAACATGGAAACAAAGCAAGAGTTTATTCTTAAGTGAGTAAACAATATTTCTGTACATGGCAATAGTGGAACATGATTCATTCTTCATAAGAAGAGAAGTTCTGATCACATAAATTAAAAAAAAAAGGGGGGGGGATCTCAGTCTGCATCTGTGGGGCCCAAATTCCTGGAGACAGAAAATATGTTCAATGTTTCAGAGACTCTGAAATTAAGGGTCACTTGCATTGACAGGCTTTCTTTTCATTTTAGTAGTAAGTAAAGGTGTCCTCACTTTCCAGACCTCAACATCAAAGAAGAACAGAAGTTTAACATCTGAACACAATGGAGCAGGACAGAGAATTCTGAAAATTCATCACCATCTCAATGAGGGCCTTCTATGTTGACAAGTTGGAGGAGTCTGATGGGTCTAGAAAATCCTGTTAAAGGCCTAAGATAATCTTTATGACTGAGTAGCTTCCTGAAGTTGAATGAAAGAGGAGCTCTGCAGGGATTCTATTTCATAATATCTCACAAAAGCCAGTTTCTGGGCTGGAAAAATAGCACAGCAGGTAGGGCATTTGTCTTGCATGCCGCCTACTGGGTTCGATTCCTGGCATCCCATATGGTCCCCAGAGCTTTCCAGGAATGATTTTTAAATGCAGAACTGGGAATAACCATTGAGACAAACCAACAACAACAACAACAACAACAACAGAAACCAGTTTCGGAATCTAATGATTTCCTAATAAATGTCTAAAATGATGATGTTTCCACAATGATTATCCTTATCACTCTGACTTTTTTTTTTTTTTTTTTTTTTGGTTTTTGGACCACACCCGGTGGTACTCAGGGGTTACTCCTAGCTATCTGCTCAGAAATAGCTCCTGGCAGTGTATAAGAAAATATTCAGCAAGAGTTATAGCTGTCAAAGGAAACACACATAAAATGTTGAAAAGACATATGTGTACATTCTATGCCTTTTGGAATAGTTGGGAGGGTGTTAACTCCAGAGCACCACTATGGTCTGTGACTTAGGATTACAGTACTTAAGTTAAAAAGGGTAAATGTGGAGTAATGATGATAGGGGGTGAGAGAGTTAAGAGAAAAATGATCTTTTCTAAGGGTGTGCGAAAGGGCAGAGTACAAAATGGACATTCTGAATACACAAAAACATAATTCAATGATAGTGAGAACTATTACACTGACGATTCCCCCCCCCCCCTTTTTTTTTATCTTTTCTTCTCTTTGTGAACTGTTCAATAGGGAATTTGGTGAAAGAGTCCCTCAGTTTAATGCTTATGTTTGAACCAAGTCATGGGTATTGTTGGATGTGTTCTTACACCCCCATATACTCTGATAATGCCACGTGGCTTTATTTCTTGTTTGCTTAGGTACATTAAAACGGAAAAATACTATACATACAAATAAATTCTTATCTAATAGAGATGGGAACACACAAATCTTGTAGTACAATGGGACCTTACACCCTGAACATTGACATAATGACCTGGCACAGGCCTCAGAAGAATGGGCATTCTCCATTCACCCCTGAACCAGGAAAGACATCTATGAAACAGCCAAGGTTGTCTATAACATCACCTGGAGGCAATCCTCTACCAGGGAAGACCCTACCGCTGCTCTGACATCGACCTACTCAAAAGACACTTCCCTTTACACTGAGAAGACTTAACAACAATGACCTGCTTACTGGACTGGGCTTTCTGTATTGCCCCTTAATTGTGAGGTGAAACTAGAGGATACTTCACACTAGCCTGACTTCAATGTAGGATGTGCAGATTCCAGGATCTTTACTACAGAAACCTGATGCCAACAATAGAGACTACGTGAAAAATAAAACTGTATTGGCGCTACAGACAATGACTTGGATTGAACAAACTAGTTTGCCTGGAGCCTAGAGTTGGTCTTATGCCAGGAAACTTCAGGGGTAGGGTCTCCTTTTCTTTAGACCAAGGCTCTTCCTTTCCATGTCCCCCATATTTTGGTGGGCCTATGCAAACAATATTTGCCACTCTAACACCGTTTTTACTGTGCTCCTTTGACTCTAACCCCCCAAAAAAACCTCTTAAACTTTTGATGTTAACTTAAACCAATATGCCTGTGTATGAAAATATAAAAAAATACTATGCTTTCAATGTTTAAGGAGTCACATAAATTTCATGGCTTTATATTGCTTTTTTTACTGCTAAGAAATCTTATAATGTACTACACAGTTGGCGGGCATCAGAGGCATCATGGGAGAGGGACAGAGAAGGGTTGTGCTATGTAAGGGGCCAGTTGTAAGAGTTTTGATATCAGGTCTGTTGGCTGTTGTGTGGCCTTCTAGGATAGTGACTGAATTGGTGGCATTGTTCCTCTAATTTAGCCAGACTGTTGATGCTCTGCTTTGATCTGATGCCATGAGGTATCAGGGGACAAAAGATGGAGAGTCAGGAGTCATGGAATCTTGAAGTGAAGACAAGCCATGAGTTTTAAGATAGTAGACTGTAGTTCTCATCCCCATTTGCTTTCTTCTGGACAAATCCAAATCTTCTGGAATTCACCAAGCATTCACTCTTTTCCTAAAACCTTACAGCACACTCTTCCTGGTTCCATCCACTGTTCTGTGAGTCATCTCCACGATCACACACACACACACACACACACACACACACACACACACACACACACACACACACACACCAAGAGTGGTCTGGTACTGCCTGGGGTCTCCTCTGCCAGCGTGTCAGGCTTACCACTACCTTGGGCTTGATATTCTTTCCATGAGTTACCTGTACTCACATTCATTTTAATTTTATGCTTGGCTCTATTTCCCTGTTGTTTCCAATATTTTCTCCCCAAAGTTTGTTTCTAAAGTTGGTTTTGTTTGTTTTAATTAACAAAATGTTCTTTGAACCATAATTTTTATTTGTTTTTCAGAATCAGATACTGTTATCAGATAGCTTCGTTTAATTTTTTTTATTTAATTTTTTTAATAACATGTTTAACTTATATATTAGATCCTTCAGAATTACATTCTTCAAAAGGATTTCACATCTTTTTGTTTTGTTTTGTTTTTTGTTTTTGGGCCACACCTGGTGGTGCTCAGGGGTTACTCCTGGCTGTCTGCTCAGAAATAGCTCCTGGCAGGCATGGGGGACCATATGGGACACCAGGATTCGAACCAACCACCTTAGGTCCTGGATCGGCAGCTTGCAAGGCAAACACCGCTGTGCTATCTCTCCGGGCCCAGGATTTCACATCTTAATTTAGTTTGCATGTATTACAAGTGTGGAGTACCAAGAAATAATGATTTGTAGATGAAACCATCTTATTTTACAGGAAACATTCATTTATTTTGCTTATTCTTGCTTAGTAGGATTTTTTAGTAGATAAAGAAATAATTGAAAGTCTAACCATAGATTCATTGAGAGTTGTTTCCCTTCAGGTAAGAGATATAATATTTTTTTAAATTATAGCTTAGGTTATGTGGTTAGAGGATGGATTGGCTTCTAGTCTTGCTGTGCAAAGTTACACAAACCCAAAAGCTGAGGGTGTGAAATTTCCTCTGAACACAATTGTCTACAATAGAAAGCTGCAGACCACTGCGCACTGGGCAAAGTCACATCGAGGTGGGGCAGGATAGCAGGAATTTTGGAGGGAGAGATGAGCTGAGGGAAATTCATCTGTATCCCAGCATGTCTCCATGAGGCCAGTCTTTGTCAGGGTATATGCATTGTGTGGATAGAGCCAAAAATATCCTGGAAGGCCTCTTCCCTTTCTTATCCCTGATTCACTGACTAAGTTCCTGTAAATCAAACTAACAAATTCCGATTAACACTGAAAAACAGAGATTGAGGAAGAGGGGGGTTTGGCTGACAATCTTTAAAGGGGGGCTGGACTTTCTGTGTATTAGCATGATCCTGTCTTTCTTGGCCAAGTTGGGCTCCCAACTTAGACGGTGCCAGTGTGCGCTTCCTACCAGGATGGCGTCAGGAGGACCCTATCTGTGTTGGCTCCATTGCAAGAGACACCCCAGGCCTATGGCCTGCAGTGAATGGGACACAATCAGTCAGTCCCCACTAGCATCCAGATTTAGACACCCTGTTCCTTTCCTTCTACTTCAGTCGTTCCTTCCAAGCCCTACTCTGCCCACTCCAGATTTCTACCCAACAAAGAGGTGGTTTGGAGAACTGCAGGCCTAGGCTGTGCTAGCTAAGGAGCAGAGTAGTCAAGTATAAGGCCAGTCATAATGACTTGGCTCAGGCTTCCGAATAATGGGCATTGCCCATATATCCCTGAACCATTGACTATCTACAGAAACAACCACAATGGTGTACAACATCACCAGGAGGCAAACCTCTACCAGGGGAGACCCTGTCACTACCCTGGCATTGACTTTACTCCAAGGAATGTTCCCTTGACACCCAGGTGTCTCAGTGACAGCAGCAACATGCTTGCAGGGCAAGATGCTTCGCAACTGATGGTGAAGTGAAACTGGAGGATGCTCCACATCCTGACTTTGATGAAACACAGAAACCAGAATCCTTCTCGCACAGAAACCAGAATCTTTAATTACATAAACTGGACAACGACAACAGCAAATGTGTGAAAAAATTTCGCCGTGTCCACAGAGAATGAATCAGGGGTTGGACAACCTAGGATGCTTGGAGCCCAGAGTCAGTCTTATGCCAGAGAACTTCAGGGATAAGGTCTCTTTGTAGTTAGGACAAGGTTGTTGTTTTTATTTTTTTCCATTTTACCCATATTTTGCTGGGCCTATGCAAACAACTCTTGCCACTCTTATACTGTTCGTTAATGCTGTATTTTTTTTTTAACTCTTACCCCTTTTTTTTGAAGGTTCACTGGTTTTGTTTTTGTTTTTGTCTTTTCTTTGGCTCCCCGTTGGGGAATCGAACCCCGGTCTTTTGTGTGACAGGCGGGAATACTCACCACTATACTAACGAGGATCACTAACTCTTACCCCCTTTAAAGAAAAAAAGGAGAGCTTACTAAAGTTTCTGCTGGTGCTTCAATGAAGTCATTGCGAGCCAATAGTTTTCAAAAATATTCTTTCCTTTCTCTTCCATCTCTTTAGTTTTTCTTTCAACTTTCTGTTGTTTTTTTTTAAATGTTGCTTTTGGTCTTCCTAAAAATTAGTATCATCAAATAGTATTAAATATTAAATAGAATTAAATATTAAGTATGAATATATCATATAATATATTAATAACATATAATTAACATACAATTAATACACAATACATTACATATAATATTGCATAATAATTAAATATTATATTAAATATTAATATGTATTATCAGTTATGTCAACTATGTTTGGCATTTTCTTTAATTAAATTTTAAAAACATGTATAAGGCCAGTGTCCTATGGGATGCGCTATCTCTCCTGCCTGCTGCTTCCTCTCTTCCCTCCCCAGAGTTCAAATGGTATCAAGCTAAGTAGAAGAACATGACCCTTTGGATGTCAAGGCTACTCTTCCAGCTTTGTAAAGGCCTCTTGGAAATTAAAGTGCAAACTCCAATGAAGCAGATTACCAAGGACATTCAGTGAATGAAAAAGGCCTGGGGTTGTCTTACTCCAGCTTATTGACTGTAGTATTTTGGGGTAGTCTTCACATTAATTCTTTCAATGCAGATTTATGAAGCACCCAAAATTCATCACTGTTCTTGGAACATGGAAAAGCAATGAGAGAAATAGACCCAAATACTTGTCCCCACATTTTTACAGCTTACATACTCGATTCTGACTAAACCAGGGAGATTTAGGAATGGGGAAAACTTTACTTCTCTCTCACAGATCTGTGGAGCACAGGGTCAGAGAAGAAGATTTATAGACCTGGAACAGGGGCAGGAGAGTGTGAGAGAAGGAGGCCTTTGGGAAGGTGAAGATATGGCAACCCATTTTCACGTTGTAAAAGGAGACAAGTCCAGCCTCATAATCCACAAAAACCCCCACAATTGAGGGCTTATCCTGAAGAATAGGGGTTCTTGGCCAAGTAAGGGCATCAATGTCATTGCTGTCATGCAATCGAATGGCCCAGAATCCACGGTCAGATTGCAACTTGCCCTTAATGTCTCTCTGCACATTGAGCAGACAAACTCCTATGTCACAAATGTTCTCTTGGTCTCCCACATCCACTTCAAAGTAACATCTTTGTGATGTGAGGGCTTCACAGCCCAGGACACAGGGCATTAGAGTGAATCTCCTGGAAGATCGTGGCTTCTTCTGGGCATAGCCACCAGTTACCTTTTTCCCATCCTCAGACACAATGTTGCCATAGCTTTCTCTAGTTTTTCCTGAATAATGATATTAAAATGTACACACATTTACAACTTTTTACCTGGTGTCTATGGAAATCCCATTATTCTAGACCCTTCAGTATCTCCATATAACATTAACATTGAATAAATACTGAGTCTTCATACTAACAGAGGAAGCAAGTTTGTCAGGACCACAAATATCTTTGATCCCCTTAAGAATTCTGAGAAATTGGGGCCCAGAGAGATAGCACAGCGGCATTTGCCTTGCAAGCAGCCGATCCAGGACCTAAGGTGGTTGGTTCGAATCCCAGTGTCCCATATGGTCCCCCGTGCCTGCCAGGAGCTATTTCTGAGCAGACAGCCAGGAGTAACCCCTGAGCAACGCCGGGTATGGCCCAAAAACAAAAACAAAAATTCTGAGAAATTGGTAGGACTTTTAATATCAGTTCTTGCTTGAGAAATGAAGATTTAGAAATGATTAAATACTTATTCCAGGAACTTTAAAAAGGTAGATGTTTGAGCTGGTTCTTTCCAGAGAAACACTGCATATATAACTTGTTCATAATAAATAAATATGAATATTCGGAATAATCACTGATATTCAAAATAATCATATCAGATTATTTTACATATTTAATGTTTTCTATCATAGTAGGTAAGAGAGAAAGGGACTAATCGAAGAGAAGGTATGAGAAGCAACTCGTACAGGTGTGTGGTCGATGATCCTTTAGAAAGCAAACAAACATTATTTACACTTCAGAAGGGATATATTAAGTTACTTTTCTTTTCTTTTTTTTTTTTTTGGTTTTTGGGTCACACCCGGAAGCGCTCAGGGGTTACTCCTGGCTCTATGCTCAGAAATTGCCCCGGGCAGGCACGGGAAACCATATGGGATTCGAACTACTGTCCTTCAGCATGAAAGGCAAACGCCTTACCTCCATGCTATCTCTCCGGTCCCTTAAGTTACTTTTCTAAAGAGATTCTCAGATTTGCATAAAAGCCATTTTTATAGGAGTCAAATTCAGTATGTTCGATCCTAAGAGAATAGTCTCATGTTCTCTGTGTACTCATCATCCTGAGGCTGCAAGAAATGGCTCTTGTGACTGGTAAGGCATAGGTAGTTACCTTTGCTTTGCACCCAGAGGTTTCACATATATCATTATCATTAAAGCTTGTAACAGTCTCAAAGTAAGGTGTTAGGATGGTGAGGTTAAACACTTACCTATTATTCCATTTTATGGAGATTATCAATAAGCCACTTTCTGATTTTCACAGTTACCTGCCTAATCAGTGTCAGGCCTGAGATTCTCCTCTAAGCAACCTGACTTGTGAGTTGCAGTCACTGTCTATGTTAGTCCTTATGTCAATTCAATGAAGATAACCCCTTTTGGGTTCGTCAGTTCTTTGTTGCCTCACAGAGTCATAGCAGGGCCTCTCCTCTCCACTGTGGCTCAATTTTCAGTAGTGACATGCCCCGAGAAAGAAGGCAGAACCTTCTTCACACAAGAAGACTTAAATTGTGGGACTGGAAACACGGAGCTCCAACCAGGGACACATTATTTATTTTTCAGAATCATTTTTGTTTTCTTTTTTTTGTTGTTGTTTTGGTTTTGGTTTTTGGGCCCACCCGGCGGTGCTCAGGGGTTATTCCTGTCTATTTATTTTTTCAAATGTAGAAAGAGATAGGAGGAATGAAGCAGCACAATCCTCCCATCAAAGCCAAAGGTCCACTTCTACTATGCTTTCAGCGAGCTACTTACAACATTTGACATAAAGCCTCTCCCTTACTTAGCTTGATCTTGTACAACCAGTCATTTCCAGGTCTTTTTTTTCCCCTTTCTGAATCTTGATATAAACAGTCCATCACCTCATCCTCAGGGAATAATTCGATCTTACAATGATGTTTCCATCGAAACAGAGACAAAATGTTCTCTGACAAAGAAAATTGATGCACAAATGATGCACAAATGCAAATGCTTCTGTAGCTAGTTCTACCTTAGGCTTCACTGTGCCCTTGACTAATGTTGTGAGCACAAATTTTACTCTCATGTCATCAATGATTTTCTACACATACACACACCCCAGGCTGGGCATAGTCATTTCCTCCTGCATTTGTCTTTCTGCTCATGTGGCTACTCTACCCAGGACATTTTCTCATTTTCCATGCTTCTATGTACAGTCAACATCATGAGCCCATCAAGAATTACTTTTCTATTCTCCCAAGTTTTTATATGCTGTCACATGATTACATTGTCTTTTTCAACTATTTACATGATATGAGGTGATAACAAAGCCCTAACATGACAAATATGCATAATAAAGTATGTGTTTGCACACAATGGTTTCTAGAGAAGAATGAGCACACAGACAAAAGTCACAAAGAACAATCAGCCATGAATTTAGTGGAGACTGGACTTTAACTAGTTTTAGCAATAACACACTGAAAGCAATGTTGACCATACAGTACCACAAACTTTCAACTGAAAATTTTAGTTTTCAAGGAGTCACACAAGAGCAGCTGGGTCTGTGGTCTGACATGCATGCTTACCTTGTACTCTTGGTAGACATCTTCAACAAGGACTATGGTATGCCCTCTGTGCTGTGGTTTTTGTTCACAGCACAAGCAAATGATCTGGTCATCATCTTCACAGAAGAAATGGAGCATCTTTCCATGTTCCTCACACAACTTTTCACAATTTATCTCCTTGATACTTTTGATGATGGTTTTCAGCTTCTTATTGGGTCGAATGCTTTGTCTTTTGAATGGTCTATTGCAAAATTCACAGAAATATTTTGTATTTGATATTTCTCCAATTACAACCTTTTGGTTTGGGGCCATAATGTTCCTTACACACTCATGGCAGAAGCTGTGCCCACAGTCAATGATCATAGGATCGGTCATCAGCTGCTGGCACTTGAAGCAGGTGGCCTCCTCCCTCGGTCTCTTAGTCATTACTCCTAATGCCATAACTCCTTGAAATGCTCCAGTATTGGACCTAAAAGCAAAGATAGAATTTTTCAGAGTAATGACTATATACCTCTCTGGAATACCTGTCCCTTTTCACATCTTAAAATTGTCTCTCTGAAATGATGAAATAAAAAGGGATGGAGAAGAAAGGTGGCAAAATTTACCATGTGAGGAGGGGAGAAGTGATGAAGTAAAAGAAATGTCCTTAGATTCAGTGTAATTGGTTCTTAAGTGTTCATTAGGCAAACAGGACCTCACAGTCAGAGACAGAGAAGGGAGTTCAGGATCACTATTATCCAATTATTATCCAACTATTATCCACACAAACCTTCTGTTTCCTCATTCCCTCCCTGAAAGGAGTTTGTGGGTAGAGAGTAAGGGTGGCTAAAAGTTTAGAAATCGATTATTTCTTTGCATTCTCAGTGTCTGGGATTAAAAAAGAGATATCAAAAGTTACTAAGAAGCTATTTTTCTCTCTAATAAAGATGAGTCTCACTGAATCATACAGAATTTAATCTTGAGACTTTCTTACACAATTATTTTCTGAAGGAAAACATTAGGCCTTTTCTGGCAGTGATTTTATGCTTCTAGGAAGGATCCCTCTTTCTCTGAGTCACCACACTGCTTGTCCTGGGTCATTACTTTCCTCACACCCTGGATCATCTAAGCAATGGTATGGAATGTGTGAATAAAGAAAGCGTACAAGAGAGAACAAGGAAATATTTTAGAATTTTGGTGGGGAATCCTTTTAGGACAATGATGAGCAACCCCCTTACTTTCTCTTATCTCCAACAAGGAAGCTCCTTCTTTGAGAAAGCTTTGACTAGACCAGAACTCCAGATAACCCAGCTGATACTCACATATTTCTGACAGTTTCCTCTGTGGTTTCCACCTCCTTCCACTTTAACCTGAAATTTTACTCTGGTTTCAAGTGATAAACGAAACTACTGTGGTATGGGTGTAGGGCCAGAGTTATGCAATTTCCTGTAATCCTCATCTTAGATAGTCAGAAACGAAAGTAAAATGACAAAAATACTTTCTATTATAACAATGTAGTGGAAGGACAAAGGAAATAGAAACTGAATTTTTTTTCTGTCCCAAGCAGAGTCTTAAATCAAGAAACCTCCATTGGATTGATTCACAGTTGAATTTGAGATTTTTCTGCATTTGTTTCCAAGTACCCTGGCAATCTATAAGACTTTGATATCCTTCTTTGATTTGTTTCTCTGGGTCCTATATTGTTTTCAATGCCAAGGGAGAGGTGCAGAAAGAGGTTTAGCAGTAGCAGGGCTCATGGGTGTAGAATTAATTAAATTAATAAGAGTCCTGGATGGGGCTGGATGATGGTGGATGGATGGTGAGGCCTTTCTCAGCCGGGCCAGGCACCTGCACCCCCAACCAGCCTGCAGGTCTAAGGGTTCAGGATAGCGGTGAGGAAATGAACCACAAGCAGTCAGATTTCAGGAGACATGAAACTTTATTAAAGCCCTAGCCACCATGTGTGGCTTCTAAGCTAACCTTTTAAGCAATCTCTCCGCAGTTGCCCTGCATATAAAACTTGTTTCTTAACCCTCCATGATAGTTCCTCTCCTGAGGCTTCTTGCTTCTCCCCTCAATCCTCTAAATCACCCCTTAATACCCTTAAAGCAACTCCTTTGTTACTTTCCATAGAAGGTAATGGGCTGGTCTTAACATCAGGTAAAATTAAACAGGAAGCTGGGGGATGGAGTAACAATGGGTATTAAAACATGGACCCATGCCAGTCCCCATCCTGTCTCTGCTCTGTCTCCTTCCTCCTCATTTTTGTCTAGTTGACTCAGCACTTAGGGACAGCAGAATCAGTGCCAAGGACCACGTGGGGGCCACTAGGAGTCCAGCAAGTGTGTTGTCAGCTGGATGTCATAAGAGACCAGGACCACCACTCCTGTCTAACTGTTGCAGTTTAATGTTCCTTTTTTAGATTTATGAGTTGTTCTTTTATTTAGAGCATAACTGTTGACAAGCTCTTCATCTATTACTTCTTTAGCTAGTAGGTAATATTTATACCTATCTCTAATTATTTTCTTTTATTAGAATGCTATTTGTTTTTATATAAGTATGGAATTCCAGGGTTTTTTTTTTGTCTGTGATTGGCTTGTATGACTGTTTTCTGTCCTTAAACTCTGAGAAATGTCTAGTTTTTGTAATATTTTTGGTTCAGTTTATTGTCTTCAGAAAGGAATGAGACAGATTTCCAAGAGTGTAATTTTCAACAGTGTTTGTAAATGAGCATTTTTTGTTCTTGAAATATTTTTGATTTACTTCTCAATATATTATCCTTCAGTTCTAGAAATATTTAATGAAAAAACATCACTAATCTCCAAAATACTGTTCAAAGGACAAAGAAGAAAATAAATCAAAGTGGGAAGTAAGAAGAGGAGAAAGGAAAGTCAGAAAGGAAGCAGAGTTCAGCAGCCTCAATTATACCAGTAATGTGTGTGGGACAGGGTAAATCTATATATCTAAACCATGAGTGAATATTGAAACATATGATCCAAATATATATATATATCTAAACAAGGACAGCCAAACTTTAAAATGTGTCTGTCACAGTGGCACTCTGGGGAGAGGGAAGGGAGCAGGAAGGAGAAATAGAAGACAACTCAGATTATTAATGGGAGGAAGTGGACACTGGTGATAGGATCAGTGGTAGAACTTTATGTCTAAAACTCAACTGTTCATCACTTTAAATATTATTCCTTAATAATTATTGATGCAAGAAGAAACCTTTTTGTTTATGCTGCTGCTGTCATGACCAGGAGTTTTGCAATTATAACTGTGGCAAAGTGTCACAGTTACTGCAGTGTCGTAGTAACTGCAGTGTTTGATAAGAAAGATAGTTTCAACTGGAATCACAGTCTATCAAAACCCTTATTTCAGCACACAAGTATCTATTTTTATGTTTGTTCATTTGTTTGTTGCTCACCTCAGCAGGTCTTAGTATTTACATCTGGTTCTGTGCTCAGGGATCACTCTTGGGGTGTTCGAGAGATCATATAGGATGCCAGATTCCTGAGTGTAAATTCAGGAGTAAGCCCTGAGCTTGGTGTGGCCCTAAAACCAATGATAATAATAGGTAGTAGTAGTAGTAGAATAGTCCCCCCCTCCAAATGAATCCAAGACTGAAAAATATGGTGATTACTAGAAAGAAAGGGAAGTTGGATTCCAGAAAAGGTAAAGTGGTTCAGTTTGATGGTGACTCTATGACTTTGGTGGAGGTGTGGAGAGGCATTTACACATAAATAGATGTGAAACTGTACTTTTGAAAGTCATAGCAGTATTTGTAACCTAATACAATTTATTTAAAAATTGAAAAAATATAACCCAGAATCTTGAAGTATCTAAAAATGGGGTATGGTTGTTATTAAGAATTAATTAGGCCAGAGAGGTAGCACAAGTGGTAGGGCATTTGCCTTGCACATGCTAGACTCGAACTGACCACAGTTCGATCTCCCAATGTCCTATATGATCCCCCAAGCCAGGAGCGATGATTTCTGAGCCCATAGCCAGGAGTAACCCCTGAGTGTCACCAGGTGTGTCCCAAAAATCAAAAAAAAAAAAAAAAAAGAAAAAAAAAAAAAGAATAAATTAGGTCGTTCAAATCAGGCCAGCTCCATAGTCTCACTCTTCTCAAACAAGATTGAAGCCATGAAGATGATGGGGGATGATGGGAAGACTAGCCATACAGCATAAAGATGACAATCTCAAGAGGACAAGGTGGTTCGAACCCCACTCTCCCCCGCGGCCTCCCCCCCCCCCCCCCCGCTGAGCAAAAGCCATGCCTGCTGTCTCCATCACCTAGAATCACCTGATGATCTACCTCATCATTGTACCTCATTGACCTTTAGGATTCCCTTTGGGGACACCAATCTTACCAAACTTAAGATACACATGTGTATAAACTAATATCATCTGACTTTTAGGAACAGTGAAGGCATCACACCCCCATATTCCTTCTTCTAGGAAACTTGGCAGGTGTAAACATGCTTCTAAAAGCCATTGTATCAGTAATCAGGCTTTGCAATAGTGTTTCCTATAGGAAAACACAAATTTCACAATTCAATTGCCATTGTATTAATGACTTCATTGGAGATACAATCATTTTCACAAATGTGCTTGCTACTACACCTTTTCTGTTTTCTTTCTTTTTTTTTTTTTTTTTTTTTTGGTTTTTGGGCCACACCCGTTTGACGCTCAGGGGTTACTCCTGGCTATGTGCTCAGAAATCGCCCCTGGCTTGGGGGGACCATATGGGATGCCGGGGGATTGAACCGCGGTCCGTTCCTTGGCTAGCGCTTGTAAGGCAGACACCTTACCTCTAGCGCCACCTTCCCGGCCCCTTCTTTCTTTATTTTTATAAAAAAAAAACTTTCTTCTCTTCCTTTTTCTTATTTGTTTTTTGTTTGTTTGTTTGTTTCTATTCTTGGCTCTCACTTACTTGGAAACAAATGTATTATGGCCAACTATTTTAATAAATGATGCATTTTTTTTAAATAAAGTAAAAATAAGAATAAACTAGTATTGGTGATGTAAAGGAGGACAGAACTAAATATATAAACCATGAAGTTAACCACAATAATGAAATAATAAGATCCAGACTTTAATAACCAAATTAGAAAGTTGCCTGTGATGCTGGCAGGTTGATGCAGGGAAGAGATATAGGATGGACTCTGGAAACATTGGTAGAGGGAGATTGACATTAGTGGTGGGATTGGTGCTGAAACGCTGTATGTCTAAAACTTAACTATGAATAACTTTGTAAATCACAATATTTTAAATTAAAAGTTTTCATTCAAACAGCATAAACTAGGATGATAATGAACATTGTGGTGATTGTTTTAGGTAGGATGATTCTGAATGAGAAACCTATTTTAATTATCATACAAATGTACTTATATGTCTAAAATAGCCTAATGAAAATATTGTGTGCACAGAGTTAATAAAAAATTAAAGCGATAAAATGTGCCTGTCACAGAGTTTAAGATTCATGTGATTCCTACTGTCCTTTGACTTATTCCGGTGAGCCACTGTCTGAATTATCTTTTTACCCTAAGGAAATTATACCAATGGAGACAGAAGTTGCCTAGTTAATGCTCTATCCACCACTAATTAGTGTCCTACACATTCCTACATCTGCCTTCAAAGACTGGCCCTCGTCTGCTTCCTTCCGAGAGTTGGCAGGATACTCACAATTTCTCTGTAAAACTGTTATTAGAAACTCCCTCAATGAGCAAATGGGAATTAATTTTCTGTTTTTTGTTTTTGTTTTCCACCACACTCGCTGACACTCAGGGGTTACTCCTGGCTATCTGCTCAAAAATTGCTCCTGGCTTGGGGGGCCATATGGGACTCCGGGGGATCTAACCTTGGTCTGTCCTAGGCTAGAGCGTGCAAGGCAGACAATTTACCACTTTGTACCTCCACTTCAGCCCCGGAATAAGTATTTTTAATATGATTAAATTCTAGAAGATATATGATATTTTAGTGACTAACAAAAAGCTCACGTGGAACCAGCAGAGCAGATATTGGAAAAGATGGAATTGTGATTTTTGTGGCTCCCTGTCCATAGAAAGAGAATCATAAACTATTATATCTTCCCTACCAAATCCAAACCACTATATATTAATCTTTGAAAAGTAGTTCTAGATTTGGGTGGATTGTCTAATTCTGTCTAATACTCAGTTTCTGCTTCCCTGAATTAAAGCACAAGATATTTAAAATAATTTTTGAAAAAAAATAGCTCTTTGGTCATAAAGGAAATCAATAGAAAAAATGTTATTTCAATCTCAATGGGAAGTTTATTCTTTTTTTTTGTTTTTGTTTTTTTTTTTTTTGTTTTTGGGCCACACCCGGCGGTGCTCAGGGGTTACTCCTGGCTGTCTGCTCAGAAATAGCTCCTGGCAGGCACGGGGGGACCATATGGGACACCGGGATTCGAACCAACCACCTTTGGTCCTGGATCGGCTGCTTGCAAGGCAAACGCTGCTGTGCTATCTCTCCGGGCCGGAAAGTTTATTCTTTTCTATTCAAAATTAACATTTTCTCTTTGCAAAGACAGAAATGCAGCTCCTATTCATCTCAACTACTACAGAATTTGGAATTTAGAAGCAATTGTAAGTATTTCTGGGAAACAAATCTTCTATACTCATGCTTCTTTCCTTTGCTAACTATAATCTCATGGGCCTTGATAAGAGAAGTCAAAAATTAAAGCAAGAAGGAAGTGACAGATTGAAAAATAAGGAAATATGGGGCCTGTAAGGTGGCGCTAGAGGTAAGGTGTCTGCCTTGCAAGTGCCAGTGTAGGACAGACCAAGGTTTAATCCCCTGGCGTCCCATATGGGCCCCCCAAGCCAGGAGCGCATAGCCAGGAGTAACCCCTGAGCATCAAACAGGTGTGGCCCAAAAACCAAAAAAAAAAAAAAAAGAAAGAAAGAAATAAAAATAAAAATAAGGAAATACATTCAGAGATTACATATTATATATAAATAGTATATATTTATAATATAATAGTATGTGCTGTTATCCACACTTTAATGAGCTCTCTTTAGAAGTGATTCAGGTTCTTTTTTGATATATATTTTATTTCAACACCTTGATTACATACATTATTGTGTTTGGGTTTTAGTCATGTAAAGAATACCACCCATCACCAGTGCAACATTCCCATCACCAATGTCCCAAATCTCCCTCCTCCCCACCCAACCCCCGCCTGTACTCTAGACAGGCTTTCCATTTCCCTCATACATTCTCATTATTAGGACAGTTCAAAATGTAGTTATTTCTCTAACTAAACTCACCCCTGTTTGTGGTGAGCTTCATGAGGTGAGCTGTAACTTCCAGCCCTCTCTTTTGTGTCTGAAAATTATTATTGCAAGAATGTCTTTCATTTTTCTTAAAACCCATAGATGAGTGAGACCATTCTGCGTTTTTCTCTCTCTCTCTGACTTATTTCACTCAGCATAATAGATTCCATGTACATCCATGTATAGGAAAATTTTATGACTTCATCACTCCTGACAGCTGCAAAATATTCCATTGTGTATATGTACCACAGTTTCTTTAGCCATTCATCTGTTGAAGGGCATCTTGGTTATTTCCAGAGTCTTGCTATGGTAAATAGTGCTGCAATGAATATAGGTGTAAGGAAGGGATTTTTGTATTGTATTTTTGTGTTCCTAGGTGATTCAGTTTTCTTCCATTTTATTTTACATGAGGGTGAAGATTAGAGCTCTGGGAAGTGATTTCTGTACATTTATTATATCACTTGCCAATTTAATTGTGTGCCATCTTCATATTCATACAAGCACATACTTAATACAGACAAATACATGTACAATGCATTATATATACTTATAAATCATCCCATACACAAACATAAATATTATATATTTATATACTTAGGGATATATCAATTTATATATATCCTATATAAAATAGGAGCTAAGATTTCCTTTATCTATGTGCTAGAAACAAAACGGAGCTTTTATTTTTGGTGTTTGACATTTGCAAAGTTGTTCTTAATATTGTTGTTTCAGGTTCTCAGTGTTCCAACAACAATTCCACCACCAATGTGAGCCTCCTTCGACCAATGTCCCCAGTCTCTCTACTCCTGCCCTCACAAGTATATCCTTTTAGCAGGAACAAAATAACTTTTTTTTTTTTTTTTTTTGAATTTTGGTTTTTTGGCTCATACCGGTGACACTCAGTGGTTTCTCCTGGCTCTGCACTCAGAAATCGCTCCTGACCAAAATCCCTTCCTCACACCTATATTCATTGCGGCACTATTCACAGTGGCCAGAATTCTGAGTGCAGAGCCTGAACACTGCTAAGTGTGGTCCAAAAGAATAATATCAAATCAGAAGAAGAAAAGAAGTAAAAAAAAAAAAAAGAAAGAAAGAAAAACAAAAGAAGAAGAAAAAGAAAAAAGAACACAACAACAATAAAGGAAAGAAGTTCTGACTACCCAACTAAATCACTTAATGTTACTAAAACAGACTTCCTCACAAGCAAACATTGTCATATAGGTAGCCCTGCTGTAAGAATCTTGCTAAATAAACAGCACATACTTTCATAAATCATAAATCAAAATTATAAATCAAAATCAAAACAAATTAAAATCCAATAGGGCAGGGTGGAACTGAGGAACAGGATTGGATTCTGAGTGCTCTCTGAGCACTGTTTGCAGAGGTAGGTATAGAGAAGTGAAACCTTTTAGAATAGAGGAGATGTTTTCAAGCACTTCATAAATGTCTTCTCTAGCCTTAGCACGTGTCCATACAACTTTTCCAGAAACAAAATATAAGGAGCACAGTTTTGGGTTGGATCATTCTGTAGACTGAGCCTGGAAATAGCTCCAAACTATTCTATAGCTACTAAACCGCTGGTGGGTTGGGCCCAGTCCTTTAACTTGAGGGGGAACTTCACATGACAGATCTCCACCACGTTCTGAATCTTGCAATCCAGAACTTAGCTGGGAAACCTAACTTCTGTGCAACTCTATCATATTTTCTTGCCACTAAGCTATATTGTGCTTCACTTTTTGCACCAGTGCAGAGCACTTTTCAGGAAAGAAATATCAGTCTTGTGGTTCAGGGCTCTTTACTTTATTAACATGATCACAGCAGAAAGCCACTTGGGATGATACTCAGCATTTTGGTCATGTAGCTCCATGGTTTTAGGTCAAGCTTACAGCCAAGAGTCATGGTGGATGCATATTTTGGAGCTGAGACACAATCCAAAGCTCAGGAGGCTGGTATGGTAGATGTAGTAGAGGTCAGAGATGTCATGGGAGAGGGACAGAGAAGAGTGTTGCTTTTCAAGGGGCCATTTGTAAGAGTCTGTGGTGTCAGGCCTGCTGTGCGGTCTGCTTGGATGGTAACTGAGCCATTGTTCCTCTAACTTTGCCACACTGTTGATGCTCTGAGTTGATCTGGTGCCATGTGGCACCAAGGGACTAAAGATGGGGAGTGTAAGTCATGGCACCCTGAGGGGAGGACAGGCCTTGAGCACAAGATAGTAGACTGTGGTTTTCATCATCATTTGCTTTCTTCTGGACAAATCCAAACCTTCTGGAATTCACGTGAGCATTCACTCTTTTCCTAATGCCTCATAGCACACTCTTCCTTGTTTCATCATCTGTTCACACACACACACACACACACACACACACACACACACACACACCAACCAAGAACGGTGAGATGCTGCCTGGGGCCTCAGCAAGGCCTCCTCTGCCAGCATGTCAGGTCTACCACTCACTACCTTGGGCTTGATATTTTTCCCATGAGTTCCTTGTACTCACATTCATTTTAATTTTATGCTTGGCTCTATTTCCCTGTTGTTTCCAACATTTTTTCCCCAAAGTTTGTTTCCAAAATTGGTTTTCTTGGTTTTAATTGACAAAATGCTCTTAAGAAAAGAATGCTTAAACCATCATTTTTATTATTATTTTTTTAGAATCAGATGCTTTTATCAGATAGTTTCATTTAAAATTTTTTTTAATTATATTTAGGTTATATCGTTAAAGAATGGCTTGGCTTCTAGTCTTGTACAAAGCTACACATATCCAAAAGCTGAAGGTGTGAAAGTTTGCCTGAGCAGAATTGTCTACATAGAAAGCTGCAGGCCACTGCGAACTAGGTGAGCATCTAAGTGGGGCAGGATAGTAGGACCTCTGGAGGGAGAGATGAGCTGAGGGAAATTCATCTGTGCCCCAGCATGTCTCGGTGAGACCAGTGTCTGCCAAGGCATACACACTGTGTGGACAGAGCCCAGAAGATCCTGAAAGTTCATTTCCTTTTCTTATCCTAGATTCTCTAACTAAGACCCTGTAAATCAAACTAACAAAATTCTGATTAACACTGAAAAACAGAGGATGCCTAAAAGGGGGATCTGGCTGCCAATCTTTAAAGGGGAGCTGAACTTTCTGTCCATCCTGGAATATTAGCATGATGGTGGTCTTTTCTTTTCTTTTCTTTTTTTTTTTTTTTTTTTGGTTCTTGGCCACACCCGGCAGTGCTCAGGGGTTACTCCTGGCTGTCTGCTCAGAAATAGCTCCTGACAGGCACGGGGGACCATATGGGACACTGGGATTCGAACCAACCACCTTTGGTCCTGGATGGGCTGCTTGCAAGGCAAACACCACTGTGCTATCTCTCCGGGCCGATGGTGTCTTTCTTGGACTTCTTACTGAGACAGTGCCAGTGTGCACTTCCCACCAGCAGACGGTGTCAGGACGTCCCTGCCTGTGTTGGCGCCATTGCAAGAGACACCCCAGCCTATGGCCTGCAGTAAATGGGCGTGGGACACGTCCCCACAGCACCCAAATTTAGACACCCTGCACCTTTCCTTCTATTTCAGTCATTCGTTCCAAGCCCTGCTCTTACCACTCCAAATTTCTCTCCAACAAAGAGGTGGCATGGAGAACATAGGCCTAGACTGTGCCAACCAAGGAGCAGAGTAGCTCAACTATAAGGTCAATGTGCCATGAACAGTGCTATCTCTCCTGCCCACTGCTTCCTCTCTTCCCACCCCAGAGTTCAAATGGTATCAAGCTAAGTAGACGAACAGGACACTTCGGATGTCTCGGCTACTCTCCCAGCTCTATGAAGGCCTCTTGGAAACCAAAGTGCAAACTCCCATGAAGCAGATTACACAGGATAGTTGGTGAACGAATATGGCCATGGGTTCCTTAGCTCAGGCTTATTCACTGTGATCTTTTGGGGTAATCTTCATAGTAATTAATTTTATGCAGATTAATGAAACACCAAAAATTCAATACTGTACTTGGGACAATGAGAGAAATAGACTCAAATTCTTGTCCCTAAATATTTACAGCATACATACTCTATTCTGGCTAAGCCAGGGAGATTTAGGAATGGGGAGGACTTTACTTCTCCCTCACAGATCTGTGGGGCACAGGGTCAGAGAAGACGATTTATAGACTTGGAACAGGGGCAGGAGACTGTGAGTGAAGGAGGCCTTTGGGAAGGTGAAGATGTGGCAGCCCATTTTCACGTTGTAAAAGGAGACAAGTCCAGCCTCATAATCCACAAAAACCCCCACAATTGAGGGCTTATCCTGAAAAATAGGGGTTCTTGGTGAAGTAAGTGCATAAATGCCATTGCCATTATGCACTTGGATGGCCCAGAATCCACGGTGAGGTTGCAAGTTGCCTTTAATGTTTCTCTGCACACTGAGCAGACAAACTCCTATGTCACAAATGTTCTTTTGGTCTCCCACATCCACTTCAAAGTAACATCTCTGTGATGTGAGGACTTCACAGCCCAGGACACAGGGCATTAGAGTGAATCTCTTGGAAGATTGTGGCTTCTTCTGGGCATAGCCACCAGTTACCTTTTTCCCATCCTCAGACACAAATAGGTTGTTATGAGCTGTTTCTGGATCCAGAGTCACGCTGACTGCAAAACAAAGTCAACAAACAAACAACAAAAGGGTTGAAAATACAGTGTACTTTATATAAACCAATTTGTATTCAAGTGTATCAGTAGCTGGTAGAGAACATTACAACCGGACTTCACCACTCTGGGTCTTAGTTTCCTCACTTCTAGGGTAAAAATGACTCCTGGGGGAAGATTGATAGAAAATAGAATAACATCTGGCTAGGTGGCGCTAGAGGTAAGGTGTCTGCCTTGCAAGCACTAGCCAAGGAAGGACAGCAGTTTGATACCCTGGCGTCCCATATGGTCCCCCCAAGCCAGGGGCAATTTCTGAGCGCTTAGCTAGGAGTAACCCCTGAGCATCAAATGGGTGTGGCCCGAAAAACCAAAAATAAATAAATAGGATAACATAGAGACATGTTATAGGTAAGTGTTATGGGTATGACAGGCATGGTGTTGGGTCACCCTGCTTTATATAAAACAAAGATTTTTCCCCAGCTTCCTCTTTCCTTTCAGGAATCCCTTTTGACATGTAAAAGATCCACTAGACTTGATTAAGTTGATTTGTTTTTGTTGTTTGGGGGCCACAACTAGCAGCTGTCAGGGGCTACCTCTGACTCTGCACTCAGAAATCACTCCTGGTAGACTGGGGTGAGATCTGGGGTGCCAGAGATTGAGGATCAAACCCAGGTCAGATGTGTGCAAGGCAAATGCTCTACCCACTATGCTATCTCTACTACCCCTGGATTCGTTTGAGAAAGGTTTTTCTGTCTGTCATGTTACCTTCCCCATGATCTACTTGAATTGAACTGGTCAATAAGATTGCAGGTCCATTGGTTATGTGGGGCTCTCAGGGAAGCCCACTGATCCCATCCTTTTCTCTCTTATGACTGTCTTGGATTATTAATTATTGTGTGGTCCTGTTCCTTACCAATTATCCTAAGGTTGTATTACAGTGAGTTGCCTTTAGTGATAAAGTGATTTTTTTCATAGCTGTTGAGAATGCATGCTGTTATTTTCAAACTAGTGACCTGGCATGGGCACTCTAATAAACAACAACTCTGACTTGAGCTTTAATGCCTGTTTGAAACAAGAGCTGCATGATCAGGTGGGACAAATTCGTAGATTCAAGTATTTTTATTTAGTCTTATAGAAATATTACTCATCCTTTAATCTAACTTTGCTCTAGCCTATTGCAGTCATAGTAAGGGTTAATATTTCAGGCCAAAGTTCAGTATGCATAAAACCAAAACAATTTTGAACTGACCTTGCTACTGAGAAATTTCTGATGGCAGTAAGTGGCTTAAAAAGAAATTGCTCTGTGTTAAAATAGGTTTTGAACAATTCTCCCCATGTGCTTTGCTTGATAAAATTAGTTTTGTCTGAATACCTTTGTTTGAAAAGTATGTCTTATCAAGAAATTGAGTATAAGTATTCTACCTTTTGCTTTGAATAAATGAAACAGAGCTTGAATACAATTTGAGTCCTTGTTTTCTGTCTCCCATAGCCAGCCAAGCTCAAAACTTTCAAGGGAATCCCCAAAATTCCATAGTATCAGGATCAATCTGTCTGTGGCATCTTGCTATCTGGATAATTGGGTTGCCAAGCACTAAAAGAAACCTGGAAATATAAATATATATATATATATATATATTTGTTTGTTTGTTTGTTTTTGGGTCACACCTGGCAGTGCTCAGGGTTTACTCCTGGCTCTATGCTCAGAAATCTCTCCTGGCAGTCTGGAGGGACCATATGGGATGCCAGGATTCTAACCACCATCTTTCTACAATGCAAGGCAAACGCACTACCTCCATGCTATCTTTCAGGCCCCAGTATTTTTTTAATAAATTTTTATTGTGATCGAAGTGTATTACAAGTCTTTCACAGAATTATTTAAGGTACATAGTGACAATGAATGAAGGGAATTCCCATCACCAGTATTGTCCTCCCTCCACCCCTGTTCCCAGCATGTATCCCATATCTCCCTCCTTTACCCCCCAGAATACTAGTGTAACTGGTTTCCACTTTACAGCTTGTTATAGATTGTGTATCTATTCTGTTGTCATTGGCTTTGGGTTTGGTGTTCAAGTCTAATCATTTTTATTTTCACTACATGTTCATGACTGGTCCTGGTATCATCATTTCCCCCCCTCAACTTATGAGGCTGAATGGTTCAAGTTATGTGATTCTGTTGGAGATAAAAGGGATAAGGAAAAGAGAAGGAAAATACCAAAAAAAGAAAGAAAAGAAAGAAAGAAAGAAAGAAAGAAAGAAAGAAAGAAAGAAAGAAAGAAAGAAAAAAGAGAGAGAAAAGAAAGAAAAGAAAAATGCACCCAGCCAAAAAAAAAATCACCAAATAATATCCACACAAGTGAAAAAGAAAGAAAAATGTGGAAGAAAAAAGAGATGGAAAATAATATCAAAAACAGACAAAACAAAACAAGAAAAAGGAGTGTTGAAGTGGCAAGATTTGGTGTCACCCCCAATTTTTTTTTTTTGCATAGGCACAGTAAGTATCGGCCCCAGTATTTTTAAATATATTCCTATTGCTACCTTTTAATTGTAATTGATTTCTAGAAATTATTAGGAAAAATGTCAATGAGGATAGTTTTTATTTTATTTTATTTTGGTCACACCCAGTAGTGCTCAAGGGTTACTCCTGGCTCTACAGGCATCAGACTTCTGGTGGAATCTGTGAACTCTGCCTTCTTATATGATTCCTTCCACATGGATTGTAAGAGGCTCTAACAATGCCTTTGGCATCTTCAGAGGGATGTCAAGTCTATATTTCACTTTATAAGACCACCTCGTGCATGTGAATTGTGCTAAAGACTGTATCTGCTGTGAATCTGTGCTGTTAAATCCTTTGTTGGGTGTTTGTGAATCCACAAATAGTTCCCAGAATGAGAAATTAATTCCCATCCCCTTGTCCCCTTTCGGGGGGAGATCTTGGTAATATTTATCCGCAGCAAATAATAATCCACACAGACAAGAAGGTTAGGGTGTAAAAGGCTGGGCGAAGAGAGAGTCCTTTTGCAGTCTGCTCCCAACTCTGGCAAAAAAGACCCCCTTTCCCCTGTCCATCAAGCTATTTATTGACAATTCAACAGTGCCCCCACCTTGAAGGTCTAGTGGGGCAATAGTCACAGAAAAATCCTAAGGTTATATACAACAATTCCAAGAACAATCTTTTTTCTTGGGGGGGGGGGGGCACACCCGGCGGTGCTCAGGGGTTACTCCTGGCTGTCTGCTCAGAAATAGCTCCTGGCAGGCACGGGGGACCATATGGGACACTGGGATTCGAACCAACCACCTTAGATCCTGGATCGGCTGCTTGCAAGGCAAACGCCGCTGTGCTATCTCTCCAGGCCCCCAAGAATAACCTTATGGAAATATTTTCATATACTACATGTATCTTTCTTTTCTTTTTTTGGGGGGGGGGTCACACTCGGCAGCACTCAGGGACTACTCCTGGCTCTACACTCAGAAATCGCTCCTGGCTGGCTCAGGGGATGCCGGAATTTGAACCGCTGTTCTTCTGCATGCAAGGCAAATGCCTTACCTCCATGCCATCTCTCTAGCCCCAAGACTGTATCTTTCTTTTGTGGGTGACCAAGCACCCACCGTTTCTGTGAAGAAGCTTACACCCACCAGCCATCTTCTTGCTTTGCTGGCAGTTGCGGTTTTTTGCCCCTGAGCTAACAGGAAAAGCAGCATGTTTAAATTTGGTTCTTGCAACAGGAGCTTGCTCAATGCATGTTCCATTTGTTATTTGCCCTGGGGACTTGAACCCTCTTCTACTTCTGAACAAAACATCTTTACAATGTATTGCTATGTTTCTCCACTCCCTCTTTGACCTTAAAGTTGTTTATAACATTTGCCTTTTGAAGCTAGTTCCTGTAACTGAAACCAGATGTCCTGCTTATATAAGGAAGTCCTATGATCTGTTCCTCCCCCACTGTTGCAATCCAGCTTCCTGCCTTGTACCCCAGAAAAACAAGTTAGCCGTATTTGCCTTGTGAGGAAGAAATGTTATCATTGGATATTGTGTATATACCTGGCCAAATGTGATTGGCTAAGTGATGCTTCCTGCTTTTCGTGAAACCTCCCCTAATTGCTAGGGGATAAAAGACCAAGCTTTTTCCTGAATAAACGCTCTTGAATGGCAACTGTCATCTTGAGTCTTTCTTATTAACCTCTCCTAATTTGGTTTGTAGGTGCTGGGTGATTCAGGCCATTTGCGAATAATTTGGAGATGTCCTCTGGCTGTTCCCTGGGTTGAGAGAAACTGCTGGCCGGAATTCTCTCCCCTTAGGGGAAGCTTCCAAGGGCATTTTCATTCTTTTTTGGGGGGGGCCACACCCGGCGGTGCTCAGGGGTGACTCCTGGCTGTCTGCTCAGAAATAGCTCCTGGCAGGCATGGGGGACCATATGGGCTACCGGGATTCGAACCAACCACCTTTGGTCCTGGATCGGCTGCTTGCAAGGCAAATGCCACTGTGCTATCTCTCCGGGCCCTTTCTTAATGTTCTTTGGCTGAAAGTTCAAAGTTAAGATATCAGCAATGGGACTACTGAGAATTCTGTTTATGGGTGATTGTCCTTCCACTGTAACTTTACTTTGTTCTCTTTCTTTGCATCTTTGTTCTCATAATTAAAAATAAAAAATTAATTAATTAAAAATAGAATTTAGGATATGCATTACTTTTCATACCTTGATACCTCTTCAGCACTTTTCTCACATAAAAGAAGAGCTCAGAAGCATTACACTTGGTATGAAGGTCCAAAGAGACAGCCTTTGGGAATTCCAGCTTCACTGCTGAGTTTCTGAATAAGCAGAGCCACAGATGCTGTCAGAGTGGAAATTTTCAGTCTCCTCAGAGCCACACCCCTTCCCACCGGACTTTGCATGGCACTCACCTGCTCAAGGTTTGTTTCACGTCCTGTGGAGAAACAAAGACCAAATGAGAATGTGAAAACATCACTATTTCAAGGGTGTTGGCGCGTACACGGGGCTATTATCCATAAACACTTTTCTAGTACGAGGATAGAGTGAACACAGCATTAGATACTGTGGATTCCTCATACTGGCATTGGCATCCCAGTCTCCAAAGTATAATTCTCATGGTAACATGTGTTCAGCCTCTGAGACTTTCCTTTTCCTTCTGGAGAATTTTGAATGCTTGTAGTATCTACAATTACAACTGTGGACCACTTGGGAAGAGGCCCAGTGAGGCTTCAGGATACCTCTTGCTGTCAGCAAAATGATTTCCATCTGGTGAGTGAGTTTATATCAGAGGTCATTTGTCATAAATGTCCTTGGTGCTGAATCCATGCTCATGTCCTGTGACTGGATCATTATAGTGGTAGTTAAGGTGACTGATGGGCAGTTATCCTAAAGGGAATCTCTGTCTGTAAACTAACCACCAATTCTATTGGGTGGACTAGAATAAAGAGTTTCAGGCATTTATGTCATTGCCTGAACCCTTGGTGCAAATAAAGGCCTATTAGAACTCATGAAATAAGAATTTTGCAACCATACCCGGGAAAAGGTTATCACTCATTTGGGTTGCCCTATTTTTTTTTTTTTTGGTTTTTGGGCCACACCCGGTGACGCTCAGGGGTTACTCCTGGCTATGCGCTCAGAAGTCGCTCCTGGCTTGGGGGACCATATGGGACTCCGGGGGATCGAACCGTGGTCCGTCCTAGGGTAGCGCAGGTAAGGCAGGCACCTTCCTTTAGCGCCACCGCCCGGCCCCTTTTTTTTTGGTTTTTGGGCCACACTCGGTGGTGCTCAGGTGTTACTCCTGGCTGTCTGCTCAGAAATAGCTCCTGGTAGGCACAGGGGACCATATGGGACACCGGGATTCGAACCAACCACCTTTGGTCCTGAATCGGCTGCTTGCAAGGCAAACGCCGCTGGGCTATCTCTCCGGGCCAGGGTTGCCCTATTTTATCAACCACTGCCATCCATGTGAATCTTTAAAAAGACAGTTTGATAATCCATATTCTTAAAGTGGGGAACAGCTCTTCCATAGTTCTCCCAAGAAACACACTTTTAAAATAGAGAACCTATTGATTGAGGTACATGAAGCCAATCTAGAAAATAATAACATTTTGTTCCCAGAACTAATGGGGATTTTGTTTTGTTTGGCTTTTGGTTTTGGGACAGTAACCAGCAGTGCTCAGAGACATTTCTGGCTTGTGCCCAGGAATCACTCCAAGTGTGTCTCTGAAACCATATGTAGTGCTGTGGTACCAGTGGTTTAAGCCAGTTTGGCTACATGCAAGGTAAGCACTCTATACATTATACTATCTCTCTAAGGCAGGCCTTGTCAGCCTGCACAAACTTCCTCACTAGTCTTTTCTTAATAACCAGGTCACAGTGGTCCTCAAACTATGGCCCACGGGCCACATATTGTATTTGTATCTGTTTTGTTTCTTCATTGCAAAATAAGATATATGCAATGTGTATAAGAATTTGTTCATAAGTTTTGTTTTTACTATAGTCAGACCCTCCAATGGTCTGAGGGACAGTGAACTGGCCCCCTGTTTAAAAAGTTTGAGGACCCCAATGTATGTGTGAGAACCAAGTGCCTAAGACAAATCTTCACAGCTATGGTCAATTACTTTTTGAGAAAGAAACTGAAGTGGTTTAAGGAAAGACTTCTTAACAAATGGTTCTGGGGGGCCAGAGCAATAGCACAGACATAGGCCATTGCAGAACAGACCCCAATTCGATTGGCAGCATCCCATATTCTCCCCAACTTTGCCAGGAGTGATTTCTGAGTGTAGTCAGGGTAAAGCCCTGAACATGGTTGGGTATGACCCAAAAACCAAAACCAAAAAATAAAATATAATAAAAAAAACCGGGCCCGGAGAGATAGCACAGCGGCATTTGCCTTGCAAGCAGCTGATTCAGGACCAAAGGTGGTAGGTTCGAACCCCAGTGTCCCATATGCTATTTCTGAGCAGACAGCCAGGAGTGTGGTCCAAAAACCAAAAATAAAAAATTAACTAACTAACTAAATAAATAAATCCCAAACCCAAAATGGTTCTGGAAAATCTACATAACCAAATGTGAAAAAAATGAAACCAAATTCAAGTCTCAGTGACTTTTACACAATAGTCAATTCAATGTTTATCAAAAAAAAGCTTAAAATGCCACCAGAATCCATAATATGCATTGAGAAAAATACAGGCAGAGATTTCAAGATTCAAACCTCAAAGTGCCTTCAATGATTAAGTTCCAAGGATTAAGACAACAAAAATAAACAAATGTGCTGAGATCAAATTAAAAAATGTCTGCATGGCCCAAAATAAAACATGTCAGGTGAAATTAAAAGACAGCCAAATGATGACAGAACATACCTACACTCAACACTTGAGATAAACTATTACTCTCCAAGAGATAAAGCAATCACAAAGACCAACAACAAAAAAATTCAAAAATCCCTATGGATTTTTCCTATGGGGATAGGAAATGAACAGACACTTCTCTGAAGAAAACAGATGATTGGCCAACTTGACACATGACAAAGTTTTCATCATTACTTATAAGAGAAATCTAAATCAAGAAAACAATGGAATATCCTTTTATACCAGATTTATATATGTATTAATATATGTATGTAATACTGCTCTGCACCTGCTAGCATCAGATGCTTACTCTTCACCCTCCAAGTTACCTGTCTTACCTGCATCAGATTCTGTATTGAGTCCTGACATTTCTTTTCTAGTTCAAGAATTTGAGTTTGCAGTTTTTTGCTTTGTTTCTCTATCATATCTTCATTTTCCTGCAATATCCTCTGAGTCTTTCTGTCTTCTTCCATCAGTGACCATAGATAATGATTTATTTCTATATTCAGAAATCTATGAAGATCATTAAAATCAGAATGGATTTTTTGTGTCTGAAGAGATACCATTTCCTAGAAGTAAAAAAAAAAAATAAAAATATGGAAACAAATTGAGTTTTGATTCCTAAGTGAATAAGTAAACAGAATTGGATCTGCAAACTTAACTGAATATGAATCAGAGGTAATGAGAAAGAAAATGGCAGCCTAAATGAAAGGGGGTTATTAATTCAAATTAATTCAAAAAAAGAGCAGAAAATGACAAAATGGTTTCAGAAGTTAAAGAGATAATAAGCAGGCAGGCTGCTTGCCTTGTACACAGAACCCCATAAGATGCCCCAAGCCACATAGACTAACCACTGAGCACAGTGTCAGGAATAAGCCCCCACTGCTGCCAGGTGTGACCCCCCAAAAAAACATTGTATCAACCCACTATAAAAGATCCACAGTCCTATTCAAAGACACAAAAACTATAGTATTATTACCAAGAATTAAGATAAAGAATCAGTTAGGCATTAGTGCATGAATTACAGTGTTTCAGTCTATACTATTGAAGAATTTCTGCAGGATGTTAGTGGGAAGTTTGGCCAAACCTTAGACATATTTAATGCCAATGAACTACACACCCAAAACAGTGAAAATGGAAGGCTTTTTCAGATGTTTCTTTGCACCAACACTCACCCAAGAAAAGCTTGTTGGCTACTGTGACTTCACTTCTCATGAATCATTCTAAATGGAAGGATTCTTTATGTGCCCTGATGCTGAGAGTCATGGCCAGAAGGCAGACACTTAGATAAGGGAGAAGTTGTCACATTTTTTCTAGAGAATCTGCTTTATTTCCTTCTCTTTGCTCAACGTGCAGAAAAAAGAGAAGAGGCAGGAGGGCTATAATTTATGATCATAATACTAAGGCTCTGGAGGTGTGTTTGTGAATTATAGCTAGACAACTCTTGAGGAAAGAAGACTCATAGTCTGCATCTTGTGCACAAAAAGAATTTCTGAAGCAAAAACTTATAATGAAAAACAAAAACCAAAGAAAACAAGACAGTTGTTGAGGACAATCAGTCAGGGAGTTCCTTGATTCTCAGTTCTGTTGAAAGACTTTGATTCTAGATAACAGTAACACTCATTCTCCACCCACTTCCTCTAAATCATCCTTAGGCATAAGACTGACAGGAATCGAATGATCTATCTAGTGTGACTCAGTGTTCCTTCTGACAGACTTGCCATTTTTATTCCTATTTTAGGAACATCTGTTCAAAAAACAAGAGTTCAAAAAACTCTTATTGAACTATGAACAAGTGATTTAGGATGAAATAGAGCTTTGCAAGAAGAAGGGGAAGATTTAATTTTTGCATGAATGAAATTTCGTTATAAGTTAATAATAACTGAAGTTCTCCTTATGACCCAAGTCACACCATTGTGGAAGAAAGTTTATCATTTGGTCACAAAGGATCAGGACAGGGACCATAGCAGTGGTGCTAGAGGTAAGGCATCTGCCTTGCAAGCTCTAGCCTAGGACTGACCGAGGTTCTGTCTCCCAGCGTCCCATATGGTCCCCCAAGCCAGAGCAATTTCTGAGCGTATAGCCAGGAGTAACTCCTGAGCATCACTAGATGTGGCGCAAAAACGAACAACAAAACAAAAAAGAAAACAAACAGCAACAACAATAACAACAACAACAAAGGATCAGGACAGAATTTAAAGGTATTCTTGAAAGAGCAAAGGCTTCACTGGCTGGAAGGAGTTGATGGCAGATTTCAGGAATTTATCACCAATTCAATAAAAGACTTGACAATTGGAAAGAGTCTGTTCAGTCTAGGAGCCCCTGCTAAAGGCCAGAGTCTACATGCTCATGCAACTCCAGGAGCCTGAGTGGCACACACTACACCAGAAGGAATACTTTATTATTGTTTCCCAAAGGCTAGTTTCTGAGCTTGCAAACAGACCTTCTGGCCACTGTAAAATGTGCCAACTTGATAAAGTTAAGACTTCCAAAGAGATAATTGTGTTTGAATCCAATCAAGTAAAAGTCTGAATAAGGAAATACACTATTCTGCTTTGTTTGACTGAAATATCCACAATCCTTGTCAACTCTGGTTGAGAGCTAAAAGGACTGGAAATAGATTTCTTTAAATGCAAATACCCATGTCATAGAAACACATTCTTGTCTCTTCTCTAGATTTCACCAAGTTGGTCTGATTGCAGGATAAACATCAATCATTGTGCATTTGCTGACTCAGCCCCAGGTCCTATGTCTTAGGAGGAAAATTAGTTGAATCAATCATTTAAAATTTCTGGGCTTTCTGATTTCCTGTGTGAAACTGCTGAGGAAGGCTCCAGTAAACTTAATTCCATCAAGACTCACTAGAAAGGTAGATTGTCCCCACCACAAAAGGTGGTGACAGACTGATGCTGTGGGCTTATAAAGGGCCTTTGCATTCCTGCATGAGGCTGCTGAGTAAGACCCCCAGCAAACATAATGCCATTAAGGCTCACCAGCAAGGTAGGCTGTCTCCAACCACAAAGGGTGGTGTCAGACTCCTGCCATTGTATTATTAAGAGCCTCTGAATTCCTCCATTCTTGGCTTCCTACTTTCCTGTGTGAGGCTGTTGAGGAAGATCCCATCGAACTTAATCTCAAGGTTCACAAGCAAGGTAGGTTGTCCCCATCTACAAAGGATGGTGCCAGAGGAGCATGGCCACTTCACTTAGCCTCACTGCTGTGTTTATCTTCTAGCCAATGAACAATGAACTCCACCATTCCTTGTAGGAAAAAAACCAAACTACAAGTGAGACAAAGGGGAAAGAACGCAGGCCAACTCATGCACAAAGAATGAAGATGGTAGTTCTGATGACCAGAGAAAAGCCAATCACCTAGTTAGCCTTTCATATAAGGAGTTTAGAGAAGAAATATGGAGGATCCTCAGAGAACTCAAAGAATAGATCAAACTGAACAGACCACAAAGATAGAAATCAGAAAACTCCAATCTGAAACAGCAGGGCTGAAATTTTCAGTAGATGAAGTAAAAGTCTCAATGGAAAGCCTCTCGAACAGAGTAACAGCAGCTGAGGATTCATTTAGTGAGCTGTTAGATGAGATGCAGAACAACTCCATACAGCAGAAGAGATTAGAAAAGAACCTTAAAACAAATGATTAGACAAAGAAAAACCTACTCAAAGAATGTGAACAGATAAAAATTGAAGTCTTAGATAAATTCAAGAAAAACAACATAATACTTGAAGTCCCAGAGACCCAGGAAAAGAATAATAATGAGACAAGTTGGAGGAAGAGTAAGAAGAGGAGAAGAAGGAAGAAGAAGAAGAAAGGAAGAAGAGAAAATGAAAGATAGAGGAGAAGAAAAAAGATGAAGAAGAAAAAAGAAGAGAAAGAAGAGGAGGCGACTAGGGATGTGGTTCAATTTGTAGAGCAGATGACTTATAGGTGTCAATGCCTAGATTTAATCCTAGATGATAAAACAATTCTCACGACTTGTATGAATTTGTGTTTATATGTATGTAAACATATGTGATATATGTGTGCATGCTCATATCTAACAAAGCAAAAAATAAGAGAGAAAAAAAGAAAGAAAAAAAGACAGACAGAAAGAAAGACAGAAAGAAAGAAAGAAAGAAGAAAGAAAGAAAGAAAGAAAGAAAGAAAGAAAGAAAGAAAGAAAGAAAGAAAGAAAGAAAGAAAGAAAGAAAGAAGGAAGGAAGGAAGGAAGGAAGGAAGGAAAGAAGGAAGAAGGAAGGAAGGAAGGAAGGAAGGAAGAAAAAGAAAGAAAGAAAGAAAGAAAGAAAGAAAGAAAAAGAAGAAAGAAAGGAAAAAGAAAGAAAGAGAGAGAGATAGAGAAAGAAAAAAGAAAATATCCCTGATGAACACAGAAGCAAAGATCCTCAACAATATTCTGGCAACTAGAATCTAAGGCTTTATCAACAAGGTCAGACACCACAACCAAATCGGATTCATTCCAGGAATGCAAGGATAGTTTATCATAGAAAAATCAATCAACATAATACATCATATCAACAAAAAAAATAAAACCAAATGACCATATCAATAGATACATTGAAATAAAAAGCATTTGATAAGGTCCAACATTCATTCTTTTTTTTTCTTTTTTTGGTTTTTGGGCCACACCCTGTGACGCTCAGGGGTTACTCCTGGCTATGCGCTCAGAAGTTGCTCCTGGCTTCTTGGGGGACCATATGGGACGCTGGGGGATCGAACCGCGGTCCGTCCTAGGCTAGCACAGGCAAGGCAGGCACCTTACCTCCAGCGCCACCGCCCGGCCCCCAACATTCATTCTTGATACAAAAAAAAAAACTCTCATCAAGATGGGAAAGGAAGAAACTTTTCTCAATATAATCAAGGCCCTCTACCACAACTCAATGGAAAATATTATTCTCAATGGAGATACAATAAAAGTATTTCCTCTAAAATCTAGTATGAGACAAGACTGCCCTCTCTCACCACTCCTATTCAACATAATGCTGGAAGTTCTTGCCATAGCAATCAGGTAAAAAAAAAAAAAAAAAAAAAAAAAAGAGATATTAAGGGCATCCAGATAGGAAAGGAAGAAGTCAAGCTCTCACTGTTTGCAGATGACATGATACTATATATAGAAAATCCTGGGGCCCAGAGAGATAGCACAGCGGCATTTGCCTTGCAAGCAGTCGATCCAGGACCAAAGGTGGTTGGTTTGAATCCTGGTGTCCCATATGGTCCCCGTGCCGGTCAGGAGCTATTTCTGAGCAGACAGCCAGGAGTAAACCCCTGCGCAATGCCGGGTGTGGCCCAAAAACCAAAAAAAAAAAAAAAAGAAAATCCTAAAGACCCTACCAAAAAAGTTTTAGAAACAATAGATTCATATAGCAAAGTGGCAGGCTACAAAATTAACAAGAATAAAAGCAATGACCTTCTTATACACCAATAATGATAGACATTTAAAAAATCCCATTCATACTAGTGTCACACAAACTCAAATACCTTGGAGTCAACTTAACTAAAGATGTGAAGGACCTATAGAAAGTAAACTACAAAATCCTGCTTCAAGAAATAAAAGAGGGGCCAGAGCAGTGGCACAGAGCATAAGGCCTTGTGCTTGCTAGACTAAGACGAACCGTAGTTTGATACCCCAGCGTCCCATATAGTCCCCCAAGCCAGGAGCAATTTTTGAGCGCATAGCCAGGAGTAACCACTGAGAGTCACTGGGTGTGGGCCACCCCTCAAAAAAACAAATAAAAGAGGAAACAAGGAAATAAAGATATATACTCTGCTTATGGATTGGTAGGATTAACATCATTAAATGGCATTACTCTCCAGAGCACTGTACAAATTTAATGCAATTCCTCTAAGGATACCCATGACATACTTCAAAGAAGTGGATCAAGCATTTCTGACATTCATTTGGAACAATAAATACCCACAAATAGCTAGAGGAACCCTTGAGAAAAGGAATATGGGAGGCATCACTTTCCCCAATTTTAATTGTATTACAAAGCAATAGTCATTAAAGCAGCATGGTATTAGAAGAAACACAAACCCTCAGATCAGTGGGATAGACTTGGATATTCAGAGAATGTTTCCCAGACATGCAATCAACTAATCTTTGATAAAGGGTCAAGAAATGTAAAATGGAGTAAGGAAAGCCTCTTCAACAGTGATGTTGAGACAACTGGTCAGCCTCTTGCAAAAAAAAAAAGTGACCTCAGACCTCCACCTAATACCATGCACAAAGGTCTAATCCACGTGGATTAAAGACCTTGATATTAGGCCCCAAACCATAAGGTCTTTATAACATCATGTAGGTAAAACATTCCATGACATTGAGACTAAAGGCATATTCAGAATTTAACAACAACAACAACAACAACAAATCTATCCCCATCAGAATATGGGGAGAAGAAATGAACAGACAATTTCTTAAAGAAGAAATACAAGTGACCAAAAGCAAATGAAAAAATGCTCCACAACGCTAATTATCAGGGAGATGCAAATCAAAGTAACAATGAAGTACCTTCTTATGCCACAGAGACTGGTACACATAGCAAAGAACAAGAAAAATCAGTGCTGGTGGGGATGTGGAGAGAAAGGAACTCTCATTCACTGCTGGTGGAAATGCATCTAGTATAACTTTTGTGAAAAACAATATGGAGATTTCTCAAAAAAAATAGAAATTGAGGGCCCGGAGAGATAGCACAGCGGCGTTTGCTTTGCAAGCAGCCGATCTAGGACCAAAGGTGGTTGGTTCGAATCCCGGTGTCCCATATGGTCCCCCGTGCCTGCCAGGAGCTATTTCTGAGCAGACAGCCAGGAGTAACCCCTGAGCATCACCGGGTGTGGCCCAAAAACAAACAAACAAAAAAACACAAAAAAATGGAAATTGAGCTCCCATCTGATCCAGCTATACCACTCCCAGGATATACCCTAGGAACTCAAAAACACAATACAAAAATGCCTTCATCAGACCTATATTCATTGCAGTACAATTTATAATAGCCAGACTCTGGAAACAACCAAGATGCCCTTCAACAGATAGATGACTAAAGAAACTTGGTACATATACACAATGGAATATTATGCAGCTATCAGGATAGATGAAGTCGTGAATTTTTCCTATACATGGATGAACATGGAAACCAATATGCTGAGTGAAATAAGTCAGAAGGAGAGAGATGAACACATAATGGTCTCATTCATCTATGGGTTTAAAAAAAAAACCAAGACATTATTGTAATAATGCCCTGACAACAGAGATGAAGGCTTCGAAGGACCAACTCTCTGATATGAAGCTCCTCACATAAACTAGTGAGTGTAGTTAGAGAGATAACTACACTAACTATCATGACAATGTTAATGAGTGAGAGAAGTAGAATGCCTGTCTCGAATACAGGCACTGGGTAGAGAAGGAAGAAGATGGAGGACATTGGTCATAGGAATTTACATCAGTGAAGGGAGGTGTTCTTTTTATAACTAAAACTCAACTACAATAAAGTATGTAATTACATTGCTTAAATAAAGGAAAAAATTAAAATAAAAAAATTTCAAATTTCTTACCTTCCATTTTTTTTTCTGCATTTGTATCGACAACTTCACATTGTTACATGTGAGAACATTTTTCTGCAATTTTTTTACAGCTTCCTGTAGTTTTCCCTGAAAAGTGATATTAAGAGGTACACAAGTTTACAACTTTTTACTAGGTTAGTATGGGAATCCCAGTGATTTAGACCATTTAGTACTTTCCATGTAACAATAACAATGATTATATGCTGAGTCTTCATTCTAACAGAGGAAGCAAGTTTGTCAGAACAGCAAATATCTTTGATCCCCTTAACAATTGCGAGAAATTGGTAGAACTATTAATGCCAGTTCTTGCTTGAGGGATGAAGCTTTAGAAAGAATGAAGTACTTATTCCAGAGACTTAAAAAAGGTAGATGTTTGAGCTTTTTCTTTCTAGAGAAACACTGGTCACATAACTTGTGCATAATGAATAAATATGAATATGAATATTCAGAATAATCACTGACCCACAAAAAATCAAATCAGGTTATTTTACATGGTGATTGTGAGGGAAAGAGACTGATGACAGAGAAGGTATGAGCAGCAATTCATGTAGGAGGGTGGCCAATGATCATGTAGAAAGCAAACAAATTGTGTAAGGAAACAAACATTTAGATTCCATAAGAAAGATGTTAAGTTACTTTTTTAAAGAGATTCTTAGATTTTCATGGAAAACCATTTTCATAAGAGTCAAACTCAGTATGTTCAATACTAAAAGAATAGTCCCATGTGCTCCGTGTACTCATCATCCTGAGGCAGCAAGAAACGGCTCTTGTGACTGGTAAACCATAGGTAGTTAGTTACCCTAGCTTTGCACCCAGTGCTACTTAGCTGTTTCACATATGTCATTATCATTAAAGCTTGTAGCAATCTCAAACTAAGGTGTTTGGATGGTGTGGTGAAGTTCTTACCTATTATTCCATTGTATGCATGTTATCAAGAAGCCACACATATACAATTGGAGAAAACCAAGTCATGAAGAAAATGAAACACTTTCTCACTTTCACAGTTAGCTGCATAGTCAGTGTCAGGACTGAGATTCTCATCAAAGCAACCTGACTTGTGGGTTGCAGTCACTGTCTATGTTAGTCTGATAACCCCTTTCAGGTTCATCAGTCCATTGTTGCTTCAAAGAGTTATAGTAGGGCCTCTACTCTGTGGCTCAGTTTTCAGTAGTGACATGCCTGAGAAAGAAGGCAGAACCTTCACACAAGAACACTTACAATGTGGGAATGAAAACACAGAGCCCCAACCAGGGGTACATTATTTTTTTTTATCAAATATAGACAGAGCATACCTGATTCTCCTCCCACAAAAGCCAAGGGTCCACTTCTATATATGCTTTTCAGTGAATTACTTAGAATGCTTGAGATGAAAACTTTCCTTACATAGCTTGATCTTGCACAACCAGTCATTTACTGTTCTTTCCTTTTCCCTTTCTGAATCTTTGTTTGTTTGTTTTTGGGTCACATCTGGCAGCGCTCAGGAGCCACTCCTGGCTCTATGCTCAGAAATCACTCCTGGCAGGTTCGGGGGACCATATAGAATGCCGAAATTTGAACCACTGTCCTTCTGCATGCAAGGCAAATGCCTTATCTCCATGCTTTCTCTCCAGCCCCACCCTTTCTGAATCTTAATATAAACAGCCAGTTCCCTCATCTTCATGAAATAATTGATCTTATAATGATGTTTCCATTTTCTTTTCAGAGACAGAATGCTCTCTTCATATCAATATTGATCCACAAATGCAAACCCTTCAGTAGCTAGTTCTACTTTTGGTATCACTGGGCTCTCAACTTATGTGAGCACAAATTTTATTCCCACATCATCACCGATTCAACATACACACACACACACACACACACACACACACACACACACACACACACACACACACGCAGCCTGGACATAGTCATTTCCCTTCTGCATGTGTTTTTCTGCTCATTTAACTCCTATGCCTTTCCATACTTCTAAATACAATCAACATTTATGAACCTATAAAGGATTAACTTACTATTCTCCCAAGTTTTTTTGTTTGTTTGTTTGTTTGTTTGCTTGGGTCAAACCCAGTAGCACTTAGGGGTTACTCCTGGCCCTAAACTCAGAAATTGCTCCTGGCAGACTCGGTGAACCATATAGGATGCTGGGATTAGTTAGGCCCACCGTTCTTTTGAGTCTAAGGTAAGTGCCCTACTGCTGTGTTATCTCTCTGGCTCCTCTGCCAAGTTTTTATATGCTGTCACATGGTTACATTGTCTTTCTCAACTTATGTACATGATATGAGATGATAAGCCATGTCCAAACATGACAAACATACATAATGAAGCATGTATTTGCTCACACTAGGGGAAAGATTCTAGAGAAGAATTTCATTAGCATGAATTCACAGACAAATGTCTTAAAGAACTATCAGCCACGAGTTCAGTGGAGACTGAACTTTAGTTCCTTTTAGCAATGACACTACTGAAAGCAATATTGACCAAACATTACCACAAACTTTGAAATGGAAAAAAAAATCTCAGTTCTTAGGAGTCTCACAAGAGCAGGTGGATCTCTCTCTGACATGCATGCTTACCTTGTACTCTTGGCAGACATCTTCAACAAGGACTGTGGTATGCCCTCTGTGTTGTGATTCTCGTTCACAGTACAAGCAAATGAGCTCTTCATCATTTTCACAGAAGAAATGGAGCAGCTCTCCATGTTTCTCACACAACTTTTCAGAGTTTATCTCCTTGATAGTTTCGATGATGGTTTTCAGCTTCTTATTAGGTCGAATGTTCTGTTTTTTGAAGGCAGTATTGCAAACTTCACAGAAATGTATCGTTTCATATGTTTTCCCCATTACAATCTTTTTATGTTGGTCCATGATGATCACTAGGCACTCACGGCAGAAGCTGTGCCCACAGTCAATAATCATAGGATCGGTCATCAGCTGCTGGCACTTGGAGCAGGTGGCCTCCTCTCTCAGTCTCTTGGTCACTGTACCTGATGCCATGACTCCTTGAAATGCTCCAGTATTGGACCTAGAAGAAAAGATAGAACTTTCCAGAGTAATGAATATACACTTCCCTGGAATCCCTGTCCCTTTTCACACCTGGCGATTGTCTCTCTGAAATGATGAAGTAAAATGGGATGAAGAAGAGAGTTGGCAGAACCCACCATGTTCAGAGGGGAGAAGTGAAGAGAAATGAGATTCAGGGCAATGGGTTCCTAAGTGTCCATCAGACAGGACATCACAGTCAGAGACAAAAAAGGGAGTTCCAGATCACAGAGGAGATAAGTATTATCCACACAAACCTGCTCCTAGTTCCTTATTCCCTCCTTAAAAGGAGTTTGTGGGGAAAAAGTAGAGGTGGCTAGAAGTTTAGAAACTAATTTTTCCTTTGCATTTTCAGAGTCTGGGATTATAAACAAGAGAATTCAAAAGTTACTAGGAAGCTATTTCTCCCTATAATGAGGATTAGTCTGACTGAATCCTAGAGAAATTAATTTAAAGACTTCCTTGACAAATTATTTTCTAAAGGAAAGGAATAGGATTTTTTCTGACAAAGATTTTACACTTCTAGGAAGGATCCCTTTTCCTCTGGGTCCCATGTTGCTTGTCCTGGGTTATTTTTCTCCTCACATCCTGGATCATCTAATGGTATGGAGTGTGCGAATAAAGAAAGCAGACAAGAGAGAACAAGCAATCATTTTAGAATTTTGTTGTGGGAATCCCTTCAGGACAACCATATGCAACCACTTACTTTCTCTTATCTTCAACAGGAGGTTTCCTTGACTGAGAATGGCTTGTCTCAACATCATCCAGTATTTCCATCACATCCAGAAATTCTTGCGTGTCCATGACAGCTCCCTCTGTGGCTTCTACCTCCTTCCACTTTAACATGAAATTTTACTCTGGCTTCAGGTCTTAAATGAAACTATGTGGGTGTTGGTGTTGGTATGGGGCCAGAGTTATGCAATTTCCTGTAATTCTGATCTCAGATGGTCAGAATCGAAAGTAATATGACAAAAAATGTCTATTATAGCAATATAGAGATTGGATAAGAGAAATAGAAATTTTGTTTCTGTCCCAAGAAGAGAGTCTAAAATCAAGAAACTTCCACAGGATTGATTCACAGTGGGATTTGTGATTTTTCTGCATTTGATTTCCAAGGATCCTGGAAATTCACGAGTCTTTGGAATCCTTCTTTGTTTTTTCTTTTCTTTTTTATGTCTAACTGGGACCCATATTGTTTTCAACTCCCAGAGGAGAGGTGCAGAAAAAAGTTTGACACTAACAGGGCTCATGGGTATCAGAATATAGACCCATGCCAGCCGCTCATCCTCTCTGTCCTTTCTCTTCCTTCTGTCTCTTTGTCTCTTCTGTCTGCTCTGTCTCTCACCTTCCTTCTCATTGATTTTCTAGTGGACTTAGCACTTAGCCACAGCAATATCAGTGCCCAGGACCACCCCAGGGCCACTAAGGTCCCAGCAGAGTGTTGTCAGCTGGATGCCACAAGATACCAGGGCCACCTTTCCTTATTTAACTTTGCTGCAATTTAATCTTCTTCATTAGTTCTATGAGCTGCTCCTTTATTTAGACCATTATGTTAATAAGTTCTTCATCTATTACTTATGTAGCCAGTAAGTAATGTCTATGTCTGTTTAATTATTATTTTTCAATAGAACGCTATTTGGATTAATGTAAGTATGGATATCCCAGGGTTTTTTTGTTGTTATTGTTGTTGTTGTTCTTTGGTCTACGATTGACTTGTATGACTGTTTTCTTTTTTCCTTTAACTCAGCAATTTCTAGTTTGCTTTTTTGTGATATGTTTGGTTCAGTTTATTGTCTTCAGAAATGAATGGTACAGATTTCCAATCTCTTATAATTTTCAACAGTATTTGTAAATGAGTACTATTTGTTCTTGAAAAATTTCTAGCTTACTTCTTTTTTTTGGGGGGAGGGGGGAGTCACACCCCACAGTGGTCAGAGGTTACTCTTGGCTTTATGCTCAGAAATAACTCCTGGCAGGCTCAGGGACCATATGGGATGCCGGGATTCGAATCACCGACCTTCTTCATGCAAGGCAAACACCTTACCTCTCTGGCCCCAACTTCTCAATATAATAACTTTCAATTCCAGAAAATTATTTGTTTTGTTTTTTTTGGACACACTGTAAAGCACTCAGAGGTTATTACTGGTTATCTGCTCAGAAATCACTCCTGGCAGGCTTAGTGGTTCAGATGGAGTGCCAGGAATCAAACCAGGGTTCATCCCAGGTCGGCCATGTGAAAGGCAAATGCCCTACTGCTATCACTCTGGACCCAGTTCCAAAAATATTTAATGAAAAACATCACTAGTCTCACAAATATTGTCCAAAAGACAAATAGAGGAAATAAATCAAGCTGGGGACTAAGAAGTTGAGGAAGGAAAATCAGAAGGGAAGCAAAGATCAGAAACCTCAAGTACACCAGTAATGTGTGTGAAACAGGGCATATCTATAGCTCTAAACCATGAGTAAACTCTGAAAACATGTGATCCAAATATATACATCCACACTACAACAACCAAACTTTAAAATGTGCCTGTCAAGGTGGCACTCTGAAAAGAAGGGACGGAGTAGGAATGAGGATTAGAAGATAACTGGGGAACACTAGTGGAAGGAAGTTGACATTGGCGATGCAATCAGTGGTAGAACATTACCATATGTCTATACTCAACTGTTAATAACTTTAAATATGATTCTTTAATAATTATTGATGTAAAAAGAAAATAAAGCTTTTTGTTTATGCTGCTGATGTCATGACCAGGAGTTTACAATTATAAGTGTGGCACTTGTAAGTGCGGCACTGATGTGCCACCGTTACTGCAGTGCCATAGAAAGTGCAGTGTTTGGCAAGGAAGATAGCTTCAACTGGCACCACAGTTTCATCATAGTCTTGATTCAATACACTAGTTTCTATTTTTTTTTTGTTTGTTTGTTTGTTTTTGGGTCACACCCTGTAGTGCTCAGGGGTTACTCCCGACTCTACACTCAGAAATCACTCCTGGCAGGCTCGGGGACCATATAGATGCTGGGATTGAAACCATTGTCCTTCTGCATGCAAGGCAAAAGCCTTACCTCCATGCTGTTTCTCTAGCCCCCTGTTTTTATTTTTGTTCATTTGTTTGTTGCTCAACTCAGTAATTCTCTTTTTTTTTTTTTTGGTTTTTGGGCCACACCCGGCAGTGCTCAGGGGTTACTCCTGGCTGTCTGCTCAGAAATAGCTCCTGGCAGGCACGGGGGACCATATGGAACACCGGGATTCGAACCAACCACCTTTGGTCCTGGATCGGCTGCTTGCAAGGCAAACGCTGCTGTGCTATCTCTCCGGGTCCTCAACTCAGTAATTCTCAAGGCTTACACCTGGTTCTGTGCTCAGGGATCACTCCTGAAAGTTTCAAGATACCATTTTGGATGCCAGAATCCTGAGTGTCAAGTCAGAAGTCCTGAGATTGCTGTGGCCCCAAAACCAATTATAACAAAAGAAGGTGATGGTAGTAGTAGTAGTAGTAGTAGTAGTAGTAGTAGTAGTAGTAGTAGTAGTAGTAGTAGTAGTAGTATAGTAGTAGTAGTAGTAGTAGTAGTAGTAGTAGTAGTAGAAGCAGTAGTAGTAGTGATAGTAGAAGTAGTAGATGTAGTGGTGATAGTCGTAATAGTAATGTTAGCCTTATACAGATGTCCTGATCATTGTGGTAGCTCCTGGTGACCACAAGGCTAATGGCTGTTCACAAGGCCAGATCTTGGGACTTATTGCTCTTGTTTTTTGGGAGGGGGATTGGGTTTTGGGCCACAAATGGTGACACTTAAGGTTACTCCTGGCTATGCGCTCAGAAATTGCTCCTGGCTTGGGGGACCATATGGGATACCAGGAATTGAATCGAGGTCTATTGCTCCAGTCCCATTACTGCTCTTTCTTCTCTTTTGGCCTACACTTCAATTTTCAGACCTGTTAGCAGTTACAGTCAGCACTATAGCAAGGCTAGATTATAGAATCCAAATAAGCAGCTATTGCCACAAGTTACTTTACAAAGGTATTCTAAAGTATTCTATTTTAACATTTCCCTCTTGTTCTTGTACAAGGGTCAGTCCTGACCCTACATAGTGGTCTCACTTAGAGGCTGGCACTGTTGTCTTAAAACCAACAATTGGACTGTGTTGATTTTATCTTTAACAAATTTTACTAACGTGTTCATTATGCAGGGTCAAGGCTAATGTTAGAACAAGTATGAGTAGAGGCCCCATCAAGGATAAGAGGAGATTTGTTAATTAAGGGAAAACAATTGAACCAAGACCTGAAACCTGACTCCTGTAGTTAAGCTTTCATTTTCTTTAGCCAGTCTTTCCCTAATATTTTTTAAAGATTCCATTTAATCCCTGAATGGTGAGCAATGTAAAGATGGGAAGATCGGGTGAACAGATGAGCCAGAATTGATCCAGGGCCTCTCATTATAGGACAGAGCCTGCACCATTCTCTTCAGAGTTGAGAGAGATTCTGACCATCAGAACTTTTCTCAATTTTGAGAACAGGGCCCATGTTGTGGCCAGCTGGCTCAGAACTAGATACTTCAGGACAATTTCTGATTTCCCTAGGCCAAGTTGCCTCTCTCCCTGAGATCAGTAGAGTGGGACATGCTGGCCACTTAACCTCAACCCTTTTCAAGTCCTTTTCCTGAAAAGAGGGCTCTGGAATCACCTAAATGACTTATAACTTTTCCTGTCACATGAGGAGTAAACCTCACTACAGAGAGGAAAACTTCCTGTCTGTATTTATGCAAAATATTGTGCCATGAAGCATAAAAAAATACTGAAGGTTCCAAGAAAAGAGAAAAATCAAATCTTTCTCAAATTTACAGAACATCCATTATACACAAAAAATTCAAATTCTATTTGGAAACCTTGATTTTATTTTCTCTTTTTGAGGAGGGGGTCACACCTCGCAGCGCTCAGGGGTTACTCCTAGCTATATGCACAGAAATAGCTCCTGGCAGGCTCAGGGGACCATATGCGATGTCAGGTTTCGAACCACCGTCCTTCTGCATGCAAGGTAAACACCCTACCTCCATGCTATCTCTCCGATCCCTGAAACCTTGATTTGCTATCTGTTTGATAGATCCAATCTTCCAAGAGCACTTGATCACAAGTTTAGAACATCTAAACTCCTTTTCCATAGAATTCTCTATACAAAAACATTAGATTGTAAAGTGAACCTAGAAAAAGCCTCACAAAGGCCCTTCTTCCAACTTCCTTTTCCCCAAACTCTTCTTTTGGTATGTAAAAATTACATCAGGATTACAGGGCCTCCCCCCACCAGTGGGTGGGATTCTGAATATTAAAAACAAAAGTGCTGGCTTTGTGTGCAGGAAAAAGAAGACAGATGGAATTGGCAGTACACAGAAAAAGTACATGATTTAGTTGCACAGGAAAGTGAGAGCTCAGTAAAGAAAGCAGATGGCAGAGAGATCCATGGCAGAGAAAATCCAGGAGTTATAAAGCCTGATGACTCCAATGAATATCTTTTCTAATTGCTGTGTATTATTTCTCTACCATTACTACCCTGCTTCATCAGGTCTGTCGATCTGACGGGATTAGAAACATAGTGCCTGGAGCAGCTTCACTCAACATGTGGACTTTATTTTTATTTTTAGTCTACATTATATTATTTCTAATTTAGAGACATATTAATAGCAATCCAGAGCTGGAGAGACAGCATGGAGGTAGTGCATTTGCCTTGCATGAAGAAGGTCGGTGGTTCAAATCCTGGCATCCCATATGGTCCCTTGAGTTTGCCAAGAGAGATTTCTGAGCATGGAGCTAGGAGTAACCCCTGAGCCTTGCTGGATGTGACAGCCCCCCCCCCCCAAATAACAATCCAGTTTGACTTTAAAATTTTTTCTTTAGGTCACATAACTCAAATATCCTACACATCCCTTTACATTCATTATATATATCTTTCCTTTATTTCAATTTGTAACCAACTGGTCACACTTTAAAAGAATTGCTTACAATTTACCAGCATTCATAAACCCATTATCTTTTTACATATAGCCTTCTCTTTCTCTTTCATCCTCTAAATGGATTGTCCTACCACACTTTCTGTGATCTGCAGCCATTTTTGGCTCCATGCTCCAACATCTTTTTATGTATTTTTTGTTTTGTTTTGTTTTGTTTTTGTTTTGTTTTTGGGTTACACCCGGCAGCGCTCAGGGATTACTCCTGGCTCTACGCTCAGAAATCGCCCTGGCAGGCACAGGGGACCATATGGGATGCCAGAATTCGAACCACCGTCCTTCTGCATGAAAGGCAAACGCCTTACCTCCATGCTGTCTCTCTGGCCCCAGCTCCAAACTATTTTATAGCTACTAAACCACTGGTAGGTAGGGCCCTGGACTTCTATCCTGCTGGGGAACTTCACATGGCTGCCCTCCACCAGGTTCTGAATCTAGCAACCCAGAACTTAGCTGGGAAACCCAACTTCTGTGCAACTCTATCATATTTTCTTGCCACTAGGCTAGACTGTGCTTCACTTTTTGCACCAGTGCACAGCAATTTTCTGGAAAGAAATATTAGTCCTGTGGTTCAGGGATCTTTACTTTATTAGCATGATCACAGCAGAAAACCACTTGGGATGATACTCAGTATTTTGGGCATGTAGCTCCATGGTTTTAAGTCAAGCTTATATCCAAGATTCATGGTGGATGCATATTTTGGAGCTGAGACACAATCCAAAGCTCAGGAGGCTGGTATGGTAGATGTAGTGGGGGTCAGAGCTGTCATGGGAGAGGGACAGAAAAGAGTATTGCTTTTCAAGGGGGCATTTGTAAGAGTTTGTGGTGTCAGGCCTGCTATGCGACCTGCTTTGATGGTAACTGAGCCACTGCCATTGTTTCTCTAACTTAGCCAGACTGTTGATGTTCTGAGTTGATCTGGTGCCATGTGGCACCAAGGAACCAAAGATGGGGAGTCTGGAGTCATGACATCCTCAGGGGAGGACAGGCCTTGAGCACAAGATAGTAGACTGTGGTTTTCATCCCCATTTGCTTTCTTCTGGACAAATCCAAACCTTCTGGAATTCACCTGAGCATCCACTCTTTTCCTAACGCCTCATAGCACACTCTTCCTTGTTCCATCATCTGTTCACACACACACACACACACACACACACACACACACACACACACACACACACACACACACACCAAGAATGGTGGGGTGCTGCTTGAGCCTCAGCAAGGCCTCCTCTGCCAGCATGTCAGCTCTACCACTAACTTACCATGAGTTCCTTGTACTCACATTCATTTTTATTTTATGGTTGGCTCTATTTCCCGGTTGTTTCCAACATTTTTCCCCAAAGTTTGTCTCCAAAATTGGTTTTGTTTGTTTTAATTTGACAAAATGCTCTTAAGAAAAGAATACTTAAACCATCATTTTTATTATTTTTTTTAGAATCAGATGCTTTTATCAGATAGTTTCCTTTACAAAAAAATTTTATTATAGCTTAGGTTATGTGGTTAAAGGATGTCTTGGCTTCTAGTCTTACTGAACAAAGCTACACAAATCCAAAAGCTGAAGGTGTGAAAGTTTGCCTGAGCAGAATTGTCTACATAGAAAGCTGCAGGCCACGGCGAACTAGGTGAGCATCTAGGTGGGGCAGGATAGCAGGACCTCTGGAGAGAGAGATGAGCTGAGGGAAATTCATCTGTGCCCGAGCATGTCTCAGTGAGACCAGCGTCTGCCAAGGCATACACACTGTGTGGACAGAGCCCAGAAGATCCTGAAAGTTCATTTCCTTGTCTTATCCTAGATTCTCTGACTAAGATCCGGTAAATCAAACTAACAAAATTCTGATTAACACTGAAAAACAGAGGATGCCTAAAAGGGGGATCTGGCTGCCAATCTTTAAAAGGGGGCTGAACTTTCTGTCCATCTTGGACAATTAGCATGATGATGTCTTTCTTGGACTTCTTACTGAGACAGTACCAGTGTGCACTTCCCACCAGCAGACGGTGTCCGGACGTCCCTGCCTGTGTTGGCGCCATTGCAAGAGACACCCCAGGCCTATGGCCTGCAGTGAATGGGCCTGGGACATGTCCCACATCACCCAGATTTAGACACCCTGCTCCTTTCCTTCTATTTCAGTCATTCGTTCCAAGCCCTGCTCTTACCACTCCAAATTTCTCTCCAACAAAGAGGTGGCCTGGAGAACAGTAGGCCTAGACTGTGCCAACCAAGGAGCAGAGTAGCTCAACTATAAGGTCAATGTGCCATGAGCAGTGCTATCTCTCCTGCCCACTGCTTCCTCTCTTCCCACGCCAGAGTTTAAATGGTATCAAGCTAAGTAGACGAACAGGACCCTTCGGATGTCTAGGCTACTGTCCCAGCTCTATGAAGGCCTCTTGGAAATCAAAGTGCAAACTCCCATGAAGCAGATTACACAGGATAGTTGGTGAACGAACATGGCCATGGGTTCCTTACCTCAGGCTTATTCACTGTGATCTTTTGGAGTAATCTTCATAGTAATTAATTTTATGCAGATTAATGAAACACCAAAATTTCATTACTGTTCTTGGGACATGGAAAAGCAATGAGAAAAATAGACTCAAATTCTTGTCCCCAAATATTTACAGCATACATACTCTATTCTGGCTAAGCCAGGGAGATTTAGGAATGGGGAGGACTTTACTTCTCCTTCACAGATCTGTGGGGCACAGGGTCAGACAAGAAGATTCATGGACCTGGAACAGGGGCAGTAGAGTGTGAGAGAAGGAGGTCTTTGGGAAGGTGAAGATGTGGCAGCCCAATTTCATGTTGTAAAAGGAGACAAGTCCAGCCATATAATCCACAAAAACCCCCACAATCAAGGGCTTATCCTGAAGAATAGGGGTTCTTGGCCATGTAAGGGCATCAATGTTATTGCCTTTATGCAATCGGATGGCCCAGAATCCACGGTCAGGTTGCAAGTTGCCTTTAATGTCTCTCTGCACATTGCACAGACAAACTCCTATGTCACAAGTGTTCTCTTTGCCTCCCACATCTACCTCAAAGTAATATTTTCTTGAGGAGAGGCCTTCACAGCCCAGGACACAGGGCATTAGAGTGAATCTCTTGGAAGATTGTGGCTTCTTCTGGGCATAGCCACCAGTTACCGTTCTCCCATCCTCAGACACACATAGGTCATTGTGAGCTGTTTCTGGATCCAGAGTCACGCAGACTGCAAAACAAAGTCAACAAACAAACAATAAAAGGGTTGAAAATACAGTTTACTTTATATACAATTAATTTGTATTCTGGACTTCACCAACTAAGTCTTAGTTTCCTCAGTTCTAGAGTAAAAATGATTCCTGGGTGAAGATTGATAGAAAATAGGATAACATAGAGACATGTTATAGGTAAGTGTTATGGGTAAGACATGCATGGTGTTGGATCACACCCTGCTTTATATAAAACAAAGATTTTCCCCAGCTTCCTCTTTCCTTTCAGGTATTCCTTTTTGACATGTAAATGATTCACTAGGCAGAATTAAATTGATTTGTTTTTGTTGTTATTTGGGGGCCACAACTAGCAGCTGTCAGGGGCTACCTCTGACTCTGCACTCAGAAATCACTCTTGGTAGACTGGGGTGAGGTATGGGATGCCAGAGATTGAGGATCAAACCTGGGTCAGATGTGTGCAAGGCAAATGCTCTACAAACTATGCTATCACTCCTACCCCTGGATCAGTTTGAGAAAGGTTTTTCTGTCATGTTACCCTACCCCTCTCCTGCTGTGGATTGAACTGGTCAATAAAGATTGCAGGTCCATTGGTTATGTGGAGCTCTCTGGGAACATTTGTGAAGAGAAGGTCACACTGGTAGAGTAATTGGTGTTGGGTTGTATAATACCTAAAACAACTAAGTTATGAACAATTTGGTAAACCACAGGATTATCATAAAATAATTATTGAAAAGTAAGGTGTAGATACTTTTTTGGTTTTTTGGGCCACACCCGTTTGATGCTCAGGGGTTACTCCTGGCTAAATGCTCAGAAATTGCCCCTGGCTTGGGGGGACCATATGGGACATTGGGGGATCGAACCGCGGTCCTTTCCTTGGCTAGAGCTTGCAAGGCAGACACCTTACCTCTAGCGCCACCTCACCGGCCCCAGGTGTAGATACTTTTATGAAATAAAAATAAGTACAATATTACCAGGTCTCAAGACAATAAGATACTGGGTTGGTGATTGCTGAGAGCAACTTAATGAGCAGCTTCAAAAAATGCTCCAGATCTCTCTTTCCTTTAAACAGAGAGAAATGAATTCCTACATCAATGGGAATTAGCTTGAAAGATCATTCTCCAATCTAGCTTCCAGATGATACTGTAGTCCAGTCAATATCCGAATTGTAGCTTTTTGATACTCAATATAAAAACCTACAGTTGTGCCTAGAATTCTGGGATATAATACTGTAACTTGCATTATTTCAAGTCATTAAAATATTTTTGTAGCAAAATATAATATAGTCAACAAATTCTTTCAAGGAGACAGATTTTGCTATCCACTGAAATATGAAAAAAATCGTTCAGGGTTCATAACTTTCTGGATTTTGCAATTCTAGATAAGAGATTTAGAAAATACAGAAAGCACTGACAAAAGAAACTAGAAACAAAAAGCTTCTTTTGTGAATTAGGTAATACTTGAGTTTCAGGAGTTTCAATACATGTACAGGTATTGGCACTAAAACTATTTTTAATACAATGGACAATCCTCACCTATTTTTATATTTCTAAGTGATATATATATATATATGATAATGAGCATCACCAAGTCAAGGTCTCTTAAACACATCATATAGCCCTATTCCTTTCATTTTTATGACAGTTCTCTCAAGAGTGAACTGATAATTATTTTTTCCAAATAGGCACATGGAGGAGGTGATTGCTCTGGGCTGGCACTGTATAATATGGGCAACCAAAAATTTGAAGGATCTATGCAGTTGGACAGAATGTTATGGTCCTGACTTAGCACTGGTTTAACCAAAGGAGGTTATGACAACAAAATTAATGAAACACACTTTGTGACTGTGAGTTTCTTAAGGAGCAAGGTCATCTTCTAAAGTCCCTTCCATGCTTAGAATTTAAGGCATGCATTACTTTCCATACCTTGATACCTCTTCAGCACTTTTCTCACAAAAAAGAAGAGCTCAGAAGCATTACACATGGTATGAAGGTCCAAAGAGACAGCCTCTGGGAATGCCAGCTCCACTGCTGAGTTCCTGAAAAAGCAGAGCCACAGATGTTGTCAGAGTGGAAATTGTTAAGTCTCCACAGAGCCACACCCCTTCCCACCAGACTTTGCACAGCACTCACCTGCTCAAGGTTTGTTTCACATCCTGTGGAGAAACAAAGACCAAATGAGAACGTGTAAAATCACTATTTCATGGGGCATGGCACACGGGGCTATTCTCCATAACCACTTAAGTATAAGGAAAGAGTGAATACAGCTTTAGATACTGTGGATTTTTCATACTGGCATCCCAGGCTCCAAAGTATAATTTTCATTGTAACATGCGTTCAACCTCTGAGCCCTTTCTTTTCCTTCTGGAGAATTTTGAATGCTTGTAGTATCTACATTACAACTGTGGACCACTTGGGAAGAGGTCCAGTGAGGCTTCAGGATACCTCTTGCTGTCAGCAAAATGATTTCCATCTGGTGAGTGAGTTTATATCAGAGGTCATTTGTCATAAATGTCCTTGGTGCTGAATCCATACTCATGGTAGGTAAGGTGACTGATGAGCAGTTATCCTGATTGGAATTTCTCTTTGTAAGCCAACCACCAGTTCTACTGGGTGAACTAGATTAATAGAATAGGATTTATGTCATTGCCTGAACCCTCGGTGCTAATAAAGCCCTATTAGAACTCATAAAATAAGAAATTTGCAACTATACCTAGGAAAAGTTTATCATTCATTTGGGTTGCCCTATTTTATCAACCACTGTCATCCATGTGAATCTTTGAAAAGACAGTTTGATAATCAGTATTCTTTTGTGTGTGTGTGTGTGTGTGTGTGTGTGTGGTTTTTGGGTCACACCCGGCAGTGCTTAGTTATTCCTGGCTCCAGACTCAGAAATTGCTCCTGGCAGGCACGGGGGATTATATGGGACGCCGGGACTCGAACCGATGACCTCCTACATGAAAGGCAAATGGCTTACCTCCATGCTATCTCTCCAGCCCTGACAATCAGTATTCTTAAAGTGGGAACAGCTCTTCCATAGTTCCCCAAGAAACACACTTTTAAAATAGAGAACATATTGATTGAGGTACATGAGCCAGTCTAGAAAATAATAACATTTTTGTTCCCAGAACTAATGGGAATTTTGTTTTTTTTTTTGGTTTTGGAACAGTCCCCAGCAGTGTTCAGAGATATTTCTGGCTTGTGCCCAGAAATCACTCCAAGTGTGCCTTGAAACCATATGTAGAGTTGTGGTACCAGTGATCTAACCCAATTTAGCTACATGCAAGGTAAGCACTCTATACATTATACTATCTCTCTGAGGTAAAGAGAGGCAACGGACAGGCCTTGTTGGTCTGCACAAACTTCCTCACTAGTCTCTTCTTAATAACCAGGAGAGACTCTAATGAATGCATGAGAACCAAGTGCCCAAGACAAATCTTCTCAGCTATGGTCAATTACTTTTTGAAAAAGAAAATGAAGTGGTATAAGGAAAGACTTCTTAACAAAGGGTTCTGGGGGGCCAGAGCAATAGCAAAGCCATAGGCCAATGCAGAACAAACCCCAATTCGATTGCTAGCATCCCATATGTTCCCCAACTTTGCCAGGAGTGATTTCTGAGCGCAGCCAGGGTAAGCCCTGAACATAGCAGGGTATGACCAAAAACCAATAAACTAAACTAAAATAAAATACCTCAAAAGACCCAAAATGGTTCTGGGATATTTACATAACCAGATGTGAAAAAATGAAGCCAAATTCAAGTCTCAAGCCTTACACAAAAGTCAATTCAATGTGGATCACAAAACCTTGAAATGTGACCAGAATCCATAAGATGCATTGAGGAAAGTACATGCAGAGCATTCCAAGATTCAAAACTCAAAGTGCCTTCAAGGATTAAGTTCCAAGGTAAAGGCAACAAAAATAAACAAAAGTGCTGAGTTCAAATTAAAATATGTGTGGATGGTCCAAAATAAAACATATCAGGTGAAAGTAAAAGACAACCAACTGAATGACAGAATATACCTACACTCAACACTTGAGATAAACTATTGCTCTCTAAGATATAAAGCAGTCACAAAGATCAAGAATAAAAAAAACTTCAAAATCCCTATCAAAATATGGGGATAGAAAATGAACAGATAATTCTCTGAAGAAAACAGGTGATTGGCCAGCTTGGCACATGACAAGGTTTTCATCATTACTTATAAGAGAAATCTAAATCAAGAAAACAATGGAATATCCTTTTATACCAGTTGTATATATGTATTAATATATGAATATAAAACTGCTCTGCACCTGCTAGCATCAGATGCTTACTCTTCATCCTCCAAGTTACCTGTCTTACCTGCATCAGGTTATGTATTGAGTCCTGACATTTCTTCTCTAGTTCTAGAATTTGGGTTTGCAGTTTTTGGCTTTCTTTCTCCATTATATCTTCATTTGCCTGAAATATATCCTGAGTCTTTATGTCTTTTATGATCAGTGCCTTTAGATAATAATTCATTTCTATTTGCAGTAATCTATGAAGATCATTAAAATCAGACTGGATTTTTTGTCTCTGATGGTGTACTTCCTCCTAGAGGCAAAAAACATTCCAAATATGGAAACAAATTGAGTTTTGATTCCTAAGTGAATAAAAAGCAGAATTGAATCTGCAAACTTAACTGAATATCAAGCAGAAGTAATGACAAAGAAAATGATGACAGGGCCCAGAGAGATAGCACAGCTGCGTTTGCCTTGCAAGCAGCTGATCTAGGACCAAAGGTGGAATCCCAGTGTCCCATATGGTCCCCCTTGCCTGCCAGGAGCTATTTCTGAGCAAACAGCCAGGAGTAACCCCCGAGCAATGCCAGCTGTGGGCCAAAAACCAAAAAAAAAAAAAAAATGATGACAGCCTAAATAAAAGGGGAATATTAATTCAAATTAATTTTAAAAAGGCAGAAAATGACAAAAATAGTTTCAGATAATAAAAGATAAAAGAGATACTAAGCAGGCAGGCTGCTTGCCTTTTGTACACAGCCAACCTAGATTTGGTCCACAGAAAACCCCAAAACATGCCCAAGCCACATAGACTAACCACTGAGCACAGTGTCACAAATAAGCCCCAATTGCTGCCAGGTTTGATCCCCCCCCCCAAATTATATTAACCCACTATAAAAGGTCCACAGTCCTATTCAAAGACACAAAAACTATAGCATTATTACCAAGAAATAGAATAAAGGATCAGTTATGCATTAATGCATGAATTAGTGTTTTAGTCTGTAATATTGTAGAATTTCTGCAGGATGGTAGTGGGAAGTTTGGCCAAACCTTAGACATATTTAATGCCAATGAACTACACACCAAAAACAGTGAAAATGGAAGGCTTTTTCAGATGTTTCTTTGAACCAACACTCACCCAAGTAAAGCTTGCTGGCTATTTTGACTTTACTTCCCGTGAATTATTCTAAAAGGAAAGATTCTTCATGTACCCTGATGCTGAGTCATGGCCAGAAAGCAAACACTTAGATATGGGAGAAGTTGTCACAGTTTTCTAGAGAATCTGCTTTATTTCCTTCTCTTCAGTCAACATGCAGAAAAAAAGAGAAGAGGCAGGAGGGCTATAATTTATGATCATAATACTAAGGCTCTGGAAGTGTGTTTGTAAATTATAGCTAGACAATTCTTGAGGTAAGAAGACTCATAGTCTGCACCTTGTGCACAAAGAGAATTTCTGAAGCAAAAGTTTATAATGAAAAACAAGAACCAAACAAACTAGACAGTTGTTGAAGACAATCCGTCAAGGGAGTTCTTCGATTCTCAGCTAAAGGAGGTCCTGTTGGAAGACTTTGATTCTAGATAACAGTAACACTCATTCTCCACCCACTTCCTCTAAATCTTCTTTAGGCACAAGACTGACAGGAATCGAATGATTTATCTAGTGGGACTCAGTGTTCCTTCTGGCAGACTTGCCATTTTTATTCCTATTTTAGGAACACCTGCCATGTTTCAAAAAACTCTGTAGTTGTGCTAAGAGCAAGTGCTTTAGGATGAAATAGAGCTTTTGCAAGAAGGGAAGATTTCATTTTTGCATGAATGGAATTTCATTATAAATCAATAATAACTGAAATTCTCCTTATGACCCAGACCACACCATTGTGGAAGAAAATTTATCATTTTGTCACAAAGGATCAGAACAGAGTTCAAAGGGATCCTTGAAAGAACAAAAGCTTCACTGGCTGGAAGGAATCAATGGCAATTTTCAGAAATTTATTACTACTTCAATAAAGGACTTGTTGACAATTGTAACTGTGTCCTGTGACATTGTAACTGTGTCCTGTGACAATGTGCGCCCTGGGAAAACTCTGATATTTATCAAGAAAAACATGACTTGTGACACTCTTTTGTAGTTTATCAGTTCCTGTTATCACTGTCACAGGAACATCTTGCCCAATTACATTTTTTTTTTAGCATATTTGCTTAAGATAACTAGTTTGTGCCCTGTATAAATTGCCTTTGCCTGGTGAATAAATGTAGCTTCTCCCACTGGCAAAAACAAAAAATAAGTCTCCCCAAAATCAAAAGCCCAGGCACAGATGGATTAACTAATGAATTCTTTCAAACCTTTCAAGAAGAAATGCTAAAAATTCTTTTCAGGTTCTTTCACAAAATTGAAGAAACAAGAATACTCCCAAATAGTTTTTATGAAGCTAACATCACCTTGATACCAAAACCAGACAGAGATGCTGACAAAAAAAAAAAAAAGAAAAAAGAAAGAAAACTACAGACCAGTAACCCTGATGAACACAGATGCAAAGATTCTCAACAATATTCTGGCAAATAGGATCTAAGGCCTTATCAGAAGGTCATATACACCACGACCAAATAGGATTCATTCCAGGAATGCAAGGATGATTTAACATAGATAAATCAATCAACGTAATACACCATATCAGCAAAAATAAAAATAAAATAAAATGATCATATCAATAGATACAGAGAAAGCATTTGATAAGTTCCAAAACTCATTCTTGATAAAAAAAAACTCATCAAGATGGGAATAGAAGAAACTTTTCTCAATATAATCAAGGTCATTTACCACAAGTCAATGGAAAATATTATTCTCAATTTATTATTCAATAAATTATTCTCAAATATTATTCAATAAAATAAAAATATTTTCTCTAAAAATCTAGTACAAGACAAGACTGCCCTCTCTCACCACTCCTATTCAACACAGTGCTAGAAGTTCTTGCCATAGCAATCAGGCAAATAAAGATACTAAGGGCATCCAGATAGGAAAGGAAGAGGTCAAGTTCTCACTGTTTGCAAATGACATGATACTATATATAGAAAATCCTAATGACTCTACCAAAAAGGTTCTAGAAACAATAGATTCATATAGCAAAATGGCAGGCTATAAAATTAACAAGAAAATAATCAATGACCTTCTTATACACATCAGTAAGGATAGGCATTTTAAAAAATCCCATTTATACTAGTGTCACACTAACTCAAATACATTGGAGTCAACTTAACTAAAAATGTGAAGGACCTGTAAAAAGAAAACTACAAAATCCCGCTTCAAGAAATAAAAGAGAAGACTGGAGCAGTGGCTTGTTGTTAGTGAGTATAGTTAGAGAGATGACTACACTAACTCTCATGACAATGGTAATGAGTGAGAGAGGTAGAATGCCTGTCTTGAATACAGGCAATGGATGGAGAAGGAGGGAGATGGAGGACATTAGTCGGAAGAATGTTACATCAGGGGCTGGGCGGTGGTGCTGGAGGTAAGGTGCCTGCCTTGCCTGCGCTAGCCTAGGACGGACCGCGGTTCAATCCCCCGGCATCCCATATGGTCCCCCAAGAAGCCAGGAGCAACTTCTGAGCGCATAGCCAGGAGTAACCCCTGAGCGTCACGGGTGTCGCCCAAAAACCAAAAAAAAAAAAAAAAAAAAAGAATGTTACATCAGTGAAGGAAAGTGTTCTTTTTTAAAACTAAAACCCAATTACAATAAAGTGTGTGATTATGTTGCTTAAATAAAAAAAATTAAAAACTAAAAATAATTTCAAATTTCTTACCTTCCATTTTTTTCTCTGCATTTGTATGGACAACTTCACAGTTTTACATTTGAGATCATTTTCTCTCAATTTTGTCACGGCTTTCTGTAGTTTTTCCTGAAAAATGATGTTAAGATGGACACAAATGTTTAAGAAGTTTACAACTTTTTACTAGGTCTGTTTGGGAATCCCATTAATTTAGACCATTCAGTACTTTCCATGTAACAATAACAATGATTATATGCTGAGTCTTCATTTTAACAGAGGAAGCAAGTTTGTCAGGACAGGAAAAATCTTTGATCCCTTTAACAATTCTGAGAAATTGGTAGGACTATTAATGCCAGTTCTTGCTTGAAGAATGAAGCTTTAGAGACTTTAAAAAGGTAGATGTTTGAGCTTTTTCTTTCTAGAGAAACACTGGTCACATAACTTGTGGATAATAAATAAATATGAATATAAATATTCAGAATAAATCACTGATAAATATATTCAGAATAAATCACTGACTCACAAAAAATCAAATCAGATTATTTTACATATTTGATATTTTCTACCATGGTGGTTGCAAGGGAAAGAGACTGATGGTAGAGAAGGTACGAGCACAACGCATGCAGGAGGGTAGCCAATGATCATTTAGAAAGCAAATTGTGTAGGAAAACAAACATTTAGATTCCATAAGAAAGATGTTAAGTTACTTTTCAAAAGAGATTCTAAGATTTTCATGCTAAACCATTTTCATACGAGTCAAACTCGGTATGCTCAATACTAAAAGAATAGTCCCATGTGCTCTGTGTACTCATTATCCTGAGGCTGCAAGAAATGGTTCTTGGGACTGTTAAACCATAGGTAGGTAGTTACCCTTGCTTTGCACCCAGTGCTACTTAGCTGTTTCACATATACCATTATCATTAAAGCTTATAGCAATTTCAAACTAAGGTGTTTGGATGGTGAGGTGTAGCTCTTACCAATTATTTCATTGTATGCAGGTTATCAACAAGCCACACGTATACAGATGGAGAAAACCAAGTCATGAAGAAAATGAATCACTTTCTCACTTTCACGGTTAGCTGCATAGTCAGTGTCAGGACTGAGATTCTCATCTAAGCAAACTGAATTGTGAGTTGCAGTCACTGTCTATGTTAGTCTTTATGCCATTTAAATGCAGATAACCCCTTTCAGGTTCATCAGTTCTTTGTTGCCTCATAGAGTTATATAGGACCTCTACTCTGTGGCTCAATTTTCAGTAGTGACATGCCCTGAGAAAGAAGGCAGAACCTTCACAAGAACACTTTACATTGTGGAAATGAAAGCACAGAGCCCCAACCAGAGACACATTATTTTTTTTAATCAAATGTATATAGAGCATACCTGATTCTCCTCCCACAAAAGCCAAGGGTTCACTTCTATATATACTTTTCAGTGAGCTACCTAGAATGTTTGAGATGAAAACTCTCCTTACATAGCTTGATCTTGCACAACCAGTCATTTACTGTTCTTTCCTTTCCCTTTCTGAATCTTAATATAAACAGCCAATTCCCTCATCTTCATGGAATAATTGATCTTATAATGATGTTTCCATTTTCTTTTCAGAGACAGAATGCTCTCCTCATATCAATATTGATCCAGAAATGCAAACCCTTCAGTAGCTAGTTTTACTTTGGGTTTCACTGGGGCTCTCAACTAATGTGAGCACAAATTTTATTCTCATGTCATCACCAATTCAACACACACACACACACACACACACTATGCAGCCTGGACATAGTCATATCCCTCCTGCATGTGTTTTTCTGCTCATTTAACTCCTATGCCTTTCAATACTTCTTAGTACAATCAACATTTATGAGCCTATCAAGGATTACCTTACTATTCTCCCACGTTGTTTTTTGTTTGTTTGTTTTTGGATCACACCCGGCAGCACTCAGGGGTTACTCCTGGCTCTGAACTCAGAAATTGCTCCTGGCAGGCTCCATATAGGATGCCAGGATTAGGACCACCGTTCTTCTAAGTCTAAGGTAAATGCCCTACTGCTGTGTTATCTCTCCGACCCTTCTGCCAAGTTTTTATATGCTGTCACATGGTTACATTGTCTTTCTCAACTTATGTACATGATATGAGGTGATAAGCCATGCCCAAACATGACAAACATATATAATGAAGCATGAATTTGCACACATTAAATTCTAGAGAAGAATTTCATCAGCATGAATTCACAGACAAATGTCTAAAAGAAATATCAGCCACGAGATCAGTGGAGACTGAACTTTAGCTAGTTTTAGCAATGGCATACTACTGAAAGCAATATTGACCAAACATTACCACAAACTTTCAATGGAAAAATATCTCCGTTCTTAGGAGTCTCACAAAAGCAGGTGGCTCTGTGCTCTGACATGCATGGTTACCTTGTACTCTTGGCAGACATCTTCAACAAGGACTGTGGTATGCCCTCTGTGTTGTGGTTTTCGTTCACAGTACAAGCAAATGAGCTCATCATCATCTTCACAGAAGAAGTGGAGCATCTCTCCATGTTCCTCACACAACTTTTCAGAGTTTATCTCCTTGATAGTTTCGATGATGGTTTTCAGCTTCTTATTAGGTCGAATGCTCTGTTCTTTGAATGCTGTATTGCAAAATTCACAGAAATATATCATTTCATCTCTTTTCCCCATTACAATCTTTTTATGTTGGTCCATGATGTTTATTAGGCACTCATGGCAGAAGCTGTGCCCACAGTCAATAATCATAGGATCGGTCATCAGCTGCTGGCACTTGGAGCAGGTGGCCTCCTCTCTCAGTCTCTTGGTCACTGTACTTGTTGTCATGACTCCTTGAAATGCTCCAGTATTGGACCTAGAAAAAAAGATGGAACTTTCCAGAGTAATGAATATACACTTCCCTGGAATCCTTGTCCCTTTTCACACCTGGAGATTGTCTCTCTGAAATGATGAAGTAAAATGGGATGAAGAAGAGAGTTGGCAGAACCCACCATGTTCGGAGGGGAGAAATGAAGAGAAATGAGACATGCACTTGGATTCAGGGCAATGGGTTCCTAAGTGTCCATCAGACAGGACATCACAGTCAGAGACAGAAAAGGGAGTTTCAGATCACAGAGGAGACAACTATCATCCACACAAACCTGCTCCTAGTTCCTTATTCCTTTCTTAAAAGGAGTTTGTGGGAGAGAGTAGAGGTGGCTAGAAGTTTAGAAACTAATTTTTCCTTTACATTCCAAGAGTCTGGGATTATAAACAAGAGAATTCAAAAGTTACTAGGAAGCTATTTCTCCCTATAATGAGGATTAATCTGACTGAATCCTAGAGAATTTAATCTAAAGACTCCCTTGACAAATTATTTTCTAAAGGAAAGCAATAGGATTTTTCTGACAAAGATTTTACACTTCTAGGAAGGATCCCTTTTCCTCTAGGTCCCCATGTTGCTTGTCCTGGGTTATTATTCTCCTCACATCCTGGATCATCTAATGGTATGGAGTGTGTGAATAAAGAAAGCAGACAAGAGAGAACAAGCAACCATTTTAGAATTTTGGTGGGGGAATCCCTTCAGGACAACCATATGCAACCACTTACTTTCTCTTATCTTCAATAGGCGGTTTCCTCGACTTAGAATGGCTTGTCTCAACCTCATCCAGCATTTCCATCACGTCCAGAAATTCTTGCGTGTCCATAAACAGCTCCCTCTGTGGCTTCTACCTCCTTCCATTTTAACTTGAAATTTTACTCTGGTTTCAAGTCTTAAATGAAACTACTGTGGGTGTTGGTGTTGGTATGGGGCCAGAGTTACGCAATTTCCTGTAATTCTGATCTCAGATGGTCAGAATCGAAAGTACTATGACAAAAATATTTTCTATTATAGCAATATATAGATTGGATAATAGAAATAGAAAATGTGTGTCTGTCCCAAGAAGAGAGTCTAAAATCAAGAAACTTCCACAGGATTGATTCACAGTGGGATTTGTGACTTTTCTGCATTTGTTTGCCAAGGATTCTGGAAATCCACGAATCTCTGGAATCCTTTGTTTTGTTTTTTTTTTTCTTCTTTTCTTTTTTTGTTTAACTGGGACCCATATTGTTTTCAACTCCCAGAGGAGAGGTGCAGAAAAAAGTTTGACACTAACAGGGCTCATGGGTATCAGAATATAGACCCATGCCAGCCTCTCATCCTCTCTGTCCCTTCTCTTCCTTCTGTCTCTTTGTCTCTTCTGTCTGCTCTGTCTCTCACCTTCCTTCTCATTGATTTTCTAGTGGACTCAGCACTTAGCCACAGCAATATCAGTGCCCACAACCACCCCAGGGCCACTAAGTTCCCAGCAGGGTGTGTTGTCAGCTGGATACCACAAGATACCAAGGCCACCATTCATAATCTAACTCTGTTGCAATTTAATCTCCTTCATTAGTTCTATGAGTTGCCCCTTTATTTAGACCATATATGTTGATAAGCTCTTTATCTATTACTTACTTAGCCAGTAAGTAATGTCTATGCCTGTTTAATTATTTTTTCAATAGAAAGCTATTTGGATTAATATTATTATGGATACCCCAAGTTTTTTTTTGTTGTTGTTGTTGGTGGTGGTGGTGGTGGTCTCCAATTGACTTGTATGACTGTTTTCTTTTTTCTTTTAACTCAGCAATTTCTAGTTTGCCTTTTTTGTGATATTTTGTTCAGTTTATTGTCTTCAGAAATGAGTGGGACAGATTTCCAATCTCATAATTTTCAACAGTATTTGTTTATTTTTTGTTTATTTTGGGGGGGTCACACCCGGCAGTGCTCAGGGTTTACTCCTAGCTCTATACTCAGCCATCACTCCTGGCAGGCTCGGGGGACCATATGGGATGCTGGGATTCAATCCACCAACCTTCTGCATGCAAGACAAATGCCTTACCTCCATGCTAGCTCTCCGGCCCCTTTCAACAGTATTTGTAAATGAGTACTATTTGTTCTTGGAAAAATGTCTGGCTTACTTCTCTCTTTTCTTTTTTTTTGGGGGGGGTCACACCCAGCAGCACTCAGGGGTTACTCCTGGCTCTATACTCAGAAATCACTCCTTGCAGGCTCGGAGACCATATGGGATGCTGGGATTCAAACCACCGTCCTTCTGCATGCAAGGCAAAATGCCTTACCTCCATGCTGTCTCTCCGGCCCCCTATTTTTATTTTTGTTCATTTGTTTGTTGCTCAACTCAGTAATTCTCAAGGCTTACACCTGGTTCTATGCTCAGGGATCACTCCTGGGAGGTTCAAGAGAATATTTTGGATGCCAGAATCCTGAGTGTCAAGTCAGAAGTAAGTCCTGAGATTGCTGTGGCCCCAAAACCAATGATAACAATAGAAGGTAGTAGTAGTAGTAGTAGTAGTAGTAGTAGTAGTAGTAGTAGTAGTAATAGTAGTAGAAGCAGTAGTAGTAATGATACTAGAAGCAGCAGAAGTAGTAGTGATAGTCATAATAGTAATGTTAGCCTTATACAGATGTCCTGATCATTGTGGTAGCTCCTGGTGACCACAAGGCTAATGGCTGTTCACAAGGCCAGATCTTGGGACTTATTGCTCTTTTTTGGGGGGCGAGTGGGTTTTGGGCCACAGCTGGTGACACTCAAGGTTACTTCTGGCTATGCGCTCAGAAATTGCTCCTGGCTTGGGGGACCATATGAGATGCCAGGAATTGAATAGAGGTCTATTGCTCCAGCCCCGTTATTGCTCATTCTTACCTTTTGGCCTACACATTCAATTTTCAGACCTGTCAGCAGTTACAGTCAGGACTATAGCAAAGCTAGATTATAGAATCCAAATAAGCAGCTATTGCCACAAGTTATTTTAAAAAGGCATTCTAAAGTGTTCTATTTTAACATTTCCCCCTTGTTTTTGTACAAGGGTCAGTCCTGACCCTACATAGAAGTCTCACTTAGAGGCTGGCACTGTTGTCTTAAAACCAACAATTGGACTGTGTTGATTTTATCTTTAACAAAATTTACTAAGCTGTTCATTAGGCAGAGTCAAGGGCTAATATTAGAACAAGTATGAGTAGTGGCCCCATCAAGGATAAGAGGAGAGTAGTTAATTAAGTGAAAACATTGAACCAACACTTGAACCTGACTTCTATAGTTTACACATTCATTTTCTTTCTTTCTTTTTTTTTTCAGTACTTGTTTTTCTGCTTCTGATTTAATTTTCTTTCTTTTTATTTTTTCTCTTTATTTAAACACCGTGATTACAAATATGATTGTAGTTGTATGATTTCAGTAATGTAAGCACCTCCCTTCACCAGTGCAACATTCCTATCACCAATGTCTCAAATCTTCCTCCTCCCCACCCCACCCACATCTGTACTCAAGACAGGTTTTTTACTTCTCTCATTTATTCACATTGTTAGGATAGTTCTCAATGTAGTTATTTCTCTAACAGCATTCATCACCCTTTGTGGTGAGCTTCATGTTGTGAGCTGCACCTTCCAGCCCTCATTTCTTTTGTGTCAGAGAATTATTGCAAAAATGTCTTTCATTTTTCTTAAAACCCATAGATGAGCGAGACTATTCTGCATCTATATCTCTCCCTCTGACTTATTTCACTCAGCATAATAGATTCCATGTACATCCATGTATAAGAAAATTTTATGACTTCATCTCTCCTGACAGCTGCATAATATTCCATTGTGTATATGTACCATAGTTTCTTTAGCCATTCATCTGTTAAAGGGCATCTTGGTTGTTTCCAGAGTCTGGCTATTGTAAATAGCACTGCAATGAATATAGGTGTGAGGAAGGGATTTTTGTATTGTATTTTTGTGTTTCTAGGGTACATCCCTAAGAGAGGTATAGCTGGATCGTATGGGAACTCACTTCCAAACATTTGGAGGAATCTTCATATCGCTTTCCATAAAGTTTGGACTAGACAGCATTCCCACCAGTAGTGAAAAAGGGTTCCTTTCTCTCCATGTACACGCCAGCACTGCTTGTTTTCTTTCTTTGTGATCTGTGTCAATCTCAGTGGTGTGAGATGGTACCTCATAGTTGTTTTGACTTGCATCTCCCTAATGATTAGTGATGTGGAGCATCTTTTCATGTGCCTTTTGGCCATTTGCATTTCTTCTTTTACAAAGTGTCTGTTCATTTCTTCTCCCCATTTTTTGATGGGGTTAGATTTTTTTTCTTGTAAAGTTCTGTCAGTACCTTGTATATTTTGGATATTAGTCCTTTATCTGGTGGGTATTGGGTGAATAGTTTCTCCCACTCAGTGGGTGGCTTTTGTATTCTGGACACTATCTCCTTTGAGGTACAGAAGCTTCTCAGCTTAGTATAGTCCCATCTGTTTATCTCTGCTTCCACTTGTTTGGAGAGTGCTGTTTCCTCCTTAAAGATGTCTTTAGGGGCCCGGAGAGATAGCACAGCGGCGTTTGCCTTGCAAGCAGCCGATCCAGTACCAAAGGTGGTTCAATTCCTTGTGTCCCATATGGTCCCCCATGCCTGCCAGGAGCTATTTCTGAGCAGACAGCCAGGAGTAACCCCTGAGCAACGCCGGGTGTGCCCCCCTCCCCCCAAAAAAAGATGCCTTTAGTTGGGGCCGGAGAGATAGCACAGCGGTAAGGCATTTGCCTTAGACGCAGAAGGATGGTGTTTCGAATCCCGGCATCCCATATGGTCCCCCGAGCCTGCCAGGAGCGATTTCTGAGCATAGAGATAGGAGTAACCCCTGAGTGCTGCCGGGTGTAAACCCCCCCCCCCAAAGATGCGTTTAGTCTCAATATCATGGAGTGTTTTACCTACATGTTGTTCTATATACCTTATAGTTTCAGATCTGATATCAAGGTCTTTAATCCATTTGGATTTTACCTTTGTACATGGTGCTAGCTGGGGGTCTGAGTTCGCTTTTTTGCAAGTGGCTAACGAGTTGTGTCAACACCACTTGTTGAACAAGCTTTCCTTGTTCCATTCCTAAATTCTATTTCTTGCTCCTTTATCAAAAACTAGGTTGTTGTATGTCTGGGGAACATTCTCTGAGTACCCAAGCCTATTCCACTGATCTAAGGGTCTGTCTTTATTCCAATACCATGCTGTTTTGATAACTATTGCTTTGTAATACAGCTTCAAATTGGGGAAAGTAATGCCTCCCATATTCCTTTTCCCAAGGAGTGCTTTAGCTATTCGAGGGTGTTTATTGTTCCAAATGAATTTTAGAAGTGTTTGATTCACTTCGTTGAAGAATGTCATGGGTATCTTTAGAGGAATTGCATTAAATCTGTAAATGCTTTTGGGAGTATTGCCATTTTTTTTTTATTTTTTAAATTTTTTCAGGAAGCATCAACTTTATTCATGCCCTATGCACCACATGTGTGTGGCCTATATCATAACCTTTCAAGCACAGCCATTCTTAGCTAGCCCTGCCTCTTAACTCCTTTCAGCCATCTTCCCTTTGACCTCCTTGCTGGCCAAAGACCAGAAGCATGCGACCTAATCCCCTGGGTCAAAGGCCTTATCAACCTTTTCCAAGACCCCTCCCAGGAATGGGCAGGGTCTTGCAGGTAAGGTCAAGTTACCTAGGGAGAAAGGGTGAGGGATGAGGCTTCATTTCCCCCTTCTCTGAAATATAAAAGAACCTTTTGTAATCCTGACTCCACCTTTAGCCAAAGGCGGGTTAATATTTTCATGCAACAACGTAATAAAGTGAAAATTAACATACCAGCCCTTTTCAAAAACATAACATAACATTTTTGCAAAATATACTATACACCTGTAACTTAAAATTCTCTTAATGCTTTTCTATCAAGCACTATTCCAGAACTTTTATGTTCCTATACTTTTAAACTATATTGGGGGAACTTTCTGTTCCTATTAACCTTTCCTACACACAAGTACTACAGCATAAATACATAACATACATTTTAAAAACAGGCTAAGTACATTCAAATACACACAGTAAAACATTTTGTAATTGAAAATATTAACTATGGAAAACAAAACATTTAAATTATAAAGAAAATGACTTAATCAAGACAAAGATGCAGGCGGTTAGAAATCAGATCTTTAAATGGGCTGAGCTGTTATTACTCCTTTTTTTTTAAACCACTAACTAACTAAAACTTATTCCATTACCAACTATGAGTAAAATATATGACTACCCACTTAGTTCCTACACCTAAAACCGTAAGTTCAGATGCTAATGTCTCATGCTGTTTTCACCTCGTGGCTTCTTTAAACTTTCTGCAGGCCGGTTCGCTCGCGCCAATTCACCTTTGTGATCTGGAGGGTGGATTCCAGGCTTGCCTTTTTTCTGGAGCAGAGCTGAGCCGAGCCGAGCCACAGGTGTTGCCACTTCTGGGCTGATTAGGAGCTTTTCGCAGCTTCTTTGCTGCAGGACGGGCTCTATTGGCTGATCACCACTGCCTTTTTTCCCTTACGGGGGGCACTTTGCAAGCAGGTTTCGCGGCCACAGCTTATTTGCATGGGGCTTTTGGCTGTTCAGAGTTTTAAAAGTTCAGTCCGAAATTTTCAAAGTCGAAATTCAAATTCAAGCCAAAGGTCATTCTGAGAAAATCAGTCCGCGGATTCAAATCACAGTTCGGGCGCCAGTTGTTGCATTAAATAATAAACGATGGTGGTGGATGGTGAAGGATGGAGGCCTTTGTCCTTGGGCCCCGGCCACGTGGCTTCATTCCCCATCAACTAGCGGGTCTGGGGTCCAGGAAAGCGATGGGTATTGAACTCACTCACAGGCAGGCTTCAGGAAGCATCAACTTTATTCATGCCCTATGCACCACATGTGTGTGGCCTATATCATAACCTTTCAAGCACAGCCATTCTTAGCTAGCCCTGCCTCTTAACTCCTTTCAGCCATCTTCCCTTTGACCTCCTTGCTGGCCAAAGACCAGAAGCATGCGACGGGAGTATTGCCATTTTAATGATGTTGATCTGCCAATCCATGAGCAGCGCATGTCTTTCCATTTCCACGTGTCCTCTCTCATTTCTTGGAGCTGTGTTTTATAGTTTTCTTTGTATAAGTCCTTCACATCTTTAGTCAAGTTGACTCCAAGATATTTGAGTTTGTGTGGCACTATTGTGAATGGGGTTGTTTTCTTAATTCATTTTCTTTAGCCAGTCTTTCCCTAATCTTATTTAAAGATTCCATTATACCCCTGAATGGTTAGCAATGTAAAGATGGAAAGATCAGGTCAACAGATGAGCCAGAACTGACCCTGAGCCTCTCATTATAGAAGAGAGTATGCACCATTCCTCTTCAGGGTTAAGAGAGATTCTGACCATTAGAACTTTTTCTTGATTTTGAGAACACAGCCAGGCTGTGGCCAGCTTGCTCAGAACTAGACACTTCTAGACAATTTCTGATTTCCCTAGGCCAATTTGCCTCTGTCCTTGAGGTCAGTAGAATGGGACATGCTGGACACTTTCTTTTTCCCGAAAAGAGGGCTCTGGAATCATCTAAATGACTTTTAACTTTTCCTGTCACACAAGGAGTAAACCCCACTACAGAGAGGAAAACTTCCTGCCTGTATTTATGCAAAACATTGTGTAATGAAGCATAAAAAAATACTGAAGGTGCCAAGAAATAGAAAAATGAAATCTTTCTCAAATTTACAGAACAACCATTATACACAATCCCAGAGCTGAGGAACTGGTTTGGCGAATGTGGCAGGGGTCAGAGGCATCATGGGAGAGGGATGGAGGAGGGCGGTGCCTGGCAAGGGACCATTTGTAAGAATCTGTGGTGTCAGTCCTGCTGTGCGGCTTCTTGGATGGTAACTTACTTAGCCAGACTGTTGATGCTCTGAGTTGATCTGGTGCCACATGACACCAGGGGACTAAAGATGGGGAGTAAAGTCATGGCACCCTGAGGTGAGGTCAGGCCTTGAGCACAAGATAGTAGAAAGTGGTTCTCATCCACATTTGATTTCTTCTGGGCAAATCCAAACCTTCCAGAATTCATCTCAGCATTCATTCTTCTTCTAAAGCCTCAGAACACACTCTTCTAGGTTACTTTCTCTGTTCTGTGAGTCATCTCCACAATCAGTCACTTGTGCATACACACAGACCAGACACACACACACACACACACACACACACACACACACACACACACACACACACACGGTGTGGTGCTGCCTGGGGCCTCAGCAGGGCCTCCTTTGCCTATATGTCAGGCCTACTACCACCTTGGGCTTTGTGTTCTTTCCATGAGTTACCTGTACGTACTTCCATTTAATTTTTTGCTTTTGTTTTTGGTCCAATCCCAGCGGTGCTCAAGGGTTTCTACTGGCTCTGTGCTCAGAAATCGCTCCTAGCAAGCTCAGAAGACCAACCTGGGTTGGTCTTGTGCAAGGCAAACACCCTATGGCTGGGCTATCTCTCTGCCCCTCATTTTAATTTTTTGCTTGGTTCTATTTCCTGTTGTTTTCAACATTGTTTTCCCCAATTTTTTTCTAAACTTGATCTTGTTTGTTTTTATTAATAAAATTCTCTTCAAAAAAGAATACTTGCGGTCTAGAGCGGTGGCACAGCAATAGGGCATTTGCCTTGCACGAGGCTGACCTAGGACGGACTGTGGTTCAATTTCCCCCCCCCCTCCCAGGTTTCCGATATGGTCCCCAAAGTCAGGAGCGATTTCTGAGCATCACCAGGTGGCCCAAAAAAACAAAAAAGGAAGGAAGGAAGGAAGGAAGGGAGGGAGGGAGGGAGGGAGGGAGGGAGGGAGGGAGGGAGGGAGGGAGGGAGGGAGGAAGGGAGGAAGGGAGGGAGGGAGGAAGGGAGGAAGGGAGGGAGGGAGGGAGGGAGGGAGGAGATGTGCTCAGATGTGCCTATGGTTTTAAGTCATTAAAATATTTTTGTAGCAAAAGATAATATAATCAACAAATTGTTTAGATTAGGACAGATTTTGTTGTCCAGTGAAATAGGAAAAGAATTCTGTCAGGGTTCAGAGCTTTCTGGATTTCACAATTATAGATAAGAGATTTATAAAATACATGGGGCCGGGCGGTGGCGCTCGAGGTAAGGTGCCTGCCTTACCTGCGCTAGCCTAGGAGACGGACCGCGGTTCGATCCCCCGGCGTCCCATATGGTCCCCCAAGCCAGGAGCGACTTCTGAGCGCATAGTCAGGAGTAACCCCTGAGCGTCACCGGGTGTGGCCCAAAAACCAAAAAAAAAAAAAAAAAAAGAGAGATTTATAAAATACAGAAAGCACTAAGAGAAATTAGACACAGTAAACTTCTGTTTTGAATTGAGTAAAACTTGGGTTTTAGGAGTTTCAATACATGTATAGGTGTTAACACTAAAACTATTTGTAGTACAATGGATAATCCTCATTTCCCATTCTTGTATTTCTAAGTGATAACTATCTATCTATCTATCTATCGATCGATAGATAGATAGATATAGATATAGATATAGATATAGATATAGATATAGATATAGATATAGATATAGATATAGATATAGATATAGATATAGATATAGATGCTGCAGACGCCAGCGCCTCTAAGCAGCTTCTTCGTGGAGTCCGGGAAACCTTCACGGGGAGAGAGTGGGAACACGAAACGGAGCAATATTGTAGAAATGAATTACCACACACAATGCATGGGGACTTGCATCTAGAAAGACGAAGACAAATTTATTTTTTGAGCTGGGTAACTTTTAAGGGGTGAGCTCTGGAATGCGGGGTGTAATTTTGGAGATCAAAGAAAGTGGGAGATGGTCAGGGAAACAGAATGAAAGGCCATGGCTAAAATCTGCATATTAAAGAACCGATAGTGAAGGTGAAAAGAAGTTTCTGTTGTGGGTTAGCTTTGTTTTGGGTAAGCAGGAGAAACCAGGTAATTTTCAGGGAAGTGGGAAGAGAGAGAAATGTTTTAGAGTTTTGGGGAAAACCGAAAATTGCTTTACTCATGAGCTAAGTTTTGGAAAAAACATGATCTTGGCGCCAAGGTAGCAGAGATCACAGAGAACTGGTCAGTGGGAGACTTTTGGCGGGATTTGATACTGTATTTCTTTGTTAAAAAGAAATATTGAGGCCTGATTTCTAAAAATGGTCAAAAATAAAGAGAGAGATAGTTACAGCCACGTTTAGAATTATAGCCAAACAATCCACGCAAAGGGTCAACTGATTTTGACTACTCTAAGCGGGCCTTTTTGGCAAATAATTCTTTTTCAGGAGAGCACTACACCTAAGAAGGCTGAAAAGCGCTTCTGATGTGTGCCCTTCCTGAGTGGGGTGTAACATATATATATATATATATTAAAATGAGCATCACCCAAAACAATCTTAAACACCTCATACAGCCCTACTTTATTCATTTTTATGACAATTTTCTTAAGAAGAAACTGGTAATTATTTCCTTTTCTAAATAGGCAAGTGGAGGAAGTGATTACTCTGGTCTGGCACAGTAAAATATGGACCTTTGCAGATGAACAGAATGTTACTGTCCTGACTAAACACTGGTCTAATCTAAGGAGGCTGTGACAGTTCCACAAAATCCAAGAAACACACTTTGTGACTGTGAGTCTCTTAAGGAACTAAACCTAGTTCCTTCTAAAGTGCCTGACTTCAATATTAGAATTTAGGGCATGCATCACTTTTCATACCTTGATACTTCTTCAGCATATTTCTTACATCAAAGTAGAGTTTAGAAACATTACACATGGGATGAAGGTTCAAAGAGACAGCCTCTGGAAATTCCAGCTCCACTGCTGAATTCCTGAATAAGCAGAGCCACAGATGTTGTCAGAGTGGAAATTGTTAGTCTCCATAGAGCTACACCCCTTCCTAATGCCACTATGGTCTAAAGTTCTGTCAGAAGGTCCTCTGAGAGTCCCTTCTTCAGCTGGCTGACCAGACTTCTCTGATAGTAAGGATGATATTTCTCATGCTGAGTTACATTTATTTGGCCTAAATATGAATCTCCCTTCTGCTGTATCGAGTGTGTATGTATTTGATCATTTAGTTCCACATATAAGGATTAATACAGGTAGATATACCCTTGATTAAATTTCTCTTTACCTGGAAATCTCAGCACCAGATACTTAAAAAAAACATTAATTTTCATAGTTTTTATTTTTATGTTTTTTTTTTTTTTTTGTGGGGGGAGAGTGAGGAGTTACATCGGCAGCACTCACAGGTTATTCCTGGCCCTGCACTCAAAAATCGTTGCTGGCAGGCTCGCGGGACCACATGGGATGCCGGGAATCAAATTAGGGTTAGTCCAGGGTTGGCCGAATGCAAACTCTCCACTGCTGTGCTATTGCTCTGCTCACTTAGTCTTTTAAATGACCCTTTAAACAGATTGCTCTGTCACATGAAAGAATGTTTGTTTTGGGACATCTGTAAAGGACTCTGAGTTATTTGCTAACTAATTTTTACTTCAGAGTAAACATCTAAATTTGGCCTGGAAGTAGCAATGAATTGTTAAGAAAACTTTTACCAGGTATAGATTTGCATCTCTTTCATATAAGTTTGTCTCTTTTATTGCCCCTTCTGAAAACTTTCTTAGTCAGGCACTAGGAAGTTTGTTATCTCTGATAGCCTCTAAAACAAAACCTTTTCTCTCAGATAAAAAGGATATTTGATAGGAAACACTGGCTTTTTGCTAAACCTTTAATTGACATCAGAATTGACACCTAGGGCCTGTCCAAAGAGAAACTACTTTGAGGTGTTAAAATTTACCCTTTTTTCATCCTCTGGACTTTTAAATTAAATATATCTATTCATAATTTCTGCAAATCACCTAGAGGCATATGAATCGTTTTCAAGATCAAACTGTGTATACTAATAAAGCTTCTGTTACCAAGAGAGATGTGTTGTTCTTTGCAAAGAAACAAATGTGAGCATTTTTTCATACCATTAAAAAAACTGTAACTGGCAAAAATCCTCCATGAGAACCCTGATATTAGAACAATACGGGGGTGCTGGGAAAAAAAAAAAAAAGAACAATAAACCAGAACATTGTTCTCCTATACATCTGTGTGTGGCTCCTCATATTTTATAATCTGTTGTTAGCACACCCACTTTCCTGAAAGAATTCAAAGAAGTTCTCTAATATGTTTGTACCAAGATAGTCATGGCACCTTCCCACCTGCCTTTGCACAGCACTCACCTACTCAAGATATGCTTCACACCCTGTGGAGAAACAAAGACCAAATGAGACCAGAATCCACAGAAATCCACAGAAAAATATAGACAGCGCATTCCAAGATTCAAACCTCAAAGTGCCTTCAATGATTCAGTTCCAATGATAAAGGCAACACAAATAAACAAATGTGCTGAGATCAAATTTTAAAAAATGTCTGCAAAAGAAAGATGGGATGAAACGAAAAGACAACCAACTGAATGACAGAGCATAGCTACACTCAACACTTGAGATAAACTATTGCTCTCCAAGATATAAAGCAGTCACAAAGATCAAGAATAAAAAAATCAAAATCCCTATCAAAATATGGGGATAGGCAATGAACAGACACTTCTCTGAAGAAAATAGATGCCAACTTTGCTCATGACAAGGTTTTCATCATAACTTACAAGGGAAATCCAAATCAAGAAAGCAATGAAATGTCATTTCACACAAGTTGTATATATGTATTAATATATGTATATAATACTGCTAACATCAGATGCTTACTCTTCACCCTCCAAGTTCCCAGTCGTACCTATATCAGATTCTGCATTGAATCCTGACTTTTCTTCTCCAGTTCCAGGATTTGGGTTTGCAGTTCCTGGCTTTGTTTCTCTATCATATCTTCATTTTCCTGTAATTTCCTCTGAATCTGCTCTTCTTCTTCCTTCAGTGACCATAGATAATGCTCCATTTCCATCCCCAGAAATCTATAAAGATTCTTAAAACCAGACTTGATTTTTTGTCTCTGAAGATCTACCTTCTCCTAGAAGCAAAAAAATTTAAAATATGGAAACAAGGGCCCAGAGAGATAGCACAGCGGTGTTTGCCTTGCAAGCAGCCGATCCAGGACCTAAGGTGGTTGGTTCGAATCCCGGTGTCCCATATGGTCCCCCATGCCTGCCAGGAGCTATTTCTGAGCAGACAGCCAGGAGTAACCCCTGAGCACTGCCGGGTGTGGCCCAAAAACCATTAAAAAGGAAAAAAATGGAAACAAATTGTGTGTTGATTTCAAAGTGAATGAATAAGCAGAATTGGATATGCAAACTCAACTGAATACTATTCAGAAGTAATGAGAAAGAAAACTATGACAGTGTAAATGAAAGGGGGAAATTAAGTCAAATGAAGTAAAAAGACAGAAAATAACAAAAAAATGCTATCAGACATCACAGAGATAATGCAAGAGGCAGGCTGATTTTCTTGTACACAGCCAACCTGGATTTGGCCCTCAGAAACCCATAAAAATGTACCAAGTGACACCAAGACTAACCACTAAGCACAGGGTCAGGAATAAGTTCCAATTACTTCCAGGCATGACCCCAAAATAAAAACAATAGTATCAACCCACAATCGGAGGTCCACAGTCCTATCATAAAGACAGAAACTATAGTATTATTGCCAATAATTAGGATAAAAAAATCAGTAAGGCATTAATGAATTACAGTTTCAGTCTGTAATATTGAGGAATTTCTGCATGTGTTAGTGGGAAGGCTTGCCAAAGCTCAGAAATATTTAATGCCAATGAACATTACACCAAAAACAGTAAAAATTGAAGTTAGTTTTTTTTGTTTTGTTTTTGTGACATTCAGGGGTTACTCCTGGCTCTGTGCTCAGAAATTGCTCCTGGCTTGGGGGACCATATGGGACACCGGGGAATCTAACTTCAGTTCATCCTAGGTTAGCGTGTGCATGGCAAACACCCTAATGCCTGTGCCACTGTTCCGGCCCCAAAATTGAAGTTTTGATGAGATGTTTCTTTGAACCAACACTCACCCAAAGAAAGCTTGGCTGGCTACCATGACATTACTTCCCATGATTCATTCCAAATAAAAGAATTTGATTGATTTTCTGATGCTAAGACAGGGCCAGAAATCAGACACTTAGATGTGGGCGAACTTGCCACACTTCTCTAGAAAACCTGATTTCCTTTTCTTCAGTCAACATGCAGGAGAAAGGAGGGGCAGGGGGCCTATAATATTTGATCATGGCAAAAAGGCTCTGGTAATGTGTTTGGTAATTATATATAGAGAACTTTTGGGGCAGGAGGACTTATATTCTGTATCTCATGCACAGAAAGTATTTCTGAAGCAAACATTTATAATGAAAAACAAACAAACAAACAAACAAACAAAAAAGAAGATAGTTGTTGAAGACAGTCAGGTAAGTTCTTTGATTCTCAGCTAAAGGAGGACTGGGTGGAAGACATTGATTCCAGTTAACAGTAACACTCATTCTCCACCCACTTCCTCTAAATCATCTGTAGGCATAAGACTGACAGGAATCTAGCGATCTATCCAGTGAGACTCAGCGTTCCTTCTGGCAGACCTGCCATTTTCATTCCAATTTTAGGAAAAATTTTCATGTTTTAAAAGCTCTGATGTTATGTTACAAACAACTGCTTTAGGGTGAAATAAAGCTTGTACACGAGGAAGGAGAAGCTTTCACTTTTGCATGAATGGGATTTTATAATAAGACAATAATAAGTGAAGTTCTCTCCATGAATCAGACTCGAACCTTGTGGAAGAGAGTTTATCATCTGGTTACAAAGAATCAGGACAGACTTCCAAGGGATCCTTGAAAGAACAAAGGCTTCAGGGGCTGGAAGGATTTGATGGCAATTTTGGGGAATTTATCACCACTTCAATATAGGACTTGTTGACAACTGGAAAGAGTCTGTTCAGTTTAGGAACCCCTGATAAAAGGCCAGAGTCTACATGGTCATGTAGCTCCAGGAGCCTGAGTGGCACACACACTACATCAGAAAGAATACTTTATTATTGTTTCCCAACGTTTAGTTTCTGAACTTGCAAAACAGACCTTCTGACCTTTATGTAAAATGTGCCAAGTTGATAAAGTTAAGACTTCCAGAGAGTTATTTGAGTTTAAATCCGAGTAGAAGTCTAATAAGGAAATACACTATTTTGCTTTTTTTTTTTTTTTTTTTTGACTGAGGTATGATCAACTCTAGTTGAGAGCTAAAAGGACTGGAAATAGATTCCTGTAAATGCAAATGCCCATGTCATAGAAACAAATTCTAATCTCTTCTCTAGATTTCACCAAGTTGGTCTGATTGCAGGACAATCATCTATCATTGTGCATTTGCTGACTCAGCCCCAGGCCCTTTGTTCTAACATGAAAAATATAGTTCAATCAATAATTCCAAATTTCTCACCTGCCATTCTGTTTTCTGCTTTTGTATTGACAACTTCACATTGTTGCATGCAAGCTCATTTTCCTTCAATTTTGTCACAGCTTCCTGTAGTTTTCCCTGAAAGTAATATTAAAATGTATAACATTTACAACTTTTTACCGGGCTTCAATGGGAATCTCAGTATTCTAGACCATTCAATATCCCCCCACATAAGAATAACATTGATGGGCCGGAGAGATAGCACAGCGGTGTTTGCCTTGCAAGCAGCCGACCCAGAACCTAAGGCGGTTGGTTCGATCCCCTGGCATCCCATCTGGTCCCCCATGCCTGCCAGGAGCTATTTCTGAGCAGATAGCCCAGAGTAACCCCTGAGCACTGCCTGGTGTGGCAAAAACAAACAAACAAGCAAACAAAAAAGAATAACTTGAACATATATACTGAATCTTTGAACTAGCAGAGGAAGCAAGTTTGTGAGGACAGTAAATAGCTTTGATTCCCCTTAACAATTCTGAGAAATAGGTAGAACTTTTAACGTCAGTTCTTGTTTGAGGAATAAAGCTTAAGAAAAGATTGAGTACTTTTTCCAGGGACTTAATAAATGTAGATGTTTGAGCAGTTTCATTCTAAATGCACTGCACACACAACTTGTTCATAATGAATAAATATGAATATTTAGAATAATCTCTGACCCACAAATAACCAAAGCCAGATTATTTTACATATTTTAAACTCTCTGTCATGATGGTTGGGAGGGAAAATGCCTGATGGCAGAAGATATGAGAAGCCATTTGTGCAGGAGGATGGCTGCTGATCCTTTGAAAGCAAACCAACTGCGAACAAAAACAAACGTTTAGATTCCATAAGAGAGATGTTAAGTTACTTTTCAAAAGAGATTCTCAGATTTGTATGGGAAACCATTTTCATTTGAGTCAAATTCAGTACGTTCAATACTAAAAGAATAGTAGACATGTGCTCTGTGTATTCATCATCCTGAAGCTGCAAGAAATGGTTCTTGTGACTGGTAAGCCATAGGTAGTTACCCTTGCTATGCACCTAATGTTACTTCTAAGTTTCAAATATATCATTATCATTCAAGCTTGTAACGATCTCAGAGTAAGGTGTTTGGATGGTAAAGTGAAGTTCTTACCTATTATTCCACTTTATGGAAGTGTGCCTACAACCCACACATAAACAAATGGAGAAAACCGGGGCCGGCGAGGTGGCGCTAGAGGTAAGGTGTCTGCCTTGCAAGCGCTAGCCAAGGAAAGATTGCGACCGCGGTTTGATCCCCCGGTGTCCCATATGGTCCCCCCACGCCAGGGAGGGGCAATTTCTGAGCGCTTAGCCAGGAGTAACCCCTGAGCATCAAATGGGTGTGGCCCGAAAAACAAAAACAAACAAGAAACAAACAAAAAAACAAAAACAAATGGAGAAAACCATGTCAGGAAGACAATAGATCACTTTCACTTTCTCAGTTTCCTGCCTCCTAAGTGTCAGGACCAAGATTATCATCTAAGCCCGATTCATAGGTTGCAGTCACTGTTTATGTTTTTGTTTATGCCTATGTTCTTCCTTATGTCATTTCAACGGAAATAACCCCTTTCAGGCTCTTCAATTCTTTGTTGCCTCATAGAGTCCTAGTTTATCACCTCGTATCATGGACATAAGTTGAGAAAGGCAACGTGACCATGTGACAGCATATAGAAACTTGAAAAAATAGAAAGGTGATTGTTGTTGTGTTCATAAATGTTGACTGTACATAGAAGCATGGAAAAGGAGATGTCCTGGGTGGAGGAGACACACTCTGTGGTTTAGATGTCAGTAGTGACATGCCTTGAGAAAAGAAGGCATAACCTTCACACAAGAACACTTATACTTATGGGAATGGAAACACAGAGCGCTAACCAGGACACATTTTTTTTTAATCAAATGTAGACAGGGCATAGAAGGAATGAGGCAGTACAATCCTACTTGCTTCTCCCTTCCTCCAAAGCTAAGGGTCCACTTTGATATGTGCATTTTAGTGAACTTCCTGGAATATTTGAGATGAAATATCTTCCTTACTTAGCTTGATCTTGTACAACCAATCATTTCCAGTTCTTTCCATTTCCCTTCCTGAATCTTAATATAAACAACCCGTTCCCTCATCCTCGGGGAATAATCTGATTTTATAATAATGTTTCCCTTTTCTTTGTCAGAGACAGAAAGTTATCCTCACATCAACATTGATCCACAAATAAAAACCCTTCAGTAGCTAGTTCTAGCTTGTAGCTTGGGCTTTCCTGGGTTCTTGGCTAATGTTGTGAGCACAAATTTTTTTTTAATTTTTATTTTTATCATATTGGCTTACATATCTTTCACAGTAGTATTTTAGGTACATATTAACATTGAGTCAGGGGAATACCCATCACCAAATTTGTCCTCCCTCCATCTCCGTTCCCTTCCTGCAACCCATATCCCCCACCAACATCCCCTGGGCTGCTAGAGTAGGCGGTCCCCTCTTTGTCTAGCTTACTATTAATGATCATATATCTGTTTGGTCCTGGTACCCTCCCTTGTTTCCCCCTCTATTTGAGAGGTGGAGCTTGAAAATTCGAGTTATGTGGTTTTGTTTGAAGGAAAGAAAAGCAATAGAATAGGGTAAAAAAAAATAAAATAAAAAAATAAAATAAAATAAGCTGAAAATGAGCGGAGTCCTTCTAGAGGCTTTCAACCTCAGTTTGAGAGAGGACATGAACAAGGTAATTGAAACACCACAACAATACAGAAAGAAATATCAAATTAAATATCCAGTGACCACTACAGCAATAAAGACAAGCACCACACAATAGTCTCGGTCCTGAAAGCAAACCATGCCAGAGTGCAAAAAGAAAGAGAAAGATAAAATAAAATAAAATTGGAGACATCAACTTCAGTATCTATATCAAAATAAAGAAGTCAAAAAAATCAATCAATATATATGTGAATAAAATGATTATTTTGTGCTTCCCCCCCCCTGCATAGGCACAGTAACTATTGGGAATATTATAGAGGAAATTCCCTTGGCCTAGGAGATACAGGGTTTCTCCACCCCTGAAGTATACTGTAATGGGATTAACTATAGACTCCTTGCATGATAATTTACTCTCCCCTGGTGTGAGCACAATTTTATTCCCATATTATCACTTATTCCCCACACATACACCCCCACCTAGGTGTAGTCAATTTCCTCCTTCATGTGTCTTTCTTCTCATGTGTCTCCTCTACCCAGGACATCTCCTTTTCCATGCTTCTATGTACAGTCAACATTTATGAGTGCAACAATGATCACCTTTCTATTTTTTCCAGGTTTTTATATGATTTCACAGGGTTACATTACCTTTCTCAACTTATGTCCATAATATGAGGGGATAAACTATGCCTAAACATGACAAACATGATTAATGAAGCATGGGTTTGCACACACGAGATTCTTTTTTTTTTTTTTTTTTTTTGGTTTTTGGGCCACACCCTGTGACGCTCAGGGGTTACTCCTGGCTATGCGCTCAGAAGTTGCTCCTGGCTTCTTGGGGGACCATATGGGACGCCGGGGGATCGAACCGCGGTCCGTGCGCAGGCAAGGCAGGCACCTTAGCTCCAGCGCCACCGCCCGGCCCCCGACACACGAGATTCTTGAGGAGAATGTCATCAGTCTGAGTGCACAGACAAAAGTCAAAAAGAACAATCAGCCCCAGGTTCAGTGGAGACCAAACTTTAGCTACTTTCAGCAAATGGTACATTGATAGCAATGCTAACCAAACAGAACCACAAACTTTCAATGAAAAATCTGTTTTGAAGGAGTCACACAAGAGCAGGTGGTTCTGTGCTCTGGCATGCATGCTTACCTTATACTCTTGGTAAACATCTTCAACAAGGACTATGGTATGCCCTCTGTGCTGCGGTTTTCGTTCACAGCACAAGCAAATGAGCTGGTCATCATCTTCACAGAAGAGGTGCAATTTCTCTCCATGTTCCTCACACAATTTTTCACAGTTTAACTCCTTGATAGTTTCAGTGATTGTTTGCAGCTTCTTATTGGGTCGAAAACTCTCTTTTTTGAATCTTCCCATGCATAAGTCACAGGAATATGTCTCTTCTGCTTGTTCATCCACTACATACTTTTTCTGTTGGTCTATGATGTTCATTAAGCACTCGTGGCAGAAGCTGTGCCCACAGTCGATGATCATAGGATCAATCATCAGTTGCAGGCACTTGGAGCAGGTAACCTCCTCTTTCAGTCTCTTGATCACTGAGCCTGATGCCATGACTCCTTGAAAAGTTCCAGTACTGGATCTAGAAACAAAGAGAATTTTCCAGAGTAATGACTATACACTTCCCTGGTAACCCTGTCCCTTTTCTCATCTGGAGATTGTTTCTCTGAAATGATGAAATAAAATGGGATGGAGAAGAAAGTTGGCAGAACCTACCATGTGAGGAGGGTTAAAAGAGGATAGGAATGAGACATTTCCCTAGATTCAGGATACTAGGTTCCTAAGTGTCATCAAGCAGGATCTCACAGTCAGGGACAGAGAAGAGAGTTCAAAATTACAGAGGAGCCCACTATCATCCACACAAACCTTCTCCTGGTTCCTCATTCACTCCCTGAGAGGAGTTCGTGGGGAGAGAGAAGAGGTAGCTGGAAGTTTAGAAACAAATTTTTCCTTTGCATTCTTGGTCTGGGATTAAAAACAAGCTATTTCAAAAGTTACTAGGAAGCTATTTCTCTCTCTAATAAGGATCAGGCTCATTGAATCATAGAGAATTTAATCCTGAGACTTTCTTGCCCAATTATTTTCTAAAGGAAAGCATTAGGTCTTTTTTGACAACGATTTTATTCTTCTAGGAAGGATCCCTTTTCCTCTGGTTCCCCATACTGCTTGTATTGGGTCATTATTTTCCTCACATCCTAGATCATCTAAATTATGGTGTGAAGTGTGTGAATAAAGAAGACAGACAAGAGAGAGCAAGGAACCATTTTAGAATTTTGGTAGGGGAATCCCTTCAAGACAACCATAAACAATCCCTTTTCTTTCTCCAATCTCCAACAAGGAGGCTCTCCACTGAAAAAAATTTTGATCAGACCATCCCCAGAACTCCAGATAACACAGCTGATACTCACAGTTCCCTCTGCAGATTCCACCTTCCTTCACTTTAACATGAAATTTTACTCTGATTTCAAGTAATAAATAAAACCACTGTAGGTTTGGGTGCGGGGCCAGAGTTATACAATTTCCTGTCTGGTCTCTCAGGTTGTCAGAAATGAAAGCAATATGACAAATGAATAGTTTCTATTATAGCAATGTAGAGATAGGACAAGGGAAATAGAAACTTAATTTTTTTTTTGGTTTGTTTTTTTTTTGGGGATACACCCCACAGCGCTCAGGGGTTACTCCTGGTTCTGTTCTCAGAAATCACTTCTGGCAGGCATGGGAAACCATATGGGATACAGGGATTCAAATCACCATCTGTCCTAGATCAGCTGCAAGCAAGGCAACTGCACAATTGCTGTGCTATCACTCTGGCCAGAAACTAAATTTTATTTTTGTTCCAAGTAGAGAGTCTAAAAATCAAGAAACTTCTATAGGATTAGTTCACAGTGGATTTGAGATTTTTCTGCATTTGATTGCAAGTATCCTGGAAATCCATGAGACTTTGGAATCCTTTGATTTGTTTATCTGGGTCCCATATTGTTTTCAATGGCATGGGAGAGGTGTAGAAATAGGTATGACAGTAACAAGGCTCATGGGCATCAGAACTTAGAGGCATGCCAGCCCCCATCCTCTGTGTCTTGGCTCTGTCTCCTTCCTCCTCATTGTTTGTCTAATGGACTTAGCACTTAGGAACAGCAGAATCAGTGCCAAGGTCCCAGCAGGGTGTGTTATGAGCTGGATGCTAGGACCACCACTCCTGTCTTACTCTGTTGCAATTTAATGTTCTTCTTTAGGTCTATGAGCTGCTCGTTTATTTAGAAGATAGATATGTTGATAAGCTCTTCATCTATTGCTTCCTTAGCCAGTACGTAATATCAATACCTATCTCTAATTATTTTCTTATTTTCTTTTTCCTTTTTTTTTTTTTTTTTGGTTTTTGGGCCACACCCATTTGAAGCTCAGGGGTTACTCCTGGATATGCGCTCAAAAATTGCTCCTGGCTTTGGGGGACCATATGGGATGCCGTGGGATCGAACCTTGGTCTGTCCTACGTTAGAGCTTGCAAGGCAGATACCTTACCTCTAGCGCCACCTTCCCGGCCCCTTTTTTCTTTCAATAAAATGTTATTTGGTTTTATATAAGTATGACTATACCAGGGTTTTGGGGGAGATGTTTTTTGTTTGTTTGTTTGTTTGTTTGTTTGGTCTATGATTGACTTGTATGACTGTTTTCTGTCCTTTAAATCTGAGAAATGTCTAGGTTGGGGTTTTTTCGGTTTTTTTTTTTTTTGGTATTTTTGTTTCAGTTTATTGTTTTCAGAAATAAGTGGTTACAGATTTTCAATTTCTTGTAATTTTCAACAGTGTTTGTAAATGAGTACTTTTTGTTTTTGAAATATTTCTGGCTTACTTCTCATTATAATATCTTTCAGTTCCAGACATATTTAATAAAAAAAAAAAACCTCACAGGTCTCACAAAAACTGTAAATAGGACAAAGAAAATAAATCAAGGTAGGGAGTAAGAATAGGAGTAAGGAAAGTCAAAAAAAGAAGCAGAGTTCAGCAGCCTCAAGTATACCAGTAATGTGTGTGGGAGGGGGCATATCTATATATTGAAATCAATAATGAACACCAAAAACATGTGATCCAAATATATAAATCCAAACTACAACAGTCGAACTTTAAAATGTTCCTGTCAAGGTGGCACCCTGGGGATTGGGGATTGAACAGGAGGGATAAATAAAAGACAACTTGGGAACACTAGTGGAAGGCATTGTTGAAATGCTGGCTTTCTTTTCATGGGCCAAGAGAGCTCTGGTAAACAGCACTTTCAAAACTCTGCCTTCGACTTCCAGTCTAGGCCTCAAGGTCTGGCTCCCTCTGTAAGTTCTCTCCTGACAGAGAAAGTCCAATTCATCTCCATATTCTGGAGTGCTCCATTCTGGACAAGCATAAAATGAGAATGCTCTCAGGGCAATTTCCCAATCATGGAACTCACACCCATGGAGTGGACCCACTTCTTTTATTTAACCCCTGTGGAGCATAACAAAAATCCCCAAACCAAAGAGAGAGATAACTGGGGTGACAGTTTGACCCACAAACCCTCAGCCACAGTACATATAAGAATTCAAGTGTAGTCCACAAGCAAATGAAGTGTTCGTTCTTGCCAGTCATTCCGTGGTCACGCCATAAGCAGGATCATCATCTAATTCTGAGAACTGAGTCAGCTGAATCTGCAGGCTGTCCTTCTCTTTCAGGCTGTTACTCACCACCTCAAGGAGAAAAGCAATTCATGCAGAAAGGAGGTTCCTGTGTCTTCTTCAATCCTGCAACTTAAATAACTGTTAAAGTAGAGGGGGAAAACAACATTGTTGCCCTCCCTGTACTGGGTCCATGAGAAAGGCCTCCTACACCTGGTGTTAATTCTTTTACCCTTAACATTACCAGAGTGAAGCCCCAATCTTCTCCCAACCTCTGAGGCATAAATACCCTTTTCTAGTTGAAATTTCATTGCCCTTTTTGGCATTATTCCCCTGTCAGCTTTCCTGCAGACCTTCTAATCCATATTTTCCAAAGAGATTTCACCAATTCAGAAATCATTAAAGGGATGTGTGGGCAAAGGTCCATCATCTGGAACTTCTTCAGGCTGGCAAAGAACTGTAGGCCCTACCTATAAAAGGGGGTGAGATAAAAAAATAAAAATAAAAAATAAAAAAATCAGATCCATTAGACAGAGGAATATTACTTAAACCAATTAGGCCCTTTCTATACTTGGTAGGACAGAGCATCCTCTGGAATGACAACACAGGAGTCAAGCAACAGAAACAAAACCATATAGCATTATACCTATTCCCTGGGCATTTAGGCATCCTTGTGAGTTTAGTCTTACTCAAATATGGTCTCTAGTGTTACAGGTGCAAAACTCTCACTAAGTTCAGTAACAGCACATAAAACACACTCTGAATCACTTCTCCTACTGTCCTATTCATCCAGGCCAGTGATAACATGTAAAGCTTTCAGTTCCCTTTTGACCAGTCTATTGCAACACTTTCATATAATTTACCCAAGAGGAATGGGCTTTAAGTTAAGCTCACTAAAAATTTAACTCAATCAACTATCGAAAAATAATTTTTTCTCCACCTTCAGATTGAACATGCCAGTTGGCTAAATAAACTTGGCTCGTTCCTTTGCATAAACACAGCAATACTGGGGGAAAAAAATCTCCATTTTGGGCACCCCATTATTTACAGAGAATTTCTGTGGATTGGTCAAGGACTGAGGCAGAGCAGTTGATTTACCAATAAAGGCATTAACACTTCAAATGTCACATCAGGGTTACCCAGTCTTGCTCAATGTAAAGATGGGAAGATTGGGTCAACAGATGAGCTAGAGATAACCCTGGGCCAACCATTATATGAGGGAGTCTGTCCCATTCCTCTCCGGGGTTAAGAGAGATTCTGACCTCCAGAACTTTTGCTGCTGAGAGTAGGGACCAGGCTTTGGCCAGCTGGCACAGATCTAAACACTCCTAGACAATCTTCGAATTCTCTAGGCCTATTTGCCTCTCTCCCTGACATCAGTAGAGTGGGACCTGCTGGTTTAACCTCAATCCCTTTCAATTCTGTTTCCCTAAAAGAAAGCTCTGGGGTCCCCTAGCTGAGTTTCAAGATTTTTTTGTCTGCATGAGAAGTAATTTTCATTAAAGAAAGAAAAATATCCTGCCTGTATTTATGCATTTATGTATTTATGAAGCATAAAAAAATTCCTTAAGGAGACAAGAAAAAAAGAAAAGGCAAATCTTTCTCAAATTTACAGAGCACACAGAACAATCATTATGCATAAAACTTAAATTTCATTTGACCAACCTTGATTTCCTTTCAGTTTTATAGATGCAATCTTCTAAGAGCATTGAAACATGAATTTAGAGCATCTAAGTTCCTTTTCCATAGAATTCTCTATACAAGAACATTTGATTGTAAAGTGAACCTAGGTGAAAAGCCTAATAATGGCCCTTCTCCCAACTTCCTGTTTCCCTAACCTCTTCTTTTGGTATGTAAAACCACATCTGTATTACATGGCCTATCCCCAACCTTGTGGGTGAGGTTCTGAATAATAAAGAAAAGGTACTGGCTTTGGGAGTGGGAGAGAGAAGATATATGGGATGGATAGGCAGTACAGAACAAAAGCACCTGAAAAGCAGTGAGTAATAAAGCGAGCTGACTCCACTGATTATCTTTTCTGACTTCTGTGTATTATTTCTGCACCACTACTACCCTGCTCCATCTGACCCCTCTGCCTATGGGGTCAGAAACACAGTGCCTGGGATAGCCTCACTCAACACGTTGTCTTAATTTTTAATCCACGTTAGATCATTTCTAATTTAGAGACATATTAATAACAATCCAATTTAACTATACAATTTCCTTCTTTAGTTCACATTCATCAAACATTCTGCATATCCTTTTACATTCATTTAATAATTTTTCTTTATTCCAATTTGTAACCAACTGGTCATACTTTAAAAGAATTCCCTTCCTTTTCCATCAACATAAATTCATTATTTTTCTTTTTTGCATCTAACCTTCTCTTTTCTTTTCATCCTCCAAATGGGTGGTTCTGCCATCTTGGCTGTGATTGGCACCCAACTTGCAGCACCAGATATGGCCATTTTCAGCACTATGCTCCAGCCTCTTTCTATGCCCTTTCCCATGAATTCTTTGCAAAGCAGAGCTGGGGCTTGGAGGAGGAAAAATTTAAACTGCCTCCAGCCAATTTGAAACCAAATCGCTAGATTTTCTTACACCTAACAGGACCAAATTGTCTTTTATGATACTTATTAAAGACATTTATTTTTTTAAGTTTTTTTTTTGGGGGGGGGGTCACACCCGGCTCGTGCTCAGGGGCTACTCCTGGCTATCTGCTCAGAAATAGCTCCTGGCAGGCACAGGGGACCATATGGGACACCAGGATTCGAACCAACCACCTTTGGTCCTGGGTCGGCTGCTTGCAAGGCAAAGGCCGCTGAGCTATCTCTCCGGGCCCTATTAAAGACATTTAACTCAGTTCAATAGAGTTCCCATCTTTTTGATATCAACAATAAAGGATCATTATATTCAGATAGCATTTCTATTTCTAATATTCCTATTGATACTTTCACATTTTATAAAGCTATCTTATGACCAACATTAAGTTTAATGCCTAGTGATAAAATTGACATGAGATATAAATTCCCGTGAACAGGGCAAACTAACTAGCAATATAGTCTGAAGAGCCAATCACGAAAATTTGTAACATTTTTCACCCAATTTTTCAGTCTTAGAAACCTCTAAAGTCAGAGAAATTTTCTTCAGTTGAAATTTTAAGGGCCTGGAGAGATAACACAATGGCATTTGCCTTGCAAGCAGCTGATCCAGGACCAAAGGTGGTTGGTTCGAATCCTGGTGTCCCATATGGTCCCCGGTGCCTGCCAGGAGCTATTTCTGAGCAGACAGCCAGGAGTAACCCCTGAGCACCGCTGGGTGTAGCCCAAAAACCAAAAAAAAAAAAAAAAAAGAAAGAAATTTTAAAAGGCCCAACTTTTTCTTTCTTTTAGTTATCAGCTTTTTATTTATCCAGATAATGAATCAAAATTACATAATCAAGTAAAACCCACTAAATTTCAAGTTTCCCTTTTTTGTAGTTCACATGGTTTGAGTTTTAAAAAGGCCACATTTTCTTTTTCTATTTATTTAAGCACCATGATTACAAACACGTTTGTAGTTGAGTTTCAGTCAATTTTCCTTTCTAATAGTCTGGTATTTTCAGATGACTTTTTAACAAAGTGAGTGATAAAAGAGAGACCTTAGACTCCTCAATTTCTTTTCAGGAGTACATTAACTCCTGCAAGCCTGAATTTCCAGTGTCTTAATAGTTCCTTTTTACCACCCTTTTTGGTAAAGAGCACTCCTTTATGGTTTTATAAGCAAAATTGATCTTTTAGGGCTAACTCCTACATTTGGAAAGACCTAGGCTGATGACACATCTTCCTCCCTAGTTCGCTGCCATCCAGCTCGGACTGCATCACCATGAAAAGACTCACAGATCTGCAGTTTGCATAAAAAGAGGAGGGCACAGGGACCAGGTCAGACTATGGAGGTGGTACCTGTGCCTAGCTGCTGTTCTGCCCATACCCTGGACTTGGTGGCTCTCCTGCCCTCACCCCACCCTCCACTTCCTCCACATATGTAAAAAATCTCATTTAACCTTCCTCTGCTTCACTCATCTAGCTATCCGGTCTGTCAGCAGTTGCAGTCAGCGCTATAGAAAAGCTAAATTACAGAAGCCAAAAAAGCAGTATTGCCACAAGATATTGAAAAATGTAGTCTAAACTTCTAGGTTTTAACAGTAGTAGTATCATTACAACTCTCCCAAATAAAGCCAAGACAAAAATATGTTGATTACCATAAAGGGAAGTTGGATTACAGAAAAGATAGGGTGACCAATATGATAGTGACACGAGGATTTTGGTTTGGGTATAGAGAGGATTTTGCACATAGAGAGATGTGAAAGTGTACTTCTGAAAGTTATAGTAGTATTGTTTGTAGCCTAATATTGTTTATTTAAAAATTAAAAAATATAACCCAGAATCTTGAAGTACCTAAAAAATGGGTGTAGGCTGCTATTAAGAATAAACTAGGGTGTTCAAACCAGATCAGTTCCATATTCTCCTTCTTTTCCAAACAAGGTCTAAGCCATGATAGATAATGGCAACACTGGCCATAGAGCATAAAGAAAACAATCTCGGCAGGAAACAGTTGCCCGAACCTCCTCCCTGCCAAAGCCATGCCTGCTGTCTCCATCACCCAGAATCACCATATTCCTGATGCCCTACCCCATCAATGGCCCTTTATGATTTCCTTTGGAGACGCCAATCTGACCAAACTTCAGGTACACAGGTTTTTAAACTAATATCACCTGACTTTTAGGAGCACTTCAGGCACCACACCTCCATAATCTTTTATCTAGAAAACCTAGAAGCTATAAACATGGCTTTAAAAGCCACAGTATCAGTAATAGTGCTTTGTAATAGTGTTCCCTATAGGAACACATCAATTTAACATAATGGACAACTAACAACAAGAGCTTACTAACCCTTCTGCCATTGTATTAATGACTTCATTGGAGATACAATAATTTTCACGAATTTGCTTGCTACTGTAATTTTGCTGTTTTTTCTTTCTTTTTTTAAAACTTTCTTTTCTTCCTTTTTTTTCCTTTTGCCTTTCTTTTTTCAATAACTTTGCTCTCACTTACCTGGAAACAAATGTATTATAGCCAAGTATGTCAATTGTGTGATGCATTTTCTTTAAATAAAGTAAAAAAATATAGAGAATAAACTAGTATTGGTGATGTTAAGGGAGGAGAGAACGAAATATACAAACCATGGAGCCAACCACAATGAAATCATGAGACCCAGACTTTAACAACCAAATTAGAAAGTTGTCTGTAATGATGGCAGGCTTTATAAGGACGAGGTAGAGAATGGACTTTGGAAATATTGGTAGAGGGAGGTTGACACTGGTGGTAGGATTGGTGCTGAAACACTGTAGGTCTAAAACTTAACTCTGAATAATTTTGTAAAACCCAATATTTTACATTAAAAATTGTATTCAAACAGAATAAACTAGGATTATAATGAACATTGTCATGATTGTTTTAGGTAAGATAATTCTGAATGAGAAACCTACTTTAGTTTACAGAAGACACAAATGTATGGTTGACCCTTTCCCATTCTTGCATTGGCCTTGTTGGGGGGACCTGACACCAGAACCCTACACCCATATGTTAATATAATCTTCCAAATAGAAATTATAAAGTCTAAATTTATAGTTTTAAAAAATGTCTTACTGAGGAATGCTGAAGTGATAGTACATAGCCTTTCATGCAGCTAGTCCAGGTTGGATCACAGGGCATCCCATATGTTCCCCTGAGCACTGCCAGGGAGTAGTGCTCTGCAATGAGTACAAAGTCATGAATAACCCCTAAGCATCTCTGGGTGTGACCCCCCCCAAAAAAAAGACAGAAAAAGAAAAGAATAGAAAAATGATGGAAAAGGAAAAAGAGGTAAAGAAAGGAGAATGGAAAAAGAAAGAAAAGGAGAACAGAAAAAAGAAGACACCAGAAAAGAGAAAAGAACAGAACAGATAAGAGAAAAGAGAAGAAAAACATTATTAAGGATTTTAAGTCAAAGTCTATGAACTGATCCTATGTAGCCTTTTTGATTTTATATTCTGAGTTAGGATTATAAACCAAGCCAAAAGAATCTCCTGGCTTGGGCTGGAGTGGTAGCACAGTGTTAGGGCTTTTGCTTTGCATATGTCTGACCCAGGACAGACATGGCTTTGATCCCCAGCATCCCATGTGGCTCCAAGAGCGATTTCTGAGTGCAGAGCCAGGAATAACCCCTGAGAACAAAACAAAACAAAACAAAACAAAATTTCCTGGCAACTACTTAATTGCTGAATAGCTGTTACTCCCATCAAGTCTCCTTTCAGGGCACACTCAGTGCCAAACTACCAAGTTCCTTTTCAACAAGCAGAACTCTGGCCCCAAAGCAGTTTCACTTCTTTTTTTTTTTTTTTTTTTTTTGGGCCACACCCGTTTGACGCTCAGGGGTTACTCCTGGCTATGCGCTCAGAAATCGCCCCTGGCTTGGGGGGACCATATGGGACACCGGGGGATCGAACCGCGGTCCTTCCTTGGCTAGCGCTTGCAAGGCAGACACCTTACCTCTAGCGCCACCTTCCCGGCCCCTTCTGAGTTTAAACCAATCAGTGGGAACTTCCTTATCTCAGTGTACGGAAACAGCAGCTGAGCTGGAGACTGTCAGCGAGGCTGTGGGTATGTTTAAAGCTGTGGAGAAATCCAGGCTGGGGTTTTTCTGGTTGAGGGTCTGATTCCAATTGAGCGGGGGTGAGGGGTCAGTCAGGATGCTTGGGGTGGCATTGAGAGGTGCCTAGCGACTGCAGTTCTTAGTGCTTTTCTCCCTCCCTCTTTCCCTCTCTGCTTTCACTTTCACCAGATTGCAGAACCTTCTCCAAAGCAGTTTCCGTCTCAGAAAATCCTCATGTATTCCCCATAGGAAAAAACAACCTGCCAGCAAGGAACTTTCAGAAGTTCTTTGTGCCTCTTTCTCTTTATTGGAGGGTTTATCTAGTAACTTTAGAGAATGAATCTGTGTTTGAATTCGAGGTACTGTGACTTCAAAGGAAAAGCCAAATTCTCCAATTCTGGACCCTAAAGCACCCCTCAGAGGGCAAAGGGGGAATAGATCCAATTTCTCCCCAAACAGCTTGCTCCTGGTCCCACTGGCAGGCCTCTGCTCTATCAGGTCCCCACTGGTAAAGGATAGGATTGGGTCCCAGGATCTCAAGAGACCTGGATTTCACCTCGAGTTCTGCAAACTCCCAGGCTTCTACTTACTCAGAACTTATCCCAGGAAACCAGGTTAGCCCAAGAAAGAGGCAGGACTCACCCTGGGACTCCAGGAGCTCTGGCTCAGGAACAACCCATGTGTTCCTTCCCTGCTCTTTCAATTCTTTGTCCCATTTTACCTATGTTCTTGGACTATACAACTGAGGAGTGAAAGCTGGAAATGAGTGCAAAAATAAAAGGGAAGTTCAGGATGTTTATTAAATTAGGCTTATTGAGAAATTTAAGCCTAGTCTAGGGTCAGGCTAAGTATAGGTTAGAGTTAGGAATAGGATGACGGATAAGGGTAGGATTAGGTTTTGTGTAGGGATTAGGTATAAAGTATTGCTGCATTCAAAGGTAAAATTGGAAGTTAAATATAGGGCAATAGTTGAATTTTGAATAATTGGTAGATTTAAAACCAGATAAAAGTAAGGATTAGTATAATATTAGGGTTAGGGTTAGAGTAGGATTGTATAGGTTTTGTGATATGTTTCTCTGTGTTTAACATTAAAAAGGAAAGTTATAGTATGGCATGGTTATTAAATTTAGGCTGATTGAGAATTTCAACCTTGGCCAGGGTCTGGCTAAGTATAGATTGGGAGTATTAGGGTAGGATTAGGGCTAATGTTAGAGTTAGATTCTGTGTAGGGGTTTGGTGTAAAGTTTTGGTGTTTATAAAGTTGAAACTGCAAGTTAATTATAGGGAACTTTTTTAATGTAGGCAAAATGATCGTCTTATATCTAGAATAGGGTCCTAACTAAGTATAGGTTAGATTTGTGCTCCAAGTAGACTCAACTGTGCTATCTAAATGGACTTCTTCATTGACTCTTTGTTTATTAAATGGGGATTTCAGTTACAACAAAATGTGATTTTGATCATGATTTACTTATTAGAAATTCGAGGTTTACCTCCTGTACTGAGTTCTCTCTTGCTTCAATGTTTAATCCAGTTTCTAAAAGTTTTCTTGTTTATCAATAATAAAATAATGTTCTAGCTGGCCAAATGTTCCATGATTACAAATAGAAGAGTTGAATGGAGCAACTAAACTTAAATTTTTGTATTTATTAGTGAACACATGATAGCAACATTTGTCTTCTACAACTCTGTTTCATGCATTTTGTCAATTCAAATCTATATCTACTCTCCAGAGAGAAGACATTTATATATGAAGAGGTACAAAAACGCATACAAAGCATATTTGCATTGCTGTGGAAAATTCTAGCTTCATCTTCTCTACCTGTAGATCTAATATTGGAGCATTTCAGGAAAAGCCATGGCCTTACACACAGCTACATTGACATTTAAGGAAGAAGCCACCTGCTCCATCTGCCTGGAGTTGATGACTGAGCCTATGAGCGTTGACTGTGGGCACAACTTCTGCCGCTCCTGCCTAACAAGCATCATTGAAAACCAGCCACAGGAGACATTTCACTGTGCCCTGTGCCGGGCATCATTTACTAGGAATAGTCTCCGACCCAACAGGCAGCTGGCAAATCTCATTGACTCCTTCAGAGAGATGAATCTGAGAATGTGTGAGGAGCATGAACAAAGGCTCCTCCTGTTTTGTGAGGATGACGAGAAGCTCATTTGCTGGTGTTGTGAACGATCAGCAAAACATAGAGGACATGTCACTACTCTTGTTGAAGATGCACACCAAGACTATAAGGTAAGTTTGTGTGACAGTGGGCTTCACAAATCCCTGCTCTCATGTTGCTCCCACAAGTGAGGTCTTATCATAAAATTTGGCATCATATATTGAAATAAGATTTAATCATGCCATTTTCCTGAGTACTAGTTAATATGGTTCCTCACTGAATATGGCCCTGAATTTGCATTATGACCTTCAATAGAATGGTCGGACATTTGTCTTCCTCCACTTTTGTTAAGATTAACTTCTCTTGTGCTAAAATACAATGTGTGCAAACCCACAGCTGCATGATTTATTGTGTGTTTGAGAATCAACAATGGGTCAAACCTGTGATAGATTCTGAAAATACAAAATGTAAGAACACAAAATCTTTCGGATACCCTTCAGTCTTCTCCAAAGTCTGGCTGCTTGGTTTGGATCCTAAGGGGTAATGGAATGAATGATATCTGAGGAGCTTTTCCATTAGTGCTTCCTGAAGGAAGAATATAATTCTTATTTATAGAATATTAGGAAAAAATATAGTTATACAGTGCTTCGAAGGTCAGAATATTCTGGTATATGTGGATCAGATATCAGCACAATCCTCCACCTAAAACTTTCAGTAGATTATGTCTTAATTCCTTCCTAATGCCCAGTTTCTAGCACAGAAAAGATGCTAAAAATTCTTTTGACTGTTCCTCCATTTTGAGAGTACAAAGTAATCAGTGTATACATACCCTCAGCAAGCACTCTCCAGCTTTCCAGTTATCAGGAGTCATCAAATTCAGTGTCATGTTAATACTCTTTGAAAGCTGAAATTCCTCTTATGTGTTTAATGAAGAGTTATCAAGTTAACTAGACTTATTCAGCTTTTTTTTTTCCCAACAGACAAAGCTTGAGAAAGCTGTGACAAAACTGAAGCAAATGCAAGATGAGTGTAAGAATAAAAAGATGTCCATCAGAGAGCAAATAACCAACTGGGAGGTAAAAATTTTTTTTGAGTTTTTATAAGACTTTTTAGTTGGTTTTGGGAGCCTTACTGGATTATGTTCAAGGCTAAGTCTGTGCTCGAGAGGGTCATTTCTAGCAGGACTTGGTAAACCACATGTGGTGACAGGGATTGAACTGGGATAGCTGTGTGTAAGACAAGTGCTTTACCCACTGTACTATTTCTCTGGCCCCCAAATTTGAATTTTTACCTCAATCTATTTTTGTATTCTAGTGCTGAATATAGTGGCTTATTAGGCAAAGCACAATGATAATTTATTCTTATTAAGCCAGACCAAATAGATGAACTCAAAGAGAAAACCATTGTGTGTTAATATGCAGCATTTTTATGAGGTACTTCGAAGAGCGTCTGCATCTGTGAAAATTTGCTTTCAATTCCTCCAGTCTTTCAATAGTAATTGACTAGAATTCCTGATTTTTCAGGCAGGGGAAGCAGGATTGAAAGAAATAATTCTCCTTTCCAATAATCTGCCTTTGACTGGAAATCAAAACTTAAATACCTCATAGTTTAAGCAAATCATGTTTTAATAAACTCCTGATTTAAAGGCTTCAAGCATATTAATTTATCCTATTTACCATAGTAAATGATAAAGCACTCATAATTACATGTTCATAAATTAACTTTTGTAAACACTACAAATCAGGATCACTCTGGGTGGGATTCATATTCCTCAAGTTGTATGAAACTGATAAGCAGGATCATAACTGCCCTGGTTACATAATTAGATTATTTAGTTCTTCTACTCCTTCTTTCTGCTATATCCTGACTGAAGAATCAAGAATCAGTTGACTATAAAAATACGAAAATTTCTTCTACACTTGAGTACCTCACCTTGGATACATTAGGAAAGCTGGCACATTCTTTCAATGCAAATGGCTCATAGGAAAATAGAAATGCTATCAACTTTTTTTGTCAGCATGTATATTTGTGTTGAAGTAAGCAAGGCTTGAAATTTATTATTTTAACTGTGATATGTGGATAGTTCCATGGCTTAAGTCCTTTTACTTAAGGAACTATCAAAATTATCCATCTACATTGTTTTGTTATTTCAATTAAAACTATTTTTAGAAAATGGTCTTGCTTCCAACTAGCTCCTGGCCTCTATTACTCTGTTCCTGATATTTTCTAGATATTTTATATATGTAGACTCATACAGATTTTGTTCTTTTATGTCTGACTTTACTTCCCTCAATGTTCCTTTTAAAGCTCTGTGCAAGCTGTAACAGATGTCAGAGATTATTTTTTTCTTATAAACAAACAATAAACAGCCTGCAAGATTGTTCACAGGGCAGAGATTGAGCTATTTAGACAGGAGAGGCCCAAGTTTGATCACTGGCATCAGTCCTTTGTGCACTTCCAGGAGTAACTTAAGCACAGAACAAGGAGCAACCTCTAAGCAACACCCTCCTGCCCCCTTCTAGCCCAACACCTACCTTAAATAATAAAAAAAATATTCTGTTGCATCTATGTACCATATTGTGCAGTTAAACATTTTCTTCGTGTCCACCAATAATACTTTTATTGTTTCTAGAAAACTATAGAGGATCAGAAAGAAAATATCCAGAGTGAGTTTAAAAATCTCAACATCTTCCTTCAGGAAGAGGAGAAGTTTTATCTATCAAAACTAGAGAATAAAAAAGAACAGGCTCTGAAGAAACTGCAAGCTGATCAAGTAAGTCTGAATATGCAGAGCAATGAATTCAAGCACCACATCCTGGAACTAGAGAAGAAATGCCAGGAGCCGGAGAATGAGTTGCTACAGGTAAGACTGTTACATATGAGGTAGAGACCCAGTTTGCTCCAGAACCATGAAGATGAAAATGGTGAGGAGATCCAGGCTTGGGGGGTGACTTCCACTAGTATCTATCAAGTGTCTTAACGTGAATCAGAAACATAGACCTACTCTGGATACTCATGGTAGGTTTCTTGGCCCAATGGAACCACTGGAGAACTTTTGATACCATTTATCTGCCTCTATCTCCTGTACATAAAATTCTGACTGCATGACTGTCCCCTTCCATTGACTGGGGGTGCAATGGAAACATAGACCAAAATGAATGATAAACTGTTCCTTGATTTCTTTGTAAAATTCTTATTCCAAGGACTTCTATGGGGCCTCTTCAGCTTCAAGGAGGACTGAACTATTCAGATAAATGCCTAGAACTGATTAGTCTACATTTTATAGAATAATTCGAGGTGACACCAGATGTTGAGAATGCAGTATAACTGCCCATCAACATGTAATACCTGCTGCCACTCAGAGTCATCTAATTTCAGGGACTCGACTTGGACCTATCACTTAAGACTATAGTGATAAGTTATTTCTAATAACAGGCCACTCTGAAGGAAATTAATACCATGACCTGAGTTTTGGCAGAAGAAGCCTGGGAACTTTCCTAGCCTTCTTTCCCTAGCAGTCCCAGGCTAATGTTTCTGAAATCATTGCATCTCTGTACAGATCTCTGCAAGGAAGAGACACATGCAAAGATTGAGAGCAAGGCCTGGAAGAACAGCACAGTCCCTTAGAACAACTGCCTGAAAACCAACCTATGGTTAGGAGCTCAAATCCCTAAGGGATCCATATACACTGAACATAATTGTGATGATTTTGCTGTTTGAGTCTGGCTGCTCTGCTGTCTATGATCCCAGTACTGAAAGTGCTTTTTTGCTTGCACCATAGACACGAGCAAAAGAGTGTAACTACTGGTAAACACCATTTAGAAATAAGTATAGAAGCTATGTCAAAAGTATACCACTGGTGTGCATGTGTGTGTGTGTGTGTGTGTGGTGTGTGTATGTACACACCATAGTGACCCTAGCAAGCACCTCCACTGTAACTTGTGTGCCAAGGGTCACAAGTAGGAGACCCCTGATAAGAGTGTATGCAAGCACTGAAACTTATGAATGCAAACCTTAATGAACCCATTGACCAAGGGTGCAAATGCTATGGTCTGATTTGCAATCTCTACCAATTACCATGACTAATATGTCAGCACCCAAATCAGGTGTGGCTGTAATTCCCAGACATAACAATAATAAAAGGGAAAGGGGCCAATTAATGCAAATTAATTAATGCAAATAAAAGATCGATAAATATGCTACCATGCAGAATAATATAAAGGTATGGAACAGGAATAATTTTATCTAGGAATCCATTGATATCTAAGTCTGGTGACATTTCTGTTTCCTTCTTTGGAAGCAGTGGTCATAAAAAGAGAACAGTCCTATAAATCAAGCCCCATGAAATCTTGGTGTTTTCAAACTCATCTTTGGTCTTTGTTTCCCTACAGAATGTGAAAGACACCTTGAGCAGGTAAGTTCTATATGAACAGAGAAGGGAAGGAGTGCGGATATATTGGGCTGATTGGATTGCTCCATGAATGAAGTCTGGCCTCTGCTTATTCCAGGAGTTCATCTGTGAAGCTGAAATTGCCAGAGCCTTTTTCTTTGGATCTTAATACTGACTGCAAAGTTTCTGAGCGCTACTTTGATGTGAGGAAAAAGTTAAAGAGCTATCAAGGTATGTAAAGAACTCACTCACTCCTGGGCCACAGAGATAGATAAGGCATGTGCCATACATGCAACAGATAAGTTTGATCCCATGTGGTCCCCAGTCTGTAATGTGACCAAGAGACATAGCAATATGTTTTTAACTAATGCCATACATCACCAGCTTTGTTCCTCTGTTCTATTGCACAAAATAGTTGTGAACACTTCTTTCTTATCCATAGTTGCATGCCTGTGGATAGTTTCCTTGAGGGTTATGTATTGAACTGAAATGGGGCTATGTAGAAATACACAACTTAATTTTATTAAATACATAGATCTGAGGTTGTGTCATTTAAAACCAGAAATAGTGAAGCTCACTCTGTGCCATATATTCCAATGACTTTACACAGTGTTTCCAATATCATTTCTATTTTCTGAAACCGATGTATTGAACATGGTGATACCTCATCATCACCTAAATTCTGTTTCCTCAATTTCACCGTTTAACTGATCTTATTTTTAAAGATTTCTTAAACCTCACATGTCTTCTGTGATTTATCCATGATAGAAGAATTTTCCAGGACCTTAGTGATAATGCAACTGGTAGGGTGTTTGACTTGCACATGGCCAACCCAGGTTTGATCCCATCATCGCATAATGTCACTGGGTACTGCTAGGAGTAGTTCCCGAAGAGTCAGTAGTAAACCCTGGGTATCACTGGGTGTAGCCCAAAAACAAACAAGAAGAAAAAATTTTTCCTAGGATCAAGCACATATTTTGCATGTGGGAGGCCAGGGGTTGATCTCAATACTACATGCTTCCCAGAGCACTGCTCTGGGACATAAAAACAAAAAATGTTGAAGTTCCAAGTTTTTAATTTTACTTCTTGATTTATGGGATCTTAGAATAACAAATCTATTCTAGCATGTTTTTGAGCACATTGATTCCATATTTTTATCTATAAAATTTTAGGTTTAGAGTAAACAGGTCTGAAGAACTAAATTTTCAAGGTGTAAAGAACTAAGTTAACACTGGCATTGGGTTTATAATTGTATTAGTTGTACTAATTCGTAAGATCATGTGATTTTTCTCCTCTTATCTAGTAAGGTGGTGATTATAAAAATGTACCTCTTATTGTTAGACCATAGAATTCTCAGGAAACTCTCCTTTCCAATAAAAGCTACTTTTTATTGCATAGACATCATATCTGACATGTTGACTGTCTAATATTAATGCGACATAAAATCAGAGCTGTGCTGCCCAATACTTTCCTGATTAGATAGAATAGTAAACAACTTATGCAAAGGTGGATAGGAATTTGAGATTTATAATTTAAGTTGGACATGTAAAATTGAAGCTTGAGTTTTGTCTAAAATAATCACAGAAAAGATAAATATTTTTTTTAAGATACAGTCTTTCTTGCCCTGTATTTCTTTTCTGGATAGCATGTAAGTAATTTCAATTCCATTGAATCAAGCAGAAGCTAGAGGAAAGGGAGACTGGTTGATGTGGCAATAGACATACACCTTTCTTTCTGGAAACAGAGAAAGCAAAGTAAGGTAGTTATTGAGTTGGTACAAAACAGAGTAGAATAATTGCTTCTGCATACTTGATTTTCTCTACAACACAGTTCATCAGTGTTAATCAAGAGATTGGTGAACTGTCTCACTAGAACCTCCCATCATGAATTTCTGTTTTAAATATTGCACTTCTAGGCATTATAAGACAGGATTTTTAAAAAAAATTGTTTCTAATTAAATAATTCTCATGTATATGGGTATTGAGTGCATCACCTTTATTTTTATAAATAACTTTATTTAAAGACCATGTATTACATAGTTGCTCATAACACATTTGTTCCAAGACCAATGTAAAATTCTCTTCATCATTGTTTTTTTTTTTTTTTTTTGGGAGGGGAGGTTATCATTGTCCTGAGACTCCCATCTATTCCCAAACCTATTCCTTTGAAAGGTACAAAATAACATATTTTTATATTGCTTGTTTATAAGTAAGTTTTTATGAAATTATTTTTTAAATATAGTGATAAGAAAATTTGTGAAAACTAAGGAATATCACTTTATGGTTATTAAGTTACCGTTAGAAATGTTTGCTAAATTATTGTTGCTGGTTGATTTTCTCTGAGTGTATCATTTTATATTAGCCCCTATGGAATGTTGTAAAATCACCCCACACACCAACCCTGGGTGAATGGGTCTGAAGCAGGGTTGCACATGAAACCAGGCTGATAGTAAATCTCATGTAGTCTGGCAATCTTCTACTTCATATCAAGAATGCTCTGCCTGCCATAACTGTTATTTTTAACTGTTATTTTTATTGAATAATGAGACCACTCTGGGGTGGAGGAGTGAAGACAGAGTAAGGACAGATAGATCAGCTATCTTGAGCCAGTCCTGCCCAAGTTTTCATACATGTAAGACAATCTCTGCTTTGGGGTAAAACCAAGTGGTAAACATACAGATACAAATAAACCAGGGATGGTCTTTGTTTTGGGTAAAACAAGGTATGATCTAACAGAATATTATCTGAATTCAGAAAGAAGGACAAACTTGTACATTAAATTCATAAGAATGTGCATCTATCCTGAGGCCTAGGTAAATATTGAGACATCTATAACAACCTATGACATTTGCTGTGTTCATATCCTCAATGTCTCTAATTACCATCCAGGCTGGAAGGGCTCATTTCTGCTCCAATAGTTCATAAATCTAAATGTTCTAGAAAGGAAAGAGAGGGTTTTGAAGAGAACAGTTACATGCTAACTCTACTTAGTTTGGGGTCTATCTTCTCAGTATGACTAATATAATGATGATGATGATGATGATGATGATGATGATGATGATGAATAAGATATTTTATTAATATTACCATTTAACAGATTAACATAGTCTTAGAATTTCACCAAGAGAATACATCATGTCATTCGGTATTTCCAAGTCATCTTCAGGACACATATGACATTTTCTGCTTTATATTGAATAAGCTGAGGCTCCAAGAATGACTCATTCTAAGAATGACTATTAAGAAATAAAACTTGCATCTCAGGACACACAAAAATCTGTTATTTTTTTCCTCTTAGTCAATGTCACTCTGGATCCAGAAACAGCTCATCGTGATCTAAAAGTGTCTAAGGATCGGAGACGTGTAACTGGTTTTTCCTTCAGGATGAATCTTAATACTAGGTTGAATGCTACAATGTTCTACTCTGTTCTAGGCTGTGAGGGCTTCTCCTCAGGAAAACATTATTTTGAAGTGGATGTGGGAGATGGAAATGGGTGTGGGGTAGGCGTTTGTCTAGAAAATGTGGAAAGAGATGATGACCAGCGGCAGGATCCTCTGTCGGGATTCTGGACCATTAGACTGTGCCAACCGGATGGCTGCATAGCCCTGACCTCTCCTCCTACTCACCTTCATCTGATGGAACACCCCCAAATCCTGGGGGTATTCCTAGATCTGGAGGCTGGACTTGTATCCTTTTACAACATGATTACTAGCTCTCACATCTTTACTTTTCCCAAGGCCTCCTTCCCTGGGACTCTCAGACCCTTTTTCCAGGTTTGTGGTGATTCCTTTTTGTGCCTGCCTCCTCCAGATAACTAAGGAAAGGCACCAAATCTCCTTCATCATTTATCCGCTGTAGAGAATATAATGTAAATCTAGGTGAAGACAAACAATTGATCTGGATTCTTCACTGCTATTTCGCTGGACCAGAAACAGTCTGATGTTTTTAGTGGATACTTAATAAATCTGCATGGAATAAATAGATATGGAAATTCTCAAAATCATTACAGCCAAGGAACCATGAAATGGGAAAAGAATGCAACATCATAACAACATTGTCTTCTTTCATCTCACTAGATGTATCATTCCAATAGTAAAATAAAACATTCAGATGTTTCATTTCCAAGAGTCCTTGAATGATCAAAGGGATCACCAGATTATTTGGCCACTGAAACTTTTGTGTGGTGAATGGGGGCAAACCAAGTGTACAAGTCAGTGGCATAAACGTGGTGAAATCAAAATGGAAATAACCATTTTGATCACTGACATTATTACTGAAAAAAACAACAACCCATAAACATTACCAACTGTAAATATGTTAATGAAAATAAAATATCAAATGGGAGTATATCAAACTATTGAAACAGCAGGGAGCATATTCTAAAAATTAAATAGTACAGAAGGGTCACTTGAAACAGAAAGTGAAAATACACTCGAAGCCTTGATTAAATGACTTCCTAAAATGAAAGGCCAAAGTGACTTGCAGAGGGCAAAGAAAATGTGAATAGGCTATTATAAAAATCAGACCTATACAGAATTCAAATTGAATAATAAAATGCATCAAAAGAAGAGAATGGAAGTAATTCATGCTTCTATGTTTCCTTTTTTTAAAGAACTATCAAGTCATAGTCTCACTGAAGATTTTGTTAAGTTCTACAGAGTAGACTACTCAAAGAAGGGTAGGCATTCTCTTCCAGGTAAAGGCAACTTATATGTTCATATCTATGAAGTTCAGGATCAGTAAGGCAAAGGCACAGAAAAGCATCAGTTTTCTTCTTACTATTCTTCAAATCCAAGACAGCTTCTAAGGTGCCAGCTATTCCATGCATTCTGTTGGGGTCCATGGAAGCCCACCACCAAATAAGGGCTCCGAATTCAATAGGCATGAAAACAGCAAAGCAGGTTTATTAATTCTAGGTAGCTAGGGCTTCCAGACAAAGACCAGAAATCCAGGAAAAAGCGGGACTTTTATAGTTCAGAAAGGGAAAGTAGGAGGGGGTACAGCATCTGGTACAAGAGTTACACAAGTTTTCCAATGTATCGTAGTGTTGGGCCACTCACCTTGTTGAAGGTCTTGTGGTCAGCACTTCCTGTCCTTGAAGGTATCCCGTTTACACTGAATGGGAGTTGCAGTCCCCAGGGTGGGAGTTATGGGGAGCTAATCTTTGTTTAAAACAGCAAGGACAGGTTCTGCTTTTAACATGCATAGCAAAAGCACATAACAAAAGCAGTTTGTCATACTCTACTTTCCTAAGCTTATCCTTCTTAGGCTTCACAATTCTAGATGGAAAATGGAAAAAGAAACACAGAAACAGGACACAGGGTGTACATGCAAAAGCAACTCTACTCTTATCAGATTTTCCTAAACCTCACCATGGAATCCCTTTGTCACACATCGATAGAATTTAGTTAAAAAACACATGTAGGGCGTCTGCTCAATGTTTTCTGTTTTCATGGTGGTCAGATAAATATTTTAAATTAAGAATCTCATATTAAGAAATGGAGAATGGATGTGGAAGTAGCTAGTCAACAGTCTCTAAAAACACACTACTTAAATTGTTCTAGTTAATGGCTGAAAAATGGAAAGCTTACAAACCCATTGGCTTAAGAAAATAACTTGATAAAGCCCACAAACTAATTGAATGAAAACTCAAAGGGGCCAGAGCCCTTGTCTTGCTTTGCTGGTTCTATCCAAAGCATCCCATATGGTCTCAGGAGAAATTTCTGGGTGCAGAGCCAGGTATAACCACTGAAGGCCTCCAGGTGATGCTCAAAAAACAAACAAAAAAACTTGCTAAAGTTAACAGCCCAACCAAAAGGAAATTAAGTCTAATCTAATTGGTAGCTAGTGTTAGAAAGTGACACTCCCAAACAGATGCTTATCTTAAGCTGACAAAGACCTAATTTTGATCTTTTCCCACAGAAGCAGTCAGAACAGGTAAGTATGAAATTTCATTGTCAGAACCAACAGATTTTCCCCACACCCAAAAGAAAAGAAAATAATTTTCCAAAGGGGCAGGAGTGATAGCACAGCAGTAGAGCATTTGCCTTGTACATGGCCAACCAAGAACAGACCCAGGTTTGATTCCAAGAATCCTACATGATCCCCGGAGCCTGCTGGGAGCAATTTCTGATCATAGAGCCAGGAGTAACTCCTGAGTCCAGCCAGGTGGGATCTAAAAACAAATATTAAAAAAAAAATCTCTCCAAGAGCTTTATCCATTTACTATAGAAATATTATCCAGGGCCAGGAACAATAATGGAGGGGACTTTCCTCACACTCAGCTGATCTGGATTTGGTCATTGGTACCCTCAGAAAATCCCTGAAGTCCTGCAAGGAGTGATCCCTGAGCACTGAACTGGAAGTAAGCCCTGAGCACATCCAGTGCAGCCTGAAGATCAAAAAGAAAGAAAAAAGAAACATTACCTAATCATGAAGAAATTTAATTCCCTCATCTTTCTGCTTCTAAAAACTGATCATTTTTTGTAGCTTTTCAGAGCACTTTTCTATTTGAGAAATACCCAATTCCAAAATTTTTAAAGGTCATTTAGGTCTTTAAAGCTTGTTACCTCAAGTTTTTGTTGCGTAATACTGTCAGAGCTTGGCTGACTTAACAAGATGAGTAATTTTCAAAATTTTTAATTTTGAATTTTCAAAAACTGGGTCACTCAAGACACAAAATTTCATTGCTCCTTGTTCTGGGAAATCCAAATCAAAAAATCCTGGTGTAAGAACTCCTCTTCTTCTTTCCTCTCTCTATACCTCCCTCTTCTCCCTCCCTCTTCCTTCTCCCTCTTTGTCCTCTCTTTCTCTCCCCCAGAAAAAAAGGTAGGTGGGAAGAAAGAGGGCATCAGGGAGGAGGAGAGGGAAACTGTTGGCAATGGGAAATTTGCACTGTTGAAAGTTGTACATTATATGACTGTAACTCAATCATGAACAACTTTATCTGTTAAAAAGAAAACTGTAATATGAACAACCTTGTAACCACGATCTTTAAATTGAAAGAAAGAAAGAAAGAAAGAAAGAAAGAAAGAAAGAAAGAAAGAAAGAAAGAAAGAAAGAAAGAAATAAAGAAAGAAATAAACAAAGAAAGAAAGAAAGAAAGAAAGAAAGAAAGAAAGAAAGAAAGAAAGAAAGAAAGAAAGAAAGAAAGAAAGAAAGAAAGAAAGAAAGAAAAGAAAAGAACACTCTCAAAGGAAGTGACATGAAAGCAGATACATCCACAGGAATTTTTATGTTTTTACTTATGCAATCCTGGCTCTTTTTACCAGGAAGACTAGAAGATCAGTGATTCATCTTACAAGTTCTTTCCTTTTTTTTTTTCACTTTGGGGTCACACCCAACTGTGTACAGAGACTAGTACACACTAGTACAGAGACCAGTACAATGTTTGGGGGGGACCATGCAGTGCCAGAGTTGATGAAACCCAGGCTTCCTGCATGCAAAGATGCACACTAGCCCCTGAGCCTATCCATTTACTGATTTTATATTTGGATTGCCCCTTAATAGATATGCCTTCACTTCACTTTTTAAAGCATGATGAGCAGAACCCCCACAAAATGCTTTGCAGGGGAGGAGTGCAAGATTGATTCAGAGGACTCTTGGCATCCAAGTGTGACTTTTGCCCTTTTTCAGTCTCCATACCTTTTAGGTTACGCCTTATTTTACCTAAAACAAGATCATCCATGGTTCCTTTGTATGTTTGTTTACAACTTAAATTTACCACAAAATAGAGATTGTCTTACTTGTAAACTTGGGTGGGAATAGCTCAGGATAGCCTGAGCTGAGCTATCTGTCCTTACTGCCCCACTCAGGGGTGGTCTCTGTATTCAATAAAAATGGCAGTTCTGGCAGGCAGCTTGCTCTCCCACGAGGTAGAAGACTGCCAGACTACACGTGTTTTACCCTTGTCCTGCTTTGGATTATTTCATGCATAACACTGATGCAGACTCATTCACCTGTGGTTAGAGATATGGCATGTGGGGTGATTTTACACCTATCAACCAACTTAGAACATTACACACATTAATTACTTCAATAAATGTTTTAATGTTCCCCTTTAACCAGTGTCTCATGAAATTGAGGCTCTAAATAAAGTAGCCTTATTTTGAGATGAGGATCTGATTTTCTTGCATTGTGTGTCTCCCAGTTGGACGGGGATAGCAGTTTCTTCCCTATCCAACTTACAGAGTTTGCTTCTGTGTGACTAAATGCTCCATCCATGACCTTTCCACCACCAGCACAAAGTCAAGTGGTGACAGCAATCACTCTATCATTGTAGGGCAATTAGTGACTCTTGGACTGTCCTGGAACTGATTCTTGCTCCTAAGCTGTGGATCCTGAGGGATAAGGAGGAGGAGGAAGAAGACAGAGCAGAACAAAGAATGGGGCCTGGAGCAGGCCTGTGTCTGATGCCCATGAGTTCTGCTATTATCACATTCATTTCCCACATCCTCTTAAACTAAAACAATAAGAGACCTTAGTGAGCACAAAGTAGGTATATTCAAATGTTAGAGGGGATTGTTAAATCCTGAGACCCTAAAGGTATAGCCAACCACAGTAACATGTAAAAGATTGTAATGTGAGAATAAGCAGTTGTCAAACCCCCTTTTTGAAGAAAGGGCTAGTACAGGATGTTCTCATCAAGATGGACCCAACATGTGGGCTAATACCCTTCAGGAATATCGAGGGGAGGAGAGGATGTTCCCATCAATATGGACAGAGATGGCAAAAATAATTAAATAATAAGAGGTTAAGGTCATAATGTAGGTTCCAAAACAAACAAAAAAAACAAAACAAAAAGAAACTACAAAGTTGTGCTTAAGATATCAGATGGCTGCTTGAAATGTTAAGCTACTGTTAAGACTGTAAAATTGTGGGGCCAGAGAGATAGCACAGCGGTAAGGCATGCCTTACATGCAGCCGACCTGGGTCCGTCCCGATTTGATTCCTGGCATCCCATATGATCCCCCGAGCTTTCCAGGAGCGATTTTCTAAGCACAGAGTTAGGAGTGACCCCTGAACATCGCTGGGTGTGGCCAAAAAACCCAATCAATTAATTAATAAATGAATACATTGTTTAAAAAAACGATTATAAGATTGTAACCCTATATATGAATCAGGATCCTTGTCAAAGTTTCACTGCATTGGACAGACATGGACCTCACCTAGCCGGAAATTAAACCTCCCTTTTGCTATTATATTATCAAGGCTGGTTTCTGAGTTCCATGCCATAGGGGAAGCTTGAATCTGGACCCAACACAGTCTCATGAATTAATTCCCAAAGGACTTTTGTGACAAAAGCCAAATGAACTCTGGAGCTGGATCGATAAATCTTCGAGGAGGGATGGCTCTTGCCTTGCATACAACCATCCCTAGTTCTATCCCCAAGATCACATATGTTCCCCCAAATCTCACCAGGAGTGATCCCTGAGCACAGAGCCAAGAGTAAGCCCTGAGCACTACTGGGTATGCTTCCCTTTCTAAAACACACACACACACACACACACACACACACACACACACACACACACACACACACACCCCACAATGTAGAATGATTGAAAAGTAGAGTCTGTGAGCTGACCCTGTGGAGATTCTGGGATAGGGACACACAGCAGTATCCTAGGTTTTGTTTCATTCTTTATTGCTCCAAATGAAGGCAGTGATTGCTACCTTGACCTATCTTACAAAGTATATGGGAGGGGCCAGAGCTGTGGCGCAGCAGTAGGGTGCTTGCCTTGCAAGCGGCTGACCTAGGGCTGACCATGGTTTGATTCCCCAGTGTCCCATATGACAAGCCAGGAGCGCTTTCTGAGAGCATAGCCAAGAGTAACACCTGAGTGTCAATGGATGTTGTCCCCCAATCCCCCAAACAAAAAGAAAACAAAACAAAAAAAGTATATGGGAAACTTCACAATCTAGGTATCCACCCCCATGATAAATTTACTTCTGAGGTCTGAGTTTTGTTCAGTTTGGACTTCTTGTTGAGGTCTCTGGAAGTGGCAGCTCCAGAGAAGGCTGGGGGGTGGGGGGAGACAAAGACAGAGAGAGAGAGAGAGAGAGAGAGAGGAGAGAGAGGAGAGAGAGAGGAGAGGAGAGAGAGAGAGAGAGAGAGAGAGAGAGAGAGAGAGAGAGAGAGAGAGAGATGTTAGTGTTAGCTGTGAGGGCAGTGCAAAGTGCAGGTCAGGGTCTGGGGTGTGTGTGTGTGTGTGTGTGTGTGTGTGTGTGTGTGTGTGTGTGTGTGTGTGTGTGTGTGTGTGTGTGAAGTCCCGTCTATTACCCTATTTTCTTTCAGAACAACCTCCTAGAGACTCAGAGAAAGGGAGGTGACTTTCCCTAGACTACAGGACTCCTGATTGAAAGTATCCTACTGTAACCTTTGGAGAAGTACCCTGCAAAGCAATAGAAATCTCTAGAAGAAATTCCCTACAAATCTGCAAGAGATAGTATAACTTCTAGAAGGAAATAGCCTATTTAATTCTTCAGGAGTGCCAGCTTGAAGTTCTGCCTGAGCAGTGTGAGTTCAAAGAAAAACTCTCTCTAAACCAGTTCTGATCTCAGTTCCTCTCTTTTCAGGTGTGATAATTGTTGCTTTTCATATTTTAATACCTGTCATGTGGTACATAAAGACTAATGAACATTAAGTCCCTTAGCCATTAAGTATTATAGAATGATCCTTTTCTTTTATTACCTTTTCTAACTTGCTGCCTACTCTATTTTAATACTAGTGTGACTGTGTCTACCTTTTTCAGGTCACTGTTTGCCTATATGCTTGTTTTCAAGCCTTTTACCTAGAGTCTATGTTTATCTTTGTGGTTTAAGTCTGTCTCCTATAGACAGCAGAAAGCTTGTTTAGTTTTCTCTTTTATTATGACTTTTCTTGCCTTTTAATTGGGCTCATAATTTTTAATTTTATTGAATTATTAATGTAAAATATTTCCCTTTTTTCTTTATAAAATCTATTTCAGCATGTCTCTGTTTTGTAATTTTTAATATTCTTTTACTTTTTCCTTGTTTCTGTCTTTTGTATAACAGTAAGATTCCATTATTCTTCCTCTTTCTCCTCTTTCTTTCTTCTTTTCCTCTTCCTCCTTCTCCTCTTCCTTCTCCTTTTTTGGATGTACTCAGGGGACCATATATGGTGCCAGGAATTGAACCAGGATTGGCAACTTGTCAAATAGTCAAGTGGCTTCCTGCCTGTCTGTATTTCCATTGGTTTATTCATTCATTCATTTATTTATTTATTTTGGTTTGTGGGCCATACCCAGAGGTGCTCAGAGATTATTCCTGGCTATGAACTCAGAAATTGTTCCTGGTTTGGGGGACCAAATGGGACACCGGGGATCCAACTCAGGTCTGTCCTCGGTCAACCACATGCAAGGCAAATTTCCTACTGCTGTGCTATCACTTCACCCCTTCCATTGGTTTCTTCTTATTAATTTCGTCTAATTATTTTTGTTTTGCCATTATTATGAGGTTTATACCTAAGGTACTAAATTTATGGTCTATTTTTAAACTGAAAGCAATTAGAGCATAGAACTTGGAAGTTCAGGGCCATATTCCTTGTACAAAGCTCTAAGTTTGATCACTGGTACCACAGAGTCCCCTGAGCACCATCAGATGTAGTCCTACAGTTCCCCCAACACTTATTTGAACTAAGCAGCATCACAGTACCAGACATAACATCCAGTGAACTGACTCAGTTTTCCAAGTATCACCAAGAGTGGCCCTTGGGTTCCCTAAACACTGCTTAATAGCACTCCCATGAAAAAGAAAGTAAATCTTAAGTTTGTTGTAAAAGTTTCTATTATTTTCTTTATCTTCCATATTTTGAGTCTTTTTATATTTAATTTACTTTATTTAAAGAGCATGTGTCACATAGTTGACCTACCTGATCACAAGACATTTGTTTCAAGGTAAGTGGGAGAGAAATTTTTTTTTAAAAAAAGTAAGAAAGAGGGGCCGGTGAGGTGGCGCTAGAGGTAAGGTGTCTGCTTTGCCAGCACTAGCCTAGGACGAACCTCGGTTCCATCCTCCAGCGTCCCATATGGTCCCCCAAGCCAGGAGCGACTTCTGAGTGCATAGCCAGGAGTAACCCCTGAGCGTCACCAGGTGTGGCCCAAAAACCAAAAAAAAAAAAAAAAAAGAATACAGCAACAGGCAAATTTGTGAAAATCATTGTATCTCCAATGCGGTCATTAACTCATTGTCAGAAGGTTTAGTAATCTCTTTTTGCTAGTTGACCATTCTATTCATTTGTTTTTGAACATTAGGTGGCTTCAGGTAAACATCAGCATCTAAATTGTTGTGTTTCTAGGGGGATGTCAGTATTAAACAAACATAGAGTTGTATACTGCTGCAAATGTGGCTTTGAGGTCCAGGAATTCCAAACACTATTGCTGATACTGCAGCTTTTGTGGGGCATTCTTTTGGCTGCCAGGGCTTCCAGGAGTATGAGAAGATGGGGGTCACTCCAAAAAATTCTTGGTGATATCAGCCCAAATACTGGCATACTTGGAGTTTTGGCCAGGTTAGTGTCTCTACAGAGAGCCACAGAAGAGTGGGGAAGAAGGGTCATTGTCAAAGCAGTGATTAACACAATAGGTGTGGCTAGCATAGGGCAGGGACTTTGCTCACTCTCTCCTCCTGAGATTGTCAGCTTTCAGCTCTGTGGCTGGCACACCCATCATTTTTCCTGGCTTTGTTTACATCTTTGAGAACAGAGTGAGTCTATGGAACTGTCTGGGTGCAGACATGGTAACTGTATTTGTCTATTTAGGGTTTTTAAAGTATTCTAGTAACGATTCTTTTTCTTTTATAAATATTCCTAAGTGTTATGTTCTAATAGCCCTTTAGCTTTTGTCTGAAAAGTTCTTTACTGCTCTTTCAAGTACCTAGCAAGGTAAGACATTCGTGGTTGGCGGTCTTATCTATTCAGAAACACATATAAAATATTTTACTTTATTCAAATCCATAAAATTTTTGTTGAGGAAACTCCCATTTGGCTAAAAATTTTCATGAATTCTCAATTCATGTCTTCTCTTTAGACATTTCAACATTTGTGGGCCACAGAAGTTCAGGCATGATGCATTTCCATAATTGTAGAAAATTCTGACTGCATTGCTTTTGACTATATAATTAATATTGCTATTTTTTTCAGAATAAAAGTCATGGCCTCAGATGCAGCTCTTAATAAGATGAGGGATGATGCTGCCTGTTCCATTTGCCAGAGGATTATGGTAGAGCCCATGATCATTGACTGTGGCCATAGCTTCTGCAACTTGTGCATATCTGGCCACTTTGAAAACAGACCATTGCCTTGTCTCTGGAGGACAGGAATTAGTCCCCTGTGCCAGGCAAGATTTAGGAGGAGTCAGGCCTAACAAGCAACTTCAAAACCTTATTGAAACCCTGAAGCAAATAGACCATAAAAATAAATGTGAGCAACATGGAGAACTGCTCTGCCTGTTCTGTGAGGATGATGGGCAGCTCATCTGCTGGTGCTGCGAGTGGACACCACAGCGCAGAGGACATACTACTCTTCTTGTAACAGCTGCATGCCAAGTCTACAAGGCAAGTGGATAAGTTATAGAGTTTCACATATGCCAGCTCTTCTGTTGTTCCCTAAGACCTCAGATTATTTATCATGAAATTTGAAGTTGTGATTGAGAAACACAGCTTTCTTTATATTGTCCTTCTGAATATTAGTTTATAAATATGTTTCCATTGCATCAGGTCCTGATGACACACTTGACCTAACTAATGATGCTGTCATGAGCTTCCCTTACTTTAGGTTCCAGGATGAACAAACATTCACATACATGGTTAATTCTGCCCCTTGTAATTCATATGGGCAGACCATGTCATAGAATCTGAAAACAAAGGACAAAGACGCATGACTTTGTAGGTATCTAGTAGTCTAGTGGGGTAAATAAACAGCCTGGAGTAAGTGGGGTTTTTAACAAGTGGGAAGGTATCTGTAGAGATTTCCCACAGATGATGGACTCATACAAATGACTGTATATAGAAGTGAGATGGAAGTCTTGATACGATGATGATTGTTACCTTTGTGTGAAGATGTTACAGGCAAGACCGTAACATTAGGAATAGTTCAGATGCTGTTTAGTGCTTAAACTCACAATTATGACTCAAATATCTACCAGTTATTGTCCCATATAAAAGCTATTTAACTCCTTCCAAAATTCTAAATTCGATAATCCAGAATTGATGTTAAAATCCTATCTAACCGTTAAGAATTGCAAGGAGATACACTGTGTTCAGTACACTTGACCTTGAAGTATAATTAATAAATGAATAACAGTTAAGAATTGCAAGGAGATACATACAGTGTTCAGTATGCTTCACTTTGAAATATAATTAATAAATGAATATTCAGTTTTATTATAAATATGGAGAACTGAATTCACCAAGTAAAAAGCTTTTAAATGAGCTTCATTTTACGTGTCTAATTTTTGTTTTTCAGGGAAAGTTGCGGGAAACTGTGGCAGCATTGAGGAACCTGGAAGAAAAATGTCAAAGTCAAATGGCATTAGTAAATCAGCATGCAAATTTATGTGTGGTGAGAATTAAATTGAATTAATATCAAACTTTTCTATCTAGAGTTTAAGTAGAAGCAAAAAATGATTGTGCAAAACAAAATAAGGATTTATTCTTTATATACCCAAATAGTTAAACTAGAAGGAAAAAATTGTTTCTTATATATTTTTATTCCTCTAGTCATCTAAGTCTGAAGTTGTTATCTCCAGTTCCTCCCGATCCTTTTCATTCAGAATACATATAAGCTGGAAGTAAGGATAAAATAACTGCCTTTTGCTATAAGATAAATATAATTAGAGACTGTCATTGTAAGCAAAATAAGTCCCACAGGGTCTCTCAATCTAGGAGCTATTTCTGAGTACAGAGCCAGGAGGAACCCCTGAGCGTCACTGGGTGTGACTCAAAAACCAAAAAAAAAAAAAATCTAAATAACTTAAATTTTAATAACTTCTTAGTTCAAAGGGTTTAACCCTATTACATGGTTTGGAATGGATATTATAATCCCTAACAATGTGATGAGGTGAGACTATTAAGAACACTCCTGGTTAAGATCATATTGTTCAATCTCAAGAGAGTATAATGAGGCTCTAACATAATATACCCCGGCTTCCCCCTAGGATCTGTGCAAAACCAAGATCTCTAATTACAGAAGCCTGACTGCGACAATAGCTAGGTAAAACTTTTCCTGTGACCATGAAGAAAGACCTTAGTGTTGAACAATTAATATGTCTGTAGCCTGTAGTCAGTCTTATGACAGTATGCTTTATGGGTAGAGGCTCCCTAAAAATTTTTTTAGGCCAAGGGTATTTCCTTTCTAATTTCTCCAATGTTCACTGCACCTATGGGGGGGGGGGAAACCTGTCACACCTGAAACCTCTTTTAATTTTATATCTTCTAGATAGGGGCTCCCACATTTTTTTATAGAACCTTAGGACATGAAGCACTTTGCTATACCTTATATTTCTCTGTCTTTCTACAAACTGAGAAAAGAAAAAAATAAAGTGGATGGGGCCCAGTGGCCAAGTCTCAGCTGCATTGAATGGGGGGGAAAATGGCCAGAACTAAATACCCAAGCCAAATTCAATGGCAATAGAATCAAGAAGCCAAGCTATAACAATCTAAACATAAAATCATAAAATGAACCTGTTACACTGGTAGACCCGGGGCTAAAAGTGGAGGTATGGCATGCATGCTGGGGACTCCGCTGGAGGGAGGCCAGCACTGGTAGTGGGAATGGCCCTAAATCACTGTCACTATATGACTGAAATACAACTGTGAATGACTTGTAATTCACAATGGTCTCAGTAAAAAATAAATAAATAATAAAAATAAAATCAGGCCTGCTTAAAAAAATTATACAGGTTAGGTTTCTGAAACTATTGAATGGCTAACCAGCCCCCACAGGATCAGAAACACATTCCTTATGAAACTGTTGCTGCCATCAATTAGCTTGCAACTAAGTCATTCTGACTCGTGGTCATTCAGGGGTCTCTTTGTGAGTAGATGGTAAACTTGAACTCTTCAAAGACACCTTTGCTTCCCTCATTTGGGGGAGCTTGGACAGTGTGGAAGACCTTGATTATAACTAACATAATGAAACCTCATCAATGCCGAATAAAAACTTCTTTCATCTACTACATAAACAATCCACTTCAGACTAAATCAATGACCCTGCTATCACAACTTCAGTTTTTTTACACACTGAATGACTTTAGAAATTACTAATGGAAATTGTCGTTCTGTATTCTCAGATTAAAAGTTGAGACTCACAGCACAGATCATTTGATTAGTCTGTAGCAGAAGTATCTAAGCAGACCTGCCTTTTGAGATTACCAAACTTAACATATAATCTAATTAAAGTTTATTATATATACTTGCTTCAAAACAATCTCTCTGAAGGAAGATAGACCTTCTCTCATTTCTGTTGAAACTCAGCCATATCTTTATATCCTTTAGCAAAAATCTGTGATTAAATGATCTAACACTCTAGCCTCCTGTCTTTTGTATTTGTGCTGGAGAATTTAAAAATTAATTTAGAGAATATAGACAATTGTGGAGAAAAAAACTCAGTGGCAAAAACTCAGTGGCAAAAAACAATCTGGCAAAAATAATATCATAGATGGTAAGCAATATTTTGTGTAGGAAAATTTATATATTAAATATAAATTCATTATTTTTAACCATTTTAAGTGTAAAGTATATTGGAATTCATATTGTTTGCAACCATACTATTATTCTTTTCTATAACTTTTCATCATTACAAATTGGCAAAATAATTCTCATTTCTCACTCTCTCCAATACCTAGTAGCCATTATTTATTTATTTTTTAATCTCCAAAAACTTAATTTCTATAAGAAGCTAAATAGTAACTCATATAAGAAAACATATGCACTCTTTGTCCTTTTGATTCTGGCTACTTCATCTTGCAATATTTATGCTTCATTCATGCTATAGGAAATATAAGAATTTCTTTGTAAGGATAAAAATCATATATATATGCCTTATTTTGTTCATTGACTTATTCACAGATAAAGGCTAAGCCTGTTGCTCCTTTTGAGTACACTTTCTTGTTTATAGGAGATAACAGATAATCAAAAACAGCAAATTAGTTAAGATTTAAGAGTCTTCGAAATTTCCTGAGTATGGAGGAGAAGTCTTATCTATGAAGACTAGAGAAAGAAAGAGAGGAAGTTCTGCAGAAACTGCATGTCAGTGAAGCCAAGCCTGGAAGAGCAGAGCCAGAAACCCCAGAACCACATCCTAAGGCTAAAGAAGAAACGTCAGGACTTATCTACAAATTTGCTTCAGGTTAAACTAAGCGCTGGGAGGGAAGGGAGTGGGGGAGGAGGCTATACCTACTATTCCCAAGAGAACTATGAGGAAACCTGAAAAGATTGGCAAGATCTGGTCTGCCTCAGTCAATACTCAGATCTCTCTGACATTTTGCACACTGAGGCAACATATTCCCACTGATTCATGGGAATATGAAGTAATATTTCCTCTAAATTCACATGACAGTCTGCAGAGTGGCCTCTACTACTGTATCCATTATGTAAACAAAACTGTATTCACAAGTTTTGGAAACTTGGTAGTTTTCTAACTTGGAACACATCTTGGAAACTCATTTGGATGGGTTTCTTAACCAAAAGGATCATGGGATAATTTTTCTCTACTATTAGTATGTGTTCCAATGAGCATGGGATCTTGAATGTCTCCTGAAACCCGTCTGGTGCATATAAACTGGTGAAGCCAAACTAACATTTCCCTTTATCTGAATGTCAAGATAACATTTCCCTGATGGAGATAACAATTCCCTGGATTTATCTGAATGTCAAGCCATTTCTTTGAAGTTCTTATGGGGCCTTTTCAGCAATGGTACCTTATTTCAGTATCTATTGCCACCACCTTACTGGCCCAATTTCAGGGGATCTACAAGTATTCACCACTAATTATCCTGCAATCAGTAATTTCTTTTTTTCTTCCCATGTTTCCAAACATTTTATTTTGTTATTTTTTAATAATATCTTTATTTAAACACAGTGATTACAAACATGATTGTAGTTGGATTTCAGTCATACAAAGAACACCCCCCTTCACCATCCTTCCCATCACCAATGCCCCCATCTCCTGCCTCCCCTACCTCCCTCCTGTATTTGAAACAGGCTTTCTAGATTTACTGACATTGTTATGATAGTTCTCAGCATAGTTATTTCTCTAACTGCACTCACCATTCAGTGGTGAGCTTCATATCTTGAGCTGGTTCTTCTGGCTCTGGGAATTATTTCAATGTCTTTTATTTTTCTTAAAACCCATAGATGAGTAAGACTGTTCTGTGTCTCTCTTTCTCCCTCTGATTTATTTCACTCAACATAATAGATTCCATGTATAGGAAAATTTTACAACTTCATTTCTCCTGATCGCTGCATAATATTCCATTGTGTATATGTACCACCATATCTTTAGCCATTCATCTGTTGAAGGGTATCTGGTTGTTTCCAGAGTCTTGCTACTGTAAATAGCACTGCAATGAATATAGGTGTGAGGAAGGGATTTTTGTATTGAGTTTTTTTAGTTCCTAGGGTATATCCCTAGGAGTGGTATACCTGGTTTGTATGGGAGCACAATTTCCAGTTTTTTTGAGGAATCTCCATATTGTTTTCCATAAGGCTGTACTAGACAGCATTCCTACCAACAGTGAATGAGAGTTCCTTTCTTTCCTCATCCCCACCAACACTGATTGTTCTTGTTCTTTGTGATGTGTGCCAGTTTCTGTGGTGTGAGATGGTACTTTATTATTGTTTTGATTTGCATCTCCCTGATGATTAGTGATGTGGGCATTTTTTTTCATGTGTCTTTTGGCCAGTTGTATTTCTTCTTTGAGAAATTGTCTGTTAATTTCTTCTCCCCATTTTTGATGGGATTAGATGTTTGTTTGTTTGTTTTTTGTTAAGTTCTGTCAGTAATTTGTAGGTCTTAGATATTAGCCCCTTATCTGATGGGTATTCAGTGAATAGCTTCTCCCATTCTGTGGGTGGCTTTTGTATCCTAAACATTATTTCTTTGAGGTGCAGAAGCTTCTCAACTTAATATAGTCCCATTTCTGTGTCCTGCTTTGACTTGTTTAGAGAGTGCTGTTTCTACCTTGAAGATTCCTTTAGTCTCAATGTCATTGAATGTTTTACCTATGTATTGTTCTATATACCTTATGGTTTCAGGTCTGATATCAAGTTCTTTAATTCATTTTCATTTGACCTTTGTGCAGAGTGTTATTAGATGGAGATCTGAGTTGGTTTTTTTGCAAGTGGTTGATTAGTTGTCCCATCACCGCTTGTTGAAGAGGCTTTCCTTGCTTCATTTTGCATTTATTTCCCCTTTATCAAATATTAATTGATTGTATGTCTTGGGAGCATTCTCTGAGTACTCTAGTCTATTCCACTGATCTGAGGGTCTGTCTTTATTCCAAAACCAGGTTGTTTTAATGACTATAGATTTGCAATACAGATTAAAGTTGGGGAAAGTGATGTCTTTCCTATTCCTTTTTCCAAGGGTTGCTCTACCTATTCATGGGTTTTTACTGTTCCAGATGAATTTCAGGAGAGTTTGATCCATTTCTTGAAGAATGTCATGGGTATCCTTAGAGGGATTGCATTAAATCTGTACAATGTCTTGGGGAGTATTGCCATTTTAATTATGTTAATCCTGCCAATTCATGAGCAGGGTATGTGTCTCCATTTCCGTGAGTCCTCTTTTATTTCTTGAAGCAAGGCTTTGTAGTTTCCTTTGTGTAAGTCCTTCACATCTTTAGTTGACTCCAAAATACTTGAGTTTGTGGGGCACTAATGTGAATGAGATTTCTTTGATTTCCATTTCTTCTCTATTATTATTGGTGTATAAGAAGGCCATTGATTTTTATGTTAATTTTGTAGCCTGCCACTTTACTATATGAATCTATTGTTTCTAGAAGCTTTTTGATAGTCTTTAGGGTTTTCTAAATATAGTATCATGTTCTCATCTGAGAACAGTGAGAGTTTGACTTCTTCCTTTCCTATCTGAATGTCCTTGATATCTTTTTCTTGCCTAATTGCAATTGCAAGAAATTCCAACACTATATTGAATAGGAGTGGTGAGAGAGTGCAGCCTTGTCTTGTACCAGATTTTCAATGAAAGTGTTTTAGTTTGTCTCCATTGAGAATAATATTTTTCCATTGGCTTGTGCTTGTGGTAGATGGCCTTGACTATATTGAGAAAAGTTCCTTTGATTTCCATCTTGAAGAAAGTTTTTATCAAGAATGGGTATTGGACTTTATCAAATGATTTCTTTGCATCTATTGATATGATCAGTTAGTTTTTATTTTTATTTTTGTTGATATGGTGTATTGTATTATGTTGATAGATTTACATATGTTAACCATCCTTGCATTCCTGGAATAAATCCTACTTGGTTGTGGTCAATGACCTTTTTGATGAGTCATTGCATCCTATTTGCTAGAATTTTGTTGAGGATCTTTGCATCTGTGTTCATCAGGGATATTGGTCTGTAGTTTTCTTTATTTGCAGGATCTCTGTCTGTTTTTGGTATCAAGGTGATGATAGCTTCATAAAAACGATTTGGAAGTGATCCTGATTCTTTAATTTCATGAAAGAGCCTTAAGAGGATTGGTAGAAGTTCTGCTTGAAATATCTGAATATCCTAAGAAATTGGCATGGAAATAATTTTGTATTGAATCCCTCAATATCCAAGACTCGGATAACTACTTCTTTAGTAAGAGGATGTATAGACTACAGTCCTATGTGGTAACCCTCACTCATATTTGTCTTTTTTTCCTTTTAGGGTGTGAAAGACACCTTGAACAGGTAAGTGCTAACCTTCTGAATGTGGGATGGAAGGGTAGTGGTAATATAAAATGAAAGTAATATTCCCAGTGAAGAAGTGGTGGGTCTCTGCTTATTCTAGGAGTTCAGATGTGGTCTCATTCGATCTTGATACAGAATGCCATGTTTCAGAACTTTACTTTGATATGAAGACAATATTGAAGCGTTACCAATGTATGTGAAGTCAATAGTCCCTAAATGCAACCAATGGAAGGGATTATAAGCCATAACCAAATTACCACCTACCCTTAGAAAACTCACAGAGAGGCTATCAAGCTCTTAACAGTGGAGCGGTTCCACTCTCCATTGAATATGCTCCAGTTTCTAGGAAAGGGCATATCATGCTGGATAATTGTACAGACTCTTCAAAATCCTGCTCTTCTATTTATTAGCACTGTTGACCTCTCTGTGGTGGTAGGAATGGCCCTAATTCACTGTCACTTTGTACCTTAAATATAATTGTGAAAGACTTGTAATTCACATTGGTCACAATAAAATAAAAATTAAAAAAAATTAAAAAACTAATAAAAAGTATACCAAAAATGTACACTTCATTGAGAATTCACAAGAGCTAAAACAGTGTTTAGAACATCATACTTAATCTAGATTTTAATTTTTGCATTTTGGGCCACGTCCTGTGACACTTAGGGGTTACTCCTGGCTCTGTGCTCAGAAATCGCTCCTGACTTATGGGACCATATGATGCTAGGGGATCGAGTCGCGGTCCATCCTAGGTCAGCCATGTTCAAGGAAAATGTCCTAATGCTGGGCCACTGCTCTGGTCCCTTATTCTAGATTATTTGTTGACTTTTTTGCACCCCTACACTTTCTTTTTTTTTTTGTTTTGTTTTTGGTTTTTTTTTTTTTTTTGGGCCACACCCGGTAACGCTCAGGGGTTACTCCTGGCTATGCGCTCAGAAGTCGCTCCTGGCTTGGGGGACCATATGGGACGCCGGGGGATCGAACCGCGGTCCGTCTCCTAGGCTAGCGCAGGTAAGGCAGGCACCTTACCTCCAGCGCCACCGCCCATCCCCACCCCTACACTTTCAATGTAATATTTCAGCTGGATTTTTTTTTGGATTATTTAAGTGATGTAAAGTAAAGTAATGTAATGTTATGAATCTGACTCATGCTCTGGACTAAATAAAGAGGGTTTGGTCAAAGTGCTATTTACAAAGATGAGAATAGGGACCATGAAGGAACAGTCAAGTGTACATGGTAGGAATGTGTAGGGAGCCATCATATGTGCTGGGCTTCTGGAGGTAGGAAGTAGAGAGAAATGTGAGGGTAGGAGGAGAGTGTGAGCAGAAGCAGAGGAATCCAGAACCTACCAACCATAGCAATGGGAGGGTCACTAGAACTAATTACTTCTCTCTGAATTTTTTTCCACAATTGTCTCCTCGGTGCATTCCACTGGCTGAAGCAGAAGTAAGAGGAAAAGGAACCTAGTTCCACAGGAGTCAGCCTTGCTAGGAAACAATATGGGGCAAAGGGTAGGAAGTGATCTAAAGGGGACCAAAAGAGAATGAGACCATCTAGAACTAGAAGTATTTCTGCATACTTCGTTTCTAGCAAGTTGAACTCATACTAGACTATCCTATTACACTTTCATTTTTAACATTTCATGACCCTTAATAAACACATTCAGTTTATTGTTTGTTTTCTGTCCTTTGTCTCTCTAGTCAAATAGCTTTCATATGATGACTAAGTGTATTACATTATGCTAACTAACACTTATGGAAGGCCCTTTCTGAAACATAGCTTTATTTTTTTATTATTATTATTTTTTGAGGGGATTTGAGCATACCCAGTGCTCAAGGCTTACTCCTGTGTTGAGGAATTACTCCTGGTAGTGCTCAGGGGATCTTATGGGATAATAAAGATGGAACCCAGGTCGGCCGCATGCAAGGTAAAGCCCCTACCTGCTGAAATATTGCTCCAGCTCCTGAAATAGCCTTAAATCTATTATTGCTTCCCTGGCTTTACTTCTACTTGATGTAGCCATCTTTAAAGGAGAAACACAGGAAAGAATACAGAAAATACATTTTTTATTTACTCTTGCAACACACTTGCAACAGACTTCTGATTGCTGAAAACCAATTTCAACACTTTCATATAAGAGTAATCAAGTATTGCCTAAGCTATTTCATCCATTTAGATTAGGCAACTTCATTATTGGGGGTGGAGTTGTACTTTTGTGATTTTGATATTATTGCAGTTATGATCCTTTGCATACACCAAACACTAGACATGTGTTAGCTCCTTCAGTATTCCTGCCACTGTGGCAAATCTAATGTTTCCTACCAGTTTTAACCCAACTGATGGTCTCGCACACAATTACTAAGTTAAAAAGCTCAGGCTTGAAGATAAGTCAGTTTTATTTTATATAAACTCACTCTCTCTATCTCTCAGTCAATATAACTCTGGATCCAAAAACAACTCATTCTGAACTAATTCTGTCTGAGAATAACAGAAGAGTGGCCCACAGGTATATTCATTGAAACCTAGTACTTCCAAGAGGTTTATGGCTTTGTGCTGTGTCTTGGGCCGTGAGGCCTTCATCACAGGAAGAAATTACTTTGAAGTTGATATGAGAAGAGCTACTTGGTGTGATGTGGGAGTTTGTGTGGAACATGTGCCCAGAGACATTGACAAGAATTTGGGGCCTCGATCTGGAATATGGAGCATCCAACTGTTGACAAATCAGGTTTTGGCTGCTCTTAGCTCTCCCAGCAAGTGTCTTCCTACAAAGGCAAAGCCAGAGATTCTGGGGGTTTTCCTGGACGATGAGGCTGGATTTGTGTCCTTTTACAACATGAGCACTGGCTCTCATAACTTCCCTAAGGCCTCCTTCTCTGACACTCTCCGTCCCTTTTTTAGGTTTATTTCATGTTGCTCTTTGTTCCTGCCTCCCCCAACTAACTAAAGTACAAAATCTCTTGTTTATTCATCCAATGAAAACTACATCATGTAAATCCAGGTGAGGGCAATAAATTTGATCTGCTTCAGTCAGATTCAGAATAATTAAAGCTTTAAATAAATCTTTATGAACATCTTTATGACATATGAATAAATCTTTGAGAATAAATCCTTATAAAATGAATATCATATGATGAGCCCAAGCTAGAGGGAAGCAAATAAGAGCAGTGTTTATGTATTATACTCCCCTTCATTTTGGATATTTGATTTCTAAGATTTCTTGGTTGATCAGACAGGATACCCTGAGATCAGGAAGGAGGTTTGAGTTTGTTTGCTATTGTTGAAACTCATTTGTGAAGGATGAAAGAAGCATCATTAATGCTCTGTCAGCTACTTAAAAGAAAATGAATTCTCTAACCAATCGTCAGCTTGTTGATTGTCATATGAGCCTTATCCCTAGATGAGATTTTTTTTTTTGTGGTTTTTGGGTCACACCCAGCAGTGCTCAAGGGTTACTCCTGGCTCCATGCTCAGAAATTGCTCCTGGCAGGCACGGGGGACCATATGGGACTCCAGGATTCGAACCGATGACCTTCTGCATGAAAGGCAAACGCCTTACCTCCATGCTATCTCTCCGGCCCCCCTAGATGAGATTTTAAGTGAAGCCAAACACCATACCTAGAAAGCCCTGCCCTAGCCAATCAATAATCAGGTTAGAGGAAAGGTTAATTTCAGCTTGTAGGGAGATGCTTTAAAGGAGAAGAAGAGAAAGCATGAAAAGGAATTATGATGAAGGGCTTCAACTAGAAAATAAATTGACTTTTTAAAATGGTTAACTGTCATGAAATTTTTTCAAATCTCAGTAACAGTGGTTGCAACTCAGGTTATGGATACATTTTATAATAATTCAGATATAAATAAATTGCTTTTCAACATGCATATGATAATTTTGAAAAGAAAATTTCACATTTAAACTAAATTCTTTTAGATAAGGTGATTGTGCCGGCCAGCAGCTTCAGTTTATTCGTGGTCGTGGAAAGGGTCTGCATCTGGAAAGGAAATGGGTGGAAAAAAGGGGACCACCAAGGATTCTGATTATGGCGTCAATTTATTTTTAAAATGCCATGACTTACATAGTTTTTACACAAAGGGAGGAGGGGACAATGCAAACATTTGTCAAGCATGTATTTGTCATCAAGTAGTTCAAAAGGTTTGGCATGTGCCTGTTAATTTAATACAAGTTTCCTGAGGAACATCCTATTATCACACCAAATGCTCTATCGATAGGTCTGAGTTTCCTGAGTCAGAAGAGTGTGACCTTATGGTTCTTTTGATCTGCATCAACTCATGGCCAGTTGGCACGTACACAATTCAACTAAAGAAAATGGCAGTTTGCTACAAGATGGCTGTGCTTATGCCAAGACTGTGAGGGAGAATCTGGCTCCCTACAGGTGATTAAGGACAATATAAAATAAAGTAAGCCAAACATAAACAGAAATTATTCCCAAAATGTCATTAAATTGCCAAATACTACAATAACTGAAAGAAGCTAAAACAATACTTTTTGGTGTTAAGATTCTCTGACCTTACCTATGGCCGCCTGCTCAGGGTCCCAGCAAGTGGGTTCCTGGGGGCGAGGAACAGTTTAAAGGAGACCCCAGGCTTCCCCGTTCCTACAGGGAGTGGGGAGGGGACTGGTGAACTTCTGTCTTCCAGCAATTAGGAAGCAAACACGGCTATTAGGAAGCAAACGCGGCAATTAGGAAGCAAACGCGGCAATTAGGAAGCAAAGTCGGAAGCTTCAGCAGGCAACAGGGTGATGATGACATGGCTCCATGCGCTCTTTGCTTGGCAAAGATCACAGACCAAAGTGGTGTATCGGAAAAAACACCCTCCCTCTTGACTATTTCTAAAACATAAAAGGGACATGTGTATATATCCTTTGTATATCTCAGATGTATTCCCTTAAAATCTATAACTCTTTTCGGATATCCTCTTATATAGTGACAATTTTGCCCACTGGTTTTTTATTTGGTTGTTTATTTGCTTTTCCCCCTTTGAGATCTGTTCTATAAGCAATACTGGTAGAAGAGTATCTCTGTATAGAATTCATGTTTGAAACAAGTTACGGTCATTATATTTGAGTCAAGACAGGAAGTCTTAAATTATGAACAATAGAATGTGTGGTATATAAAGAACCAAAGCAAAACAATACACAATGTCCAATGAAAACAAACCCTTAAGACTAGATCTGAGGTTTCCAAGGGTGAGTGTTCGAATAGTCATATAGATAGTGCTGAAGGAACACTGGGACTTTGATATTGGGTATGTTGTGGTTAATATTATAACCCTAAACTTAGAACCATTTCAGTGAAACCTCAGTAAATGGGGCCGGTGTGATAGCACAGCTGTAGGGCGTTTGCCTTGCATTCAGCCAAAACAGAATGGAACCTGGTTCTATTCCCAGCATCCCATATGGTCCCCTGTGCCTGCCAGGAGTAACCCCTGAGTACTGCCAGGTGTGACCCAACCTCCTCCCCAAGAAGAAAAAAAAACCTCAGTAAATAAAATTAAACAAATTTTTCTTAAGCACCCTGTATTACCCTGCTAGTTCTATAAAGCATCTACTATCCTAGCTTATAGAAATTTGGAATTCTGCTTCAAGCATGATTTTGCTTTTAGAATTTTAGGTATGCACTTGTAAATTGTTACATAAGTTATAATCAACATAGAAGTATGAATATAGAATTCTGCTAGAATTTTTATTCAAAATCTTTTCAAAACTGAGGTAAATGCCTTATCAGTTACCTTAGTTTGCACAAAAAATGCCTCTGAGCATCCAAGTTATAGTCTTCACCTGTTCATGAAATTTACAAGACTTACGGGTATAAACTACAGCATCTTTTTGATAAACTGTGATTAAGTATTCTACCTCTTATGTCTAGTTATTGTATTCTGTACTCTACTTGCTTAACACTGAATGTGTTGTGTTTTCTACATAATGATTTGTGTCACTGACTTTAAACTCGACAAGAGCTTCTGACATGACTTTTTAGAGAAAAATGAATTTAGGAATATTGAGAACCATTTTGTTTTTATAAACAAAGTGACCAAAAGTACCTGTATCAACTGAGAGAAACATTTAAGTTAAGAAATTTAATGCATTACAAAAGGTAGATCTGCCTTACCTTGTGAATAAATATCAACTTTAAAATCAGACTAAAATTAAACTTTTGACAAGCCAAAAGAAAATAAAAATAGAAGGATCTACAGAACAAAACCTATTGAGTGACTCTTATATACCATTATATTCACCTTGTATCTTTGCCTTCCCCAAACTGCTAGCTAGAATTTCAGTTTCCCTTATTTTCTCACATCTCTAAAAGTCTGTTGTTCTTTTGTTAAGATGCTCTACAAGCTCAAATTCTAAACACTACCTTGAGTCTCTCTTCTCTAAGTTGCCCCCTGTATAGACAGGATGCACACATATCTAAGAAAATCTATACTGGGTCACTTTCACCACTCTCCCAAACTTCAGTTTAACTTCTGATACATCTGAGTAAGTTTTCCCATCAAACTAGGTGGGTGACTCACAATTTAATTCATCTCACACTAATTGGATTTGTGTTGAGATTAGAGTTGAGTGCCCTGAGAGATAGTCTAGTGAATAAAGCATTTGCTTTGCATGCACCCTACCTGGGTTCAATTCCCAACACCTTACATAGTCATCTGAGTACTGCCAGGAAGGAGTGATCCCTGAGAGCCGAGCTAACAGTAAGACCTGAGCACTGCCTGATGTGGTCCTAAAAGATCAACAAGGGCTAGAGTTAAAAGCTTAGTCCCACAAGACAGCCCCTAATCTCAGCTCTGATTCACACATCAGTTAATTACATGTCACCACTGATAACCAATCCACAGAGAAAAGGTCTGCTCACGAATCTGTGGAGCAGCAAAGAATTGTGATAGAAATTATGCACAAAGCAAACCTAGAGTCAGAATGCTTAAATTAGAGCCTGAGATCTGCCACTTATTGGCTAGATATCTATGAGCAAGTTATTTAACATCTTCTTGACTTGTTTTCTCCATCTGTCTATGTGAACAACAGCTCCACCTTCCTGCCTCCAATAGTTCACAACCTCAGTCTTGTTACTAGTTTTAATAATATGATACAAATTAGAATACCACTGATCATATAAACTGGCATAGATAAGCCTATGGCTCAAAAGTTCCCAAAACCATTTCTTGATAGTATTTAAGACCATGAGTATATTGGTTGCATTTCAAAGGACTTGGGGCAACTCTTTTTCGTGTTGACCATACTGACTTTGGTTCATGTTAAAATTGTTTTCTTGGGCAACCTGAGAACCTGTTTTTGAAAAGTAACCTAAAACTTGAATAGGGAATCTAGGTCATTTTTCTTTTGTTTCATGCCTTTCTTCAAAGGACCCTAGGATGCTGATGGGGAACCCCAAGTGATGAATGTGACTCACCCTTTCTCTCTGGCGGTAACTGGGTAAATCTAGGACTGATAACAGTGAGCCACTTCATGGCATGGACATCAAGTCCTACCAGTTCCACTAGGCAGATGTCAAGTCACACCTGAAGTCCACTTGTCCTGTTTGGCACTGGAGTTCATCCCCCACCACCCATTTTCTCAGGGAGCTGTGCTGCAAGCTGGAGTGAGAAATTGTTCTTTGTAGGAAAGGAAAGTCAGCCCTAGACCTTACCCAGGCCTTTCAGGCATGTAGCTTTCTCTCACAGAAAAGAATATCAGGAGCAGTAAAGTAAAAACAGGTTTTATTTGGAGGTACTGAGGAAGGCGAGGGAGAAGGTAAAAAAAATGAGTGCAAGAGAGAGCTTGGGCTTCTCCAAAGGCAGAGAGCTCCAATACCCAGCCCAAAGTTAAAGTATAAAAGTCCACATTTCAAGAGGGATGAGGCAGGTAACATATGTTTGCTGACACCATGTACATCGGCTAGCAACACACGTGTGTACCTTCCTTTGTTCCTGTGAAAACTTCAGCCCAGTGAAGTCCTCCAGGATGAAGGTCTAGACCTCTAGACCACCCCCCAAAAGAAGGGAAAAATGCTTGTTTCTGCAGGAAGAATGCTGTTGTTATGCAAATAGGTCAGGCACCATCTGAGACAAAGTAAGAAAGCTGCAGGAATAACTAGAAAGCAAGCAAAATGGCCAGGTGACTGTCCTCTGGTCAGGACTTTGTGACCGGATGCCTTGTTTACCACCCCTAGTGGGGCCTCTGGTTTCCATAATGTTATTGCAACTGGTAGAATTTTGCATGGTGGATGTGTTTGATAAATATATTAATTCCTGCTCAAGGGAGCTGAAGATAATATTCCTCCATTCTCAGGTACACTATCACCGTCTTGACCTAGAAGGGGAACATAGTATGTCTGTAATGTGTGAATGCTTTCACTATGAACAGATCAGGAAGAGAAAATGTGAAACCTTGACCCAGAAGAAGAATAAACATTATTGCTGACTCATAATTATAAGGTTTGGCAGGTTTTCTTTTATGGACCTCCCTCCCCTTCCCCATTTACCTTGAATTAAAATGCTTGCTAAACACAGGTTTCTGTGATTCTTGCTTGCTTGCCTGCTAACTGGATTTAGCCTCCACCACAACTTGCTTGTTTTATTGTAGGGGACTTCCCCAACCCTTAACTTGTCTAGCCCAGAGATAGGGCTACTTCCTTCTGAAGTAGGAATTTCCTTAATTAGTCAGGTCCAGAATGGAGGCCTCCTGAAAACAACTATTTTGAAATCTATCTGTTGTAGTTTTGCTGAGAACCACAGCTGTCGATTCTTGTAACCAGCTCCATAATCTTTGCAGGTGTCCTGAGTTTATGACCAGGGAAAGGCATTTTCTGGAGGAGGCAACACTTGAAACTCTAACCTCTGCATAAACTAATCAGTCCAGAACAAAGACAGGGCTTTCTCGGATCCTTAAAGCTAAAATAACCTTGAAACTGTAACCACATTTCTTACCATTGTGTATTTTGTTTATCTGCTGAAGAATTATGTACCGCACAAATTTAAAGGACAGGATGAACTGAGTACCCGGATGCTCTTTCTTTTCCATTGCGTCAAGTGCAGTTGCTACATAACTAAAACGAAAATTTCTGACTTAACCTTTGCCCAGCGCTTTCATCCTGGCCAACCTGGGGCATAACAGTTCCAAGTTGACTTTTATTTATTTATTTTTTAAATGTCACATTTAATGTTTTCACCGCTGTACTTCAAATCTACATTGTACAAAGACCAGTCAGTGTGCCTACGGTGGGTGATTGACCAACCTCAGATTGTACCTTTCACACCAGTGTCTTCTTGGGCTCTTTTGATACTAAACACGTTTCTCATTCAAGTGAATTGAAATGCTTCACTTGGGTTGATTCTCAGGAGCCTCATAAAAAAAAAATCAAAGATATTGCACCATCTTTTTGTTTAGTAATTCAATCTTTCACAGCAAATAACTACTTCATTGAAGTTAAAACTTCCAAACATAACTTATTAATAGTCTTCCATTTCAGTTCAGATCACTCAAGATGAAAATACTCTGCTAAATACAGATAACTGACAGTAACTTTAATAGTTAGTTGTCCATAACACACATCAAGGTTTTATCCTAGACCAATTTTAAGACTATTCATTAGTATTCCTTGTACAGGTGAAAAACAATCTTCAATTTTATTGCCATTTTATTTTTAATATAAAAGTTGGAAGGGACATTCAAGTTTCAAGTCTCCTCATTGAACTTAAAAAAAAAAAAGTCATCATCAGCATGTGGAGGTTAACAAACCAAGTTGTATAACTTCCAGGAGGTAGAGGCCTTCAATTTGTATTCATATATACATATGCAAAGAAGAATTCAGTGTTCCAACAGAAAAAAGAATTTGTCAAAAAGTAATAAGTTATTTACTACTGTGATTTTTCAAGACTCTCACAGCTTTGCCTAAGGACACATAATTCCCTATGTGCCTTTTTTTGTGTGTGTGGCTTAAATTTTTTTTGTTTTTGTTTTTTATTTATTTATTTATTTATTTATTTATTTATTTATTTATTTATTTATTTACTATCAAGTGCAGGCAAAGTCTCATAAAATTTCACAGACCTAAAATGTGCAAGTTAGTTCTCTCTCGATACAGCAATGTTGGGATTCTTTTGAAATTAGGCCAGAAATTACTTATTTACACACATGAAAGATGCATGCTTGGGGTTCTTTTATATAAGAAAGAGCAGAAAAAATTTTAATAAAAATAGATTAAATATACTTATATAATGAGTTTTTGACTAGGATATTTTCTAAATATTATTCCTATCATACTAGTAATGGTTGTTAATTTAAAACTTCATTAGTAAAATTATAGTACAAGCATGATTAACCTCTAGAATTGCAAATCCCAGACTCCAGTGGAAAGCTACATTACATCTTCAATAGTACAATATCTTCCACAGTCACTCCCACACCAAAGGCAGGGTTTCTATATTTTATTTTGTTTTCTAACAAAAGTTTAGTCTCTCCTAGTCACAAACTTATTCCCTCTACTCATAACAATGGGTTTTAGACAGCACACATCACTGTCAGGGCTCTAATGAGAAGCTACTTATAGGGCTTGATCATTAGGTGGCATGCCCGGACTCCCAACCCAGGTGCAGCCACAGTCAGCTTGGGTGGCTCCATGATTGGTCGCAGGCAAGGTTTCTAGATTCTTTTAGAAAACTCCAAATCTTCAAGAATGGCTTAAATTATCAAAATGTATAATTGCCTTGTGATCTGTGTGTGTATGTGTGTGAACAATCTCACTTCATTAAAAAATAAAAATAAAAACGAAACCACAAAACCTCAACTCCCAAATTTGGTTCAGTTCTCTTTTGTTCTGAGGTGAGCCATAACAGCTGCACTAAATTCATAAAACGTGTGATAATTTTTCTTCTAAAAGCACAACCACTTTACAAGATTAAAAGTCTAGTAACATTTTCTAAATATTATTCCTATCATACTAGTAGTGGTTGTTAATTTAAAACTTCATTAGTAAAATTACAGTACAAGCATGATTAACCTCTAGAATTGCAAATCCCAGACTCCAGTGGAAAGCTACATTTCATCTTCAGTAGTACAATATCTTCCACCGTCACTCCCACACCAAAGGCAGGGTTTCTATATTCTTTTAGAAAACTCCAAATCTTCAGGAATGGCTCAAATGATCAAAATGTATGACTGCCTTGTCATACATCTCAGATGGCTGAGCGACAGTGGAACTAGTAAAGCTCTTAAAAGCAGCAGACTGAGGGTCGATGCAGAGAGGCACTCTTGTTTCCTTTCTGCTGTTCCAAAATAAACTGGTGAATAATTTCTTTAACCTGTCGAACAGAACTGAGGTTCTTCTCAAAAGTGTCGTCAAATTTGGGGTTGGTGACAGGCTCAAAGTCGCTTGTATAAACTCTTCCAGTAGAAGTGGAAAAGCAACATGTGTGGTATCATAGTTGCCCTTCGTCTAGATAAGGGTGAGCTAAGGCATCCTTAGCCGATATTCTTTTGGATGGATCAAAGACCAACATCCTGCAAAGGAGATGAACAGCTTGTCTAGACAGGGTGTAAAGTACAGGAAAAGATGGCTGTTTATGAGGACCCAATTGTGTGTGCCTTAGTGCCTTCACAAGTTGTCCTCATTGCTTCCAGTGATGGTATGCCCAAGAGATCTGTGATCAAATCCAACTGCTGAATGGGACTCTGTGCCTGAAACAGTATTCTTTGTCCAAGCAGTTCTGCAAAAACACATCCAACTGACCAGATATCAATAGCATTGCTGTAATGACAGCTGCCCATCAGAATTTCTGGAGCCCAATAATACTAATAACTTCCTGAGTCATATGACGAGATTCATCTAATTTTTCCACTTTGGCCAATCCAAAATCACAGAATCACAAATCAGAACACAGTTGCTGTTCACAAGGAGATTCCCTGGCTTAATGTCTGGATGTAAAATGCCAGCTGAATGGAGATATTTCAAACCTCGCAAAATCTGATAAAGAAAAACTTTGACACAATCTGAGTTAAGTGGTTGAGGAGAGACAATAATTTTAAGCAGGTCACTCTGCGTCAATTCTGTGACAACATATATTTCTTCAAAAGAATCAATGTGTGGAGGTTGGAATATGTCAAGGGCAGAGAGTATGTTATCATGTTTTAAAGAAACACAACATCTTCAATTCCTGGAAGACCCTTTTGCAAGAGACCAGATTCTAGAAGACGTGGGGCATCTTTTTGAGTGCTACTCTCTTTCCACCTCTTGGATTTGTTACAAACCAGACAAATCCAAAGGTTCCATATCCAATAGGTCTATTTGGCTCAATGTCCAGTTGCTGTTGTGGATGATGCGAGTGTTGATGATGATATGCCTTCACTGAAACAACTGCAGCAGCCTGTACCTGAGCTGGGGCTGCACAATGGTGGTGGTGATGGTGGTGGTGGTGACCTGCTGTAGCTGCAGATGCACCGCCATTGTAAGCTGCCATCATTTTTGCATTGTCTCTTGTACCACAAAGAGACGTTTTAGAAAATGCCCTTTGATTTGGTAAGCAAACTGGGTCAAGCTGTCATTTGGCCATTTAAAAAAATAAAGGGAAAAAACCACTCATGTCATCTCCAAAAAAATAGAGTGGTTGGAGCTTTATGTCTTCATCAGTCAATCTAAAGGAGTGAGTGGATCTTGGTGGATAATTTGGGGGGAGGGTGTAAGTGTGTGTGTGTGTGTGTGTGTGTGTGTGTGAAAGAGAGAGTAAGAGAGAGAGAAAGAGAGAGAGAGAGAGAGAGAGAGAGAGAGAGAGAGAGAGAGAGAGAGAGAGACCAGGGGTGGGTTGCCAACAAAAGGAAAAGGAAAAAGAAAAAAAGAAAAAGATAAAAGGGACAAGGGACCTGTTTTCCCCAGGATTCCTGCCACAAGTGGGTACTAAAACTCTATCCTTAATTGGGGTAATTTCCAATTTTGAAGGTGGGAATGAAGAAGGCCAACCCTCCCGACCCTCTGAACTTCACACTGGAAAAAGATCAGGGAACAAGCCACCCTGGGAATCTCGTAAGAGGGTGGACTCAGACATCCCTTCCATTCCCACATCCTTTGCTAAACCCACACCACACTTCCTCAAAATACAACAACCAGGGGAAGGAGTCACAGCACCCTGAGTCTAAGTCGAGGATGGGGAGAAAAATATCCATGCAGGGAAACCAGCTTCCACCCCCTCCCCCTCTATTGCTCAGGCCTCCCTACATCTCCCCCTACTCCTCGCCAGGCAAGGCTGGACATCGAGCCGTATAGACCTATTTGGTGTTGTCTGGTCTGTAACAGATCCAAGACATGGAAAGAGAATAGCACTCAAAAAGATGCCCAATGTCTTCTAGAATCTGGTCTCTTGCAAAAGGGTCTTCCGGGAATTGAAGATGTGTTTTTTAAAACATGATAACTTACTCTCTGCCCTTGACAGACTCCAACCTCCACACATTGACTCTTTTGAAGAAATATATGTTGTCACAGAATTGATTTGATGCAGAATAGAAAGTGGGGGGTAGGGGGAGAAGGACGAGGAGGAGAAGGAGGAGGAACCGCAGCCTGGGAGGCCATTGGCAGCCGGGTTGACTTTTATAGAGTTTCTCCCAACCCTCCACATACAGGACTTTCACTTAGGTTAAGAGTCCATTGCAAGAGTGGTTGTCAGGGAGACAGGGTTGGAGGAGCTGTTGGTCTTCTGTGATACTCCTTTCGTGGCCTTGGTCTCTGCTAAAGATTCTCTCTATAGTGGGTCCAATCTTCTCTGGCCCTGCAGTAGAGCAGGGTGAGACTCTTATCAGTGACAAAGTAACTCTTCCAAATTTTGTCTGTTGATTTGATCACATTTGTAGAATTCATTTCCATAGGGGACCCTTTCCTACCTGACTGCCTTCCTAACTCAATGGTTCTCTGCCTACTCCTGACATCCTACCCTTTCTTTTCTCATACCGCAATACAGAGTTTCTTGTGTTCAAATACTCTGGTTTTGTTATCTGTGCCTTAACAATGATTTTACTTCCTATATTTCTGAAATTAGAATCTTGTTTGTATAGTGTTTCTTGGAAAGAATGCACTGTCTATAGCTCAGGCCCTGAGCCAGCAGATGAACTTGGAATCACAGAACAAACATCTACCTTTTATAGGCAAGTATTAATTTCTTTTCTGTGCTTTAATTACTAAAATTACAAAATTAAAAAACTGATGTAAAAGAAAAGAAAATTATGCAATAGGATTCCACAGTCAAAATAAAAATTAAATTAAATTTATAATTTATAATAATATATATTATAACCTAATACTTGATTACATCAGGAGAGCTTGTAAAATAATTCTGTACATTATGTGCTGCTTTTGCCTTTATCAAAAATAAGTTTGTACACTGATAGACTAACCTTGAACTTACTATTTTAGCAGTACTGTGTTAAACAACAAATCATTAAACATTGTTTAGCTATGTAATCCCAAGAAAATAAATTAATTTATACATGAAAAAAAAAGAAAAATCCTACTTGAATATGGGTAGGGTAGAGACTGGAGTAGATTTTGAGCACTGTCCTTTAGGACTCCCCCCAAAAAAACAAAACAAAACAAAAAAAAACGGCACCAAATTCCACAGAAGGGCAGTTAGAAGTGATGTTGGTGAAAGATTGTGGTGACCTATGTCAAGAAGGGAGGAAAGTGGCAGAGACCCCGAGAAAGGAATCTGCAGCTTCCTCTCTATCCAGCTCTGCCACTCTGGGAAGTGGCTGGGGAGATCTAGGACTATGAGTCTTGCTCGAGCAATGGAAGCAAAGCCAATTCTAGATCTTGTTCTAGATCTTGCCCAGATCTTTCTGGTCCATCATCTTCCCTCACCGAAAAAAATTTCAGGAGGAGACAAGCAGTGAAATAAAGCAGGTTTTATTCAGGAAAGCATAAGAGAGTAAAGATAAGATAATAAAGTTAAAAGGGTACATGATCTTCTCCAATGGTGGTGAGATCCACAGTACAAGTCCCAGAGTTATATTAGTTATAGTAGTATGTGATGCTGATGAGGGTCCCCCGGGTGACTTGCATGAAGAGAGAAGGAGATAAGGGAAGGGAATCTGAAGCTTTCTCTACCCACTTTTGTCACCTGGGCAAATGACCTTGTTTCCTATGAAAGTCCACATCTCAAGAGGAGATATGTGAGTGACATGTCTGGCCACCTTGTACCCAGTCAACACCTGTGTGTAGTGTCAATACATGGGCCAAGGAGCACATGTGTGCACTTCCTTTGTTTTAAGTTGACTTCTAAAATGCTTTCCAAAGGTGTCTCACATGGGATTTTTTTCTCTACCTAGGCAAGTCCTGTTGCTAGGGTGTTTGCCAGGGATAGTTGATGGACTTCTTGGATCTTTCTTATGTTTCTTCTTATGAAACTTCTCTCAGTAAAGGTCCTGCTGTGGCACTAAGTCATCTTAATTCCTTCAGATCTCATCTCTTTTTTTTTGGGGGGGGGGGTCACACCCGGCAGTGTTCAGGGTTTACTCTTAGGTCTACGCTCAGAAATAACTCCTGGCAGGCTCAGGAGACCATATGGGATGCTGGGATTCGAACCACCGTCCTTCTTCATGCAAAGCAAATGCCCTACCTCCATGCTATCTCTCCAGTCCCAGATATCATCTTTTGATCTTATTATGTCCCAAGAAATTTTATTACATCCCAAGAATTCATTGCCATGAGAGGAAGAGAAGGACTTTCCTGCCTGCCTGCTTCAGAAGGAAACAAGATGGTAAAGAGGAAATGGAACTAGCATGGGCTAATTCTGCTGCCCATGAGCCCAGAAAGCACCCCAAACCTCCAGAGCTGATCAAAACAATAAGGGACCTGGAATAGCATGGTGAAGGCCATCCCAGAAAGGATGGATTGATCCTGGGTTCCCAAAAAGCTTGGAGGCAAAAGTAGAGGATTTCAAGTCAGTCTCTGAACTGACCCCATGGATGCTTCCTATTTGGGGACACAAAGCAATTTCCTTTGTTGTTACTTGTTCTTTTCATTGGTAAGGAGAGGATTATTCCTATCTGTTTTGTTGTCCCTTGGATTATAAACTGAGGACGAATCATTTGACCCACTTATTTCCTCTTTCCTCCCCAAACACTTCGGGGCTCCGCCCACACAGCAGGAGGACTTGCTAAGTAACCCAATGAATTGAACTTCCCTGTAGACTCCGGAAGAGGCAGCTGCCCTGGAGGCTGTCAGTGAGCTGGCAGCTAGAACTGCGGAGTGGCATTGTGTGTGTGTGTGTGTGTGTGTGTGTGTGTGTGTGTGTGTGTGTGTGTGTGTGTGTGTGTGTGAGTTGAGCTTCTACAAAGCTGAAAATCTACAGCAAACCCAGACCCAGGATGTGAGGTGAGTGAAGGCCCTGCCCAGGTCCCTGTGGGCCCAGAAACATGCCATCACCTTCTGTGTGGGGAGACTCTTCTCCCCAGAATGCAGCAACCCTGAGGGGATGTCATTGTCAACAGATATAAGGTCCCAGAAGAGATTTTCTATACTACAAGAGTTTAGTCTTGTCATTGGAGGGAATATTCTCTCCAATAACCGTAAGTGATTCCTATTTTGCCTCTCAGGAAGCCTTCACTTTAAAGAAACATCTCATTACATTTCATGCTGCCTAGATTGGCTTCCCTTTCGAAGTTTTTTTTTTTTAGTAAAAAAAAAGGGGGAACTTGGGCAGATCTTAAGCCAGTGAGAGCAGTAGGGAAAGGTTGATCTCGTCCCTGCCTGGTCCCTGTCCCCTGCATCAGACTATCAGATCCTCTCCAGTAAGCACAACGTGGTGAAAATCTTAACTATCTCATTCTTGGCAGCCCCATCTGCTTCTGCCTGCCCCATATCTTGGGCTCTGCAGATTCTGGACTCTAGAGTCTATTTAACCAAGTTTAGGGACTTTTGAGAGACCAGGGTGGCTTGGTGTAGTCAGTCCCCTCCCACAGCCTCAAGTAGCTCTGACCAATGTTTTGGTCAGGACCAATCTTTTCTCTTTCCGGTTCTTTGAATACTGTTTTCCTCAAGTCTGGGAGGATGAGAGAATGGACATGCTGCTTGTTCTGGTTGGTTGCCTTGTTGATTTTAATTGTTGTCCTGGTGGGATCTCCACGGAGACTGTATTTACTCATCTTTCATTCTTTGAAGGTGAGAGTGGGAGAGAGGTCCCAGATGAATTTTCCAGTGAAGCCTGAAGAGCCTTTCTCCAAGGACCCACCACTACTGAAATAGTGTTCCTGTTATAGAGTGTAGTAACTAGTGCTTCTCAACGTTTATAGAATGAAAATAATGTTTTTAAACCTCTCCTTGCTACACCTTTTGTGAGAAAGTCTGGTTGTCATCTTCTCTCCTAGTCCTTGATCCAAAACACTTCCTCCAATGAAGGCATGTTTTGTTTTGGGCTGTCAGGTACACAATAGGCTTATGCACAAATTCAGCCAGTGAACTTTGTCTAGTGTGATAGAGAAAGAAAATATCAATTTATATTAATTTATTTTAGCATCTACTTAAGTGACCACATCTTCCACAACCGAACTGGACGACACTCATTTTCTTCATTCCTATCCACTTCTGCTCTCCAAGAGAAGCTATCTTCTCTACAAGACCTAGAGAGACACCGGGATTCATGTGAGGTGTAATTCCATCATTCTGGAAGATTCTTGGTGCTTCTGTTCTGCCTCTAGATCCAATATTGAAGCATTTCTGAAAAAGAACCATGGCCTCAAGCACAGCTACCAAGAAGATGAAGGAGGAAGTCACCTGCTGTATCTGCCTGGAAATGATGATTGAGCCCATGAGCATTGACTGTGGGCACAGCTACTGTCACTTGTGCATAGTGGGCATCGTGGAGAACCAGTGCTATAGGACAATGCAGAGGGTATTCCACTGTCCCCAGTGTCGGGCACCCTTTAAGAAGGAGAGCCTCCGGCCCAACAAGCAGCTGCAAAACCTCATAGAGACCATTAAGGAGGTGGGCCATGAACAGTTGTGTGAGAAACATGGAGAGCAGCTCCACCTTTTCTGTGAAGACGACGACCAGCTCATCTGCTGGCGCTGTGAGCGGTCACCACAGCACAAAGGACATGTCACAGCTCTTGTTGAAGATGTCAGCCAGAGCTTCAAGGTAAGTGTGTGGGCTACAGGACCTCTTGGAATTGATTCTCACAGTACTCCACAAAACCCATTTTATTTCTTTTGTTTTGTTGGGATCACAGAGTTTAAATTGTTTTCTATGTTTGAGGAAGACTTTTTTTTTTAAGTATATGTTAATGGGTGAAGTGTCACACCATAATGTCCTGTGCCAAAGTGGTGAAGTTCACCCCTCTCCACCTGCTAAACCTCTATACTCTTTCCTTTTTCAACTTCAGTTCTGTAGCTCCAAATGAAGGGTTGTGGATAGTTTGGTCTCTTCCCTTGCTATTTTTTTTTTTTCAAGATAATGCATGTGATTTTTCTTGTGTTTGTTTTACATACTCTTGCTGAATTATTTTCCTTAACATGATACCCTTAATGCCATCCATATTACCACAATTGAGGGGCCCAGGTGGATGGGCATGTGCCTGGTACATGCAGAGCTGATCTAATTGTTGGCACCTGATATAGTCTCCCACCAGCAACCTGAAACCCAGAGTGATCCCTGATTACAGAACCAAGAGTAATTCCTGAGTAATGCCAGGTGTGACCCTTCAAAATAAACAAAACAAAACAAAACAAAAAAGAATATATCACAGAAGATTTTCCTTTTTTCTAGAACTGACTTGATTTCTATTATGTACCTATAGCATATCTTTACCCACTAAGGTTGTTTGCATATCTAGACTATTTTAAATAGTAATGTAGTTATTATTAGTGTTGATTTGTGATTTTTGTCTTTATTTGATGGATAGCTAGGATTTCAATTACCGGTTCATATAAGAGTAGGTAGCTTTTTTTGTGTGTGTGTGAATTTTTAGCTTTTTTTATCTTTATTTAAACACAGTGATTACAAATATAATCGATTGTAGTATGATTTCAGTAGTAATGTAAAGAACACCCCCCTTCACCAGTGCAACATTCCCACCACCAATGTCTCAAATCTCCCTCTTCCCCACCCCACCCCCACTTGTACTTGAGACAGGCTTTCTACTTCCCTCGTTCATTCTCATGGTTATCATAATTCTCAGTGTAGTTATTTCTCTAACAGCACTCATCACTCTTTGTGGTAAGCTTCATGTCATGAGCTGCACCTTCAGCCCTCATCTCTTTTGTCTCTGAAAATTATTGCAAGAATGTCTTTCATTTTTCTTAAAACCCATAGATGAGTGAGACTATTCTGCGTCTATCTCTCTCCCTCTGACTTATTTCACTCAGCACAATAGATTCCATGTATAGGAAAATTTCATGACTTTATCTCTCCTGATGGCTGCATAGTATTCCATTGAAACCTCCATATTGATTTTTAAGGATAATGAACCAGTTCATATTCTCACCAACACTGAATTAGTATTTCTTGCCAACACTTGCCAGCGTTGCCAACACTTATTTTTTCTAGTGTTTGTGTTATAGAGCCTAGAGGTGTTTTCTCATTGTAGTTTTGATTTGCGTCTCCTCCATAGTAATGGATGAGTGTTATTTATGTACCTATTGACAATTTGTATATTTTCTTTAGAAAACATCTATCAACCTCTACCTCTACCTCTTGTTTTCTTTAGACTATTTTTTGTTGTTGTTTGGTTTTGGGGTGTCTCTATTGGAGAGATTGGTTTAGGTTTTCTTTATTCAATTATAGCCTTGTTTGCTTTTGGAGTCAAGGAAACATTAGCTTTCTATGTGAACCTGGACTCTCCCTTTACTTCATTATTTTTGTAAGAGTTTGGAAAGAGTAGTATAAGACCACCTGAAAGTTGTGGAAATTACTATGAAACATTTGGCCATAGGATTACTTTGGGGAAGAACATTTAATCAATATTTCACTGTAATTACGTGATATTATGGTCTCTTTATATGTGTCTTTTCTCCTGATTAAATTCTATAAAATTATCAGTGCTTAGAAGTCTAAAACAGGGCCAAAGAGATAACACAGTAGTAGGGTGTTTGCCTTGCACACAGCTGATTCAGGACGGATGGTGGTTCAAATCCTAGCATCCCATATAGTCCCCCATGCCTGCCAGGAGTGATTTCTGAGTGCAGAGCAAAGAGTAACCCCTGAGCACCGCTGGGTATGACCCAAAAGCAAAACAAACAAGCAAACAAAAAGTTTAAAACTATTTCTTGTACTTATTTTACAGTGTTGGTATATGTGCGTGTACAGTAGGTTTTTTTTTTTTTTTTTTGTGGGTCACACCTGGCAGTGCTCAGAGGTTATTCCTGGCTCCAGGCTCAGAAATTGCTCCTGGCAGGCACGGGGGACCACATGGGACACCGGGATTCGAACCGATGACCTCTTGCATGAAAGGCAAACGCCTTACCTCCATGCTATCTCTCCGGTCCCTACAGTAGTTTTTTTTTTTTTTAACTGTTGGATTTCTGTGCTATCTGTTATAATGCTTCTCTTACATGTATTATTCTATTTATTATTATTATTATTATTATTGCTTTCTTACTGAGACTTGCTACATATATAGGTTTATCCATTTTATTATCCTTTGAAGAAATAGTTTGGGTTCTTTTGCATTTTGCTTTATAGTTCTTCTAGAAAATTTGATTTGTCATTTTCTTCCTTCATCTGGCTTTAGTTTAATTTTATTTTCTTTCTCAAATGTATTTGCTGTAAGATTACCATATTTATTTAATATTTTTCTTATTTTGTGATTTAGTTCTATAATGTGATGAAATTTTCTCCTAGTACTGCCTTTGCAGTGTCCAAGATGCTCTGAAATCTCATGCCTTCTTTTTTTTAATAATCTGTGAATATCTGGTCTGAAATTGAGATTATAATCTTTATTTAAGGTTTTAATCATATCAGCTTTCTGAAAACTAATTTATAATGGCTATTCACTGATTCAGGTCCTGACCTCATACCAAATTTCAACAGATGGTATCATCTGTTCTTTTTCCATGCTCACTATGAGCAAATTTCCTTTTGAATATTATAAATTCATGTTTTCCTGTTCCTAATCATGTGTCAAATGGAAGCATCAAATGTATAAGAACATAAAATAGAAATTAAAAACAGTGGACAAATCACTATACTGTTTGTCCCTACAGCTTAATAAGTCAAATAACCACAAAAAGGATTGCCTGTGGTACCTTTCTTTCAATCAGAGGCTCCCCAATGCACAGAGAAATGATTGAATGTTCCAGATCTGGGATCAACATGTCAATTGATAAGGGAATTCGCCTGACTCTACATCTGAACTGTGTTTGTGGAGCAAAAGACTAGCTATGGCATAGAAAAGCAATATGGGACTGGGACCTTTTGTGAGCCCACAGGACTGTTGATAACTGGGGACTACCACTATTCAGTCTTTCCTTCCCTGCTCTTATTAAGGAATATCTTTGCCACTTAAACATCACTTCCTAAAACTTGGTTTTTAGAGCTCAGGGCTGACTGATTTTCAAAACCAGTATTTCATGATTGCCTGCACCTGCCCCCTGCACCAACAGACCTCATCCTGCTTTCTCTCAACACCCGAGGGCTCAACAAATCCACAATCTTAGCCTATTAGTTAGGCTAAGCACCTGAGAAGAGTTGTCAAATCTCATGAACTTCACTTTTGCTTTTTCCTCCAGGAAAAGCTCCAAGATGCTGTGACAATACTGAAGGACACAAAAGACCAATATAACAATCTGAAGTGGTTCACCAGAAAGCAAATAAGTGATTGGGAGGTAAGAATTTTGTGTATCCTTAGCTCAAACATTCCCACCAGATGTTTCCCAGCTAAATCTATGGTATCACCTACCAGCATGGTAGCTTTAAATCCAATCTGGGCTATATTAATCACAAAGTATTGGTTCAAGAATTTGCATGCAGAAGATTGGTGGTTCGAATCCCGGCATCCCAAATGGTCCCCTGAGCCTGCCAGGAGCGATTTCTGAACATAGAGCCAGGAGTAACCCCTGAGCGCTGCCAGGTGTGACCCAAAAACAATAAAACAAAACAAAACAAACAAAAAAAAGGAATTTGCCTTCAAACATGGATACATCCATGTGCAAATTAAAGTTGAATTTGTCTTAACTGAAGATAAACCTTGGCGAATTTCAAGTTTAATTTAGCAAGTATTCCTGTCTCTTCTTTCTCTTGTTTCTTGGTAGAAGAAGGAGGAATTTGAGCAGATGTTTCTGTCCATTGTGACATCTTCCTCCTTTGAGTGTTTGTTTTCCCGAAGCCACCTTGCTACAGGGAACTTGTGCATTCTTCCTGTTCAGATAACACTTGGAGAAATTGTATTATCCTAAGGAGCAAATTATGTTGAGTGTGAATCAACGTAACATAAAATTTAACTATTGTAAGCCTTTCTTGTTGATTTTTTTTTTTTTTGCCACACTTAAGTGGCAACCAATGTCTCTATTCATCTGAAAACTTTCATAATCCAGACTTGAAATTTAGGTAATTCTTCATTGTTTTCTTCTCTCACTCTCTTTGTACATTGTTCTACTTTCTGTTGCTAAGATTCTGACAGCTCATAGAAATAGAACCATACATTTCTCATTTTGTTTTGCTTTCCTTTTCTTGACGTAATGCCTTCCAGCTATGTCCAGTTACAGAAGATACCAATCTTTCCTTTCCTAGTACTGCTGATTTTATTTCCACCGCTTTTATGTGCCTCATTTTGCTTATGCATTCATTATTTGATGTATATTTAGTTCATTTTCAGTGATGGAGCACAATTTCTTTATTCTAGGAAAAGATAGAGCATCAAAAACAAAAAATACATGCTGACTTTAAAAATCTCCATATGTTCCTGTATGAAGAGGAGAAGTCTTATATATGGAAGCTTGAAAAGGTAAAAGATCAAACTCTGAATAGCCTGCTGGACAGAGAAGCCACACTAAAAATGCAGATACAGGAAGTCAAGAACCACATCCTGGAACTAGAGAAGAAATGTCAAGGCTCAGCCCAGAATCTGTTACAGGTGAGTTTGTTGACTTGGAGGAAAGAGGGGTGGGGCTAGAGAGATAGTAGAGGAAACTGGGCATGTATGTTATGTGTACTATAGCTATGTCCCCTGTGGTACAAATCTTCAGCACTGTGTATGGTTCCCTGAGAACTACTTTGGAGCACAGAGCCAGGAATAGTCCTTGAAGTACTGCTGGGTGTAGTGCCCCAATATATATTTAAAAAAAAAAGGGAGGACACATGGGAAGATGAGCCAGACCAGCCACCTCATTCAACAGGACACACTATTGTTGGACTGTAAAAAAAAAATGTCTGCTTACATATATCGCTACATGTAGCTTTGCTTCCAGTCAGATATTCATCTGCAAGTAAAAACTTTATGTTCTGTCTCCATGGGTAACTTGGACATATGGAACAATGAAATATAATGTGCCCCCCCCCATGAAAGGGTGGGTCTTAGAACACTGTAAAACTCAACTATCAACAATTTTTTAACTCTGTATTTCACAGTGATTTAATTTAAGTAAAAATCCTAAACATATCATTATGAAATGATTGAGCAATCCCACATCTGATTGTATCTTAAAATTTTCAAATGAGGGGGAAAATGGTCCATTATGTACTTGGCTCTCATCTATATGCACATTCCTTTGACTGTCTTCTGAAAGATTCCTCCAGAAGTTTACTGGATATAATATGGGATCACCAAAATAAGTAATACACTTTTCCCTGATTTGATGATTAGGTCTTGCTCCAAGAACTTTTATGAACTACAAGAAATAAGTCAACACATTTAAATAAATACCTGTAGGTCTGGAGCTGTGATACAAGCAGTAGGGCATTTGCCTTGCATGTGCTAACCTAGGACGGACCTCAGTTCGATCCCCCGGTGTCCCATATAGTTCCCCAAGCCAGAAGTGATCTGAGCATATAGCCAGGAATAATCCCTGAGCATCACTGGTATGACCCCCAAACCATAAACAAACAAACAAACACCTGTAGATATTTGTTCTATTTCACCCAGTTGAACTTGGGGTACTTTCTAGGCTGAGAATCTAACCTGACTCCCCCTCACCCACATCACATGTTACAAATGCCCCTACATAGTAGACCAGTCTTGGGGGCTCAGTTCAGATGGATTCAACACTGTTAATCAATCCATACTATGTCATCCATTGACTGAAATCATGTCACTAGATGCAAGAGGTACCCTGGGCACACACTTTCCCCTCTTTTCAAACAATCTATAGGCTAATGTGGTTGCAGCTACTCTAGCTTCCCACAGCCCTCAGCAAGGAATCCACACACTGATGTTAATAAGTGTGAAAATGTCTTATGAAAATGCTAGGGGACTGGATAAGAACCATCCTGTGCTGGAAACCCATAAAGTCAAAGCTGGGGTCAATTAGTTGATGTCTTGGTACAAATATGTTAATAGAACAATTCTATGTGCTAAGCCTCATGAATGCAAACGTACCTATTCTCGTTTCTGGTCCTTGTTTCTCTACAGAATGTAAAAGACACCTTGAACAAGTGAGTGCTCCATGGTAACAGTGGTGGGCAGGGGAGGGCTTTGTGCATAAAGACATGGATGAAAGGGACCACTGAAGAAATCTCTGCTTATTCTAGAAGCTTGGCTATCAAGATGGTCAAACCAAAGGACATTTCTTTGGATCTGGATACTGTGTGTAATGTCTCTGAGCTTTACTTTGATGTGACAAAGATGTTAAGGCGCTATCAAGGTATGTTGGTTTTGATTCTTTGTAATGTATACGAGAAGGAATGTTAAGCAAAAATCAAGACAACATCTGACTCTGACTAGACTTAAGGGAAGTTATTTAGTTTTTTTAATGAGTCTTTCACTACATTTACCTTATTTAATTCAAACCTCCCCACATTCTTAGTGATACATATGAAGATTTCTTTTATATTTATCAATGAGTATCAAAAAAATAAAGGGGCTGTCATGGTGGATAAGATGCTTACCTTGAACATGGCCTACTTGGGTTTGATCTCCCTGTATGCCATATGGTCCCCCAGCACTGCCAGGAGTGAATTTTCAATGCAGATCCAGCAGTAACCCTTAATCACCAGGTAGTGTGGCCCCAAAACCAAAGTAAATATATAAATCAATAAATCAAAATTGAGGCTGGAAAGAGAGTATAGCTGTTAAGGCAATTGCCTTGCAAGTAGCTTCCCTGGATTTGATACCTAGCACCCCATATAGACCCCATCCCCCATTAGTAGTGATCTCTGAGCACAGATATTTGAGCACCACTGAGTGCTCAAAACTTAAAAAGACTTAAAAAAAAAGTAACACCCTCCCCCCCAAAATAGAAGAAATAAATCAAAGCTACTAAGAAACAAAACATGCATTTGAATAAAGACTGGGGATATTTAAGTTAAACCAAGTTCTCATAACCAAAAACACATTTCTTTTTTGTTTGTGGTTTTCAGTCAGTGTGATTCTGGATCCAGATACAGCACATTCTGAATTGATTCTCTCCAAGGATCAGAGGCAAGTGACCCATGGGAGTACTCAGAAGAAAGAAATCACTCCACAGAGATTCAGTATCCTACCCTGTGTCCTGGGCTGTGAGGGCTTCACCTCAGGAAGACATTATTTTGAAGTGGATGTGGGAGAAGGAACCCAGTGGGATTTCGGAGTTTGTCTGGAAAATGTGGAGAGAAATGTTGACACAATACAGGGACCACAGTCTGGATTCTGGGCCATCCGACTGTGTAAAGACAAGAGTTACGTCGCCCTGACCTCTTTCTTAACTCCCCTCCGTCTGAAGGAGTACCTTGAGGTTATAGGGCTTTTTCTGGACTATGACGCTGGATTTGTGTCCTTTTACAATGTGAATACTGGCTCCCATATCTACACCTTCCCAAAGGCATGTTTCTCTCATGCTCTCCGGCCCTATTTCCAGGTTTATCATTATTCTCCTTTGTTCTTGCCTCCCCCAGATGAGTAACAGAAGAGCAAAATTTTCTTCTTGGTTAATACCCATAGAGAATATTATGTAAATATTTGGGGGTGTAGAATTTGGTCTAATTTTTGCATAACTGTTTCTATGTACTTATAACAATGTTGGATTTTTCAATATAAAATAAAAATGCATTGAATTAATAGATATATATTTTTGAAAACATGTTAGTTTTTAGCCTGAGCTGAAAGAAAACAAGGGTTTTTTTTTTATTATTATTACATTGCATGTTTTGCATGCATTGACTTCTTCCTCTCCCTGAGTTCAGACCTTCATTTTCTAAAACTTCTTGACTTAATAAATTTGATCCATTGCAGGTGACTATGTGAAGTATTGAACAGTAGGCTTAAGAGGGGAGATTACTATCTTCCTCTCTGCCCCCCCCAGGTCACCCAGAGATGTGTCTAGATAGATACAGATGGAAAAACTCTGCCACCAGACACTGCATATTATAGGTGCTTGTGTCCCAACAGCTCTATTTGCAATCATCAAATATATCTCACTGAATTATAATTCAGACTTAATCTCTGTCCCTTGATTTCTCAACAAGGATGGTAAGGAATTGTTCTTAGCAAGAAAAAGATAAGAAGTCCAATTTGCTGTTTTTTTTTTTTAAAGAGGTCCTTTGATGGAAAGAATTTCAAGTGAAACTAATGTTAAAGGGGCCAGAGAGATAGCATGGAGGTAGTGCGTTTGCCTTACATGCAGAAGGACGGTGTTTCGAATCCCAGCATCCCAGATGGTTCCCGAGCTTGCCAGGAGCGATTTCTGAGCATAGAGCCAGGAGTAACCCCTAAACACTGCCGGGTGTGACCTATAAACCAAAAACCAAAAAAAAAAAAAAAAAAAACAACAACCTAACATGAAGTGAAATAGTTTTATGTAAATGTTGTAAGAAGGGAAAAGAGAGAGAAAAAGAAAGAATAACACATTCAAGAAAGAAGACAGGGAGAAGCCAAGAGTATCCCATAAGGAAAAAAAAAAGAAAAAGAAAGGAATTACATAGTCCAAGTTGAAAGGCAGGCAAACAACCAGAAATGAAAAGTATGCCACTTGCCTTTGCAAAGTTGGATTTTATAGGTTTGGGCCCAAATTGCCTTCTCTTAAGAATTACTATGTAGATACATACATTTCTAAGGTATTGTCCAGGGGATGAGTTTTGAGACTTTATGGTTCACTGCTAGTGGAACCCAGGGCTCCAAAATGAGAATCTAGTGAGACACAGGTCTGGAAGCAAATGTTGATGCAGGAAATAATCCACACGGTAAAAAAATACAAAAACGGGTTCAAAAAATCCAGCACTCAGGCAAGGACTACAACTATACCAGCTTTCTACTCCTAAGAAGGAATGCAGCTTAATGGAAGAAGACCAAAGAATGAGCGCCTGCCTTTCTCAGACCCCTGCTTTTATTGACAAGAACCAAGCCACACCCTAGGGTGAGAGAGGAATACCAAGTAGGGAATAATCCAAAAATCCATCATCAGATCTCACCCTAGAGTGGAGTACAAATATTGATTAGGGTAGAACCAGTAATCCAACATCTTCCCCTAATTGACTTTATAATAAAACAAGGGTCCTGTGAGGTGGCACTAGAGGTAAGGTGTCTGCCTTGCAAGCGCTAGCCAAGGAAGGACCACGGTTCAATCCCCCGGCGACCCATATGGTCCCCCCAAGCCAGGGGCAATTTCTGAGTGCTTAGCCAGGAGTAACCCCTGAGCATCAAATGGGTGTGGCCCCCAAAACCAAAATAAATAAAACAAAAACAAAATAACATCCCATGATTCTAAGATTAGGACAGATGTCTCTAAAGATAAAGGTTGGCAATATTTTGCATAGGTGCGCAAAAGTTGAGAAAACATAAAGAAAAAAAAATTTTTTTTTTTGTTTTTTCGGGCCACACCCGTTTGATGCTTAGAAATTGCTCCTGGCTTGGGGGGACCATGTGGGACACTGGGGTGGGGGGGAGATCGAACCGCAGTCCTTCCTTGGCTAGCGCTGCACCACCTTGCCGCCCCGATAAAGAAAAAATTTTGACCTAAAAATAGGGTATCCGTACTCACAAAGCATCCTGCCTTTGGATCATCGCGCAGGGGTCTTCAAACTACGGCCCACGGGCCACATATTGTATTTATTCCCATTTTGTTTCTTCACTTCTAAATAAGATATATGCAGTGTGCATAGAAACTTTTCATAATTTTTGTTTTTACTATAATTTGGCCCTCAACAGTCTGAAGGACAGTGAACTGACCCCCTGTTTAAAAAGTTTGAGGACCCCTGATAGACTCCAGGCACACTAATTTGTCTAACCCCATTGTCTTTCTTTAAGGTCCCAGGATAGGTTCTCCTCAAACACAGTTTTTACTGTATGTTAGCAGGTTAGCCCATCCTGGGGCAAGTAAGAGCCAAAATAGTTCCATTCATTCCTAGAAAATCTTCAGTTTTCCTAGGCCAACCTGCCTTTATGGTCTGCCTGTAATATCAGGGTTACTCAGACTTGGCCAATGTAAAGATGTGAAGGCCAAATCAAAATGATGAGCCAGAAGGTCATTTGGGCCTCCCATCCTCTTCTAGAGGAGTGTACTATTAGAAAAGGGTCTGTTTCATTCCTCTTCAAGGAGAGACTCCAATCTTTAGAACTTTTCTAGAGTTCACCTTTATGTTCTTTTCACAATCCTGATGCTCTGAAGTTTGTCCTCTCTGCAAGGGAAGGCCCAGCTCTCTCTGAACTGGTGCTTATCAGCTTCAGCTCCTGTGTACGAGTAGGTCTGGACTTTAGACTTATTTGGACTAATGAGAGAGAAAGTTCTCTGAATTATATTTCTACTACATCTTGATACTACATGAGAATTTGTTGCTGACCCTCACCTCCTACTCCTAAAATCTCTACCAAAACTTACATCAGAGTTCTTTGGGTCTTGTTGTTGCTATTGTTTTGTTGTTTATTTTATGCTATTGCAATTCACATATGGGGAACATGGGAAAGCTGCAATTGTCTGTCTACTACATAATAGGTAGAAGCTTCAAAATGCAGGTGACTCTCTTCACATTTTATTAATTGTGACTCTATCTTTCTGGAGATTAGTTCCCACCTGGAAACTCATTAGGGCCCCATCTTAAATCACCTTATTTTAAAAAACATTGACCCAGGAATGGCCAAGGGATTTAGCAGTTCTGTTATAAGAACTGTGGTGAAAGATCAATTATTTTAATTAAATATGATACTAGTTCCCAACTTTACATAATATATTATCACCTATCAGGACAGGGGTTTGTGGGGCCAGAGAGATAGCATGGAGGTAGGGCGTTTGCCTGGCATGCAGAAGAATGGTGGTTCAAATCCTGGCATCCCATATGGTCCCCCAAACCTACCAGGAGCAATTTCTGAGCATAGAGCCAAGAGTAACCCCTGAGCACTGCTGGATGTGACCCAACACCCCCCCAAAAAAAAGAAGGACAAGGGGTTTGGGTGCTCTAAGCAAAAAACAAGTTATTGAGGTATGTTAAATGGGGGGGGGGTGTGCTTCCATAAACTAAAACAAAATTTGGCCTAGTAAATTTTAATATCTAATGGACTTTTTCAGAATTCAGGAGTTGGGTAGCATTCCCTTTCTGATGTAGAAAGAATTGTTAGCAGAAGTTGGAGCACAGGAGTTTTTTAGGAAGGCATAGTTTATATAAAATTTGTGATTATGGAAGCCAGAACAATAGTATTGTGGGTAATGTCTGGCCTTTCATGTAGCCAAGTTTGATCTTTGGCACACATCTGGTCCTCAGAGTCTCATCAGGAGTAATCCTTGAAAACCACTGGGTGTGGCTCAGAAAAAAAATAATGAGTGCTTGTGACCTAATGGTTCACCAATAACATCTCACTCAGATTAGGCAAACTGATGCAATAATTGTTTTTAGATGGTGGAAGCATCTAGCCCAGATGATGGCCTCCATCTAGCTCAGAGAAAGAAATGAATATTCAGATTATAAGATTTTCCCCAGGATCAGAAAGTTTCCTAGATCACTTGATTAAGCCTGGGTTGTACTAGCAACTGAAGGGTAGTACCACTCTTCCATAAGCCATTTTGGTATAAAAGATATCTTGTACTGGAAACATTTCAGGAAAAAAAATACAATAAAAAGTTAGCTGCTTTTCCCATTTCCCAAAGTATGAGATGAAAACATGAGTACTTGTCCCCATTCAATCTCATTCTCCCGGCAAGGAGAGAATGTCATCACCAGAGCTAAGTCTATACCATTAACAGCCAATAGACAATTCTAGAGGAATTTAATAATAAACCAGTTATTATCCTCAGCAGAATCTTTACCATTACTTTCCCATATACAAAATCAGAAGAAAGTCATTTTCCTTTGTTTTTCCATTTCTTTAAAACAAAAAAACTCAAAAAATTGTTTTGTTGTCTAGAAACTCCCTAAGCCAATGTCGGAACCACTTCATCTTGGAAGTGATCAACTCTAACTGCTCCTGGTTGTGAACATATCACACTTGTATACTGAAAATATCCCCTTTCCTCCTTCATTCATGAGCTGTTTTCTTCCAGGACACTTAGTGTCCTAGAATTCCACTCAGTTGTCCCACTAATTGAAATACCTCCCATATTTAAAGCTTCATTTCCCAGATAATTCTTATTTTCCACCACAATACCTTTCCTAGTCTGAGATGAATTGTTTTTCTTTTTAAAAAATGTATTAAACCACTATGACATACAAAGTTATTCATAATTCAGTTATTCCAAGCATACAATGTTTCAACACCAATCCCATCACCAATGGAAGACAATGGCCCCAGTGTGACCAATGGCCCCAGTTTCTCTCTTATTTTCCACTTGTACCTCATAACATCCAGCAGTACAGAGTACTTAGTGTACTGAGCTAAAAAGATGTGATGGACTACTGAATGAAGATCAATAGCAAATTGATTAGGTAGCAGAACCTATTTATATAGCCAGTGGACTCAGGCATTTATTCCTTACCAGGAAATCATAAAGGAGGAAGAGGGTTATAGAAGAATAGGAGGAACAAACCTATGGATGTTTGCCATCTACAAGGGAACAAAAGTCCAGATAAAGTGCTTACATAAGGTGTAACCTAATAGTAAAGATTTTCTTGGGGACAATTAGAGTCATATGTGACAGGCCCAAGTCTTTCTGGGCAGATTGTTTCTACTGAAGCCATTATTTCCTTTCTTAGAGCTTTCTCACAGATAACCCCAGAATGATGGGCCTTGGTCATGCTGGGCCCCAACACCCTCTTAGCAGGCATATAATGGATTATTTTTATAAAACTTGCTCTAAGAAAGTTGAAAGAAATGGGAAATTGAATTATCATAAAATAAATCAATAAAGTCCATTTGTAATCATTGATTGCTATATAATTTGACCTATTTAAATAAATTAAATATATTCATATAATGATGACTTTCATGTACTTAAGTAGTTTTAACTCTGGTGTCTAAAATATATTACATTCACTTTTATTTTGTGCTTGGGTTTCATTATGACAATAATAATGTCTTCCCTGTAATTAATCAAATTATTTTTTTACACTCTTCTCCACTGACTACAAATCCGAAGCTCCTATCACACAGCTTTGGAATGGATTGTTGACTAGGTCACCTAACAGAACTCAAGGAAACACTTTGTGTGCTGGTTTAATTTATATAAAGGAATATCAAGAGCACTTAGCATGGAAACTTAGGACCCAATGAAATTGGGGTGCTTCAACATCTGAGCAAATAAATCTTCTCATCAACACAGGAATTTTCAAGCATGCAATTTTTAGGGGGTTGTGTGGAAGTTTCACTAAATGGGCTAAGCCAATCATTGACTCAATATCTATCCCCTCCTCTCTTCCAGAGGGTGAGGAATGCTACTGAAACAAGTTTCTTATCATGACTTGATATTCATGATAATCAGGCTTTATCCAGAAGTTCTGCAAGAGCCCAGAATAAGTCACTTCATTTTAGAAAAACATTCTAGTAGCCAGGAATCTGCAAGGGAACTAGCAGCTATGTTACAGAAATTAGAGTTAAAAAAAATACAGGGTGAGTTCTCACTTAGGGCATCATCACTCGTCTCTTTGATGAGTTTTATGAGTTCTGTGCCAGAATCGGAACAGAAACTTGTGTTCGCATGTGTGGGGGATGTAAGAATGTGGTGATGGAAGAGTGGGGGTGATCAGAGATCAATTCTTTTTCCTAACTCAATCCACCCTCCCAATCCAATCCAATTCTCCTCCAAAGAGGAGTCACTAGGATGGTGTCTACCACCCTCACGCTTTAGGGATTGAGTGTCAGTTTTTGCACCCAGGCTCCCTGGTGGACAGGAGATGACTCAGAAAAATGCAAAGATCACCCAGTAATTGAGTCCTGCTGTTCATTTTCAAAACAGGAAGTCCCAAGTGCAACACATGGCTGTGACAGTTTAGCAGAAGACGACCTATTGCCCACCACTTCTAAGCAGCTGTGGGTTTATCTTGATCTTCAGTGGTGAAAACATGCATGCAGGCATTGTAGTGCCGTAGCAGGTAGCAGAGAACAGTGCATGTGAATGAAGCATAAGGCATCCATCGCCTTTTGGCAGTCTCTTGTGATCATAATGACTCTGGTTATTTCCTGTTTATGCTCTGAATTCCCAGAATCTCCACTTCCAGATTAAAGAGTTTCTAGATATGAGGATATGAGGTTGGTGCTCTGATGCTCTTCAGGCCCATAACTCAAAACAAATAAAAAGGGAGTAAAACCCACTACTAACTGGTACAGAAGCTTCTTACCTAGAAGAACACAATGCAGTGGGCCACCAATGCTCACAAATTTCTAAGGGACTTTGTGGCAAATATAAAATTGTTTCAAGTCAGAGTCTGAACTGACCTGTAAACATATACTAACTTCAGACAATGGCAGTTTCCTGTGTCCTCAGTACAATGGTTACTTAACCTCTTTTTGGTTTTTTTTTGTTTGGGGGCCATTCCCAGTGGTGCTCAGTGGTTAATTCTGGCTCTGCACTCAGGAATTACTCCTGGAAGTGCATGGGGAACCATATGGGATGCTGAGGATTGAACCCATCTAAGGCATCTAAGGCATCTAAGGCAAATACCCTCTGCTGTACTATTCCCTTCATATTTTTAAAAAGAGACACAGAGAATATTGTCCCTTTCTTTTCAGAACAAGATCAGTTGCTAACAACTTTTCCCATTTTTTTCTAAGTCCTAAGGACACCTATCTATCCTTCACCCCCAAAAACACACACACACACACACACATTTAATTTTGGGGTCACACCTGGCTCTGCACTCAGAAGTCGCTCCTGGTAGGCTTGGGGGACCATATGGGATGCCAGGATTTGAACCAGGGTCCGTCCTGTGTTGGCCACATGCAAGTTAAATGCCTTGCTACTGATCTATTGCTCTGGCCCAGAAGTTAAATATATTTTTCTTTTTTGGTTTTTTGGGCCACACCTGTTTGATGCTCAGGAGTTACTCCTGGCTAAGCGCTCAGAATTGCCCCTGGCTTGGGGGGACCATAATGGACACCGGGGGATCGAACCGCGGTCCTTCCTTGGCTAGTGCTGGCAAGGCAGACACCTTACCTCTAGCGCCACCTCTCCAGCCCCTTTGTTTGTTTGTTTTGTTTTGTTTTTGGGTCACACCCAGCAATGCTCAGGGGTTACTCCTGGCTCCACGCTCAGAAATTGCTCCTGGCAGGCTCGAGGGACCATATGGCACGTCGGGATTCGAACCAATGACCTTCTGCATGAAAGGCAAACGCCTTACCTCCATGCTATCTCTCCAGCCCCTATATTTTTTAGTTTAATCCTTTCGGTGTTGTCTGCTCAAAGAGTGTTTTTCTTCTGTTGAGTGTTAAAGGTAGGGAAGATTCTAGGCTGTGTGTTAGCTCTGGACTCGAGATCCAATCCACAGAGACCACAAGTAGATGATCAGCAATGCAAAACATAGGAGTTTAATCAGATACCTGCATGCTGAGCCACACACCTCTCACCAAGTGGTGCCCCAACTGGGCTCAAAGGCCCTTTTTATAGGGTTGCTAGGATTTCAAGCTATGGGTATTTGACCGTTAAAACTTAGTTCTAAGTACAGATTGCATTAGACAAATGACTATGCTTGGTCATAGGTCCAGTTAAAAGGAAATCACATGTCTTCAAACCTATGGTGAGGTTGTCCTGCATTCTTGGTTCTATCTATAATTTGCTTCGGCCATCTGGACACTGGTTTCTGGTTCCTGAAACAGGGTATTTCTCTGGGCTTCCTTGTTTCTTGTGACTTAAGTTTGTCATGGTTGTCCTTATATCTAGTTACGAAGCTAGTTTACAAAGATAGGTTACAGAATGCAAACAGCAATTGGCAGATTGGAAAGGATTGTTTTCTACATGTGAAAGATTAAAAAGCATGTGTGTGTGCGTGTGTGCTCGCATGAACCTGTGTGCATATGTCCTTAATGAAAGAGAAACCCCAAGAAAGGTCAAAAGTCAGCAGGACTTTACTTCCTTACTCTCCTCCTTGTCTATTTCCACTTTCCTGGGACTCCAGGCCACTTCTCAGCTGATCATGAACAGAAGGAGAGTGGAGACCTGGAACTAGTATTGTGAGGGCACAGGAGAGAGAGAGAGAGAGAGAGAGAGAGAGAGAGAGAGAGAGAGAGAGAGAGAGAGAGAGAGAGAGAGAGAGAGGGAGGGAGAGAGAGAGGGAGAGGGAGGGAGAGGGAGAGAGAGGGAGAGGGAGAGAGAGAGAGAGAGGGAGAGGGAGAGAGAGAGAGAGGGAGAGGGAGAGAGAGAGAGAGAGGGAGAGAGAGAGAGAGAGAGAGAGAGAGAGAGAGAGAGAGAGAGAGAGAGCCTCCTTTGAAGAGATTATTTATGCCACCAAGAAACTAGTCTTGATCATTTGAGGAAAACTTTGTTTTGGCTAACTTGAGTTGAATGTTTTACATCTCAGTAATATGGGTTCAAAGCAACATTTGCTTTTTATAGTCATCCTTTACTTCTTTAGTTAAGTTGAATCAAGGTATTTGGGTTTGTGTGGCACGAATGTGAAGGGGGTTGTTTTTAATGTCTCTTTCTTCTCTATCATTTGTGTATAAAAAGGCCATTGAGTTTTGTGTGTTAGTTTTGTAGCTTGCCACATTGCTATATGAATCTACTGTTTCTAAAAGCTTTTTGGTAGTGTCTTTAGGGTTTTCTAAATATAGTCTCATGTCATCTTCAAACAGTGAGAGCTTGACTTCTTTTCCTATTTGGATGCCCTTAATATCTTTCTCTTGATTAATTGTTATGGTCAGTACTTCCAGTACTGTGTTGAACAGGAGTGGTGAGAGGAGGCAGCCTTGTCCGTAACAGATTTTAGAGAAAGACTTTTAGTTTATCTCCATTGAGAATAATATTTGCCATTAGCTTGTGGTAAATGGCCTTGAATATAGTAAGAAAAGTTCCTTCCATTCCCATCTTGTTGAGAGTTTTTTTTTTTTTTATCAAGAATGGATGTTGGACCTTATCAACATTTTCTCTGCATCCATTTATATGTTCATTTGGTTTTTATTTTGTTGCTATGTTGTACTATGTTGATTAATTTACATATATCAAACCACCCTTGTATTCCTGAAATGAAGACTACTTGGTCAAGGTGTTGGATCCTATTTGCCTGGATTTTTTTTTTTTTTTTTTTTTGGTTTTTGAGTCACACCCAGTGGTGCTCAGGAGTTACTACTGGCTCTGCACTCAGAAATCGCTCTTAGCAGGCTTGGGAGACCATATGGGATGCCGGGATTTGAACCACCGTCCTTCTGCTCACAAGGCAAATGCCTTACCTTCATGCTATCTCTCCGGCCCCCTAAATTTTAATTTTTATTAAAGCATAATCCTAATAGTTATTTTAGGCATGAACTGTTCAAATGCCAATTCTACCACCCTTTGATCTTCCTTCCACCAGGGTCCCACTCCCCTAGCCCTTGCCAACACAAACAATTGCTTCATATGTTTATTACAACACAAAGGCAGGTGAAATTATCAAAACTTAGATAAATAAGAATCAATTTGAGGGGCCCGGAGAGATAGCACAGCGGCGTTTGCCTTGCAAGCAGCCAATCCAGGACCAAAGGTGGTTGGTTCGAATCCCGGTGTCCCATATGGTCCCCCGTGCCTGCCAGGAGCTATTTCTGAGCAGACAGCCAGGAGGAACCCCTGAGCACCGCCGGGTGTGGCCCAAAAACCAAAAAAAAAAAAAAAAAGAATGAAGAATCAATTTGAAATAATTATTATACCTTTCAATGGTGTTATTGAATCACTGTCTAAGTTGTGGTTTGTGCTACGTGGCCTTCTCTGTTACTATTTAAGACTATTAAGCCTAATGATCTTCTATGTAACTTTTCTATCACATATACATGATTCTACTTGGCTAACACTACTAAGAAATTTTGAGTTCAACAGCAGCTTGAGGTGGTACATTGCAGGATCTGTAGATCTGGAACAAGTGTGGTGGCTTGAATTTAATAAAGCTTCTTTTGATTGAGGGTGTCCAGTATGGTTGTGGTTTGTTATGGTTTCAGGCATGCTATGATTACTGAGCTCAAATTCTTTTCATCCTGTTGTATAGGACAGAGGATGACTCTATAGAAGTAGTTGGGTCTTTTATTGTCTCACAAACATGGCTCTGAGAGTTAAACTACAAATGAGAATGTGTTATATGTTTCTATTCTTTTATGTGTGTATATCTATGATTCTTTATTGAAAAATATTCCACTTGTCAATAGTAGTTAATATTCCCAATATCTGGGGAATGGAAGATTGCATAGCAATTAAGGCACATGCTTAGTATATACCAGACCATGGTTCTGTTCCTGGCACCCCTTAACTATCCAATCATCATGGAACACAGCCCTGAGTGTTGTTATGAGTATTTCTGAGCACTATGAAGGTGGCCTTGGGTAATACTAGACACCACAGTGCCTAATGCGTCACATTGACCAATTAGTGTGGTTAGTGCTGAAGCTGGAGGGGGGGACCTGTTCCCCCTCAAATATACTCATACACCTTCCTAATACCATCTTCCCCATCCTTGGAAGGGGAGGAAAAGAAAATGAAAGACAAATTTTTCCTAAGGAGAATTGATGTGCATTTTTACTTTGATCCTTCACTGTCTTGATTCAGTTTCTAAAATTCTTAGAATACCTTCTCTTGGGGCCGGGCGGTGGCGCTAAAGGTAAGGTGCCTGCCTTGCTTGCGCTAGCCTTGGACGGACCTCGGTTCGATCCCCCGGTGTCCCATATGGTCCCCCAAGCCAGGAGCAACTTCTGAGCACATAGCCAGGAGTAACCCCTGAGCGTTACTGGGTGTGGCCCAAAAACCAAAAAAAAAAAAAGAATACCTTCTCTTTTGAAGGTCAAGCTCATTAAGTTGGCATATTTACCAAAGTACAAGGCCAGGAACTTTTATTTCCAAGTTCAGAAACTAACCTTTGTGAATCATAAGGTGCAGATCATTCAAGCTCATGAGGCTGTTAAGGAAGGTCAGAAAACTCAGAACTGTTGTAACAACATACACCACCAACATAAATACCCACAACTACAGATTCTGGGTCTTACTATATTTGGGACTAACAGAATCCCTAGGAAAGGGAATTTGCCCACATCTCAACCTGAGATGCAAAAATTCCTTTATGTATTTTATTTTGTGAAAATCCTTAAGTATTTAGTCTTATCCCATAGGCCATAATACATTTCGCCTCTTTTAGAGATGTCTTCCAGTTGTCTTATTTTTCTTTTTCTTTTTATCATGGTCAAAGTGAATGACAATTATTTCACAGAAATATTTAAGACACATCAATGAATGAGGGGCATTCCCACCACCCACTTTGTGTGCTAATGTTTACATTAAGGATAATATTTATCTTTCTCTTATGCACAGTTAGTTTACTTGATTGTAAAAAAGACACAGGGTATCTGATGCATGTAGCCAGAAAAATGAGATATACTATCGACTGATGGGCAATAGAAACTTTATTAGGGCTGCCTCTGCTTTTTCATATTCTATTCTGTTTGCTTGGTCTAAGTAACTATGTCCATGTGACTAAAAACAAGGATAGATACATAAAAGGGTTGAAAATAATGGAGAACAAACTAAAAGAATAGAAACAAAGCTAAAGATGTTTGCCAGCTGCAAGGGGATGGAAGCCAGAACCTTGTAGAAGAAAGTCAGGGATATTTGTCTAAAGGTCACAGCTTCAGTTTCTGGAGCTTTTTCACAGATGACCATACCAGAATGCTGGACCTTGGTCATGCCTGGACTCCAATACAGGGTAGCCTCAACAATGCTAAAATAAAAGATATATTTGTCACTTCCTTTATGATAAATTACTTATTCTTTAATTTAATTTTAATACCAATTACATAGACTTTTAGAACAATGCATGAACAGAGTTTTAATGGCACTTTAGATTTTTTTCCTTCCCAAATCATGCTGCAATTATTTGGTTTCCATTAATTTTATGCATAACAATAATTATGAGAATCCTCAAGTGGGCATTGTAATAATAATAATCAAATCTTGACACCCAGATCTCTCTCAGTTAAGAATCGTGTACTTTTCTGCTAACCAGCGTGATTGAAATCTATTCTTGGCTGTATTAACTACATAATTTTGGTTTATAAAGTTGCCTTCAAGCAAGAAAACATCTTATATTTAAATTAAAATTTAGTTTAGCTTAATAACTAAAAACAGCTTCACTTGGCAGTTTCCAAGGTATTCCAACTCCTTCTTCCTGGTGTTTCTTAGTTAAAAAAGGAATTTAGCAAGGTGACAAACTGGTGTATTCTCCATCTTGGAGATTTACCCACATCTCAATCTGGGATGCAAACTTTCCACCCCTTCTCCTTTGTAGAAGCTCTGCTCTCTTGTGAACACATAGATCTCTTTGTTTTTGTATTCTTGTAAATAAAACTATTTTAATACAAAGATGTCAGAGGAAAATTAGCTTTTCTGGGATAAACACCAAGAAATCAAAGATGGACAGTGTGGCTCGAGGGGGAAAATGCTGAGAGTATCCAGTAGAGAAAGTATCTCTACAGCCTTGACTTTCTTCATGGGAAATCAGTTTAACCAGTCATTGTTTGACTCATTAATACAGTGGGCAGCAAACTTTCTGACTCAAACATTTCATTAGTATGGTCATTATTAAAATTGTATTTATTTTGCTTTGTGGGACACACCCAGAGACCTCAGGGATTACTCCTGGCTCTGCACTCCAAAATCACTCCTGGCAGGCTCAAGAGACCATATGGACTGCCTGGGATTGAACTTAGGCTAGCTGCGTGCAAGGCAAGCATCCAACCCTCTGTGCTATTGCTCCAGCCCTTGGTCATTTTCTTTAATTGTAGTATCAGCCAGGATAACATTGCAGTGTATTATTACAGATGTCTTCTGTTGATTTATTACACTCATATATTTTCATGTATATTGGATATCAATGTAATGCCTTTAACTAATCCCTAAAGAATGATTCTAAGGCAAGAAATAAGTTTACATCAAAATCTATGGTACTGGGTGAGAGAGAGAGAGAGAGAGAGAGAGAGAGAGAGAGAGAGAGAGAGAGAGAGAGAGAGAGAGAGAGAGAGAGAGATTAAGAGTTAGGGCATTTGTCTTGCACACAGCCAACCAGAATTCTGTCACCAGCATCCCATATGGTCCCTGTAAGTCCAGCCAGGAGTACCAGGTGTGGCCAAAACAAAACAAAATACACTTATGCCCTAACTCTTATACTTATAACAAAAAAAAAAATCCTATAGAAAGGTTGACAGTTAAAGGATGTAGAATGGGAAAGTGGAGTGATAGCATAGTGAGTAAGGTGTTTGCCTTGCATGCGGCCAACCTGGGTTAGATCCTTGGCAGAATCAGGAGCAGGAAGAAAGGAAAACAGCGATTATATATAGCTCCAGCATTTTACCTAGGCTATTGGACACTTATCTAGTCCCATAAATGTCTTTTGTTTTGTTTTGTTTTGGCCACACCTGGTGATGCCCAGGCTCTGTGCTCAGAAAACATTCACGTTGGACTTGCACACAGCCATCTAATTCCATCTAATTCCATCATCAGCATCCCATATGGTCACTCTAAGTCCTCCAGGGCTCCAATACAACATGATTCTTGTGTTTCTACATGGAAAATGAAGGACTATATGAAAAACAACTATTATGTCAACTCTGGTAAATTTTGTTTTGGTTTCTCTAGGATAGAAATTAGAATAATGGTGAGGATGATTATGATGATTTTGGTGTGATATTATTATTGTTAACAAATACTGGATACTTGCTATATTCTAAGATTTCTAGCAAGCATTATAATTATCTTGGTTTGTTCAATTTTCCTCACCATCCTTTGTGATGCATAGATTTAGTCCTACATTTTTAAGAAACTGAGGCTCAGGAATGATTTATTGCTAGTAAGACAAAGCTTGCTTTTGGCCATAAACTAATCTCTCTCTCTGTCTCTGTCTCTGTCTCTCTCTCTCTCCCTTCTCCCCTTGGCCACACCCAGCAGCACTCAGGGGTTACTCCTGGCTCTGCACTCAGAAATCACTCCTGGCAGACTCAGTGGACTGGGGATCGAACCCGGGTCCAATCAGGGTCAGCTACATGCAACCTACCATTGAGCAGTGGCTCCAGTTCCTTCTTTTTTCTCTTTTTCTCTCTGTTTATATTTTCTATGTTTCTTTCCTTCCTTCCTTTCTTGTATCTTTCTTTCTCTTTTTGTGTCTCTTTTATTTTTTAACTATACTTATTACATTCGTTCCTTTTATATTTTTCACTTCCTTCCTTCCTTCCTCCTTCCTTCCTTCCTTCCTTCCTTCCTTCCTTCCTTCCTTCCTTCCTTCCTTCCTTCCTTCCTTTCTTCCTTCCTTCCTTCCCTTTTTTCTTTCTTTTTTCTACTTACTCTCTTTTTATTTCTTCCTTCCTTTCTTTTTTCCTTTCTTTCATTCCGTCTGTATTTCTTTCTTTCTTTTTTTTGTTTCTTCTTGCTTTCTTCTCTTCTTTTAGTCCTACTTTTTTTTTTTTTTTAAGAAACTGAGGCTCAGAGAATGATTTCTTCGGTAGAGTAACTCTGGATCTAGAAACAGCTCATCCTGAACAACATCTTTCTGAGAATAAGAGACAAATGACTTGTGAACTCCTTCAGAAGAAACAACACTCTCAGGAGATTTAGCATCTTACCCTATGTCCTGGGCTCTAAGGGCTTTATTCACTTCATGAAGATGCTACTTTGAAGTATATGTGGGAAGAGGAACTCAGTGGGATGTAGGAGTTTGTCTAAAAAATGTGCTAAGGGTCCATGACACAATGTAAACACCTTAGTCTGGATTCTGGGCCAACAGACTACCTTCCTCAGAAGGACCTCTGCTGTTTGGGGGTTTTTCTGGACTAGTAACATTTTACACTGACTCCTCCACTGACTCTGCAGCCCTGTGTCAAGGCATGAAGACTGCAAAGTCAACAGATCTGAAGATGCTGGATACTGTCTAGACCCCATAACTGCACGATGGGGACAGAAGCACCTTCTTCAAGTATGCATACTGCTGATGGGCTGAAAGCCTGAGCTACCTTGCCTGCACCACATGAAGGACTTGTGATCTGCTGTCTTTAATGGGCAAATTTCCACTTGTTCAGTCACTCTCAGTCCTGCACCCAAGAGACAGCTCCGACATCTGGAGAATCTCTTGGTTGGTCTCTGATCTTGCTTTACTTCTTTCAGGCCTGAGCATTGGGAGAGGAAGTAATCCCTATGAACACATATAGTCTCCCGGGGAGTGCCAGGTGTGAGCCCTGAGCACCACCAGATGTGTACCCCCGTTTACACACACACATACACACACACAACAACAACAACAACAACAACAACAACAAATTCAACTGAGTTAAACCTATTAATTTTATTAAAAGATTTATGAACTTGAAAGCATTTTATTTGCAGGTAGAAAAGGAGCCCAAAGCTGCAGAAAATATAAGCTTCTTAGGAAAAGGAGGTAAGGAGATCAGAATAGGAGTTTCAGCAAGGTCATTGTCTACTCAGGGACAGGAGGGGTGTTTCGGGAAAGTTCTCTGAGCAGGATCCTGACTGACACAAGGTGAGATTACTTCACTGGATGGATTGGTACTTCAGAAATTTAGGGTAGTACCAGAGTCCATCACCAAATGAATGGGCTTAAACAGGGGCCCTGGAAGAATTAAGAAAACAAGACATAGTATTCCATTGTGTATCTGCATATTATGCTGAGTGAATAAGTCAGAGGAGAGAGACACACACAGAATAGTCTCACTTATCTATGGGTTTTAAGAAAAAAATATATTATTGTAATAATACCAGAGATAATAGAGATATGAGGAAATATGAAGCTTACCACAAAGAGTGGTGAGTACAGTTAGAGAAATAACTACATTAACAACTATCATGATATTGGTAGTGAGCGAGAGAAATAAAATGCCTGTCTCAAATACAGGCAGGGGGTAGGGGAGGAAGATGGGGGCATTGGTGGTGGGAAGGTTGCACTGTGAAAGGGGGTGTCCTTTGTTTTAATAACTAAAACCCAACTACAAACATGTTTGTAATCATGGTGTTTAAATAAAGACATTATATTAAAAAAAACGCAAATAAAAAAAATTTAGGGGCCGGAGAGAGATAACACAGTGGCAGGGCAATTGCCTTGCAAGCAAGCGATCCAGGACAGACAGTGGTTCAAATCCCAGCATCTCACATGGTCCCCCAAGCCTGCCAAGAGCAATTTCTGAGCATGGAGCCAGAACCTAACTGCTGCAGGGTATGACCTAAAAACCAAAAAAATAATTTAGGATAAAAAGATAAAAAAAAAACATAGGATAAAACAAGACAGATGTGATAGAGAAAAGAATGTAGAGTCAGGGAGCTCTGAGCCTCATGGACTGAGAATCCTGACTGTCCTTGACATATAATATTTATTGTTCTTGGAAAATCAACATGGGAGGAAGGGCAGCTACCAATGAGCAAATCTAATGCAAACCAAGCCTATGTGGATCTTAATCTCAAAGAGGGTATGCATAGCAAAGAAATCTATTTTAAAAGTTGTAGTAGATGAACTTCTGGGGAAGGTGGCAGGACCAAATAGTGATAAGAGGGCCCCGTTCACAGGGCATTATAGCGACTGAAGAAGCAAGATCCTCATCACCTTTTTCCTGCCCCTCTCCTTGGACTATCAACTCTCTCTAGCTAAACTTATTCACTTCTTAGGATGTCTTCACATCCAAGCTCTTGCTTTGGTGCCAGAGGGCTTAGAACAAAAGGCAGTGCTGGCACTGCCCTGGACATCCCATTCTGAGCAAGGTAAGCATAGATGATAGTTTCTCTGGGGGCTCTCTTCACTTCACTTCTATTCCTTGTTTTTTCTTTCTGGGCACTGAACCCGCTGTTCCTAAGCACCAAGTTCTGCAGAGGGACTGTGAGGAGGAGGGAGACAGAGGCTGCTATGGACAAATGTTCTCATGCCCATGAACACTGTCACAGCCATTTCCCCACATTTTCCTGGGATGTTTGAAACAGGGGGCACCTAGAAGAGCAAAGACGAGCTGGAACCAGGACAGTTCATGGATTTTCCTGAGTTTTGTGGCAGGAAGTGGAAAAAATCTGGAGTTATCAGAATGTGTGAGCTGACCTGTTGGCTCCTGATTGGGCCCTCACAAAGGACATACATAAACAGCTTCCTGGTTAGAATTTGTCCTCCTTTGGATTGTTCAAGGGGGTATTACCCTATCTGTCCCCTGACTTTCAGGCAAACTCAGTGCAAAAGGAAGGCAGTGTATCTCATTTCCTGCACGAACACTACAGGGCTCCGCCTTCCCCCTCTTCCCCCCTTTCTATAGTTTCACTTCTGGGGTGAAACCAGTGTGCAGAGCCAGCAGGAATCGAAGCCACAGAGGCAAAGTCCGGGAACAGGCTTGTGCAATCTGCTGTGCTGAGAAGGTACTGAAAATCCAGGCCACAACTCTGGGGGGCTAAGTGGCCTCTGGTGTGTGTGTGTGTGTGTGTGTGTGTGTGTGTGTGTGTGTGTGTGTGTGTGTGTAGACTCCAGATTTAGATTTTTGTTTCCTTTCATCTGCTTTCACTTTCACAAAACTTCTTGTCTCATCTCAGCAGATCCTGGATGTAGGGGGGTGTGAAGGGCAAAGGTTTAGAGGAGGGGAGATGCTTCTCCCCAGATCACAGCACCCCTGGGGGAAATAACTGGCCTTTAATTTAAAAAATAATTTTTTTTTTTTTTTGGTTTTTGGGTCACACCCAGCAGTGCTCAGGGGTTACTCCTTGGCTCTACGCTCAGAAATCATTCCTGGCGGGCTCAGGGGATCATATGGGATGCTGGGATTTGAACCACAGTCCTTCTGCATGCAAGGCAAATGCCTTACCTCTATGCTATCTCTAAACAATTCCTACAAGAGATCGTCCATGTCTCCAAAGGACGAGCTCTGATGATTGGAGAGAAATCATCAGTTGCCTTCTATTCGGCTCAGTCAAACCTCTGCACTGTCTGTTGAAGGGAATATCAATTAGTTGCTCTTACTCAGTCCTCAGTCCCTGATGGACTTTAGGGGACCAGGCCTTCCTCAGGGTTTCATTCCCTACTATGTCCTGGAGCTGCCAATCCCCTGGGTTCAGGTCTCACGAACCTCTTCTGGAAGAGAAGCGAAGTCACTTCCTGTTTCTCCAGCATCTCTGCCCAAGGACCCACCTCCTTCTTCCCACAGCTCTTTGAATTCTCTTTGCTTTTTGTCAGGGAGGGTGACAGCAAGGACAAATCATTCCCCTGGTTGCCTCTTTGACCGGCTCATTCTGGTGGCAGCTCCACTCAGACCACAGTTCCCTGGATCTTTTGTTCTTCCATAATGGGAGTGAGTGGGTAGGAAGATTGGGTAGGAGAGATGAGACATTCAGATGGGAATTTTTTCAAGGATCCTTCACACACCACTAATTCTGTAATTGCCTCTAACTTTTACAAAGACTGTCTGGAAACTAGTGATTTCTGATGTTCATTGAATGGGCAAGTTTTGTTAAGGGTCCAAGAAATCCCACTGCCTCAAATAAAGACCACGAATCTTCAGAGAATGCAATTAGCAAAATAGACTTATTTTCCAGCTTGCTGGGGCCCCAGAATCTGCCATAAAGACAGAAACCAGAAGTCCTGGATAATCTAGAAAGGTGTTTTTATAGGTTTAAAGAACCTTAGGAGGAGGATCAATGTGGAAAGTAGAGCTCGTAGAATATACTAATCCCTAGTCCAGGTTTAAATACAATGTCCAACAGATAGTAAGCTTGTCCTTTTTCGTTTTCTTTTTTTTTTTTTTTTTTTTGGTTTTTGGGTCACACCTGCAGTGCTCAGGAGTTACTCCTGGCTCTACTCTCAGAATTCGCTCCTGGCAGGCTTGGGGGACCATATGGGATACCGGGATTTGAACTACCATCCTTCTGCGTGCAAGGCAAATGCCCTACCACCATGCTATCTCTCCGGCCCAAGGTGAGAACCTTAAGAGGAGTGTTAGCTGATGGTTACCAGGGCAGCAGGCCTTTGACATCTCAAGATTTGCCCAAATATGTCAAGTTCCTTTTAGGAGGGGCATTGGCTAATGGTTACCAGGGCAGCAGGCGGTTGATGTCTCAAGGTGAAATTACCATATCAAGGGGGTCAAGAAGGTGGGGTGGAGAAAGATTTAACAGGCATCTATCACCTGAGTTATTATAACATCTATTTTTATAAATTTTCCCTTAACAGTTTCACCCTCCACTGAGCTCTAGCTGGCCTTTTACCTTCAACTTGTGTTGCCACACTCAGTGACACTCAGGGGTTACTCCTGGCTATGTGCTCAGAAATCACTCCTGGCTTGGGGAACCATATGGGACGCTGGGGGATCGAACTGTGGTCTGTCCTAGGCTAGCACCGGCAAGGCAGATGCCTTACCACTGCTCTGGCCCCTCTTTCCTTTTTTTTTAATTTTTATTTTTTAGCATTGACCTTAAGATATATTTCTGCTGCTGGCAACTTCAATCCAGCAACACCAGTGGACTTCACTGAACCCAACCTCAGGGAGTGGATGGAAACGTACCAGTCAAACACAATAATATTGAAGAAATTCAGACCACACAAACATGTGGGGCGACAACATGTTTTTGGCAGACGTGTGACAAAATTTTAATCTCCATGTTGGTACAGGGCAAAACTAGTCTTAAGCATAAAAGGAAGTTCCGCATTGACAAAAGGCAGGAGCTATAGAAAACATAAATATTAACAGTAAATCTAGTTAAAATATACATATCAAACTTAGGCAGTTCAGGTGTAAAGGATTTTTTCTAAGAAGTCTTGAGCTAGAAAGGAGGAAGTAGCATAATAAAGAGGAGGGGGTCGCCTGATCAAGTAGCCAGATTGGTTTGACAAGAGCTGTTTTTTCTGCTATTGTTAGCAGAGAGCTTGGTTAAAGAAGTATAGATTGTGGCTGGCTAGAAAAAAATCTTTTGACAAAAAGTGAAAAACTTTTGGACTGCTATTTGGGTCTGGACCCAGATGGCAGTCTTTATAAACTAGCAGTGAAGGTAGGAATGTTTGTTTACTATAGAAACTGAAACCAGAAAGATAAGTTTTGCGAGCTAGCTTGGCTGGCTAGTTTTTTTAGAGGTAAATACGACTGACAAGAGAGAGATCAAACTTGTCTTTATTATTTAGTACTGAAATTTCTCTGGGGAAAGGAATTTGATTGAGGCCACATTTTGGCCTGTAAATTTACAAGGGAGAAATAATATTTAAGCCAAATAATGAAGGGAATGTAATGTCAGTACCAAGTACATGCATTTCAGAAATATCTATTGGGATTTCCTCAGCTCTCCATACAGGAACAAAAGTAATACTCAGCAGGCCTTTTGAGGATACCCGTGGGGTGATTCTAGCTATCTGCTCTAGGAAAATCTGAGGATTGCATCCATGGGTCTACTGAATCCCCCCATAATTTGGATATATAGAAATTAATTATCTATGGTGCAGACATATTTCCATTCATTTTAGGTATAATATGAGCAACCTTCATGGGGAACTTTTAGCCAATGTCCAACTAAGTAAGAAGTTTACTCAAGAATATTGAAGAATTCCCCCATCCTTTATACTCAATTCCATATTGATCATGCATTTTGCTCACCAACATTTGCCAGTGCTCTCTTCCCTCCACATCTTCACCCAGGCTTATTGTTCTAGATAACAACCCTTCTCACAGATGTTAGATCATAATTCATGGTTGGATTTGCATTATAATAAGAAATCATGGGCGCCATTTCTTATGCCGCTTGGATTCCTTCAGCCTTGGTCAAACACCTTTTGCAATGATGAAATGATCTATTGGGGCTAGCATGCCATTACCATCAGATTGAAACATGACTTGCTAGATGATAAAAGGGAATTTCACTTTTCTTCTCTTTTTATTTCTGTCCATTTAAGTGCCTTCACTTGATTGTGACCTCTGTCTTCCACAACAAGGCAAACAGATGCATCCTCCCAATTCCAATCTATCTCACTGAGATGATTCACTGAGAGAAAACATAGCAAGATCTGTGGAGATCCAGGTGAAGTGAATTTTCAACTCTCTGGAGAATTCCAGATGTTTCATCTGTGCCTCTAGATCCACTATTGAAGCATATCTATAAACACCATGGCCTCAGGCCTATATGCCAAGATGAAAGCGGAGGCCACCTGCTTCATCTGCCGGAAGCTGATGACAGACCCTATGAGCATTGATTGTGGGCACAGCTTTTGCTACAAGTGCATAGCAGGAAATGGTGGAAACATACTATCGGGATGGATATCCCCTGGGATAACCGTCTACTGTCCCCAATGTAAGGCATCCTTTAAAAAGGAGTGCCTCCGGGCTAACAAGCAGCTGCAAAACCTCATTGAGACCATCAAGGAAATGGACGTGGAACATTTATGTGAGGAGCATGGAGAGCAGCTCCATCTGTTCTGTGAAGATGACCACCAGCTCCTCTGCTGGCGCTGTGAGCGGTCACAACAGCACAAAGGACATGTCACAACTCTTGTTGAAGATGTGTGTCAAAACTACAAGGTGAGTATGTGGAATCAGAGAGCTTCACATGTGCAGCACATATGTTCCTCAACCCTGTATTTTTTTGTGGGATTTAAAATTTTTAGCCACACCCTGAAGTGCGTACAGAGGGCTTACTTGTGGTTTTATGTTCAGGGGTCATTTATGGCAGGGCCTAGGGGACCAAGGTCTCAGACCTTGCAACCTGTTTTATTTTATTTTAATTAAATTGGGGAGAGGGGCTAATCTGGTAGCTCTTTCTGGCTCTGCATTCAGTATTTATCCCTGGCCAGCTCTGGAATGCTGTAGACTTTACAGTGTAGAGGCTAAAACCCAAATCGGCTACATGCAAGGCAAATGCCTTACCCACTGCACCATCACTTTGACCCCTTGTTTGTTATTTGTTTTAATTGAATTAACTTTAATTTTTACCTATGTTCTAGAAGTGCCTTTCTTTACTCCTCAAAAGTAAGTCGTTAGGGATGTAACACAGCAGGAGAGCACTTGCTTGTGTGAATCCCTGAGTTTCATCTTGGATCTTAAAAAGAAAAATAAAACCGGGGCTGGGAAGGTGGCGCTAGAGGTAAGGTGTCTGCCTTGCAAGCGCTAGCGTAGGACGGACCTCGGTTCGATCCCCCGTGTCCCATATGGTCCCCCCAAGCCAGGGGCGATTTCTGAGCACATAGCCAGGAGTAACCCCTGAGCGTCAAATGGGTGTGGCATAACACATTCCCATACTATCTTAAATGGGGACATTTTATTTATTTATTTATTTTGGTTTTGGGGTCACACCCAGCAGCGCTCAGGGGTTATTCCTGGCTCTTCGCTCAGAAATCGCCCTTGGCAGGCTCGAGGGATCATATGGGATGCTAGGATTCGAACCACCATCCTTCTGTATGCAAGACAAACAATCTACCTCCATGCTATCTCTCCGGCCCCAGGGAGATGTTTATTTTTCCACTTTTCACAACTTATAATTTGGCAACTAAATAGCAGTGTTGAGGAGTTACTCCTGGCTCTGTGCTCAGGGATCACTCTTGGTAGTGCTTGGGAGACTAGATGCAGAGCTGGGGATAGAACCTGATTGGTTGCACTTAGGGAATGAGCCTTAACCCCTATTCTCTCTCTCCAGTCCTCAACTTTTCAGCTTTATAACTATGTAGTATTTAGTTAGCCTGAAACTGAGATACTGATCCTTCAAGATGGCTTTAGTGTGTTAACTTTCTGTCAACCAAAATCTGATAGTTACTCACTTTTCCTGGCCCTGACTGTATCCCAATATGGGCTAGGATGGTCAGGATTGTCTATCCATGCTTGCTCTGATGAACTTTAGGACATTAGGTCGTAAAGCAACTCAGCGAAGGAAGAATACCTGTGATCCCTTTGTTTGGATGATGGGGAGTGGCTCCAACGAATGGAGAAAAGGTGAGGTGGCCAGATAATCAGACATAGGACACACTCACAATGGGACAGAAAAGGGACTTTGGCTGACACCAAGGGCAGGTCCAGGATGAGAAGGGAAAGGCAGGTAATGAAAATTACCTGGGAACTTGGGCCTTGATCTTTGGTATCAGCTCAGTGCAAAGTCATAGCTCAGAGGGTTGACAAGAGGGATTTTTCACTTGTAGACAGAGGATAGTATCCACAGAAAACCATGCTGCCTCTGGCCAAATAAAAGAGACATCAAATTGTCAAATTCCAATTATTCCAATTCCATATGAGATGGGAAAGGAAGAGTTTAACCAAGAAACAGAAGAGATGTCAAAGGATTTTAAATGAGTGGCTAGAAAAGAGAACAGTAGGGGCTGGAGAGATAGCATGGAGGTAGGGCGTTTGCCTTCCATGCAAAAGGACGGTGGTTCTAATCCCAGCATCCCATATGGTCCCCTGTGCCTCCAAGGGCCATTTCTGAGTGCAGAGCCAGGAGTAACCCCAGGTGTGACTCAAAAACCAAAAAAAAAAAAAAAAAAAAAGAGAGAGAGAGAGAACAGTGAGTTGAGGTTCGGAAGTGACCCCTAGATTTCTGCTTTGAAGGGAGGTGTGAAGGCGACCTTTGTTGTGATGAGATGAAGGACTGGGCAGAGCCTACCTGCCTCATTTCTTTGTCATAGCTTAACGGGAGGAAAATATTGTCCCCTTGGACAAGTTACTAACCCCTTCCTAAGGTTCGTTTTCTGCAGCACAAGAATATTGTTTAAAATCCTACCAATTTTTCAGAATGTTAAGGAAATTAGATGTGTTACTTCATGCTGCCTCCAGTCTGAAGTGTTTCACAGATACTCAGATACTCAATGTGATTTGTCTCAGAGGCTGGGATTCCACTTGGTTTGTTTCTGAAGAGTTGTGAAACTGCCTAAATGTTGTTAACACAATATATATATAGGAAAAGCTCCAGAAAATTGTGACAACGTTGAAGAGCACAGAAAATCTATGTTCTAGTTACATACTATTCGCAAGAGAGCAAATAAATGAATGGGAGGTAAGATTTTGGAGTGTTTTGCACTCAAATTATTTTCCATCTAGGATATAGATCCAGGAATAATTGGAGAAAAATATTATGATGATTTTTGATGTCAGTTAAATGGGCCACATAGTTAAAATGCAAAATAGAAAAAAGGTAATTATTTGCTTTGACTAGGGAATTCATCTCTAAGGACTTCAACTTTTTTCCAGTAATTAGTTAGGATGCCCATTGGTGAGCTTCCTTACTTTAGATTATCCTTGACTGTGAGATTTTAAACAGCTCAACATAGCTTCCTAGTTTTTTTTTTAATAATGTTATTTTATTTAATATATATTATATACTTATTAACCACTTTTTTTTTAGTTTTTGGGCCAAGCCTGGTGATCCTCAGAGGTTACTCTTGGCTCTGCACTCAGAAATTGCTCCTAGCTTGAGGGACCATATGGGACACTGGGAATTGAACCCAGGTCTGTTCTGGGTCAGTTGCATGCAAAAAAAACACCCTACCACTGAACCCTTTTGAATGGCAAGCAAGGCAAGGGCCCTACCTGCTGTACCATCGCTCCAGCCTTGGTCTTCAACTTTTTAGTGTCTACCTCCAAGACATGACCCTGCTACACGGAACTTGGGACATTTTTTAGGGTCAAATAACTGATAGGAAAATTATGTTACACAAAGGAGTCTTTCATGTGTGTATATACATACACAGAATGTAAAATCGACCATTTTTAGCCTTTTCAGTAGATCACTCAGCGGCGTTTAGGACTTTGACTTTACTCTGCAACCATTCTTTCTATCCAGCTGCAAAACTCTTTCATCAAAGGGAAACGCTGTTCTAATTATATCATAACATCTCATCGCTTCCTCCTCCCAATTTCTGATCTGCATGGTTCTATTTTCTATCTATGAATCTGACAAGCTATATCCTAGAAAGATAAAATAGCATGTTTTGGTGTTGTTTCTGACGTCACCTAGCAAAATATCTCTCCGGTTCTTCCATGTTGTAGCAGGTTTCAAACTTTCCTTTCTTATTACTGTGAAGCTATTGCCATGGTTTTTATGTACCCAGTGTTTATTTATCTATCAATGAATATTTAACTTGTTTTGACTTTTTGATTGCTTTCTTTCTTTTTCTTTTTTATAGGAGAAGGTGGAATTTAGGAAACAAAAAATTCAGTCTGATTTTCAGACTCTCTATAAATTCCTGCATGAGGAAGAAAAGTCTCATTTATGGAGACTGGAGGAAGAAAAAATGCAGACTCTGAAGATATTGCAAGACAGTAAAGCAAGCTTGGAAATGCAGAGCCAAAAACTCAAGAACCACATCCTGGAACTTGAGAGGAAATGCCAGGACCCGGCTCAGAAAATGCTGCAGGTCAGACTTTGTGTTTGGAGAAAAGGAAGATTTCTGTTATTCCATTAGTAAAGGGAGAAAGGGAATTTAAAGTGATGCTTTATTTCATTTTTTTTTATTTTCTGTTCTTCTTTTAAAGACTATAGCCAGGATCTCAAGCTATGAGTACGGCAAATAGAGCATTTGTCTTGCACATGGCTGAGCCAGGTTCAATCCTCAGTATCCCATATGGAACCCCCAAGCACTGATTTCTGAGAGTAGAGTCAGGAGTGTTCCAGAAACACACACACACACACACACACACACACACACACACACACACACACACACACACACACACAGAAACCCAAACATCACTAGCCATGCTCAAGGGCATCTACGTAATGTTTTTTGCCATCAGTCCAATATATTCTTTTTTTTTTTTTTTTTTTTTTTTTGGTTTTTGGGCCACACACGGTGGTGCTCAGGGGTTATTCCTGGCTGTCTGCTCAGAAATAGCTCCTGGCAGGCACGGGGGACCATATGGGACACCGGGATTCGAACCAACCACCTTTGGTCCTGGATCGGCTGCTTGCAAGGCAAACGCTGCTGTGCTACTTCTCCAGGTCCCTAATATTTCTTATTTTGAAAAAACATCTATAATGTAGGTGACTTCCAGAAACACCTAGACTATGAGTGAATTTCAAATTGTACCTTGTCAGGTGAGGAACTTGGACATATGGACCATTGAGATAAATTTTGAGATAAATTTTGCCCTCGTGTGTATGTGTCTGGTCTATAGGATAGAACTCTGAATTGTCACCCTATCTTCTGAATTCGTGTGTAGCTAAGTTTTTCACTATCAAGTTCTTGCTCTGGGAGCTATATGGGGCTTATTTCAGCCATAGAAAGGATCCAACTTAGATTCATCCCAGAAAATCAAGGAAGGATGGTTTAATATACGTAAGACAATTAATATAATCTGTCATTATCAACAAAATGGGAAAGGATCCAGCTCATTAAGATAAATGTCCAGAGCTAATTATTCTGGTTGTCATGCTAGTCTAACTGTTCCACAACCCTCTGTTGCCACCACCTAGTAACTTCTCAGCATAGAGAACATAATGAAAAATTATCTTTACCATGGCTCCTCTGATGAAAATCATGTCACTAAAAACTAGAGGTGCCCTGGACATCTTGTCCTCCGTAAGACACTCACAAACTGATGTGCTTGGAGATATCAACGTTTCTTTCAGGATTAGCAAGTAACTACACGTGGTTTAGTTCCACTTTAAAGGCCGGTCAACTTGTTGCTGTTGAATAAAAATATAAAAATAGAAAGATAAAGTTCACGTATTAGGTGAGTCCTCCCCCCGAATGGTGTTTTTAACCCATCAGGTGGATAGGTTTGATGAAGCAGGGTAATGGGGGAGAAATAATTCATAAGCAGTTAGAAAAGATATTCACTGGAATGATCTCACTTTATTCCTCATGGCTTGTTCTCTGCCATGAGTCTTTCTACCATTTGTTTTCTTTGTCCAACTCTACCTCTCCTGTCTCCTAAGCCATGTCTCTCTCCCTGTTCTTTTTGCTGCTTCTCTCTCACCTCTCCTCCTACCCTGCTAGACCTTTTTATTTTTTATTTGAACAGTCCAACCCATCCTAGGTGTGGGCAGGTCTGATCATCCAGGTGGGGTTATCATCTCAAAAGAAAGCATTAGGTAAAAGGGTGTTGGGGGAAGGCTTACATGTTGTCATGTAATAGCATAAGGGACTGGGGTGCTAATCACCCAAATGGGAAGCCATCAATCTCTAAAGCGAGGCCTAATCTCTAGACTTTCTTAGAAGGGGTGATTAGATAGAAAAGCCCCACATGTTAAGGCCCAAGGAATTCAGATATAGGAACACTCACCACTGGTCTTTGTTTCTCTGCAGGATATCAAAGACACCTTGAAGAGGTGAGTGCTCCATGGAAACTGTGAGCAGGGGAAGGTTATGGCAGAGACACTTGATTGAAGGAGCCACTGAGGAACTCTCTGTCTCTGCTTCTTCCAGGAGTGCAGATGTTAAGATGGAGACCCCGAAAAGCATCTCTCTGGAGCTGTCCACCGTGTGCAATGTCTCAGAGCTCTACTTCCAAGTGCCCAAGTTGTTAAGGCACCATCAAGGTGAGTAGGCCTCAGGCTCCAGACATCACAAGTTTGGAGGCAAAGAAATGTTAATCTGTAGTGAAGTTCATTGCCTGTCCCTAGTAGTAGTAGTAAGGATCCCAGTCAGATGTTGCTTTTCTTCTTTTCAGTGGGCCTTTCCCACTTTTCCCGGAATGTGTGTTTCTCACTGACAGCGTATCTATGAAGAACCTGAAAATGCTGGCTCTGTTTTTGAGCTCTGTCACATCAGTCTACTCATTTCCTCAGTTTTTCTCCTCAGTTTCATTGGAAAATGAAAATATAAAGTCCAAGGGCCAGAGAGATAACATGGAGGTAAGGCATGCAGAAGCTCAGTGGTTCGAATCCGGCATCCCATATGGTCCCCCGAGCCTGGCAGGAGCGATTTCTGAGCATAGTTCCAGGAGGAATCCCTGAGTGCTGCCGGGTATGATCCAAAAACCAAAAAAAAAAAAAAAAAAAAAAAAAGAAAGAAAATATAAAGTCCTTCATATTACCAGCATGACATGCATATCAAATACATCCACTACCAAGGTTAAGTTTGTAGTAATGTATAAAAGGGAGGTGATTATTATGGGTTTTGGTGCAGATAACATTAGTGCCTCAACCTTTTGTCTTATAGATGTTAGTTAGAATTATGGGGCCAGCGAGGTGGCACTCGAGGTAAGGTGTCTGCCTTGCAAGCGCTAGCCAAGGAAGGACCGCGGTTCGATCCCTCGCTTCCCACATGGTCCCCCCAAGCGAGGGGCAGTTTCTGAGCCCTTAGCCAGGAGTAACCCCTGAGCATCAAATGGGTGTGGCCCGAAAAACAAAAAAATTTATAATGATAACCACATTTTATGAATTCGAAATCTGCGTCTCCCTTGTTCTACAACTCTCTTCATTATGGTTTTCTGTGCTCTCAAACTTTCAATTCATAGTACAGAATTCTAAAAGTTCTGCAAATATGAAGTTTTTGCAATGACTTGTTTGTGGGCAAAATCAAAAAATAAGGGCCAAACAGGTAGCTCAAGAGTTTGAGCACACACACACACACACACACACACACAAAAGAAAAGAGTTTGAGCACATGATTTACATGCAGAAAGCTGCGGTTCTATCCCTGAGCATCTTTTTGGTCCCCAAGGACCAAGCTGGAAGTAGCCACTGAGCACCACCAGGTATGACTGTCCTCTCCATAACTGTTTGGTTTGGAACATTATTTGGTAACACACACAGAAACACAGACACACAGACACACACACAGACACACGCATACACACACACACACATGTACACACACATCAAAATGGGCCAGAGAGATAGTACAGGATCTTTTCCCCATATTAGGAATTTGAACAAGTATCATTCTTATTTTGGTTCATAGAGACCTCTCTACCATCCTCTATGACACACATGAAATGGACTACTTTTATCCAAGTGAGACTCAAAAAACAGCTTATAGTTAGGACATAAGAAATAATACTTGAGCTTGAAGATATGTTCCTCCTCCTTTATTTGAAAGAATCAGCATCAAAATGTACTTCTTCTTTTTTTTTTTTCCTTCCAGTTAATGTAACTCTGGATCCAGATACGGCTCATCCTAAATTAACTCTGTCTACAGATTGGAGATCAGTGACCCATGTGTCCCTGTACAAAAAACCCAGCTGTCCCAGGAGATTTACAGTTCTACCCTGTGTCCTAGGTTCAGTGAGCTTCACCTCAGGAAAACATTACTTTGAAGTCAGTGTGGGCAACAGTGCTCAGTGGGACGTAGGTGTTTGTCTGGAAAATGTATTGCGGGACAGTGATATGACACCAGCACCTCAGATTGGATTCTGGGCCATCAGACTCTGCAAAGTCCAGGGCTATTTAGGCTTGACTTCTCCCCCCACTCCCCTGTCTTTGAAGGAGAAACCTGAAACCATAGGGATTGTTCTGGATTACGATGCTGGGTTTGTGGCCTTCTATAATGCCACAACAGGCTCCTATATCTACACCTTTCCCAAGGCCTCCTTCTCTCAGGCTCTCCATCCTTATTTCCAAGTTCATCCTTATTCTCCTTTATTCTTGCCTTCCCCACATGAGTAAGGGATAAAAGGAGAGTCTCCACTGGGGGAAACCCTGCACAGAGACTTCTTTGTAAATCCAATTGGGAGCAGAAATATTCTTTATACATAGGATAATGCTTTTTTTTGGGGGGGGGTATAATCCCTAAAACTGCATTCAGTGCATTGATATATACACTGAAACATAAAGGATGATGGAACTAAGCTGAGTAAAACAAAATATTTTGCATTATATGTGTGTATATATACACATAGCATACAGACTATATATAAAAGTGCGTGTATATTATATGTCTATATAGCACTTACATATAACATACACAGATTTGTATTTTGGAACCATCACTAAGAGTTTATTCAAGATTCTGTGCTCAGGAAGCATTCCTGGCAGTGCTCTGGGCACCTAATGATGGACCAGAGATCAAACTGAGCTCAGCCCCAAGCAAGTAAGCACTTACTCCCAGCGCTATCTCTTGGCCCCCTACGTTCATGTTGTCTCCTTCCCAGGCGGGGTTCAGTTTTTCATTTCCTAGGCACCATGTCTTTAAGTCATTCGAGGGCTATACTGAGCCAGATGACCAGAGTTCAGGAAGTTCTGGCGCTTTCAGTGTGATGTCATTTGAGGGAAAGCTGATCTCTACCAACTACATGAAAGAGGGGGCAGCATTCTGGCACTGACGAGGAGGAGCTGTTAGTATTCCAGACAAGCTGATCCCTTGGTGAGTTAAGGGGAAAATCCAAACAGTATTTCACAACTCTCCATATCAGTGGCAATGGAACTATGTCTTATTTGAAAAGAAAAGCAAACAAATTGTCTGTGTAACATATAAGAGAACTTTCTATTTTCTCTGGGTAACAGTATAGTAGAGGGATAAAAACCACATGTATTTGCTTGGGAACTTTTTAATGATGTATTCTAATGATTCTGTGACTATTAAAGTAAAAACATGTACTCTGGGGGGGAAAATAAATGTCTTAATTTGCCTTTTTTTTTTAACACTTATAAAGTTAACTGAATAAAAGTTAAGTTTGAGGAGAACATTTTGTTGTTACCTTGAAAATTTATGGTTAATCTCCTGAATCATATTTGTTATGTTTTTAGAGATGAATGATAAGGAATTTTAATAAAATCAATACAGTCTTAAGATGAAAACTTTATAAATGCTTACGATAATATAATTCAACAAAATTCAACGGAGGTGTTGCACAATTTCAGAAATATGTCAACTGTAGAATTCGCTCATCCCAAACTCTGCACTTCTTTAAAACAAAATTAAAAAAGTAACTTCATAAATTTAGGTAGGTCAATAAGTTTGAGGCCTGATCATTTTACAGCATAATAAATGATAATTCTGTACAGAATCATCTATTTATGAAAGGTAAAGAGAGGATTTGGGGTGAACATACAGCATGTAAGACCCCTCCCTGCCTTACATGTGCTTGACCCTGGTTTGATCTCCAGCACCATACACAGTCCCCTGAGCACAGATAGGAGCAACAGAGTTAGGAACAACTCTGGTGTGCTTCCATCCCCAAAAGGTTGAGTGATTAATGCAACATAAGAATTTCAATATTTAGTACAACAAACTAGAAATATCCTTGCAGATGTATAAAAACCAGATGTTGGGCCAGAGAGATAGCATGGAGGCAAGGCATTTGCCTTGCATACAGAAGGACAATGGTTCAAATCCCGGCATCCCATATGGTCCCCCTCTCCCCCCGCCCCCCTGAGCCTGCCAGGAGCGATTTCTGAGAACAGATCCAGCACCGCAGGGTGTGACCCAAAAAACAAAAGAAATTAAAAAAAATTAAAAATCAGATGTTAGAGGGGCCAGAACAATAGTTCAGTGTGGAAGGCACTGGCCTTGAATGCAGCCACCCTGGTTGGTGCAATCCTTGACACCATGAATTCTGCCAGGAGCTATTTCTTTTATTTTTCTTCTTTATTTGAACATCTTGATTACATAAATGATTGTGATTAGGTTTCAGTCATGTAAAGAACACCCCCTTCACCAGTGCAACATTCCCAACACCAATGTCCCAAATCTCCCTCCATCTCACCCCACCCCCACCTGTACTCCAGACAGGCTTTCCAGTTCCCTCATTCATTCACTTGATTATGGTAGTTCTCTGTGTAATTATTTCTATAGCTGTACTCACCACTCTTTGTGGTGAGCTGCATGGAGTGAGCTGGTGTTCCAGCCCTCCTCTCATTGTCTCTGAGGATTGTTACAAAAATGACTTTTATTTTTCTTAAAACCCATAGATGAGTGAGACTATTCTGCATCTCTCTCTCTCTCTCCCTCTGACTTATTTCACTCAGCATGATAGATTCCATGTACATCCATGTATAGGAAAATTTCATGACTTCATCTCTCCTGATGGCTGCATAATATTCCATTGTGTATATGTGCCACAGTTTCTTTAGCCATTTGTCTGTGGAAGGGCATCTTGGTTGTTTCCAGAGCCTGGCTATTGTGAATAGTGCTGCAATAAATATAGGTGTGAGGAAGGGGTTTTTGTATTGTATTCTTGTGTTCTTAGGGTATATCCCTAGAAGTGGAATAGCTGGGTCGAATGGGAGCTCAATTTCCAGATTTTGAAGGAATCTCCATATAGCTTTCCATAGAGGCTGTACTAGACGGCATTCCCACCAGCAGTGGATAAGAGTTCCTTTCTCTCCACATCCCCGCCAGCACTGATTGTTCTCATTCTTTGTGATGTGCGCCAATCTCTGCGGTGTGAGGTGGTATCTCATAGTTGTTTTGATTTGCATCTCCCTGATGATTAGTGACGAGGAGCATTTTTTCATGTGCCTTTTGGCCATTTATATTTCTTTTTTTTTTTTTTTTATCAAAGTGTCTGTTCATTTCTTCTCCCCATTTTTTAATGGGATTAGATTTTTTTTTTCTTGTAAAGTTCTGTCAGTGCCCTGTATATTTTGGATATTAGCCCCTTATCTGAAGGGTGTTGGGTGAATAGTTTCTCCCACTCGGTGGGTGACTCTTGTATCCTGGGCACTATTTTTTTTGAGGTGCAGAAGCTTCTCAGTTTAATGTATTCCCATCTGTTGATCTCTGCTTCCACTTGTTTGGAAAGTGCAATTTCCTCCATGAAGATGCCTTTAGTCTCAGTGTCATGGAGTGTTTTACCGATGTGTTGTTTTATATACCTTATGGTATCCAGTCTGATATCAAGGTCTTTAATCCATTTGGATTTTACCTTCGTACATGATATTAACTGGGGGTCTATGTTTGCTATTTTGCAAGTGGCTAACCAGTTCTGCTAGCACCACTTGTTGAAGAGGTTTTCCCTGCTCCACTTAGGATTTCTTGCTTCTTTGTCAAAAATTAGGTAATTGTATGTCTGGGAACGTTCTCTGAGAACTCAAGCCTATTCCACTAATCTGAAGGCCTGTCTTTATTCCAATATCATGCTGTTTTGATAACTATTGCTTTGTAGTACAGTTTAAAGTTGGGGAAAGTAATGCCTCCCATTTTCCTTTTCCCTAGGAGTGCTTTAGCTATTCGAGGGTGTTTATTGTTCCAGATGAACTTCACAAGTGTTTGATCCACTTCTTTAAAAAATGTCATGTGTATTTTTAAGGGGATCGCATTAAATCTGTAAAATGCTTTGGGGAGTATTGCCATTTTAATGATGTTAATCCTGCCAATCCATGAGCAGGGTATGTGTTTCCATTTCCGTGTGTCCTCTCTTATTTCTTAGAGCAGGGCTTGATAGTTTTCTTTGTATAGGTCCTTCACATCTTTGGTCAAGTTGACTCCAAGATATTTGAGTTTGTGCGGCACTATTGTGAATGGGATTGCCTTCCTGACTTCCATCTCTTCCCTATCATTATTGGTGTATAAAAAGGCCATTGATTTCTGTAGGTTGATTTTGTAGTCTGCCACCTTGCTATATGAATCTATTGTTTCTAGAAGCTTTTTGGTAGAGTCTTTAGGGTTTTCTAAGTAGAGTATCATCTCGTCTGCAAACAATGAGAGCTTGACTACTTCCTTTCCTATCTGGATTCCCTTGATATCTTTTTCTTGCCTGATCGCTATAGCAAGAACTTCCAGTACTATGTTGAAGAGGAGTGGTGAGAGCGGACAGCCTTGTCTTGTACCAGAATTTAGAGGAAAGGCTTTTAGTTTTTCTCCATTGAGGATAACATTTGCCATTGGCTTGTGGTAGATGGCTTCAACTAGCTTGAGAAAGGTTCCTTCCATTCCCATCTTGCTGACAGTTTTGATCAAGAATGGGTGTTGGACCTTATCAAATGCTTTCTCTGCATTTATTGATATGATCATGTGATTTTTATTTTTCTTGTTGTTGATGTTGATAGATTTATGGATGTTAAATCATCCTTGCATTCCTGGGATGAAACCTACTTGGTCGTAGTGTATGATCTTGATGATGTATTGGATCCTATTTGCAAGGATTTTTGTTGAAGATCTTTGCATCAGCACTCATCTGGGATATTGGTCTGTAATTTTCTTTTTTGGCAGCATCTCTGTCTGGTTTTGGTATCAAGGTGATGTTGGCTTCATAAAAGTTGTTTGGGAGTGTTCCCATTTTTCAATTTTATGGAAGAGCTTGGCTAGGATTGGTAGTAGCTCCTCTTGAAAGATTTGAAAAAATTCATTAGGAAAACCATCTGGGCCTGGGCTTTTCTTTTCGGGCAGATGTTTGATTACAGTTTCAATTTCCTCAGTAGTGATGGGGGTGTTTAGATATGCTACATCCTCCTTACTTAAATGTGGAAGGTTATAAGTGTCCAAGAATTTTTCCATTTCTTCTAGGTTCTCATGTTTAGTAGCATAAAGTTTCTCAAAGTAGTCTCTGATTACCCTTTGGATCTCTGCAATTTCTGTCGTGATCTCCCCCTTTTCATTTCTAATACGGGTTATCAGATTTCTCTTTCTTTCTTTGTGAGTTTTGCCAATGGTCTATCAATCTTGTTTATTTTTTCAAAGAACCAGCTTCTGCTTTCGTTGATCTTTTGGATTGCTTTTTGGTTTTCCACTTCATTGAATTCTGCTTTCAGCTTTGTTATTTCCTTCTGTCTCCCTATTTTTGGTTCCTTTTGTTGGTCATTTTTTAATATTTTGAGCTGCGTCATTAAGTTATTCAGGTATGCTCCTTCTTCCTTCCTGATGTGTGCTTGTAGAGCTATGAATTTTCCTCTCAGGACTGCTTTTCCTGTGTCCCATAGATTCTGGCAGTTTGTGTCTTCATTATCATTTGTTTCTAGGAAAGTTTTGATTTCCTTTTTGATTTCATCTCAGACCCACTGGTTGTTCCGTAGCAGGGTGTTTAATTTCCAATTGTTAAAGTTTTTCTTCTCCACTACAGACTATGACTTGGATTGGACAAACTAATTTGCCTGGAGACTAGAGTCAGTACTGTGCCAGGAAACGTCAGGGGTAGGGTTTCCTTGTATTTAGACCATAATTTTTTTTCCATGTCCCTTATATTTTGGTGGGCCTATGCAAACAAATGCCACTCTAACACCATTTTTTACTATTTTCCCTTGACTCCAATCCTTAAGAAAAACAACCCACTAAAAATTTTGAGGTTAACTTAAACTAGTAAGCATGTGCATGGAACTAGATAAATGTACTTTGCCCTCAATGTTTAAGGAGGTACATAAATCTAATCTCTTTGGATTATATGGTGTGCTGCTAAGAAATAGTATGCAATACAACTGGGGATTTGAGGGACAAATTAATTGTATTGTACATGGGTTCAGTTTTGTTTTTCTTAATGTTCTTTGGCTGAAAGTTCAAGGCTGGGATATCATCGATGGAACTACCGAGAATTCTGTTTACGGGTGATTGTGCTTCCACTGTAACTTTACCCTGTCCTCTTTCTTTGCATCTTTGTTGTCATAATCAAAATAAAGAAGAAAAAAAGAAAAAAAAAGTTTTTCTTCTGTGTGGCTTTGTAGTTCACATCTAATTTCAGAGCCTTGTGGTCAGCAAAGGTAGCCTGCAAGATTTTTATCCTCCTGATTTTATGGAGGTATGTTTTATGTGTCAGCATGTAGTCTATTCTGGAGAATGACCCATGTACATTGGAAAAGAATGTGTATCCAGGTTTTTTGGGATGGAGTGTCCTGTATATATCTACTAGTCCTCTTTCTTCCATAACTCTTTTCAGGGCTAGTATGTTTTTGTTGGGTTTCAGTCTGGTTGACCTATCAAGTGTTGATAGGGCCGTGCTGAAGTCTCCCACAATTACTGCATTATTATTGATTTCTTCTTTCAGATTTGTCAGTAATTTTATTAGATAATTTGCTGGTCTCTCATTGGGTGCATATATGTTTAATAGTCTGATTTCTTCCTGTTGTACATATCCCTTGATTAGTACATAGTGTCCATCTTTGTCCCTTACCACTTTTCTGAGTATAAAGTTGGTGTCATCAGATATTAATATGGCAACCCCATATTGTTGTTTGCTTGGATGATTTTCCTCCAGCCTTTGATTTTGAGTCTATGTTTGTTCTGACTATTCAGATGTGTTTCTTGTAGGCAGCAGAAGGTTAGATTCATCTTTTTGACTCATTTTGCCACTCTGTGTCTTTTAATTGGTGAATTTAGTCCATTGACATTGAGGGAGATGATTGTCATAGGATTTAATGTCATCTTTGTAGATAAGTTTGCTGTGTTTGTTGGTCTCTCTTGTCTTAGAGTAGACCTGTCAGTTTTTCCTTTAAGGCTGGTTTATCATCTGTGAAGTTTCTGAGCTGTTGTTTATCCATGAAGCTGTGTATTCTTCCTTCAAACCTGAACGTGAGTCAGGCTGGTGCAGTATTCTCGGTGAGGCATTCATTTCATTCAGTCTTGTCACAATATCCCACCACTGTCTTCTGGCCTTGAGAGTTTCTTGTGACATATCTGCTGTAAGTCTTAGGGATCCTCCTTTGAATTTAATTTTCCTTTTTGATCTTGCTGCTTTCAGTATTCTATATCTATGGGGTTTGTCATTGTAACGAGGATATGTCTTGGGGTGTTTTATTTTGGGTCTCTTAGCTGGTACTCTTTGGGCATGCAGGATTTTATTGCATGTAGTCTTTAACTTTGGGAGTATCTCTTTGATGATGTCTTTGACAGTTGATTCTTCCTGGAGATCTCCTTCCTGGGTTTCTGGGACTCCAATGATTCTTATGTTGTTTCTGTTGAGTTTATCAGAGACTTCTATTTTCATTTGTTCGCATGCCTTGAGTACTTTTTCCATTGCCTGTTCGTTTATCTTAAGGTTCTTTTCCAATTTCTTCCGTTGTGTTGAGTTTTTCTGCATCACATCTTCCAGTACTCCGATTCTCTCCTCAGCTGCTGATAGCCTGTTGGCGAGGCTATCCATTGAGGTTTTCAGTTGAGCAACCGTGTTTTTCAGATCTGTTATTTCAGTTTGGAGTTTTCTGATTTCTGTCTTTGTGTTCTCTTCAGATCGGTCTATGCTCTTTTTGAGTTCTACGAACATATTCCATATTTCTATTCTAAACTCCTTATCTGAAAGGTTAATCAGGTGGTTGGAATTTATTAGGTCATCTGAGCTTTCGACTTCATTCTCTGTGGATGGTGGTTGCCTGCGAGGTTTCCCCATTGTCACGCTTGTAGTGTGATTTTTCCTGCATGTTGTGGTGGGGTTCATTGGTTAGAAAGAGTGCGCGGCCAGGAAGCAAAGCATAGCGGCTGTGCTCTTCTGCTGCCTCTAGTTGACAGTCCTCAGAGTGAACAAAGGCTCAGCAGGGCGGAGCCTCCACAGGCCAGAGACCTCAGCTTATTGGACAGCGACCCCCGCAGCCAGAATGTACTTACTCAGCAGCTTCAAAATGCAGTTTTTTGGGGGGTGCGCTCCCTGGGCCTCTGAGGAAACCTTCGGGAATTCAGAAGCTCAGGCATGGGCAGAAAGACGTAGAAGTTTCCCCTATAGTCCTCAGAGTCAGGAGCGATTTCTTGAGCAAAAAACCAGAAGTAACCCTGAGCATATCTGATCCCAAACCAAATAAATAAAATGAAATTTAAAAATATATTAGAAATCAATAAAATTTTTGAAATAAAATCTTTGGATAGGTGAACTAATTTTTAAGTGTTTAGGGTTTGTGATTCAGGCCTCCCTCTGCTGGACAAATATGGAATAGACTCCCCACATCCTTAACCCATAATTTGTTGGTTGTTTTATTTTTTTCAGTCTTTCATCTTCTCTAATCCCTCTATTTAATTTACAAGCTAGAAGTAGCCGTTTGTTGTCTAACTGTTTGTCAGAGGCTTTCTTCAAGTATAAATCTCGTGTTTAGCCTCTTTGTTTTGGGTCTGTAGGGATTAATCCTGACTGCCTGAATGATTTCTAAGCAGTTGCTTGGGGGACCATATGTGGTGTCGGAGATTCAAAGCGGGATCAGTAGAAAATAGGTCAAAAGCCTTAACCCCTGTGCCATCTCTCTGAACCCTCATTCTGAGCTTGACCTTTTCAAAATGTGCTTTGTGCACCTTTCAAAAATAAGAGAAACATCAGAACAGGTGAGAAGTCCTCTCTGCTTTGTTGCTGGCAATCAAGGAGACAGGCGTGATCAGGAGAAAAAGAGAGAGAGAGAGAGAGAGAAAAAATAGAGAGAGAGAAAAGAGAGAGAGAGGGAGGGAGATGGTGGGAAGAGAGGAAGGGAGAGAGAGAGGGAGAGAGAAAGAGAGATAGAAAGAGGTTACCTATAGATTACCTAAAGAGGGGGAAATTATCAGAACCCAGAGAAAGCACCACAGCACCCAGCTAAAAAGAAACAGCTTATCCAGAATAACTCAATGAGGTGCTCAGAGATCAATCTTCTGGGATGTCGAGGATCAAGCCTTCCTGGGTTAGCCTGTAAAAATCTGTCCTGTATGGGGCAGTTTATGACTAATGACTGTCTCTTTCCCTAAGAAATGTTCCCCCTTATTAGATGTTGTGTATGTAAACATTTTAATGCAATTATTATGTTACTGACCCTTCCCTGATCGGTGATTGTGCCCTACACTAGGGTGGGACCTGGCATTCTGCTCCCACCCTAGGGTGGTACCTGATTCTGCTCCCACCATTGGGTGGTACCTGATTCTGGGGCATAAAGCAAGGGTCTGTGGAAGGTGAGGGGCTTTTTTCCTGGGCCTATTCTTAGGCCTTTGGGCTTCGGCCTCTTCACAGTATAAGGAGCTGTTTTCTTCAGAAGCCTGACTGGGTGTTGGCTTTCTTCCCACTGCATTCACCTCAGAACTGCCGACTGAACAGGGTAACAGAAGTGTGGTCCGAGCTGGAGGAGAAAGGCCTCATCTTCCATCCCTCTTCAGGGGCTGACTTGCAACAATTAGAGTTTAGCAGCATTTGTAACGGAAATGCAAAGGGAACCCCTGAAAAAGGTGAAATTACTGATAATACTATTTGAGAACATTCTGGGCATCTCAGGAAGAACAAAGAAAAATCTTTCTTGAGGAATAAATCTGGCGACTCACTTGTCTGGTTCTTAGATGGTCAGAACTGGAAGAAGGAGCCATGGAACTCCCTTGAGATTAACATTCCCTTGAGAGTACTAGTCCTCTGAGACTAATATATTCCCATTGTTGTGTTAAATAATTAATGATGGTGCTGGATGGCGGTGGATTTCTCTCCGTGCCATTCCAGTCCACGTGGCTCTGCAACCTCCATGCAGTCGGCGAGTCCCAGGCCCAGGTGAAATCACTCACTCACAGTCAGGCGTCAGGAAGCAACAACTTTATTCAAGCCCTAGCCACCACGTGTGTGTGGCCTATTCATAACCTTTCAAGCATTGCAATACTTTGCTAGCCCTGCATCTTATTTTCTGTTAGCTATCTTTCCTTTGGGCTCCATGCTGGTCAAAGCAAAGAGCATCCTACGGAGGTGATGTGGTGTCTTTATATTCTCATGTCTGGTGGTTCTTCAGTTGCTTCCTTCAGTTTGAAGATATCAAGACAGAATTTGTTTGTTTGTTTGTTTGTTGTTAGAAGGCCACACCCAGAGATGCTCAGGGATGACTCGTGTCTCTGTGCTAACACTCCTGGTGGTGTTCTTTGAATCTTCTGGGATGTCAGGGATCAAGTCTGCCCAGGTTAGCCTGTAAGCGCCCTATTAGCTGTGCTATCGTTCCAGCCCCTCAAGACAGAATAGTTCAATAATTTGTTACTAGTGCTTAAATACAGTAACCGATGGAAAGTTCAGAAAAATAATACCAAAAGTTTGTATATAATAGATACTAACTGGGTGGAAAAATAGGGATCAAACCTTGGACCTAACACATACAGGCCAAGTAAACTAACACTGAACTACATTTTTTCAAAAGTTACAATAAATCTCAGTAGCATAGTGAACATAAAAATGATCATGAAAAAAATATATTACGAAGAGTCTTTGCCACAGCAGCTCCGGTGGAGTCCACGTGACATGGCGAAAGCCATGCTCTGGGACCTGAGGCAAAAGCTTCAAGGAAGTCTGTCTCCTGAAGCAGACATAGGCAGTCCAGGACCAGGAAAATATCCCCCATATCATGTACTGCTCCTGGAAATAATGATGATGATGATTTTTTTTTTTTTTTTTTTGGTTTTTGGGTCACACCCGGCAGTGCTCAGGGGTTACTCCTGGATGTCTTGCTCAGAAATAGCTCCTGGCAGGCACGGGGGACCATATGGGACGCCGGGATTCGAACCAACCACCTTTGGTCCTGGATCGGCTGCTTGCAAGGCAAGCACCGATGTGCTATCTCTCCTGGCCCGATGATTGTTTTTCTTATTCCATGCTACAGTAACCTGGAAACACATAAACATTCGAGAGCACTTTAATGATTTTATGAATCACACAGAAACAGCTAAAAATGATTTTTTTTTACAGAAGAAGTCTTTAGCAGAAAATCAAGGAATTTTGTTTAAAAGCTATCACTAATATTCTTTTATTATTATTTTTTTTTGTTTTTCCGGGCCACACCCATTTGATGCTCAGGGGTTACTCCTGGGTAAGTGCTCAGAAATTGCCCCTGGCTTGAGGGGATCATATGGGACGCTGGGGGATCCACCCGCGGTCCTTCCTTGGCTAGCACTTGCAAGGCAGACACCTTACCTCTAGCACCACCTTGTCAACCCAGTATTCTTAAAAATAATAAAAGTAAGGATCATTTAGCCACAACTTTGGATCAGTTACAAGTAGAAGAGTCTCTCATAGGAGAATCAAAGAAAAAGCCTGTAGCACAAAACCTGACAGCTAGAGACACGTTAAGGACTTGGACTGATTCATATGGGTATCCCTATAATGAGGCAAAAATAGATCAAATAAAGGAAACAGGATTTTTTTATGGTTCCTAAGAAAAAGCAAGGCACATGATGGATATATCTAATACAGGGCAAATGATGGGAAGCACCTATAAGACTAAACTATGGGAGCCGGGCAGTGGCACTAGAGGTAAGGTGCCTACCTTGCCTGCGCTAGCCTTGGATGGACCACGGTTCAATCCCCCAGCATCCCATATGGTCCCCAAGCCAGGAGCAACTTCTGAGCGCATAGCCAGGAGTAACCCCTGAGCATTACCGGGTGTGGCCCAAAAACCAAAAAAAAAATAAATAAATAAGACTAAACTATGGCCCACTTAGCATAGGATTAACTACACCTGATACACCTTATACAGGAATGTATGATGAGGCTGGTAACAGATGAGTGGTGCATGAAGGAAAAAGAGTGTCTTATTATAAATTGCCCTTTTTAGAAAAAATAAAAAGAGCAAGGCCTCTTTAGTGTCAGCTTACAGAGGAGCAAAAACATTCACTGAAAAAGCAAATAAAGAAGGCTGTGGAATGCTTGGACCAAGGCAGTAGTACATGATTGAAGACCTAAACCTGGACGGATCCCCAAACATAGATTTAAAATGGCTGATCAATAACATATTAAAACATAACAAAAATCCTGCTTACAGCTCAGACTGGGCAAGCTTTTAAAATCAACAAAGATTAATTACATTAACCACTAGCCTTAGGTCATATAGTAAATACAGACAACCACCAAAGTGCCATTGTTTAGAAAGAGTAAAATTAGATTGCTAATATGTGTCAAATATATATTGAAATGAGGAACCTGTAAATTAATGTATCTTGATTATTTGCTGCTGTTAGATGTATAAATAACCTAGAGAAATAAATGCAGCTGCTCTGTAGCAGAGGCTCAGGCCAAAGCTCTTAGCCACTTTCCAGCACCCAAGACTTCGAGTCTTTTGTTGTGCTGACCCCTTGCCCACCTGTCTTCAAGGAGGATCCTAGTGCTGCCCTCCGACGACTGAGAGGTCTGTGGCAAATCTTCAATTACATATTAGAATTAAGCAACATATATCAGGAACCTACGAGAAAAAAAATGAAAAGAAATCAATATTATACGCAAACATAGTACTAACCGCTAAGCGAATACTAATAGCAATGAAAGAATAAGTAGGAGGAGGAATAAGAAAGAAAAATTTGGACCACACCCAGCAGTGCTCAAATGACCATATTGGCTGACAGGGATCAAACTCAGGTAGATCATGAGTAAAGCAAGTGCCCTACCTGCTGTACTATCTCTGTCGCCAGGTAAAAGAACTATGGATGGGGACACTGAAGTGGAATGAACATCTTAGTATACATATTTTTATATAGATTCAATTAAAATTTATTTAAAAATAATTTAAAAAAGATGGCCAGTGATAGTAGATACAGCACCAATTTTAAAGATCCCATTATTGATTCCAAATCAGATTCTCAAGTGGGGTGGAAACAGGAATTTAGAGGTTAATTAGATGAGGACTGAGCATAGCACAGAGTAGATATGGTGTTTACCTTGCATGCCACCAACCTAGGGTCAACCTCCAGCATCCCATATGTCAAAAACAAACCAAAAAAAAGAGGTGAACTAGAGATAACATAAGGACATTAGTGTAAGATCTTGGTCACTAGGTGGTGAGATGTAGTAACTATACATAAAAAACATGAGTATTCGGCCCGGAGAGATAGCACAGCGGTGTTTGCCTTGCAAGCTGTCGATCCAGAACCTAAGGTGGTTGGTTCGAATCCCGGTGTCCCATATGGTCCCCGTGCCTGCCAGGAGCTATTTCTGAGCAGACAGCCAGGAGTAACCCCTGAGCATTGCTGGGTGTGGCCCAAAAACCAAAAAAACAAACAAACAAACAAAAAAACATGAGTAGTGGTAGTGCTACAAACATGTTATCTATACTACATTAACAATGATTTAGAAAAAGATTTTAAGGGTTCTATTATAAGTTTAACTCTAGCTAATAATTATAATGTGAATTCTTTACTCTTCCATGTAGAAATTCCACTTTGGCAAAAGACTGAGACCTAATTCATAAAAATGTAATTTTTGTTAAATTGTTTCCCAAATTTCATGATTGATGATGAGTGAAGTAAATGAAATACACACATAAAACAATAGTCTGGCTAGTGGCCAAGGCTATATTTTGCCAAGCAACTGATTGACTAGACAACTATTAATACTTTTGTTTTAATTCAGTTATTTCGATATGAAAATAATGAATATATTTTCTCACTTCAATTTGCATGTGCATATTGTCAAAGATCTGAAAAATATGGTGTATGAACAAATTCACAGAAACCTTCACCTACCTTCTAATATTCCCCTTTTTACATTGACCACAATAAAATCTGTGGCATCAAGATGAGAAATTTCCAATTCACCAAGTGCTTTTCTTTTCTTTTCTTTTCTTTTCTTTTCCTTTTTTTTTTTTTTTTTTTTTGGTTCTTGGCCCACACCCAGTGGTGCTCAGGGGTGCTCCTGGCTATCTGCTCAGAAATAGCTCCTAGCAGGCATGGGGGACCATATGGGACGCTGAGATTTGAACCAACCACCTTAGGTCCTGGATCGGCTGCTTGCAAGGCAAACACTGCTGTGCTATCTCTCCGGCCCCCCAAGTGCTTTTCTTATCCTCTTTCTTCCTGTCTTTTATTTTTGCCCTGTTTTGATTATGAGCCATACCGTGGGATGCTCAGGGTTTGCTCCGGGCTCAGGGATCACTCAGGCATCACTCCTTCTGAAACATGGGGCTCCAAATGAGGCTCCCAAAATTGTGTGCAAGTGCCCTACACACTGTGCTATCCCTCTGGCCCTAGTTTCCCTTTGAAAAAGCTCTCCTAAAGCGAGAGAGTTGACTCAAAGCTATGAATCATGGGAACCCACAGTTCAATCCCTTAGCACCGTTAGCTGAGGTGGAAAAGCCCCCAAACAACACAAAATCCCACCAGTTAGATAAATTGAGAGAAAGGAGAAATTACATGATGGCAGAATTAGTTTGTACATAAGTTGATTTTAATGATGCATGCATGCCTGAAATGTATATGATTTTATCCTTATTTAAACTTATTCATTTATTTTGATTTTTGGGCCACACCCAGTGATGCTCAGGGATTTTTTTTTTAACTTATTTTTGTTTGTTTTTGGCTCATACCTGGCAGCGCTCAGGGGTTACTCCTGGCTCTGTGCTCAGAAATCGCCCCTGGCAGGCATGGGGAACCATATGCAATGCAGGGATTCGAACAACCAACCTTCTGCACGCAAGGCAAACGCCTTACCTCCATGCTATCTCTCCGGCCCCTATTTAAACTTTTTTAAAGACTACAAAAAGGGTCCAATAATTCAATTATCACTCACTAATTTAAAAAAGGACAGAAATTTAATTGTCATCGCTCTTACCGGTTTATCTCATGAACTTAACTGCTCAGACTTCTTTGACTGAGAGATAAAAGATGCAACAATTAGACATGAACTCTACTTCACAATCCAGAAGAAATAGACACAAGCATTAAAAAGTCCCTGAAATCTAAATTCCAGGAAGCTGTTTTGACCTTTACAAGGTGACATCTTTACTATGTACCTGTTTGCTCTTACCAGGCCTTAGAAAACTTTTCTAATCCAACTCCTGGAATTGCTCTCATCTTTGGTTTAGATTTGAGGCCACACCCAACAGTGCTCAGGGCTTACTCCTGGCTCTGTTCTCAGGGATCACCCCTGGCATATTTCTGGGGCTGCTTGGGGATAGAAGCAGGGCTGGCCACGTGCAAGGCAAGCGCCTGGCCCATTTTAGTATTTCTCTTGGGCCAATAGCCTGCGTCCTAACTAGTGATAATGGATAGATGACACTATCCCACAAGGAATTTAATAAAAGATTTGATATAAAATAAATTTCAAATGGCTGGGGTCGGAGCAATAGCAACAGCGGTAGGGCGTTTGCTTTGCATGCGGCTGCCCAGGACAGACTCCCATATGGTCCCCAAAGCTGGGAGCGATTTCTGAGTGCATAGCCAGAACTAAGCCCTAAGTGTCACCGGGTGTGGCCCCAAAATCAAAACAAACAAAAAAAAATGGCAAATGTAGATTAGCATATATAATAATGGCTGTTTTGTTTTGTAAAGAAGCAATTAATTATTCAAGGACCTGTGAGCTGTGGAAAGACAGTACTTAAGACGCAGAGATTGCAGGCCTCCTGTCCTATCATATACCGGTTCTCCTCGGAAATGGAAAAAAGACACCACACATCTGTGAAATCATAAATTCAAAACCCAAGGCGGGTAATCTAGAAGAATCTGGATCGCTCAAACCAAATTGGAAAACTGAATGGGGACTAAATCCTTGTTTGGGAGGCAGGGGGAGGAGAGGGGCTTTAACTCTGAACCTCCAAACTCGGTCTGCAACCTGCAAAGGTCAAGACCACTTGGGCCTGTTTGCCTACTGCAGGTCTGCTTGCTGGGAACCTCACAGGACCCCCATCTGGGCACCATTTCACCAAAAAGCTTCACATCACTCACAGCAAGTGAGCCCCCCAGTGACAAACATAAAACAAGCCCCCATAGAGCTTGTTCGCAATAAATTGCCCGCAAAACTTTTTTAATCTCTATCTGTCCTGGAGAACACGTGCCCCCTTATAGATCCAAATTCCCAGTTCAAAATTAAAGAGGCAGAAGGGGTTAAGTGGAATCAAACTTGGGCCAAAATTTAAATGGAATCCAGCTTGTGGGGCTCTCAGCTGTGCGGGGTGATTTAAGGTAACAAACGCCAAAAGCTTTAAGCTCCAGCATCACCTGGTAGCAATTAGCTCAAAATCTTCCAAGAACTTATAGCTACTCTAGAACTGCTGGCTCAATTATGGAGCAAGGATTAGTGAAGGTTACATGCTACCTGGCAGGTAAATTAAGGTAGGTTCCGTGTTGGATGCTCTAGCTCTTTCTGGGAAACCAGTGGTGGCTCTTAAAAGAGCCGTTGGGTTCTCTGACGCTTCCAACTCCAACTCACTTTTTCTTGGGCGCTACCTTCTTGGGTTTGGCAGACACCTTAGGCTTGGCCACCTTGGCCTTGGTCGTCTTTGGCCTCACGGCCTTGACTTTGGCGGGGCTCTTAGCCACTTTCTTCGCCTTCACCACTTTGGGCTTCTTGGGGCTCTTGCTGGGCTTGTTGGCTTTTTTCGGGGTCTTGGCGACCTTAGGCACGACCGAAGCCTTCTTGGAAACCCCCGCCACCTTGGCCTTGGAGGGCATGACCTTGCTGGTGCCGGACTTGGCCTCCCCGGAGGCAGCCTTCTTGTTGAGCTTGAAGGAGCCCGAGGCGCCGGTGCCCTTGGTCTGCACCAGGGTGCCCTTGCTCACCAGGCTCTTGAGCCCCAGCTTGATGCGGCTGTTGTTCTTCTCCACGTCGTAGCCGGCGGCCGCCAGCGCCTTCTTGAGCGCAGCCAGGCTCACCCCGCTGCGCTCCTTGGAAGCGGCCACAGCCTTGGTGATGAGCTCAGACACGGGGGGCCCGGTGGGCTTCTTGGGGGCAGCCTTGACAGGTTTCCTCGGCTTCTTGGTAGCCGGAGGATTCTCAGGAGCGGCGACGGCTGCAGCCGGAGCCGGCGGGGCGGACTCGGACATGCCGGAGACTGCAAGCGAGCAATGCGAAGACTAGAAAGAAGTTGGGAAGAAAGACGAAGACCTGCCCGGTGCCTCATATTTATAGGGCGGGCCGCGCTGTGATTGGTGGACGCCGGCGCCCCCCTCCCCGCAGCCCTTCGCCCCTCGCACTTCTGCTGTACCTGGCTCACCTGCAGCAGCAGTTGCAGAGTCGATGCAGGCCCGGCTTCTGCACCTTATGCACGCCCCCAGAAAAGGATTTGAAGAAAGGATTTATTTTGGATAATTTTCTTTTTTTTTAACCCCCCCTAGGCCGCCACCTTTGTCAATGAGCATTATTTTAAGGAGTTTCACCTGCCTCTTGGCCTAAAGAAAGCGTTGCTAGAGGCGTTTTACCTGTAGGGTGTGGGGAAATGGGAAGGGAATGAGAAAGGAGGGGTTGGAGGCTCTGGCTGCAAGTTTAGGGTGGCTTTTTTTTTATTATTATTTTTTAATTTTTAATCCCCAGCAACATACTTCGAGGTCGTTAGGGTCCCCGTTGGCATATTTTTGCTTTGGTTTGGGAGTGCCATTCAACGGGGTTCAGGCATCCCTCAAGCGTACCCGATGCTCAGGCCCGGCGTATTATAATGAACAGATTTATGAAATCACCGATCTCACACCTGAGACCTGAACAAAGTGAAAAGTTGATAAATCTGTCCAAGACATTAGATTGCAATTGCTACTGGTAGAAGGTTCAGCCCGGAGATTCATGTTTTAGGTTGCTCTTCCCTTTTTGGGGTACTTGCAAATAGCAAAAGAGGAACTCAAGGTAAATTGCGAAACAGGCTGCAGGTGATGAGATGAGAATACCAATGTCAACAAACTGCCCGGTTCTGAGGAACCTACATTCCGCTTTGATTCTGCACTTTGATAGGCGAGCTTCTGACATCATAACCCCTATAAGGACTGTTATCAAATTGAGTCCAAATTGTTATCAGACAAGTCTGCATATTCTCAACTAGTCTGAATTTCCAAGTTTTCAATGATATTACTAGTTAAGATTGATCTTATGCTTCCTGCACCTGAAATTTACTGGTTTAGTGTGTCGACTCCTGGATGATTTTGAAGATTACAATTATATGATTACTTTTATTTTCTAATTATTTATTACATAATTATTGCTATGCAAGTTAGTCTGAAAACGGAAAATCTACAAGGATGGAAAGAACCCAAATTGAACATTATTATTTGAAGCATATAAGTGTGTGTATGTATGTTTAAAGCCGTCAAACTGTGCTTTAAAAGAGAGCTGAAGGTGGGTGCAAATCCTTAAAATTTGGAGTGTTGCCTGCAATGTATATTAAAGACTGCAATGTATATCTGAAAGACTGAGAGCCGTATGCTAATAAGGGATGCTAGATCTGCGTTCCTAGTGGCTGTCAGTAGTCTCTACTGTGAACCAATCACAATTTAGATTCTGGACTACCTCTTGCTAATAAACAATAGCTATCCTAAGGTGTTTCTGTCCTTAAGAATTCGAAAGCTTCGATCTTTCCCCTTTCCAAAATCCAGTCGCTGGGCCGAAATAACTTGCCCTTTAGAAAAAGGTTCATTTTTCTATCTGAGCCCTCCTGGAGCTGGCAAACCTTTTTGCGCCATTTTATAATTGGAGTCGGGCAGATTTCTTTTTTAAAATGGTTGTCTCAGCATGTACATTTTTTATTAGCGTCTGCAGGGAAGATTACATAATGCTAGTGCACTTTGATTGTTTATTACTAAATTATGCTTTGCGAAAGATCTTTAAAAATTGTCAAAGTAAATCCTGAGATTTTTTTTTCTTCTGTAAAAACACTTTAGAAAATCACGCTCTGATTTGTACCAATTAGGAAAGGCTACGGATTTTACGGGAGAAAGGCGATATTACTCTGGTTTCGCCTCCAAAGTCAAACAGAAAAACGGCAAGATTCTATTGTAGAAAATGTCCCTTCTTCATGCAGCGGGAAATTTAAGTTAAAACCAGTTTACTGCAGTCCTTGGAGAGCTTGAAAATTGACCAATCAGAATCTGGCATTTTCTGTCGTCCAATCACCACGCAGGACGCACTATAAATACTCGTGAGCCACCGGGAGTCGATTCACTCCTTGCTTGCTAGCAAAATGGCTCGTACCAAGCAGACAGCTCGCAAGTCCACCGGCGGGAAAGCTCCCCGCAAGCAGCTGGCCACCAAGGCGGCCCGCAAGAGCGCGCCGGCCACGGGCGGCGTGAAGAAGCCGCACCGCTACCGGCCCGGCACGGTGGCGCTGCGCGAGATCCGCCGCTACCAGAAGTCCACCGAGCTGCTGATCCGCAAGCTGCCCTTCCAGCGCCTGGTGCGCGAGATCGCGCAGGACTTCAAGACCGACCTGCGCTTCCAGAGCTCGGCCGTCATGGCGCTGCAGGAGGCGTGCGAGGCCTACCTCGTGGGGCTCTTCGAGGACACCAACCTGTGCGCCATCCACGCCAAGCGCGTCACCATCATGCCCAAGGACATCCAGCTGGCCCGCCGCATCCGCGGGGAGCGCGCCTAGATTCCCTGTCCCGGTCCCATAGAATCTCTCCACCAAAGGCTCTTTTCAGAGCCAACTACCTTCTCAGGGAAAGTGGCTGAGAGCACTTACAATAAGAATAAGGCTAAAGCATGACTATACTAAATAAGGGTAAAGTAAAAATACTTAAGGGCCAGAGGTAGTATCGTGGGGCGTGTTTGCCTTGCATGGAGGACGGTGGTTCGAATCCTAGTACGCATATGGTTCCCATTGCCTACCAGGAGTCTCGAGTGATCCCTGGTTGCTGCAGGGGGTGACCCAAAAACCAGAATAATAAGAAAGTCACATGTCTAGTTGAAAAGTAGCGTGGTCCACCGAGTATTTTCTAGCTATTTACAGATTCTCTGAACTTTATGAGATCAAACCTTGCTCAAGACAGGATTAGTTCACTATCCCTTATAACGCTGGAGGGCTGGGCTAGAACAAAAACATTCCTTGGCACAGTTTAAAACCTTATTTTGGAGAACAAAAACAGCATCAGCACAGTTTAAAACCTTATTTTGGAGAACAAAAACAGCATCAGCAAAGACACCGGGCTGGGCTGGATAAATGTCCTAGCTGTGCAGCATGTGGCCTGCGGGCCCTAGTTTAAGGAGGCCTGAATTAAAAATCTATTAGTCCTAATTACATAACTCATCAGAATATTTTGTTTTTTAGAATTTCTTGATTATTAAGAGTCTACCCTAAGTAATAAATGCTGAAGTTCCAAAAACATTCAGCTTAGGGCCTAGTACTGCACCATAAAAGGCACCACAAAGGAGTCAAGACTGATGGCCGAATTGACCAATCACACCCTGAGCTAGCTCTCGGCCTCACTCCGACCCTCTTTCCCCGGGAGTTCCGAGACCTTGGAGGCGGGGCTGTTTACGTCACTTTCCCGCAAAAAAGTTCTTTACTCTCATTGGCTTGTATTTGGAAGGGGCGGGGCCGAGTCAGGGGCGGGGTCAATAAGGGCTACATAAGACTCCGCGCACGGCAGCCTTGTCAGTTGCTTTTTTCTACTCTGAAGTCATGTCTGGTCGCGGCAAAGGCGGGAAGGGCCTGGGTAAGGGCGGCGCCAAGCGGCACCGCAAGGTGCTGCGCGACAACATCCAGGGCATCACCAAGCCCGCCATCCGCCGCCTGGCCCGCCGCGGCGGCGTCAAGCGTATCTCGGGCCTCATCTACGAGGAGACCCGCGGCGTGCTCAAGGTCTTCCTGGAGAACGTCATCCGCGACGCCGTCACCTACACGGAGCACGCCAAGCGCAAGACCGTCACCGCCATGGACGTGGTCTACGCGCTCAAGCGACAGGGGCGCACCCTCTACGGATTCGGCGGCTAAGTCGTCTCCCCGATTCCCTTAACTCCCAAAGGCCCTTTTCAGGGCCGCCCACATTTTCATAAAAGGGCTATAAAACTTGAAAGGTGTTGCAAATTTACACTTCTATGAAGGATCCTCCTAAACCCGAGTCCCTAATAATTGTTCTAGGAGGATTTAGGGTTTTCTCATTTGCATTCGGTGTGCTGTGAGCCATAAAGGGTAAGTGAGGCTGGTACTTTCTAGCCTGGAACTTGGATTCCCAGAACACAAGCCTCGGCCAATCCGAGGCCTGGTCCTCAAGCCAATCAGAAATGATGACATCATCTTCCTGGAGGTACCTTAAGAGTGTTGTTCTTGGCTCGTTTTTGGTGGCGACTCTGGTGGTTCCCAGGAGTCAAGCCTAGGTTGCTCAAGTTATGCAAGTCTACTTTTTGCTTTCTCTCCCAGGGGGATCTGAAAAGATACCTGATGTTAGGGCCGTAGAGATAGCATGGAGGAAAGGCGTTCGCCTTGCATGCAAAAGATCGGTGGTTCGAATCCCGGCATGCCATATGGTCCCCGAGCCTGCCAGGAGCGATTTCTGAGCATACAGCCAGGAGTAATGCCTAAGCTTTGCCAGGCGTGACCCCAAAAGCAAAAAACAAACCAAAAAAATACCTGATGGTGAGCAAATCAGGTGGAGGGAGGGATAATTCACGTCTACGGAAAGCTGTTTAAGTTAACTTTACCCTTAGGGAGCTAGAGCCATAGGTCACTCATCTACTTCCTATAAAGCTCCCTCCCAATCCTCAGGAGTAATTTCTGTGCACAGCGCCAGGAATAACCCCTCAGTGCTGCCAGGTGTGGCGGCAAAAAAAAAAAAAAAAAGCCCCTCGCCCTCCACAGACCCTTGTTTTTTTTCCCCCAGAATCAGGTACCACCCAATGGTGGGATCAGATACCACCCAATGGTGGAAGCAGAATCAGGTACCACCCTAGGGTGGGGGCAGAATGCCAGGTCACACCCTAGGGCAGGGCACAATCACGGATCAGGGTAGGGTCAGTAACATAATAATCCATAAAATGTTTACATACACAACAACGCGCACATGGTTTCCAACACCTGCAGCTCATTTGTATTTGAGTCAACACAGACCTATGCTGAGGGGCCTTAAGTACAATCGATAGGCCAAGGGTTGTTGGGGAGGGAGGGAGCACCAGTGGTGGCAAAGACGCGGCAAAGAATTCAGGGGTTACTCCTGGCTGTCTGCTCAGAAATAGCTCCTGGCAGGCACAGGGGACCATATGGGACACCGGGATTCGAACCAACCACCTTTGGTCCTGGATCGGCTGCTTGCAAGGCAAACGCCGCTGTGCTATCTCTCCGGGCCCAGGGCAAAGAATTTGAGTAGCCGTTTTCACCTTAATCAGGGATAGGGATGGCTTCTCCTTTGCCAGTTTGTCCCACCTGGGCGGGGAGAACCTTTGTTTGGGTCCTCCTTGACCCCACCCTGTTCCCCACCCAAGGGGCTGGTCCTCCTCTTCCCAATAAAGAGGCCTCTCAGATTCCTGTAGTTTGCTGCTGGCTCCAGGTGGAAGTTCCAGGCCCCGTTTCTTCTCCCTAGCTTGGTGTGGGATATTTCCTGCGTCTCCTCTATTTCCACAGGATTTATCTTCATCGGAAGCTCCGGACTGGGACCGCAACAATAGTGGGTGAGATGATTCCTGGGTGGGCCAAGCGGATGATTAAGCAAATATTTCCCCCTTGGATAAGGGGTTTGATTCGGATTTGGATGCAGTATATATTCCTGTTCTGGCTTCTGGACCTGGTGTGCGAACTCGTCTTATTATCCCTTACCACCTTTTTCTCGGCATCCTTTACTGTATTCTTCAGAGGAGTGATAACTTGTATACAGAGCAGTCTGGTGTTGCTCTTCCCTTTTTTTACATATCGTGCAGTTCGATATCTACAGGCCATGCTTTCCAAAACGCCTTCCGCATTGGAAAATCAAGGCACCTTAGCAGGGATGGCATGGCCTCCAACTAGAAGCCCCAAGGCCAATAATTTGCCACCCGCCAATGGCATTAAACCAAAGGAATCATCATGTGCTGAGATTAATATATCAGATGGAGGAAAGGCTAAAGGGATTAGTATATCAGTTGAAAGGAATGATAAAGCTAAGCAGGCTATTGCCTCTCCTAAGTCCATATCCAAAAGCTTCTCCGGAGGACAGCCTGCCACCTGTCCCACGCTGCAGTCCAGCCAGGGTTGCTTGAGATGTGGCTCCTCTGTCCCTGCCCATCAGAATAATGAATCCCCTTCCTCTATGGACGAGGTGTTCGACTTTTTTGAATTGCTCGGTCGTTTCCTGAATGCCTGTATTCAGGATGGGCCAACCTCACCTTATTGTACTGAGTTACTTACCTTCTGGAGCGATGGTGGGCATTTGACCCCTGATCACTTCCATACGATTGCTAAGATCTGCCTGAGCCCCCTCGAATACTTGCAGTGGCAAATGTGGTTCAGAGATGAAGTCAAAAGCAGGCTTTCCACTCTAGGTCCTGGCAGGATGATTTCAGGGGTTCAGTTGAGTTCTGAGCTTCTTTTAGGTAAAGGCCCTAACGCAGCCCCTAATGAGCCCTTACTCAGCGAGAAGCAGGAGACTTTACCTCGGGCTGTGTTAAGGCTGGTCCGTGAGATCGCCCTGTGTGCGTGGGAGAAGGTTGAAGCAGACACAGAAAGTAAAGGTTCGTTTGCAAAGATCTTCCAGCGCCCATCAGAGCCATTTGCAGACTTCCTGGATAGACTCACTGGTGCTATCCAGAGACAGGTTAGACCGAAGGAAATCCATCAGCTGTTGATCAGAACATTAGCTTTTGAGAAGGCCAATGAAGTCTGCAAGGCCACTTTGAGACCTATTAGAGACACGGAGGATGTACAGGGTTATCTCCGGGCTTGTCAGTATGTTGAATCCACTCTTCAGAGACAAGCTTGGGAGAACTGGGCTGGATCAGGCGATCCTTCTGGAGGAAATGGAGCCTCCCACTATAACCCCCGTTTAAGGGGACCCCCTGGACCTTGTCCGAGATGTGGTAAAGGAAACCACTGGGCAAGAGATTGCTATTCAGTTGGTAATCGTGTCTCCAGAAACCAGAGAACCCCCCGTTTAAGGGGACCCCCCGGACCTTGCCCCAGATGTGGCAAAGGAAACCACTGGGCAAAAGATTGTTTCGCTTGGTAATCCTGTCTCCAGAGACTGGAGAAGAGTTCAGGGCAGATGTTCTTTGTTTGTTTTGCCTTTTTGTTTGTTTGTTTGTTTTTGTTTTTTCGGGCCACACCCGTTTGATACTCAGGGGTTACTCCTGGCAAAGCACTCAGAAATTGCCCCTGGCTTGGGGGGACCATATGGGACGCCAGGGGATTGAACCATGGTCCTTCCTTGGCTACCGCTTGCAAGACAGACACTTTACCTCTAGCACCACCTCGCCGGCCCCCAGGGCAGATGTTCTAACCATGTCTTAACAAAACCATTTCCAAATTGATCATGCCTGCAGAAATGTTTTGATGTGTTTGTCCAGAGGTATCTTTGGAGAAGGTGCCTAGATGCTATACTCTTAGTTAAAGTGCTCGTTATGAAAATGTTTTGGTAGCCTATTTCCAATTTTAAGTATGTGTGTTCTCATCCTGATGTTTTTTATTCTGATTCCTACAGGAAAAGAACCTGAATGCTCTAGACTCATAATATGATGCTCTATGGATCTTGTTACAGTGCTCTATATGAAGTTAGTTAACAAATTCTAAAAAAAAAAAGGCTTCAGTGTTATGCTGAAGACAAAATTTGAAAAAGCAAATAGTTTTGAGATTGTTATATATGCCATCTAACCTGATGCTCTTACAGCCAACCGACCTTAACCAGGATTTATTTCTAGGAATCAGAAAGTCTCCATCTTACATGCCGGCTTTTTTTTGTTTGTTTTGGTTTTCTGACCACACCCAAAAACCAGGGTTGTAATCCTGGCTCTGCATTCTGAGATGCTTCTGGCAGGCTCTGAGGATCATATGAGATGCTGGGAATCTAGCCCGGGTCTGAGCCGGGTCAACTGCCTATGCTATCCCCTGGCCTCCAGCTTTATATTTTTGAAGCGTTTTCACCCGTTCCTAGTTGGATCAGTTGTACAGCTGTAACTTTTTGATTAATCTTACAATGTGTGTGTGTGTGTGTGTGTTTGGTAGCCACCTTTATGTCAGTCTTGTGTCCTTCTGTCCCCCCCCCCTTGCCTGTCACCTATAGAACATTTTCTATTGCCTCCCTATGTTTACTTATCCCAGAATTATTGCATTGCCCTCCCTATTAAACTCCTTCACCCCCTACAGCTCTACACCCCTTATGACCTGGAGCACTGTCTCACCCCCACATCCACCTCATCACCATGGACTGCTGCCCACGACCAGATTGAGTCCATGGCTCAAGAACGTCTTGAACTGTGACTTCAGCTAGCCACCTCCTTGACTGCCACCTACTGACAGAACACCTCATTTCTTGAAGCTGGAATGCAGACTACCCTATTGGGCTTATTCAAAAGACAAAAGGGGTATTTGTATATTTCTTTGGTTGTATTTTATTGGGTTGCAATTTTGTCCCTTTGGACTTGTTTACTAGAAAATATTAGGGGATATGTGTATTTCTCTGTATTTCCTGGGGGCAGTGTTGTCACTAGGTTTATGTCTGGGATATTATTGAGCATGATACTACATAGCCATAGACTCCTAGATCCCCAATAGTACCTTGTGGCATTATCCTTTTCCTTTTTGCATAGGCACAATAAAATGGGGGAATCTTTAGGTCAGAAAGAAGTTGCTCTCTACTAGTTGTAGGAGCTCCAAAGTTTACATGTCGCAGGGGCCTTTCACCCTGAGCATCTGTCCTGTTGACTTGACTTAGGCTTCAGTTGCTCTGAGATTAGCCTACCCACAAACTTTGGGTCCCATCATCGGAACTGGCATGGGTTTCTGCACCGCAGCAGGCGATGACTTCGAACAGGGGGCAGGCTTCCAGGATGCCCCGGCACTGACTTTTACCAGAGTGGGCTCCCATGTGACCCTGACGGCAACTTAGAAACAGCAATGACTTGCAACCAGAGTGTGTTGCCATTACATGCCACCCTGCCAGCAAAACGAAACCAGGCCAAGCTTCACGTTGCCCTGAAGACATAGGACCTGTGAAAAACACAGGGGTCTCTACTTACAGAGCCTGACTGCAACATCCATTGACTGCTACGAAGAGAACTTTCCCTGGGACCTAGAAGAAAGACTCTGGGTTGGGCAAATTCGGACTGTCTGAAGCCTGTAGTTGGTCATCTGACCAGATGCCTCTTGGTTAAGGACACCTGCTCTTAGGCTAAAAGTTTTTTCTTGTTTATTTTCCCCAGATTTTACTGTGCCTATGCAAAATACAGTCACTAGTTTAGCCTCCAAATAAGGGTCCCCGCCTTTTACAGAGAATACTAGAACACGATTTATTCAGGTTTATCTCCTATTTCTGCATTTTTAGTGAAAACACAGGGGGAGTTGGCGTAACTACTTTCATCCTAGAGAGAGATGGCTTCTTTGTATTTGTTTGACCCACCTGGGTGGGAAGAAACCTGGATAAGCTCTACCCCAACCTGCTCCCTACCCATGGGGGTGTTCCTATTGTTCTCAATAAAGACTGTGTCCCTGATTTCTGCTGCTTGGTACTGACTCATGGTGGAAGTTCCTGGACCTGTTTCATTTCCCTAGCTTGATGTAAATTATGTTCTGCATTACCTTGATTTCCAAACCCTCTGGGCTATCTCCCCAACCCTAGCCAGAGGATTCAGTTTGGGTTCTTGGGTTGTTCCTGCTGAGGAAAATAGAGGCCTGCCCACATTTTAAGCAGGCTAGCTAGCCACAGATAGCATTAACTCTGCCAAGAGAGTCCACTCTGGATGGCATAACCAGTACTGGATACATTCGGATGTCCTTGAGATGGCCCTAGCCTGGCTTTGTAACGTTGGCTACCTGGGAATGTACTCCAAAATGTGGCCATGGTTTGTGATGTCCCAGACTGCAAAAATAACATGCCTGGGAATTTCTACTTCTGTTCTTTCCTGCCATCTGCAAGCAACTGCCCCATCTTCCCATCAAAAGTCCTCGAAAATTGAACTCTTGTTAAAATTTCTGGATGGGAAAGGCCTGCTGTTTTAAAACATCGTCGTCCCACTTGAGGAACATTGCTTGGTTTTGTTTCTTTCTGTTTTGTGCTTGGTTTTGTTTGTTTTGTTTTTATTTTTAGTTGCATTTGGGGGACTTTTTATCACACACCTAGATATATTAAACGGAACCTCCTAGTTTTAGCGAATGAGTCTAGGATATTCCTATTTTGTCAGTGTTAGATAGTTCTTAGCTCTCAATTGTGGAAAATACTAAAATCTACTTGTAAACTAATAAAATTTCCCCTGCAAAAGCCTATCATTGGATTTTTTTGTATTTTATTCAGGGCTATCTGAATAGCCCTGTATCTGTTCTACCTCTAATTTCTCTCTCAAATGATTCCTACCCAGGCTAACTTTAAACCTATTGTGTGGGAGAGATCAGAGCTGCAGTATGTATGGCCTAAAAAAGAATGCCTGACAGTCCGTTGGGAAGATTTACCTCCTTAGGAAGGGTTCCTTCAAGAAATCTATGCTGGGGGGCCAGATGGGTGTGACTCAAAAACAAAAAAAAAATGTTAGGGGTCAGAGAGATAGGATGGAAGTAGGGCATTTACCTTGCATGCAGGACCTTGGTTCAAATCCCAGCATCCCTCAGGGTCCCCCAGGCCTGCCAGGAGTAACCCCTGAGCCCTGTCAGGTGTCTCACACACATACATGTTGGCCTTATGTATTGCACCTTTCATACTTAGAGTCAATTCCTGTCCTCCCTCTTGAATTTGCTAATATATATCATTTGTAGTAGTGGAGTTGTGGTCAGCATTAACAATACAAGTTACCCTCTATTAGATCTCAGTCAACCTAATTCATGGCCTTGTTTGTCACTCATTTAGTTCACCCTCTAAGGACCCAGGGTGAAAACCTGACTTTTTTTTTGGGGGGGGGGGTGTCACACCCGGCAGTACTCAGGGGTTACTCCTGGCTCTACACTCAGAAATCGCTCCTGGCTGGCTCAGGGGACCATATGGGATGCCGGGATTCGAACCACCAACCTTCTGATTGTGAGGCAAACGCCTTACCTCCATGCTACCTCTCCGGCCCCGAAAACCTGATTCTTAATCCTAAAACTGCAATGAAGTCCTGTTGAGAAGAAATATGGTGCTTGAGAAGTGAATCCTGCATCATTCCTTAGTTCCATAAGAAACTGCCTTGCTCAGTTAGTGACTGCAAAAAATCAACCCTACATGTGGGGAAATGAATTTTGCGACTGCTGAAAAATGTATGCTTTTCCAAACGAAATCAATAAGGAGTTTGTCAGGCCTAAAAACAGTTTATTAAAGGCTTTTCAAAGTCCTATGACAAGGAGCTTGGGTGCTTCCACCAAAGGCTGAGCAACTACCAATACAAACGTAACCTTTTATTAAAAAAAAAAAAAAAACAGGCTTAGGGGAACCCACTTTTGGCTACAGCTTTAAGGGTACAACATCTTGGGGTGGGGTGAGAACATAAATAAAAGGACAAAGGTGTAAATAGGAAAAATAAAGCATCCCACAAGCACAACAGAAAAAAGAAACGCCTTTTTAAAAAGTTGCATTTTGGGGGGCTGAGCCTTGCACGCGGCTGACCCAGGACAGCCCTGGGCTCTATCCCCGGGATCCCATAGTTGGTTCCCCAAGGCAAGAGATTTCTGAGCGCAAAACCCCTATGCGTCACCGGGTGTAGCCCTGTTCCCCCAAATAGCTGAACACTGAAAAGGTAATTCTTAACTGGCCCAGCCACTCTATAGCTGCAAGAATTATCAACCACGCAAGAATCACCTCGTAGACCTTGGGTAGCTATTGTTAAGCAAAGGGAGAGAACAGAGTCAGCGGCACAGCCTTCCAAGGAAATAGTGGGGGGCCCTGAAAAGGGCCTTTAAGGTTCTTAGAGTCAGGGTGACAACTTAGCCGCCGAATCCGTAGAGGGTGCGTCCCTGGCGCTTGAGCGCGTAGACCACGTCCATGGCGGTGACGGTCTTGCGCTTGGCGTGCTCCGTGTAGGTGACGGCGTCGCGGATGACGTTCTCCAGGAAGACCTTGAGCACGCCGCGGGTCTCCTCGTAGATGAGCCCCGAGATGCGCTTGACGCCGCCGCGGCGGGCCAGGCGGCGGATGGCGGGCTTGGTGATGCCCTGGATGTTGTCGCGCAGCACCTTGCGGTGCCGCTTGGCGCCGCCCTTACCCAGGCCCTTTCCGCCTTTGCCTCTTCCAGACATGACTGACTCGAACTGTCAAACCAGAGTAAGAGCAGTTACTGGTGCATCCCTATTTATAAACTGCAGTCGGACCGGATTGAGAACCGAAAGCGCGGGCAGGAAGCGAATTGCCGCCCTCTAGATCCGCCCCTCTCCGGGTGGAGCAAGCGCTTTGTTAGGAAACTATACCAGAATCGAATCTTTTCACACATTATTTCTAAATTATTTATAAATTGACTCTGAAATTGTAATTACTATGAGTCTCAAATTTTATTCTTAGCTGTTTTAGCAAGTGTTGCTTTTATGTAAGCGTTTTCCCTAATCAGAAATAAGTGGTTATTTTGCAGAGAAACGGGCACTCACATCTATTTTTGGAGATCAGGAACTTGATTCTAAAATAACCTTTGGTGAGAAGGGCATCCACAGTATGAACCTGTCTCCAGCATCATTTTGAGGCTATTCAGTCCTAAAAAGCAGAATTCTGTGACATTTAACTTTCAATGGGGAAAAAAAATCGCTAATCTCCCACTTTGTGGATGGAGATAACCTTGTGGTTTGAACTGCGCGTCTCCAGAATGTATTCTGGGTTTCAGTCCGGTGGGGACTGCAGCTGAGCACTCCACTACGTTCCACACTGGGAGGTAAATAGGGACTTGATCCTGTCTGCAAGCATTGAAGGTAAATTTCATAAACCTGAGAACTCAAAACTCAATCTGACTATTAAGGAAATCAAAAACTGAGGACCTAGATCATAGGTAAATCAAAAACTGAGGACCTAGATCATAGGTTGTTTATAAATGAACTAGACTCCCGACAGCAAATCGTTTTAAAATAAAAGCTTATGCAGGCTATTTAATGCAGGTTACTTACAGAATAGTTGAAACAGATGTAAGATTTGCGTCTAGTATCTTTTAGAATAAACACAGAAATTACAAATGTTCAAGCAAGATGTATTAATAATTAGCACTAGGTCATTCATCAGTATATGCATAACAGCTACTTTTTGTTGAAATTGTGGGTGGCTCTGAAAAGAGCCTTTGTCTTGAGACTACCAGAATAGGCAGTTTAAGCCCTCTCACCGCGGATGCGGCGGGCGAGCTGGATGTCCTTGGGCATGATGGTGACGCGCTTGGCGTGGATGGCGCACAGGTTGGTGTCCTCGAAGAGCCCCACGAGGTAGGCCTCGCACGCCTCCTGCAGCGCCATGACGGCCGAGCTCTGGAAGCGCAGGTCGGTCTTGAAGTCCTGCGCGATCTCGCGCACCAGGCGCTGGAAGGGCAGCTTGCGGATCAGCAGCTCGGTCGACTTCTGGTAGCGGCGGATCTCGCGCAGCGCCACCGTGCCGGGCCGGTAGCGGTGCGGCTTCTTCACGCCGCCCGTGGCCGGCGCGCTCTTGCGGGCCGCCTTGGTGGCCAGCTGCTTGCGGGGAGCTTTCCCGCCGGTGGACTTGCGAGCTGTCTGCTTGGTACGAGCCATTATGGATGAGGTAAAGTAAAGCTGAAATAAGGAGGTCAAAGCCTCAGAGCTGCTTTTATATATAGTTCCAAGCTGGCTGATTGGGTGTATGAGTTTTGAAAAGTCCCGCGCGATGAGACCATTGGTTCAAATTTGGTCCGGAGGCTGGACTTAGTTGCTAGCGTCTGATTGGTTGAAATTCTTCCCGTCTTTGGAAGGTGGGCTGGAGTTGTGTTCCTTCACTCTGGTGTCTGGGCTCCTGGTTTTATTCCAGACATTATGCATTTAGGGGTCCTGCTTCTTGTAATATCTCTCTGGGCCAAATCTCGGTTTTTTAAGAAGGGAATATCAGCAAGTGTTTCCTGCCTTTACTAAAAGCAACATTCGTAACGAGACTTGTAAAGACAAAGGGAAAAGTGACATCTGAATCTTGAGTTTTCGGGGTTCACTGTCATAACCTGGAAACTGCTAGAATTGCTGGCCTTTCCCATCCAGAAATGAAGGCAAGAGCTCAATTTTCTAGGATTTTTGATGGGAAGAAGGGGCAGTTGCTTGCAGATTAGCAGGAGAGCAGAAATGCCCAGGCACGTTACTTTGCAGTTTGGTATATACCTCACGGCCATGGCCACATTTTGGAGTACATTCCCAGGCTGATCGCTACAAAGCCAGGCTAGGCCTATCTCAAGGACAGACGAATGAATGTATCCAGGGCTGGTCATGCCATCCAGACTGGACTCTCATGGCAGTTATTGCTCTCTGTAGCTAGCTAGGTTACTTTCACTGCACCATTACCTAACTTATTGCCTTATATTAAGTCTTGTTCACTTCTAATGATGGAATAGGTTAGACCCTTAATAAAATACTTACATGTAATAATAAACTGGGTAGAGAATGATTGGAGATGTCTCGAACTTTATTTATGTAAGCACAACTTTTTGATTCTTTCCTGCTAGGTAAATTAAGACTCTCTGGGTGTGTAAATTTAACTCACATATAAAGCATGTAATTTAGGGTATAGCGAAAGTGTTACCATCTTTCTATGAAAACGTGGGTGGCTCTAAAAAGAGCCTTTGGTTTGTGGTTCCCTAATCAATTCACTTTCCCTTGGCCTTGTGGTGGCTCTCAGTCTTCTTGGGGAGCAGCACAGCCTGAATGTTTGGCAGGACGCCTCCCTGGGCGATGGTGACCTTGCCCAGCAGCTTATTGAGCTCCTCGTCGTTCCGGATGGCCAGCTGCAGGTGGCGCGGGATGATGCGCGTCTTCTTGTTGTCGCGCGCCGCGTTGCCCGCCAGCTCCAAGATCTCGGCCGTCAGGTACTCGAGCACGGCCGCCAGGTACACCGGGGCGCCGGCTCCGACCCGCTCGGCGTAGTTTCCTTTGCGGAGCAAGCGGTGAACTCTGCCCACGGGAAACTGCAGCCCTGCCCGAGATGAGCGGGTCTTGGCCTTGGCGCGAGCCTTGCCTCCTTGCTTTCCTCTGCCTGACATGATAAAGGTAGAAGAGTCAGTGAAAGTTGAGATACTCCTAAGCTCAGAGAAAGCACTCTTATAGGAATTGAGCGGATGTCCTGGTAGCCTTCTGATTGGCTACAGCATGTAGTTTGACTAGCCAATTGGAAAAGGATGTGTAAGCCTAATTGCATACACTCCGCCCTAAAACTGGATGCGCTTTTATCCAATCAGATTCTAGATTTTTGGAGCCTCATTTGCATTGATCACGTATAAATATGTGCAGCCCACGCTCCGTAGCACTCTTTTTCTCTGTTGCTGATCCCTGCAGTTCTGCAAGCTTGAGGAATTATGCCTGAACCCTCCAAGTCGGCTCCTGCCCCTAAGAAGGGCTCAAAGAAAGCCATCACCAAGGCTCAGAAGAAAGACGGCAAGAAGCGCAAGCGCAGCCGCAAGGAGAGCTACTCCATCTATGTCTACAAGGTGCTGAAGCAGGTGCACCCCGACACGGGCATCTCCTCCAAGGCCATGGGCATCATGAACTCGTTCGTCAACGACATCTTCGAGCGCATCGCGGGCGAGGCGTCTCGCCTGGCGCACTACAACAAGCGCTCCACCATCACGTCCCGCGAGATCCAGACGGCCGTGCGCCTGCTGCTGCCCGGAGAGCTGGCCAAGCACGCCGTCTCCGAGGGCACCAAGGCCGTCACCAAGTACACCAGCTCCAAGTAAGCAGCTTCTAGAAGGCTCTTACTTCTCCATCCAAAGGCTCTTTTCAGAGCCACCCACTTTATCAAAAAAGAACTGCAACTAAATTAATCTAGCTGTACTCTTGGACTTGAATGGGGGAAATATCCCAGGTTAGAAGTTCTACTGCATATGACATTTCACCTTGGGTGAATTGTTTCTGGGTAATCCGCTGCCCTGCTGGAGGGATAACATGGGCCATTCAAATCTAAAAGATGCTCTTCGATGCCCAAGAGGTGGCTTGAAGGTAGGGCGTTTGCTTTGCAGAAGGTTGGTGGCACAAATCCCAGCATCCCACATGGTGCCCCAGGCCTGCCAGGAGCAATTTCTGAGCGTAGAGGCAGGAGGAAACACTTGAGTGCTGCCGGGTGTGACCCCAAAACCATAAAGTAAATGCCATTTAAGTCAAACCTTTAGTTTAGAACACTAGAAACTACTTTGACCCCATTGGAGTTTATTTGGGGTTCCTATAGTCTTGCCATGCACACGAGATTTGGGGCTGCAACTCTATTTTCTAGCATTCTGGAACTCTGACTTTCATATCCACTATAGCTTGGACTTGTCCGTTTGAATTGGCGGGAAAGCTCTCATCACTGAGGTGGACAAAGGAATTTGAATTTCCCGCCCATTATCTTTGCCTCATCTGAGGCTCATAGAATGGGCTCCAGCTGGGGAGGCCGTTAGTGACTTTACAGTAGCCTTTTAAAAGGAGTTGGAGCTCCAAAGTTTATTACTGTAAGGCAGTAGTTAGGATGCGGCTTCGGGGATGGGACATTGGTGGGGTAGGAGGAGGAAAGAAAAGCTGTAGGAGTCCTAAAAGCTTTAGGAATCCTAAAACGCCAGGTTAAAAGAGCATTTTCTTTTGATTCCTGGGCATCTTCTGTATGCGTGACATACAACAGAAACTGCACGAAGAAATAGAATTTAAGGAAGGAATCCTCCTAAGAGACTTAAAACTTAAAAAAAATTTTTCCCCAAATTGATCATGTCACTGGCCTTGTAAATGCCCCCCCCTTTTTTTACAGCATATGCAAAATATGGCGATAAAGGGGAAGGTTGATTTAGAGATCATTTGTGGGGTTTTATGCTGTTGTTCACACCCTCTGGACCCTCAACAGAAATGAAGACATTCATGGAGTTTGTTAAGAAACATTTATTGCCTGGATTTTCTCACATGGGGGAGTGATGGATGGGCAGTCTGTTCTGGTCTTTTCTAAGTTAGGTAAAGATATATTTACTTCCAATTTGCCTTTCACAGGGTTTGCCTCTGCTTTTCTGTCTTTCTACTTACTTTCTCACTTCTGTATCTCAACCTTGTTCTATTAAATTTTTCATTTCTATTTAATATATATTTCAAAAAACTTAATATAACTGAAAAAAATATCTGAGTATCTGACCATTATCTCTAAAGTTCAAATAAACAATTAAGATTCCATCATCTGGGAATATGACATTTGGCTACCAATTTTATAGAAACTTTACTTTGTTGCCAGTCTATGCCTTGCAACTCTTATATAAATCTTGTAATTAAGAGTTTATAAGCTTTGGTCAGGTGGTGATGAGGACCTCAGCAATTTTGGGAGACCATGTGGTGCTAGAGATGATATCTGACTATTCATATCTATTTTTTGTTTGTTTTGGGATCTCCCCTAAAGGTAAGGGTTCCTCCTGGCTCTGAATTTAGGGATTAATCCTGCCATGCTTGAGGAGACTATATGGGATGCTGAGAATCAAACCTCCTTGAGTTGGTTACAAGACAAACACCCTACTCAGCACTGCAGAGTTAATTCTGTTAACCTTTCTACTATCCTTTTTCTTCTGTTAATGGCCTTGTTGTTGTTCTTTTGTATATACTCCCTCAAAAGAAAAAGAATGCTTGACTCATTTCTCTGTAACTCAGCAATAGATAAACCATTAAAAACCAGGAGTGCTGTATTCATAGCTGACAATTAGACTTCAGAGAAAGCAAAATTACCTGTCAGAAAGGGGCATTACATAAAAGTAAAGAGGTCACTCCAATGACAAAAGAATATGGCCCAAAGCACATGAATTCAAAACTGCCTAAGGGAAGATGATGAAAGAGAAAGGAATAATAACCAAGTCTTTATGTTTTTCTACAGTCCTCTAAACAGTCAATAGAACTGATTAAAATCTGGAAACATATTAAACCCAGTAAGGAGTGTTGGCACTTGTTTTTTTCTGGGGGGAAAAAAGGAATTATAATCTTAGTAAGCATACCAGGCTGATTCTTCAAAAAGACTTAATGAACTTATCTTTGATTTATCAAATTTAGAAAAGATAACTAATATAAATCTGAAAAAGCTAAAAACAAAAACAAAAAACACCTACCTGTATTTCAATTTCAAGAAAAGTAAATATAGCACCTTTCTGAAGGAAAATGAACCAGAAGATAAGTAATCAAAAGACTGTCTCTACCATTAGATTCACATTAATACAATCAGTTTAAAAATAAAGACAACGGGGCCGGGAAGGTGGCACTAGAGGTAAGGTGTCTGCCTTGCAAGCGCTAGCATAGGACGGATCGCGGTTCGATCCTCTGGCATCCCATATGGTCCCCCCAAGCCAGGGGCAATTTCTGAGCGCATAGCCAGGAGTAACCCCTGAGCATCAAACGGGTGTGGCCCCAAAAAAATTAAAACAAAAAAAATAAAAATTAAAAATAAAGACAACAGTGACTATTCATGCCTCAAATGTGAAGATTTAGAGATTGATATCAAGAGTATTTATGGAAGTGAGAATAATTACATACACAATAGACAGTATGTAGCCTTTTAGGAAGCCAACTTTGAAATAATGTAAAGTACTTGTATTAATCCATGAATCAAAACTCTAAAACTGAACCTAAGAAAAACACTGAAATTGATTTTTGTGCTAACAAAATGCAAGTACAAACACTTGTAGCCTTAAAATCCATGTGCTTAAACAGTAACTTTAGCAGAGAGACTATAAAAGGTATATTTGACCCTTATGGTTGAGCCTTTAGAAATTCCCCCAAATCAGGGGCCAGAGCAATAGCATGATATGGCATATGCCTTACACACTGCCGACCCAGGTTTGATCCACAGCATAGTCTCTCTCTCTCTCTCTCTCTCTCTCTCTCTCTCTCTCTCTCTCTCTCTCTCTCTCTCTCTGTCTGTCTCTCTGTCTCTCTGTCTGACTCTTCTGTGGCTCTCTCTTTCTCTCTGGCTCTCTCTCTCTGTCTCTGTCTCTCTCCCTCTCTCTCTCTCTCCCTCTCTCTGTCTGTCTGTCTGTCTGTCTGTCTGTCTGTCTCTCTGACTCTCTCTCTTCTGTGGCTCTCTCTCCCTCTCTCTCCCTCTCTCTGTCTCTGTCTCTCTCCCTCTCTCTGTCTCTCTCCCTCTCTCTCCGTCTCTCTCTCTCCCTCTCTCTCCGTCTCTCTCTCTCTCTCTCTCTCTCTCTCTCTCTCTCTCTCTCTCTCTCTCTCTCTCTCTCTCTCTCTCTCTCTCTCTCTCTCTCTCTCTCTCTCTCTCTCTCTCTCTCTCTCTCCCCCCCCCCCCCCCTGTGGAGCCTGAGGAGCTCAGGAGAAGCGTGGCTATGCTTGACAATCTCTGGATTTGCTCATTGATGTGAATTTTTGGGTTTTTGGGTCACACCCGGCGTTGCTCAGGGCTGTCTGCTCAGAAATAGCTCCTGGCAGGCACGGAGGACCATATGGGACACCGGGATTCAAACCAACCACCTGGTCCTGGATGGGCTGCTTGCAAGGCAAATGCCTCTGTGCTATCTCTCCGGGCCCTGATGTGAATTATTAATCGTAGGCAATCACACTGATTGATTTAATACACACTAATGCATAATGTGATTCCACTTGAACATTTCCTGGCTACTGAAAGCTTTCTCTCACACTTGCAGGATATCTGTAGTTTCCTTGTGCTCAGGTACTCCTTAGTGCCACAGCAGAATGAAACTGGGAGATGATGGAAGAGTATTATGAAATAATTGAAATCTACTGTGTTGTAGCCTGAAGAAATGAGGACAGCAGGGTTGGCAATGCCACCGAGGACTTATGAGGATTTTTAGTGTCCTTGATCTCATAAATTCAATGTTTCCTGGAGCAGGCTTATAAAGTGTGACTCTCAACTTTTTTAAGTGAGGCCAATATTTCAAATGCCTTCAAAAATGACATCAGGAGATCTTAGGCATTAATGCAGGATTGAAGTGGAAGACCTGCAGTTCTTTGCTGTTCTTAAATGTATTTATTTATTTTTGGTGTTGGGGTCACACCCAGCAGTGCTCAGGGGGGACCATATGGGATGCCAGGAGTCGAACCACCGACCTTCTGCAAGAAAGGTAAACGTCCTGCCTCCATGCTATATCTCCGGCCCCTGTACTTAATTAAATTTAGAGATTAAAACCACTACAGAGGTAATTCAAATGCTAAGCATGAAGACTTAAGAGCTCACCTTCCACAACCCTGAGGCATGCATGATATAGAAATGGAGACAGAGCAAAGAAACATCAGAACAGTGCCGTCACTCCTCAAAACACTGTAAGAATTTTAAGAAAGTAGGACTGGTGCGATGATTGCAGCTATTAAAGCAAAGGAAAAAAAGAAAAACAGGAGAAGCGTGAGTGTGGAGTATAGGAGACCTCGCGCTAGCTGGGAGAATTTGATGCAAATGAGAAGTCAGAGTCTGCTTTGTGATTGGTCAGCGTAGATAGCCAATGGGAGAGTTGCACACAGCCTACCTCCAGTTAGTATAAATACTTCTCCTGGAGCTCGGCTTTAGCAGGTTTCATTCCTTCTTTCTTAGAGTACTATTTAGTCTTCTCTCTAGCAGCTATGTCTGGACGCGGCAAGCAGGGAGGCAAGGCTCGCGCCAAGGCCAAGACTCGCTCTTCTCGTGCCGGGCTGCAGTTCCCCGTGGGCCGTGTGCACCGGCTGCTCCGCAAGGGCAACTACTCGGAGCGCGTCGGCGCCGGCGCCCCGGTGTACCTGGCGGCCGTGCTCGAGTACCTGACGGCCGAGATCCTGGAGCTGGCGGGCAACGCGGCGCGCGACAACAAGAAGACGCGCATCATCCCGCGCCACCTGCAGCTGGCCATCCGCAACGACGAGGAGCTCAACAAGCTGCTGGGCCGCGTCACCATCGCGCAGGGCGGCGTGCTGCCCAACATTCAGGCCGTGCTGCTGCCCAAGAAGACCGAGAGCCACCACAAGGCCAAGGGAAAGTAAGAAGTCAATTTAAAAGTCCAACTGGTTCCAAGGATCAACGATAATTGCAAAGGCTCTTTTAAGAGCCACCCACTCTCCATTGAATGGGCTGCCACACTTGTGTCCTTGTAGGAAATTTGGTAGGAAACAAGGTGAGCTATTCTCTGGCCAATACTAAGCTCCTTAGGGTCAGAGTAGAAACTTGTTGTTTGGGGCCGGCGAGGTGGCGCTAGAGGCAAGGTGTCTGCCTTGCAAGCGCTAGCCAAGGAAGGACCTTGGTTCCATACCCCGACGTCCCATATGGTCCCCCCAAGCCAGGGGCAATTTCTGAGCGCTTAGCCAGGAGTAACCCCTGAGCATCAAACGGGTGTGGCCCGAAAAAAAATTAGAGACTTGTGTTTGCCGCAAGTATGACATTTAGATATATTTATGCATTTAGTGTCTGCTTTCAGTCCTGGACGACAGGGCCTAACAGTGTCAAGGCAGTCCACGTTTCTAATATTAAAGTGGTGGTAATGCAGGTTATTTCTATAAATAAGATCAGCTAGCCAAAAAAAAAAGCGATTGCACTCAGGTGAGCATAGTCCTGAGTAGGGCATGGTGTTGAATGTTACAATGATCTGATATTGGCAATTCTAGATATTGCTGTAAAAGCTTATAAAAAAAATAGGCCTTACATTTACATAAGACATTGGAAGTAAAAAATTGTGTAGCATGTAAATGAGACCCTCTGCAATAGCACATAATGGTGCAACGCCCAGAAAAATGCTCATCTCACAAAAGCAGGTTCCCTAAGACCATACAGGTTGCTTTAGTTATTTGGGGGGAAAAAAGAAATAAGCACAACCAGAATTGCTTTGCTTGATTGTCTTGCTTTTACATTTTAAGCATCTCTAAAGCAGCCCATGTAAAAGATCCTAGTGGAGCCATTGGAAAAGGGTATAAACAAAATGACGTCATGCTGTGCTTGGAAGGCGGGCTCTATGACTCAGCGACCAATCAGAAGTCAGGTCTTAATCCGGGAACCGCGCGGAAATCGACCAATCAGAGGAGGGCGCGCGATATTTGAATGTTGTAGCGACCAATCGTTGGTGAGTTCTCTCTATAAGAGTAGGGCTGGCTCGTTTTTGCTTTACACTGTTTGGTCACTGTCGCGCAGTAATGGCTCGTACCAAGCAAACCGCTCGCAAGTCCACTGGCGGTAAGGCGCCGCGCAAGCAGCTGGCCACCAAGGCGGCCCGCAAGAGCGCGCCGGCCACGGGCGGCGTGAAGAAGCCGCACCGCTACCGGCCCGGCACCGTGGCGCTGCGCGAGATCCGCCGCTACCAGAAGTCCACCGAGCTGCTGATCCGCAAGCTGCCCTTCCAGCGCCTGGTGCGCGAGATCGCGCAGGACTTCAAGACCGACCTGCGCTTCCAGAGCTCGGCCGTCATGGCGCTGCAGGAGGCGTGCGAGGCCTACCTCGTGGGGCTCTTCGAGGACACCAACCTGTGCGCCATCCACGCCAAGCGCGTCACCATCATGCCCAAGGACATCCAGCTCGCCCGCCGCATCCGGGGCGAGCGTGCCTAGATCCCTTGTTCTGGTTCCCCAGAACCTCTCCACCAAAAGGCTCTTTTCAGAGCCACCCACAATTTCATTTGAAAGTAGTTGTAAGCACTAGAATTATACACCGTTTCTGTGGGTGGGGGGGGGGGGCTTGTCAGAGCACTTTTACCTTGTAGCAACTTAATACAAGCACAAGGTTCTTTGCAGAATTGCAAGTCAGTTACTGTTTAATTCTCTACCCAAAGTGGAATGGAGTTAAGAGAGTTTATTGCAATGCATTGTGCCATTACATTTAATTTCAGTCCTGGTTGCTAGTTATTTTTAAAAAAAATAGCCAACCTTAGAAATATAGGTATCAAGGTAGAATGCTTATGTAGCTAGCCAAACATTCACAGAATCGGGGTTTTTAGAAGTCATTTTCATGGAATCCTAGTTAGGAACATTTCAGCTAAAAATGTGTATGTGATTCACATCTAGCTTCCTATATATGTGTGCATTATTATTTTTTTTAGCAACACAAGAAGAATGGGATACAATAGTCTTAGTGCTGCATCTTGGAAGAATTAAGGTGAGTTTTGGAGTTTGCAAAGTGTTCCTTGATTCTAATCATTCATTCGATTATTTAGCAACAGTAAGAATCTCAATATATATACTCAGCTATGTTCAGAGTTTACTCATGGCTCAGTGCTCAGGAATCACTTGGTGGGCTCTTGGTACCCCAGGAGATGCTGGAATCCAACCCAGGTCTGCTGCATACAAGGCAAGTGCCCTACCCTTAATATGTTTGTAAGGATCCTATACAATTGATTGAAAAGAAAGAAAATAGAATGGAAATAGCCAACATTTATAATCAGTAGTGATTATAAAGTAATCAGAAAAAAATTGAGGCCAAATGAACATAGTTCTATAGACTCTAGCAAGACCTCGGAAGTATAAGCCCTCAAGTAGTTGGTTTTTGATAAGCTCCAGTATGAATCTGCTTTTGAGCAGTAGCAACATTTTTTCCCAAATATTTGCAGTCCCTGCCTTCAAAAGAACACTTTGATTCTTGAGATTAATTGGTCCAGGATGACTCTACTTGTTGCTGAGATTATTTGGATGGTGGTGTGTGATCTGAGGGAAATGCCAAAGGAGAAGTTTTCATGGAAAAATATAATATCAATTCTGAAAGTTTGGAAAGTTAGTTCCTTAAACTGGAGCACTTGCTTCTGCATGTACGAGACATGGGCTCAATCCATAGCACTGTATGGTCCCCTAGACAGTCAGGAGTGACTCGTGAGCACAGTCTGGAATAGCAAGGACGAACACTGCTGGGTGTGGCAAAGAAAATCAAGTCAACAATGAGTCATTTAAATACTTTGAGTGAAGGACGGCACATTTTTCTTTTAGTTTTTAGCACTTGGAGACCAGACCCAGCTCTGGTCAAGGATAACACTCAAAGGGACAACAAACAAGCCAGGATGGGCCTGCAAGCAAATACCCTTACCTGCTGACTACCTCTCTGAACACTTTTGTAGATTATTAAATTAACTGAATGTCACATTTCTTTGCAGAGGCTCCATGAAAGGAACAAACAAGTAATGGGGTCATATCACAGCTAACACAAACATAAATGCCCATTTAATGCAATGGCCTAAATTTTTATGTAATGTCTCACCAAAAGGATAAGTCTTCTCACTTGCCTCCATTTTATAGAGCTGTAGCATATCAGCTTTGAATTCATAAAAATTCAGACTGAGGATAAATATTGCTATCAAGGCATTGCTCACATCCAACCCACCCTCTTAATTCTTTTTGGGCAAACAACACAGACTAGGAACAGACTATCAGCTATAGTTTCTTCCTTAAACTCGACCTCAGAAATTCTACTGCTCTGGGAGAATTGGGAACTATAGTAATGAGATTAAGAAGCTGGATGACATTTAGGCTTAAGTGTAGGCCCCAAATGCTTTTTGGTCTCAAGGACCAGACTAGAATAGTCGTTTCTTGGGAACTATTTGGTGGCTGCCCAAGATAACCTCTTGAGTCTTGCCCATGCCATTGACTATTTACTTTGGTTGTCTGAAGCCATTAGTCATCTGTGGCTATTAAGCACTGGAAATGTGGCTAATCCTGACTTTTGCATTTAAATGTTCCCTGCCTATATTTATATTAGCTTACTTTATTCATTCACATGTTACTATTAGCTTACTTGTTGAAATAACAGTTTGGTAATGAGTTTGGATTTATTGGATTTATTTTTACTTCTAATGAGGTGGCTACTAGTAAGGAAGGTAAATAGGCCGGTGCCTGCTTTGCACTTGACTGAGTTCAGTCTCTGAATCCCTTAAGGTCCTTCAAGACCACTAGGAGTGATTCCTTGTTAAATAGTTGTCAGGAATTATCCTGACTAGCACAGCTAAGTGTGGTCCGAAGACAATAATAGCAGCAACAACAACAAAAATGGCTATTAGAAAAATATCAAATGGCTTAGGTTGTATTTACTGAATTCCTGAGAAACAAACACCAGCACAAAGAATACTCATGTTCACTGATCTGAAATTGCTTTAACATCACCAAACTTCAGGAATAATAGCAACTCTCACAAAGATCTGTGACAAAAGGAAATTAAATGTATTGAGGTCAGGAACCATGTTACGGAAGAATTGTTATGGTCTCTATGCCTAAAACCCTGCTCATTTCTACAATCCTCTGAAGTTCCAATCCCATTCATCGCTGGCATTCATGGATTTTCACCACAAAATTACCTACTACATTTCTCTGTGGCAGAGAAGAAACAGAGCTCAGGAGAAATAATAGGGTGTCTCACTTTCAGCCATCCTTGCCCTGTATAGGGCGGGCATCCCCAGATGTTCATATAGGCATTCTCCAAGCTGTATGATGCGACCTTCCTCCTAAAATGAATACACACACACACACACACACACACACACACACACACACACACACACACACACACACACACACAAACACACACACACACACAGAACTTTGGCAGGTGGAACTAAGCTAATGGAGGCTCTGTGGGTCTCCAGAGAAATCGCATCAATCACTTAAAAGAATGAAGAAATAGGCACTGAGTATACTTTAAAGTTATTAAAAGAACATTCATGGTGCCTTTATTTCAAGAACCAAGTAGAACTACATTGAGAAAGGGCTTGGTTAAGTAACATAGATCCCTACATCTGTAAACAACAGCCAAAAATATTATGGGGGAGGAGGGCACAACAGCAACAACTAAAAATAAAGAAGCCTCAAGTTTTTATATTAATTTTATGATTGAAAGTTTGGGTATATTGGATTACATATATTAAAATTGACTTCAGCTATTTGTTTTTCCTTTTTTGACTTTTCCCCTATGGTTTTGTTAATATTGGTCTGCTATCATCAATGGGGACCTTGCCCTAAATATTCCACTGATAGACATTTCCAAAATCAACAAAAATATCTGTGGAAAAAAGGTAATAAATGGAATTATAAAAATTCCAATAGGTTAGGTTCAAAATTTTTTTACACAGGGCGACCATAAAATGTTATTGAATATGAAAACCCAGTGTCTTCAAATTAATCACAAACTTGTGTCAATTCCAATAAGATTTGACTTTTCGGTTGTTATTTGTGTGGTGTGGAGGGAAGGGGTGAAGAAATTAGCGTTGTTAAAGTACATATAAAAAAAAGAAAGCAAATAATTAAAAATTGGATAAATCTGGAACTTTTAATAAACCATTACCTGTTATTAAAGTCACAGCATTTGTGCATAAAACATGACTTCTTCCTTATGCGTCAAATATTCTTGATATTGAAATAGCACAGGGACCAATATTTCAACTATTAAGAAGCTATTGCACCACAGGCTTGATTTTAAAAAACAATTGACAGGGAGGGAAAAAAAAACGAGCATAAAACCAAGAATTATTCCACCTGGGCCCAGAATTTAAAGCCTTCCCAATTGGGGAGGGAGGGTAGAAAGGAAAGGGTTAATAACACCCCATTTGAAGGCAGGATGCAATGATGGGTTAATCCACCAGGGAGCTTAACACTTGAAATCCTGCACTTAGCAAAAAAAGCATTGCATGAAACCAGGGGAAAGGAAAACTTTTATTCACGAATATACTTAAGCTCCCCAGAGCTGCTGGGAAGGTTGGGCGGACCCTCCTGAGCCACTAACCCGGGAATTAACTCAACAAGATCGCTGGGTCGGTGCAGGTCTTAACTTCCAGCTCTCGCCAAACTCCTGCGCCTGACACTCGTTGGACTTTGTCCACCTAGATGACAACTGGACACTGGACATTCTCGGGCCAGGACAAAAACAAGGGCTGTGAAGGCATCCACAGCCCTACCACTGCTAATCAGAGCCCTTGGTTAGGCATCGACCACAGCTACATGCAGGTTCACTAGTTGAATATTTTGCTCGATATTTTGACCACTAGGGCACCAAAAGTGGTCGTGGGTGGTGGGTGGACTCCCCGGATTGTTAGAAGTCCGAGCCCAAATGACCGTGAACGCCCCAGGACAAGATGGCGCCTAGAAGTTGTTTTTGCTGCGCAGAAATCCTAGTGGCTCAAAGCTGGGCTCGAGAACTTTTTTTTTTTAAATAAACTTATCTAGAGGCCATATTATTACTTTTTTTTAAAATAGCTATATCTAGAGGCCATATTCTTAAATTATCTAGAATAACTACATTTAAGAATAACTTGACATTTTTTATTGACTGCATTTTTCACTTCTATGTCTATACAAGTTATGCCTATGTAAATTACTTTTATTTTTTTATTTTTTAACTGAGACCTAACTACAGACATGTTTATAATCACGGTGCTTAAACAAAGACACTATTACAAGAAATTAAAAATAAATCTTCAGTCCAACTTCCTTTCTTCCCTTCTCTTTTTCGGCCACACCCGGCAGCGCTCAGGAGTCAGTCCTGGCCCTAAACTCAAAAAAAAGCTCCTGGCAGGCTCGGGGGACTGGACTATATGGGATACCGGGGTTCGGACCACCGTCCTTCTGCATGCAAGGCAGAGGCCCTATCTCCAAGCAATCTCTCAGTCCCCTTTATTAAGCCCTGCCAAGGCTAGCTAGCCCTTATAGAGGCGGGATCGCTGCTGCAGCTGCCTCCACTAATTTTAGCAACTGTTGCATTGCAGAAAAAGAAAACTTGGGGAGTGGGAGGGAATTTAAAAAAGAAAAAAAGCATCGCAATCTTGAATCATTCTTTTGCTAAAAGCAATGCCTTCCAGGGATAACCCCCAAGATATCCAAAACCACGAACTACACGAAATAAGGATTTTCTAGCAAAGACCAAGGAGATCGCCAACAAAACACAAAAGCAAAACAAATCCAAGGCAGGAGGCCGGCCGCCAACCACTCACAAGAAGGCTAAAAGCCGTGGGCTGGAGGCGCGGGCCAATCCTGTGGCAGGGCGGGACTTTTGAATGGCGCTCTTGGTCCAATCGGTTGAGCCGAGCCCAGAAAGTGGCAGATGAAACGGGCTTGTTTATATTTCAGCTCCCGGGAGCAGCCAGAGGCGGGGCGGGCAGGAATAGTGAGCGCCCTGCTGCCGTGCCAATGGGGTTCGGGAACCTCAAGTGCGACCCCCCCATAGGAAACCCGAAATATAATAGGGGGTCAAAGCCTAGGGCCACTGATAGCCGGCACACATCTGGAAATCTACAGCTCCCAGATCTCCAGGATTGGAGAATCTAAGAGATCCCCAAAAGGGACAAGTGTTCAGCTCTCTTTCTGAGATCAGTGGTGGCTCTGAAAAGAGCCTTTTTGGGTTTAATTTTTAAGTAGGAAGCTCCAACCATCTTACTTCTTCTTGGCCGCCGCCTTCTTGGGTTTGGCGACTTTAGGCTTAGCAGCCTTGGGCTTCACAGCCTTGGTGGCACTCTTGGCGGCCTTCTTGGGTCTGGCAGCCTTGGCCTTCTTGGGGCTCTTGGCCACCTTCTTGGTCCCGGCTGCAGACGCCGGCTTCTTGGCCTTCTTCGGGGTCTTCTTGGCCGCCTTCTTGGGGGTGGCGGAGCCGGTGGCTTTCTTGGCCTTCTTGGCGGCCCCGGCGGGCTTCTTGGCCTTGGCGGCGCCCGCCTTCTTGGCCTTGGGCTTGGCCTCCCCAGAGGCGGCCTTCTTGTTCAGCTTGAAGGAGCCCGAGGCGCCGGTGCCCTTGGTCTGCACCAGGGTGCCCTTGCTCACCAGGCTCTTGAGCCCCAGCTTGATGCGGCTGTTGTTCTTCTCCACGTCGTAGCCGGCGGCCGCCAGCGCCTTCTTGAGCGCCGCCAGGGACACGCCGTTGCGCTCCTTGGACGCGGCCACCGCCTTGGTGATCAGCTCGGACACGGGGGGCCCGGACGCCTTGCGGTGCGCTCCAGAAGGCTTCTTGGCCGCCTTCTTCTTGGCGGGGGTCTTCTCCGCGGGGGCCGGGGCGGCAGGGGCGGCGGGTGCGGTCTCCGACATCGCTGCTCGGGAGCTCTCTGACTCGGGTGCAAGTGGCAAAAAAAGCCGATAGAGCGCCTGGGCGCGCCGCCGTATATATAGAGCGCAGGAGCGCGCTGATTGGTGCTCCGCTCGCCCGCCCGGCTGGCAGGCTCCGAGCCGCCGCCGTGCGCCCGAGTTTGTGTTTGTTCCACGGCACAAAAAGGGGAAAATCGGGACCTGTCCCGCACCGATTTCTACGGGCATGGTCGGAAAAGAATCCCAGAAGTCTCAGGCTTCAGGATCTCTATGGTTTTGACCCCTAAATCCAAAGACAAAGCGTCCAGGCCTCCCCAATTCCCCCAACTCCAGGGGAAGTGGAGGGCAGCGAGTGACCACTTTCTGTTTTTCTTCTAAATTACCTGGTCGCTCCTTGGTCCCTGGAAGTTCTTTTTCTCAGGGATACTTGGGCACATGCTTGCCTTCCGTTTGGGATGAAAAGGGCACGACTGTCACCTACATTTTGATGAAAATTCTCTTTCTTCGCAAGGGAAGTAACACAGGTCCTCTGTGGATTCTGCATCCAGATACGCAGTAACTGAGGACCCAGGCGCGGATGGAGGGGCTTGTCCCAGGCAATTTAGGGTGGCATGAGAGGGGGCTGTCAGCTTTAGGGGGTGTCCTGGCTGCTGGGGGTGTCTGTGAATATCATCTTTGATTTGAAAACATTGAAACTTTTCTCTGATTCTTGCTTGCAGAGTTGGGGGCGGGGCACTTTCCACTTCTCCAAAGGCAAGAAAGTGGGCTACTCTTAAACAAATAAAACAAACTCCAAGGTTACCCCCGCTGGGTTGTGCAAAGCAGGGGGTCTAGCCCTCAGGAGTAGGAATAATAAGAGAAAAAGGGGAACCCCCCTCCAGACTGAGAAGCAAATCCCAAAGCTTTGGCAGCTGGAGACTTTGAGATAACCGCTTTTCAAAGGCAATCTTGTCTCACTGGGGGTGCATTTCAGCACCTGAAGGTTAGGTCGCTTTCAATGACAATGTCTCCTGCTACTTTTAGTGACACAAAAGAACCCTAACTGGGTACTGAGATGGGCATAAAGCGATTGACTTGAAGAAACCCCACTCTGATTTATAAAATGATCCTAGCCAACACACTGGAATTTGAGGCAGGAAAAAAGACTTAGACGACAATAAATGGAGGGTGAGTGTGGAACATAGAAACTTAACCACTCTTTATTGATGGGCTCACCACTCTGGTCCCCTCCAAAGTTTATTCTATTCAAGTCTATTTTGCTTGTTTGTTTTTTTGTTTATGGGCCACACTAGGCGATGCTCAGAAGTTACTCCAGGTTTTCTGCTCAGGTATTAGTCCTGGTGGTTCCCCGGGAATATGTGGAATGCCGGGATTTGAACCTGGGTTAGCCGCGAATGAGACAAGCGTCTTCCCCTCTGTTCGATTTCTATTCCAAAATACTACCCTCTGTGTTGATGGCTCATGCCTTCATCTTCTTCCATTTGTTTCTCTTGCGACAAAAGGACTGGTCTGTGTTTATATTAAGGGGCAAAAGAAGAGTTATAGCTCACTAGAAATTATGTCCAAATACACATTCACAGAAAATATGTATTAGACAAGGCAGCTTTGCACGGTGGTGGGCAGAAGATGCTATACAAATTCAGTTCCGATGAGGCATTTTATTTTAGACTGAGGAGGACCCCAGGGTTTCATTCAATCGCTTTCATTCAACATGTGAAAACTCTTTCTGCTGATTGTGCCCTTTGCGAATTATCAACCTAATGAGATTAGTGATGGGTGAATTGGCAGTCAAAGAAAACCACTTTCGACTATCCACCCACCCATGAGTCTGCTTGTAGACACAGAGATTGGAAGACATTACTAAAAGCATACAGAAAGCTTGGAGCTTCTTCATCATACCAATATCACACAGATATTTTGGTAAAGCTAGAATAACAACATGTCACTTGGCAATGATTCTTCTGTGTAGACATTCTCCAAGCAGGGTCGGAAACAGTAGATCAGGTATGCCCTCGAATGCAGTCAGCTGCATACCTGTCATCCCATGTGGTTCCCTGAGCACCTCCAGGAGTCATAGATTTATTGGACCCTGCCCATTAAAGATGTGAAGGAATTCTTTCCAGTGGAACAATTGACTAAGGTTTTAACTACATTGCCTCACAGAACATGCATGAATCAATTTTATATGGAATTTTTCAGCCTCCTGGTATTCTTTCTTTCATGGATTAAGTATAAATTTATTCCCTCTTAGATTGAACTTTATTTTACCCAAAACAAAGCTCATCCCTGGTTTCTTTGTATCTGTTCGTTTACAACTTGATATTACCACCCCAAAGCAGAGATTGTCTTACAAGTGAATCTGGGCGAGATGGCTCAGGATAGCTTGAACTATCTGTCCTACTCGGTTCTTACTCACCCACCTAGGGGTCATCTCTGTACTGAATAAAATGACAGTTCTGGGAGGTAGCTCGCTCTTCATACAAGGTAGAAGATTGCTAGACTACTTGTGTTTCACCATCAGCCTAGTATGGATTATCTCATGTGTGACCCTACTTCAGACCCATTCACCCCGGGTTCGAAATACAGCACGTGAGGTGATTTTAAAATTCCCCTCTATTCTTTTTTATCCTTTATTATTATTATTATTTGTTTTGGGGCCACAGCCAGCGGTGCTCAGGGGTTACTCCTGGCTGTCTGCTCAGAAATAGCTGCTGGCAGGCACGGGGGACCATATGGGACACCGGGATTCGAACCAACCACCGTAGGTCCTGGATCGGCTACTTGCAAGGCAAACGCCACTGTGCTATCTCTCCAGGCCCGATTCTTTTTTATTCTTAATTTCTCCCCTGTAATAACTTAAATCTTTCATTAATGCATGCACAAGCTCCCTCGGATTCATGTTTTTATTCTGGAACATGTGATTATTTATTGGGACCTAAGACTCTTAACCTAAAAATGGGGAGATGTAAAACTTTTGACCATAAACTTATAGTGGTGTTAGATGTCTGGATTCACAGACATTGATATCAAATAAAGCGAGCTGGTGAGAAACAAAAGCCTGTTTAAATATTAGCTCTGGAACCAGAGAGACAGGCAGTGCAAGGATCAAGGCACTGGCCTTGCTTGGGACCAACCCTGGTTCCATCCCAGAGCTGCATTTTGTGCCCTGAGCACCTCCAGGAGTGATCACTGAGCACAGATCCAGGAGTAAGCCCTAAGCATAGTCGATATGACTCCCCTCCCCCCCCCCCCCGCCCACAACCACCCTTCTCCAAAACATTAGCCCAAATGGAAAATTTAAATTAAGGGAATGATCTTTGGGGGGGGGTTGGGTCACACCCAGCAGCACTCAGGGCTTACTCCTGGCTCTATGCTCAGAAATCACCTCTGGCAGGCATGGGGGACCATATGGAATGCTGGAATTTGAACCTCCATCCTTCTGCATGCAAGGCAAACGCCTTACCTCCATGCTATCTCTCCAGCCCCATGGAATGAACTTTTAACTCAGAATTGATGACCTCAAGATAACAGTCAACTGAATTTATGATTAGTTATTATCAGTAAATATATCCTATATTCTTACACATTTCCAGAATTTAGCTAATTCTATTTTATATGTTCTTTAGGTTTAAAAATCTAGTAGGCAATTAATTGGTGTTGTAGTGGGTTAAGTCCAAGAGGTGAGAGAAAGTGAGAAAGAGACAGACAGACAGAGAAAGAGAGACAGCGAATCCAACAACACACATTCCAAGGGGAGTAGTAAAAGGAAGAACTTTTACATTTTACTCCAAAACAAAGGGCTGACAGTTGATTATTCTTTCTCACTTCCTTCTCCTACCATAGCAGCAGAAGCTTCTTTCTGCTTTGAGAGTAGCCAACCTGATATTAATGAATCTTGTTATAGGCCCAATTGGAAACAGTAAAAAAAAAAATGCTTTCCCCTAACTCATCTTCAGATGAGGCTATTAATAACAGACACTGCATTGGTGAGCAGGCTGAGAAAGAGAGGTTTGGGCATCTCCCACTTCTGGGAGTGACAATATTATGCAACCTGGGGGCAGGGGGAAAGAGAGCTACCTGCTTAGATAGATAAGGTCATCAGAAACCACCACATTCTTTAAGAATCTTTTTTAATGGCTCAAAACTATTTAAAAAATCCAGACTCACCCTCAAAAGAAAAGCATTTCTCACACACATTCTTTAGAATGTTCTCAGGCTTTTCTGAACTAAGATCCACACATACCTGGGGCAATTGTTTCTCTTTTTCTTTCCTTTATTGTTCTTTTAATGGTTTTAGGTTCACATCCAACTTTGCTCAGGGCTGAATCCTCACTATGTGCTCAGGGCTCACTCCTGGCTGTGCTCAAGAGTCTGTGGACAGTGTGCAAAACAAGAGTCTAAACTCCTCTCCTAACTCGTCTGTCTTCAGGTTAAACCCCCTACTTGGGAGACAGTGACTGACCCAGAAGAAGCAGCTTGGATATTCAGTTTGCAGAACTGGGGACAACATCCTGCCTTCTTCTCCCCAGACCATCACCTTGCCTGCACCGTTTTTCACACATTCTCAGAGCCATAGTAGGGGCAGGTCACCAGGGGATCTCAAAGGGTAGCCACGCCAATCATCTGGGCTCCAAAATACTTCCGGGGAGGCAGACTCAGACAGGCACAACGACTTGAGGGATCTGAGGGCAAAGACAAGAAGCTAAGAGGACAGAAGAATAAGAAAGAAAACTCTGAGGGCCATAGTCTTGAAGACAGCCAACTTGGGTTCAATCCCCAGCACCGCACATGGTCCCTCAGCCCTGCTAAGAAGGAACTGATCCCTAAACACAAAGCCAAGAGCAGCTCTAGTTATGGCCAATAATAATAATAATAATAATAATAATAATAATAAAGGAGAAAGACAAAGAAAATTCTGGAAGAGCTAGCTGACTGGAACTTTTTTCCAATCCTATTGGGAAACAAGATGAAATAGATAAAAATTGCACCACACCATGATCTTCAAATATTTAAGGGGAGAGTTGAGGGGACACACCCAGTGACGCTCAGGGGTTACTCCTGGCTATGCACTCAGAAATCACTCCTGGCTTGGGGAACCATCTGGGACTCCGGGGGGGGGGGGGTCAATCCTTGATCCATCCTAGCTTAACACATGCAACGCAAATGCCTTACCACTTATGCCACCACTCTGTCTCCATCCTCAGAACTATTTCCACTGCAGAGTAAGGCTCATCAAAATCTTTATCTATGTAGGTGACATATTTTGGACTACTTTCGAAGCATCATTAAATTTGCTTGGCGGTGATATTCACTTATAAGTAATATAATACAACTTATACTCTTTGTAATAGTATAATATACAGTATAATTAATATAGCACAGAATATATTGATTCACCCATTGTATTGCATAAACTATGAATTTGTATATAAAATTCAAATATAGGGCTTGGGGGCTCATTGGTGGTATAACAGTGAGCATAGCTGCCTTCCAAATATAGCGCTCAGAGTGATCATATGATAAGAAGCTTGCCTTGCAGGCAGTAGACATGAGTTCAGTCCTCCCAATCTCAACTGGTCCCCTGATCCTACCTGGAATAATTCCTGAGTGCAGAGCCAGAAGTGAGCCCTGAGTACCATTAGGTGTGAACCTCCCCTCAAGCAACACAATAACAGGAACAAGTACAATAATAAAATATCAAATCTAAAAGGGCCAAAGAAATAGGCTCAAGCGCATACTAAACCCAGGGTTGGATCCCCAATACTGATATGTAGATTCCCACAGGGTGGAGTCTCTAAGCACAGTAAGGTGTGTCCAGGGCCAGAGAGATAGCACAGTGGTAGGGTGTTTGCCTTGCAAGCAGCCGACACAGGACCAACATTGGTTCGAATCCCGGCATCCCATATGGTCCCCCGTGCCTGCCAGGAGGATTTCTGAGCACAGAGCCAGGAGTAAGCTTTGAGCGCCGTTGGGTGTGACCCAAAAACAAAAAAAATAAAGAAGGGTGTGTCTAGGAGAGGACTAGGGCTCCCAGCATAACTAGTCCGGAGCATGACTTCACCCTTGGCCTAATCTTTGACTCAATGTCCCTCAGACAATTACCATAGGCAAAATGCTTAGGGGTAAGCATTGCTTGGAAGGCTCTTGAAAAAAAAAAAAAAGAATCCATATATTTTTATATATTTGCATTCTGTTTGTTTTGTTTTGGGGTCACACCTGGCGATGATCGGGGGTTACTCCTGGCTCTGTGCTCAGAAATCACACCTGGCAGGCTCAGGGGACCTTATGGAATGCCAGGAATCAAAACACCATCAGGTAGGTCCTGGTTTGGCCACATGCAAGGCAAATGCCCTACCGCTCTGGCCCCTATATTTGCATTCTGTTTTAACATATGCAGATATATAAATGATTGTTTCTATTAATAAATATGTATAGACATGTGCGTGTAAATAAGAAAGGAATCCTTCTTGCTGCCCAGATGAATCTAAAATACTTGAGGCAGGTGGACACAGCTGAGCTGATAGTGCATAGGAGGAGAAGACAGAAAGTGTGGAAAAGTTCCAGAAAGTGCTCAGCTCTCTCCCACAGGCATTCCCTTCTCCCTAGAGAAAATCAGGCAATTGGGTTAGACCTGAGAATGTGCTTATAGTTCCACTGTGGTGGTCTGGGCACACAGTAGCTAATTTCTCTGGTCTTTCCCTCTTTCTCTATCTCTCTCTGTCTCTCTCTTATTTGGGAGGTGGGACACACATGTCGATGCTCAGGGCTTACTCCTGGCTTTGCATTCAGGAATCACTCCTGGTGATGCTCAGGGGACCATATGGGATGCTTAGTCAATTGCAAAATACCTTACCAGCTGTCCTGTCTCTCTGGCTCAGTAGCTAGTCTCTTAAAGTCTGTTCCTTTTAGATGCTTCTACAAGGGGACCCCACAAGGTGACACTGAGAAAGTTGGGGTTCTTAATGAGAATGAGAGTCAACCAAATCTATAAAGGAAATTTTCTCTTTCTAATTAGGGGCCCCTTAGTGGCCTCTGAGAGGTCACAGGACCTAGAACTAACCCCATAGAAGATTAGCTAAACCATCAGAGATGGACGATTGTGTGTGTGTGTGTGTGTGTGTGTGTGTGTGTGTGTGAGAGAGAGAGAGAGAGAGAGAGAGAGAGAGAGAGAGAGAGAGAGAGAGAGAGAGTTGAGGAATATTTAGTGTACACATAATCCAGGACCAAGGCAGACACACAGAAAGTACCCTGTGATGCTTTCTGACCTCACTTCTTCCCCACATCTGTTGTAGAAGAAATAACAGTGACACATTCTCCAAGGCCTTGCCTCCTCTATCCTGGCTGTGCTTTCTTTCAGTTGTGTGGGGCGAGGATACAGATGTGAGGGAGAAACTGTTCTAACCCATGCGAAGTGGCTACTTCAACTTACATAGTTTACTATTTTATTTTATTTTATTTTGGTTTTTGGGTCACACACACCTGGCAGCGCTCAGGGGTTACTCCTGGCTCTATGCTCAGAAATCGTTCCTGGCAGGTTCGGGGGACCATATGGGATGCCGGGATTCCAGCCACTGTCCTTCTGCGTCTAAGGCAAACGCCTTATCGCTGTGCTATCTTCTCGGCCCCCATAGTTTACTCTTGATTGTACCTAAATGTGCTTCAATTCAACAACAGTTTCTATTGGAATCAAGTTTTTTTGATGATGCTTTTGTCTAAGAATTAGTTGTTTCAGTTAATACTTTTGTTTTTGTTTTGTTGTAGACTCTTGTGGTTTGTAGAGGTAGAACTCTTGTTCTTTATCTTCATTTAGTCAGCATCAAGGGAGAATCTAGGAAGGAAACAAAATAGCATTATGCATTTACCACAAACCTGGAGAAAAAAAATACAGGAGTGAAGGTGTTTCCATTGAACTCATCTGACCACAATTCAATTCTTTGCACTGGGTCTGATCTTTGAGTTGGAAAGCCAAATTCAAATTCAGCTTTTCACCCCAGCTGTGTAAACTTGATCAAGTTCATTAACTTCTCATTTCCCCAGTGTTCTTGTCTATTTAAGGGGGAGTTGGAGTAGCTGCTTCGTAGATTATTCTGAGATTATGAGAATTATTATAGTTATATTAGTATAATTATTAATGTGAGAATTATGAGTTTGCAGCACCCTGTGAATTAGAGCAGAAGATAAAATTTTAGATTTTTTATACATATGTATAGATTGCATAAGTTAAAAATGAAGCCTACGTATTCTCTATTTCCCAATCTGTTTTAGGGAGTTTGAAGTGCCAATATTCACGTTCTGCAGAATAGTCTTTACACAATCCCTGCTGTTTATCTTAGTGGACACTAGAAGGCGCTCCAAACCAACGAACATATTTCAGAGGCGAATCTCGAGTCTAATACGTAATTATTAACTTCTAGTGCTTACTAGTTTGCTGTGGCTTTTGGTGGGGAAAAAACATTTTTATTCCCAATTGACAGATGGTGATTCTGAGAGGCCATTCAAGGCCCCGAAACAGTAGGAAATTCATAGGCAGACAAGAATGCAGGAAGAACAAATAGACTTTAACTCTTCTTCAAGTGACCTAGAAAAACTCTGAGAAATGGTTAATTTATCCCATAAAGAATTAATCAGAAGCTTCTCTGGGCTCAGAACAATGCCAGAGTTAAGGAATAGTAGATAAAGAATCCAGGTGAATAATATAGGAGAGTGGGACCTTCAGGAAGTCTGAGGGAACAGGAAAAGGGGAAAATAGAGGATTTTTTTTTTTTTTTTTGGTTTTTGGGCCACACCCTGTGACGCTCAGGGGTTACTCCTGGCTATGCGCTCAGAAGTTGCTCCTGGCTTCTTGGGGGACCATATGGGACGCCGGGGGCTCGAACCGCGGTCCGTCCTAGGCTAGCGCAGGCAAGGCAGGCACCTTACCTCCAGCGCCACCGCCCGGCCCGAAAATAGAGGATTTTACCAATTGTGGAAGTGAGACAGCCCTTCAATAACATGTAAAAGCCCTTCGTTCAAATGTAAAACACTTTCTTCATCTTTTTATATTTTTTGGAGTAAAATAAACCCCACTGAGAAAGGGGATTAAACTCTATTGTGCAAAGATAGTAGAACTGGAAGCATCTCTTGCCTAACCAGGAGCAAATGGCGAAATACACGGGCAAAGTGCATCATTTATGATGATTACTAACTAATAATCACCAAAGTAGCAAATATATTAGGTACTGGATGCTTAATACAAGGAGAAAACAATGTAAGATGTTGTGGTTTTTCAGTGTGCTTTTCATCAACACAGAATTTTAACTGCTGCATGGGCATCCTAAAAATGAATGAATGAATGAATGAATGAATAAATGAATGAATAGATTGTAGGCTCTAGTATATAATAAAATCTCCCTGGGATTGTTTTCCAACTCTTTCTGGCCCAAATGCTTTTACAAGTAGGATGTGGTGTGTATCAATAGACACTAGAAAGCGCTCTATATAAGAACAGCGGGGCTGGGGGTACCTTACCGTCCTTGCTGAGCTAAACCAACCATCATTCTCTGTTGGTTTTGCATTACTAAGATCTTAAACCTAATCGACATACGGACTTTGGGTGGAAAGATTCGACTATTGGCTGCCATTGTGTCACAGCAGCTCCAGTAGAGTCTGTGACATGGTGAAAGCCATGTTCTCAAACCTGAGGCAAAAGCTTCATGGAAGTTAGTCTCTAAGAGCAGTCGCAAGTGGTACCAGATCAAAAGAAAATATCCCCCACGTCATGTACTGCTTCTGGGAACAATGATGATTGTTTTTCTTACTCCATGCTACAGTAACCTGGGCACACTGGATTCTACAAAAAAAAAAAAAACCCATAACATAATTATTTGTGAACACGTTAATGATTTTATGAATCACACAGAAACTTCCAAGAATAATTTTTAGAAAAGAAGTCTTTAGCAGAAATCAAGGAATTTTGCTTAAAAGCTATCACTAATATTCTGTACTTAAAAGCTATCACTAATATTTTTAAGAATAATAATAGTAAGAATCATTTAGCCATAACTTTGAATCTGTTATAAGTAGGAAAGTCTCTTAGAAGAATCTAGGGAGAAGCCCATAGCATAAATCTGACAGCTGGAGACACTTGTAGGATTGTGACAGGTTCATATGTGTCCCTATAATAAGGCAGAAATAAATCAGGTAAAGAAAACAGGATTTCTTACATTCCTAAGAAAAAGCAAGGCACATGATGGTTATATTTAATGCAGGGCAAAAGATGTGAAATTACCTATATATATGGCATACTTAGCATAGAATTCACTACACCTGATCTCTCCGTTTTATAGGAGTGTATGATGAGTCTGGTAACAGAGGAGTGGTGCATGAAGGAAAAAAGAGTGTCTTATTATAAATTGCCCTTTTTAGAAATATTATTAAGAGCAATGCCTCTTTAATTTCATCTTACACAGCAACAGAAGGATTTACTAAAAAGGCAATAAAGAAGACTGGGGTAGGGAAGAGATGGACATTAAGAGAACAATCCCATTCATATTAGTGCCACACAAACTCAAATATCTTGGAGTCAACCTGACTAAAGATGTGAAGGATCTATACAAAGAAAACTATAAAACACTGCTCCAAGAAATAAGAGAGGACACACAGAAATGGAAACACATACCTTGCTCATGGATTGGCAGGATCAACATCATTAAAATGGCAATACTTCCAAAAGCATTGTACAGATTTAACACGATTCCTCTAAAGATACCCATGACATTCTTCAAAGAAGTGGATCAAACACTTCTGAAATTCATTTGGAACAATAAACACCCTCGAATAGCTAAAGCACTTCTTGGGAAAAGGAATATTGGAGGCATTACTTTCCCTAATTTGAAGCTGTATTACAAAGCAATAGTTATAAAGACAGCATGGTATTGGAATAAAGATAGACCCTCAGATCAGTGGAATAGGCTTGAGTACTCAGAGAAGGTTCCTCAGACATATAACCACCTAGTTTTTGATAAAGGAGCAAGAAATCCTAAATGGAGCAAGAAAAGCCTATTCAACAAGTGGTGTTGGCACAACTGGTTAGCCACTTGCAAAAAAGCAAACTCAGATCCCCAGCTAACACCATGTACAAAGGTAAAATCCAAATGGATTAAAGACCTTGATATCAGATCTGAAACTATAAGGTATATAGAACAACATGTAGGTGAAACACTCCAGGACATTGAGACTAAAGGCATCTTTAAGGAGGAGACAGCACTTTCCAAACAAGTGGAAGCAGAGATAAACAAATGGGACTATATTAAGCTGAGAAGCTTCTGCATCTCAAAGGAAATAACGCCCAGAATACAAAGGCCACCCACTGAGTGGGAGAAATTATTCACCCAATGCTCATCAGATAAAGGACTAATATCCAAAATTTACAAGGTACTGACAGAACGATACAAGAAAAAAACAACTAACCTCATCAAAAAATGGGGAGAAGAAATGAAGAGACACTTTGAAAAAGAAGAAAGGCAATGGCCAAAAGGCACATGAAAAGATGCTCAACATCACTAATCGTCAGGGAGATGCAAATCAAAACTATTATGAGGTACCACCTCACACCACTGAGATTGGCACACATCACAAAAAAAGAAAACAAGCAGTGCTGGCGGGGATGTGGAGAGAAAGGAACTCTTTTTCACTGCTGGTGGGAATGCCGTCTACAACAACCTTTATGGAAAGCGATATGGAGATTCCTTCACAAACTGGAAATTGAGCTTCCATATGATCCAGCTATACCACTCCTAGGAATATACCCGAGGAACACAAAAATACAGTACAAAAATCCCTTCCTTACACCTATATTCATTGCAGCGCTATTTACAATAGCCAGACTCTGGAAACAACCAAGATGCCCTTCAACAGATGAGTGGCTAAAGAAACTGTGCTACATATACATAATGGAATACTACGCAGCCATCAGGAGAGATGAAGTCATGAAATTTTCCTATACATGGATGTACATGGAATCTAGTATGCTGAGTGAAGTAAGTCAGAGGGAGAGAGAAAGATGCAGAATGGTTTCACTCATCTACGGGCTTTAAGAAAAAAGAAAGACATTTTTAACAGTATCTCAGAGACAAGAGAGATGAGGGCTGGTAGGTGCAGCTCATGACATGAAGCTCATTACATAGAGTGATGAGTGCAGTTGGAGAGATGACTACACTGAAAACTATCATAACAATGTGAATGAATGAGGGAAGTAGAAAGCCTGTCTTGAGTACAGGTGTGGGGGAGTGGGGAGGAGGGAGATCTGAGAAATTGGTGGTGGGAATGTTGCACTGGTGAAGGGGGGTGTTCTTTACATAACTGTAATCATACAACTATAATCATGTTTGTAATCACGGTGTTTAAATAAAGATAATTATAAAAAAAAAAAGAAGGCTGGGGAAGGCTTGAACCAAAGCAGTACATGATTGGAGACCTAAACCTGGACCCCCAGACATAGATTTAAAATGGTAAATTTATAACATATTAAATATAATAAAAATCCTGCTCACAACTCAGGCTGGGCAGTTTTCTAAAATCAAGTAAAGATTAACTATATTAAACATTAGTCTTAGGTCATATAGTTAATATAGACAACCACTAGAGTGCCATTGTTTAAAAATAGTAAGATTTGATCTGACTCTTGATAAGGTTGGCATGCCTAGAAAATTGTTAATATGTGTTAAATAAATGTTGTAATGAGGAACCTGTAAATTGATGTATTTTATGCCAATATCCTGCTGATAGATGTATAAATAAACTAGAGAAATAAATGTGGTTTCTCTGCAGCGGAGGCTCAAGCTAAAGCTCTTAGCAACTTTCCAGCACCCAAGACCTCGAGTCTTTTGTTACGCCAACTCCTTGCCCACCTGTCTTCCGAGGAGAACCCGAGTGCTGCTTTCCGGACTGAGGGGTCTGGGGCACCATTGGAAGTGACAGATTTCAGAAGTGGTGAGGCTGGATCTCTTGCCCAGAACAGAACACAAGGGAACTGAGTCCATCTCTAGAGATAGGAATAAATTTTGTCCTTGATGAATAGCATTTTAATGAATTTATCAGTCTCTCAACTAAGAAAAAGAACTTAGTGCTTTAGTTTTAAATAAAGGCAAAACCCCTCCCCAATATTCATAAAACAATATGAAGAGGAAAGCTCTGGATGAGAAAGGGCAGAGATGTCTCATGTACCACAAAACTAGGACCTCAAGAGAATGAACCATTTTTACTGAGTGTAGGAGTCACAGGGAGAAGCCATTATAATTTTTTCTTAAATGAAAGTATTCCTGATCCTAGGAACCCCAGAACCCTGGATAGAAAGCATGTATATATTTTTAGTAAATTATTTAGTTAATAATTTATTTATTTATTTGTATCTAGTTGATAGTGAGGCAAACTCCAGATAAGCAGTCATTAATAACATGAGTACTATTGTCCTTTTTCATTATTTTTACTTCTACTATCATCGCACTAGGATATATAATCTAATAAATGTGCCTTAGGGGCCAGAGAGATAGTACAGCAGATAGTACTCTTGGCTTGCACACGATTGACCCTGATTCAGTCTTCAACACCCCATAGGGTCCCCTGAGATCTGCCAGGAATTTTGCCTGAGTGCAGCAAAAGTCTTGAGCACAGCCTGATATGCCCCTCTAAAGTAATTTTTGTTAAATTAATAAATGCAATAATTATCAACATAAATATTACATTTAACAACATCTGTTCTTTTAGGCATAAAAATAGGCTGCATATTATGATTTTTGATTAGGTAGTTTTTTAATTATTTTTGGTGATGTAACCCCATCCCCATCTTTCTGCGTAACCTACCTGATGGTAAGACCTGCCCATTTCTGGAAGGGGTCTTTGGGAGGTATCAAGAGGATCCCCTCAGGGGCAGGAAGGGAATTTGGAGGATTAATTGAGAGAGATTCAGCAAGAGGAATGAAAGAAGAGGCAGCAGGAGGAGACATGGCAGCGAAGAGAAGTTAAGATGCAGGGCAAGCTAAAGAGAGCAGGCTTAAATAGATTTAAGATTATAGGCCACACATATTGGCCAGGACCTTAATAAAGTTGATGTCTCCTGAAACCTGATTGTTGCGGGTCATTTCCTCACCACTACCCTGAACCCTCAGACCCACCAGCTGGAGAGGGTCGCAGGTCTGTAGCCTGAGCTGGAGGAGAAAGGCCTCACCTCTCCACCCATCCCACTATCATCCATCACCATCCAGGACTGTTTTACTACAGGTATGGGGACACAGTTATAACAACAGAAATGTGGCACCTACAGGAATGCAGCATCTCCTGGTTCCAGGATCACCTCTGAAACCCAGGTGCCAGCAAGGCTGGGTCCCCAGTGGGCTGATAGGGCACACTTGTCCTCTGTTGTGACTGCTCTGGACTTCCCACTCTGTCCTCCCACCCATCCTCAAAGCCTTTCTTCGTCAGAGTCATCTCAGGATGGCTCCTTCCACTGACCTTCCCTTGGTTCAATCATTAGCAAATACACTACTTTCACATGAGGTCACATTCGCAGTGAGTTAGGGCTTCACCAATTGATGAGTGGGTTGCCACACTTTTATCCTCACCCATCCTTGATGGATTCTCATGGGTACAGCCAAAGGCCCAGTCAGGCACTAACTCAGGAACTAAGAGGTCAGTCTCACTGTGGCTTCTGGGCCTCAGACAGCAAGTGAACATCATGGGAAGATCTGGGAAGATTAGAGCTAGCCCACTCCTCATCCTACCTCTGCTCTCTAGAACCACTTTTTGATATAGATGAGCAGCCATTGGGCCTCACGAAGAGAACTGGGGTTGTGTTTCCAAGTCCTTTGTCTCACCTTTGTCCCACCTTTGTCTTTTCTTGTACCACCATGGTGAGCTCACTGAGGCAGCAGAGCAGAAACATTTGGATGAGACCGCAGAAGGGAACATTCAGTAACCACGAGCATATGTGACTATGCCTCAGGAGATGAAGCCACAAAAGATGTAGTCACACTGAGGCTGGAAGTCGAAAGTGGAGCACAGAGAGGGAGGATCCAGGAGGACCCAGGAAGATCCAACAACACCCAGTCATCTCGGCAGAGTTAGAACAAAGGACACAGATTCTCACACCATGGAGAAAAGGGGAAAGAGTGAAATTCAGCCTGTTCAAGCTTCAACATTGCATATTTATTTCAGGGTCTTCATAGGTATTCAAGAAAACTCCAGGAACACCTTCGTTTTGACTAAGGGACACCTGACATTTCAACCCAAGCTAAAATTGAAGCTCTCTAGAAACTACCATTCTAATCAAGTATGAAACACAGAAAGAGAGAGGCAGAATTTGTTCACAAAATTGGAGGCTTTCTATTCTTACATTTTAGATAAAGTAGTTTCTTTTTTTTTTTTTTTTTTTGGTTTTTGGGCCACACCCTGTGACACTCAGGGGTTACTCCTGTTACTCCTGGCTATGCGCTCAGAAGTTGCTCCTGGCTTCTTGGGGGACCATATGGGATGCCGGGGGATCGAACCAAGGTCCGTCCTAGGCTAGCGCAGGCAAGGCAGGCACCTTACCTCCAGCGCCACCGCCCGGCCCCACATTTTAGATAAAGTAGTAAAAGGGCAAGGAGAGACGGAAGAAAGGCAGAAGGTGAAAGGTGGAACTTAAAAGACTTGTCTTGGGCCCGGAGAGATAGCACAGCAGTGTTTGCCTTGCAAGCAGCTGATCCAGGACCAAAGGTGGTTGGTTCGAATCCCGGTGTCCCATATGGTCCCCCGTGCCTGCCAGGAGCTATTTCTGAGCAGACAGCCAGGAGTAACCCTGAGCACCGCCGGGTATGGCCCAAAGACCAAAGACCAAAAAAAAAAAGACTTGTCTTGTCATCAGTAGCTGGAAATGGACACTGGTGAAGGGTGTTGGACATTGTATGATGGAAACTTAATCACGAACAACTTTATAACTGTGTATCTTATGGTGATTCAATTAAAAATGATGTTAAAAAATAAAAAGAAATTTACTAACAAAGCAAATACTTGTCTTGGGTGCCTATGATTCTATATCCTTTAGCACATAAACCCCCATATAAACATGTTCAGAGGCTTTGGCTGATTAGCACTGAGTAGATGATCCCATACACTTGCTTTTCTCCAGGCTGTGTCAAGGCGAGCTTTCTAGACAGAAAGGGAAGTAGGATGTGCTTTCCAGCACTTAATGACTTTCCCAGTACATGGGTCCAGGTCAAAGGGCATCATGCATGCTCATCTCTGTAAGCTGGCCATCGCCATGCAGAATAGAGAATACAGAGAGGAGAGTGGAAAAATAGTTTGATTAAGACAGTGCTGAGGATCCCACAAGTCAGATTTGGAGCCCCAAGCAGAAGGCAAATGCCACATTTATCCACCTTTATCCCAATTTTCAAAACACTTATTCACATTCCTAACCCTTATCTAAGCAGACCAGCTGTTTAGAAGCAAATATAGCAGTTAGGCAGACTCATGGTGCTTATCAGCTTTGTCTTCTCCTCCTTATCACTGGGACTTTGACCTTCCGGAGGCCTTCCAGGCCTCCTGATCTCATTCCAAGGACTGCATGGCCCTGATCTTCTTTTTGCTTTCCTATGTTCAGGCCCAAATTGTATAATGACACACTCAAAGACTCCCTCCAACCCCTCCATCTCCAACTTGCTTGTCATTGGCTCCATAAGCCCCTTTTTCTGGCTATGCCCTAAGTGTAGCTCAGTTTAGAAAAGCAAAGTAAGGTTATCATTAAGGGAGACCAGCAAAGACTCCTCCCATAAAGTAAACTCTGGTTAGATCCCTGAAACATTACAACAGGCAACCATGTAGGAGAGGCCATCCCTGAATGGGGGAGATGAGCACTTACCTGAATGGCACAAGATGGCATCCAAAAATCAGAGCCCACACTGGGTGTCCTTGCTGCAGACATCTTGAGTCTCAGCATCTCTTGTGGGGAACAAATCCTTCATAAGAGGAAAATGGGTAACACAAGCGGCCGAATATGAAATATGAAATAATGAAACCACACACAGAGTATGTGGGGTCAGTCAACACATCTTCTGGCAGGAGTGTGACAAGTTTAATCTTTAAGCAGGGGGCTTTATATGGGGCAAAGCCAGTCATAGGTATAGAGAAGAATGTTTACAATCACAAAGCAAAGTTTTGTTGGGGACTGTGACTTGTTTGAGGCCATTTTGCTGTTCTTTCTGCCATAATCCAGCCTTTCACCTAAAGGCTACATGCAGTCTTGCTGTAAGTTCTTGGGCCAAAGAGAAAGGAATGTGCAGCTGCAAGAGATAATTAATCTTGTAGCCCGGAGGAGAGCAACACGGCCCGGTACCATTCCCAGAAATGAGGTCTTACTCCCTCAACTACATTCCGGAGTCAACAAGGCAGTTATTATGTGTATATGTTACATTGTCTGTACAAAATTATTTCTGTAAGAACATTGCCCCCACCTTATATCTGTTAAAAGTTTAGATATGCAGCTAGAAGGTCACAAGAAATTTCCATGGAAACAGCACGTTCATCATGACTTGCAGGTAATCCTGCCTCCTAGCCCACTGCCCATTTCCTTATTTGGAGAATGATTTACTTTCTTTGTTCCTTGTAACCTGATATGTATTCTTGCCTTGTATGGACCTTCGCACCAAAAGTGTGATTGACATTATCTTTGTACTGCCCCCTTCTCCTTCACTATATAAGAAGGAGCTGTAGCCAAATAAAGTTGCCCTTGAGCAGTGAGACATTGCCTTGGGTCTTTATTATTAACCTCTCTCAGATTTTTACAGGTGTGGTTGTTCTTCTACCCAGCAAAATAGGAGTGCGGTTGTCTGAGAAGTCTTCCCAGCTAATTCCTGCTGGCCGGGCTCCCCTGGGGGGCTTCAGGACCCCGCAAAGTTTAACAGTAAACAATACTTAAGGCTATGGTGTGAGCCATAAGGATTCTGAGTTACAAAAGAGAAGGCTATAACTCAAGACAGTTCTTTGCAAGCTTACTTCAAATATAAAATCAGGGATTATTAGAAAGTAGAAAATATCTAGTAACATGGTCTTCAATGAGCTGGGATCTATTGTTTTAGAGGTCAAGTAAAGGACGGAGCCAAATCCCCTAAGGTGTGTTTCCATTTTTCTGAGAAGAGTCAATAGCCCAGGATCTGGGTTCTGGCCATGCCCTTGATTACCAGAAACTAAAGCTGTAAGGACATATTTGAAAAAGAGAAAAAATATTCTTTGCTTCTAGGTGCTGAATATTATCAAGAAAAGGGGTTCTCTTAGTAATCTTTGGTGCTGAAATTTTTGAGCCAAATTATTTGATAGAGGCCATAATTTTGCCTGAGATTTTACACATGAAAGATAGCCAAATAATGACAGAAAATGTAATACCAAACATGGATTTATTTCTTTGGGAATTCCTCAACTATCCACACAGGGGGAAAGGCGACCACAGCAGGCCTTTTGAGGAACCCCGTGGGGGTTATTTTAGCTCTCCACACCAGGGAAATCTAGGGATACATCTGGTGTGCCTCTTGAGTTCCCCTTGAGATTATGCATACTGTGGCACACCCTCAAACTATGGGCTGCTGTATAAATGTAAAATATAGAGTCCTAGGTTGGGATGAGACCGTTCTTGGCTCAGTGCCTTTAGGCCTTAAGCTGGCAGTTCTGAAGGTTGCAGGATAACCGTGGGGAGATTCACAAGCAGTAAGATGAAGTTTCAAGACACAGCCAGTTTTATTACATGGCCCTAACCATCATGTGCATTTCTCCATATGGCTTCTAAGCTAAGCTTTTCATGAAGCCTCTTCCTGTTGCCCTCCATGATCCCTTGTAGCCTTCCTCTTGCTCCCTCTCCTCAGGCAACACCTCTATTCCCAACAGCAGTCCCCTCCCAGCTGTGGATATGTATCACACTCTCCATGTGAAATCACCCCAAGTGTCATATTTCTAACTCTGGCTGAATAGGTCTGAATCAGGTAGAATTAATAAATCAAGACAGGAAAGAATCAAGGAATTGGCTTGGCTTCTTGCCTCATGGTTTCACTCTGCAAGCCAAGTCAACAGAAATCTCTTTATTCACCAACCAGGAGAAGAAGGGTCAAGTGAGAGACAAAAGTACCTATCAGGTGGAATTTTACAAATGAAAGTAAAGATAAAGATAAAGTTGGAGAAATCCTTCGTTTTGGATAGAATCCAGCACTTCAAATCTTCTCCTTCTCCTTGTCTCTCGACTCCCTTTTCAGTCTCAGACAGGGACTATAACCTGCCAAAAGCAGGTCTATAGTTCCCATTGAAATACTGGTAAGTTTGTTGGTTTAACTTTACCTGTTCTTTATTTTAAACATTCTATTTTTTTTTGGTTATAAAAGGGTGATTTATTTTATAAAAGCCCATCTGGGTGTCAAGAAAAACTCTGGGTGCCAAAGGTGGGAAAGAGAACAATAAAGTCTTGCTGCAGAGTGGGGAAGACTCAATGGCCACACATCACATCCATACTGAGAGGTGCAGGGCAGACACGTGTTATGGTCATAGTGAGAGGTACAGGATAGCCACACATCCCGGCCAAATTGAGAGGTGCAGTGTGGCCACACATCACAGCCATATTGAGAGGTACAGGGCAGCCATGCATCACGGCCATACTGAGAGATGCAAGGCAGCCACACATCACGGGCATATTGAAAGGTGCAGAGTGGCCCCGCTAGCCGGTCATGATCAATAGTTTCTGTCACCAGGCCCAGGATCAGCTACTTCCTGAAGTCCATCTGGTAGTGGTCCAAAATCTCCCAGAATCTGGAATCTGTTGGCAGGTATCTTCTCTCAGGATGCAAGTGCCACATCCTGGGCAGTGCAGCCACTACTGGATTGACCATGCCCTGTGGAGCTTAGGGACAAATAGGAAACTTCCACAAGGACACGATTAATCTGCTCATTGGGCGTTCCCCAGGCACCCTTGGCGTCCAACTGAACCTTTTGATAAACCTTTTGATAAACTGGTCGGAGCATCTCACCCTGCACACAAAGACCACCCAGGTCCTCCCGAGCTTGTCTTCATAGACACCCAGTACCCCGGGACCACAGGCAGTGTTGGTGTGGTCTCAAAGAGTGGAGAAAACCCCTCTGACATCTCCATGCCATCGCCCAGGCCAGCCACAGGATCCTAGCGCATATGTCCTGCCGCCTGGTTGAGGAGTGACCTATTTTTCATTTTTCAATTCAAAATAAGATATATATGCAGTGTGCATAGGAATTTATTCATATTTCTTAAACTATAGTTCAACCTTCCAACAGTCTGAGCGATAGTGAACTGGCCTCCTGTATGCAAAATTTAAGAACCCTTAGCCACACCTGCTTTCCACTCGAGGAGAGTGGATGCACAGACGATGAAATAAATATAAAGAAATGAGAGACCATACAATATATGTGGGAGAAAAGCATGTTCTAAAAATTTAATGTCAGAAGCAAGGGTATAAATGCGGTATGAAAAGAATGCTCACATTTGTAAAGAGCAAATCTTCTAGTAAACAGAAACATTATCAGTATGAATTGTTTGATTTACAAAACAATTTACCTGGCTAAGGTAATGTGAAGACCTGATGAATAGATCTATATAAAGTAAGAGTCCTGAGTTATAAAGGTGAAGGTTAATTTTAATATCTCAAATCAGTTCCTACTTGGCTAGCCTCAGATGTAAATTAGGAGATTAGCAAGATGCTGAGTTTCCCTGTCAGGCTTTTCATTTCTGCAGGGAGATATTTTTTTGTGTATAAGGGAAAGATGAAAGAGACAGGTTATATCTGAAAGAAATGCAGATCTTATACCTGGTAAAAGTCTCAATAGCCCAATACTACATCCTGGACAAACCTTTTTCAATGTAAATTCTGAGGTAAAAGTTAGTCAGTAAGTACTCAAGGTCTTTAGAGATGTCCCAACAAGCAGGAACTGCAAGGGCATTTTAAAGACAGAGGAAAAATGTTGTTTCTACGTGTCTTTTTTGGCACAGAGTTTTCCAGGTAGGAAATTTGATCAAGGCTATATTTGCCTGTATTAATCCTTATGTTAGGAAGAAAAAAGTTCACTATATACACACTTAATAGAGCAGAATTTTTTTTGTTTTTTTTTGTTTTTGTTTTTGGTTTTTCGTTCCCACCCGGCAGCGCTCAGGGGTTACTCCTGATTCCACACTCCAAAATCGCTCCTGGCAGGCTCGGGGGACCATATGGGATGCTGGGATTCGAACCATTGACCTTCTGCATGAAAAGCAAACACACCTTACCTCCATGCTATCTCTCCGGCCCCAGGGGATACATCTTTAGGCCAATTAAATATTTGTTACAAAGCAAACAGTATGTCAATACCATTAACATGATTCTCATTGGCCATCCACACTAATGGAAAAAAAATTTTTGTGGGCTTTCTAATGAGGTATTTTTCAGGAATTTTGATCAGCCATCCACACTAAAGGAAAATCATCTCAAACATCTCAGTGAACCTGCTGATGATATATATTTTTCTCTTTTTTTATAATATCTTTATTTAAGCACCATGATTACAGACATGATTGTAGTTGGGTTTTAGTTATGAAAAGTACACCCCCTTCACTGGAGTAACCTTCCTGTCACCAATATCCCCTGTCTCCCTCCTCCCCTACTCCCTGCTTGTCTCCAAGTTCTATTTTTTTGTGTTTGTTTTTGTTTTTTGGGTCACATCCGGCAGCACTCAGGGGTTACTCCTGGCTCCACACTCAAAATCACTCCTGGAAGGCTCAGGGGACCATAAGGGATGCTGGGATTTGAACCGATGACCTTCTGCATGAAAGGCAAATGCCTTACCTCCATGCTATCTCTCCGGCCCCGTAGTTATTTCTCTAACTGCACTCACCACTCATTGTGGTAAGTCAAGCTTCTTTGTTAATTGCTTAAGAGATCAGATGTCTGGAATAGTCTTCTTTCTCATCTAGGATATTAGGATTATTGGCATCTTCAAGGTTGTTGAGATGGCTTGCCCAGGCTTTGCTACATAACAATTATGTCCTAATCAGTTCTAACATTTCATGATAAAGGAATCTCCTTTTCTGAGGCAATATGTTACTTCCTCAGGAATCCGTGAGAGTTGGTGTGTATTCTAGGGGTAGTGCAGAAGTGAGAATAGAGTGACACTGAGTGGCTTGCTGGTGCATAATCCTGGTCCTAGATCCTAGTATCTGTTTTTCTTTCAGAGGTTTAGCAATTCTTTCTTTCCCTGGAGGCATATGGACCTCCTGAATTTCTTTTTTTTCCCCCAATATCTTTATTTAAATACCTTGATTACAAACATGATTGTGGTTGGGTTTCAGTCATGTAAAGAACACCCCCCCCCTTCACCAGTGCAACATTCCCATCACCGATGTGCCAAATCTCCCTCCTCCCCACCCCATCCCCACCTGTGCTCTAGACAGGCTTTCTAGTTCCCTCATTTATTCACATTGGTATGATAGTTCCTAATGTAGTTATTTCTCTAACTGTACTCACCACTCTTTGTGGTGAGCTTTATGTAGTGGGCTGAAACTTCTAACCCTCCTCTCTTTTGTCTTTGAAAATTATTGCAAGAATATCTTTCATTTTTCTTTTTATTTATTTATTTATTTATTTATTTATTTATTTATTTATTTATTTTATTTTTGGTTTTTGGGACACACCCAGCGGTGCTCAGTGGTTACTCCTGGCTGTTTGCTCAGAAATAGCTCCTGGCAGGCACGGGGGACTATATGGGACACCGGGATTTGAACCAACCACCTTAGGTCCTGGATTGGCTGCTTGCAAGGCAAACACTGCTGTGCTATCTCTCCGGGCCCCTATTTTTCTTAAAACCCATAGATGAATGAGTCTATTCTGCATCTATCTTTCTCCCTCTGACTTATTTCATTCAGCATAATAGATTCCATGTACATCCAAGTAGAGGAAAATTTCATGACTTCATCTCTCCTGACTGCTTCGTAATATTCCATTGTGTATATGTACCACAGTTTCTTTAGCCACTCATCTGTTGAAGGGCATCTTTGTTGTTTCCAGAGTCTGGCTATTGTAAATAGCGCTGCAATAAATATAGGTGTAAGGAAGGGATTTTTGTATTGTATTTTTGTGTTCCTTGGGTATATATCCCTAGGTATGGTATAGCTGGATCATATGGGAGCTCAACTTCCAGTTTTTGGAGGAATCTCCATATCGCTTTCCATAAAGTTTGGATTAGATGGCATTCCCACCAGCAGTGGATAAGAGTTCCTTTTTCTCTATATCCTTGCCAGCACTGTTTGTTCTCATTCTTTGTGATGTGCACCAATCTCTGTGGCGTGAGATGGTACCTCATAGTTGTTTTGATTTGCATCTCCCTGATGATTAGTGATGTGGAGCATTTTTTCATGTGCCTTTTGGCTATTTGTATGTCTTCTTTGTCAAAGTGTTTGTTCATTTCTTCTCCCCATTTTTTTGTGGGATTAGATTTTTTTTCTTGTAAAGTTCTGTCAGTGCCTTGTATACTTTGAATATTAGCCTCTTATCTGATGGGTATTGGGTGAATAATTTCTCACACTCAGTGGGTGGCTCTTGTATCCTGGGCACTGTTTCTTTTGAGGTGCAGAAGCTTCTGAGCTTGATATATTTCCATCTGTTTGTCTCTGTTTCCACTTGTTTAGAGAATGCAGTTTCCTCCTTGAAGATGCCTTTAGTCTCAATGTCATGGAGTGTTTTACCTACATGTTGTTCTATATACCTTATGGTATTGGAATAAAGACAGACACTCAGATCAGTGAAATAGGCTTGAGTACTCAGAGAATGTTTCCCAGACATACAATCATCTAATTTTTGATAAAGGAGCAAGAAATCCTAAACGGAGCAGGGAAAGCCTCTTCAACAAGTGGTGTTGGCACAACTGGCTAGCCACTTGCAAAAAAAAAGTGAACTCAGACCCCCAACTAACATCATGTAAGAAGGTAAAATTCAAATGGATTAATGATGATATATTTTGTGGGAGTTTCTGATCAGTCATCCACATTAAGGGAAGATCATCTCAGTGGGTCTTCTGATGAGACTCCTCTAGAAATCATGAAATTCCTCTTATTCAGCCACCCGGCCACCAGTGAAAGACAGAAAGTGCACAGCTCTTTGAGGAACTGGAGGGAATGTTAGCAGCTTTAGGAACTGAACCTGATTGCCCAGACCCATGGCCGGCAAGCCAGCCACGGCTCGCGAGCCACATGCAGCTCTTTACAATTTTTAATGCCGCTCTTCTGTGCCAGGCAGCCGCTCCAGGAGTCAGGACTCTGCTCCTACCCTCTGTCAGTACGTGCCCTGTGTGGCTCTCAAAATAAATTTCAATCGTGGTTTTGGTGAGATTTGGCTCAGTTGAAAAAAGGTTGCCCATCACTGGCCCAGACCAACCGGGCTCTCCAAGGTAGGAGAAAGACTGGCCTCAAGGTGCCATACCAGCTGCCCTGTCCTATTTAGCCTTTCCTGGTACAGAGCTGAGAACAGTTTGCACAGAGCAGGTCCTGCAAGCACTGAGTCTGGAGTCCAGGAAAAGCGCAAGATAGCCAGAGGTGCAGTGATTCTTCAGGAGATTTCAATGTGCTAGAAAACTATAGAAAATAAATTCCGGGGTCTGAGATATAGCGTGGAGGCAAGGCGTTTGCCTTGCATGCAGAAGGACTGTAGTTCGAATCCTGGCATCCCATATGGTCCTCCGAGCCTGACAGGAGCAATTTCTGAGCGTGGAGCCAGGAGTAACCCCTGAGCGCTGCCGGGTGTGACCGAAAGCCAAAAATAAATAAATAAATAAATAAATAAATAAATAAATAAATAAATAAATAAATAAATAAATAAATAGGTTCCATTGTGTGAAATGTGAATCATTTTTCAGTAATGGGACCTGGAGAGTCGCTTGAGGTTAAGACTCGAGTCTTCCATGTTCTGAATCTCGGGTACTGCTTTCAGCTCGCCAGAACCACTACAAGTTACCCCTCAGCATGAGCCAGGTGTGGTACTTTTGTTTTCCTCTTTCCACCCCTCAAAAACAAGTTTCAAGAGCGGTAAAAATAGCACAGTACAGCACAGCACAGCAGGGAGGCGTTTGCCTTGTATGCAACCCACTGGGATTTGATCCCTGGCATCCCACATGACCCTCTCAAACTACCAGCAGAGATCCCTGAGCATAGAGCCAGGAGTAACCCCTAAAGGCCACAGATGTAGCCGTCAAAGAAAAAAAAAACAACGATTTTGGAGCCGGAGTGATGCTGCAGCAGTGAGGCATTTGCCTTGCATGCAACTGACCCAGGACAGACCACAGTACAACCTCCCGGCATCCCTTATGGTCCCCCAAGCCAGAGCGATTTCTAAGTGCAGAGCCAGGAGTTACCCCTGAGTGTCATCAGGTATAGCCCCCCCCAAAAAAAAATCCTTTTTTTGGGGGGGTTTTGGGCCACACCCAGCGGTGCTCGGGGTTACTCCTGGCTGTCTGCTCAGAAATAGCTCCTGGCAGGCACAGGGGACGATATGGAACACCGGGATTCGAACCAACCACCTTTGGTCCTGGATTGGCTGCTTGCAAGGCAAACACCGTTGTGCTCTCTCCGGGCCCCCCAAAAAATCCTTTTAATAAGATAAAATTCCTTCATCTTCTGACTGACTAATGAGTCAAAAGTGCAAGGTTGGCAGTCAGAGAAATAGTGCACTTGGGGAGGCAATCCCCTTGCTTGGGGGCGGGGAGGGAGGACTGGACCCGATTCTATACGGGGTGTCCTGCCTATGGTCCTTTCTCCAAGCAACCCCAGAGCACCACAGGAGTGCTTCCCTCCATTTTTTTAAATGCAGCTTTCAAACCAAAAAATAAATCATTTCTTGGGGCTGGAGTAATAGCACAGTGGTAAGGTGTTTGCCTTGCACGCAGCTGATCCAGGACGGACCTCCATTCTATCCCAGGTGTCCCATTTGGTTCCCCAAGTCAGGAGCAATCTCTGAGCACACAGCCAGGAATAACTCCTGACTGTCACAGGGTGTGTCCCAAAAACCAAAAATAAATAGATAAATAAATAATCATTTATGCCTACATTTTATTTATTTAGAAAAATTTATTTAAGTCATTGGAATTTTAAGTTATTCATTGTTGGATTTTAGACATACGCAGTTACAGCACCAATCCCACCGCCAGTGTCACTCTCCCTCCCTCCGAGATCCCAGTTCATTCCAGACCACCACTGCCACCCCTCATTCTAACAGGCCCCTTGTTAAAATTGGTTGCTAAAGTTTGGGTCACATGATTTCATCGTTCTTGACTCTGGCTTGGATTATTAGCCTGTGTCCTTTCTTAACTCACCCATGCACCTAAGAACCCCCACTTAACCTCTGCAAGCCCTTCCCAGTAGGTCATCTGTTATGGGTAACTTTCTCCTCTGCTCAATTTCTTTTCTTCTCATTCTTAACCAGCTCAGCAAGTGGAACTTGAAGCGTTTTGGGGATCTGAAATTAAATTATACATGCATGCAACTTTGGAAGAGAAAAGCATAAACTACACGCCCCTCCCACCCCCACCCCTTCATCAGCAACACCCCTTCTGGCCTGACCCTACCCAGCAGGGCCGCGGAGGGCGAGTCCAACCCAGCTGGGAAGCTCTTTCTCTTTTTTCTCCAATGGCCCGGAAAAGGCTCCCCCAGGGCAGGAAGTTTCCTCGGCGATGCCCACAGCCCTTGCCAGGGCCCGGGGGTGACTCCCGAGGCCCTTGAGCTTCCCGGGAGCTGCAGGAGCCTCGGAGACGCGCCCGGACGCGCCGTCGGAACCAGCCACCAGCCGGGGCGATGGGCCCGCGCGCCTTGCGCTTGCTGCGGCTGCTGGGGCTCGCGTGGGTCCTGCGGGTCCTGCGGCTCCCGCCCACCGGGGCCGGGCCAGGGCGGCCCACGCGTGAGTCCGGGTCGGGGTGGCGGGGCCTGGCCGGGGAAGTTGGGGGGGACAAAAATAAAATGATCCGGAGCAACTTTGGGTTTTGAGCCTTAGGGAGTTTGCTCCAAGATGGGGAAAGGGGTCCAACTTGGGTCCACCCACCCTTCCCAAAAAGGGGGTCCCGGCCACTTAGGGGTGCAGAGGGGGGCCTCGGGGCCTGTACCTCCAAGGCTTGTTTCTTGCCAGGTTGTTCTGAGTCCTCGGAACCGCCCTGTCCCTCCCCCCTAATGTGCATTTGGGGCCCATTTGCTGTGACATTATGTTAATTTCTGGGGCGTTACCTTGGAAAATCCGGAGACTCTTCTCCCCGCGCCCTGGTTTACACCGAACCAGGCCCCCCGCCAGGCACCGATGTGCAGTAGAATCTGCCTGGCCTGGGGGCTAGGTTTGGAGGGATCTCTGGATTGGAGTTGTGGGTCCCCCGGTTCTCTACGGGTGGAAACGACCCTTCCCCTCCCCCCTGCTATGGTCCCCAAACGGGAAATGCTTTGAGCTAAAGGCGACCTTGGCCTTGTGCCCCGGATATTTCCAAACCACAGGCCAAAAGTTGGTAGGGATTAAGGTTGCTTTCTAACTGTGTGCGCAGGCACTTGCATGTTTGTCTGTCTGTCTGGCCCTTCTGGGCTCCCCTTTCTTTTTTTTCCAGACCCCAAGATGGAAGACTCTGCAGAGGGGGAGGGCGGGGAAGTGGATGGAGGGTTTTATTTTGATCTTTTGATCTGATTTGTCGCAAGTTCCGTTTTTTTTATTTTTTTTTCCACCCAGGCTTGCTGATTCAGTGTTTCTAACACCTTGGGGTATCAGGAAGGGGTGAAGGGGAATCGACCCAAGCCAAGTGGCAAAGTGGATTTTTGTAGTTCCTGGTTGTCAGGCAGATAAAAATGAAGGCAGGGAATTCAGACTGCACAGCTGAGGTCAGAAACGATTTTATTCAAGAGAAGGTTTTGCAAGGAAGGCAGGAAATGGCCAGAGACCATCCAGCAACGAAGGCGCTTGCCTTGTACCCTGGTTTGATCCCACATGAACTCCCACTAAGGACTAATCCCTGAATATTGAGCCAGGAGTAATCCTTGGCATCACGGGTGTGGGCCCTTAACAAAACAAACAAACAAACTCAAAGAAACAGTAAAGCAGGTAAACTCCAGGTGGTCTATTAGAGTGGTCTCCTTAAATTACAGAAGAAAGGAAAATGTCCCCCCTTTATATCTTTGTAACATGACAGGGGAAAGCGCTCAAACTCGGTGAACTGGTTAAAAGGGGGCAAGGATGTTCATCTCGGTTGTCCAGGTGATCAGGAGAGTCCTGATCCAACCCTTGGGACATCCGGGTCCTCTCCTCTGCCTCTGTCCCATGCACTGAGAGCTTTAAGTCCCCTTCAATTCTGTTGGAGGAAACTCACAGTCTCCTTGGGGAGACAGGAACTATTGATATGTTAGTTTTAACACTCATAAATGGACCCTGGTGTGGATTCACTTTCTCTAGGGGTCTAGTTTTACTGTTGAAGGGAGTTAATGAATCTCTGTGACATGCTACTCGGTGTTTGGTGTCATCCCATATACTCAATGGTTTCAGGAATGTTTAGCTGTATTCCCACACTTCAGGCTGAGAGTTCTCTGTTAACTTCCATCAATGGTAGCCTGAGTAACTTTCTTCACAGTTAACTTTCCATCTGTGGTAACTTCCATCAGTAGTAGGTCGGGCAACTTTCACCTGTGGTAAATTTTACATGTTTATCAGTATTAGGCTAATAAACATAATAGGCTGAGTAAACTATCATCAGTGATAACTTTCATCACTGATAACTTATCAGTCATAGCCTGGATAACATTCATCAGTACTAACTATCCTCAGTGGTAACTTTCCTCAGTGATAGCTTTAATTTAATCATTTCATCAGTGATAACTTTCCTCAGTTGTAGCTTTTCTCAGGGGCAACTTTCATTAATGGTAATTTTAACCAGTTGTAGCGTTGCTCAGTGGTAGATGTCTTCAATTGTTAACTTTCCTCGGTGGAAATTCTCTTCAGTGTTAACTTTCCTCAGCGGTAGCTTTTATCTGTAGAAACTCTCCTCTGTGGCAATGTTTATCAATGGTAATTTTAACCAGTTGTGACTTTTCTCAGTGGTGACTTTCATCAGTAGTAGCTTTCCTCAGTAGTAACCTTTAACCAGTGGAAACTTTCCTCACTGGTAGCCTTCCTCAATGATACTTTCCCTCAGTAGTAGCTTTTCACAGTGGCCACTTTCCTCAGTGGTAGCTTTGCTTAGTGGTAGCTTTCCTCAATAGTAGCTTTTCTCAGTGGTATCTTTCATTCATGATGCCAGGGCCAGATATCTATATCCCAGTTCTTGAACACCCCAGTGCAGTGGAAACAAAGCCTGACAGTTGATTGTTGCTGAGTATTCCTATCCCCATGCTCTTGGGCAGAGTACCAGCAGTGCTGGGAGCCAAGTGCTGCTGGTTACTTTGCCTTTAGGTGGTTTGAGGGGATGGGTGGAGGTGAGAGGAGCTAACAAGTGGTTAGAGAACTTGCATCATAGGAAGGTGTGTACAGCCAGGAAGAAGTGCCTAAGTCAGGGACCTGAGGCCACTCCCCGAGGTGCTGAATGGGACCAGCTGGTTGAATTAGAGTAATTTTCTCCTCCACCTCAGCATTGGGCCATTTCTCTGGGGACTGTCATGCTAAAGGGAGATTTAGCAGCATCCCTGACCTTTCCTGACTGAGTCTAATAGCACAGCACCAGTTTTGACAACAAAACGTGTCTCCAGACAATGCCAGATGTTCTCCAGACATTGTTTTTCCACAAAGAAACACTGATTGAGGGGCCTGAGTGATAGCGCAGCAGTAGGGCGTTTGCCTTGCATGCAGCTGACCCAGAACAGACCTGGTTTCGATCCCTGGCATCCTATATGGTTCCCCAAGCCAGGAGCAATTTTTGAGCACATAGTCAGAAGTAACCCCTGAGGGTTACTGGGTGTGTCTCTCCCCGAAAAAAAAAAAAAAGATAGAAACACTGATGGAGGGACCAAGAGATAGTACAGTTTAAAGGCACCTGTCTGTGTGGCTTTGAACTATGGCTGTGAGGCTGGCTTGAGTCCCCTGTACCTTATATGGCCCCTGAGCCACTGGGTATAACTTCCCAACAATCATGCAATAACAAAGATGTAAACAAACATTAAAAATACTGATTAAAGGGTGTTCAGGATGGAGGTCAAAAGTGAGCCTGGGCTCAGTCACTGGCCTAGAAGTCACGTGTCCAGCATGTCTTTGACCAGAATAATTCTGGCTGCTCTGTGGAAAGAAGCAAAAAGAAGCAACAGTTGGGGCTCAAGAGAGAGCATAATTGTTAGGGCACTTGCTTTACATGCAGTTGCCCCTGAGTTCTATTTCCAGCACCCCATTTAGACCCCTGAGAGCTAGGAGTAAGCCCTGAGCACATTTGGGTATGGCCCAAACACAACAACCAACAAAGCGACCATAAAAACAGTGAGGGTGGCCTCAAAGTGGTGACATTAGTCCAGAGAGGGGATGATGAGCACATGGGTGAGGACCCATGAGGTGGGGTCCACCATTGCAAAAAAGAATGAGGTAAGTGAAATGTGCCTTGGCAGTGGGTCTGTGCTTAATTGTGTTTCTTTTGGTGTTCATCTCAGCAAATGGATGGCAGGTAATGGATGCCTTCTAAGAGGGCAAAGGTGAGGATAAGATCAACTTTGGGAAAGGAAGATGGGATTGGGGCTTGTTAACTTTGAGTTCACTTAGATTCTCACAGTGGTGGGCTGTAATTTAAGTCTAGACTCTAAGACAGGGGTCTCAAACTCAATTTACCTGGGGGCCGCAGGAGGCAAAGTCGGGGTGATCCTTGAGTGCAAAGTCAGTAGTAAGCCTTGAACATTGGGGGGTGTGACCCAAACAACTAAAACAAAAACAAAAAACAAAAAAGATTCCTCTAGGGCAGGGCCACAAAATGTTGTACGGAGGGCCGCAAATAGCCCGTGGGCCACTCGTTTGAGACCCCTGCTCCTAGAAGAGTCTAGGTTTAGGGATCACAGATCCAAATGTAGTTGCATCATTTCTTCTTCCCAGAAAATCTCCATTGAGTGCCTACTGTGTACACTGAGCTTTGGGGAAAATTTTCTAATTGGTTGAGGTTAGAGGGAAGTGCTCTTACGGTCTAAGTTGCTAAGGTCTTCCTACATTGAGGATCTTCTATTCCACAAGGGACAGAGTTTAGAGACATAAGTCATGGGGGTGGGGAACGCATCCCAATCCAATTTCCCTGATCTTAGAATCTAATAGACACTGGGCACCAACCTTTTATCTTTTGTTTTCGTTTTTTGTTTTTATTTTTTGGGGGAGGGTTACAACTGGCCGTGCTCAGGAGTTACTTTTAGTTATTTATTAAAAGTTAGTTATTTACTTTTATAATGTAAAAATGTTTTTGTTGGATTAAGAGATATATTATGGGATAAATATAATAGGGTAATAATATTTGCTTTGGAAGAGTTTAAGTAAAGAAGCATGCCTAGGGTCAGAGAGAAAGAACATCCAGCAAGGCATTTTACCTTGAACACAGCTACTTCAGCCTTGACCCTATTAGAACCCTAAGCACATTCAGAAGTCACATCTGTGTATAGTGCCAGCAATATATTCTGTACTCAGAAGTTGCTCGTGTCAGGCACAGGGGACCATATTGGATGCCAGGATTTGAACCACTGTCTGTCCTGTATCGGTTGCTTGCAAGGCAAATGCCCTACCGCTGTGCTATCTCTCCAGCCCATGATCACCAATTCTTGAGTTCAACAGTTGCAACTACAGATGCCTTGGGAGTTTTCTAGAATCTAATGGCTCCATGAGGGGCTGCCCTCATTATGGGAAAGAGGCTTGGAACATCAAAGAAGTGGCAGTCACATGTAAGGGTCCCAACTACCTGTCCTTACAGCCCTCCAACACCTCACAAAACTCGTTATCTTCTCCCCAGGATCACATTCTCTTCACTATCTCTTCATGGGTGCCCCTGAATGGGACCGTGGGCTGTCCTTGTTTGAGGCCTTGGGCTATGTGGATGACCAGCTGTTTGTGGTCTACAACCATGAGAGTCGCCGGGCAGAGCCACGTGCCCAGTGGATCTCAGATGCCACGTCAAGCCAGTTGTGGCTGGAACTGAGTCAAAGCCTGAAAGGATGGGACCACATGTTCATATTGGACTTCTGGACCATCATGGATAACTCCAACCACAGCAAAGGTCCGTGGGGATATGAGAGCTCTGGGGTTTGGGACCGTAAGGGACTAGTAGGGGAAGGACAGACTTGGCTTCTTAGGGATGGTGGAACTTGTGTCTTTGCTTTCAGCGACAAAGCTGGGTGTATTGGAGGAGTCTCACACCCTGCAGGTGATGCTAGGCTGTGAGGTGGAAGAGGACAACAGTAGCAGCATCAGGGGATTCTGGAAGTATGGATACGACGGGCAGGACCATTTGGAATTCTGCCCTGAGACGCTGGGCTGGAGACCAGCTGATCCTCGGGCCCAAGTCACCAAGGTCGAGTGGGAGATGAATAAGAATAGGGCCAGACAGAACAAGGCCTACCTGGAGAGAGACTGTCCAGAGCAGCTGCGTCAACTGCTGAAACTGGGAAGAAGGGCCCTGGAGCAGCAAGGTATGATGGGAGTAACAAGGGATATTGGTTGGGGCCTGGAGAGATAGCACAGTGGCGTTTGCTTTGCAAGCAGCCGATCCAGGACCAAAGGTGGTTGGTTCGAATCCCGGTGTCCCATATGGTCCCCATGCCTGCCAGGAGCTATTTCTGAGCAGACAGCCAGGAGTAACCCCTGAGCACCGCCAGGTGTGGCCCCCCCCCCCAAAAAAAAAGGGGGATATTGGGAGCAGCAGAGTATGATGCAAGCTGTGGGGTATGATAGAAACAGAAAGGTATGATGGAAGCAGCCCTTGGACCCCCCCCCCCACACCCCTCCCCACAGGTCATGAAATGGAGAGTCAAGGAATGGTCTCTCTGGAGAACTGAATTTTGAAGCTTCTCCCCTGAGAACTAATCTGAGATGGATAACTGCTATGAAATATGATCTCTGGGTTTGCTTGTTTGTTTCCTTTTCCTTGCATGAGATATCCCAGATCATCTCTGATCTACTCAAAAAACCCCTTGTGTTTCTGTGACTTTTAAAAATGTAGGCATTTCACATGAATGCCCAAGGCAAGAAATGACCTAGAAAGGCAACTAAGGAGAGTCGGGGACCCCTTTGGAAGTCCAGGTTACTGCCACAGAACAGGGCAGTAGCCTGATGCCTCCATCTCTTCCACAGCCTTTGGTTTTTGATAAGTTCTTGGTTTGCAATATTGTGAAATTACAGGGACAATTTTATTCTTGATAGTTGTAGAACTGTCACCACACCTCTCTTCAGTGTGGAATGACAAAAGACTCATTTTTTCAAGCCTATTCACTTTCCTTCCATAACCACTGTGGATGATTTTCATTAACTCTAGGAGTTAGGTTTTGCTTTAGTCATTTGCATTTTGTGTGTGGGTGGAGCCATTCAAGAATCATTATTTTTTCCTTATATAGTTCACTTGTTACCTCATGATTCACTTATTAGGTCACTAAAGGCATTATTTTATCATTGGGTGACAGCATAGTGGGAGGGGTGCTTGCCATGCATGTGGCCAACCCGGGTTTAATCCCCAGCACCCCATATGGCCTACTAGGAATAATTCCTGAGTGCAAAGCCAAGAAGTAACTCCTGAGCACTGCCTGGTATGTCATCAAAGCAAAAGCAAACAAACAAACAAAAAACAAAAGGCCATTATTTCATCCACTTTGAGGGAAGAATTGGGGTTTTGGGGTCATATCTGGAGGTATATTTCTGGCTCTGCTCAGGAGTGATCATGTTCAGGTGATGTGTGCTGTGAAGCATTTGAAGCAGGGTCAGCAGAATTCCAGGTTTAACCCCCTTCCTGTCCCTCTGGTTTGCTTACTTCATCTTTCTCTACAGCAGAGTAGTAGCTCATTGAGTGTATACACCACAGCCTTTTTATCTACTCAACTTGACAGGCACTTGGTCATTTATATTTTATGTGAGTGGATTCATTTAATAATCATCTTTTTCTTCCTTACATAGTTCACTTTCATGATCCATTTATTAGGTCACTAAGGGCATCATTCTCCTTTTTTTTTGGTGATTTAAATCATGTTGCTATAAATACTAAGATGCAGGGCCCGGAGAGATAGCACAGTGATGTTTGCCTTGCAGGAAGCCGATCCAGGACCAAAGGTGGTTGGTTCGAATCCCGGTGTCCAAAATGGTCCCCCGTGCCTGCCAGGAGCTGTTTCTGAGCAGACAGCCAGGAGTAACCCCTGAGCACCGCCGGGTGTGGCCCCAAAACAAAACAAACAAACAAACTAAGATACAGATATCTTTTCAAAGATATACTTGATATAAAAAGTCCACCCTCTTGTATAGGGGGAATGAGGCCGAGTGGTACTCAGGACTTTACTCCTGACTCTGTGCTCAGGGTTCACTCCTGGCAGTGCTCAGAGGACCATTAGGGGTGCTGGGGATCAAATTCAGGATGGTTGCCTGCAAGACAAGTGCTCTACCTACTGAACAGTCACGCCAGCCCTTGGAATCTATTTATAAAAGCTCAGGGTGGAAGCCTGTTTTGTTTCTCTTTTGCTGCCTATTACATCACTGACACTTCCTCTTCCATAGTTTAATGCTGGGAGAAAAGTATAGGAAAATCTATTGCTCTTGGCAGTTCACCTGGCCTTTTTTTGTTTGTTTAGTTTTTTGGGATTTTGAGCCACACTCAGCAGTGCTCAGAGCTTACTTCTGACTCTGCACTCAGGGATCATTCATAGAGGTGCTCAGGGGAATGTATGTGGTGCTGAGGATCAAACCCAGGTTGGCCACATACAAGGCAAGTGACCTATCTACTGATTGGTCACTCTGGCCCCATTGAAAGTTTTTCTTGCAAGTCTACTTATTGGGTGGAAGCAGATGAGCTAGCTGAAGTCTCACATTTCATCAGCAGCAGGCATTTGGGGAACGGAATTCAATGCACCCACAAAGGCAGAAGACATGGACCATAAGTTGCCTATTTCTGAGTAGACAGTCGAGATAGCTGGTCGATATGATTGGAGATGATGGATTGGGAAGACGTGTGGGGACCCAGGGCTTTCTCCAACATCTGGCTTGTATAAGCCAGGTGTCTCCTTCCTCTATCATGAGGGGAAGTGGAAGTTCTGGCTTCCGGGCCTGGATGGAAGCTACACTCCATCCCACCTCCTTCCTGCAGTGCCGCCTTCTGTGCAAGTGACTCGCCACATGGCTCCTTCCACCATCACTCTCTGGTGCCACACTTGGAATTTCTATCCCCCAAACATCACCATCAAGTGGCTGAAGAACAGGCAGCTACTGGCTGCCCAGGAGAGTGGACCTGGGGATGTGCTGCCCAGTGGGGATGGGACATACCAGGTCTGGATGTCTCTGGCTGTGCCCCTGGGGGAAGAACAGAGCTACACCTGCCAAGTGGAACACCCCAGCCTGGACCAGCCCCTCGCTACTTCCTGGGGTACGCATGTGCTGGGAACAGTCCCCAGGGCCAGGAGGGGAGGGTCCCCTGGGGATCGGGCCTGATCATGAGTTGAGCCCAGTTTTGTGATGCAGGTCCTTCACCTTCTAGTGCCCTGGTCATAGGCGTCACCAGCGCCATTGCTGTTGGCATAGCCATCGTCTTCATTGGTGTTTTGTTCCGAGTCTCAAGGAAGAGGCAAACTTCAAGTGAGTCAAAAACCTTCCCATGGGGGGGGGGCTCTGGACCTGTGGCTGGAGAGAGGAGAGCCCCTCTCTTCACTCCTTGTTGTTGGGGCCAGTGATTTTATTCCAAGTCCCAGAGCATCTTCTGAGATTTGGGACACAGTGGGACTCCTGGTTGAGGTTGAGGATGAAGGGGTGCTGCAGGGGTGGAACTTTCTGGGAGGTGGCAATAAGGTTCATCACTTGTCACTCACCAGGCTTGCCTTTGTGCCCTGAGCCCCTGGGATAGAATGGGGACAGACAGGGCATGTCAACCCATGGACCTTAGGTGATATGCAGTGAGAGTTAAGCAGGAACTGAAGCCAGAAGGGACATCTGGCGATAGAGATGACTCAGAAGGAAGTGAAAAGGGAGACAAAGAGACAGGGAAAAAAGTATGTCAGCAAACCAGGAGGAGACACCGGAAGGTGCCTGACCCCCACCCCAGTGCTCTGTAATAAGGGAATGATGATGGGCATGAGGGGATGAGAGGTGAGGGGTTGGGAGAAACTGGACCATGACACTTCTTGGGCTCTGCCTTGCCAGGAACGGCCTTGGGAGACTACATCTTAGCTGAACATGAATGAAGAGAAGACCAACTCCAAGGAAGAGGAGACCAACTCCAAGGAATCCCAGAAATTTTTGCTTCAGCACAGAAATACCAGCTGTGTGTTGCCCGCAACCATCTTTATTCACTCGCAAGGCACTTGCATCAACGGATCCAAAGCACAGTGGGGAGGGCGCCTGCCTTGCCAGCACCCAACCTGGGTTCGATCCCTGGCACTTCCCTGAGCTTCTTCAGGAGTGATTCCTGGGCCCAAAGTTGAGAGTAAGCCCTGAGCACTACTGGGTGGGGCCTCCTAAACCAATCAACTACTTTCCCATTTAGTCACTTGTGTGTTTTGTCAGGAATAGGCCCCATACTGTACCACTGAGCCCTACTGCCCCTTCAGGTTGAATGTTTCTGTGTCCTCAGACACCCTATCTGTGATCCTTGTCCTGTTCAAAGTCCTAGCTCTCAGGACCATCATCAATTCTAATGTCTGTATGTCCCAGGCTGTATGTGTGTCTGTCCTGTCATATCCCTCTGGAATGGGACCTTGAAATTGGGACGATTGCACCTTCTCAATATCTGAGGGAAACTATGTATGACCTTTGCCCTCAAAGTCATGCCTCATGCCCACTTCCAAGTGTTTTCTGAGCCTGTCCAGGCTAAGCCCTAGCCCATGGGGAAGCCTTGGGAGTATTTGTGTAAATAAGGGTCGTTTTTAAGAAAATGGGAGAAGTGTCTAGAGAAGGAGTGTCTTCCTCTAAGTTTGCCTGATTTGCCCTGTAGTTCCCTCGGACTAATAACACTGGCATTTAAGCTTCTCTGTATGCCCAACCCAAATTTTTCTATTTGGCTTCTCCTTGCTCCCCTTGGTAAGGTAGAACTAAGAGGTCAAAGAGACCCCTTACAGTGAGTGGTAAAGGAATTTGCCTTGCATGTATCCAACTCAGGTTTGGTCTCTGGAACCCCTTTTGGTCCCCAAACACCAGCAGGAGTGATCCCTGAAAGTAGAGCCAGAAGTAAACCCTCAGCTTTGCCAGGTGTGGGTCAAAATTTAAAACAATAATTCTGTGGGCCAAAGAGACAGCACAGTGGGCAGTGCATTTACCTTATATGCGGCTGACTCAGGTTTGATCCCCAGCATCCCATAGGGTCTCCTGAGCCTGCCAGGAGTGATTAATGAGCACAGAGCCAGGAGTAACCATTAAGCACTACCAGTGTGACCTAATCCCCCCCCCAAAAATAATTCTAAAGGATGAAGATGATCTTGATAATGTGGTTATGACTTAGGGAAAAAACATTTATTTTGTAACCTATTTAGTTCTGAGCACCAACTTACCATTTTGAGCACATATAATTTTTTTTTTAATTTGGAGATGGGGTCACATAACTGGGGCTATACTTGGATCCTACTCAGTTCAGGGTCCAAGATGTGCTGGGAATCAAACCCAGGTCTCAAATGCTTGAATATCCCCATCCCCAGTAAGGATGCCTCGAGGTAGGTATCATGAGTCTTGTGGTTGTGTTTGTAAGTGGATGAAGAAGGTCTTAGACACCTCACAATTTGTCAGGGACTCTCTCTCTCTCTCTCTCTCTCTCTCTCTCTCTCTCTCTCTCTCTCTCTCACACACACACACACACACACACACACACACACACACACACACACACACGACTCTGCTTCACTGTTCACTGTTCTTAGCTCGATTCCCACAGAAAAGGCTCTCCAGTCTGCCAGGAGTGATTTTTGAGCGCAAAGCCAGGAGTAACCCTTGAATGCAGCTGGGTGTAAACCAGAAACAAAAACAAGAAAACAAAGCAAAACCCTCCGCCCTGTACATTTGCTCTCTCAGCTTTTCTCTTTAGCCCCAGATCAACACTGTGGTCTGTGGCTGAGTCCCTGTGCCACCATTCACTCGTGAACTGGAGCAATCACATTTAAGATGGCAAGACAGAAGCTTCCAGAGGCTGCAGAATAATCCCAGTCTCCCTGGTTCTAAGCAGCTGGTTCTTATCTCCAGCTGGGTAACTTTTCACCAAAGAACCTGGACAAGTCACTTCAGAGTCCCTAGATTCTGGGACAGTGATTCAACGACCACGTTCCAAAGAGAGCTGATGGCTGCTCCTATGTTTCTTCTGCTGCTTAACTGGAACAAAGAAGACAAAAGGCATCACACAACCAACTATGACTCAAATACTCATTTTGTAGAGAGTAAATTGAAGCAAGGAGTTTGCAACTATTTTTCCTAAAAACATTTTTTCCTAGTTTGAAAGTTCAGTGAACCAAAGGAACAACATTGGGTGTTTATTGTAGAAAAGTTAAAAATTACTGAATGACAGTAAATGCACCCCATATACACCTCAACCCAGGCCCTTTGCCTGGTCTGTATTATGAATTGGGGGACAAAAAAAAATTACTGAATGAAAATAGTGCTTCCAGGGGACAATTTATAGCACAGTTGGGTAGGGTGTTTGCCTTGCAAACAGCTAACCTGGGCTCGATCTCGGCATCCCTTACAGTACCCTGAACCTAGTTTCTAAGTGCAGAGCCAAGGATACCCCTGAGGGCCTTTGGGTGGGGCCAGAAAACCAAAAAAAGGAAAAAAAAAGTCTCCATTAGTTTTTTTAAGCTTCATTAACTTTTATTTTCATTCAATGTTACTGCATCTGTAAAATAATCCAGATAAACAAATCTATATATCTTAAATCATGTCCACCGCAGGATTTACCTGATGTGCTTGCCTATTTTCTATAGTTCATAAATCATTTTAATCCTTGAATATGAAAGAAAATTGAGATTGCTTCTAGTATTTTTTAACATTTGGGCTTAAGTAATATTTCCATTAAAGGATAGTAACTCAAATAGTTGTTCTATTTTTCTTTGTTCTAGCGACATGATCATCTAGCTTGGGAAACAAGATCAGACTCTCCCTCTTTAAATACTGTCCTCAATACCAAAACATCACCCCAAAGCGCCAAAGAATGGGAATTAGTGCCCCCTGGTGGTCTGTAGGAAGATGTGTCATCGCGGCCTTGGGACTTGCAAGGACCTGCCTGGAAGTTCTTCTGGATAGTAGTCAATGCTTATTCGAGGACCTCATTCTAATTTTCAACACATTCTTTTAATTAGATAACAGTGATATATATATATATGCACATAAAAATGTTTAATAATTGGGGCCAGAGAGAGAGAGCATGGAGGTTGGGCGTTTGCCTTGCATGCAGAAGAACGGTGGTTCGAATCCCGGCGTCCCATATGGTCCCCCGAGCCTGCCAGGAATAACCTCTGAGCGCTGCCAGATGTGACCCCCCCCAAAAATTTACTAATTGACTTTCCCTCATACAATGTCCAACACCCCCTACCCTCTCATCAGTACACATTTCCATGCACCAATGTCCCCACTGACTCTTAGAGAAAAGGCCTTAAAAGCTTAAAGCAAAAGAATAGTTAGACTCTCCATGGATTGCTGAGGGAACAGATCTTGAGATCTATTACAAGGAACGAGCAAATTTTTCTGTTTCCATAATATAATTGTACAGTACTGTATTCACAAGATTTTTCTTGTACAGATGCAGTTTTAAAATGAAGCACCAAAAAATGCTGGAGGCTTCCTATAAGCTGCCATTTTTAAACTATCGGTTTTGGTTTTTGTTCCTAGCAATCCTCTTCTTTATTCAAATTTATAGGGTCAGAGTGAGAGCACAGAAGGAATGGAGGAAGGAAGGAAGGAAGGAAGGAAGGAAGGAAGGAAGGAAGGAAGGAAGGAGAACAAAGAAAGAAATAAACTAGAATTTGAAAATGTGTGATTCTCATATCTGGTCAAATATATATGTAATTGTGATTTCGGTAGCACTTTGGATCATTCTGTCTCTCACTCAGGGTTTAACATGCTGAATATCAAGGCCATACTAAATTACTTGGTGTGACATTTAGATTAAAATGTTTCTCTTACCCTACAAAGCATGTATCCTATCCTGTTTCTGGGTCATTTTTTAAGGTAAGGTAAGGTAAGGTAATTTTGTTCAGGTGCATGAGATGGAAATAGTGTTTTAGATGTGTTAGATGTCACCATAGCTTCTGTCACTTGGCAGTATTCCTCACAGTCTCCATAAATCATTGGGTTTTTTTATTTGTTGTTGTTGTTGTTTTTGGTTTTTCAGGCCACACCTGTTTGATGCTCAGGGGTTACTCCTGCCTAAGCGCTCAGAAATTGCCCCTTGTTTGGGGGGACCATATGGGACGCCGGTGGATCGAACCGTGGTCCTTCCTTGGCTAGCACTTGCAAGGCAGACACCTTACCTCTAGCGCCACCTCACCGGCCCCAAATCATTGCTATTTTAAAATCAAGTTCTCACTTTGAGGCTGAACATTTTGAAAGAGAATTTTGGAGCTTGTAGGACTCTCATTGGAGTGGGGTGGAGTAGCACCAAATTTTTTTGTTTTGTTCTGTTTTGGTTTGGTTTTTTTAGATCACACCCAGTAGTATTCAGAACCTACTACTGACTCTATGCTCAGAGCTCACTCCCAGTGGGTTTGGAGCACTGTGAATAGTTATGGTGTCTTGAACTCTAGTTGACTGTATGCACTGCAAGTACTCTAACTGTCGTACTACCTCTTGAATCCAGCAACAATATTTTTTAAAAACTAGTGTAAATCTTCCCAATCATCTTATGCTGAGTTAATTAAAAGAAGAGGAGGAGGGGGAAGAATAGGAAGAGAGGGGGAGGAAGAGGAGGAGGAGGAGGGGGAAGGAGGAGGAAAAATAGAAGAGAAGATTCAGAAAACAAACAAACAAACAAAACCAGCATATCTCAGAGAACCATGACAAGTCTAGTGGGGATGGCTGTTGAATTCAGCCAAAGGAACACAAAGGAACACAGTCACCAAAGGATACAAATGGCATATCTGACAAAGAAATCTTTAAGAGCCATAGATGGAATGAGAAGAGTCAGCCAAGTAAAGGAGCTGGTGGCCGGAAGACCAGAGGGTGGATTGTCCTCTGAATGCGGCAGTCCCCCATTGCAAGATTATTCCCCTTAGGCTGGACATTCAGCCACATTGTTCAGGGATACTAAACTGACCCATTCCTCAAATTCAACTGTAAAGGCTTTAGGGGGTGGGAGGGGCTTCTTTTAACTAAGATGCAGACACTTTAAAAGATTAGCAAATGGGGACTGTAGTGATAGCACAGTGGGTAAGGTGTTAACCTTCCAGACAGCCGACCTAGGACAGACCTGGGTTGGATCCCTGGTATCCCCTATGTATGGTTCCCTGAGCCTGCCAGGAGTGATTTCTGAGTGCAGAACCAGGACTAACCCTTGAGTGCTGCCAGGTGTGGCTCCCCCAAAATAAAAATAAGTAAATTAAATAAAAATAAATAAATAAAAGATTGGCAAATGGTGATCATTTCCAACCCAGCTAAATATCAGACTTGATTGCTGCAAAGCACACACACACACACACACACACACACAAACACACACACACCACTCTTCAGTTCTCATTCTATTTTTTCTGTATATAGAGGTTAGTTTTTGATAAACAGTTACCAAAGATATGCAATCTGTATGATATATTTATGCAGATAATATCTGTGTATATTTTTCTCTTCACCCCTGAGAATCAAATAGGAGATTAAAGCCAGAGAGGGCTTCATACTTACAAAGCACTACTGTTAAGCTAAGTATCCAGCCTTTTTTTTTTTTTGTGGGGTGGGCACACCCTGCAGTGCTCAACGGCTACTCCTGGCTCTGCACTCAGGAATCACTCCTGGAGGTTCTCGGGGACCATATGGCATATGGGATGCAAGAGATTGAGCATGAGTTGATCATGGGCAAAGCAAACAGTCTCCCCATGTGCTATTTCTATGTCCCCCCTCCTATTTATCTAGAAGATATATTTTTTACAAAGAGCTTGATTATTAGTTTCATCTGTTTAAAGATTTCAGCTTTGCATCAGCAAAGTATGCAGGTGGGTCTTGGCCAAAATTTCTAGTCACATACTGAACTGAAAGTAGTCAGTCTGAGGCTGAGAAAGTAAGGAGGAGGAAGGGGTGCAAACCAGAGTATCCAAGGTGACCCCCTTCTCATCCACATCAGAACCAAGGGCCCATTTTCACCATGCAGTTGGCCACACACCCCTGACCCTCATCTTTCATCCCAGTTAGATTGAAGTTGCTCAATATTCCTAAGCATACACAATCATCATTTAGTTTAGAATAAAAGCTATTTTGTGTTTTTAATGGGTTTAAAAGTGTGTGCATTCAGAAGCTAACTATAATCCACATGCACACCACATGTTTCTGTCCTGGGATCATCTCCCCATCTCCCCTGCCCAAGACAAACTTGCTTTAAAAAATCTCTAACTTGAAACCACTCTCAGATTAGTCTTGGTTTATGTTTGCCCTTTTAACAAAATAAAGAAATTTGGCCTGAGGAAAAGTTCACAGGCTAAGGAGTCTGCTTTGACTGTCTGAGGCCCAGGTTCAATCCCTGGCACCACATGATCACCTAGGCAACACCAGGGGTAACCCCCAAACAAACATAGCATCAGAGTAGCCCCTGAGTGGTGTGAAGGGGGCCCCACATTTTCTTTAAAGGGACAAGGGATTAGCCTGGTTTGAGATCGTTAATCTTATCAAAGGCCTCTAAGTGTCCTGGAGGCTTTGTAATGGTCTAAATAAAGAATTAGCCCTGCCCTACAATTAATCCCCCACTTTATGACAACACTGATCTTTAAAACTGTGGAAGATTGGGAAATGATTTATAATGGAGAAGGGGATTATTCAGAATTGTGGGCAGATCAGACCTGCTGGGCTTCTAGGGAAGAGACAGGGACAGACAGATGACACAGCATCGGCTCAGTGAGACCTATAAATATCTCAACAGAGACAGAAAAGTGTTCATAGGCAATTATGCCTCTTTTGTTTGTCCTGTCCAAATGTAATCTTTGTATCCAGGGTCAAATTATTCTTTTAGCCCAGCAAAGATGAGGCCACGCGGGGGAGAAAAATGAGCCCCTACACAGTGGGTTTTCTTGGGCTTTCAAATCGACTTTAGATGGACAAGAAGGAAAAGAATTTCCTAGATAAAGGGAGTCTGCAGGCATATTCAAGACTGGAGGGTGAAAATGTAAATAAAGTATTTGGACCATCCTAAAACTAAAAGAGGGATAGAGACCTGGGCTTCAGTGTGGTGGAAAGAGGAGGGAAGATCATCTACATGACAAAAAGCTGAGTTTAGGTCATTAGATACTCACCCGGCAATGTAAATACTTTGGCAAGTAGAAAGCTATTTCTTCAATGGCCTTCATTCTGGGTAAAACTCCAGTAGTCTTCCAAAGTAATTAAGGATAAAGAAAAAAAATTTTGAGTCTCCAGGCCCTCAACTCCTTTCAGCTGGACATAATCTACTTCAGAAAGGCACTTGTGACAAGAGCCTGTTCTGAATATCCTGGCAAAGCCCCTCACTGAAACCCTATCACTGTCAATATTCATCCTCTAAATAGAAATATTAAAAAAATAATTAGGGGTGAGGATAAAAAGAAACTGAAAGGGAATATCTCAACAGCAATGAAAACATCCTCTATATTTCCCAAATCAATGGGACCTTTTTTTTTTTTTTTTTTTTTTTTTGGTTTTTGGGCCACACCCGGCGGTGCTCAAGGGTTACTCCTGTCTGTCTGTTCAGAAATAGCTCCTGGCAGGCACGGGGGACCATATGGGACACCGGGATTCGAACCAACCATCTTACGTCCTGGATCGGCTGCTTGCAAGGCAAACTCTGCTGTGCTATCTCTCAGGGCCCGGGACCTAATTTTCAATGGCAGTGAAAATAAACAGCAATGGCCTACGATACTGCTCATTGTCTTTGAATGATTCGAATTGGAATAATACAAATAGAGGAAAGGAGTGAAATGAAACTTTTGGGGCTGAGAGAAAGCTCTCCCACCTCTCTGTCCGTCAACCGCGTCATTGGCCAATCAGAGCGTGGAAATGTTAATAAGCATTATGACCCCGCCTTTCCTCCGTGACCTCATTTGAAAAGCCCCGCCCACCTCTGTGGTTCTCAATTAGGTCCGCTAAAAGAGTATTTAAGCCGCAGAGTCAAGATGCAGGGACGATTTCATCTGAGACCATGTCAGGACGAGGTAAAGGCGGGAAGGGCCTGGGCAAGGGGGGCGCTAAGCGCCACCGCAAGGTGCTGCGTGACAACATCCAGGGCATCACCAAGCCCGCCATCCGCCGCCTGGCCCGCCGCGGCGGCGTCAAGCGCATCTCGGGGCTCATCTACGAGGAGACCCGCGGCGTGCTCAAGGTCTTCCTGGAGAACGTCATCCGCGACGCCGTCACCTACACGGAGCACGCCAAGCGCAAGACCGTCACCGCCATGGACGTGGTCTACGCGCTCAAGCGCCAGGGGCGCACCCTCTACGGATTCGGGGGCTGAGCGCGTCTTTGTCTCCACCCAGACCAACCGAAAACCAAAGGCCCTTTTCAGGGCCGCCCATAGAGATCATAGAAGAGCTGCTGCACGCTGAGGCTTTCGAACCTCAAATATGAACCTGTGCCGTGCAAACTGTCGGTAGTGCTTGGTGTGCAGGGCAGGTCCCTGTTGTCAGATTAAAACTACTGATAAATAATTGCATTTTAGATGTATAACATCTGAATAAAATGTTAACGCTTCGCAGTCTATTTGGGTGTCTTCCTGTCTCCACTGTGGCCATAGGCGGCTCTTTTCACTACCTCCTAGCAGATTTTGGCTGTTGCACAGAAGGTCTCTGCCCATTGGCTAGAACCTACCCAAAATAGGGAGTTTGTGGGTTAACCTTGTGGTTGCTTAGATGGCAAGGACGAGGCTTAAAGGCACAGACAGGTTTTCTCTGCTCGAGTTGGAGAGTTGACTGCAAAGGAAATCTGAGGCCTGTCTTGCTTATGAGGACAGGACAGAAACAGTAATAAACAAACGGTTAGTGGAGTTATGCAAAAAGTTGGATTGTGCTATTGAAGGTAAAAGCGGGGGAGGGTGTCCTTAAGGGCATTTGGTGACCAGAATGGAGGCCCAGTGCTTCAGTAAGTGTAAGGGCAGGCCTGAGACATAGTACAGACACTTGTGTTTGTCTTGCTTGGAGATGGGATTGAGTCTTACCAGAAGTGATTCCTGAGCAGAGCCAGAAGTAAACCCTGAGCACCACCGAGTACAATCCAAAACTAATATTTATATACAAAGGCATTACCATGGGCCCAGAGAGATAGCACAGCGGCGTTTGCCTTGCAAGCAGCCGATCCAGGACCTAAGGTCGGTGGTTCGAATCCTGGTGTCCCATAGGGTCCCCCGTGCCTGCCAGGAGCTATTTCTGAACAGACAGCCAGGAGTAACCCCTGAGCACTGCCAGGTGTGACCCAAAAACAAAAACAAAACAAAACAAAAAAACAAAGGCACTACCATTTGACTTAAACTACCAGGCCTCAAAGGTATTTTGGGGACAGTTCAATTTATCAAGATCTCAAGTTCTTGGGAAATAAGGATAAATGGTATTTACATATTATAGCTGGAAAATTTCCTGTAAAGTGGGAAATTTTATTTCTACCAATGGAATTCCTACTTCTAATGGAATATTCAGTTAAACTATTAGTTGATTTTTTTTTTTTTTTTTTGGTGGTGGTGGTGGTGGTTTTTTTGTTTTGTTTGGTTTTTGTTTGTTTTTTTTGTTTTGTTTTGTTTTTGGTTTTTGGTTTTTGGGCCACACCCGGCGGTGCTCAGGGGTTACTCCTGGCTGTCTGCTCAGAAATAGCTCCTGGCAGGCACGGGGGACCCTATGGGACACCAGGATTCGAACCAACCATCTTAGGTCCTGGATCGGCTGCTTGCAAGGCAAACGCCGCTGTGCTATCTCTCCGGGCCCGGTGATGGGTTTTTTTGTTGTTGTTTTTGGGTCACACCTGGCAGTGCTCAGGGGTTACTCCTGGTTTTTTGCTCAGAAATCACTCCTGGCAGACTCAGGGGACCATATGGGATGCCGGGATTCGAACCACCGACCTTAGGTCCTGGATCTGCTGCTTGCAAGGCAAACGCCGCTGTGCTATCTCTCCGGGCCCATGGTAGTGCCTTTGTATATAAATATTAGTTTTAGATTGTACTCGATGGTGCTCAGGGTTTACTTCTGGCTCTGCTCAGGAATCACTTCTGGTAAGTCTCAATCCCATCTCCAAGCAAGACAAACACTAGTGTCTGTACTATGTCTCAGGCCTGCCCTTACACTTACTGAGGCACTGGGCCTCCATTCTGGTCACCAAATGCCCTTAAGGACACCCTCCCCCGCTTTTACCTTCAAGGCAAACACCTTTCCTCCATGCTATCTCTCCAGCACCCAAGTTAAACTATTAGAAGTAATAAAGTTTTCCCCAAAGTATCAGACACCTTGTTTATTGTCAGCATAGCAGCACTTGGTACACAAAAAGTTCAAGTATGTCTGGCTTGGTATGTACTAGCTTTTTTTTTTTTTAATTTTTAAATTTTTGGATTTTGGACCACACCCGGTGACGCTCAGGGGCTACTCCTGGCTATGTGCTCAACAATCGCTCCTGGCTTGGGGGACCATAAGGAACACCTAGGAACCAAACCCCAGTCCATCCTAGGCTAGCACGCACAAGGCAGATGCCTTAAGGCTTGTGCTACTGCTCCGGCCCCTGTAATAGCTTTTTAGTAAAACATTTTTGGTTTGACTAAGAATTTGGGAGTGGAACAGTCCAGTAGTCGAGTGACCGATTGCAGCACTAGGCAGGAAATATATGGTGCCAGTGACTGAAAGCAGTAGCAAGCAAGGAATCAATTTACCTCCTGCACTATCCTCAGCCTCCATCCCCCCAAAATCTAAAGTACTCCACGGCCCTGTCCCCAGTACTGCCCATCTACATACACCGTGCACCCTTACAAATCTAGCTCATCCATTGCAAATGAGCCCACTAGCAAGAGAAATGCTGCTTAAGGGGTTATTTTATTTTTACTTTTGGGCCACACTGAGACCCTCAGGGGGTCACTCCTGGCTGCTCAGACATTGCTCCTGGATGGGGCTGAATAGCATGGAGGTAGGGCGTTTGCTTCTGCCTTGCATGCAGAAGCACGGTAGTTCAAATACCAGCATCCCATATGGTCCCCGAGCCTGCCAGGAGCTATTTCTGAGCTTAGTAGAACCAGGAGGAATCTGAGCACTCCTGGGTGTGACCAAACACCAAAAAAAAAAAAAAAAAAAAAAGGTAAACTGCTCCTGGCTTAGGGAACCATGTGATACCGGGGACTAAACCAGTCCATCCATTCCGTGTCAGCAGCTTGCAAGGCTAACCACCTTACTCCTGCACCACTCAGCCCCTTCCTTAATAGATTATATTTGGATTCCCAAAGGGATACTCGTGTCATGCCCTTTCAGAAGGAGTGGGTGGCTCTTAAAAGAGCCTTTGGGTTTTTTCAAAGATGGTCGTGTCTTGATGAGGGTCTCACTTCTTCGAGGTCACCTGGCCAGAAGTAACTTTCTGCTGGGGCAATTTGGGCCTCCCGGCCTTGGGCTTCTCTGCTCTGGGCGCATTTGCAGGAATCTTCCCCGGCTCTCGGCCCTTGGCTCCTTTGGTCTTCTCGCTTCCCTGGCCTTTCTTCACAGTAGTTTTCTTGGTGCTCGTGCTCTTAGGAGACTTGGCAGGCTTAGGCTTCTTCTGGGCCTCGCTCGATTCCGGGGTGGCTTTTTTGGTGACGACCACAGAGCTCTGAGAGCTGTTGCGCCGGGCCCTGATCAGGCTCCTGAGACTCAGCTTGATGGAGTTGCTGCTGTCGTCGTCGTCGTAGCCGCGTGCCACCGCCTTCTTGACCTCGGCCACGGACATGCCCTTGTACTCTGGAGACAGAGTCATCAGCCTGGATACCATGGAATCTAATGTAGTGGTGCGTTTAGCTCTCGGCTTCTTTCCAGGCTTCTTAGCGGGAGAAGCTTCCTCCGGAACTGGGATTTCCGGAGGGATAAGAGGACCCAAAGGAACCGGAGGGTCCGCCTGGGTGGAAGGAATCGGCTGGGCCATAGTAGCGGAGATCTTCAACCAGTGAGAACCAGAGAGATGTGCAAGGTTTGGACCCTCACTCGCCGCCTTATATAGAGCCGGGAGCTCGCTGATTGGTCTATCGCGCAGACATTGCCCTGCTACTTGCGGGAGCAATTTTTGTGTTTGTTGTACACCCCAAAATCGAATTCTACAAAAATCTTCAATGCAGAATCTCCCGATTCCACTGCCACAAGATCAATGGGGACTCAGATTTCACAGGCATTTTACTTTTTTCAAGAAAAATTTGCCTCTCTGCCAAAATTATCCCCCAAAGGCCTCAATTTTTAGCCAAAATCAAGGAGAACCAAAGAATCGGCTCTTTTCTTTAGAGATTTAAAAGTAGTTCTTAGTAGGAAATCCACCTCGTTGTTCTGAGTGGACTCCAGGCGGACAGCTAATATTCAACAAAGAGTTTATGTATTCATTTCCTTATTTTATTTTTAGGAGATGATCCATGTAGATGAGGAAAGTAGAACATATCCATAAATATATTGCTATGGAGAAGTAGGCCGGATGGAGAGATGGCAGAGTCCGAATTAAGTTCAGGGCAGCTTATGGAGCCTGCTTAAAAGGTTGACCTTAGGGGCTGGAGAGATAGCATGGAGGTAACGCGTTTGCCTTTCATGCAGGAGGTCATGGGTTCGAATCCTGCGGCCCATATGGTCCCCCGTGACTGCCAGGAGCAATTTCTGAGCCTGGAGCCAGGAATAATCCCTGAGCACTGCCGGGTGTGACCCAAAAACCTTAGAAGCCACATCTGTTGGCTAAGGCCTTATTAATAATAAAGCTTCATGGGACTGAGTAGGTGGCGCTATAGAGGTAAGGTGTCTACCTTGCAAGTGCTAGCTTAGGACGGACCGCGGTTCGATCCCCCGGCTTCCCATATGGTCCCCCCAAGCCAGGGGCGATTTCTGAGCGCATAGCCAGGAGCCAGGAGTAATGGTTGTGGCCCCCCCAAATAAAATAAATAAAGCTTCATGTCTCCTGGGGTGGGAGAAATATTGCTATGGAGATAGAAAATGTTTTATAAATTGCCCAAAATGGGCCAGGGGCGAGGTTCATTGGAAAAGCATCTGCCATCTGCGTTTGAGAATCTAGAAGTGAAGTGCTAGAAAAAATAATAATAATTTGAGTTTCATCCCCTGTACTGAATGGTATTGGGCAGCATTTGGGCCTTAAATTTGAGTCTACAAGGCATGTACCATTCTCTTGCAACTAAAACCACCCTTCAGTTCTTGCAGATTTTAAAAGACCTTCAATAATATGGATCTTATAATCAGATAACTTGTGATATTGGCTTGACCAAAATCAGATCTTTCTGGTGACTGGTGGTCTCACCTGAATTTTACCATTGGTTTTTATTCATTCGAATCTCACCTCTGTTCTGTGTGTCAAAATACACACAGAGACAGTTTCATCCTACAGTTATCTGTGAAATATGAGGCAAAAATGTTGGCCTGAAGAACGCAAAGGGAAAATAAAAATAGGTCTCTAATAGGATTGAGATGTGTGTGTGTGTGTGTGTGTGTGTGTGTGTGTAAATGTGTGAAAAGCCCTATTGAAAATTAAATAAAAGCTACTCTGGGTTGGTCCTAAGACTCACTTTTATGAGACCTATATCAGCAGCAGATAGATACAAAAAGAGCAGCTTGTTGACTACAGCCAAGATCTTGGCAGAGTAAAATCCCATAAGGAATATCTACAGAAAATTTGCAAATGCCAGAGTGAGAAATTGGTTAGTTACTCTGCACACTGGAAAACCTGGAACCTGCAAAGGACTAAATTTGAAAAGAGTTATCTCCTAATAGACTTCTTTCTTCTTCTTCTTCTTCTTCTTCTTCTTCTTCTTCTTCTTCTTCTTCTTCTTCTTCTTCTTCTTCTTCTTCTTCTTTAACTCAGTCTATTCCATTGATCTGCGGGTCTGTCTTTATTCCAATACCATGCTGCTTTAATGACTATTGCTTTGTAATACAATTTAAAGTTGGGAAAATGATGCCCCCATGTTCCTTTTCCCAGGATTTCTTTCTTCTTCTTTTTCTTTAATTAATTTAATTTTTTGTAACCCCAGCAGTGCTCAGGGGTTACTCCTGGCTCTGCACTCAGAAATAGCTCCTGACAGACTCAGGAAACCATATTGGATGCGGGGGATCGAACCCATGTCTGTCCTGGGTCAATGGCATGAAAGGCAAATGCCCTACTACTGTGCTATCGCTCCAGCCCATGCATTGCATATTTTTCAATCATCTTTACACAGACATTATTTCCCAATAAACTTTACTTCACTCTCTATAACTTTTATTTCATTTTTTGAGATATTTTGTTTTCATGATTGTCCAGTTTCTGAGTGTTGTATAGAAAGGGCATATGGATTAGTCCCTGCAATAAAAATTGTGTCATCAAACAAAATATTAAATCACAAATACGCTATGATATTGTTCCAGATCTGTGAGTATATATCAAAAATATTTCTATATTAGAGACTAAGGGTCTGCAGGAGAAGATAACTCAAAGGTTTAGAATATATACTTTGTATGCTGAAGACTTGGGTTCAATTCATGGTCCTAGCATCAGGACCTCAATGTAATGAGTCCAGAGTAGCTGCCAGGCAATACTACTAATCTCAAGCCACTAAATCTAATAATTGTTAAAAATAAGTACATTGGGTCTCAAACTAAAATAATTACTACTGTACTCATTTGGGGAGATAAAATCTAAACAAAATGAATGACAATTATTAAATTACCAAATGGATAACCAACACCATAATCTGCCCTAAATTTCAAGATGGAGAAATGACAGAGGTAGGGAGGCAGGGCAGTTGTCCTCTCTGCCAGTCAGGGGAACCTGAATGACTTGTCCAGCCCATTTCTGATGCTCTGCGAAGCTGCATATGTTTGGAAGGACAGAAAAATAAATCCAGAGCCACATCTTAATTTAAAAAGCACTGAGAATGTCTGACGTGGGAGAAAAGGAATCTGCCTTGATGAGACCACATGGAGCAGCTGGAGTGATCTGATTTCTGTCCTATCTGAGATACAAACTCGATTATTAGCTCTTTCCATGCAAGATAACACAGTCATTCATTTGTGACTAACATGCATAAAGCTATATTAGGCATAAGTCACACATGGAACATAAGTCGATGCAGAGCTCAGACTTGCCTTCCTCTGAACAAACTACCATTTGGGAGACTAAGATAATTTCCCCAATATTTAGAAAGTGAATGGACCAGTCTTTAATAATTAAAGAGATACAAACATTAGAAATTGGGGAAATTTTTCTGTTGTCCTTTAAATATAGAGTCATTTTTTAAATGCAGAAACCTTCTTTAAAATGCACACAACCTTCCCAATCTAAAGACAGACCTATATGCTTCTTTCCTGTCCTTACCTGTCTTTATACTACATGAAACATAGAGTGTCCTGGGAGGTGCTGTAGTTTTAGGGAGATTGGAAGCTCTGGTGAGCACAGGATATAAAAATATAAGGACCCTGCAGACTGGGGAAGCATTGGCTACAACTGGATAAACTAGCCGAGCCTTCCCTTTTGTTGGGGAAAGTGAATCATCATCTAGCAAAGTCTATATACATGGGTTTATGTAAAAAAATAATACCCAGTATTTATAGCTGATAAATACTGCTCACATGGAGACATTCTCCACACAAGCTTCAAGCCCTTCTGGATTTGGTATTTTTTGTCTGCCATATACATTGCTGGATCCTCCTAGGTTGGTACAAGTTTATATATTTGCTAATCTTACTCTAGAACCAAGTAATACTCCCTCAGCCGTGTGCGATCATCTGTCACCCCACATATCCAAACCCCTCAAATATTATCAGGACATGTTTCAGTTATCTGTCACTGTTGAATGCACAGGTGGAACTGATTTGGGCATGATTTACAATTGAGTTTTACATTCGATCTAAAATGTTTCATGGCTGAGTTATTGGACCATATTTCTGAGCATTCATCTGCTACAAAACGTGTTTTAAATCTAGCTCTGAAGCCTTTTATCTGCTTGTGAAATGAAGGAGTTCCGGTCTCAGAAAAGGAGCAGGGTGAGGTTCGTCACCCTGTTTTGACTTTCAAGGTCCGGGGAAAGCTTAAACTTGATGCCTGTTTGTCTTACACAGTGTTTGTGTCAGTAAGTTACAGACAAGAACAAAATATTATCTACTCAGGGAACTCAAATAATAAAGATTTATTTTCTTGTGGCTCTGGAGAAGTCTGAAATCAGGGTGCCAAGATGTTTGGGTTCAAGTGAAAGGTTTCTCTTATCCTGGCCTGTACTGATTTCCTGCCTTCTAGCTGTGTCCTCACATGGCCTTTGTTTTGTGTGATCTTCCTTTTATAAGACTATAAAGCCAACCATTAATCCTCCTGCATTAGAGACTCGCCTTTATGATCTCTTACCTTCCTTACTTCCTCAAATACTATCTTCAAATCTGGTCACTCTGCTAGTTAGGGCTTCCACATTAATTTGGAGCTGGGGATAGGGAGTGTGTCATAAAATCCACTCCATTAGCAAATGTTTTTCCTTTGGAGTGGAGTGTTAGGAGGTATGGGCTGGAGTGAGAACACAGCAAGTAGGGCATTTGCCTTGCTCGACATTAACCCAAATACAATCCCTAGCATCTTGTTAGGACTGCCTGAGCCTGCCAGGAGTAATTTCTGAGTGCAAAGCAAGGAGTATCCCTTGAGTCATGTATGGTCCAACAAACAAACAAATAAACAAACAAAAGTGGTTTGTTGGGGACGAAGTGATAGCACAGTTGGTAGGGTGTTTGCCTTGGATGCAGCCAACTTGGGTTCAATCCCTGGCATCCCAGATGGTCCCCTGAGCCTGCCAGGAGTCACTTCTGTTTACAGAGCCAGGAGTAACCCCTGAACACTGTCTGGTGTGACTCCAAAACAAAACAAAATAAAATATTTGTTACATACGACTGAACACTTTCCAGCACAGTCCTGGTCATAGGAAGCACCAGATAAATAAAAGCTTTCTGGTGTTAAGGTAAGATCTGACTTATTCTCAGTAAAGCACCTATGCATAGCAGAATTGCAACCAAGCAGAAACATTGTTTTTGCAACAGTTCCTTCTATTTGGAGTCCTAGCTAAAAATTGGGAGAAAATAAAATTCCAGTGATTTTTGCTTGAACCTATTTGATCAGTACTGCTTTTAAAATTCTCAGCATATGAGTGCTGGAAATATTTAAAGATTTATGCACAAAGATATGTGGTCTGTCTGATGTATAATGCATTCAAGTGCAGCACATCTAAATAGTCAGAAACCAAGAACTAATTACATAACTTGTCCCTGAACACACGGTATGTGACCTCCTGGCATCCAAGCACCACAAAGCTCAAGAGACGAGGTTTGCTAGAAATGGTCCCAGATGCAGGTGTGGCCCTTATTCTTGTTTTTAATTAGGTTTCTTTTTGGTTGTTTTGTTTTTTGTTTGGGGGCCACACCTGGTGATGTTCAGGAGTTAATTCTGGCTCTATGCTTAGGGATCACTCTTTTTTTTTTTTTTTTTTTTTTTTTTGGTTTTTGGGCCACACCCGGTAACGCTCAGGGGTTACTCCTGGCTATGTGCTCAGAAGTTGCTCCTGGCTTGGGGGACCATATGGGACACCGGGGGATCGAACCGCGGTCCGTCCAAGGCTAGCGCAGGCAAGGCAGGCACCTTACCTTTAGCGCCACCGCCCGGCCCTAGGGATCACTCTTGACTGTGCTCTGGGGACAGAAAAGTGTGCTGGGGATCAAACCCAGGTTGACTGCAAGCAAAGCAAGTGCCCTACCCATTGTAGTATTGTTCCAGCCCTCTTTAATTTTATTTCTATCTATCACCTAGAAAGTTAGATATACATACATTTATAAGTATACATTTAGTATACTTAACTGTGCTTTGTATAGGATATCTATCTATATTATTGGTGGATTATATATCTGCACATATACATATGGGTCTTTGTAAAATAAAAATATATCCACGGGTTGGGTAAGACCACCCCAGGCACCATTTCTAACCCCTCAGGTGGACTAGTCTGATGAAGCAGGGTAGCGGTAGAGAAATAATACCAAATGGGTCTAAAGATTCAATGGACTTAGCCTGCTTTTACTTCATGGCCTCTCTCTGGCATGTGCTTTCTCTCTCATGGCCAAAGCCAGGCTCCTTTCTTTTTTTTTTTTTTTTTTTCCGGGCCACACACATTTGATGCTCAGGGGTTACTCCTGGCTAAGTGCTCAGAAATTGCCCCTGGCTTGAAGGGACCAGATGGGACTCCGGGAGACCGAACCATGGTAGCAATCTTTCCTTGGCTAGGGCTTGCAAGGCAGACACCTTACCTGTGGCACTACCTTGCCGGCCTCAGGCTCCTTTCTTTATTCAAACTAACCCACAATCCCAGGTGGGGGATGCTCAAATCAGATGTATATATATATATATATATATATATATATATATAAAAGGCAACTATCCAGTGGGTTTTTACATCTCAAAGGAAGAGGTTAGGGAAAAAGGAAATTGGGAGAAGGGTTCATCTTACAGGTTACATACACATTAAAAAGGAGACACTACAGTTATTCTCATTGGCTTTATATATTTATCTTTTTACAAATTCCTACAATAAGCTCTAATCTTATTATACTCCCCCCCCCCAAAAGAAGCCATTTTAGCCAGATTCCCTTTGGTCCTTTCATGAAAGTTTCTCTTTCTTTCTCTGTGGCTCTTATCCGTTCTCTTCTTCTAGACTCATTCTCTTCTGCGTGTCTGTTTGAGTGGTAGGCTTGTGGAGCAGTGCAAGAGAAGCATCTGGAGCCTTCTTACTTGTGTCCTGTTAAAAGAAAGATGGATTCATTAGCTCACTGTGCTTGTCAAATTCTGAGGACAAACATAATGGCGATGACTAATGCTCATTGGGTGTTTACTTTATGCCAGGCAGTGTTCTAGTGCCTTTAATTTTGTAGCAGCCTTAAAATATACTTACTCTGGCTCTCCATGCTTAAGTTGGGAGAGGCTGAGTCTAGAAAACAGATGCCAGGTGACCTGTCAGATGACCTATGAGATGGTCTTTCTCTCTACATCTACTCCTAAGTGAAGCAATAACATATGCACACTGTGTTCTGTGCGTCCCATTTGGGCCAAATTTAGAAGGGTGAGTGGGAGTTTGTCAAGCCAGCAGAAACTGTGAGGATTTTGTTTTTGCAAATGAGACATAGTGACTCAAGCTAGGTGCTCTGGGTTTTCTCTAATTGGGAGTGTGGGAATGAGCCTTGGAGAGCTACTCGTGAAATGAGGTAGTCTCTGTGTGATGACAGGTCCAAGAGTTCATGGTAATCCTGCACAGAGCTGATCTGCAAGCTTCCAGAATCTTCCTTCCCTAGGACTCATCTCTCTGTTTTGTTGACTAATAAAGGTACCCATTGGCCCCTTTTACAGATTTCACATGGAGTCTATCTAGGAGAAATGCACCTGACTGAATTCTTGGTCTGTTTCCTGGGGTGTTCTTTTCCCCACGAATGTATCAGATAATAAATTCTGTGCTCAACAAGCCTGAAAAGAACCCAGAGAGAAAGGAGGATATTTTCCCCAAGTCACCAATGACTAGCAAATGCTACCCCCTCACAAAGGTCCAGAGTTTCTAAGCTCCCACCATCTAAGCTAGATCATTGGGTGCCTTTCACATAGCAGGGTGTCAAACTCAGTGCCTCATTGACTCACCCAACATGACAAAGTCCTGTTGTCTGTACAGACACAATCTACAGCTCCTTCGACCTGATCGGCTTGTTTCTCTCTCACTGTGACACCTTCAAACAGAAGATGTTTGACCTGTGTCATAGGTTTCCTGCCTTGCTTTAATAGAAAACCAACAACTTGACAGGAGGCATTTTGTAATTCTGTTCACTGATGCACACAGATACACTGGGTGCATAGTAGGCACCCACTGGGCAGAGGTGGAGGGAAGCGGGTAGTCTAATGGTGGGTCTGCTGTGGGAACAAAGCAGATGTGCAAGCATCAGTAACAGTATTATAAATCACATAATGGTACCTCAGCAAAAATGATGGAAAAAAGCAATAAAATCAACTGTGGCATGAATTGGTTATTATTGTGTGCCTACTGAAAGCCAGGTTCACTAACAACACCTAGGGCATCTGGGTTGATCAAATCAGAGTTCAGGGTCAGTAGGGAACCACAAGAAGGCGATGATTGCATGGAGCAATTGAGAAGATTGAGGAAAAAACCTCCAGCCAAGACTGAGCCTAGAAAATTCCAACAGGGTGAATAGCAGTTGGCAAAGCAGACCAGGTATAGACAGCAGGCAGGATGCCAGAGACTCAGAGAAATGAGATTTGCCAATCTAATCAGATGAGCTAATCGGACATTTGTTCCGATTTTTGGCACCCTATTGGACTGGTTTACAAGACACATCAAGCAGTAGATCACTTTGGTCCAGTAAAGTTAAAAAAAAAGGGGGGGGGGGGTAATAAAAAGAGAAGGAAAAACAATGTTCCAGACACATCAGAACTAGATTTTGTGCTTGTACACCGTCTTCAGTGCCAGGGATTTGGCAATGGATGATTTATTCCTGCAGAAACCCAAAAGGGCTTTCATGAAAAGAACACACCATTCTCTCGGATTCACTAGGCTGCCTCTGTAAGACCTTCCAGAAGCCTCTCTGGGACTGCTGCGTAGGCAACTCTGCACTGCACCATTTCTAGCATCAGAGATTTCAACTCCCCCGGCTGGCTGAGTCTCTTAAGGATGGGCCTGCCCATGTGGTTTGATTCTCCATAGCATTTAGTCATCTGTGGGTTAGGGAGGGGGGGATGGGGACCATGCATGAAAACACAAGAGTAAAAAGAAATATTGCAAACCTGAATCAAGGCCAAGTGTTTAATTGCCTTCTAAAGTAGAATTGATCTTAAGAAATCAAGATTAGGGGCCGGAGAGATAGCATGGAAGTGGAGCGTTTGCCTTCCATGCAGAAAGACGGTGGTTCAAATCCTGGCATCCCATATGGTCCCCAGAGCCTGCCAGGGTTGATATTTGAGCGAAGAGCCAGGAGTACCACTGAGTGCTGCCGGGTGTAAGTCCCCCCGTCCCCCCCAAAAAAAAGAAAAAGAAAAGACATCAAGATCAGGCTGGTCTGATGGCAGAGGTTTATCAGAATTTATTAACGTTAGTATCACAAAAGTTGGTATATAACCCCTCCATGGGCTGCTCAATTTGACTGGCTTAAAAAAATAAAAAATAAATAAATAAAATCATGATCAATAGATATAAAAATATTCTTTGTTAAAACCATGTAAAAATCAAGTAGAAAGCTTGGAGGGCAAATTTTTAAATACCAGAGCAGACCAGATTCAACAATCACAGGTTAAACTTGATTCTAGAGATGGGGAAAATCCATAGAACCACAACAGGAGGAAAGAAGAAACTGTTTATTTGCCATTTATGTTGAACTGTAGAATCTTGGGAGGAAACTGCTGAAGTCTAGAACTCTAGGGATAGTTTGATAAGTCTTGGGAATGGGAATGATGGAAATATACACAATGGGAAGATTCAAGCCATGCTTACATTTAGATCAAATGAAACAGGATTTACTACTAACCTGCTAATGAGTAAAGTAACACAGTGATTCTCTTGTAAGCATATCTGGATTTCTCTCTAGAGGTAGTATTTCACAGTCAGAGCTGTCAGTATTCAAGACAGCCTTTGAAAAGGAAAAATAGAGCTAGAGCAATAGCACAGTAGGTAGGACCTTTGCCTTGCAAGTGGCCAACCAGGGACCAATCCAGGTTTGTTCCCTGGCATCCCATATGCCCCACCCACCCACCCAGGCCCTGCCACAGGAGCAATTTCTTTTCTTTCTTTCTTTTTTTGGTTTTTGGGTCACACCCGGTGGTGCTCAGGGGTTACTCCTGGCTGTCTGCTCAGAAATAACTCCTGGCAGGCACGGGGGACCATATGGGACACCGGGATTCGAACCAACCACCTTTGGTCCTGGATCGGCTGCTTGCAAGGCAAATGCCGCTGTGCTATCTCTCCGGGCCCGAGCATATAGCTTTTTATATTTTCCAAGGGCACCCATCATTCTCTAACTTGATAATCCATAGCTATCCCACATGAGATGAAAATAAGGAAACTGTTTTGTTTGGTTTGGTTGTTTTTTATTTTGGGGTCACATCCGGCTGCGTTGAGGGGTTACTCCTGGCTCTGTGCTCAGTAATCGCTCCTGGCAGGCTTGGGGACCATATGGGATGCCAGGATTTGAATCACCTTCCATCCTGGGTCAGTCGCGTGGCTGCACTATAGCTCTGGCCCCAGTTTGCCTTTTAAAGAAATAATAAATAAAACCTCTAAAGTTGGGTAAACCAAAATATAGTTACTTTCCCTGACATTATTTCCCCTGCAGACAAGTGTAAAAACCAAGCTTCAGTCTGACTGAGAGCCTCAAAGCCTAGATCACATGCTTTGGACGAAGGAAGTCTGATCCCCAGCATCTGAGAGCTACCGTATTTTCCAGCGTATAAGATGACCGGGCATATAAGACGACCCCCTAATTTTACAGTTAAAACATAGGTTTAGGTCTAGATTCGCTGTATCTGACAGAATGTTCCTGTGCTGCAACTGTATGTACCACAGTGAGCCAATCACAACAAGCAAAGGTCCAATGGTTCTACTGTCATAGACTTCCTCTCTGACTCTGGCCATCTGAGCAGGCTTTTGACAGTGTAGGTCCAGAACATTGTCTAATTTGCATGCATCAAAAGCCTGCTTGGATTAGCCGAGTTAGAGAGGCAATCCGAGCAGCCTGGCAGTGATTGGTGCAGAAGTGACTAATTTGCATGCATCAAAAGCCTGCTTGGATTGGCTGAGTGAGAGAGGCCATCCGAGCAGCCTTGCAGTGATTGGTGCAGGATCGAGTTGGAAATTCATTTGATGGCAATATCCAGACGATTTTTGTTTAGTGGCATTTCGAAATGTTTTTCGGGATATACACGGCGTACAAGACGACCCCCGATTTTCGGCTGACTTTTTTTCATTTCAAAAGTCATCTTAAACGCCGGAAGTGAACCATGAACTGCCTCAGGATGTGGCCTATAAAATGAGAGCAAAAAAAAAGACTGCTATCTTTAAAGCAAATTTGTCCTAAAAGTTATCTTGATGAGAAATAACTATCTTTCTATAAATATAGTATGCACTAAAATGTTTAGGTTATTTAAAAATAATGCAGCAGTTCTAGTTCTTGCAACCTTTAAACTAAGACTGTAATTAACTCACAGTTAAATTCTTTTCTGGCATCATTGATTGATTTGTTTTTTTAAGGTTTGGACCACACCCAGCATTGCTCAGAAGTTACACCTGGCTCTGTACTCAGAAATTACTCTTGATGGGCTCAGGGGATCCAATGGAATGCTGGGGATCTAACCTGGGTCTGCTTCAGGCAAAGCAAGCACTCTCTCACTGCTGTTTACTGCTCTAAAATTTCAAACGGATGTGTTTTCAGATTTCTATGAGCCATTAGGATTAAATTCATATTATAACATTGTAAAGTTCATGTAGAGGTAGAAAATGTGTTCATAATTACTAAGTTTATAAAACAAAGTCCTTGAAACTACTGTACTAGTCAGTAATTTAAAGCAGTTGAAAAAAGATTTACAGGTTACATGTAGTGACCAGTTTATAAAAGAAAGACATATAAGGAAAAGCACAAAATTCCAAGGCATAGTGTTGCCCAGTTAGGAGTAAATTCTCAACACCTTTCAAAGAGGGGTAGAAAATTCTGGTTTCCATTTCCATAACCTTCTTAGCAAACATACTATTAAGGTTTAAAAAGTATTAAAGGTTTGTTTTTTGCAAGCACTCTGACTCAATAGCTTGATTTATAATAAAATGGGTTTTCACACTCCTTAAAAAGCCAGAGGGGAACTGGAGAGATAGTATAGTGGGTAGGGCCACATTTTCAATCTCCAGGACCTCATATAGTCCCAGAGGCCACAGTCCCTCCAGGAGTGATTCCTGAGGTTAGAGCCAGAAATAATAAGCCTTGAGCACAGCTGGTGTGGCCCAAAACAACAGTAAAGCCAGAAAGCCATTTGGAATAATGTAATATATTTAATTTATTTTAAATATTATAATATTTAATATTATAAAGTGTAATAATAAACTTACAGGCATCAATGAAGGTTTAAAGAGACAATCCACTAGTGCTGGGGACTATTATACCCTTGCTCTTTTCTTTCCTGAATCTACTCTTAGGCCTAATAGTAGATAAGATAAGCCAAAAGTTACTATAGGCAGTCATGATCTCTGATGCAATAAGCCTAGTTTTGCAAACATTGATTTGAATTTAGAGTGAGTGAAAATGTAGAATTAAAAAAAAAATTGCAACACAGCTTTGGAAGGAATCTCCAGACCAATCCTTAGTTACAGAAAGCCATAGCACACAAACACAAAACAGTGAAGCCCACAGGAAAACACCCACTTCCTGAATCCTGTGTTCTCATCAACTGGAAAATAACAGAATCCTCAAACACAAACAAGACTTAAGAAACAATATAATTCCATTTACTCTGCCTCCAGCGAAGTATTTTATGTGCAACCAATCAGAAAAATGTAACCAGGGCAAGACCCAAAATAAGAAACAGATTTAGACAAGACTAGAATTTGGCATTTAAATGCCAAGGGAAGGTGAGCAAAAAAAAGAAATCCAAGTGCTCAGGACTGGACAAGGCACATTTTCTGGTGACATATTTTGTACTTAGGTAGGATTCCAGGAAACAGGATGTGAGTGGAATCTTTTGAGTCAACGGAATTAATAATTAGCCTGCTATTGCAATAAAAGGTAGTTAAGCCATACAATTATGCCATTCAAATGCAGAATTTGTATGAGTAAAAGGGGGCACAGCTCAGGGGAGGAACAATCTGTTTGGACAACTGTAGGGTAAACCAGTTAAGTTGACGAAACAGTCTGGAATAAACTGGCACCAGGATCATGAGGGGGAGGGAAATGTCTTTTTTTGTTTGTTTTTGTTTTGTTTGTTTGTTTGTTTTTTGGGCCACACCCGGCGGTGCTCAGGGGTTACTCCTGGCTGTCTGCTCAGTAAAAGCTCCTGGCAGGCACGGAGGACCATATGGGACACCGGGATTCGAACCAACCACCTTTGGTCCTGGATTGGCTGCTTGCAAGGCAAATGCCGCTGTGCTATCTCTCCGGGACTGGGAAATGTCTTTGAGTTGATAACATCTGGAAAGCTCACTTGAAGGGCTCTGCCACCTTTGCAACTCAGCTTCATTCCTCAGACTCAACTGGACCAGTAGCAATGAATGACAGCTCTGATCAAATATGGATCCGACCAGTCTTTTGTTTTTCCCAGGAGTCCAAGAAAACTCCAAGCAAGAATTCTCCCTTACCTTATGCAAAGGAACTTTGCAACCAATTTGCAAAAACATCTGTCCATACATTTTTCTGCACCACGCCGTTTTTAGGGGAAAGCCAAATCCACTCCCAATACAAGTCTTTTTAGTTAATGAAGATAGGGGAAAAAAGATCCTTTCACTTAATTCTTTGCTTGAGCAAAGAGGACAAAACTAGCTTAAAACTATGAATTTCCCTATTCATGCCCTGCCTTAGAACACCTCTAGTTTCCTGGTGGTGAAATGAAAAAACTAAGCTCAATGTCTTTTCCCTATCTTCTCCCCTAGTTCAAATGCTAGCCAGAAATCCCCTTCGCTTGGTTCCCTTTAAGGAAATATTGGTATGCAGTAGCAACTCCTTTCATGCAGCTGATCAAATTGACTTACTTAAAAAGACTTCAGAACAATTGTGGCCACTTTACTTTTATAAGCAAGAGAAATCATAATCATTAGTTCCACAAATTGCCACTAGTCTTATCCTCGCTCACAGGCTGTCTGTCTTAAAATTCCTTTGTAGGGCCAGAGGGAGAGATAGCCCAGCGGAAGGTAATTTGCATTGCATGCGGCCGACCCGGTTAGATTCCTGGGATTCGGGCCTCCAGCCTGCTTGGGGTGATTTCTGAGCAGAGCCAGTAGTAACTAACCCAGGAGCGCCTCTGGGTGTGTTCAAGAAACCAATCAACCAATAGATCAATATGGTACTTACGATAAAATAAAAAATTCCTCCTTTGTGATCCCAACCCACAGCCCAGTGTGGTCAGGTTACAGCTCTTTGCAGACAAAGTGGGTGGCTCTGAAAAGAGCCTTTTGTGTGAGATGGAAAGACGCTTACTTGGTGGCGGGTTTACTTGGAGCTGGTGTACTTGGTGACGGCCTTGGTGCCCTCGGACACGGCGTGCTTGGCCAGCTCTCCGGGCAGCAGCAGGCGCACGGCCGTCTGGATCTCGCGGGACGTGATGGTGGAGCGCTTGTTGTAGTGCGCCAGGCGCGACGCCTCGCCCGCGATGCGCTCGAAGATGTCGTTGACGAACGAGTTCATGATGCCCATGGCCTTGGACGAGATGCCCGTGTCGGGGTGCACCTGCTTCAGCACCTTGTACACGTACACCGAGTAGCTCTCCTTGCGGCTGCGCTTGCGCTTCTTGCCGTCCTTCTTCTGCGCCTTGGTCACCGCCTTCTTCGACCCCTTCTTCGGGGCGGGCGCCGATTTCGCTGGCTCAGGCATCTTCGAATCTGCAGTGGACAGAAATAAAGCGAGAGCAGGCAGCCGACTTCTGTATTTATAGGGCTCGTATGCAAATGAAGGATTCAAAGATCTCTTAGTTGATTGGACGAAGACTATCCGTGTCGTCACGCAGGCGGGGCACGGCTATGCAAATGAGGCTTGGAGAGGCCGCCTTGCTATTGGTTCCTTAATGGCGGCTCAGCAGCAGCCAATCAGAAAGCGGGATTTATTCTCCCGGAAATGCTTATAAAAGCGTCGGTGTTTGGCTCCTTCGCCAAAGCTCAACTTAGCAGCGCTCTGAGACTTTTTGACTTCCTCGCTCTTTCACTTTTACTTGCACCATGTCTGGACGCGGAAAGCAAGGCGGCAAGGCGCGCGCCAAGGCCAAGTCTCGCTCTTCCCGCGCCGGACTGCAGTTCCCCGTAGGCCGTGTCCACCGGCTGCTCCGCAAAGGGAACTACGCCGAGCGGGTCGGGGCCGGCGCCCCGGTGTACCTGGCGGCCGTGCTCGAGTACCTGACGGCCGAGATCCTGGAGCTGGCGGGCAACGCGGCGCGCGACAACAAGAAGACGCGCATCATCCCGCGCCACCTGCAGCTGGCCATCCGCAACGACGAGGAGCTCAACAAGCTGCTGGGCCGCGTCACCATCGCGCAGGGCGGCGTGCTGCCCAACATTCAGGCCGTGCTGCTGCCCAAGAAGACCGAGAGCCACCACAAGGCCAAGGGGAAGTAATCTGACAAAAGTCTACTGTTTTGCCGCCCACGCTTTCGAACCCAAAGGCTCTTTTCAGAGCCCCCCACACTTTCAGAAAAAGAGCTAACGGCACCTTAAAAGTTCTACCTAAATTGAATTTCCCAGACTAAAGCTGAAACATCCCGGTAATATGATTAAATGCAACCAGGCACATGATTAATAAAGCTGCGGTTAGCTACAATTGGCCTGTATTGATTTTTTTTTTTTCCTCACAACTTTAAACGTTGTCCGTTTTAACATTCATTAAGGTAGGTGTTAATGTCTTTAAGTCCTTTGTGGCAATGAATTGACTCTCCAAAGGAGCTATACAGTTACAGAAAGGGATCAAAGTGAAGCTAGAGATCCTCAGATCTGAGTCCTGACATTTTGGTAGTTGAACTATTCCAATCCAGCTAGGTTTCTGTAGTTGGGAGATAATGAAAAAACAAACATAAGCGAAGATCTGGATCAGGGAACCTAGTTCAAGATGTCTTGCATGCTACTGAGATAACTTAAGGAACTCTTGAGCCCTGCTAGGAGTAATGATGCCTGATCACAGAGCTAGGAGTATGCCTTGGGAATCCCCAAGAATGCTACTCCCCTTTCCCCTTACCCTACAAACCCCTAGGATCCATTTTTTTTTTTTTCATGCTCTGCCTGATTCGGTTTGTGTTGTAATGGAGAATGAAGAGCCAAAGAGATCAAATCTGAACTTGTTTGAGAAAGATAACCAAAAGAGACTTTTTTTTTTTTTTGAGACAACTAGACTTCCCCTTCCCAGACATTGTCAATGCCACATAGTGTTGAGGAAACCACCTGCTAAAACTTGACTAGCCTTTCTGAGAATTTAGCAAGGCAAAGTGTCAGAACATGATGTAAACAACTTGACCACTTATTACAGATTTTTCCCCCCTTAGGAGTTTTAGGGATTTTAAATAGGTACCTAGACTACGAATGAGAAAAAGGAGAGAAAAATCCCTCCAACCTCAATGATCCAAATAGGGACCCTTGGAAAGCAACAACATTTCCTTTACTATTTCTTGTATATTAAACAACTTGGAAGTCTATCCTAAGTCTTTACCCTCTGAGTCCTGAAATTCCTTTCCCAGACTTTTCAGGTTGCCTCTGACCAAGATACAACACCTTTTAGGTGTGGAACCTTTGGGTGAGTATTTATTCTCATATTTTTTGGGGAAAATTTTTAACAGTGGACTCTCGAGAGTGGGTTCTGAAATGCTACCTTAGGTTTCTCAAGACTAATGGCTGCTATGGAGCACTTAATGTGGGTGTCAAACATGTCTCTATGTGTTTTTTGCATATTCATTCATTTAACTGTCTTAAAGTACTGTCCCTAAACTGATTTTCAAGATGAGGAAATTCTAGCAGAGGAAACAAGTAAGTAAACAACTTATTCAAGTACCACCGAGAGTCAAGAGCTTCCTTTAACTGCCGGCTCTTCTCTAATCTCTACTTTCCACAGGATTATGATCAAAAAACAAAAACTGAATTTATGATAAGATAATGTTGCCAGCGGCCAGAATGTTAGTCATCATACCATGAACTCTGCAGAGACCTTAAGAGAAATAAAGAGATCTGGTCTCCCACTGATTCGACACCAAGAGAGAAAGGAAAATCCTGACAATGTGGGAGCAGTGTAGGAGCATCCCTTCCCCAAAGGGAAAAAAAAAACACCTCTATTCATTTTTTATTAAGTATGTGATAAATAAAAACAAGACAACAGGAGAGGAGAGAGTTTGGCAAAGAGCTGCCAGAATTAATTCATTCTCTAAAAGTTTCTCTTTTAGGCTACTCCCTGAAGTGCTCAGGGGCTACTCTTAGCTCTTTGCTTGGTTGACATCTAGATAGTACTCCAGGGAATAGATAATAGGGTACTATGGATTAAGCTCAGGCCTCCTGAATACAAATCAAGGGTTCAGCCCATTGTGCTATCTCTTGGACTGAACAAATTTAAGGAAAGTGTTAGAAGAGATTTGAATTCTCTCATTTGGACTTCAACAACTAACGTTGGTATTTGTTTGTTAATGAATGATAAAACATGATGGTCTTTGTGTGTGTGTGTGTGTGTGTGTGTGTGTGTGTGTGTGTGTGTGTGTGTTTGGGGGGGGTCACCTAAAAGGTTGCTCACATCCCTGTGCTATCTCTCCATCTCTGTTACAATAATCTTGATTTTTTTCCTTTCTTCATCTTCAGCAAGCCTGAAGGTCCAGGTCCCCATCTTGCTAAATTGTGGGTAATCCTTAGAGACTGTGCATACATAAATGCTTGATTACCGGACACTGAGTACTTGTTAAGCTGGGTCAAAGGGCCATCAGGAAGTATTTTGTCCCAGAGGATCAAATTATAACCAAGGACACATTAATTATACAAACACCAGACTAACTGGTAACTAATGACATCTTCCCTTTCCAGTAGAAAACCCCTTCTAAAAATCTCATTGTCATTGGCTGATTATTTGAGGGGCTTCAGAAAAAAAACAAAAACAAAAAACAAAAAACAAAGAAGATGCCAATCAACCACCCCATATCTGAAAGAGCTACTTGCTGGGCAGTTATATCCCAAGAAGAGACTGTGTCTGCCTCCCCTTTATCATGCGTCTCTCCCTGCTGCTTTGAAATGTCACTGTTTAGAGTCTTAAACCCTAGTTACTGTTGGGGAAACTCTAATGGCAATGAATTCCCTGAAGCATTTGCTTGTCTCAGCCCCAGGGCAGGTCTCTATCAAGCCTCCAGGGTCCTAGAGAGGATCATTTAAATTGGGGCTATTGAGAAGGACAACCCAGGCATCCAATTATTACAGGCTCCAAGGCACCAGGGAGAAAGTTGATCTCTGGGATTTAACTGAGAAGCCAGCCTGAAAGAGAATCCTTGTTTGGTGATAGAAGATATTCTGAGCAATTTAGCACATTACCAACTACAATTTTTTATTAACTTCTAAATGAATATTTGTGTTTCTTTCATTATCTACTCACCCACCTCCTGATTTTTGTTATATGTTATTTGAATTTTTTTTATATGTGTGTTAATCAGTTGGAAAGGTGCGTATGTATGGGGAAGGGGGGGGGGGGTGAGAAGATACCAGCTGGTGCTTGGAGCTATTCCTGCCTCCTTATTAAGGGTCATTTTGGTAAAGTTCCAGGGGACAATGAGGTGACAGGGATAGAAGTTGGGCTTTTTGCATGTACTCCAGAGGATTAAACTATCTCTCTAGCCCTACTTATTTTAAGGTTACAACCAGGTTATATGCTAGGAGCTAATGATCTGTTGATTTCAAATTATAATTATAAAAATAAATATTCCTATTAATTATCATTTAGGTGTGTTATTAGAAGATACTGGGAATTTAATTGAGGATTCCCATGCATTCTGAATTTATGGAGTAAGAACACATATTAGCCCTGATATTCCCCTTTCTCTATTTTATACTAATAAATTAACATTATACCAAACCAAGATGCCCATTTTTTGGGAGATCTGCTAAAAGATAGGCATCACTCATTTAGGAAGCACATAGGTTTCCTAAAAGAAGCACAGAGCACATAGGCCAAAAAATATATTGTAGAGTTGAGACGAGGCAATAAATTGGGATAAAGGTAAATTTTAAAAGCTATTTTTTTCTAATTTATTTACAAGGAAGATCTGCAAAATGATAGGTAAAAGGTTAGTCGTAAAAGGAAAAATACTAACAAAACAAGATAGCTTGCAATTTTTATTAAATTATTTTTATTAAATTTCTTAAAATTAAATTTTTATTAAATTAACACACAGAAGAAAAGAAAAACATGCTTACCTTTCTAGAAGTTTACTTGAGTTATATGCAAACAATAAAGTTGTACTAATAGGTGTGCTATTAGTATGTGAGGATGTGTGATGAGGATGAAGGAAAATTCTACCATGTCTAATCTTTTGAAATATTCTCTTAGCAATATCTGTAAAGTGTATTGGTAAGATCAGTAGTTGAGGAAAGAGGGCATCAAAACCCTATGAGATATGGTTATAAAAGAAGAGATAGTAACTTTTTATAAGTTTCTGTGAATAAAGTATTTAAATGAGGATCACTAAGTTTGTTCTTTTTTTTTTTTTACTTTGGGCCACACCCTGTGACGCTCAGGGGTTACTTCTGGCTATGTGCTCAGATATCACTCTTGGCTTAGGGGACCATATGGGATGCGGTGGATCGAACTGAGATCCATTCTAGGTCAGCATGTGCAAACACCCTACCACTTGCGCCACCGCTCCACTCTACTAAGTTTGTTCTTTATAAAAGTTGTATACATATTATTTTCTATTTTATTTATTTATTTATTTAATTTGGTTTTTGGGTCACACCCGGTGGTGCTCAGGGGTTACTCCTGGCTGTCTGCTCAGAAATAGCTCCTGGCAGGCACGGGGGACCATATGGGACATCGGGATTCGAACCAACTATCTTAGGTCCTGGATCGGCTGCTTGCAAGGCAAACGCCGCTGTGCTATCTCTCCGGGCTCTAACTTTTTAATTTATACTGTAACACGTTAACACTGGTGCTTGCTACCAACAAGTCAGGCTTGAATGTAGGATAGTTAACATAAATTACCACATCCACATCAATGTGTTAAGTTTTACTTCTACAACTAATAAAAGTACACAAGTAGGAGACAGGGGGTAGCATAGTCATGAACTACAAGATACCATCTCCAACATCGCAAATACATAAAGGATAAAAAATTCAAATAAGTAGCTTTCTTTATCCACTGGTTATTCCAAATTGTTTTCATTCAATTATTCCCTTGAAAATATGTAAAATACGGGGCCGGGAAGGTGGCGCTAGAGGTAAGGTGTCTGCCTTGGAAGCGCTAGCGTAGGACGGACCAGACCTCGGTTCGATCCCCCGGTGTCCCATATGGTCCCTCCAAGCCAGGGGCGATATCTGAGCTCATAGCCAGGAGTAACCCCTGAGCGTCAAACGGGTGTGACCAAAAACCAAAAGAAAAAAAAAAAAAAGAAAATATGTAAAATACAGCCTGAGATTTGATGTACAGATTCTTTTGTCATTGGCCCTTCACTGTCCACAGTTCACCTCATAAAGTAGTACCTGTAACCAGACATGAAAACAAGTCTGGAGGTGAGTGGCTGGAAATACCAAGCCCAGAAAGCCACCCAGAGCTCAGCACTTGGTGTTTGGAAAGTCTGGGTAATGATACCTGTCCACTGGCCATTGATAACCCATTGCTCACTCACCCTCCACCAGTCCCAATGATGCTTCCTTTCCACACTTCACTTTTCAGGTTTTGACATTAAGCTTTGCAGGCTTAATAATAGTCCTCAGAAGCCCAAGAATTTCTACATTCCTTCGAGGGTCTCTTCTCTGCTGTTTGCTTTCAGAAATAAAAGAATTTGCTTTAGTATGCTGCTGGCTCTATAGTTACTAAACACTTGCTTAGACTTCTGGAGAGAAAAGGGTCCCACAGTTGGAGTGTACGACCAAATGAATGTTATTTTATTGCACTTGCAATATCTGTTTTTTACAAACAAATTTTAAAGGTCTGGCTGGTTATTATTTCCACTGCTGGGATCATTCTATTAACACACTTCAGTGTAAGTTGATTGAATTTTATCAGACTTATCCCAATTTCTGACGCCTCAATATTGTTCTTCTTAAAATCTGCAGTAAATACTTGAAAGAAATAGCAGGATGAATACCAGGAAGACTTATATCTGTATAGAAATAAAATAAACTTTCAACTGCAAGGACCCATGAGTTTATTCCTGGCTTAGGTACCTATGTCTACCCACCACTTAATCTTAAATTTCTGTGTTAAATTTAGGCCTGCCCTCCAAGGGAGAGCAGCCATAAGTCACCTCTGATTATCTTTAATTAAAATAACAAATTGAATCAAAATTTAAATAGCGTCTCAATTGCAAAAACTGCATCCAAGCTGCTGTTGGCTTGAATGTTGACTTGAAGTAGAAAGAAGATCTGCCATCTCAGAAATTTCTATTATTTGCACAGGGTTAAGTACTTCTTGTTCCTTCAGTCTTGCGTTCAAACATTTCCTCCCTGGGGCAGCTGAGGATACAATTGCCAGATGAAATCGAAGATGTTCAGTGAAATTTGAATTTCAGACAAGCAACAAATAATTGCTTTAATATGATCATGTTCCTAAGGATTGCTTGAATCCTGCTAGCCTGAAACAGAAATTCTTTTTCTAAAATCTAGATGTAAGAGGCAGCTTGTATTTTTATTTGCTAAGTCTAAAGAGCAAAGTTAGATGCTTTTTCCTGGGAAGTTGGATCTCTCCCTAAAGGAATTGCTTATATATGGGATTCAGGTCACCCAGAATATCTCTGATAGCTCCATAAGACTGGGATGGAAGGAGATCTCAACTGAGTCCTAAGGAATGCCTTTGACAGTGAGTCTCTCCAAAAAGATTTGAATATGTTAGACTTACACACATGCACACGGTGCACACAATGACATGGTCAGCAGCATATGAATTTGGGAGGAAAACATGTGGGTATCCACTTCTCCAACTTCTTATTATCCCACCTGAATGATCAGAACTGCCCACACCTGGAATGGGCAGGTAAAGGAGGCTGACTTGGGGGGAGAGAGGGATTAAGAAGGAGAGTTAGAGAAAAAAGTGGGACAGAAGTGAGAATCAACAGAGAGATTCAGCATCAGATTCAGTATCGGCAATTCGGCATCTGATTCAACATGAGCAGTTGAGCATTAGCAAAGAAGTAACAGCAGCAGTAACATCGGCAAAAGAGAGTTAGTCAGCAAGGAAGCCTGGAAAAGGCAACTGAAAGGGAGACAGAGGCCAAGAGAGCCAGAAGAAGTAGAGAAGTAGCTGCTAGGGAAAGGCTTAGCATAGAAGCCATGTGAGGAAATGTATATGTTAGATTAGGACCGTGAAATAAAGTTAGCTGACTCCTGGAACTTTATCTGACTGCTTTGTGAATCTCTCTGCCCTCACCCTGCAACCTTCAGAGCTGCCAGGCTGAAGGGGCTGCAGGAGCTGGGCCTAGATGAGAAAGGCCTCAACATCTTCACATCAATTCTAGAACTATTTGGTTTATATTAAGACAACAACTGGTGCCTGAACCTTGGACTGACTTGAACTCTGAACCCAAGAAGATATCAGCGATGGTGACTGCGCCAATTGTGACTTGACACTTTGGTGGATTGTCTTCATGACAGCCCCCTCGAGCTGGACTGAATGTGCTGTGCCTTTTTCACCGGATCATCAGTGAACATGGCTCCTGTTCTGAATGGCTTCGTGTTGCTCTGGTCTATCTACCTGCATTTCCTACTCTGGGGTAAACATGCCAGGCTCCCTAGAGATTCTCCTGCACACATTCCACATGAGGGGAAAAGTGCCTTCCCAGTGGTGACAAGCTCTCAATCTAAAGGCCTTTCCAGAACTGATAATTTATCATTTACTACTGGCACTAAACCAGAGAGACCCCCATCTCCCAAGAATAAGCCAGCTACCATTTCTGTAGTCTCAGAGTCTAAAAATGGCTTAACCAAAGTTACCCCGGTGTCCCAAGCACTGAGTCAGGTAGACAAGCCGGTGCTGGCAATCCAAGCCCTGGGCACTGTTAAATGGTTCAATGTCTGGAATGGTTATGGGTTTATCAACAAAAATGACCCCAAAGAAGATGTCTTTGTCCACTGGATAGCTATTAAGAGAAACAATCCCAGGAAGTTTCTGTGTAGCCATGGCGATGAGGAGACTGTGGAGTTTGATGTTGTGAAAGGAGAGAGGACACCAAAAGCTGCTAATGTATCCTGACCTGGTTGAAAGCCAGTAAAAAGTAACAGATATGCTCCCAATCGACATAGATTCTGTTGATTCATCCCACAGCCTCATTCTGCTGTCCCACCACCTGTGTTGGCAGAGGCCCCTTCAGATGAAAGCAGTGAAGGGGAAAGAGTTGAAGACTAGGGGCAGCTTCCTAAATGCCACTGTCTACCATCTTTCCTCTACCAGAGGCACCTTTTGCTAGGACCTCAGACCCCTAACTTGCAGCAGCCTATTGAGGAGACCCTAGCAACGTAACTCAGACGGCAAAGATTGAGATCCAAGACCAACTGAAGATCAAAAAAGGAAAATCTGCTTTCAGAATTTCCTGCACCTGGGCTACCTCAAAAAATTTAATTTCCTCAGACCTAGGCTAATCCCTTAACACTATTTTCATCAGTCACTATATTGCTGGTTAAATTGTGTTTATCTGTATAGACCTTACTGTTTTGTTCTAAGCCCCACTGCTGAGGATCTGGCCACCTTCAGTGTTGAAATGACTATGTAGCCTCTTCAGATATGAAGGCATATATTCTAAAATATCCAGGTATTGCTCTCCTTGGGATACTCCAGTTTCCATATCAGTGATGTATCCGAGCATTTCAAACTCTGCTGAACCACTTGTCATGGATCAGATATCCTGGGCACACAATGGTCTGCCCACTCTGGCTTGGGCTCAGTTGGAGGGGAGAGCACTTCCTACTGTTTTCTTCTTCGGGTCATAGATGGTGCTCTCAGTGAGGTACTCTCAGACACGGTGTCGTCCTGATAGCCACTCCTGAGGTACATTCTGCCCTTGGCATCTTCTCTCTAGTATAAAATCTATTCCCACATTGTGAAATTCACCCCACACACCGTATTTCCAACCCCAGGTAAACGAGTCTAAAGAAACAGGGTAGCTGCAAAGAATTAATAAACCAACCCAGTCAGAAACAAATTAGGGAGTCAGTTTGCTTCTTGCTTCATGGTCTCTCTGAATGGGCTGAGTCAGACTGACCTTTCTTTATTTCTCCCAGTATAAATTCCATCAGGAGGGGAAAGGTTGAGTAATCCAGGTGAGCTTTTACATATCAAAGGGAGAGGTTTAAAGGAAAGAGGCAGATGGGGGAATGCCATTGTTTAGGGTTAATAGCTGGGTGTCATCTTACACTCTAGGATGCCCAGAGGAAAATCAAAATGTTGGTTCACATCCATTATGACTTTCTTTCATTCCTGCATGCCCTGTGGCATTGGTGGTAACTGAAAGGGATCCTGGTGGCCATGTTTTTACCAGGGCAGTAGTTTTGCCCCATCAGGTGTTCTGTTTTTTCCTGTGAGATAGTCTGAACCTTAAACACCCATTGCTCCTGCCCAATATGGCTGCCCTCCATCTCATTTAAGGGTTTTTATGCATGGTCATGTGGGCTCGCTTCTCTGCCTCTGATGGTTCTGTCTCATATCCCCAGACACCCACATTATCTGCATTAGACTCCTCACTCCTAAGATTCACATCCACCCTATATGTTTCTGCTGTTGTCCATCAACTATATCTCTGTGTCCAGTCTGCTCTTAAGGACCCTGGAACCCACATCTTGAAATTCCACCTGCCTCACCCCTTTCTTCCTACATTTAGCTCATAGGGCACTTCAGGGAAGTTCCGCAGGCCCTTCTCTGAGGGAATAAAAATGTCTGGGAAGGGGACCCAAGTGTGAAGTTGGGGGTTTTCAGACCATTCTCAGAGTGTAAATTCAGGGATTGTTTAGAGACCATTCACAGTCTTTGAGAGATGCCTTGAGTAAAGGCAGACTCAGGCCACCACAGGGATATCTCACCAGTGACTCAGGGGACTTGCTCTGTGTTGCCAGGCAATGGCTGTTCTCTCCCAGGAAGGCTCAGCATCCCCAGGTGTGGGAAGACTGGTATCTCCAACTGATGGAAAACATGGCTTTTTCCTACTCTATATTTGGCCACTGTGTTTCTACAAAATGAACGAGTGTATAGGGGTCAGATTGATAGCGTAGTGGTAAAGCGTTTACCTTGCAAGCAGCTGACCCAGGATTGACCTGGGTTCAATCCCCAGTGTCCTGTATGGTCCCCCCAAGCCAGGATCGATTTCTTAGCAAATAGCCAGGAGTAACCCCTGAGTGTCACCAGGTGTGATCCAATCCCCCCCCACCCAATAAAGAATGAGTGGGCATCCGCTACTCTCTTGCTTTAGCCCTTCTGTACCTCATGTTGCTCCCTCCTGGGATTCAATAACTCCAAGAAGCTGCTGACAGGAGTTAAAGGACCTCAGGAGATAAAGTTGGCGGAAAGTGGGTGGATCTAAAATCTCATTAAGGCTGTGATCAGGGTCGAGAAAAAGCTTTGGTGGAGAAACTTTGTCTACTTGAAACTCTGTGCTGAAAATCATGGTACCTTAAATAAAATTTTAGAACTGAAAAAAAAAAATCCCACATCCCATTAAAATATATCAAACATACTTTTAAATAATAATAAAAAAAAAAAAGGTTGGGTCCTAACCTTGTGTCTGTTTTATCTCCAAAGCTCCAATAACTGCTACAAACCAAGAACCCTTTCTGTTATCTGCCATTCATCCCCTTGTCTCTAGCCCATCTCCTCATTTATATTTATTCCTTTTTTTGTTTTGTTTTGTTTTGCTTTTGGGTCACAACCAGCGACACTCAGGGGTTACTCCTGGCTCTACGCTCAGAAATCGCTCCTGGCAGGCTCGGGGGACCATATGGGATGCCGGGATTCGAACCACCGTCCTTCTGCATGCAAGGCAAATGCCCTACGAACATGCTATCTCTCCAGCCCCTTTTTATTCCTTTTTATCTTCCCTTTTCTCTACTTAGCATCTTGGTTTTGTCTGCTTAGGACCATTCGTACTGGTGTTGTGAGGCTCCTCCCAACTCTGTATCAGACGTCTCACTCTCGCAGGGATCCTCCGGGATCACGAAGTGCTTGGGATCAAAACCAGGCCTCCAGCATGCAAGGCTACGTTTTGCAGTCCATTAATCTTCTTTCCTGCTCCAACAGCAACTGTTCATAAGAAACTTTTTAAAAATGATTATTGAACATCTCCTCTTGTCTCCACACTTGAAAGTGGTACAGTACAGAGAGGTTCTACTGCATTCAAGAGTGTCTCAGTGGAACACTGCTACTACACTCAAGGGTTGACATCTGGTACACAGGGAGCTAAGGGACAAGAGTGCAGAGTGGTGCTCTGGCTCCATCCTCAGGAGCCACTTGGCTCCTAAGTGGCTGGGAATCTGAAACAAATTAGAGTCGCTGTCATCCAGATCCACACTGTTGTCCACAATCAACTTGGAATGTGATGAATGCATTTCCCGAGGTGCCAAGAAGCTTCACTCCATTTTCAGATCTGTAACTGATTTCAGGAATTGGATTCTAAAGCTCACTTCTTAAGGGTTTGTATGTCTTTCTATCAAGTTTACAAGGAATGTAAATATTGTTTTTAATCCCATTTTGTAAATAGGAGGCCACGATACAAACAGAATGAGGACATTTTCCTGGTCATGTGCCTTTTCACCTGGCAGGGAGATTGGAAGTGTAGAGATGAGATTAAAACACAGGAAATAAGAACCCTGGAATTACTGTGAAGAAGAGGAACTATTGTATGTAAAGAAAAACACCGAATACTAAGGAAATCCACAATAAACTCTAGCTACTGATTATTACAGGAGTCATTATTTTATTGTACAATACTCAAATGTAAGAAAAGACTATCTCTTTAAAGATTTTGTTTAGTTATTCATTATTGTATATTCATATAATCTTTGGTTCATAAAACTTTAAGATGGAGAAGTCCAAAGACTCAGCTTCAGTTCCATCCAGCAAAAAGCCCCCCGCCTTCCACAGACCCTTGCTCTTATACCCCAGAGTCAGGTACCAACCAATGGTGGGATCAGATACCAACCAATGGTGGAAGCAGAATCAGGTCCTACCCTAGGGTGGGGGCAGAATGCCAGGTCACACCCTAGGGTAGGGCACAATCACCTAATCAGTTTAGGGTGAGCAACATAGTAATCCCCCCAAATATTTACATACACAACACCTACTACTTCTAATTTTTTTTTATTAATACAGCTCAATTGGTGTCAATATAATGGAGAAACACAATCTAATGACTAATGTAAATACTATACTATATAAATTAAAATAATGTAATAATATAGTTTATTACACTTTTTAATGGATTAAGATAATCTACCACAAAGGGAAGCAAAAAAAATGGTATAGCAATCTGATCTCATCAAAAAAAGAGAAGTTTAGTGGCACAGCGGTAGGTCATTTGCTTTGCACCTGGCTGACCTAGGATGGACCACAGTTCAATCCCCCAGAGTCCCATATGGTCCCCCAAGCCAGGAGTAATTTCTGAGTGCATAGCCAGGAGTAACCCCTGAGCATCACCGGGTGTGGCCCAAAAACAAAAACCGAGAGAGAGAAAGAGAGAGAGAGAGAGAGTTTAATACACTTTTTAAATTCATAAACCAATTAAGTGATGGATCCAGATTTGAAATATCATTTATCTCCAGATATATGATAGTCAGTGTCCAAGCTGGACCTGGAACCTTTGACCTTTATACACACTTCTGTGTATATACACACTTCTGTGACTCTCTCCCAAACTGAAAATATAAGATCTAGGTAAGACAGTAAATTATCTCATAGAAGAAAATCTGATCTGTTTGCCATCAATTTTGAGCTCATTTGTTATGCAGCAGTAGATGACTATACTGTATATGTATAAGTTTAGCCTTAATTCCAAACAATCACCCAATATGAATTAGCATTCCTGTGTAAGTAGATAGATAAATCTGACAGTTACAAACCAGCACATCAGAACTTACAAACCAGGTTTCACATTTTAAAAACCAGCTCATCCATATAATTTTGGGATTGTTGAGAGAGAAAAGTGAAGAGTTTCTAAGGAAAATCACAGGAAGTAAGAATATAAAGGTGTGCAAATTAGACCATTCTAAGATTCTCAGAGTCACTTTGCTAAAACCGTCACTCTTTGGAGTGCAGGTTGTTTGGAATTGAAAACAATGGTGGTCCTGGATGCTGAAGACATGTTCTTTTCTTCTGATCTCCAGGCCTCCTCACTAATCAAAGAGGTTATCACTACTCCCAATAAAAACCTAGAAGAATGTAGGTTGGGAACATATATACTTATCAGTGAAATTGTCTGCTCTTTTCACAAAACACAACTTGGTTTTGGATTTAAATTCCATCAACTACCCAACTGAAATGGGTACCTTATAATCATTTTCCTGCTCATGCTTAGATGTCATTAAATCACATATAATTGCAACCCACTGGATGCTGTTTTGATTACTCAGTCTGACTGACAGGAACCAGAGTCAGAAACATTTTATCCTCTGCAATAACCATATAGGGAAAGTGAGAAAAGAAAAAGAAGGAAGAAGCAAAATGTTCTTATTCACCTCATATCCTCATACCTGCAACATTTTGGATTATATATATGTTGAGTTGGGTTGGGTTCAGCATTAAGGAAGTTATTATCTTGGAAGTCATTGCTTGTCATAGGGTCCTTGTTTCATTGTTGTTTAGTTTTATTTATTTAATCTTAAGTCCATGTAGAAAATGTAACTATTTTATTGTTGTTTGGTCTTTGTTTTGTTTTGGACCACACCCAGAGAGGCTCAGGACTGTATCCTGGCTCTGTTCAGGGATAAGTTTTGGTAGATTTGCGAGATATATTGTTATAAAGGAATGTAAGTTTAGAATTAACTGCTGCTTGTTCTCTTCTATAACTGTATTTTATTTTGGTTTGTTGTTTATGTTTTTGTTTGTTTGGGACACATCCAGTAGTGCTCAGGGGTTACTCCTGGCTCTGAGCTCAAAAATCGCTCCTGGCAGGCTCGGGGCACCATTTGGGTTGTTGGTGATCAAACCTGGGTCTATCCTGGGTCTCTTTGTGCAAGGAAAAAGCCCTACTGCTCTGTAATCATGTTTTGCTTCAAACAGAAGAACTGCCATGTTAGGCTCAGCCTGACAAAAGAGGGACTAGGCCCGGACCTCCAGTTCCAGAAACTTCAAGGGCACATACCAGGAGAGTTAGATAAATTAGCAATGCCCAGGGTACAAAGGATGATAAATCTTATGTAACTGCATGCCAAAGTCGTAGCCATCCAGCAAGCACCTGATCCTCTCCTCTACTACTTCAGCCAACCGGTTTAAACCTAACTGAGGCAACAGGTAATAAGAACCTATAGATTTTACCCCTACCTTGAAGCCCTAAAGACCCTATAAAAGGGCTTTCAAGTCCCATTGAGTTGTCACTTGAAAGAGGTGCAGTGCCAACATTGCTGGTAATAAACTCCCCTGCTTTTACATTACTGACTTGTCTCCTAGCAGACATTTTTGGTCAGGTCTTGAGTCTGGAGCTAACATCTGGGGGCTCCTCTGGGATCCTGATACACAGAGATGGGAGGACAACTGGACAGTAGGGGAAAACTCAATCAAATCTAAAATCCGTGGTGTGCATGACGGTGTATTTCTATGTAAGGCATTTTAAAAGTGCTGGCAAAAGACTTGCAGATATGTTGAGAGGTCACTGGCTGGGGAATTCAGGAGATGGCCCAATTCCCCATACTTGGGATCTATTCAGTAATCTAAGGTACCTCACTAGGTGGAGGACTATCATTGAGGAAGAGTACTTGGAGTCCTGGTTCAGAAACCAGGAGAATTCCAGCTCAGAAACCAGGGTTACTTTTCTCAGCTGATTTAAATCTGTCTTCTGTGTTTTTGTTTTGTTTTGTTTTGTTTTTGTGTGTGTGTGTGTCTCTCTCTCTTTGTGTCGGAGACTCACTTTATGTTTCTCTGTTCTTCTGTACAACATACCGAGTTTTCTCTGTACCACTGTCTTAGAGAAATTCTAGGGAGAATGCCATTCCTGGGGTCGGTGGGATTTCAGTTCAGAAAAATCTGTGTGTTATGTTAGGTGCCTAGTGTGTGTCTTTGTATAGCTTGATTTGCAAGTCGGTATTGATTACTCTCCTAGAGACAGGCCAGGTTGACTGAGGGGCCATGAACACTGGACAATTCTCAAACAACTGTCAGGACTTAAATTTGTCCTGGAGAAAGTGTCGTCTTTTTGATCAATTTTAAGCTGCTTTCCTGCCATTCTTAGATGGGAACAGAGGAAGATCAATTGAGGTTATTTGCATATGTATGGCAAGTATAGGGAAGGTGTGAGTTGAGGTGCTTAGCAGGTTCAGGGTTTCAGCAGAAGAGCTGCCAGGTACAGGCACCGCCTCCACAACCCTCCCCTGTGCAGCCACTTGTGCCACCACTGCTGCCTACACACCCCAAGGGAAAGCAGGAGTCTACACGTCCTCTCCTCTTTCTAGGCACACAGCTGTTTGTGAGTCTGCATGGGAATTCAGACAGCAAGAGGGTCTTCTTGGAACCAGGCAAACCTGGCTTGATGGGGGGTGAACAACGGCTAAGGGTCAGGGGGCCAGGCTAGCCCCTTCCAACTGTGGGAGTTAGAGAAGACCAATTTTGCTGATGAGATTAGAAAAGGAGTGTTCAGGATGGTCAAGGGAATTATTAACATATTGGACATTGAGAGACTTTGCAAACTCAAGCCTGGAGGAGTTAAAAATCCTACAGAGAGAAGGCTAAGAAAGCCGAAGATGTCTCTGACTCTGTCTCTCTGTCTCTCTCTCTTTTACGCATGCCCGCGCGCGCGCACACACACACACACACACACACACACACACACACACACACACACACACACACACACACACACACACACATCACCCATCCCTCAGAACTACTCCACATGGACATTTATTGAGTCTTTGTTACAGACTATCAGAAAAGAGAAAATCTAGCTGTTCTAAAATCCAATCCAAGCAGGCTACACAAAGCAGCTTTAATTTTAGTGGTTTTTACTTATTTTTATTTATTTACTCATTTTTATTTATTGTCCATACATTAATAGTAAGTTGCTTATAACTAAAAGAAAGGAAAACCTGGGCCTTTTTAAATTTCAACTGGAGAAAAGTTCTCTGACTTCAGAAGTTTCTAAGTATGCGAAATTGAGCAAGGGGTGGGGAATGCTCCAAATTATTGTGGTTAGCTTTTTTAAACAAAATTGTTAATTGTGTAAGTGCATCATATTGTTAAGGCAGCTCAATAGCTTTAGGTGTGAAAATCGCAATGATTCATATTCAACTTGGTGAAGGTTTCCTTCTGAATGGAAATGGTACTTGATTGATCATATCTAAAAGATGTGAAATCTATAGAACTGATTTGAAGGTCTTTAATAAGTAACATAAAAGACAGTTTGGTCTTACTCCATGTAAGTATGTAGCGATTTGGTTTCAAACGGTCAGAGGCAGTTTCAAGTTTCCCTTCTAGAGATTTCAGCACTGGTTTCTAGCTTGCTAACTTGAGAAGCTGAATGTGGAGGAGGGAGGAGGAGGAGGAGGAGTTTGAAGAAGAGGAAGAGGAGAATAGTGTTTTATGCAAAAAGATAATGGATTTGTCAATGTTGGGAGAAAAGGGGAAGGGAATTCTGTGAAAGTGTGACCAGTCAATTACAAATTGGAATTAAGGAAAGTTATAGAATGAATGTAAAAAATGTGCAGAGCGTCTGAGGTATATGAACTAAGAGGGGAAAAAACTGTGTGGTCAAACTGGATTGTTATTATATGTCTCTAAATTAGAAATGATCTAATGTTTTTGTATAGAGAAATTCTAGGAAAAATGAGCTTAGATGCTAAACTAAACTCAGGTTACAATGCTCTTGGAAAACTGGCCTACAGAAATTACAGAAAATCAAGGTTTTCCAAATGGATTTAAAAATACATGCATAATGGTTTTCCTATGTGTTCTGTAAATTGAGAAGCATTACTTTTCTTTCTTTCTTTCTTTCTTTCTTTCTTTCTTTCTTTCTTTCTTTCTTTCTTTCTTTCTTTCTTTCTTTCTTTCTTTCTTTTTTTCCTTTGGTTTTTGGGCCACACCCGGTGACGCTCAGGGGTTACTCCTGGCTATGAGCTCAGAAGTCACTCCTGGCTTGGGGGGCCATATGGGACGCCAGGGGATCGAACCTCGGTCCGTCCAAGGCTAGCGCAGGCAAGGCAGGCACCTTACCTCTAGCCCCACTGCCCAGCCCCACTTTCTTCCTTTCTTCCTTTCTTCCTTCCTTCCTTTCTTCCTTCCTTCCTTTCTTTCTTCTTTCTTTCTTTCTTCCTTTCTTTCCTTCCTTCCTTCCTTCCTTCCTTTCTTTCTCTTTCGTTCTTTCTTTCTTTCGTTCTTTCTTTTTCTTTCTTTCTTTTTCTTTCTTCTTTCTTTCTTTCTTTTTTTCTTTCTTTCTTTATCTCTTTCCTTCTTTCTTTCTTTCTTTATTTCTTCTTTCTTTCTTTCTTTCTTTCTTTCTTTCTTTCTTTCTTTCATCTTTCTTTCTTTCTCTCTTTTTGCGACCTTTAGGAATCTTAATGTTTCATGGCATTATGTTGATTAGCATAAATAGAGGCAGGAAGGTTTCTTCTCTGTAGTGGGGATTACTCCTCATGCTGACAGAAAATCTTAAAAGTCAGCTAAGATACCCCAGAGTCCTCTTTCAGGGAAACAGAATTGAAAGGGATTGAAGTTAAGCGACAAGCAGTCCAGCACTGTTACAAGTACTATGCGGATCTCAGGGAGACCATAGAGGCAGATTGGCCTAGGAAAATTGGAGATCATCTAGGAATGTCTGGATCTGCACCTACTGGCCACAGCCTGGGCTCTGCTCTTAGCATCGAGAAAAGTTCTGGAGATCAGAGTCTCTCCCAACCCTGAAGACGGATGCAATAGACCCCCTTCTGCCAGGTCACTCCTACAGAGAATGAGAGGCCCAAGATCACTTTTCAGCTCATCGTATTAACCTGGCCTTCACATTTTAAATAGGCCAAGCCTGGGTAACCCTGATGTGCAGGTAAAGTGTTATTGCCTTTATTGTAAACTACCTGCTCTGTCCTTGACCAATCCCCAAAAATTCTCTACAGAAAATGGGACACCTTAAGTGAAGATTTGTCCAGTGTTGCTGGTTTTATAAAACGGAGCAAGCCAAGTTTATTCAGCCATTTGGAAAGGTTCAAAGTGCAGGTGGAGAGAAAAACTATTTTTCTGTAGCTGATTGAATTAAATGTATTTTAGTGGGTGTAACTTGGGTAACCTATATGAAAGTGTACTTACTGCTTACAATAGACTGGTCATAAGGAACTGAAAGCTGGACATGTGCTCACTAGTCTGATTAAATAGGTCAGTAAGATAAGTAACTCAGGGCCAAGAGAAATAGCATAGAGGTAGAGTTTTTGCCTTGCATGAAGAAGAGTGGTGGTTCAAATTCTGGCATCCCATATGGTCCCCCAAGCCTGCCAAGAGCAATTTCTGGGCTGTTGAGCCAGGAGTAACCCCCTGAACATTGCCGGGTGTGACCCAAAAACAAACAAACAAACAAACAAAAACAAATAAAAAGGTAAGTAACGCAAAGAAGGTAGCAGTACCAGCCTCTATGTGAAACAACATTATAATATAGTCATATTTATATATGTAAAGAAGAAAGGGAGAATGTTAGAAGGGAATGCAAGTTTAGAACTAATTGCTGCTATTTCACTCTATAACCATGCTTTGCTTTAGACATTAGATATAAGCCATGACAGGTTCAGCCTGACAAAAGAGGGACTGTGTGCAAACAGCCAGTTCCAGGAACTTTAAGAGCATGTACCAGGACAGTTAGATAAACTAGCAACCAGCAACAAAATCCCCGGGGCATGCAGACGATAAACCTTATATAACTGTATGCCAAGGTAGTGGGCGCTTGCTTAGTGGGCACCTGAGTTCCTCCTCTACTACTTCAACCAACCAGTTTAAACCTGTCTGACACAACATGTACAAAGAACCTATAATTTTATCCTTAACTTGAAGCCCGAGTGACCCTATAAAAGGGCTTGCAAGTTTCATCTGAGTCAAAACCATCTGTGAGAGATGTGGCTCCAGCGTACTGGTAATAAACTTCCCTGCTTTTGCATTATTTGTCTCCTAGTGTCATTGTGGGTGGCATCTTGAGTCCAAAGCAAACAATATGTGGTACCAAGGTACCTCAAGACAAGCTACATACAAGACAAGCTCCCTACTCACTGAAATATTGCCCCAGGCCCAAAATATTTAAGTCTTAGTTTAGAGATTTAACTACGGTTTTGAATATATGCCAATGTATGTCTTACCATGAATCTCTCATTTATGGGACCTACAAAAAAAAGCTCTATACATATTCTATGTACATTAGTGATAACTTAAGATATAACTTATAGTAATATCCTATATTCAAGCACTGAGGGAAACATATAAGATGTTTAAATATACACATTTCAGAAGATATTAACAATAAAGGACTAAAATCCATCTATTTTTTCCGTTCACCCATCGTCCCCTCTAAAATCCATCTTAATCTGTAGGCTGTTACCCAGTTTCCTTATCTGAGTTCCATTCCTGACAAAATCACTGTAGTTGTTTGTAAATAGCTTTACTAAAATTAAAAAAGAAATGACAAAAAATTGCAGCACTGCCTCAACCTTTTCTTTCCATTAGGGCATGTACATAGGTGTGTATATAGATTTAACTGCATGATGTGAAATGGGTTTCTTAGTTAGGTAAAAGTCAAAAAAGAGTTCTTAAGTTAATGTCAAAAGACCAAAAGATGTGTAGGGAAGATGTTTATAGTAGTGTAACACAAGCTCAAGGACCCACAGTTAGTCTCTGAGATGCCAAATCATGCCCTCTCCACTAAATCAGGTTTAGATGTAATTTAGATTTAGGTTTTAGATGAGTTTGCTGATCAAGCTCTGCTAGTATGCCCCTGCTTAAAATATATATATATATACATATTTAGTTATATATAAATGTACATTATATATAAATATTTGAAATTAAACTGAAATCTCTTATGTTTAGGAAACAAAATAATCCAAGTTTAGCTATTAAAAAAGTCATTTATGAGTCAAGGGAGAGGGCTAGACATAGAATGATCATATTTATCTGCAAGTTATTTTAAAAAATCCATAGTATGAGAATAACACCCAAAAACAATAGAAATGTTGGATGGGAAATTCAGTTAACACATAGGAAGGATTACTATGACTACTCTGGTCAAGAATTGGGGAATAGAAAGGAAGTACAAGATATGCATGATACTTCAGTAACAGTATTGCAAAACATAATTCCTAAATTCATGAAAGAGAGTGAATAAGAGAGGGGGTGGGATGCAGTTGGGTAAACTAGGGTAAATGGGGAAATTGGTGGTGGGAAATGAACACTGGTGAAGGTGTTAGAACATAGTATGATAAAAGCTCAACTATTCACAAATTTTTAACTTTTGGATCTTATAGTGTTTTAAGAGAAAAAAAGGAATAACAAAATATCAACTGAAAATCTCCTTGTTTAAATCAGCACTCCCACCCAACCACCCCAGTTGCACTCAAGGCTATAAGTACCTCTTGGATGGAGGAAAGTAGTATCCACAATGACCATAAGAATACTTCGAAGTTAGAGGGAGATCTGGATCAAAAGAAATATTTGATAAGTGAAAAATCTTAAGGACAACAAATACTGCATGATGTGATGTGATGTCACTCACATGTGAAATACAGTGAGGCAAAGGAACAGACAAAACCAAGTGAAAACAAACCTATAAACTCAAACAATTGAATCAAAGTTACCTAAAGAGTCCAATAAATCATGTTGCAGCAGCGTTGATACTTTGATGTCATGTGTGGTGGATATTATATTTTGAATAGAGGTGAAAGTGTGCCCCCAAAATACACAATTTTGTAAACCAATGTTTCCTCAATAAATAGAAACAATCAAACAAACGGCCATTGTATTATGCCTAGTCTCTGTGGATGACAAGTTCAAATGGTGCACAGTAGAACTAGTGTGGCCTCTATGAATAATGTTTGGAACTTCAGCTGATCCTGCGATGGGGAAATCTACTCAAGAGACTTCCCCATGTCTGGTCCTTGGGCTTGCTTGGTTAATCAGAATGATGAGATATAGTCTCTCCACATGCACCTGGGTGTCCTCACAGCATGGTGGACTCAGAATCATTCAGATTTATATGAAATCGCTCAAATATTGAAGCTTCAATAAGAATGGTTCCAGGGGGGTTACTAGTAAGGTTCCAGCAAGTAAGGTAGAAATTGCACGACTTTTAGAAGCTGGATTTGGAAGTTAAGGCCTTCTCCTTCCACAGTGAATTGGGATAAATCATCTCAGCTCATATTCATGGCTGTGGCAAAGGACCCGGATGTCAGGTAAAAAATATACATTTGAAAATGGAATTTGTGTCCAAGTGAAATTGTAATCATCTTCAGAAAATTGAACTTGCTGTTCATCTCGGGTTCATCACCCACATCTCCACTTGAGATGTTTATTCTTAGCCTTTCCTCTCTGAAGAAGACTGTACTCTCTCTTAAACAGTCTTTTTGTTTGTTTGTTTGTTTGTTTGTTTTGGGTTTTGGGTTTTTGGAACATACCCGGTAACATTCAGGGGTTACTCCTGGCTATGCACTCAGAAATCGCTCCTGGCTTGAGGAACCATATGAAACACCTTGGGATCAAAACACTGTCTGTCCTAGTCTTGCCCGGGCAAGGCAGATGCCTTACCACTTGTGCCACCGTAGGTATCTCTCTCACTCTAGCCTCATTTCTATAAAAAGAAAAAAAAAATAACAAAAGAAAAAAACCTATCTGGCTTCAATAAAATGAAAAATGAAATAAGGAAAATTGAACTTACTATTCACACAATCAGGAGAAGGCACAGTAAACTCAATATAAATACTCTGGCATATATACAAATATATATACACACATGAAATGTTAAGCAGCAATAGAAATCCACAAACTTAGTATTTTGAACCAATACAATATGGAGGGAAAATATTGAGAAGGGGAAAAAGCAGAACACAAAATAGATATACATATTTTATGTGTATAAATTATGAAAACAAAGAAAGCTATATTCCTCAAAAATAGAACAATTTAAGATATACAGGGTACTATTTGAGTAATACATGTATAAATTAAATAACAAGAAAGTAGTTTCAAAAATTTGTAGACAAAAAAGGGAAAGAAAATACTTGGATATTTGAAAAACTTAACCTGTATTTTCCTTTTTTCCCCCTTTATTTTATGTGGTTTTAGGGGCCACACCTGGCAGTGTTCGGGGGCTACTGCTGACTCTATGCATGGGGGTCACTCCTGAAAGTGTTCAGAAAACTATCTGTGATGCTAGATCAAACCTGAATCAGATGCACATAAGGTAAGTGTAATAATCTATTGAATTATCTTTTCACCTCTCACCACTTATTTTCTTAAAAAAATAAGTGTCTAGGGCCCGGAGAGATAGCACAGTGGCATTTGCCTTGCAAGCAGCCAATCCAGGACCAAAGGTGGTTGGTTCGAATCCTGGTGTCCTATAAGGTCCCCCGTGCCTGCCAGGAGCTATTTCTGAGCAGACAGCCAGGAGTAACCCCTGAGCACCGCCGGGTGTGACCCAAAAACTCAAAAAAAAAAAAAAAAAAAAAAGTCTAGGGGCCACAGAGATTACATGGAGGTAAGGCATTTGCCTTGCATATAGAAGGAAGGCAGTTCAAATCCCGGCATCCTATGTGGTCCCCTGAGCCTGCCAGGAGTAATTTCTGAGCATAGAGCCAGGAGTAACCTCTGAGCGCTGCCAGGTGTGACCCAAAAACCAAAAAAATTAAAAAGTGTTTTAAAAATTACAAGCAAAATATTAGTCGCAAACAAAAGTTTAAGGTATATAATTTAGAAGTAGATGAGTTTGAATATAATAATGAAAGGCAATATATTTATCATTATTAAAAACTGAGGTCACTCACAGTTAAGTATATTTTCCTTCCTAGTATAGATGTTACAAGATGATAAACAGAAAACTTGAAATCAAAAACTTTTAAAGACTGTAATCTAAAGATGGATTTACAAGAAAGCTTCAAAAGTAATATGAAAGCTTCCCTTTTATTCCTCAAATGATTTTGATGGGATAACTAAATAAGAATTGGAAATAAATAAACATTGATACATATTTTAATTACATTTTATAGTCTCTTCAAATACCACAAGCTTGCGCACCATTAATTTTTTCTCTTCCAGGAAATTATTCAGGAGCGAATACAGAATTGACTTGCTTTCCCTTTATCTCTTCCTTTCTAGGAGAATTCTTTGGTCTGGCTTTGTGTTTCATACCCTGATCGAGGAATTTAAAGAATATCCTTTGATTTGAATTTGTCTAACATTTTCTTATCCTTAGAGTGAATGTATGTATTTTTTCCTCAAATTATCACCAATAAATGGTGAATTTAGAATTATCTATCTCAGTTTTCCAGTGTGTTACCCGCAGCAAGTAGTCTACAAGGTTGTCAGACTTCTACAGGTTACTGCAATAAGCTGCAAGACCTCCTGCTGCTCTGCTGCTGCAAGACTACAGAGGCTGGAGGCTGCCAGGGCTGCAGGGCTGCATTCTGCAGCGACTCAAGGCTCCCGGGGCCTGGTGCTGCAAGGCTGGCAGGGGCCTACGGGGCCCAACTGCTGGGTAGGGCCTAGAGCCCACTCAGGGAAGCCAACTTGTAGCAACCACCTGGGAGAGAGGAGGGGGAGAGGAGAGAGAGAGAGATAGAGGAGAGAGAAGAGAGACGGAGAAGAGAGAGAGAGGAGAGATAGAGAAAGAGAGAGAAACCACGTATCTTTCTTATTCCTCCGGCATGGGATTGGGGGATTTCAGAAGTGGCTGGGGGAGGCCCCAGTTCAAAAGAGAAAGATGGAGGGATAGATACAAAGCAGGCAGCATCTCTCCGATGCTTTATCTCCAGCCCCCGTGAACCAACCGGCAAGGGCTGTTCTGATCACTATCCTGGGTCCCTGCCAATGGACATAGTTTTTCTTGATATATCTAGCATGACAGGAGCTTTGTCCAAGGGGCTTGTCTAGGAGCATGTCCCGGTTCAACTGTCATTACAGAGGGGGTGTCTAAGGAGACTGTCCCAGTCCAACTGTCATTACATCAACAGAGTGAATTATCCTCAATAGAAGAAACTAATGATATAAAAAACCATATTAGGTCAATGTTTACCATGCTTAGTTACATTAGTTAAGCTGCATTTCTCCCTGATAAACTTATTATACTTGTCTTTGTTGTTGAAGAAACATACTTTGAAACATACTTTAACTCCCTGTTTAACTCATTATCCTTGTCCTTGTTGACAGATAGCTCAGAAAACATACTTCAAGATGATCTGAGTCCTAGATTCCTTAATCTTTTGCACAATATATTTAGCGTTCTTGTATGAAATTATCATGATCTTTGTCAAGGAAGACCAGTAATACGTTTGTGTGTATTTACTTATGGCAGTATATTTCGTTTGTTTTTTGGTGGGGAGCATACACCCAGAGGTGCTCAGGGTTTCTTCCTGCCCCCCTATTCAGGAATCACTCTTGGAGGAATCTGGGAACCATGGGGATCAAACTGTGCTGGCCATGTGCCAGGCCAATATACCCTACCAATATGCTATCCACTCTGACTCCAAATGGCTGTATATTTTCTGTTCAGTTAAAATTTAATAGTTCCCATATTTCTTTTTTGCTCCAATGTACAAGCTTTGGCCAATTGGAGCCCCTTGAGATAGACATGGTATTTCCTAAGTTTTCAACTTTTGCTAAATTTCTTGTTTTCTAGTACTACAAAAAGTTCTAGTTCCATCCTAAATGTTTCATGCCCCAGTCTTAGAATGACCCACTTTTTTGAAAGTGGTTCCTTTTATTGGAGAATAATATATTTAGGGACATGCATTTATGAATATCCTAAATGTATTCCCTTAAAAGCTGTAACTTTTCTTGAATATCCCCTTATACAGTGAAATTGTGCCCACTGTTTTTGGTTTGCTTGTTTTTCTTTCTTTCTGATCTGTTTAACAAGGAATTGTGGTAGAAGTCTTTCACTTTAGAATTCATGTTAGAACCAAGTTAAGGGAATTGTTGGACTTGTTCCCTTGGCTCTCCAGAGGCACCAATGCCATTGTGACATCGTTCCTCTTTTGCATAGGTACATTAAAATGGGAAAATACTACATATGCAAACAAGTTATTATCTAACAGAGATAGGAACACAAATTTTGTGATGCTGTTAGGCCTTATATCCTGGACACTGGCATAATGACTTGGTTCAGGTCTCCGAAGAATGGGCATTGCCCATACACCCTGAACCATTGACCACCTACGAAAAAAACCATAATTGTTTACAACATCACCAGGAGGTAAACCTCTACCAGGGGAGACCTTGCCACTGGCATTCACTTTACTTCAAGGAGTGTTCCCTTGACACCCAGATGACTCAGGGACAGCAGCAACTTGTTTGCAGGGCTTCGTATCTGATGGTGAGGTGAAACTGGAGGCTGCTCCACATCCTGACTTCGATGAAACATAGAAACCAGAATCTTTAACTACATAAACCAGACAACAAAACAGCTAATGTGTGAAAAAATTTCACCATGACCAAAGAGAATGAATCAGGGGTTAGACAACCTATGGAGCCCATAGCAGGTTTTATGCCAGAGAACTTCAGGGATACAGTCTCTTTGTATTTAGGATAAGTATTTTTTTTCCATTTTATCCATATTTTGCGTGGCCTATGCAAACAACAACATTTGCCACTCTCACACCATTAGTGCTGGTTTTTGTTTTGTTTTTGTTTTTTTTGTTTTTGTTTTTGTTTTTGGGCCACACCCGGCAGTGCTCAGGGGTTACTCCTGGCTGTCTGCTCAGAAATAACTCCTGGCAGGCATGGGGTGGGAGGACCATATGGGACACCGGGATTCGAACCAACCACCTTTGGTACTGGATTGGCTGCTTGCAAGGCAAACATCGCTGTGTTATCTCTCCGGGCCCAGTGCTGGTTTTATTTTATTTTTTTTTAACTCTTATTCTTTTTTTTAAAAAAAAAAGAAGAGCTTTTTAAAGTTTCTGCTGGTGCTTCAATGAATTCATTGTGAGCCAATAGTTTTCAAAAATATTCTTTCCTTTCTCTATATCTCTTTAGCTTTTCTTTCAACTTTCTATTTTTTTAAAAGAATGATGCTTTTGGTCTTCCTAAAAATATATTATTATCAGTTATGTCAACTATGTAATGCACTTTCTTTAATTAAATTTAAAAAATTAAAATTAATAAAAAAAAAAGGGACCAGAGAGATAGCATGGAGGTAATGTGTTTGCCTTGCATGCAGAAGGACGGCGGTTCAAATCTCGGCATCCCATATGGTCCCCTGAACATGCCAGGAGCGATTTCTGAGCGTAAAGCCAGGAGTAACCCCTGAGCATTGCCTGGTGTGACCCTCCCCCCCCAAAAATAATAATCAAAGATTGCAAACCAAGGACTGGAGAGATAGCACAGTGTAGGCATTTGCCTTACATGCAGCTGACCTAGGACAGATGGTGGAATCCTGGCATCCCATATGGTCCCCAATGCCTGCCAGGGGCGATTTCTGAGCTTAGAGCCAGGAGTAATCCCTGAGGGCACCTGGGTGTGACCTAAAAACAAACAAACAAACAAAAAGATAGCAAATCAAGTGTGCTAATTGCTTTTAGGGTGTCATTATTTGTGTTGTAGTTCTCAGTAGGCGGGACAAGAAATAGTACTCCTTAGTAGTAGTGGGGCACCCCCTGCTGGGGTACCATGTGTGGTGGTGGGGATTGAACCTGGGTGAGCCACCATATGCAAGGCAGTCAAGTGCCCAACACCTATACTATCCCTCTGTGCTAGCCCATATATGTGTTATCTATTTTGTTTTGTTTTGTTTTGTTTTGTTTTGTTTTGTTTTTGGAAGCCACATCCAGCACTGTTCAGAGCTTACTCCTATCTCTGAGTTTAAGGAACTCAGAGAACACTCCTGGCAAGCTCAATATGGCGTGCTGGGATTTGATCCCATGTTGGCTACATGCAAGGCAAGCAAACACTTACCCACTGTACTATCACTACCTTTCCCATAAGTCTGAACCTTAACCCATAGCACATACACATTTCTATAGCTATAGAAGTATGTACTTTTTCCTAGCAAAAACTGTATCTCATTTTCATTCAGATACTTACTTTGTGGCATTCTAGTATACACATAGCTTCATTGTGTTCACCTATAGCCCAAAGAGAGACAAATTTATTCTATTACAATTTTTAAACATAATTTTCTCTTTAACCTTATGATAGCCATTACCACTTAATTTTGTTGCTATTTTTGTGGTTGTTGATGTTGTTATTGTTTGGAGGCTACACCCAGCAGCACTCAGGGGTTACTCCTGGCTCTGCACTCCAAAATTGCTCTTGGCAGTCTCAGAGGACCATATGGGATGCTCGGAATTGAATCCAGGTTGACCACTTGCAAGGCAACTGCCCTCCTGCTTTGGAGTAAATTTGGAGCAAACACTCCAACCCCTTAAGTTAATTTTTATCTTCATCAACACCTTCATTGTTAGATAGTGTAGGCATACAAAATAGTTTTCTTCATTTATTAGGAAATATAGTCCATTTGGGATTCTCACTCATTTCTTTTTCTCAGAACAGTAAAAAGCGTTAGCAGATTTTTAAATCAACACTATACAAAAATTATTCTCAGAACAATCCTTCATCCCAGCCATTACTTTCCTGGTCTTCCCTCCTTTCCATTTCTTTCTAGTCCCAGCCTCAAAGATAATGAGCATCTTTTAAGTTTTTGTTTTAGCTTTGTATTTTGGGGTATTTCTTTTGCACAAATGAACCCGAATTATGAAGTTTTTCTTCCCTATTTGTGCTTCTTTCTCCCTGGTAGGGAGTCATTTTCTGACCATATTTCTCTCCATTTTGAGAATTCCATGTTACTCCATAGAAGCATATAGCCTATATTTTCCAACCTCTCTTTTATCTGTTAAAAATCTTCCCAGGCCTTTCCAGTTTTAAGGCAAACTGCAAGAAAAACCCAGGATATTGTGCCCAGAAATGTAAATATCATAGGAAAAGGGGGGGGGGGGAAGAAATGGCAATTCCTAAGATAGTGCATTTCTCATTCTTTAAAATAAAGGCCATACTTGGTGCAATGAAATAGTGCAATGATATACCAAATAGTGTTCAGAGGCCACATGACTAGAGTGTCTTTATAAGGAAAGTTGTCCAAAAATTCTCTGAATGAAAAATTGCTATTGAGTGCCTCTTGAAATAGTCTGACACGGGAAAATAAATGGTTCCAGGGTTGGACCGATAGCAGAGTATCTCAAAGTCTGTGCTTATAAATATAAAACTCAGAGCCTCTGCAGGACTCGAAGATAATGAGTATCTTTTACGTTTTTGTTTTATCTTTCTATTTTGGGGTATTTCTTTTGCACAAGTGAACCCAAAATATGAGTTTTTCTTCGGTTGCAGAAGGTGCTCAATACTCCAGGAAGAGACACCTGTGTGCCACCCTTCATTAAAGCACTCACAAGACCATATTCAAATAACAAGGCACTTGGAATCCAGCACTCTGGGTAAAAAAAAAAAAAAATTCAAGCCACCCTTTCCTTTTCATTTTTCCTTGGATACACATAATTTCTTATAGTCCCTCAATATTATGTTCGCAGAGTGCCCCTACTTTTCCTTTTCTCAGATACCCTTAGAGACTTCCAAAAGCTGCCCAAGAGGAAAGTGTTTTCTTTAGAGATGAAGTCACTTGAATATTACATAATTATAAAAATATAGAAGAAATTGCATATGGCCGACTGGTCCAACACTGGCCATGTAAGCCAGCACAGTCAGAAGAATGAATCTCCAAGGAGACAGAGAGCTCTGTAGATCCCTAAAGGCACAGGCAAAGCCTTCCAATGGTTACATTCTATCCTAGTTACTTAGAAAAGAAACAATCTATTTCCCACCATTTCTGGTTGTCCAGTCCTGAAAAACATTCTTAAAAGTTATTGCTTTGAAGCCAGAGAAACGTAGATGGAATCCTACTTCTTACCAATGGTTTTCTCCAGAGATTTCCTCAAGGGAGGTAAGTAGCACATGTCTTCCATAACTACTATGATAGCTAGGAAGTCTACATAGATTAAGAATGCAGATGAAGGGGCTAGAGAGATAGCATGGAGGTAAGGCGTTTGCCTGGCATGCAGAAGGTTGGTGGTTCGAATCCTGGCAACCTATATGGTCCCCCGAGCCTACCAGGAGCGATTTCTGAGCATAGAGCCAGGAGTAACCCCTGAGTGCTGCCATGGAGGTAGGGTGTTTGCCTTGCATGCAGAAGGACAGTGGTTTGAATTCCAGCATCCCCGAGCTTGCCAGGAGCGATTTCTGAGTATAGAGCCAGGAGTAATCCCTGTGAGCTGCCCGGTTATGACCAAAAAATAAAACAAAAACAAAACAAAACAAATGCAGATGACGCATAGTGAAATAACCAGTTAATGCAAAAGGGAATTTTGATCAAGAATGAGTGAAGGGGATAACAAATATACCATATTTGCTGGCGTATAAAATGACCCCCTAATTTTGCACTTAAAGCATAGGTTTAGGCCTATATTCGCTGTATCAGACAGAACGTTCCTGTGCTGCAACTGTATGTACCAGAGTGAGCCAATCACAACAAGCAAAGGTCCAAAGGTTCTACTGTCATAGACTTCCTCTCCGACTCTGGCCAATCTGAATAGGCTTTCAACAGTGTAGATTCAGGACCAGAACATTGTCTCATTTGCATGCATAAAAAGCCTGCTTGGATTGGCTGAGTGAGAGAGGCGGTCTGAGCAGCCTGGCAGTGATTGGTGCAGGATCGAGTTGGAAAATTCGTCTTGTGGCAGTATTTAGACAATTTTCGTTTAGCGACATATTGAAACATTTTTAGGGATATACTCAGCGACCCCGGATTTTCGGTTGGCTTTGTTTCAAAAGTCGTCTTATACACCGGAAAATATGGTAGGTGAGAGGGCTGGAGGGGTAGCACAGTGGGTAGAGTGTTTCCTTGCACACAGCAATCCCATGTTTAGTCCTACCATCCCATATATTTCTGAGTTCCACCAGGAATAACTCCTGAGTGAAGAGCCAGCCAGGAGTTACCCCCCCCCGAATATTGTCAAGTGTGCCCCCAAAAACAAACAAAGAAAAACAGAAAAAGTATAGATGTAGTAGAGGAAGTTCAGTCAAGTCACAGTCAAGTTATTTCTAACCTTATGTAAATGGAAAAGAATAAAGCAAAGCATCATTTGCTGTGGCTGCCTGCCCTTTCTCTTTCTTGAGCTGACCCTGGTGACCAGCCAGCTATGGAACCAAGGAAGTCGGGATTGGGCAACTTCTGCCCCTTCTGACCTGCAGGGAGAGTAGCAGAGGGTTTCAGACTTGGTTGGGCACCAGAGGAGCTTTAAGAATGTAGTAAATATTTCAGTTTCCTCTGGAGTTCCTGGTTTCAAGTCATCTGGAACAAGACATAATGCTCCACACTTAATACACAATCTCACCCATCCACCTGTAGACAGAGATACACTACACAGTTTTGAGAGAACCTGCTTAGGTGAATAGAGCAATAGGAAAATGGAGCCTTTTGTGGTGACTCTTACTAAAAAGGAATGTCAAATAGATGTTTGATTTAGTGACTGATTCTTGGTGTCTTTTTTTAAGTAAACGTAGGAATTTAATTTATAAGAAAATGTCGAGTCTAGTTAGAGAAAAACATATGTGATTTGAAAGAGGATAGATTTGAGATTCCATTCGGAAGTAGAAAGGAATACCCACAACTAAGTGAGATATTTGAGAAAAAAAACTCCAAGTATTGTACAAATTTCAGCTATTTAGAGGAGTGGGTTTATTGGTCATTGAGAAGGATAATAATCTCTCTGTCCTGGTGCCTATAAAATTTCCCTGATAGCCATCAATGAGTCGAGTTTGAAATTTATCCTCTGCTTCTTAGTTTATTACACACCGAAGACCTTCATTTTTCACGATCAGAACTAATCACATTGAAAAATATTTACACTTGGCAGCTTAAAAACTATTGGTAGTTCACATCACCATTAAAATTCAACATTCATTTAGAAACATTTCATCCATGTTCTATCGATGGTCTGCATTCCCTTTTATTTCAGTTGCCAAGTGCCCTTAGCTGTCTCATAGCTTCATGGGGAGAAGCTTTTGAGCGAGGACACTCAAAATGATGCGACGTCTCCTACTGTAAAATAATCACTCACACAAGCCAACAGCAGCATTTTAGGGCACTGGCCAAAATTCCAGCTTTTTTTTTTAAAGTTCATGGCTTGCAATTTTGTTTGATGTTGGAACTATACCGGTAGTCCTCAGGCTTGCTCATGAGAGATAACTCCAGGTGGGTGGTGCTCGGGGGAGGATTTACCTGATCACTGGCAATTTAAGTTCTCTACCCACTGCACTATCTCTCTAGCTCTGGTTTGAAGTTTTCAATAACTTTTAATGAACCATAGTTTGTCTGTTTTATTATTGTCAGTCTGTACTGTGGCTGATTGGGTGATTATCTAAGCAAATCTCCATCTCCTGAGAGGTGGAGCAAATGAGTGTTCAAATGACACTTAACCATAGGGATAGTCCCTTGAAATCCGACTTGAGAGATGGAATTTTAAACTGTCATTTCTGTCATATACTTTCATTGTAGTAGAACCTTGGGACGCCTGCAGCCATATCTTCTGGACCGAGCCTGCATGTGGGATGTGAACTGGTCATTCATCAGTGATACAGTGATCTAAGCTTCTCTAGTAATGGGGGCAGAATAATGTTACAAATCCACTCCTGACGTTTATTTTCCCTTAGGTTCAATGCTTGAATTCCAGCTGCGTGAATTTGGTCGTGATGCACGAATTTCTGCCTCCCCTGGCAAAGGACTAAGCAACAAAGCGCACCTCCTCTTCCAGCGACCTTAGTGACATCACCCACACATTAAAATAAAAAATAAACAATGAATCCTTTCTCATCTGTGAATTCTGACTGTATTTGGGAAGTTTCCTTCCTTTTGCAAAATATCCTGAATCCAAAATATCTAAACTCTTGGAGTAGTTGCCCAGAGGAAAGAGACGCAACAGCCCCGCCCCCAACCCTGGGGAGCAGAGAGGCAAAGAAATATAAGGTAAGATTGTTGCAAAGTCCAGTTGCAGCCAAGAGGAATAAAACCATGGCTGCACAAGAAGAGGTCTCGGGGGGTCCCAGATGTACCCCCAAATGTGCCGTCCTTGGCCTGGGCATGAAACTAAATCAGTTTGATGAACTCAAATGCCCTCGGCTCAATAGGCAGGACTCTCCGAGGAGCCTGTGTTACTTCCTTCACTTAAGTGCAGATTTATAATAAAAACCTTCGTGCCAGCGCCCTGGTTCTTGGCCACAGACGAAGCTAAGCACTTGGAGAATCGTCCTCGCGGGGTCAGAAAGCTGCACGGTTCCACATCAGTTTATAATTTACGAAGAAAAGAGAAAGTTTTGCGACTCCGAGTGGAAATTTGTCGTGCACGGCGGGAACTCTGGCTGCTTTTGCGCCCAAGGAGGCGACCTGCCCGGTTCATTTGAGACCTGCGTGAAGCCCGAGGCTTCGGGGAACCGGGAGTGCGTAAAAGTGGGTCGCTGGGGGTCGTGGATTTTGATCTTGGGGGCTTTTTTGGAGGTTTAACAAACACAACTCGGGATCCGAGCGGGCACTCTGCGGCTGCCAGCGAGGCGGGCTGGACAGCGCACCAATCACGGCGCAGCTCCGCCCTATATAAGCGGGCGGGCGCAGCGGCGAGGCCCGAGTCCCGGCCAGTCAGTGTCTCCGCTTCTTGCTCGAGTCGCTCTGCCCGCGTCGCCCCGCACCAAATCGCCTTGGCCATGTCCGAGACCGCGCCCGCCGCGCCTGCCGCCCCGGCCCCGGCCGAGAAGACGCCCGTGAAGAAGAAGCCCCGCAAGTCTGCGGGCGCCGCCAAGCGCAAGGCGTCCGGGCCCCCCGTGTCCGAGCTGATCACCAAGGCGGTGGCCGCGTCCAAGGAGCGCAACGGCGTGTCCCTGGCGGCGCTCAAGAAGGTGCTGGCGGCTGCCGGCTACGACGTGGAGAAGAACAACAGCCGCATCAAGCTGGGGCTCAAGAGCCTGGTGAGCAAGGGCACCCTGGTGCAGACCAAGGGCACCGGCGCCTCGGGCTCCTTCAAGCTCAACAAGAAGGCCGCCTCCGGGGAGGCCAAGCCCAAAGCCAAGAAGGCGGGCGCCGCCAAGCCCAAGAAAGCTGCGGGCGCAGCCAAGAAGGCCAAGAAAGCCTCCGGGTCCGCCACCCCTAAGAAGAGTGCGAAGAGGACCCCCAAGAAGGCCAAGAAGCCCGCATCGGCTGCAGGAGCCAAAAAGGCCAAGAGCCCGAAGAAGGCGAAAGCGGCAAAACCCAAGAAAGCCCCCAAGAGCCCAGCCAAGGCCAAAGCGGTGAAGCCCAAGGCGGCTAAACCCAAGGCCGCCAAGCCCAAGGCAGCCAAACCAAAGAAGGCGGCAGCCAAGAAGAAATAGGAAGTTTTTCTTTGGCCAACTGCATAGAAAGAAGCCCCAACAACCCAAAGGCTCTTTTCAGAGCCACCCACCGACCTCACCAAAAGAGCTGTTGCACTTGGGTACTTGGGGGGGCGTGGTTGGGAGGAGAGTGTATGCAAGGGGTGTCCTCTTAAAATTGGGACTTTTAGGCCCAGTTGGGCTGCATGCATTCCGTACTGTCACCATGTTTGTTTTTGTATTAAGCCAAGGGTTTGAGCGCATTGCCTATGTCAATAGCTGGTGCGTAAAAAGATGTCTCAACGCATTTTGGCATCATCGGGTCCGCCTCCGTTTGACAGGTAACTGAATTGAATTGCAGGGATGAGTAGGAAGAGTGAATGAATCATGAGTGATTTGTGTGGTTTTTGTTTCCTTGTTTTGCTTTTTGCCTGCTTTGAAATTATGGATATGGAAAGTGCCATTTTGGAAGCGCAGCGCTTACTTCAAACTTCCTGGTGGTGGTTAAGACTATTAGTGGGCGTAAAATAAAAACTTAATAAGGCATCTAGAACACAGTATATCACCACTAGGTGTCCTCGGTGCGTGGTTTTTCAGGCAGCCCACGCACAACACGCATGCGAGGCGAGCTTGGGGCACCCGCTGAGAGAGCGCACGGTGCGCTCTGAGCGCACTTCTGTTCTGGAGCAGCGGGCCGCTGCGCCCCGGACACTTTATATAGTAGCTTTGGGTAGTTTGTTCCGCGCCTTCTGATTGGGTCTAGCGAGGCGACAAATTAGCCAATGAGAAGGTAGGCTTGCAAGTGTTAGTTACCATTCCTACTTGTGACGACACAGTGGAATTAACCCAATCATGAGTGAACGATTAGCAGCCTCATTTTGATACAGCGTCACCGAGTTCCGGGCTTGGTGATGGTTGAGTCGCCTTCCTAGTGCAGAGCGATTGTCTATTTGCGCCATGTTTTTGATGCCTGAATAAACCTTTTTGCAAAATCCACTCCGATCCCGCATCGTCAATATCTCCGAGCGCATCCGTGTCGGAGGGCACCAGGGCCGTCACCCAAGTACACTAGCGCCAAGTAAACAAGCTACCTTTCAAGTACATGTCTTGACACTTTAAAAAGAAAAAGGCTTTTTGCAAAGAGCCATGCTTGCTTTCCACAACTCAGTTGTAATTCTTTCATCCTAGACTCCTCGGACTTCTCACTGCACTTTTTTTTTTAGCCACTTTTGTCCCATTATCTCAGAACAAAACACGTTTCAAGATTGCATGCAGAAAAAAAGAACAAAACTGCATGCTAACATTTTGGCCTTTTAGCTCACTTTTTAGCCTTTTTAAAGCTCACTTTCTGCCTTTTTAAAGGCAAAAGCATTTATTTCCAAAGATCCATCAATGGTTCCCTGACTAGGAAACGAGTCTATAGTACTAGTTGCTCTGTACAGCCCCCTCAAGGTAAATTATTTGCACTTGCAGATGACCATTTTACTTCTCTTTTAGTTTTTGTTTTTGAGGTCACACCACACCCAGTGATGCTCAGGATATACTTCTGGCTTTGCACTACAGAATTATTCCTGGCAGTGCTTGTGAACCATATAGAATTCCAGGTCTACCAATTGCAAGGCAAATTCCCTAGCCTCTGTCCTATTACTCTGACCCAATGCTGTTATCAATTTGATGCTAATTAAAACATTAAGACATAGAAATACTAGTAGGCATCTGTATTTTTTCTCCTTTTTACACATATGGTTTTGGCATTTCATGATTTAAATGTCAGGGTGAGTGTGGGTTTGTGCAGGATGCATGTCAGTGTACGCGTAATTTAATTAGGAGGACGCTAATTTTATTCCATTTCTAGAAAGAATGATTTATGTGTTGAGGCATCAGATGAAATTCTGTGCATTCCCCTTTCAACCTGCTGGAATGAAATATGTGAATCCATTCTGTCATTCCTACACCAGATCTTGTTTTACCATGTACTTTTACCTTAAATAATAGCTGAATATAAGTTAATATTACACAAGGACTCTTCATCTTTCTACATACATAAATGCATACTTTGGGGGCTGCAGAGATTGTTCAAAGCATTGGTACATCTACAGGTGCCCAGCTTCCATCCCAGCACCATATAGTATCCCACCCACCAACAGAGTCTATTCTCTGAGCACTGCTAGGTGTGATCCAACAGCAAAAATCCCTTTGTTTTCGCTCATTCCACTCACTTTGAGTGCTGTTGAAACAGATTACTTCATTTTTTCTGACCAGGGGGTTCCAGGTTGATGCATTTAAATTTTCATTTGGGGGAGAAACAAAAACAGACCATTGGTTTAGTATTAAGAACATTGGGTCTTGACATCAATGACTCCATTTTTGATCTTTGCTTTGTTTTTCAAACAACTCTTTCAGATTTTATAACATTATGGTATCTTGAAATTTTACCTATGAGATTCCTCCTCTCTTATCTATTGTTATGAAATACAAGTCTTCCAAAATTGAGCAGTGGAAGTCAAAAAACATTAAGTAAGCCATTTCATCTTTGCAGATCAGGAATCTAATGGCAACTTTGCTCAATGATCATGGTTTGGGATTTCTCATGAAATTAAACTTATAGAAGGTACAGAAGGAAATTCTCTGACCCTTCTAGGCTCTTTCAAGAAACACCTCTAGACATTTGCTCTGCCTTAATATGTGCTTGTCCAATAAGTCTGTTTCTGACCCTAGATCAAAGGTACCTTCATTCTTTAAGTTATTCTCAGATCCACAGCTTCTGAGTTCACTTTAACTCCACATGCCTTGGCCACATATCCACATATTGAAATAATGTTTGAGGCATCATAGTGGCCAATCCAACAAAGCCCAGATACAATGTTTGTGGCAGTCCTGTGATGAAGACTTGGCTGTGATTGGATTTTTGCCCAAGATGGCTTATTAGAACATCAGACACAAAAAGAAAAAACCCTGGGTTTGATCCCTGACACACTCTTCCCTTCCCCAAAAGATAACCATGTATACTTGAGTATAAGGCGACACCCCCCAAATTTACCTTAAAAACTGAGAAAACTTAGTGACTCGAGTATAAGCCAAAGTGGAAAATACAGCAGTCACTGGTAAATTTCAAAAATAAGAATACATACCCAAAACAATTACAATAATTGAGGAATGCGGTAAGTTAAATGTCTTTTCAATATGTACTGCTAAAGAAAAACTGTAAACTAGCAACAATACTTTAAAACTTTAAATAAAGTGCAGAAAACCGTAGCTGCACAGGTAAGCTAAATCACAAAGGTTAAAATCCTTCAAAACTGGATTCCTCCTCCTCCTCCTCATCTGTATATCCAAACAGAGCTTCAGCTCTGTCTGATGTGAGGTCTCAGCATAGACATCGTCATCATCACTGACTTCGCAGATACCATCATCACTGCTGTCGGTCTCATACAAAGTGCAGAATATTGTGGGTTAAATAGGTTAGTGGCATCCAGTTCAGTTGAGCCGCCTACCTCTTCAGCTCAGCAGTGACTTGTGGACCGAGCTGAAGCACCGCCCCTTCCAGAAGAAGGCAGAAGATGACTGGAGACTACGTGCATTTGATTCAGTGCAGGGGCACCAAATGTATGATCTGTATGTAACCTGTATGACCCGAGTATAAGCCAAGTTCAGGTTTTTCACAAATTTTGTGCCAGAAAAACTCGGCTTATACTTGAGCATATACGGTAAATGGGAGGGTTGTTTGCTTGTTTGTTGTGAGTGTCATCGCCAGCAAGCTCAGGGGTTACTACTGGCTCTGCACTCAGGAATCACTCCTGGCAGGACTCAGGGTACCATGAGGGATGCCGTGAATCAAACCGAGGTCAGCTGCATGGAAACTGAAAGCCCTCCTAGCTGTGGTATTACTCAAATCCCAACATTATTTAATTTTTACTTATCAGAATCCAATCAGTGAGATCACTATTTTCATAAAATTTTTAGAATTCCTGAGACTTGGATTATAATTGACTAGTTTCCACAACTAAGGTCAACCCAAAGATCAATCCTGAGATTATAAAATATTGAAGCAAACTCTACAAATTTATAATACATTAGCCCAGCACTACTTTAAAGACTTTTCAATAAGAGGAATACATTTTTCTGACAAAGCCTAACCTATAATCTGTAAAGCAACCCCTTTTGCACTTATTGTTAGCCCGTCCAACAAACTGTTGGTTTTGCTTTTGAATAAAACTAAGTTAAAGAGAAAATAAACACAGCGATTGTAAATCTTAGAAAATACTGTGGCATATTGAAGTTTTTAAGAATTAGAAATAAGGGGCCCAGAGAAATAGCGCTGCGGTAGGGCGTTTGCCTTAGACGCAGAAGGATAGTGGTTTGAATGTCAGCATCCCATATGGTCCCCTGAGCCTGCCAGGAGCGATTTCTGACCGTAGAGCCAGGAGGAACTCCTGAGCGCTGCCAGGTGTGACCCAAAAACAAACAAACAAACAAAAAAACAAAAACAAGAATTAGAAATCAAACTTAATACTTAATAGGATTGAAAATTAGACAAGCAAGGGACAGAATAATAGTACAATGGGAAGGACACTCGCCTTATATGCAGCCAACCCAGGTTCACATTCTCAGTATTCTGTATATTCCTCCAAGACCAATAGGAGTGATCCCTGAGCATCACCAGATGTGCCTCCATCCCTTGATAAATAAAAATAAAATAAAATCAGACAAGCACATGGCATTTAAGATTGGTGATGAAGTAATAATAAAAAGATACATGGCTAATGTTTAAGTTTAATATAGAGAGTAAGAGTTAACTTAGAGAGAAAAGGGTAAACAAAAAAATGTAGTATTAAAGGCTTATAAAGCTACTCCTTTTTTGTTGTTTTGTTTGTCTTGGGAGCTCTATCTGGTGCTGCTGGGTGTAGGGGAATATTACCAGCTGGGAGCTGTTCAGCTCAGGTCTCTAAATGCAAAGTCTGCTCATTGCCCATTGGGCTCTCTGCCCAGTTCATGAGGGACTCTTGCCATGTGATAAAAGTGTGATAAAAGCTGGGGTCGGAGTGGTGGCACAAGCTGTAAGGTGTTACGTTGTACGCACTAGCCTAGGAAAGACCTTGGTTCTATCCCCCAGCGTCCCATATGGTCCCCCAAACCAGGAGCGATTTCTGAGCACATAGCCAAAAATAACCCCCTGAACATCACCGGTGTGGCAAAAAAGAAACAAACAAAAAAACAAAAAGCAAAAAAAGTGTGATAAAAGTTTTTTTTAATATATTTTATTTAAACACCTTGATTACATACATGATTGTGTTTGGGTTTCAGTCATGTAAAGAACACCACCCATCACTAGTGCAACATTCCCATCACCAATGTCCCAAATCTTTCTCCTCCCCATCCAACCCCCGCCTGTACTCTAGACAGGCTTTCTATTTCCCTCATACATTAGGTTAGTTCAAAATGTAGTTATTTCTCTAAATATACTCATCCCTGTTTGTGGTGAGCTTCATTAGATGAGCTGTAACTTCCAACCCTTCTCTCTTTTGTGTTTGAAAATTATTATTGCAAGAATGTCTTTCTTTTTTCTTAAAACGCATGGGTGAGTGAGACCATTCTGCGTTTTCCTCTCTCTCTCTGACTTACTTCACTCAGCATAATAGATTCCATGTACATCCATGTATAGGAAAATTTCATGACTTCATCTCTCCTGACAGCTGCATAATATTTCATTGTGTATATGTACCACAGTTTCTTTAGCCATTCATCTGTTGAAGGGCATCTTGGTTGTTTCCATGGTCTTCCTATGGTAAATAGTGTTGCAATGAATATAGGTGTAAGGAAGGGATTTTTTTAATTGTATTTTTGTATTCCTAGGGTATATTCCTAGGAATGGTATAGCTGGGTCATATGGGAGCTCGATTTCCAGTTTTTGGAGGGATCTCCATATTGCTTTCCATAAAGGTTGAACTAAACGGCATTCCCACCAGCAGTGAATAAGAGTTCCTTTCTCTCCACATCCCCGCCAACACTGTTTGTTCTCATTCTTTGTGATGTGTGCCAATCTCTGTGGTGTGAGGTGGTACCTCATAGTTGTTTTGATTTGCATCTCCCTGATGATTAGGGATGTGCAGCATTTTTTCATGTGTCTTTTGGCCATTTGTATTTCTTCTTTGTCATAGTGTCTGTCCATTTCTTCTCCCCATTTTTTGATGGAATTAGATGTTTTTTTCTTGGAAAGTTCTGTCAGTACCTTATATATTTTGGAGATTAGCCCCTTATCTGATGAGTATTGGGTGAATAGTTTCTCCCACTCAGTGACTGGCTCTTGTATCCTGGGCGCTATTTCCTTTGAGGTGCAGAAGCTTCTCAGCTTAATATATTCCCATCTGTTAATCTCTGCTTTCACTTGCTTGGAGAGTACAGTTTCCTCCTTGAAGATGCCTGTAGTCTCAATGTCCTGGAGTGTTTTGCCTACGTGTTGTTCTATATATCTTATGGTTTTGGGTCTGATATCGAGGTCTTTAATCCATTTGGATTTTACCTTCATACATGATGTTAGCTGGGGGTCTAAGTTCAATTTTTTGCAAGTGGCTAGCCAGTTGTGCCAACACCACTTGTTGAAGAGGTTTTCTTTGCTCCATATTTAAAAAAAAAAAAAAAAAGGTGGGGCCGGAGAGATAATATGGAGGTAAGGCATTTGCCTTGCAAGCAGAAGGACGGTGGTTTGAATCCCAGCACCCCATATGGTCCCCTGAGCCTGCCAGGAGCGATTTCTGAGCATAGAGCCAGGAGTAACCCTGAGCGCTGCCAGGTATGATCCCAAAACAAACAAAAAACAAAAAACAAAAACAAAAAAAAAGTTAAAAAAAGTAAAAAAGAGGGGGGAGGGGAAAAGTGATAAAAGTCTCTCTCTAGTAAATTGTATCATGAGCACCATTTAAACTACTTATGAATCGTCCAATTATCTCAGAGCTAGTCAGGGGATATCTTAGGGCAGGCAGAACAGGTTCTGATTCGGACAGCTTAGCTCCTGGGTCTCTGTTCTATACCATTCATACCTAAAGAGATATTTTTCCTAAGCAATCCAAATCCACTGTCACTGATTTTGTCGTAGTGGCGATTGTTTCCTTTTTCAAAGATAAAGCTACTCACTCAAATCACCTTTGGTCATAGGGCAAAAGTCCAGAATGACCTGGATTCCACCTTGGATTTGTTCTGTGATGTCCATTGGCTTAGCAGGAGCAGGAAGAGGGGTAGGGCAATCAACCACTCAGGTTCTGTGTCATCAGAAAGTGCAAAACTTCGGGTTGGAGCAATGGCACAAGTGGTAGGGTGTTTGCCTTGCACGTGGCTAACCTAGGACAGACCATGGTTCATTCCCCTGGCGTCCCATATGGTCCCCCAAGCCAGGAGCGACTTCTGAGTGCATAGCCAGAAGTAACCCTTGAGCATCACTAGGTGTAGCCCAAAAACAAAAACAAAAAAAGAAAGTGCAAAAACTACAAAGAATGGGAAGGAGGGGTCCTTCTAGAACCCACATGGCTTTATTAACTGTGGCCTATCCGAGTTTGTTGTCAAAACAACAAGCAGGAGCAACTGAATAGAAAAAATTTAAAATAGGGACTCTATTGGCATGACAATTTAGGTTTGGGAAGGATGGAAGTGGCAGAGAACCTCCAAGCTAGAGAACAGCTTCAAAGAGAGAACAGAAGGGACTGGTATTATACCCAGCAGGGGCAAAGAGTGGCATAACAGCTTATTAATAGTCTATTTGTTGTCCAGGAAACATTTACACATACATGAGGGAAGAATGGTGAGCAAGTGCAACTGAAGAACATGCAAAGAATGAAAGTCACGTGTACAGAAAATGGGGGAGAGATGTCATCAGGACATATATTTTGATTGGTAATGAAGAGGAAGGAGACTCCTTCAGTCAAGAAAGTTCCAATCCAGTCTCCACTAGCTAATAATACAGGCTGTCTGAGGTCCCTTTCAGTGCAAAAATATTTGCCTTTTTTCCTCTTATTTGTTTGTTGTTTGGGCGCACACACCAGGCCCCCAGATTCATTCCTGACTATGCTTGGGGGCCCATAAGGAGTTGTAGAAGTTGAACCTGGTTTGACTGCATGAAAGGCAAATAACCTACCCACTGAACTATCACTGTAGCCAAATATAAAAGTGTTCTTGAAATTCTTTTGACCCAGAGTCAATAAAAGGCAGTGAGCAGCTTCTTTCAGAGAAAGGTCGTCACCTTCTCCAGACAGCAAGCTAATCTGTTTTAGCTTTTCCTAGAACACAGTTCTAAATCTTCAATTGGGAAGAAAAGGGGCAAGAAGCAAAATGCTTTGATATCCTCGACACCTCCTGAGAAGAAAATGAATTGTTAGGTATTGGCTGAAACAGTGAATATTTGTAGCAGCCTTTAAGTTGAGCAGGCAAGCAAACATTTAAAGCCTGGCTAAGGACATCCTAGGATACAGCCCTGCACTGTTCCAAACTAGGTTGGTGTTTGTTCCCGTCTCACAGCCCCAAGTTCAGGACTAGGGGTTTGGAGGCTCTTTTCTGGATTGGGTCCAGAGAATCTTGGTTTCTTTTTAAAGCACCTTGAGATTTCTATTATTCTCCCCCAACTCTTCCATAACACTGTCTGAGCACACATCCCTATCGTATCTGTACACCGTAGTAAGTAGCTACATGTTAGAAAAATCAGTAGTGGAAAAACCCCAGACCTTCAGAGGTCAGGGATTCCGAGAAAAGGTAAAGATAATAAACTGAAGGGCTCTTAACACAAATGATCAGAATGCCCATGCCATTCTGGGAATGTCCTGGGATTGGATCCCTTGTATACAGATTTGTATCTGCTACCCTTCCCCGAGAAAGACAATCTCCAGAAATCATACTGAAAGCCTCTTCATTCCTCACATTCCCTTATGAAATTGTAAACCCCCTTAGGTTTAGTTAGTACTAAAGAAGGTTCTAACTAACTGTTAGAATAACAGTAGATAACTGTTATCTACTCTTCTTTCTATAACCAATGATTGCTGAGCAATAAATATCCAATGGAGAGGACAGTTGGGGCTCTGTCCTGAGGCAATTAGTCCCCTGACCCTCCCCCTGACCCCCATGCTTTCTCTCTAGTGTCTGTCTTGTTTCTTTTTTTCTTTTTCTTTTTTTTTGGGGGGGGAGGCCACACCCGGGGGTGCTCAGGGGTTACTCCTGGCTGTTTGCTCAGAAATAGCTCCTGGCAGGCACGGGGGACCATATGGGACACCAGGATTTGAACCAACCACCTTTTGTCCTGGATCGGCTGCTTGCAAGGCAAACGCCACTGTGCTATCTCTCCGGGCCCTGTCTTGTTTTCTTAATCCTCACAGGACTCTGCTTTAGACCCATTCACCTTGAACAGGACTCCAGCAGTACATCCTTCTGTCCACTCCTTGCAAACCCAGAGGGAGAAGAGGAGAAATATTGCTGTGCTACTTCAATACCCTGAATCGACCCAACTGGGTTTTTTTGTTTGTTTATTTGTGGGCCACACCTGGTAGTGCTCGGGTTACTTCAGGGTCTTTGCTCAGAAATCGCTCCTGGCAAGCTCAGGGACCATAGGGATGGTAGGGATCAAACCCGGGTCAGTTTAGTGCAAGGTAAACACTGCGCTATCACTCTGGCCCCTTATCTAGCTGGCTTTATGTAATTTGTCAAAGATGGGAATTATGTGTCAGAGTGATAATACAGAGGATAGAGTTGCCTTCCACATAGGCTACCTAGATTGGATGCTCAGTAACACATATGGTTTCCAGAGCCTTATCAGAAGTCCCTGAGCACTTCAAGGTGTGGCCACCCCTTCCCCAAATGTGAACTGAGGTCTGCAGTGTGAATTGAGATCAAAACCAGATAAGTATTTGAAAACATATTTAACCCCACCCTAATCCCTTAAAGTAAAGATGCCAAGATGCCAAGACGTGTTGTAGAGGTCTTGCGTCTCAGCAATTCTCGTGGGTCGTAGTCCTTTCACGGGAGGAAAACGGGTAACACGAGCAGACGAATATGAAATATGAAATAATGATACCACACGCAATATGTGGGGTCAACACGTTTCTGGCAGGAGTGCTGTAGCATATGAAAAAGTTTCCATAAGATGATTCTTGGAATTGTATATAAAAGTGTTTCCTTAGGATTGTTCTGTGACTTTTGCCCCACCTAACCCTTCCAGGTGGGGCGCTGTGGAGTTGGCAATAAATAGCTTGAGGGACAGGAGTGAGGGGTCCTTCTGTGAAAAGCTGCTGGCTGCAGGAGGATTCTCTGGCTCTCCTTGCCCGATCTTTTAAATCCTATCGTTCTTGTCTGTGTGGATTATTACTTGCTGCGGATAAATATTACCAAGGTCTTCCCCCGAAAGGGGACAAGGGGATGGGAAGTAATTTCTCATTCTGGGGACTGTTCTTGGATTCACAAATACCCAGCCAAGATAACGGCGAAGATATCTTGCAGAGTGCGACTAGTTTAATTTTTTGAGCAGGGGAATTTATAGGGGTAAAATTAGCCACAGGTGAAGAATAATTGAAATCATAAAGCCTAGTACAACAATGACAATACCTAAGCAAAGGGTGTGACTAAAAATTCTAAGTTACAAGAGGGAAGGTCACACAAGTCAAGGTAACTCCTTGCAAGCTTGCTTTAAATGCAAAAATCAGGATAAGTAGGAAATATCTAGAAACTTGGTCTTTCTAGGCTGGACTCTATGCAGTGGTCCTCAAACTATGGCCCGCGGGTCACATATTGTATTTGTATCTGTTTTGTTTCTTCATTGCAAAATAAGATATATGCAGTGTGCATAAGATTTCATTCATAAGTTTTGTTTTTACTATAGTCAGACCCTCCAATGGTCTGAGGGACAGTGAACTGGCCCCCTGTTTAAAAAGTTTGAGGACCCCTGTGAGGTTAAATGAAGGGAGGTACCAAATCCTCAGGAATGAGCTTCCCTATTTCTAAACGAGGGTCAAAAGTCAAAATCTGTACTCTGGTTACGCCCTTAATTACCAGAAACTGCAGCTGCAAGGGACATATTTGAAAAGGAGAGAAAAATTTTCTTTGCTTTTAGGGCTGACTATATCCAGAAAAAGGGGTTCTCAAATAAACTTTGGTGCTGGAATTTCTGAGCCAAATTATTGGATAGAGGCTATTATTTTGCCTGATATAAAGGAGAGATAGTCAAATACTGGCTGAAAATGTAATGCCAGGCGTCTCTTTGGAAATTCCTCAACCATCCACACAGGGGAAAAAGGCATCCACAGTGGGTCTTTTGAGGAACCCCATGGGGGTTAAATTAGTTCGACCTACCAGGAAAATCTGAGAATACATCTGGTGGGCTGAGCCCCGCTAAAAGCTTAGGCATGCCCTGGCAAAGATGCACTAAACCAAATTGGAAAAATAATGTGTAAACCAAAGAAAAATTATTTCAATTACTGTTAACTTTAAAGATCTTCATAAGAGTAATACGTCAGTCTCTACAGCACCCTTTTTTTAGAATTTTTATTTAAATTTTACTGGAAATATCAATGTAATATATAAACAGGTTTAATAAGAGTGTAAGAGGATTTGGTGGCTATTTGGACATCCTATAAAATTTCTGACCTTTTTTACATTGACTTATCAGAAATTAAAATAGAAAAAAAAACGAACACCCTTCACAATAGTACCGCATACTGTCGATTCTGAGCCAAATTCTGTCTTCTTTGTTTACTTTCTTGCTCTTATTCGAGCTTCTTGTTGTAATCAACAAATATTTTTATCCGGTAATGATATTTTCTTCAGAGAACCCAATATATTTTATTTTATATAGCTTCCACACTCTTGATAAGTCCCAGTTCTTAGGTTAAGAGAGAATGTCTATATGAAGAAGTCCAGCTAAATCTATTTATTAAAATAAATCAATAAGTAAATTAAGACATGAAAGAAGACGGAGCTGAAAGTTTATCACAGTGGGTAGGACACTTGTCTCTAGCATGGCCTATCCCCAGAACCCCATGGGATCCCTGAACACAGAGCCAGTAGCAAGCCCTGAAAACAGCCAAGTATGGCCGATAAATTAAGTAATTAAAGTAAGGAAGAAATTTATTAATAAAAGATCAGAAAGAAGAGGAAAAAATTTGAAGGAAAGCTGTACCTTCATGTTGCAAGTCAGCCCTTGATGGTATTGAAATGTTTACATACACAACACCTTCACATCCAACCATTCACTTTTACTTCACTGATGGGCCTCAAAGTAATTGAAAGTACCTAGTATAGTGTTATTCTCAAACCTGTCTCACCTGATAACCTTATTTTAGAGGTGAAGTCTCATTTCTAGATCAAGGATAGAATAGAAGATCCTGCATTCCTTACAGATCCTGCCTGACTTACTGGTGCAGATTCAAGAACCCTAGCAAGAAACAAAGCTGATTAATTAACTGTCTAATTAGGTGATAGGTTAATTAATAATTGATTGATTGATTGATTGATTGATGTTCAAGAGTCAGTAGGAAACAAGACCAGCCCTCCAGGATACAAAAAAGGGGAGTTTGTATGATACTGAAAAGAAGTTGTCTTCCTAAAACTACGTTGGATGGATATAAGTCATAGTGCATAGGTAAGATGTTTGCCTTACATGCAGCTGATCTGGGCTAGTACTCCAGCTCTCATGAGGCATCACCAGTAGTAATTTCTGAGTACCACCATTGCCTCCCCCCGCAAAAACAAAACAAAACAAAACAAAAAAAACCCAACAAACAAAGAACCAGTGAGGCAACAGCAGGGGCAGCAACACAAACGCATTAAAGATCGACAGGAAGGGGCCAGTACTATAGTACAATGGTTAGGACATTTGCCTTGCATGCTGCCATCCGGGTTTTATCCTTGGTACCTCATATGGTCCCCCAAGATTGTCAGGAGTAACTTATGAGCTCAGTGCCAGTAGTAACCTCTGAGCACTGCCAGGTGTGCACCCAAAAATAAAATTGATGCACACACAGGAAAATAATTGACAGTAAGATGCCAAGGATCCTTCACTCTTGACATTGAAAGAAATTTTAAAAATAACTTACACCAAGGCATTGAAATCTTCTCGAGTCTGGTTTGCCCTTTGAAATAAGCTGCTTGGGAAGAACTGAAAAAAGGCAGGAATAAAAATAAACTATCCTCCACATGCTTTAGACTAAAAACACAGGGGCAGTTCATTAGACCCATATCCTCCTCTGCAAAGCTTGAAGATTTTTCTGAGGAAAAAGCTCAACAGCAAGAGATATGCCACTTATTGGAAAATAGAAATGGAAATAATTCTCTGCATTAAGGTTGTATTTATGATATCACAATGATATTATTTACAAAGATTAGATTTACTTGGTTACAATAGTTGTGTTTATTTGTGGCACAATGATTCAAAACTTGCAAGGAAGGGATCATTCCATATTTGTATGGGAGAAGTCCACCTTCATTGTCTAAGTCTGATGATGTGTCTCTTCCACAGGAAATTCCAAATGGATGTCTGGACTCCAAAGACCTTTCACCAAAAGGAAATATGGAATCCCCATCTTGCCCTCTGTTGCATCAGAGCCCTTTGGATGGGCTTGGATGGAGGTGGATGGTGATGGAATAAATGGAGGGACCTTTCTCTGCCGTCCCAGGCTACATGGCTCCAAACCCCTTCAGCCGGGCAATTAGCAGGTTCAGGTAGAGGCGAATAAATCATCCACAGACAGGTTCCAAGGAATATCAGCTTTATTTACCCTGGCCAACATGTGTGGCCTATAATCTTAAACCTATTTAAGCACATGCCACTCTTAGCTTGCCCTGTGTCTTAGCTTCCTTCAGCCATTCTCCTCCTGCTCCCTTTCCATCCAGGCAAATTCCCTTTTCCGCTGAGGCCAGACCTTTTTATTACCTATCAAAGACCCCTCCCAGAAATGGGAGGTCTTTTTTGTAGGTAAGGCTACACAGGAATAAAGAGGGGTGGGGTTACACCCTCAACTGCCTAAGGAGAACCAGCTCTCCTGTTATACCCATATACCACGTAACTTTTCAGATACATTCGAGACCAGTCCTATTTCAGAGATTGTATGTGAAACATATATGCCATCCTTAATGTTCCACATTTTTAGGGTAAAAAAGAAAAGGTGATGAATTGCACAGGAAATCTGACATTTCTTTTATTTAATGAAAGGAAAAGGAGAAACTTGCCACCTCCTTTGAGTTCTTCTTAGCTGGCAGAATAATGTACCATCAGAGGATAAGCAAGAGAAAGCAACAGATTTAATTCTATTGGACATGTCCACTTCCATCAGCACCAGCAGCGCAGTAAACAGAAGTTTTCTTTATATTTTATTGAATATATACCTTTTGTTTAATTATTCGCTCATCAACAGGTAGTTAGTAAACAGGAAATTCTATCAGGCACCACGTTGAAATGAAGAAAAGGGGGTTCCATTTCTGTTTTGAAAAATAATGTGAAAAACTTATGACAAAGAAATTATGTTGCTGTCATCAGAGCTCTGAATCTACTGTTCTGGATAAGAAATTTTTTCAGAAAGTGCCTTTTATATTTGTCCTACAGTTAAGGTGTGTACATATATATCTGGAATGCACAAGAGAGTCCACAGATCACTTTGCATTCTGTATCCACTCCCAGCAGTGTGGTGTCAAGTCATTGAACCCAGGCCTCACATATATGAAGAACGTGCTCAATCACCTATCCTCTATCACCATGGTGCTGTTCTTAACAATACCAAGGAGACACAATGCATATTCCATGGTAATGAATTAGATAAATTTGTTGAAATTCCCACCAAAAGCCACTGAAAATCCCGATGACACACCTTGAGAAGTGGGGAAACGCTGTTACATTACATTAACAGACTCATTCTTGGTTTTGCTCCAAAACTTGGTTCAGCCAGAACAAAAGCCAAAGCTTCATTCATTTTAGAAAATATTTAATGTGGATTGGAACATTTGCAGGCAGCTGGTGGAAGATTTACAGAAACAGACGTTCCAAATTGTGTTATTTTGTATAGCAGGTTCTGGACAACCTCAAGGACATAAACACAGTTGGCGTTTGTTCCCAGTTTACCAAGACTACAATGCAAGACTGACCATCATAAAGAGATCTTGAATCCCTCCGTGGTTAGATTATATCTCCCAGACTCCACTGCACCCTTGGCTGGTCTTGCTGCCTGAGTTAGCCTATTGGAAATATGGATAAAGGTCTCTTTTCTCATGAAATCAGTATCACTGAGTTGGCAGTAAAAATAGTGGTACTGGGCCCGGAGAGATAGCACAGCGGCGTTTGCCTTGCAAGCAGTTGATCCAGGACCAAAGGTGGTTGGTTCGAATCCTGGTGTCCCATATGGTCCCCCGTGCCTGCCAGGAGCTATTTCTGAGCAGACAGCCAGGAGTAACCCCTGAGCAATGCCGGGTGTGGCCCAAAAACCAAAAACCAAAAAAAAAAAAAAATAGTGGTACTTAAGTAGCACTTGAAAAGAAAAAAAAAAACATAAAATAGTGATCTGAATCAAGTCATAGGAAAATGACTAAGTAACAAAAATGGCAATAAATGAATCAATATTTAAATATAGAAATCATAAAGACAAAGAAATAATTGACTGGAAGTATTGGCTATGTATGTAGAGAAAGGGTCAGCTCAGAGTAAAATGGGAGAATTACACAGGCCTAAATAGACAAAAGGTGGCATTATTTCTTAAGCTTGCTTTTGTGCAATAGGTATCTTTTTCCTTTGATTGACTTTGGTGCCATACCTGGTGTTGCGTAGGGATTAGTCCTGGCTTGTGCTCAGGGGCCCATTCTAGAGCTGCTCAGGGGACTATAAGTGACACTGGGAATTAAATTGAAAGGCACCTCACCTGCTATCATCTTTCTTTGTTCCCTCTCATTTCCAGCTCTAACTTTTCTTTCTTTGTGGATTAGGTATAACCAAGTTTGGGGGTTTAGCTATCTTTTTCTTAAGTCATTCAAGAAATGCTCTATTTCCCAGCTTTTTAAAAATGAGAACAACTTTCAGCTCTTTTACCAAAATGAAGGGTAGTTAAAGTTCTTAAAAGAAAAAAAAATCAGGGCCCGGAGAGATAGCACAGCGGTGTTTGCCTTGCAAGCAGCCAATCCAGGACCTAAGGTGGTTGGTTCGAATCCCGGTGTCCCATATGGTCCCCCGTGCCTGCCAGGAGCTATTTCTGAGCAGACAGCCAGGAGTAACCCCTGAGCATCACCGGGTGTGGCCCAAAAACAAAAACAAAAACAAAAAAATCAGCCTAAGTCATGGTCTGGTATCACCATTCACATGTGATGGGATTTAGGGGGTGATACCTGACCTGACAATCTCTAGAATATCTTCTCTATAAAGTGAAGAGAATTAGGGATACTCAAGAAGGCCCATACCTGACTTACATAAGCAAAAAATATATGTGTGAATACTTTTTAAAATATTTAATATATAGAGGCCTGGAAGGTGGTGCTAGAGGTGTCTGCCTTGCAAACGCTAGTGTAGGACGGACCGCGGTTCGATCCCCCAGCGTCCCATATGGTCTCCCCAAGCCAGGGGTGATTTCTGAGCGCATAGCCAGGAGTAACCCCTGAGTCAAACGGGTGTGGCCCAAAGACCAAAAAAAAAAAAAAAAAAAAAAAAACTTAATATATATGTATATATACAGATATGTGGGAAAAACTGAAATTTAAGGAGGACTCCATTTTTGGAAATGCAAAACTGAAAAGCTTTCAAGAATCTAAAGAATTTTCTAAGAGTCAGGTTTCAGTCATAAAAATGTTGTGAAGTTTTTTTTTTATTTTTTCATCTGCAGCATTTAGACTTAGGAACTATTTCTAATCCTCTTGTTACATGAACGATTTCATTCATCCTTTCCAATACAAAGGACTGCAGCAATATTACCTAAAGAATTCTGTCCTTTCTGTCACTTCTGGTAGGGCTGCTCTGCCTCCTCATTGAGCCTTGAATCTTTCTTGATTTTTCAAGCTGTATTTTTCATTCTCTGCAGTAAGACACAGTTCTCTGAATTGCCTGATGACCTCATTTTTCTCAGTTCTTGTTTCCTTTACCTCTCACTGAGAGAGAATCTAATTCATTAGAATCTACTTTTATGGTCAAATGTAATCATAAATGGTACCTTAAATATTTCTCAGAAATCACAAGCCACAAACTCTGTCTCTGGCATTTCAAATTACAGGCAAACATAGATTTGATTATTCTTTGTTTTTTTTGGGGGGGGGGGCACACCCGTTTGATGCACTCAGAAATTTTCCCTGGCTTTGTGGGACCATATGGGACGCCGGGGGATTAAACATGGTCCTTCCTTGGCTAGTGCTTGCAAGGCAGGCACCTTACCTCTAGCGCTACCTCTCCGGCCCCAGATTTGATTATTCTTAGCCAACAAGCTAAACTTAATTCTTAGAAAGTAATCTGAACTTGAGGCCAGAGAGATAGCATGGAGGTAGGGCATTTGCCTTGCATGCAGGACAGTGGTTCGAATCCCAGAATCCCATATGGTCCACCAAGAAGATTTCTGAGCTTAGAGCCAGGAGTGGGAAGGCAGGCAGGCAGGCAGGCAGGAAGGAAGGAAGGAAGGAAGGAAGGAAGGAAGGAAGGAAGGAGGAAGGAAGGAAGGAAGGAAGGAAGGAAGGAAGGAAGGAAGGAAGGAAGGAAGGAAGGAAGGAAGGAAGGAAGGAAGGAAGGAAGGAAGGAAGGAAGGAAGGGAAGAAGGGAGGGAGGAAGAAAGAAAAGAAGAAAGAAAGAAAGATAGAAAGAAAGAAAGAAAGAAGAAAGAAGAAGAAAGAAGAAGAAAGAAAGAGAAAGAAAGAAAGAAAGAAAGAAAGAAGAGAAAGAAAGAAAGAAAAGAAAGAAAGAAGGAAAGAAAGAAAGAGAGAAAGAAAGAAAGAAAAGAAAGAAAGAAAGAAAGAAAGAAAGAAAGAAAGAAAGAAAGAAAGAAAGAAAGAAAGAAAGAAAGAGAAAAGAGAGAAAAAAAGAAAAGAGAGAAAAAGAAAGAGAAAGAGAAAAAGAAAAAGGAAGAGAAAGAAAAAAGAAAGGAAAAATGAGAAAGACATCTGAACTTACTATGAAAAAGGTGTGCCTCGTGTTTCAAACTACAGAAATAATTTCACACACACACACACACACACACACACACACACACACACACACACATTATACAATAAGGAAGTCGGACAAGAGCTGGCCTGATTGCTGAAAAGTGCTGTTGGGGTTTGACCAATGAGGAGAGGAGTTCGAATTCTGTTGACCAATAAGAAGCCAAGGAAATGGACCAATCCGGTGTTGCTGTTTCAAGTCCTCATTTGCCTATGCCTGCCTATAAATACACAGCCTCTGCAGCTCCACGTCTCAGTTTGTCTTTATCGGAAAGACAGAAGCCAGAATGCCTGAGCCAGCGAAGTCCGCTCCCGCCCCGAAAAAGGGCTCGAAGAAGGCGGTGACCAAGGCGCAGAAGAAGGACGGCAAGAAGCGCAAGCGCAGCCGCAAGGAGAGCTACTCGGTGTACGTGTACAAGGTGCTGAAGCAGGTGCACCCCGACACGGGCATCTCGTCCAAGGCCATGGGCATCATGAACTCGTTCGTCAACGACATCTTCGAGCGCATCGCGGGCGAGGCGTCGCGCCTGGCGCACTACAACAAGCGCTCCACCATCACGTCCCGCGAGATCCAGACGGCCGTGCGCCTGCTGCTGCCCGGGGAGCTGGCCAAGCACGCCGTGTCCGAGGGCACCAAGGCCGTCACCAAGTACACCAGCTCCAAGTAAACCTTGGCGCCGTGTGCTAAGTCAACCCAAAGGCTCTTTTCAGAGCCACTCAATCATTCACAGTAAGAGCTATACACCAACTAAATATGGTTAAGTGGGGAAATTCCCTTTTTTGCCCAAGGCTTAGGCCCTGCCCTCCCTAACACTTTTTGTGTATTCATAGAGCTCTTAATTCCAGCCCTTTGTTCTACGGATTTTGCTCTAAAGGTTGTTTGTTTCCATAGGTGGTAAGCTCTGCGGCGCTCATGTTTGTAAGAGGGAGCACTTCCCTTTTGCCTATTTTTCCTTAAAAGGCTGAAAGTGTGTTTGTCTCCTAAGATCCTTTGGAGAATGCAACCTTGCACACTTCTCTTACTCATTTTACCAACTCAACCTGGTTTCACACCCCCATTCCCCTAAGGTGGGCACAGTATGAAAAATGGCATCTAACACCCTTAAATTATTGTATGGCTAACAAGTTTTCAAATCCAGTCAGCCCTTCCTCACTTCCCCCAAGGTCTTTCTGTTTAGCAACTGAAGCAGCCCTGGGAAGAAAGGAGAGTGAAGTGTTGCAACATTCTTTAGGGGCAGATCACACTGGGAGGCCCTGTGTAGGCACTGTTGAAAGTTAAACTCGCAAGGCAATAGCAGCTTTTGTCTCCCCCACTTCCTGTGAAAGCTACCAGGACCAACGCAGTTCTTGAAGCTTCCAGGATTTGAGGTTTGGCAGTTCAACCATAAACAGAAAAACCAAATTCGTGCTAGAATTGCGATTCTCTCATTGTTCTCTCCTAACCAAACTCCCCAAACTCTAAGCTCCCTGATGTCTTAACAAGATAAAGTAAACTCAAAGAAAAGTTGTGGGCCCGGAGAGATAGTACAGCGGCATTTGCCTTGCAAGCAGCCGATCCAGAACCAAAGATGGTTGGTTCGAATCCCAGTGTCCCATATGGTCCCCCGAGCCTGCCAGGAGCTATTTCTGAGCAGACAGCCAGGAGTAACCCCTGAGCACCACCGGGTGTGGCCCAAAAACACAAACCCCCCCCCCAAAAAAAAAAGAAAAGAAAAAAAGAAAAGTTGTATTTTCAGATTACCAAGCTACAAATGCATTTGAACTTTTTCTAATGACCCTGAGATAATACTGAAACTGATCTATTTAGTTAACATTCCAGGAGCGTCCACTTTGTAAAGTCTTTATATATCATGCCTGCGCAGACCTCTTCTATGATCCCTTTCTGCACAAAATCAGAAATCTGGTATGGCCTCACAACTGTCAAGTATGGTCCTCGGCTGATTTTTGGTCAAATTCAGGAGTCTCCTTTGGCTGTCTTGTGTCTTTTTTCCTCTGTGCATTTAATGTCTTTTGTTGTTGTTGTTGTTGTTGTTGTTGTTGCTTGTTTTTTTGTTCTTTGACCTTCCCCACAACTTGGAATTTTTCAGTTTTCCTCCACAGCTCCACCACAAACACCCATAGCATTGAATAAGTTGCAACATAAACATTGCGCTACATCTTGCACTCTGATTCACAGGTTTCAGAACACTTTTGTTTAATGTCATGGGCTGAGATATTTGCGAAGGTCAAGAATGGAAGGATAGCTCTTTTCAAAGTGGCATACTCTGCATGCTGGTTTATTAAAGTTAAGACCAGATCAAACTCATACAAGAAAAATAAGGGCCGGGCGGTGGCGCTAGAGGTAAGGTGCCTGCCTTGCCTGCGCTAGCCTAGGACGGACCGCGGTTCGATCCCCCGGCGTCCCATATGGCCCAAGCCAGGAGCAACTTCTGAGCGCATAGCCAGGAGTAACCCCTGAGTGTCACCGGGTGTGGCCCAAAAAAAAACCAAAAAAAAAAAATGAAAAGTAGTGACCATTTTAATTTTTTCAAAATGTTTCTGTACAGATTGTAAAACTGCAGTCTCCAAGAAAGGCTCAAGTGAGTTCTATTTTAAAGAACTCATTCCCGTAGGAACCAGAGCCTGCCCCGCCGCCTATCTCCACCCATAAATACCAATCAATCCTTTTGAAACAAAGGAAAGCTTCCAACTAAACTCAGTGCTAGAGAATGCTTTGACAAGTTAAGCTCTTTTAACTGAGAAGATAGGTGGCCCTGAAAAGGGCCTTTGGGGGTTTGGGGTTTGGAAGCCAAGCAGCTTAACCTCCGAATCCGTAGAGGGTGCGTCCCTGGCGCTTGAGCGCGTAGACCACGTCCATGGCGGTGACGGTCTTGCGCTTGGCGTGCTCCGTGTAGGTGACGGCGTCGCGGATGACGTTCTCCAGGAAGACCTTGAGCACGCCGCGGGTCTCCTCGTAGATGAGACCCGAGATGCGCTTGACGCCGCCGCGGCGGGCCAGGCGGCGGATGGCGGGCTTGGTGATGCCCTGGATGTTGTCGCGCAGCACCTTGCGGTGCCGCTTGGCGCCGCCTTTACCCAGGCCTTTGCCTCCTTTGCCACGTCCAGACATATTGTCTTGACCGGTGAGTCAATAAGTCTGTAACAAGCTCTCCCTCGCGGTGCTTTTATAGGAAATTTGCGGACCTGATTGAAAGCAACCGAGCAGGGGCGGAGCCACAGTCTGATCCCGCCCAGGGCGTTTATTCTCACGAAGCACCGCCAAGAACGGAAGTGGGCGCCAGAAGCAACTGATGAAATGCTGCAACAGATGAAACTATATCACTGTGAATGCACACCCTTGCAGCCAAGAAATGTGCACAATGAGTGCGGACTTCACCGTAAGATATAAAATGAACAGTTAAATGTGCACACAATTGCCAATAATAGGACACTAAAGATTTCATAAAACATGTATTGACGACTTCAGTGGCTTCCTTTTGTTGTCATTGGTGTATTAAGCAGGACTTTTTGGTAGGCAGGATGGGTAAATCTTACCTTGGGAAAGCAAAGTACAGGAGGTTACATGCTTCTAGGTCAGACAGGTTAGAAACCAAAAATTTTCATTACTGATTCTTTGGGTGTATATGCCTTGATCTTGTCCTGAGGTTTCTGACTAATGTATACTTAATGGACAGAAAATATAGTGTTGTATCATATCATCATATTTCAAACAGTTGGTAGTGTAGGGGTCCATCCTATCTGGAGGCAGCCTGTTCCCCGTAGAGTGCTCTTGGTCGATGGATCAATTGTTCCTCTTCTGAGGGAAGGTGATTTTGGCCACATACCATGGTGCTCAGGGCTCTGGAAGTGTCTGGAAGTGTTCAGGGTGCCATATTTCTGAGCCCAAGATCAAAGAGGGTCAAGCAAATGCACAGCAACTACCTTCATCCCTATACTATCACTCCACCCAGTTGTTTCCATTTTAATGTAAATGAAAGTATGGATTAGTGCCCAGAAATATAGTCCAAGGGGTTATATGTGCTTGGCATGAAGAACTCCCATCACTGTATGTGGGCCCCTGAATATTGCCAGAAATGACCCCCAAGAATGAACCAGAAATTACTCCTTTGAACCAAAACCAAAAAGTTTGTGATAGTATTTAAATTTAAAGTTAATCCGGACATGATTTTCAAAGCAGCAGCTGCAATCAAGCAGTTCTTTGATGCTGATGGTGACAGCATAGTGGTTCCAATTCCTTTCTTCAATGTTCACCTTCCTCTCTAAAGCAGTCCTACTTGACTAAAATTGATTTGGGAACTCTTTATATTAGCATACGTCTAATTAATTATTGAATTTACTCATATAGTAAGACTTACCAATTGATATGATTCTGTTTTATTCATTTATATCATTCATTTTAATGTAATACACAGTTAAGTCATCCAAGTTTGATTCAGTACTGAAGAATTTTGGTAGCTATGACTTTTTTTGCATAGTCGGTGTAGAATACCATCCAATTCATGAGTTCACAATGATGAGAATCCTAGTTCAAGTGGAATTCTAAAGGGAGGGTAGAGAACACAGGATTCTGGAGTAATGTATTCTGGAGATATGGAGAATTATTTGGACTAAGATCCAGTTTTGTGAACAACTCCGCTCCCTGTGATCCCACAGAGAAGGAGGAGGTTCAGAGCAGGGCTACCACAGGAAATAATCCAAAGGAGGTTGAGGAGAGATGAAGCGGATCCAAATATCTTTCCATCACATGGAGCAAGTGGAAGAGGCCTGTGGACCACAGTAGTTATTGGGAAGTCAGGATAGCCCCACATGGAGAGGACTGAACAAAGGTAAAGAACCTATCTAGAAGTTCTTCCTGCCTAGGTGGGTCTTGGACATGTAAAAGAGAAAACCATCATTGTTAAGAGCGGAGCCTGATGCAGTCATCATAGTTTAGGGTGAAGGCTGGTTAGCCTGACATCTTTCTTTGCTTTGTTTATTTGGAGGCCAGACCCCATGCCACTCAGCGGTTATTCCTGGTTCTGTGCTCAGAGATTACTCCCAGCAGGCTCGGAATCGTGGGATGCTAGGGATTAAACCTGCGTCAGCCTTGGGCAAGACAGACGTCTTCTATTTCTTCCTCTTATCTTTTCCCTGTTCTCAAACTGGGTCTTAGTGTTGTCTGCATTACAAGTTAGCCACACTGTACCTCTGCTACAATCCTATCACATAGTTGTTACATATGAATAGTCAAATATCCAAATTTCATTTAAGTCCATTACTCAAGCATGGGAATTTTGTGGTTACCATGGCAATCTTTTTTCTGCATTAATAAAAAGACATATGTAACTGGGATGTGACTCGGTGATAGGACAAAGTACAGACATTGCAGACACTTAGGTCTGATCCCTAGGTTTTGATTTAAAAAATCAAAAGAAGCAGCACTTACCATTAAAATAATCACACCATTATTTTTTTTAAATTTGTTTACTTTATGTGGCAAAACTGTATTTAAAATTTGATTCAGAAATAAAGGCTTTCTCAGAAAAATAAATAATAATTTAGCACTACCAACCTTGCTCTGTAAGAAATGTTAAAAATGTTGACTTTTTTTGTACAAAAGATAACAAAATACTAGCAAGTAGATAATAATAAAGCAATAGAGTCAAATACAATGCTTATATGAGACAAGAAAAGATAAAAGAAAAATGAAAGGAACAGTACCAGCATATTTAAGTAATCAAGAGTTAATATCACCCAACATTTACGCATTTTAAATATAAAAAGTTTGATTCAAATTCAAAGATAGCCATAACAAAACTTTGATCAGGGGCCGGAGAGATAGCATGGAGGTAAGGCGTTTGCCTTTCATGCAGGAGGTCATCGGTTCGAATCCCGGCGTCCCATATGGTCCCCCGTGCCTGCCAGGAACAATTTCTGAGCCTGGAGCCTGGAGCCAGGAATAATCTCTGAGCACTGCTGGGTGTGACCCAAAAACCACAAAAAAAAAAAAAAAAAAAAAAGAAATCCTGGTGTCCCATATGGTCCCCCGAGCCTGCCAGGAGCTGTTTCTGAGCAGACAGCCAGGAGTAACTCCTGAGCACCACCGGGTGTGGCCCAAAAACAAAAAAACAAAAACAAAAAACAAAACTTTGATCAGAGACATTTAGAAGAAATAAATGAGCAGAATCCCCAGGGGGGAAATTCACATTAAAAAGAAACAAAACAGAAATTTGCAGGAAGGATAAAGGCAACAGAAATATAAAACAAGTAGAACATATTAAGAATCAAGTGAATAAGAACCATGTGTGAATACTCACTTTAAATGTGAATGGTGTGAAAGCACAAAAAATACAGAGTAGCTGTATATTAAGAAAAAGGATCCCAGATTGGACAGACAGTACGTGATTTTAGGTGTTTGCCTTTCACAGAGCTGACCCCAGGTGGATCCTCAGAACCACAGTTATCCTTCTGAGTCCTGCCAAGACTAAGCACAGAGATATGGTAAGCACTTACCTACAATGGGTGTGGTTCTCATCTTCCCAAACTATGTAAAATAAGTAGCATCTCTGTCTTATGTATACAGATAAGAATACACATTAAATGTATTTAAAAAATCAAGTTCAGAGAGAAACACTGAAGCAGGTAGCTTTCCAATGAAAAAGTTCACTTTCCCAGAACAAAAACTGCTACTCACAAATCCAATTAAAAAAAAAATAAGCAAGGTAATGAAACAAAGATTATATATAGAATATATAGATTATACACATTATATATAGAATGATATATCAATGAAGCAAGAATAGATCATGATTATCTATATATCTATTTACCTATCTGTATACATACACCTAACATGATGTCATGTTAAATACACAGCATATTAAATACACAGCACGATGGCATCCAAATACAGAAACCAATCAGTAATATACTTCAATTGCACATTGACAGTGATTCAAAAATTGTAGATATTAGCAAACTAATTACAGAAACAAGTCTATCATCAGAAAAAAGAGGGAATAATGTAACTGTAGAGGTAGCTCAGGGGTGTGAGCACATAAATATTTATGATTCCTTACACTATGTGGATGGCTACCATAGCCAGATGCTTTAAAAAAAAAGAAATAAACCTATACATAAATGGACAATTAGTCCAGTGTTTCTCAAACTATTTTCTACCCTGGCCTGTTCCACCCTAATCCTATTGGTTGGTGTCCTTGACTCTTGCTGTGACTCACCTATTCCTGTGATTTTTTTCAACTGTGGTCCCTTGGAGGCCCAGTCATTAGTCAATAAAAATGAATTATGTACCTAGATATTAAACTTAAAATGTTTATATTTATAAAATAATATAGGTAATTTATTCAGAACCTCAATAGGAAGAGGGATAAAATCGAATATAAATGTAGAGCAAACCATAAAATTACACCATCAGAAAGTAAATTAGCAATTGGAAGAAAATATTGCACATTATACATATTTAATATCCAAAATTATATAACATTTATAAAAATAAGGAATAACATCTATGCTTTATGCTTTTATACTAGTGGGTTTTTTTATATTTAAATTACAGACATTTATTAGAACATATAAGGGCAAATCTTACATAGTGATATTTAAGGTACACGGTGACAATAAATGAGGGCCTTTCCACCAGTAGTGTTGTCCTCCCTTCATACCTGTTCCCAAGCATATATCCCTTATCTCCCTCCTTTATCCCCCAGAATGCTAGTGCATCTAAAAGCATATATGTTAACACTAATGTAAACCTTTTTTTTGTTTTGTTTTGCAGTTACAGATATTTTTTACTAGTGGTTTCTTAAAGGTTTGGAGTCAAAGAAGCACTGTAAAAACAATGTTACAGTGGCAATTATCGTTTGCATGGGCCCACCAAAGTATGGGGGTCATGGAAAAGAAAAACTTGGGCCTACGTACAAGGAGACCCTACCCCTGAAGTTTTCTGACATAAGACCATTTCTAGGCTCCAGGCAAACTAGTTTGTCCAATCCTGGTCATTGTCTGTAGTGCCCATACAGTTATATTTTTCACAGTCTCTGTTGTTGATTTCACGTTTCTGTATTGAATGTCCTGGAATTTGTATATCCTACATTGAAGTCAGGATGGTGCAGAGCGGTGACTAATTTTAACTCGCAATTAAGGGGCAATGCAGAAAGCCCTGTCCGTTACACAGGTGGTTGTTGTTTAAATCTTCTCAGTGTTAAGGGAAGACGCTTCGAGTAATCAATTTCAGAACAGCAGTAGGGTCTTCCCTGGTAGAAGATTGCTTCCATGTGATATCATAAACAATGTTGGATGTTTCATAGATGGCTTCCCTGGGTCAGGGGTGACTGGAAAATACGCAAACCTCTGAGGCCTGTGCCAGGTCATCATGTCAATGTTCAGGGTTTATAAGGTTCCATTGCACCACAAGATTTGTGTGTTCCTATCTCTATTAGATAAGAACTTATTTGTATGTATAGTATTTTCCAATTTAATGTGCCCATGCAAACAAGGAATAATGCCACCTAGCGCATAAGGGGGCTGCAAGAACAAGTCCAACAATCCCTGTGACCTGGTTCAAACATAAGAATTAAACTGAGGGACTCTTTCACCAAAATTCCTTATTGAACAGTTCACAGTGAGATTGGTGCCTATGGGGATGCTGGAACAAGTCCAACAATCCAATTGACTTGGTTCTTATATAAACGTTAAATGGAGGGACACTTCTACAAACTTCCTTTTTTAACAAATAACAAAGGGAAGGAAAGATAGAGAGGGACTCTTTCACCAAAATACCTTATTGAACAGTTCACAAAGAGGAGAAAAAAATAAAAAGTGGGAAAAATAAACAATCTGACTTAAGACAGTGGACTCAATTGTCCCCGTTCATGGGAACTAATCAGAAACCTAGTATGGTAGCAACCACAGTTACACAATGAAAGAAGGAAAAGGCCAAGAGGCCACTGGGAGTAAACAAGTAGGTAAAGATTATTGGCCTCTTCCCAGCCTGAGAGTCCATCCTCTCATTTTTTTTTAGAAAATATAGGGTACCCCCACCTGAACTGGTCTCTTCCCAAACTGAGAGTCAGTCCTCTCATTTTTATTTTAAATATATATAGAGACCAATGAGAAGAAAGAAAAAAAAATACCAGTGAATGTCACGATGTAATGTCTCGACATACACCAGTGCTGCATCGGCCCGCCATCCACCCCATGTGTCCCCCACTTAGTGTCGGTAGAGAAAGGGGGAAAGCCTGAGGACCACGATATAGTCCACCTGGGCCAGCAACCAGGGAAGGCCTGGAGTAGGGGGAGGGGGGGAAATAGGGGAACGGCTGGAGGCCTGCCAAGCCTCCCAGCACCCCCCAAGCTAGGGAGAATGCCATCAGGCATGGGGTGTCCCCTAACCCCATACCTGGGAAGAGCTGGCCTCCAGGATCAAGGCACTGGAAGCCAGCTATCTGCCCGGCCCCTCCCTTTGCTCCTCCTCCCTACACACCTCTAATTTTAATAAACTTGGTCATTGGATTTTATTTCATTGATTTGGAGTCATTCCCTTTCAGTGTTCAGGAGTCATTCCCAATAATGCTCAGGAAACATTACTAAGGATCTCAGACAAAGCAGTTTTCTATTGCTTCGAAGATCTCATTCCCGATTATTGTGTTTGAATATAATGATTTCCCTTTTGTCATTGAAAGTGAGATGTCAAAAATTTCTCCACCCCTCAGTATACCTGTCTGAACAGTGGCTCACATAAAGTAAAATCGGCTTAGTAAGAGAAATGCAGCAAGTATCAGTAGAGATGCGGAGAGACTGGACTGGACTGTAACTGTAAAGAGAACTGAGATTCTTACTGAGCTATGGAACAGAGAAATCTAATGCTTCAAAGACAGGTGGGAGGTGTCAAAAGATGAGAAGAGAATGACACTCATTACATATTGTGCATAAATGTCATTGTGAGCCAAGTACTGGAGTAAGGCCCTGGGTTTGATGTCCACATAATCCCTAAAAGTGACTAGGAATGACTGCAGATCTCCAAATCCTTCTGAATATTAACCTGATACACACAATTGATTGATTTCTGGGTACTAAGCCCTTCACAATAAATTAATTTTAAATGTTTGGGGTTTGCCTGTTTCTGTAAAGGAAAATATAGTTACCTCCTAAGATCTGCTAATTTGATGACTGAATCTGAGTAGTCTACATTTGTTGCCATTTTTTTTGGGAGGCCACAGCCTGTAGCACACAGGGGCTATTTCATAGCTCTGCGCTCAAAGTAACTTCTGGCGTGCACAGGGGATCAAACCTGTGTTGGCCATATACAATGCAAGCATGCTATCTGCTTCCTTATCGCTCCTGCCCCCAGCAATCTTCATGATTTAAAATGGTAAAAGATTTATTCTTGAAGCCCACCAAACTGGATTTTATTTTAGATCCACATACCAATATAAGAAGTACTGAGTTAAATTCTACCTGTATATTTTTATTAAATTAAATAGCCTGAACACGGAGGAGGCAGTTATTCAATACCCTACTTATATTTGCCAGTGCTCCAGTGTCACAGTAAACTATGATAAAGGCTTTTGCAACAAAACATTGTTGTAAGGAAACTTCAAACAGAGTCTGCGCTACATCGCCTCATGAGAAAAAGATTTTCAGGCTAGATCTCAGAATCAGCTGTTGACCATTGAAAGAAGAATAAAGGATTGTCAATTCTATTCAAAAATCAAGGTAGTCTGTCTCTGTATAGGACCAGAATCTGAGCTGTCAAGGAGCTTTTGTTAAAGGCTGAAAAGCACCTTGAGAAATAACTAGGAAAGAGAAAAATATCAAGCTCAGAACTGGAGTGGCCCTAGTTTATTTGTAGAACCGGACTCCTGGCATTCCTTCGCAGGAAAGCTTGACTGTCTTTTCTGAACTGTAAACAAATGACAGAGCAGAAACTAACAAATAGCCAGACAAGATGGCTGAGCGCTCAGCAAAACCTGGTACTTATCTCTAATATTTTTACCATATATTTAATGACTTATTTTGATTTTATAATTTTGAATCAATCTCAAAAGCTGGATAAACTAATAATAGATTCTCCTCTCTTCTCTTATTTTACACTATTAAAACTTTAGGAGTTTTATATTTATTATTTTTAAGACCATTTATCTTTCTATAATATGCTTGAAACCTTAGTATCAGTGTTATGCTAACCCTATTTAAAACGGCGTCTATGTCTAGAAAGAGTTGAAGTGAAAATGGAATGGTCTTGAAAACATTTTAACCTGCAAACATGCACGGGGTCCTGATTCCTCTGCGCGATTTCAGATCCAAAATCCCCAACTGAATTGTGCTTCCTCTCTCCCTCTAAGGGCCTAGGCTAGGGGAAGGGAAAGACAAAAACACAGTACTGTATTTCTAGAACAGAACCAAACATCCCCCTATAAAAGTACAAAGTAGCGGCCGACTCCAGGGGGCAAAACAGGCCTGATCCTGGCTAAGCTTAAGGAGGTGGCGGTCGCCGGCTAGTTAATAAAAAGACCAAGGGGTGCAAACAGGGAATGCAAGAGACCCAAAGGGCAAGTCAAAATTGAAAAGGAGAAACCCAAAAGACAGTCAAGGCAAAATATCACCTGGATTGAGAGCAAAGTTTCAGCAATTACAGCATCTCTTGTGCCCGGTAGTTGGCTCTGAAAAGAGCCTTTGGTGGGGAGGTTCTAAGGGACCGGGAAAGGGACAGGGAATCTAGGCGCGCTCGCCCCGGATGCGACGGGCCAGCTGGATGTCCTTGGGCATGATGGTGACGCGCTTGGCGTGGATGGCGCACAGGTTGGTGTCCTCGAAGAGCCCCACGAGGTAGGCCTCGCAGGCCTCCTGCAGCGCCATGACGGCCGAGCTCTGGAAGCGCAGGTCGGTCTTGAAGTCCTGCGCGATCTCGCGCACCAGGCGCTGGAAGGGCAGCTTGCGGATCAGCAGCTCGGTGGACTTCTGGTAGCGGCGGATCTCGCGCAGCGCCACGGTGCCGGGCCGGTAGCGGTGCGGCTTCTTCACGCCGCCCGTGGCCGGCGCGCTCTTGCGGGCCGCCTTGGTGGCCAGCTGCTTGCGGGGAGCCTTTCCGCCGGTGGACTTGCGGGCCGTCTGCTTGGTACGAGCCATGGCGAGGATCAGAGGTAGCTAATGGAGAGCTGAAAGCCCCGGCCCCACTGCCAATATATATAAAGACAGTCTGGCCCTGATTGGACGAGGCGCTTGCTTGGCTCACAGAGGAGGAGACTAAAGCTCCTTCACTGTTGATCACGTGAACCTCTGCAAGATTACTTTTTTCTTTTTATTTTTTTCCCCCAAATTTTAACATCGTATTTCATTCCTCCTCTCTTTAATGCTGCTGGTTCCACACTGTCTTCTTAGCTTCTTTTGAACGCAGTTCTTATACGGTGTTTTTCAAATCTGGCCCCGCGAAAGCATGCATGATGCAAATTGTTGTGCTGCTACTGGCTAAAGGGGTTCAAAATTGGCGCCTAGAGCCGCCGGTTTGAAAATGCGCGCGCTCACTGTGATTCGCCAAATGGGGTTTGTTTTAGGAAGGGTCCTCTGATTCAAGATCTTCTAATCTCACTGATTTAATACTTTTTCCTAAGGCAGTACAGTGTTTGCTGAAATAATTACACCCTTCTATAACAAGGAAAGTTGCTCTAACACCTTTATATAAAGGCTTTTGCCCACGTATAAAGTTTTCAGTGGCGCATTCTTGGAAATATTTTTAAGGACAGAGGGCAGGGGGTTTGTAAATCTCCCTTAACTAAGAGCACTAGGATACAGACCAAAATTTAACCAAATTATCTTTGCTTTTTCTAATAGGTCTACTTATTATTCCTCAAGCTTAAGCTCTGCGTATAGGACACGAGGATCATGTGTTCCTAATCGTAACTAATGAAAACCCGGCAGTGTGGAAATGAAGTGTCCTTTACGAACCCCAATTTATCAGTATCAAATCTGTTTGGTAAATAAACTGCTTTCAGCTTGTACTTTTCTTTTCCCTATGTGGCTTCACTATATTCCAAGTCTCTTAACTACATCACTTATCTAGATATTGCTCCAAGCTGCTATCCGCTTTTCTTATGCTGATGAACCAGCAGACCAGCTGCAAGGTTTAATAGGTTACAGCTGACTTCCATGCCTTTAGCCTGGCTGGGCTCAGGACACCCCCTCAAGGTGGTTTGCTGTGTAAGGAACCCCAAATGGGTTTACTTAAGTCCCTAACAAGGAAACAGCCCTATCTACCCTACCCACACGCACATTCTTATATTCAAAACCTTCCATATACCCTAAACTTTTGTTAACTACTAAAACAGAATTATCACCATCATTGTTACAAGTGCAGCACTTTCCATGAGAGAATAAGTGGCTCTGAAAAGAGCCTTTGGGTTTAGAAGTCCTCTTAGGTGCAACTCCGACTGCTTTACTTGCCCTTGGCCTTGTGGTGGCTCTCGGTCTTCTTGGGCAGCAGCACGGCCTGAATATTAGGCAGGACGCCTCCCTGGGCGATGGTGACCTTGCCCAGCAGCTTGTTGAGCTCCTCGTCGTTGCGGATGGCCAGCTGCAGGTGGCGCGGGATGATGCGCGTCTTCTTGTTGTCGCGCGCCGCGTTGCCCGCCAGCTCCAGGATCTCGGCCGTCAGGTACTCGAGCACGGCCGCCAGGTAGACCGGGGCGCCGGCGCCGACGCGCTCCGAGTAGTTGCCCTTGCGGAGCAGCCGGTGCACGCGGCCCACGGGGAACTGCAGCCCGGCGCGGGAAGAGCGGGTCTTGGCTTTGGCGCGGGCCTTGCCGCCTTGCTTGCCGCGTCCAGACATGTTAAGATTCCGAGAGGGAGAAACAGAAAGCTAGGAAATGGAGAACTGGCTACTCCTAGCAAATGGGAAGTACTTATACTCTCACGCTGCGTTGTAAATCCCACTAGTTGATTGGCTAAATCAACAAAAGTTAAGAACCAATCAAATCGGAGCGCCAAACCACATAGTCTGCATGCCAATGTCAATTCTGAAAATCAACCAATCAGCTTTGAGGATTTTGAAAACTATATTTGCATACAGACCCTACAAATCTTATGTCCCCGGTAAGTTGTGCACTCCTCTTTCTCAGAGCAGATTGAAGGTTTTTTCAACATGCCCGAGCCAGCGAAGTCCGCTCCCGCCCCGAAAAAGGGCTCGAAGAAGGCGGTGACCAAGGCGCAGAAGAAGGACGGCAAGAAGCGCAAGCGCAGCCGCAAGGAGAGCTACTCGGTGTACGTGTACAAGGTGCTGAAGCAGGTGCACCCCGACACGGGCATCTCGTCCAAGGCCATGGGCATCATGAACTCGTTCGTCAACGACATCTTCGAGCGCATCGCGGGCGAGGCGTCGCGCCTGGCGCACTACAACAAGCGCTCCACCATCACGTCCCGCGAGATCCAGACGGCCGTGCGCCTGCTGCTGCCCGGCGAGCTGGCCAAGCACGCCGTGTCCGAGGGCACCAAGGCCGTCACCAAGTACACCAGCTCCAAGTAAACCTTGGCACCGTGTGCTAAGTTCAACCCAAAGGCTCTTTTCAGAGCCACCAAATTTTCCTCTAGAGAGCTGTGCATTCATCTTAAAACTCCAGGGAATCACATAGTTTTGTGAGTGGAAGGAAATTTATTGGGGGAGTCGGGGGTCTGGGGTCTTATAAGTGTTAAGGGTTCATTTTTTGAGAGTAGTGTACTTCTTGATCAAGCCATTTGCTTCAATGTCTGGCTTTAGATATTTAACTAGGCTTGCACATTAGTGAGATTGCAGGGTAAACAGCCTAAAAGTTAAACTGCCAAAGCTGAAAGTCAACGCTGAATTACTTTTGTGTTGGGATTATTGGTTAATTTATGCCCTGAGATTTTTGTGGAACAACCCAATACCAGAGCCCCTACCACAATCATTCAGGCCTGCATCACTGGGCTTTTCATTTGCATATGACGCTTTAATGTAAAAGTAAGCTTGAAGACAAAGACTAAACCTTTTCAGGGCCATCCACTCTTTCACACTAAGAGTTGAAACATCTTATGCATGATTCCAAGCGAGTCAGGATGCATCCAAATGTATTTAGAGTCATTAGAACTTGCGACATTTATAGGTGGTGCTGACTTTGAGAAATAAGCTTCTGCCTGTCTGTAGAAAATCATGTATGTACGTCTAGTTAACTTTTCAGACTATCCCCACTGGCCACTGACTACAAAGCAAGCCTTACAATGAAAGCAAGTTTAACTCCAGCTCATTATGGCCCTGAATTAGTTTTATATGCATGAGTCATGAGAAAAGTAGCTGGATTTTATCCTTTGTTAATAACTATATTGTACACGATAGTCAGCCTTACAATCAATACCAATAGAAGCAATACAGAAGTCAGAATACTAACACAAGCTGCTGTGTGAGGAATGGATTCGTTTTGACAAATTCTCCAAGTCACCTAATCAAGGGGTGCATCATTGACAAAATATCATATGGGTCACAGTTCAGGGAAATTACCCTTAGAATGTTTGGTGCCTCTGCCTGAAGGCATTTTCCTCCAGGGAGAAATTATTCTGGCAGGAGAAGGAGTCACTTGGATGTTGTGTCACACCTGGAAGTGCTTGAGGTTTACTCTGAAATTCCTAGAGGGTCTAATCCTAGTAATGCTCAAAGAACCACTGAAATTGGCATCTAGAGAACTGCAGCTGGAGATCAAACCTTGGTTCTATCACATAAATTGCTTTACCTGTTTTTTGTTTTGTTTTGTTTTGTTTTTACCAGCTTTACTATCTCTACAGCTATCCGGGGAAGTTTTTTTAATCACTTTATTTAGTACTACATGGCAGCAGTTCTGTTTTAAAAAAAAAAGATTACATTTCATTCGAATTACATAACATGTTGTCTTTAATAGTTTATAAATATACTGAGATACTAATTTCCTTGTAAATAAAAGCCTACTTGTCATGAAATTGCATTAACAAAAAACACATGTGAAATAATGCCCTTTTTTGGGGGGGAAGTCACACCAATTAGTGACTGATCACACCTGATGAGCCCAGAGGACTATATGGAATGCCAGAGATCAAACCCAGGTTGGCATTGTACAAGGCAAGTGTGCTTTCACTATTGTACTTCCAGCCAAAACTAATGTGATTTTTTTATAACACCTTTGTGGGTATCTCCTCCCCCAGCTTCTTATTTATCCCACCTGAACGATCAGAACTGCCCACACCTGGAATGAATGGGTAGAGGAGTCTGGATGAGGAGAGAGAGAGTGATTAAGAAGGAGAGTTAGAGAGAGAAATGAGGCAGAAGTGAAAATGAACAGCAAGAATCAGCATCAGATTCAGCATCAGCAATTGAGCATCATCAAAGAAGCAGCAGCAGTAAGTAGCTTCAGCAAAGAAAGAAAGTCAGCTAGGAAGCCTAGATAAAGCAGCTGAAAGAGAGACAGGGGCCGAGACACCCAGGAGGAGAGAATTTGCTGTTAGAAAAAAGCTTACTAATATAGAGGCCTGTGAGATGTACATGGCAGTAGGGACCATGAAATAAAGGTAGCTGACTTCTGGAACTTCATCTGACTGCTGTGTAAGTTTCTCCGCCTTTTCCCTGCAGCTTCAGATCCTTGAGTGTTGTGTATGTAAACATTTCCATGGGATTATTATGTTACTGATCATACCCTGATCTGTGATTGTGCCCTACCCTAGGGAGGGAGCAGAATGCCAGCATAAAGGGCAACAGGAGTCAGGCCAATCCGAGAAAGGCCTCACTATCCCCCTACCAACTCTAGGACTCATTATTTTATATTAATACCACACACCTTGATCTACTTAGCTATTTTGCAATGAATTTTCTGGCATACCAAGTTTCCACTTCCAATCCCATCAGCTCAAGTCCACAGAAATAGTTTTGATCATCATTATCATTGCCAAAATCTATTTAACACTTCAAATCTTGGTAGAAAAAAATCTGAATAATTGAATTTAAGACATTAAGCATGGGAAAGTTTTTTAGCCTATGAGCGATATTCCTTACTACCTAGTCAATAGTTCCCCTTACCTTTTAGGAAGAACTTTCTACTCCCTAAATACTAGCAGGCATCCAGACCAAAACTAACAGAAACAGTCAAACAAAATGCATAAAGAGTGAAGCAATAACAAAAATTTGCAAGAAACCTAAAAGTGCCAGGGAACTTCTGATAGTGAATGTCAATACTGCTTCTAAATAAATAAATAAATAAACGTTTTATTTTTCTATAGTTAACATTAAAATATAGCTATTATGAAGATCTATCTGAGCACATGAACTCCTTGAAAAATAGACAAGATTAACATGTGTGTTTCCGATTCACAAAACACAAATCATAGGACTTCCTGTCAAATTCTCAGAATAGACAACCCACTGCTGAAGGCAGAATGTCTTTACAGTTAATTCCCCTCCCTCTGAATCTCTGTAGTCTGATTCTATTAAAGTACAGAACAAGTGTAATTGAGGAAGCAAATGGATTTAAATTTACTAGGTGCACCTGATTAAAATTCTGAATGATCAAAGCAGACCAAATGTAACAACGAACATACTTATGAAATGAGAGGTGATAAAAATACAGAAACAGGGGTTGAAGAAAAGATCTAGAAGGCTTTGCATACAGCTGACCAGACTACAAACCTTAGGCCCCATCTGGTCCCCTGACCATTGCCAGGAGTGATTCCTGAATCCAAATCCAGGAGTAAGCCCTGAGCATAGCTGAATGTGCTCTGAAAAAAAAAAGAAAAGAAAAGAAAAAATAAATACTAACTATAGGGGCTGAAACGATAGCACAGCAGGTAGGGCATTTTATTTTTGCCTTGTATAAGGCCAACTCAGGTTCAATCTCCGGCATGGTCCCCAGATACTCATAGGATTGATTTCTGAGTGCCAAGCCAAGAGTAGCCACTGAGCGCCGCTGGGTATGGCCCAAAAACAAAATAATAATAATAATAATAATAATAATAATAATAATAATAATAATAATAATAAAACAAAATCATGGTAGGCCGGTGAGGTGGCGCTAGAGGTAAGGTGTCTGCCTTGCAAGCGCTAACCAAGGAAGGACCGCAGTTCAATCCCCGGGCGTCCCATCTGGTCCCCCCAAGCCAGGGGCAATTTCTGAGCGCTTAGCCAGGAGTAACCCCTGAGCATCAAACGGGTGTGGCCCGAAAAACCAAAAAAAAACAAACAAAATCATGGCTAGTTAAAACTAGTTATGTTTTATCTCCTGCATTTGTGTGCTAATAATAAGAAATAGGCAGGCTCAAGCAATCAATGTTAGCTAGTCAACCATTCGTACTGTATTCAAATTTCAAGATTATGGCTATAAAATTAAATCTGTGTGCAAATATCAAGTACATTATTGTAGAAATAATTAAATTAAAAAATCCTTGATGGGGCTAGATGAAGGTGGATGGATGGTGAGGCCTTTCTCGGCCCTGCCAAGCGCCTGCAACCCCTTCCAGCCTTGGAAGGGTTCAGGGTAGTGGTGAGGAAATGATCCACAAGCAGTCACATTTCAAGAGACATAAAATTTTATTATTAATAAGGCCCTAACCACCATGTGTATATCTTACATGGCTTCTAAACTAACCTTTTAAGCAGCCTCCCAAGTTGCCTTGCATTTAAGCCTGGCTCTACTCTCTTCATACTGCCTACTTCTTGTGAGGCTTCTTTCTGAATCTCTCAATCCCCTTTTCCATCCCTCAGGCAATTCCTTTGTTACTTTCCATAGACTCTTCCCAGAAGAGAGCTGGTCTGACCATCAGGTAAGATTAGACAGTATATTGAGTCAGGGGCAACACACTGTAAATGTAAATTCCTAATACATTTAGAAGGCTCAGATTTTGTTAATTGCTGAATTTTAGAAATCAGCAATCCATTCTTTCATTTTTAAATTTCTAGGAGTTAGCTCTTCTTAACAACAGAAAGGCCGACTTCACCTAATGTGCCTCACCTCGGTGGCCCACGAGAGCTTACTTCTGACTGCACTGAAAAGTCAATCCAGGTAGTGTTCTGAGATACCAGGAATATCAGGTATTGAACTCGGGTTGGCCAAGTACAAGGAAAGTACCTCATAAGCTATGACAGTTCACCTATCAGTACTTCATTCAGTTTTTGGCATTGTCGCTTTGATGACATAATATTTGATTCCTCATACACATAGGATTAATAGAGGTTTTGGGGGGCTGCAAGGTGGCGCTAGAGGTAAGGTGTCTGCCTTGCAAGCCCTAGTCAAGGAAAGATCGCGACCTCGGTTGGATCCCCAGGCACTCCATATGGTTTCCCCAAGCCAGGGGCAATTTCTGAGCGCTTAGCCAGGAGTAACCCCTGAGCATCAAATGGGTGTGGCCCAAAAAAACAAAAAAAAAGAGGTTTTGGGCTCTTGACATCCAGAACTAAGTGCAGGGGTTGGATCCTTCTAAAATATTTGCTAAAATATTTCTAAAATTGTTGCCATCATTGCTTTTACTTTCACACAAGTGTCTAGTTTATTTCAGTAGGTTCTTACTTAACAGTAAAGGTTTAGGGTAAGGGCAAAATTAACATTTTTTGTTTTTTGGGGTCGCACCCAGCATTGCCCAGGGGTTACTCCTGTCTCTGTGCTCAGAAATCGCCCCTGTAAAGCTCAGTGGACCAGATGGGATGCCGGGATTCAAGCAAGCCACCATCAGTCCTGGGTTGGCTGCGTGTAAGGCAAACATCCTACCGCTGTATAATCTCTCCAGTCCCTTAACTTTTTTTTTTTTTTGATTTTGTGTCACACTCGTGCAGTGCTCCAGGGTTCATCCTGGCTCTACACTCAGAAATTGCTCCTGGCAGGCTCGGGGGACCATATAAGATGCCGGGATTAGAACCACCATCCCTCTGCATGCAAGGCAAACGCCTTACCTCTATGCTATCTCTCCAGCCTCAGCTTATCTTTTAAATTACAGGAATATTACAGTACTATCACAATACTATGAATGATGGTCTTATACATACATGATTACAACAACACACACCCCTAGCCACCAGAATACCCATTCCCCTTCACCTAGATCCCAAAGGCCTCTTCCTTTCAACCACCAGTCCTAGCTTCCCAACTCAATTCTTCGAAACAACTCTCCAGTCTTGTGCCTAAAGCGAAGCACAGCATGTTTAAATGGTGGATCTCAAACAAAATGATCTTTCAAGGATGGTTAAGAATCTAAAAGCTCCACTCTTCTGAATGAAAGGTCATCATACTGACTGAAGCAAGCCAGAGGCAGAAAGGGAAACAAATCTGGGGGTCTGGACAATATCATTTATTAATATATCTTGTCACAGGATCCTAGGCAGGTGTGCAAGGGGCTAAGAGGTGGATGAAGAGGTTGAGTGGAAGTAAAAGGGTAACTAGGTGAATGTAAGCAGCACATGGGTAATGACTTGTAAAATAAATCCCAATGTTGTGAAATGACACATGCACCATATTCACACCCCAGGCAACGGGTCTGATTCAGATAGGGTAGCTGCAAAGAATTAATAAACCAAGCCAGTCATGAGTCAAGGAGTAAGTTTGGTTGGTTGGTTGGTTTTGGGTCACACACTGTAGCACTCAGGGGTTACACCTGGCTCTATACTCAGAAGCTCCTGGCAGCAGGGGACCATATGGGATGCCGGGATTTGAACCACTGTCCTTCTGCATGCAAGGCAAACACCCTACCTCCATGCTATTTCTCTGGCCAGTAAGTTTGCTTCTTACCTCTCGGTGTCTGAGTTCAAAAGCCAAACTGCCTTTCCTTTATTCTCAATACTAATTCTACCAGGTGGGAGAGAGTGGAGTAAGATAAAGGTGGGCTTTTACATCTCATAGGGCTAGGTGAAAAAAGGAAAGAGGACATTGGGGAACGCCTTAGTTTTGGGTTAATAGCTGGGTGTCACTTTACAGTACCAAGGGAGAGGTGACAGTACTCCAGACTGTTAACTGACAGCTCAGGGTCGGTGCGGGGAGTTTGGGGTAGGGTCAGAGTAACTACTCTGATCAGATCAGCTACTCTAGTTAGGAGAATCAGTTTTCAACTGTCTGAGAACTGAGCACAAAGGAAAGCTGACAGAGAAATAACCATCTGCGAGAAGGCCCATTTTCTAAGAGGCCACGTAGTTGCCTACAATATAAAAGGCTTTGCTGGACTCAATATTTCTTAAAGTAAATTTCTCATGGAACTGAATAACACCAGAGCAAGAAAATATTCACTTCTCAAATGCCAAGTTGACATAAAAACATCGTATGCAAATGAAAAGCCCAGTGATGCAGGCCTGAATGATTGTGATAGGGGATCTGGCAAAACTATTGGGCATAAACTAATCAATAATCCCAACACACAAGTAATTCATGGCAAAGTTTTAACTTTCAGGCTGTTTTCCCTGCAATCTGACTAGTGTGCAAGGCTAGTTTAATATCTAAAGCCAGACATTAAAGCAAATGGTTTGATCCGAAGTATGCTACTCTCAAAAAATGGATCCTAAACACTTATAAGACCCCAGACCCACAACGAAAACTTCCCTCCACTCACAAAACTATGTGATTCCCTGGAGTTTTAAGATGAATGCACAGCTCTTTAGAGGAAAAAGTGGTGGCTCTGAAAAGAGCCTTTGGGTGGAGCTAGCACACGGCGCCAAGGTTTACTTGGAGCTGGTGTACTTGGTGACGGCCTTGGTGCCCTCGGACACGGCGTGCTTGGCCAGCTCGCCGGGCAGCAGCAGGCGCACGGCCGTCTGGATCTCGCGGGACGTGATGGTGGAGCGCTTGTTGTAGTGCGCCAGGCGCGACGCCTCGCCCGCGATGCGCTCGAAGATGTCGTTGACGAACGAGTTCATGATGCCCATGGCCTTGGACGAGATGCCCGTGTCGGGGTGCACCTGCTTCAGCACCTTGTACACGTACACCGAGTAGCTCTCCTTGCGGCTGCGCTTGCGCTTCTTGCCGTCCTTCTTCTGCGCCTTGGTCACCGCCTTCTTCGAGCCCTTTTTCGGGGCGGGAGCGGACTTCGCTGGCTCAGGCATATTGACAAAGAAATTGACTCCGTCTAAACCCAAGAAATTGAAAGATTACTGTCGTCAGTAACGTCTCGCCTTTTATAGACCCTGTATGCAAATAAGGTATTCAAGACTAAGAAGTTCTGATTGGATCATAATGCAGTGACGACTTATGCAAATTACTGCGTCATAGCTGAGCTCTTATTGGTTCTCGCCTTCAGAGTGATTCTGACCAATCGAACATCGCGATTCTCACTCCCATCAAGCTCTATAACTAGTGTCCGGTTGCTCCTCTCGAAGCATTATTGCATTTTCTTTCTTTTTTGGGCTTGTTATTTCTGTGATATACGACATGTCTGGACGTGGTAAACAAGGAGGCAAGGCTCGCGCCAAGGCCAAGACCCGCTCTTCCCGGGCTGGGCTGCAGTTCCCTGTGGGCCGCGTGCACCGGCTGCTCCGCAAGGGCAACTACTCGGAGCGCGTCGGCGCCGGCGCCCCGGTGTACCTGGCGGCCGTGCTCGAGTACCTGACGGCCGAGATCCTGGAGCTGGCGGGCAACGCGGCGCGCGACAACAAGAAGACGCGCATCATCCCGCGCCACCTGCAGCTGGCCATCCGCAACGACGAGGAGCTCAACAAGCTGCTGGGTCGCGTGACCATCGCGCAGGGCGGCGTACTGCCTAATATTCAGGCTGTGCTGCTGCCCAAGAAGACCGAGAGCCACCACAAGGCCAAGGGAAAGTAAGCTCCACCCGACTGCTACAGCTCTGGGGCAGATGAGGGAAACCAAAGGCTCTTTTAAGAGCCACCCACATTATCTGAAAAAGTGCTGAGATACTGACAATGAGATGTATATTTTAACTATGAAAACAATAACAAAGTGGCAGCTACTAAAATCTCCGTCACCAATTTTTCTGCAGTTGCTTTTGCGAATAAATGAGGTAAATCCGTAAGACTTAACAGCCTGTCCTTTTGTATCTTACACGTGGCACTCGCCCTCATTGATCCCACGCCTCATGATACACTGTTTTATGTGTATAGGATGCAGTTTACTTATAAGAACTAAAGAAGGTAGCGCCGATCAATCGCAGTTAGTAAAGGCTAGCTTATTGAACTTGGAAAAAAATGGCAGAAATGTGGCAGTATTATCGCTTTTATGCCAAAAAGAAAACATTTATATGCTGAGTAAATTTGTATGTTCTCAGATCAAACCCAAATGTTCTAAATAGCTGGACATCTTAATGACAGCCGGACAGCCAATTAGAAGTCCCGGGAAAGCAAAGCGGCCCAATTAGATCACAGCGCGGGACCTGCGAGTCTCCTATAAATAAAACCAGAAGGTCCTGGTATTAGTTTCTTCCCTTTCCCGGCTCGGTCGGCGTTTTGGCGCCAAATCAGTTTCCTAGGAATTTCAAGGCGTTGCTGTGCGACGAATTGAAATGAACCAATCAGGAAGCAGCAGTGAACTGATGAGCCAATCCTAAAATAGAAACTCGTCAGTTTCGGGCTTTAGCACCACCCCCTTTGAAAAGTTATCCAATCAGCGTAGACCTACCTTCTTATATAAGAGCAGCGCGCGTTCCTCAAGATTTCCCTCTATCAGATCGGTCATGGCTCGCACCAAGCAGACCGCCCGCAAGTCCACCGGCGGGAAGGCGCCCCGCAAGCAGCTGGCCACCAAGGCGGCCCGCAAGAGCGCGCCGGCCACGGGCGGCGTGAAGAAGCCGCACCGCTACCGGCCCGGCACCGTGGCGCTGCGCGAGATCCGCCGCTACCAGAAGTCGACCGAGCTGCTGATCCGCAAGCTGCCCTTCCAGCGCCTGGTGCGCGAGATCGCGCAGGACTTCAAGACCGACCTGCGCTTCCAGAGCTCGGCCGTCATGGCGCTGCAGGAGGCGTGCGAGGCCTACCTCGTGGGGCTCTTCGAGGACACCAACCTGTGCGCCATCCACGCCAAGCGCGTCACCATCATGCCCAAGGACATCCAGCTGGCCCGCCGCATCCGGGGCGAGAGGGCGTAAGCTGCAAGGTTCAGTCCCTGCTATTATTCCAAAGGCTCTTTTCAGAGCCACCTCAATTTTCAAGAAAAAGCTGTGATGCTAACTGCTTGTTGCATCTTCAGTCTTGGTTGTAAATTGGCCTTTAGGGTTACATGTCTAGAGGCAGGAAGTTAAAGTCACATACATATCCCAGTCTCGCAATAACATCAGAATATTAAGAGCTTTTTAGGTTCCCAAATAACTGTTTGAGAACTAATTTGGAATACATAACACTCTCTTTATAGTCTTAACTGCACAACCTAATTCGCAAACTGCTGTAGCAAGTATCTAAATTCGTACTTACCTTGGAAGTCACAAGGGGTGTGTGTGTGTGTGTGTGTGTGTGTGTGTGTGTGTGTGAAGTGCTTTTTAGTCACCTTCCAACTGGTTAATTCTGAGTCATTTCTGGAGTATGAAGAGACCATCCTTGATTACTTAAACAGCGATGTCTGAGGAAACGATATAAGACATCCTACTCACTGGGAATTTTCAAACTAGTAAATATTGAATGGTTTTAAATATTCACAAAAATTAAATGATTTTCATATGTGGTTATCTGTTCTTTATAAATAAATGGTTTACTGGGTAATAATGAAGGAGAAGGTTAAAAAATACTTAATGCATCTGAGACACAATTTAAAGAAGCCAAAGTCACACCAGAGGATGAAACAGAATTTTCACTACAAAATAATTCCTTGGTGTAAAACTATTCGCAGCTGAAGGCAATTAAGAGATAAGTAACAGAAACAAGTCCCCTCCATGCTTAATGGTCAAAATTGTGTAATGGGAAATTCTAGATTCAGCCATTAGATGGAGCCAGAAGCATCTATATGCAGATCTTATCCCAATTGCTTACTCATTTTCCCTTTCTTAAGGGCCTAAGACCTATTTCCTTTGTCCTTTCATCTCTACAAACCTTGTAGCTTGTTGAAGGTGCTAAACGAGCTCCTTCTAGTTTACCTCTGGATCACACATTCCGAGGTCTCACCCAAATGTATGGGATCATGTATATTAATAAAAATCATCTCCCTTTGGAAAATGCATGTTTTGCTATAAGGGCCCATTGTGAACCAAGGTGGAACACGGAAAAATCTGCATGCTTTGTCAAATAAAAAAGACTGGAATAATCCAAGGAGGAAAAGCATTTTGACACATGAAAAAGCTTAGGTTATATTTTAGCTAGATTGAGATAAATTTTCTAATGAAATATTCTGAAATCAGTCTGTACAACCCAATACCTGAATTCACATGACTTTGACACTTATAAGCAACCAACCTGGAAAATATATCAAACTGGAATAATTTTAAAACATCTGGTAAGATCTAAGTTTAATGTTTGGCTATTTTTTGAATAGGCAATAATTTGTTATGTCCTTGAGAGATGAATATTCAGGTTACCACCAGGTAAATTGTTCCTTTCCAGAAGATTTTATATAAAGCACCTCATAGGTTTATCACTGACCAAGTGAAAGGCACTTGGCATACCTAAATAATCTCTTCGCTTTTCCATAAAACAGCAATTCTGAAATTATAAAAAAAAAAATCATTTGCCCAAGGGCATCTAATCCAACAACAAATCATACAATAGAAATTTCCATTTGTTCATGAACATTTAAAGGTAAAAGTTTTCATAGGTGGTTTTGCAAAGAAAGTACAGCATTGCTTAATTAAATCAAAACATAAATAATCAATGTCTAAAAATGCTAAACTTGACCAATCATATGTTTTCATAGAAATTGTCTTGATATTAAACAAGGCCTATACATTAACAAGGGACCTATACAAAGTCCAACAGTCTGAATCAAAAGTAAGAGAAAACTGACCCAAGTAAATTAAAATTTTCAAAAAATCTTTGGGTAACCACAAACTTTCTTTTATAATAGATACCACCCACTCCTGACTTTCCAGACAAGTGATGTGTCTTGACCACTATAAATACTATAAAAAGGAATAATGAGGTATAAATATCTAAAAGGATTCTTGATGTTCTAAACTTATGACTTAATGAATTAATAGACGCTTAACATTATGCTGTTTCACACCAATGCAAGTCAATTCATTTTCTTTTCTTTCGTTTGGATTTCATACCAAACTTTCATGCTCAGTGTCCCTTGGGCTCTTCTGAGCTTTCAAAACTATCGTATCACACACTCAATGTCTTAAAGCTTTTTCAAAAATATCGTTTTCACAACAAAATCAAAAAAGTAAAAGTAATGCATATCATTCAGTGGCATAGAAACTAAGTTCCTTTGTTTTTTATTTTGTTTTAAAAAAAAAAGAGGGTTAGTTTTGGGTTTTGGGTGGACAACACCCATCAGTGTTCAGAGAACACTTCTAGAACTGTAGTTAGGATTACTCTTGGCTGTGCCCAGTGGACCATACATATGGTGTGCCAGGTAGTCACCCCTGTAAAATTTTTGCAATCAAATGCACTACATGATGTACTATTTCTCAGGTCACTAAAATGATTAATTGATGTCCAACAAACAACAAAACATTCCTTTATTAAAGAGCAGCCTAAAAAGGGGGAAAAGCGCTATCACAGACCATAGAGTTCTTTTCTTACATAGGGGTTTGTTCCTTGAAACCCCAGATGGTTCCCCAGACCTTGCTGTGAAGCAAAAAAGAAAAAATAGAAAGAAGAAATAAAAGCCAAGGCAACCTGTCCTTCATGATATTTTGCCTGTGAAAAAGTTCTCAAATAATCTTTCAACTCTGCATCTTTACTTGGATGAGCAATAGTTGATTTGGCAAGGATTCCTTCTATCATTTTATGGTGCTTTATTTTAGTCTCTGTGACTAAATTTCTTTCAGGTGCAACAAATAACCAGAATCTTTGATAGCAATGTAGCCTATCAAAAGTCGGATAAGGAATGCAGCAACAATAAAACAGTGCAGCCTTTTGGGGGAAAAAATGCAAGTCAAACATGTAATTGTAAGCAGCATCTTAACATGTAAAAGAAATCCATATGTGACCGATTGCTGAGAAAACAACATCTAATTCAAAATACCGATATATATTTCTATGAAGACTGACTCATTTAGCCTTTATATCTGAACTAGAAAGAAGTTGCAAGTAACAATTTGCATTTAAATAGCAATCACCCCACAACATTTTTTTAAAGCAGCTCATGAAAAATCAACTTCACTTGGCCAAATTATTTAATTAGTAAAGAATAGTGATTGGAATGTCAGCTTTAAAGTGAAAGTTGACTAAAATCACATGCAATTTAAAAGTCTATTCTTCCAAAAATTCTATTCTACTCACTGAGAAGTGAGAAGTGATTGCTGACTAATTTACCAGACAATATAACCCAACAAGTAATTGTACTGTGGTAATAAAGATGCTGATGAAGACATTTGATTTAATTGAAAGCATACAAATGTAAATGCTGGGGTGAAGATTGCCCAAAGGGATGAGCAAAGCCATCGCTTTTGAAGATCCTCTTAGAGTCTTCCGGAACTCCAGGCTTCCTTAAGCATCACAATGAAAAATCTCCAATGAGAACCCCCACCTGAGATGACCCAAAAATATTTTCCCCATCCCACACAAAACTGGAACTCAATCATGGACATTTATTTGCCCCTGATCACTAAAAGAATGCACCCCTGAAGAGGGGGAACAATGATCCACAAGGCTAGATGATAGCTTAGAAATTTAGGAACCCTTGGTGTCAGGGTCCCTAAGAGGTTAAAGCACTTCTGTTGCAAGAAAGAACTCTAAGAAGAAATTTGATTTGGTCTGTATTTGGGGGAGAGGGCATCATCTTTAAACACACTTTTGCCTTCCGGGATTTCGACAACACCCAGGTATGCTTAATGCTCATTCCTGCCCCTGTTCCCAAGGATCCCACCCCATGAGGACCATTATGCAGTCCTGGGAATGGAACCTGGGTCTGTCTCTGGGCCTGCTGACTGGCATGTGACCTGGAAACACCTTCAGCATTTCTGGACTCCAGAGAATCTCTTGGTATGACCTGGTTGATCTAAAATGTACCTGTATTTCTTTTTTTCTTTTTTTTTTTTTTTGTTTTTTTTTTTTTGTTTGTTTTGTTTTAGGTTTTTGGTTTTTGGGCCACACCCGGCGGTGCTCAGGGGTTACTCCTGGCTGTCTGCTCAGAAATAGCTCCTGGCAGAAAGGGGGACCATATGGGACACCGGGATTCGAACCAACCACCTTTGGTCCTGGATTGGCTGCTTGCAAGGCAAACGTCGCTGTGCTATCTCTCCGGGCCCTGTAGATTTCTTTCTTTGTTTTGCAATATTTTTCATTAAAATTTTAGTTGAGAGACGCTGTGTGTCCACACTCGGGGTCTCCCTCGCACTCTTGGAATCGAGCTTTCAGCGAGAAGGCCGGCTTATAAGGTTTAGTAGCCAGAGCTGAGGGTGGAAACGATGACTGTAAGCCTTTTTTTTCTTTTTCTTTTTTTATCTTTTTTCTCTCCACCAATTAAAGACCCTCATCAGTGCAACATTCCCATGGGTTATTGAGATTATTGAGACAAAGAACTACTCTAAGAGAGTCATCAGATGCTGCAGAAAAACTTCCAAGTCCCTTCTGGCCAGAATGCAGATGTGGAAAAGACAGACAACTGATCAAATTACAAATGAACATTTTTTGCACTTGCTTGCTTGTCCCCAAATAAAAAAAAAAAAAAGGCCCATTGATCTCCCCCCTTCTTTCAAACCTTCCACCTTCTCTTGCCTTTCTCCTCTTTCCTCTCCTCTTAAAAATTTTAATATGTTGAAGGACTTAAAGGTCAATCATGTTTCGATTATTTTTCTTTTTTCCTTTTATTTTTTCTCCCCCAGTGAGGTGGTTTGATTGTGACAGATAGATAGATAGATAGATAGATAGATAGATAGATAGATAGATAGATAGATAGATAGATAGATAGATAGATAGGTAGGTACGTAGGTAGGTAGGTAGGTGGATAGATAGATAGATAGATAGATAGATAGATAGATAGATAGATAGATAGATAGATAGATAGATAGATAGATAGATAGATAGATAGATAGATAGATAGATAGATAGATAGATAGATAGATAGATAGATAGATAGAGAGAGAGATAGAGAGAGAGATACGTAGGTAGGTACGTAGGTAGGTAGGTAGATGGATGGATAGATAGAGAGATAGATAGATAGATAGATAGATTGATAGATAGATAGATAGATAGATAGATAGATAGATAGATAGATAGATAGATAGATAGATAGATAGATAGATAGATAGATAGATGATAGATGATAGATAGATAAGAAATCTTACTTTGTTTTTGTTTTGTTTTATTTTAAAGCAATTACTCTTTACTCTCTTCTTCGATGGTGGTTAAGGGTGGGTGGTTGATTTCTTTTTTGGTACATAGTGTCCAACAATTGGTCTCAGTATTTGAGTTTGCAAGATATCTTCGCCGTTATCTTAGCTGGGTATTTGTGAATCCAAGAACAGTCCCCAGAATGAGAAATTACTTCCCATCCCCTTGTCCCCTTTTGGGGGAAGACCTTGGTAATATTTATCCGCAGCAAGTAATAATCCACACAGACAAGAACGATAGGGTTTAAAAGATCGGGCAAGGAGAGCCAGAGAATCCTCCTGCAGCCAGCAGCTTTTCACAGAAGGACCCCTCACTCCTGTCCCTCAAGCTATTTATTGCCAACTCCACAGCGCCCCACCTGGAAGGGTTCGGTGGGGCAAAAGTCACAGAACAATCCTAAGGAAACACTTTTATATACAATTCCAAGAATCATCTTATGGAAACTTTTTCATATGCTACAATTCCCCCTTTTTTTGTAAAGAAACAATAAACAATAATAATGTACAGAAATAAATAATATATATATATATTTTAATTGTAAAAAGAATAACTAAGCAATTGTAAAAGAGTGGCTGTTTGCATAAGTGCATCACGGGAAAAAGTATAGAAAAAAAATTTTTTAGCCTAACACAGGGTGTTCAAAACCAGAAACAGATGTAAAGGAATCAACTACAAGCTCCAGAGTAGAATAAAATCTACAGCATCCAAGATGATCAATTCCGAGTAAGTATTCCCTTGAAAAGCAAAAGTCGAGTAAGAAATTCCAATATTCAGGACCTAATAGGCCATGGGGAGCTCCCGGGGCAATCACAAAGCCCGAAAGTAATTCGGAGACAGAGATCCTTAGATGAGATGCTCACAAGGCTACGTAGCAGGTGAGAAGACACACATTTTCCATTCCAGTCCAGTTTGAGCAGAAGAAAGCCCATCTTTGGAGGCAGTGAATTAGGCCCCTATTTCGAAGGAAGAGCCACACACACACACCCGCACAATGGGCGCCAAAGTAAATAAGATCCATATGTACTTGAATTCAATCCAAGATGAGTTCTAGTCCAGTCAGCAGTTCATAAGAGGTCCGAAAATGAAGAACCATGTACGGCCGATTATTAGGTGGGAGCTTAAGTTCAACCAAAACAAAATGCTTAAGGCAGAGAACTTCCCCGTGTAAATGAAAAAATTGAGGGTCTATCCAAAATGGATAAAACCTCCTTTTGCACCTGCTATTTTTTCCAATGATGCACCCATGCAAAAGGCCAAAATACCAGCCAGGATTACAATCTAGCAACTTATTTATGACAGTATCTAACCCCTAATCCAAAGCAACAAAAGTAAAACCTTAATGAAATACCATATCAATTTTGAGAATTCACAACTAAGATGTAAAAACATTAATTACAGTAATCAACAAAAGTGTAGATTCAAATATAACTTTACAGGATTACAATTATAAAACTACAAGAGCTTAAATTTCTCCCAAGTTCAAAAACTACTATGAAAAGATAGGGAGTCCAGAACTCCCAAAAGTCCCACCAAAGAAACTTGATGAGTCAGGGAAAGCAGTTGTAATAAGAAGCAGGATACAGCACTGCAACAGTTTACGATGTCTTTCTCAGTCAGAGATCAGGAGGCTTGTCATAGTGGGTGATGATTTGCACACGATGATTTGCAAATGTGGAGGGATTCCTGAAAATAGACTGTTAGGGACTCGGAAAAAAGAGGGAAGGATAAGTAAGAATAAATTGGGGAAGATAAAGTCAGGAAAAGAGAACTATATACAAAACATGTAAGACATACAGACACACAAGACATACATAAACATATTTCACACAAACATGGCCATCACTCACTCATACTTACCAAAAAATGTTAGCTGGGAGGATCCCAAATAGAGCGAAAAAAAAAAAAATTCAGCTGAATCAACAAAAAGCGCTTTAAAATACAATAGCCGGCAAACAGTTTAGATGAAAATCTTCAAGTTCACAGCAACAACAAAAGATATATTTTTAAGGCATAGTCGAGTAACTCTGCAAGAGAATTTCATGTACAATACGACCAAGGAAACCAATAATACAAGTAGAGACAAGTAATTCTATCGTAACCATAGATGATGAGCACTGTAAAGAGAGTCCACCTAAAAGGTACTGTTATGTCAAAATTATGAATTCACCTCCATCTAGAAGCCTAAATTGAGGCAAATAAAACAATGACGTTAGAGTGAAAGAGTGAAAGTTGTTAGATGAGTATATCTCAATATATTGCTATATAATACCTTAGTACGATGAGGAAGCTTTCTCTCGAGTGAGCCTGGATCAATAGTGGTGTTAAGACATAAATACGTGCTCGCTTCGGCAGCACATATACTAAAATTGGAACGATACAGAGAAGATTAGCATGGCCCCTGCGCAAGGATGACACGCAAATTCGTGAAGCGTTCCATATTTAAAAAAAAAAATACATAAATACATCATACAAGCAACTACAATGGGGATTCATCATAATAAATCCTATTCAGCGGGAGTACCTGTGAAATGAATCATAAAGCATTAATGACAACTAACAAATAAAATAAATCATTATTAAGCATTTATAGTAGATCTCTGAGAAGTATAAAACAGGATGTATGCTGCTGTGGATTTTACCGATGCAGTAGGAATTTTCTTGATTTTCTTGTCATCAAAATTGATCCAGTGTTGTCTTGAGTCAATATTACAGTATGATGTACAGTGTCCAAAATGAAGTTTACCAAAATGGTTAGACACTGATGATAAGATGTATTTTTCAGTTTTATAAGTTTTTTCTTGAGTGAATTCTGCTAAGTTGAGGTCTTCTAAAGGAAAATCCACATAAGTGAGTAGTTTTTTAATTTGTTTGCCATCAAAAGCAAAACGTTTCAAATGAATAATTAATACTGGAGGTAATTTCCACAAGTATGTCCTCTTCAAAAAGTCCCTTTTAGTGTTGCAGCTGTTACAATGAATTCTATTGTTACCTTTCAAATCTTCTTCTCTAAAGAATTCAACGAGGCATTCTTGTAACGTACATTTATCTGTAGGCTTGATTGCCAGGGACAACTGAACAAATGTCTCATATACTTCAGACTTTTGGTGACATGTGAGACACTGTAGTGTAGATTTGAACTGTCCTTGAAAGAGGTCATATATAAGAGATTTGTGAGCCTTTTGGTGTTTAGGCCTAGATTGTTCATGTTTTTCATTGTCTATCAGGTGTATAGTTTTATCTGCTATTGAATTTTCAGTAAGCAAATCCTGATGTAGTCCCTCTATAAGGAACATCAATAATTCGTGAGGATCCTGTTGGTTGTGTCCGGCAAATTGGTCATTAAGTAAACCAATTGTTGCTTTGAAGTGTTCAGGATTGACATTCCTATGACATTCATCTCCCATGATTTTTATGAGATGACCGAATTGTTCTGCTAATTTACCTTTATGTCCACTTGGATTTTCTTTGTTAATGTCTTTTTTATAATGATCTTGATAAATATACTGAGTTAAGTCTGAAATATTATACAGGCATTGTAATATTGAGTTCATATAGCATGAGTTCCCTAAATTTCGTAATCCTGTAAATGCAGGTCTCTGTTTCTCTATTTGCATTCTGGAATGTAAGGGCTTCTTACTCTTGTCTGCCTTATTCAAGGTATTGGGTGTAAACGTTAATCCCTTGTTTACTTTCTCAGAGGCCACAGCAGTGTTACAATTGTCAGTGTTTTGGGCATTTTGTATTTGACGTGGGGGCAGGCTTGTAGTCCCAGCAACCTGATCCTGGTGGTTTGTACTAATTCGATTTCTGATGAGGCGTAAAGGGACCCAAAATTTCTTAGAGGGGTTGTCATTTGTACCAACATATGCATATCCCCTTCCTCTCAGAAGAAGATATCCAGCGATCCATTTTTCATCCTCTTTGATCCAAACCGGTATATGTGATGTTTCTTGTCTCTGAATATCTTCTTTAAAATGTCTTTCCCCAGCAGTGTAACTTTCCCCTTGGGGTAAATTTAGGTAATTTAGTGTAAGAAGAGTCAAAGATAACAGCTCAGTAGGTGCTAAACCTCTTTTTCTATTCTTTTGTAATTGAGTTTTTAGCGTCCTGTGCGCTCTTTCCACAATGGCCTGTCCTTGGCAATTATAGGGGATTCCTTTCAGATGTTTTATCTGCCATTCTTTACAAAAGAATTCAAAAGTTTTGCTGATATAGGCGGGTCCATTATCAGTTTTAATGGAATACGAAACACCCATAACTGAAAAGCATTGTAAAAGAAAACTGCAAACTGCCTTAGACTTTTGGGAAGACATAGGGATTGCCCAAATAAATCGAGAATAAGTGTCCACCACCACATGAAGATAAGGTTTCTTTGGAAATAAATCTGTTTGAGTTACATCCATTTGCCACAGTTCATTAGACTGTAAGCCTCTTGGGTTTGCTCCTGCTATGTGAGTCTTTTTTGCTAATGGGGCACATATGTTGCACCTTTCTATAATTTCTCTAGCTTGCCTCCAGGGAATCTGGTAATTTACATGTAAGCGGCGAGCATTTGTGTGTAAAGCTGTATGTTCTTCTGTAGGTGACTTGAATATAGGCATTGCCAACAAATCTGCAGTTTTATTTCCTTGAGCCATTGGCCCTGGAAGACCTGAGTGGGCTCTAATATGCGTGATGAAGATGGGTTCAGTTCGTTTTTGAATAAGCTGTTGTAATGTTTGTAGTAAATTCTGTATAATTGGGCTATGAGCATTGAGAGAGGCCGTGGCTATCACAGGACATAAATTTACCACATACAAAGAAGCAGAGACAACATTCATGGCGTCAGATACATTTTCTAATAGGTAAATTAACGTTGCTAATTCAACTTTCTGTGCTGACTTATACTTGGTATCTATAGTTATATTCATGTTTTCTCCAGTTATCCCACCCCTACCCACACTGGACCCATCTATGTAAAAAACCTTCGCATTGGGGATAGGAGAGTCTCGAACGATAGAAGAAATAACAAACTGAGTTTTTTTTTCAAAAAGTCCCATGTCTTTCCTGGTGGATAATGAGAGGAAATTTCTCCTGTGAAATCTGAAAGGGCCCTTTGTAAAGATTCATTAAGAGGCAATATTGACTCAATTTCCTTTTTTGGTATTGGCAATACTAATATATCAGGGTCAAATCCTAGTAAAGATATAGATCTGAGTCTTGCTTTGATAATGAGTTCTGAAATTAAATCCAAATAAGATATCACAGACCGAGGCTGTTTGTTATGTAAATATACCCATTCCAGCGGACCTGCCTGTTGCATCAATGCCCCCGTAGGGGTTTCTTTTGTAGGGAAAATTAATAAAGAAACCTTCTCTCCCGGGATGAATCTTGAGAGAAATGATTGTTGCAACCTGTTCAAGAAGAAGTCCAATTCATTTTTGGCCTCTATAGTTAAATTTCTCGGGCTGTCTAGGGCAGAATCACCCTCCAATGTTTTAAACAAATTAGACAGTTCTGCATTTGGGATTCCTAGCGCAGGCCGGAGCCAATTCACGTCACCTAAAAGTCTCTGAAAATCATTAAGTGTTTTGAGGTTTTCTTTTTTGATGGAGATTTTTTGTGGACGTATAGACGTTCGGTCCAAAATAAAACCCAAGTACTGATATGGTGGCATAGTCTGTATCTTTTCTAAAGCTATTTTCAGTCCTGCTGTTTGCAAACAGTCAATAACAAAAGAATATACGTCCTGTAGATCTGTTTCATTGTTCATTGTGATAAGAATATCATCAGTATAATGAAAGATCATGGCTTGAGGAAATCTTTCTCGAGCAGGGCTCAAAATCTTATCTACAAAAAATTGACACATTGTTGGGGAATTCAGCATGCCCTGGGGGAGGACAGTCCATTGGAACCTCCGGCAGGGATGGGTATTGTTTATAGAAGGAACTGAGAATGCAAACCGGTGTTTATCATCCGGGTGAATAGGAATATGGTAAAAACAGTCTTTCAAGTTAATTATGACTAGTGGCCATTCCTTTGGGATAACTACAGGTGATGGTAAACCTGTTTGCAATTTTCCCATGGGTACCATAGATATGTTTACTGCTCTCAGATCCATCAACAGTCTCCATTTTCCGGACTTCTTTTGTATGGTAAATATAGGCGAATTCCATTGAGAAAATGAAGGCTCAATATGCCCTAATTTTAGCTGTTCTTCCACTAATTCTGTTAGCACCTTTAATCTATCAATTTTAAGGGGCCACTGACCTATCCAAATTGGTTCATCAGATTTCTATTTTATTTTTATCGGTGCTGGGTTCTTTCTGTCAGTGGCCCCTACCAAAAATTCTGAATTTTCATTTCAGGAGAAGTTCCAGACTCTTCTGGAGCTAATGGGATGTGGAATTCAGCTTTCCACTGCTTATGTAGGTCGCAACCCCACAGAGAAGGTGAGAATGGGCCCACATGAGGTCTAATTATGGCCTTTTGATTTTCTGGGCCATGAACTACCATAGTCCTTTAACTTAACAGACAGGAACTTAAACCTCCCACTCCTTCTAGCGAGTATGGAATTTCTTGTAAAGGCCAATTTTCTGGCCATTCCTTATCAGAAATTACTGTGATTTGAGCCCCGGTGTCTATCATTCCATTAAAGGGTCGCCCCTGAAAGTGAAGTTTAATCATCGGATTTTCCTCTTTAAATTTAGTAACCAGAGCGATAATTGGGTTATGGGCGGCCCCTGGATCTGTGCTTCCAAAACCTCCAATTCGTGTCTTATCTGAAGTCCCAAATTTGACATACGGCACTATTACTATCTGGGCAATTGCCTCCCCCTTTTTGAATGTCCAAGTATCCAGTACCGTAATTACTACAACAATTTCTCCCTTTGAATCTGAGTCAATGACACCTGTGGTTACTGATATACCCTTTACATTGAGGGAACTTCTGCCCAGAATCAACCCCATTGTATCTGGGGGTGGCGGGCCTACAATGCCAGTTTTTAGCATGAAGGGGCATGCTCCTGGGTAAATTGTAATGTCCTCTGGGCAAGTTATGTCGAGCCCAGCGCTCCCCGCAGTCGCATGAATTAATTCGCTAATTGTGAGCAATCTTGGGCTGGGCTCGGAAGAAGTATGGTTTGTGGACTTTGCCCCTGATTTGCACGGGCCTGGGGACTGGCCCGGTAGGCGTTTCCCTGCATTGGAAATGTGTGTCCCTGAGGAGCTTGATTTAACAAAAGACGACAATTTCTTCTGATATGGCCCTGTTTTCCACAATGGTAACAGAAGAATTGCCTCCTGAGTGTGGTGTTAAAACCATTCCCTGTGTTATTATTAGGGAGATTTCCAGATCTGCAATCTTTTGCCCAGTGGCGACCTCTCTTGCATTTTGGGCAGAGACCAGGCTTTGGGGCGGCGCTTTTTCCCCGGGGGTAGAAAGACTTTGTTCCCTTGCTTACTGCAAAAGTTTGCACTGGATCCAGGTTTGCTGAAGAATCATAAACATTTCTGCAGGCATATAAAAAATCATTTAAGTCAGCCTTGTCCTGCAAAGGGGCCAATATCAATTTGCAGGCTGAATTCGCATTATGATAAGCCAAACTTTTTTCTAAATATTTTCTAACCTGCTTATCTTTGACTTGTATTTTCAAAGCATCTTTGAGTTTAGCTACAAAGTCGATATATGGCTCATGGGGACCTTGGGTAATTCTTAAAAAGGTTCCTGCACCTGAGCTGTTCATATCAAGTTTTTCCCATGCGGATACTGCAATATCTTTAATTATGTTTACGATTTCCTTAGGTAAAGCAGCTTGTGCCTGAATATCTGCATATTGATTTTCTGCCATTAATAATTCATATGATAGAGTGACCCCTGCCACTCGTTTTTTTGTTCCATCCGGGCTATATAATTTGGATTTCACACCCTCCGCATAGAACATCTCCCATTCCGTTCGCTGTTTAGATGGCAAGCATATTTCAGCTAGTTTTTGAAATTCATGCAGTGTCCAAAGTGATTTTCGACACCAAAGTCTTAGCGTCTCCAGACAGTATGGAGAGGTTGGCCCAAATTCCTTACATGTTTTCTTAAACCGTTCCATGTCTTCTATTTCAAGGGGTTCGTAAATGGTTCTATATACTGTTTGTAACGGAACTGAGGCCGGATTAGCAGAAGTACTTTGCACCGGGCTCTGAGCCCTGACATGTGGAGCACTAGCCTGTGATTCGTCATCTGAGCCAGCAATATTTTGTGATTCCATTCTGTGTACAGAATCCGGACTCACTTGTGGACTTAGCACCGGGGGTTGGTCATCAGTGTTAATATTTTGATTTGGGTCCTGAGTTTCTAAATTATGTTTCCGAGTAGATTTTTTGTTGGGAAAAATGCCTATATTTTTGATGGTGGTGCTAGATTCATCAGCCTGCACTTTGGCCTGGAGTTTCATTGGATAGATCTCCTTATTTTCCAGGCTGGTCTTAGCCTCACTTTTCCCACACTTTTTCCTTCCGAAATACCAGCCAATACCTATGCACGCCATAACAATATTAGCAACCACAGAGATTCCACAAACTATGGCTAATGGAGCCAACACAGGCGAGGCAAATATTTGAGTATCAATTGTCATTTGAACTATAGACCACAACCATCCAAAAGTAATGAATTTACCTATCATCCAGCCTATTTGTTTTAAATAGTATGGAAATATCCACTTGACAAACGCCAAACCAAAGAATTTGTAACAAGGTGGCACAATCAACACAGCTGACCATAGAAGCCATCCAAGGATCTCCAGAGGCAATTTCCAATAAAGCATTTCACTTACAGTTATTGAGGGTCCAGGTCCACCTGTTCCCGGCGCCATTTGTTGAATTAAATCTTACTTTGTTTTTGTTTTGTTTTATTTTAAAGCAATTACTCTCTTCTTCGATGGTGGTTAAGGGTGGGTGGTTGATTTCTTTTTTGGTACATAGTGTCCAACAATTGGTCTCAGTATTTGAGTTAACTACATTTTGCTATTGAATGGATTGGTTCTTAGCAGGTATCTTTTTCCTATTGTTGATTGTTAGTGGCATCGACTTTTAGAGAGTGGGACGGTAAGATAAATTCTGTTTAATATTCCAGCTACAGCTATGGCTTTAACTGACCTAAAGATGTTTGTGTGACTCACTATTTCTTCTGTCCTTTTTGTTCAGTAAACCCCACAATAGATATGTCAATAACGTTAAATAGGCCTGAAGCAGCTGTTTTCTATTGAATATATTAAAAAATACCTGAAAGAAAGCTTAGAGGGGTCTCAAACTCGCGGCTCGCGGGCCAAAAGTGGCCCTCTGTACAACATTTTGTGGCCCTGCCCTATAGGAATCTTTTTTTGTTTTGTTTTGTTTTGTTTTAGTTGTTTGGGTCACACACCCCCAATGTTCAAGACTTACTACTGACTTTGCACTCAAGGATCACCCTGACTTTGCCTCCTGCGGCCCCCAGGTAAATTGAGTCTGAGAACCCTGGCAGAGGGACTTGTGGCATAATAAATGCGTTTAATGCTAGCTAATGCAGATTGTTTAAAATGTGACCACTGAGGGCCCGGAGAGATAGCACAGCGGCGTTTGCCTTGCAATCAGCCGATCCAGGACCAAAGGTGGGTGGTTTGAATCCCGGTGTCCCATATGGTCCCCCATGCCTGCCAGGAGCTATTTCTGAGCAGACAGCCAGGAGTAACCCCTGAGCACTGCCGGGTGTGGCCCCCCCCCAAAAAAAACCAAAAAAAGAAAATGTGACCACTGAGCATTGGATTAATAGGAAAGAATATCTGATCAGTAGTTGTTTTGTTTTTTTTTAAACACCTTGATTACATATATGATTGTGTTTGGGTTTCAGTCATAAAAGGAACACCACCCATCACCAGTGCAACATTCCCATCACCAATGTCCCAAGTCTCCCTCCTCCCCACCCGACCCCCGCCTGTACTCTAAACAGGCTCTCCATTTCCCTCATACATTCTCATTATTAGGACAGTTCAAAATGTAGTTATTTCTCTAACTAAACTCATCACTCTTTGTGGTGAGCTTCCTGAGGTGAGCTGGAACTTCCAGCTCTTTTCTCTTTTGTGTCTGAAAATTATTATTGCAAGAATGTCTTTCATTTTTCTTAAAACCCATAGATGAGTGAGACCATTCTGCGTTTTTCTCTCTCTCTCTGACTTATTTCACTCAGCATAATAGATTCCGTGTACATCCATGTATAGGAAAATTTCATGACTTCATCTCTCCTGACAGCTGCATAATATTCCATTGTGTATATATACCACAGTTTCTTTAGCCATTCGTCTGTTGAAGGGCATCTTGGTTGTTTCCAGAGTCTTGCTATGGTAAATAGTGCTGCAATGAATATAGGTGTAAGAAAGGGGTTTTTGTATTGTATTTTTGTGTTCCTAGGGTATATTCCTAGGAGTGGTATAGCTGGATCGTATGGGAGCTCGATTTTCAGTTTTTGGAGGAATCTCCATATCACTTTCCATAAAGGTTAAACTAGACGGCATTCCCACCAGCAGTGGATAAGAGTTAAGAATGATTTAGCTAAGCTATCAATTACCTGTTGGAGGACATCACAGATTTGCTTACATTTTGTGCCTATGATAGTAAGGATTTGGGGAAAGGAAATTGTTAAACATACTGTTTCTGTTGGAAAAGCAAAAGTCTAGAAGTGTTAATAGTGCAAGTATCACTGTGACCTCCTCTTAACAGGACTGGTTTATGCCAGATCAATATTTACCATATGAGGAGTGACTCTGGTTTAATACTTATAAGGGATATCTGGCATTTTTATTTTTACTCCAGAGTCCCAACTGCAATATCTAAAATGGTTTTAGACCGCCAGTGCTGGTGGCCCAAGGAATGTCCTTATTGAACATAGAAACAGTGCACAAGGTTGATCTTTCTGTCTTTAGACTTTAAGAAAAGGTTACTCTTAGTATTATTCTTAAGAAAGTCAGGGGCCGGGCGGTGGCGCTGCCTTACCTGCGCTAGCCTAGGACGGACCGCGGTTTGATCCCCCGGCGTCCCATATGGTCCCCCAAGCCAGGAGCGACTTCTGAGCGCATAGCCAGGAGTAACCCCTGAGCATCACCGGGTGTGGCCCAAAAACCAAAAAAAAAAAAAAAGAAAGAAAGTCTAACAGAAGGGCCGGAGAGATAGCACAGCAGTGGGACATTTGCCTTGCATGCAGCCAATCCTGGATTGATAGTGATTCAAAATCCCGGCATGCCATATACCTGCCGTTTCAGCGATTTCTAAGTTTAGAACCAGGAGCAACCCCTGAAAGTTGCTGGATTTGACCCCCCAAAAAATAAATAAAAGAAATCGTAACATAAAAGACTCATCTTTCCCAATATGCTAAATAGTTGTCAAAATTATTTTGTAGAATGTTTGTGCACATTTTATAATCTTAAATTCTTAATTTCAGAACGTGAAAATCAAGTACGGTAGACTAGACTTTAGAATTTTGGGCCACACCTGGCAGTGCTCGGGGGTTACTCCTGGCTGTCTCCTCAGAAATAGCTCCTGGCAGGCACGGGGGACCATATGGGACACCGGGATTCGAACCAACCACCTTTGGTCCTGGATCGGCTGCTTGCAAGGCAAACACCGCTGTGCTATCTCTCCGGGCCCAAGACTTTAGAAGTCTTAATTGAGTGCCAACAATAATAAAGAAAAAGAAGGTAATTGAGGAATGAGTGTGTTGAGCTCTAATCTAAAATAGTGAAATCAACCTTTCTGAACTCATGTATATATTTTTATTTTAATTCTACATTCACCCAGGCAAATTAAATTTCATGCCTGTACTGCTGGACTGGCATTTTAGTAACGGGTAATTTATTTGTCCTGTTGGAGAAATAATTTTGTTTCAGAAAATATAAAACAAAAGGAAGAAACATTAAACAAGTCAGTGCTTTGTTGATATTTTAACCTCATATTTTGATACATACTTGTTAGTTTTTTAATCAGCTCAATACTCTTCACACTATTTATGACCATCTTGTTTTGGAATGTATTTTCTGTGTAATTAAATAAGTGCAGGAATTTTCATGCTTACTGTTTTGAAGTATCCCTGGTTGCCTTGTCTTTACTGGCCTATGGTGTGATAAAACGATCTACAGAGATTTTGTGAGAAAGATATTAAGAAAGCTATTAAGCGCAAGGTGGAAAGAGTGTTCCTCAAATAAAATAGCTTATGTTTAAAATAAATTAATTAATTAAATTAAATTGAATGGTGGAATCATAGAAAGATCATGCTGATTTGTTGGATGTTGTTTTTTAAGCAGTCCAAAATCTAAGCTTAGAAGAAAAGTGTAGTGATCACCTGTACTGTCATGGAAAAACTTCCGGTTGCTCTTCCCAAGATAAAAAGTATGTAAGTTACAGAAGGAAATTTTTGTTTGACAAATTCAGTCTGTTTTGCAAACTTCCAGATATCAAAATAGATTTTGATATATACATGAGTTTTCTGAGATGACACTTCCTCTATTTCTATAAACATCTCACCTAGACTAATCAGTCCTATGAATGTATCCCTGATGTAACTCCATCCTGGATTTATGTGTACCTACCTGAGACCCTCCCATTCCGGGGATGGTCTTGAAAGGTTATATAAGGCCTTTGACCCAGGGGCTGAGGCCCTTTTGCTCTTTTGGTCTTTGGCCAGCATGGAGGTCAAATGGAAGATGGCTGAAAGGAGTTAAGATGCAGGGCTAGCTAAGAATAGCAAATACTTAAAAGGTTATGATATAGACCACACATGTGGTGGATAGGGCATAAATAAAGATGATGCTTCCTGATGCCTGTCTCTGGATGAGTCTGATTCTGCCCTTTACCTAAACCTGGGACCCGCCAAGCAGAATGGGAATCGCGGAGCCACATGGCCTGGGATGGCAGAGAATAATCCATCCACCTCTATCCTTCTCCATCATTAATTATTTAATGCTACACCTAAATGTGGTTATTGAAAACTGAATACCTGCCTCATGACAATTAAGCACAGGTTATTTAAGGAACAAAATAATAAGTCTTGAATTGAGTTATAGGGTCCCTATAATAGTTTCTTTTTTCATACTAGTCAGTGGCTTTACCTCAATTGTAAATGTTTACAAAGGGATCATTGTTCTACAGCAGACTGTATTAAATATTCCTTCTACTTACAAAGCAGGAGGATGTAGAAATAGAAGCAGGAGGATATAGAAATAAAAGCTGAGTGCTAGTAGTTCAGATGCTTTAGTGTTGGTAAAGACTGAAATAATGCCCATGTTGAGTGGGATATTTTGATATGTGATAAAAATCATTGAGGTAAAATAAAATAATCGTAATTAACTAGAAGATCAGAAGATATGTCCATCCAATTTTCCAGGACAAATCATATGTACTGTGTGTGTGGCAAGAATTGTATATAATTGCATTTTGTTCTAACTAAAAGAATTTGTAGAGAAATCTATGCGATATAATTTGTCCAGATGGGTTACATTTGGGGAAAGCAGTTCTGAAGCAATCCTAAAACTGTTTACTCATTTGAAAGTCCTCCAAAAACAATTCTTGGAAACCATGGTATATGGAGTAGAAAGTAAGAAGCTCCCTCCGGTATTTGGAGGGAATAACTTTAAAAAATACTTAAATGGCTACGTCTACTTGTTGCAGTTAAGAAATAAACATTTTTTTCACATTTTCAAAATTATTTTATTAAATTAAACAAAAAATTTGGCATAATAGAAAATAATACCCTAAATTCCTCTCCCCAAAAATTGGTGAAGGCAGATAGCCATCCAAGGTTTGGAACATTACAGTTTATTCTTCAGACGTGGCTGCAGCCATTCCTGTAGGCAATGAAAGGGTACTGAGAGATTGCCAAGTGCCTCACTGGTATTTGCTGCTGACACCAGGAAGTTCTTTAAAAATCTGATAGTTTGGGCCCAGAGAGATAGCACAGCAGCGTTTGCCTTGCAAGCAGCCAATCCAGGACCAAAGGTGGTTGGTTCAAATCCCGGTGTCCCATATGGTCCCCCATGCCTGCCAGGAGCTATTTCTGAGCAGACAGCCAGGAGTAACCCCTGAGCACCGCCGGGTGTGACCCAAAAACCAAAAAAAAAAAAAAAAAAAATCTGATAGTTTCCTGATCAGTGACCAGCTTTGGTACTTCCATGAACTTCATCCAACTTCCTCAACTTCTTTGTTCTGCTGTAATCTACGGAGTAATGAACTCACTGCCAGCACAGTGAGCATTGGTGAGCACTGGTGGGCTCGGGCATGGGTAGAATAGATGGCATCAGCACTTTGGGAATGTAATGAAGAGGGAGAGCTTGAAAATATTCCAAATTCACAAGTAGCAGCAGCCTTTTCTCCCTTACTTAAAATCCTTGACTCTTTAGCTTGATGTTCTTTCCTGCTAATCTTTAGTTCAATCCTTGACTATTCTCATTCCGTTGTTTTGTTTTCTTACTGCTTCGTTCTTGATTCCAGACTCATTAATACCCAGATCCCTGGAAGTGAAAGATCTACCTAAAAGGGAATTCTAATTTTAATTTTTCATTTATTTTGAAGTAAACATGGAAAATATGGGAATGAATCCAATGGAAGTTAAAACAAGAAGGGATAACAATGCTGGATCAGAACAAATCAACTCATATGAATATCCAGATTCTATTCTACATTCAATATCAGATCCAAGTTTCCAAGTATGGCTACGTAGACCCTGAATCTAACGAGCAGCAGTGAGCCACTGCATGACTAAAGTTTAGGTCCAAGTTTCTTCAACTGTGGCACCTGACTGTATATGGCCATGATGTGATATACTGTGGGGGTAAGGCTCACATGCAGCAATACGAAGGGCTCAAGGATCATTCCTGGTGTGGTCTGGGGACCATAAGGATGCCAGGAAATAAATCAGACCGGCTATGTGCATGTAACATGGCCTACTTTCTCTAACTACACACAAAAAACCTTAAAGTTAGAACCTGGGTGTGGGAGCAGACCCAATGGGTGCTCAGGACTTCATCCTGGTTCTAAGCTTAGGAATCACTCATGGAGGAGTTGGGGCACCATACTGAGATCAGAACCTGCTAAAACTATTTCTCTGGCTTAAATAATAATTTATTATCAGTAAATTTTTGACTGGTATACTTTTTTTTATAACCACAGTCATATAATAATTTCTTGGGCAAAAAGTTGGAAATTAATATTTTAGAAGTGCCTCAGACCACAATTACACAAGCAAATAGCCTGCAGATCAGATCTGGCCTGTCTCGTTTATGTAATTAAATTTCATACCCTTCATGTATAGCACCATAGTGCTCTCTTGCCAAACTAGGAGCATAGTAGTTTGAAGAGATTATGTAATCCAAAATCTAAAAATATTTAAAACCTGGCAAAGGGTTACTCCTACTCCTGGCTCTATGCTCAGAAATCGCTCCTGGCAGGCTCGGGGGACCATATGGGATGCCAGGATTTGAACCACTGTCATTCTGCATGCAAAGCAAATGTCCTACCTCCATGCTTCTCGGGCCCCTTTAAAGAATATATGCCAAATATTCTCATACTGTGTTCAGAGAAACTTTCAGAAAATCAGTAAGGTAAAAAGTGTTTTCATGATACTACTAAGATGACATGTCTTTGACACCTGATATTTGCAGACCATAAATTATAGTCACCGACAAATTACACTTTTAGTTACAATACTTTTTACTGCAATTCAGGGAAAAAGAAAAGTAGGTCTATTTTGGAATTGTCATGAAGACTGCGATTAGCCCCCCAAACCAACCTGAGCACATAATTTTTCTTTAGATATGTGCAATGACATGAGAAAGCATTCAATTACAAATAATGCCAGTCTCCTAGAAACATACAATTACTTAAGTGTGTTGTTTCACCTACATTGTCACAGTAGGCTATTTTTACATAAAAAGATTACAATCTTTGCTCAATAACAAAAGTGATTTCTGATAGTGTATGCAATAACACATACCGTGCCTGCTTAGTATGTGACCAACCCAGGTTTGATCCCTAGTCCCATATGATCCCTAGTGATCCCTGAGCACAGAGCTAGGAGCAAGCCCTGAGTACTGCTGCATGTGGCCTACAAAACAAAAAGATAAATTTATACAATGAAAAGTGTGAATCTATAAATAAATTAATTTTTAAGAGTACATCTGTAACTGTAAGTACAGAACTAATGCACTTTCCTAAGCACTGGTGAATTAGCACATTTTCTTAGTCTGTGTTTAAAATGTGTTAGAATCAGAAAGAACAGGAAAAACAAAATGACTTGGCATTGTGTATTTCCCTATCGTACCTTAGGGAGTATCCCTTCCTAATTCTGTCCATTGCCTCCAATGCCCAAGAAGACCCCAAACAAAAACAAAAATATATCAAAGGCAGGGAGTATAGCACAGTGGTAGAGCACTTTTTTGTTTTTGTTATTTTTTATTAAAAAACTTTATTGATTGATTGATTGATTGTCTTTTTGGGGCATACCCCACGGTGCTCAGGGGGTACTGGTATGGTACTCCTGGCTCTGCACTCAGAAATTGCCCCTGGAATGCTGGGGAACGATATGGGATGCTGGGAAATCAAACTGCGTTGGTCGAATGCAAGGCAAATGTCTTACCACTGTGCCATCTTTCAGGCCCCGATGGTAGAGCATTTGTCTTCTATGTATGAAGCCATGCAAATGTGCACACATGTAATCATCTGAGAACCACATGACAATTTACAAGTGACAACTTACAACACAATTCAAAAATCATGAGTCAAAAATATTGTTATAGCTCAACTCATGAAGCTCACCACAAACAGGGAGGAGTTTAGTTACAGAAATAACTACATTTTGAACTGTCCTAATAATGAGAATGTATGAAGGAAATGGAGAGCCTGTTTAGAGTACAGGCGGGGGTCAGGTGGGGAGGAGGGAGATTTGGGACATCGGTGATGGGAATGTTGCACTGGTGTTGTTCTTTACATGACTGAAACCTAAACACAATCATGTATGTAATTAAGGTGTTCAAATAAAATATATAAAAATTGTTCATAAAAAATAATAGTTAAATAGAAAAAAAGAAATAGAGACAGAGAAGAAATGAAATAGAAGAGGAAAGAAAGAGACAGACAGGAAAAGTTGAGGGGCAGGGGTCAATGGTATTCTGGTACACACTGTAAATAAGTGGTATTAATAAATAGCAAAACCACAAAATAAAAAGCATTGAACATCAGATCTTCAAACTTCAACAACCAAACTTGATGTGGTTGTCAGGTATCAAGTAAGAAGTGGGGGATAGGGAAACCTGGAAATAAATCTGGAGAGAAGTTGACGGTGGTGGTGGAATTAGTACTGGAACTGGAGCATTGTGTAAAAATCAACTATGAATAAGTTTGAAAATCATAGTGCTTTCATAAATATAATTTAATATTAAAAAGAATTATTCTCTCTATTGTATGTTTTTGAACATTGATTTCCAGGTCATGAAAACAAAAGCTTTTATTATTTTCTCTAATTGAACTTTACAAAAATATTGTCTTCTATTGCTTTGATCCTCATGAGGAATTTTTCAGAGAGAAGGAATAAGTGTGTATTATTCAAACTGCCATTAAGCCCAATGGGAAAAATTACAAGAAATAAATTACCTCATGGTTTATTTATGTTTTTAAAAATTAAAAAAGAAAAAAGAAAAGAAATAAACTTGTGGGGCCGGGTGGTGGCGCTAGGGGTAAGGTGCCCGCCTTGCCTGTGCTATCGGTTCGATCCCCCAGCGTCCCATAGGGTCCCCCAAGCCAGGAGTAACTTCTGAGCGCATAACCAGGAGTAACCCCTGAGCATTGGCATAGCCAGGAGTAACTCCTGATTTTGCTGTTATATCTGAAATATAGTTATGTGATGTTCTGATTTAAAAAGAATAATCAGTTATCAGTTGAATTACTATCAGATAGTTACAAATTTGTTCATGAATGAGTTTGTCAGACAATATTCCAGTACCAACCTTTCACCAGTGCATATTTCCTGCAACTAATATCCTCATTTTTTCTCTCTCAACCACCCAGTGTGGCTTTAGGGCATATTTTCATGCCTCTGTGCCTATCTGTCTACCTGTGCCTGTTTATCTGTGTCTGTCTTTCTTTGTCTCTGCCTCTCTCTTTCCTCTTTTTATTTTATCTTTTAAGAACAATAGCTTGCAAAGTTGTTTCTGATGAGGCATCATGCATATCACTTTCCCTCCTTTTATAACCCAGTTCATGTCCAGAGTGGTTATTTCCAACTAGAATTGTCATCATGGTTCCATCTCTGCCCTAATATCACTCTCCCTCTCTTTGTTGCCAGCTTCCTACCATGGACCAGTCCTCCAGGTCTCATCTCTATTGTCTTTGGATATCATTACCATATTGTCTTTCACCCACAAATGAGTGCGATCATTCTATATCTATCCCTGCCTCTCTGGCTCATTTCTCTCAGCATAATTTTCTCCATGCCCACCCACCTCTGAATTTCTAACAGTGTTGTGGGGGTTGATATTCCCAACCAACAGAAGAAATGTAAATTGAAGGTGACAGAACATGTCACACAGCACTATTGGTCCCTGGATGTGAAGCCAGTGTGAAGAATGTGGGTGACCCATCCTCTAACTCCTACAAATCCCATTTTGTTGCTCAGAACCTTTTCCTTACAATCCATGTCCAACATAAATACCTTAGTTTGCTGAAGAGTGAACTTTAAAATCTTATAGGAAAGGACAGAAACAAGGCTCATTTCTACATTGGGTTTGTTTGTTTTGGTTTTTGATTTTTGGGTCACACACGGCCACATTCAGGGGTTACTCCTGGTTCTCTCAAAAATCATCCCTGGCCGCGGCTCTGGGGACCATATGGGATGCCGGGATTCGAACCACTGACCGTCCTGAATCGGCTGCTTGCAAAGCAAACGTCCTACCACATACATTGTTAATTTTTTTTTTTTTATGGTTTCTGGGTCACACCCACGGCGGTGCTCAGGGGTTACTCCTAGCTGTCTGCTCAGAAATAGCTCCTGGCAGGCACGGGGGACCATATGGGACACCAGGATTCGAACCAACCACCTTGGGTCCTGGATCGGCTGCTTGCAAGGCAAACGCCATTGTGCTATCTCTCCGGGCTACATTGTTTAATTTTTAACAGCAGGTAACATACACTTCCTAATTCAAAAAAGAAGCAAAAAGATTCTGATCACTCTTTAAATAAATGCTGCCTGACAGCTGTTATTCTTCAAATCCTCGATAATCCTGAGAACTCTGCATTTTTTTTATTCTTTAAAAACGTCACTCAAAAATGATCTGAAGAATTAAACAAGAATTCAGAAATCGAAACAATTCAGAACTCTGAAATCTAAATCTTCAGGCTCAGGCCAGCAACAGGCACATGTGGGTGGAGCTAAACCCAGATTCTTTCTCGCCCCGCCCACCGACTTCTGGTTCTCAACCAGGTCCGCACCAGGGGTATAAATACAGTTTTCGGTTGGTCTTAGCACCAAGCTGAGTTTTCAGCAGTTGCGAAAGAGTCATGTCTGGAAGAGGTAAAGGCGGGAAAGGCCTGGGCAAGGGCGGCGCCAAGCGGCACCGCAAGGTGCTGCGCGACAACATCCAGGGCATCACCAAGCCCGCCATCCGCCGCCTGGCCCGCCGCGGCGGCGTCAAGCGCATCTCGGGGCTCATCTACGAGGAGACCCGCGGCGTGCTCAAGGTCTTCCTGGAGAACGTCATCCGCGACGCCGTCACCTACACGGAGCACGCCAAGCGCAAGACCGTCACCGCCATGGACGTGGTCTACGCGCTCAAGCGCCAGGGCCGCACCCTCTACGGATTCGGGGGCTAAGTGTGGTCACCCCGCTAACGTGATTTTGCTACCATCGCTTAATTAAAGGCCCTTTTTAGGGCCACCCACCTTCTCACTTAAAAGAGCCAATAACTTGCTTATGAGTTTAATGGTGTGGAGGATTATGTCTGGAAAACTACCTGATTGGGCCTTTCATCAAAAAACTTCCTTGCAATTCTTTCCTGATATTCCCTTGTGGCCTTATCTAAAGGTATTCGTGTGCTGGGTATCAAGCCTGGCCTCTGGGAGATTAGAAACGGGGCTACAGCAGTTAGGATTCTGTCCTAGGCCCATCATCTCCCATGCTTGTAGGCATAAAGTCTCTGAATAGCTAAATCACCCTTTGAAAAAGCCCTTTTGGGGAGATGTGGGAGATAATTGAAGCTACTATTCGTTTATCACTAGTAAATATTTATGCCCTACAGGCTAGAGCCAAGTATCTTGCTCTTAAGTTCTTGCATGTCTTTAAAATCAGCCTCTTGATGGCCAATAATTTAGTCATTAACCTTTCTGATTTTACACCAACCTGTTCTTCCAAACAGTACCATACAACAAAGGGGGAAAGGATGAATATAAGTAATCTTGTGTGGTGACTATATATGATTTATTACAACTCTTTTGCTGGCTCGGATCAGATATTTGTGCTATCAGAACCCAGGACTCTAGAAACGGTGGTAAAAAACCAACAGCTCCAAACTAGGAAGAAAATGAAACCGTCTACCCTACAAAACACGAATATAAATTTGCCATCTACAAGCTATTGGAAGTGAATCCTTTCCTGAGCAAGTGATCCAAGAGACCTCCAGCCCTGGCTAATTTGTTAATAGAGTCCAAAGAAACAAACTAACTGCTTTAGCCAGATGCAGACACATTGCAAAATATAAGTTTGTGATTGGGGAGCCATGCGAGTTTGGGATAATAAAAAGTCATATGGGAGGCAAATATGTATTCCATGTAAAAGATGCAATGAAATATATGTGCTCTTTCACTACTAGAAGGTTCACACCTAAAAAAATGCTATGCCGTCTTCACAAGTGCAGGTGAGATTTTGGAACTTGCAATCAGTATTGTCCACGTATTGGTGTCTTCCCTTATTAGAAGTCCTATAAGCCAGACGATTTTAAAAGTGACGCTGATTTATCTCTGTGATCCATCTAATTTGTCCTTCATTGGTACAGATGGTCAAATTTCTAAACAGGAATACATGAAGGTCATAGCTTTCTGTAGTACTCCCCGCACTTATATACTTGATTGGGGGAGGGGCGGATAATAAAACTTTACAAAACCAAAAACAGGGGCAAAATAAATATTAAGAGCAAGTCAAATTTCAGTCTTCTGGGGGCCAGAGAGATAACATCGGTAAAGCATTTGCCTTAAACGCAAAAGGACGGTGGTTCAAATCCCAGCATCCCATATGGTCCCCCGAGCCCGCCAGGAGCGATTTCTGAGCGTAGAGCCAGCCATGAGTGTGACCCAAAAAGAAAAATGAAATTTCAGTCTTCTGATGTCTTAACATCGCATGTGTAGTGTTGACGGTCAGTAACAACCTCTAGCCAAACACAAGCTTACCCAATAAACTAGTCTACAATGTAAGCTTGAAGAATTACCTTTGAAACCATAGTTTTGGTCTAAGGTCTCCCCTCTCCCTTGAGCAAGACACAGTCCAGCCTCTTCAGTAAAATGGCATTGAAGTTGGTTTTCCTTTTTTTTTTTTTAATTACTTTATTTAAACACCTTGGTCATCCCTTTTTACAAGACAGATAACACTTGCTCAATTGGAAGCATTCCTGGGATTGCATCATATAATGAATGCAGTAAACAATATCTCTAAAACAATAGAACAATCACTAATATTTAGAACCCTACAGCTTTTTCATTTCAAAGATGCCCACCGTAAAATATGTAAGATATATATAAGAAAGAAGTTGCACAAGCAATTCAAAGAATTTAATAAGCAGGGTCTCCTTGTTAGCAGCTCATAGATGCAGCCATGGGGATTTCCCTGAAGTAGGTGACTGGCCTGTGGGCTTGCTGATCTGTGAGAGTCTGCATGAAAGACAGAAATTCTGTACATAGAGATTATTAAAGTTCTTGAGTAAATGCCTAAAAATGCAGCCTATAGCAAGGACTTAGATTACAAGTAAGAAACTGGGTTTGGTTAACGTAGAACAAGATGTTAAAGAATTAGAAGAGCAAGTGGCCAAATAGAAGTGATCCTGAAGTGATCCTGAAGGCTGAAAATAAATTAAGTCTGGCAAGAAAAAATGATGCAGTGGAAGCCATGGGAGCCTTTATAGAAGAGCCTTCTACCAACAAATGGAAATGTCCAATATAATCATCATTATTTACTGTGCTGACAGGAAACTGATGTAATTGAATGTTCTGTTATAATTTGAAATTTTCATATCATTGACATTTCATGATCAGGAAACTCATACAGAAGGCAATTAGTTAATATTTTTACATTGGGCTTTAAGGAAATAAGCAATATGAGTCAACTTTAAATTGTCAAGGCAAATTTATTTTGCACACACTATTTCCTTTCAAAAGAGAGGTAATAGGAAATCTGAAGTTGAACAATCTCAAGATTTTCTGTATAGGAATCATACAAAAGGAACATGTAACATTTAAAATTTCTGAATAATATAAACTTTTTGATTATTGCTTAAATACATTGATGGGCCAATGAAATAAGTCATTCTCATAAGATAGAATTCATTAAAGTTAAGGAATTGATTTAGTGTTTTAAATAAAGGTTTCTTATATATTGTAGTAACTAGAAAAACTTCCTTTTGTATCATTTAAATTGGCTTTGTAATCCTTAGCCTTTTAATATACATAAAAGAAGAGATATTAAGAGTTTGCAAAATTTGGGCCCGGAGAGATAGCACAGCGGCGTTTGCCTTGCAAGCAGCCGATCCAGGACCAAAGGTGGTTGGTTCGAATCCCGGTGTCCATATGGTCCCCTGTGACTGCCAGGAGCTATTTCTGAGCAGACAGCCAGGAGTAACCCCTGAGCACCGCCGGGTGTGGCCCAAAAACCAAAAAAAAAAAAAAAAAGAGTTTGCAAAATTTGGAGTTGGAGACACAGTATGGGAGTTAAGGCTGTTCTTGCGTTTGCGGTTAGCCCTTGTTCAGTCCAATGCACTGTTTATTGTTCCATGAACACCACCAGTAGTAATTTCTGAGCCAATTTAAGCAAGGTGGTTAGTCAAAACAGAAAAGTTTGTCTGGCAAATGCATAGGCTTGTTAAAAAACATCTTATTCTTAGAGATATAATTTCAAAATTGACTCACTAAATAGTTGTCAGTTTTTCCAACTTGAGTCTAAGTACATATTAAGTTTAAGGTAAAAAATAAAATCATCGGGGCCGGGCGGTGGCGCTGGAGGTAAGGTGCCTGCCTTGCCTGCGCTAGCCTAGGACGGACCGCGGTTCGATCCCCCGGCGTCCCATATGGTCCCCCAAGAAGCCAGGAGCAACTTCTGAGCGCATAGCCAGGAGTAACCCCTGAGCGTCACAGGGTGTGGCCCAAAAACCAAAAAAATAAAATAAAATAAAATCATCTTTCATGTGTCTTCAAAAATGGAATTTAAAAAGTGTAGTCATACTGCACACAATTAGTTCACAAACTATTTGCACACTGAATTTTAACTTGATGCGCTCATATTTTTTTCTTACATACAACAATCCTTTTATGAGGCCCTCTTTATAGTGATGCTGGAAACATCTTGTCATCATAACTCTGGACTTGGAAAAGTGAGGGCTCTCGCATCACGAAGCTTCAACCCATTGTAAAACACTGCAGGTAGCAGGCAGATAAAAATGGAGGCCTCAGCCTCGATGTGCTTTGGCCAATTCTCTGGCCAGTAGGTGGCGCTCCAAGCCCAGCATATGACAGAGGATCATAAAGCTAGGCAAGATTGGTCCAGAGCTAAGTTCCTTCCAGGAAGGGGTGGGAGGGTGGAGCTAAGAAATAACTTCAACTCTTTAAAAGATGACTTGCCCATTTTCGGTTTCTAGTCAGTCATCTGTGTTCCACGTTCTAAACTGTTAACTGTTAACTTTTTTTTTTTTAAGTTTATGGTCATGAAACCGCTTTGAACTGCAGTTACTCAAGGGTTTCAGGCATTCAAGGGTCTATCCACCACCAATTTCACCACTAACAATCTCTCCACCGCTACCCTCTCTTTATCAATGTCCCCATTTCCCTCCCCCAGTCCTTCGAGTTGGCCCCCTTTCGCAGGCACAAAACAAATTTAAAGCATATTACTTGCCCTAAGAAAATTTAGAATGGCAAATGCAACTATCAGAAAATAAATAAGTCAATCTGTAAAGGTGGATTGCTATGTATCATGAGATATGATGTAATGCCTGCACTGGTTTAAGTAGAAATGCATTTAACTCCGGTATTTAAAAATAGCGTGCTGACCCTTATTTTGTACTCCTGTCTCATTATGGTAATAATCCTGTCTTCCTGGGCAGTGATAAAGTCATTTTATTTTATTAATGCTTTTGGGAGAGATGCTGAAAAAACAAGCTGGTCAAGAAGGTTCTGGCCAGAGATTTTTAAAATTACAAAGCAGATATTACAATACCAAAAAAAAAAAAAAAAAAGAATCAAGGAAAAATACAAAATAGAGCAAGTAAATGCAAACTATAGCTCCCAAAATGTTCCAATTGATCCAAAATTGGTCAGTGGATTTCAGTACACATTTTAGTATTCCAAATATGCTTCTTATAGAATAAAAAAATGATATAGTCCTACATTGATTGATTTTAAATATAATAGTTCTAATTTAACATCACTCACTGTGAAAATCCATTTTATTAAATATTTGTGTGAAAATAAGTGTGATCTCCACATCTTTATCATAAAAATCAAATATGAATTGTCATGTACAAATTCAGCAAAAAGTCAATTCTCATTTGTGAACCACCACTGTCCTTTTAGTGTTCCCATGCTGAAACCTGTTCTGAGGACTCTTACACTAGACCTGACATAATGTTAAATGTATCAAAATAAAACAGCAAATTGACACTAAGTCAGACTCGGAGCTAAGTATATGTGAATGTAGAAATCCCATTAGGTTGTCTTAATAAATAGCATACTTAAAAGTCCATTCCACAGATAAAATAAATTCTGTCCTGTCCTTACAATTAAAATAAGAATAGAGCGTGAAATCCCCTGATTCAATGTCACTATGTACCTAAAATATTACTGTGAAAGATTTGTTATCCACTTTGTTAAAAAAATAAAAATCATATTAAAAAATAAAAGAATAGGCGTGAGAAGAAGAAACAAAACCAAGAAAAAGTAAAATAAATTTTAATAGAAAAGACAAAGCAGTGTCTGGATAAAAACAGGTTAGGAAAGTATAGAAATTCCTGCTTACATAAAACATCTAAACAGGCCACAAACACCTAAAGATGTTAAATGAACACAGCACTAGAGGTTTACACAAGGATTCAACGTCTGTTCAAAAACCAACTGCAGTTGAAAGTTGTTCCCTTGGAATTTCAAGGGTTACAGTGCCACTAAATAAAATGAACCAATCAGAAAAGGGCAGAGAACTGACGAACCAATCCTAAAACAGGAACTCGTCAGTTCCGGGCTTTAGCACCACCCCCTTTGAAAAATCATCCAATCAGCGCAGATCTGCCCTTCTATAAATACAAGAGCAGCGCGGCCTGACCAACGGTTTCCCCTAACCTAGCAAGTAGAGTATATCATGGCTCGCACCAAGCAAACCGCCCGCAAGTCCACCGGCGGGAAAGCTCCCCGCAAGCAGCTGGCCACCAAGGCGGCCCGCAAGAGCGCGCCGGCCACGGGCGGCGTGAAGAAGCCGCACCGCTACCGGCCCGGCACCGTGGCGCTGCGCGAGATCCGCCGCTACCAGAAGTCGACCGAGCTGCTGATCCGCAAGCTGCCCTTCCAGCGCCTGGTGCGCGAGATCGCGCAGGACTTCAAGACCGACCTGCGCTTCCAGAGCTCGGCCGTCATGGCGCTGCAGGAGGCGTGCGAGGCCTACCTCGTGGGGCTCTTCGAGGACACCAACCTGTGCGCCATCCACGCCAAGCGCGTCACCATCATGCCCAAGGACATCCAGCTGGCACGCCGCATCCGCGGGGAGCGCGCCTAGATTCCCTGTCTCGGTCCCAAAGAACCTCTCCACCAAAAGGCTCTTTTCAGAGCCACCCACAATTTCATTTGAAAGCAGTTGTAAGCACTAGGATTATACACCGTTTCTGTGGGGGGCTTGTCAGAGCACTTTTACCTTGTAAATGATGTCCTGTGTTAATGCTCCAGAATAGAGTGGTCAATAATTCTTGAAAGGTTATTTGAATTTTTAAATACTTGATCTCCATTCATAGATTAATGAAAAGGTGTTAGGTGGCAAAAGGACAGCCAGTTAGCCTATAGCATGAGAATCTGAAGCTTAAAGGGAAAGCTGACAGCTTTATATCTTAAACATCCATAGCCTGAATATTTGAATATGTGATATTGGATGGCTATTCCACCATAAGGTCAGTTGTTTTCTATGCTATGTGCGATTTAGACATACCGAAGGTTTATTTTTTGTCTTACCAGCTAGACATGAAAGCCTAGCTGAGCTAAGAAGCATACTGTATGATGGTACATAAGTTAGACTAGTAAATGAAGTACAATTGAAATTGGGCACAAATTACCATTGATTTAATGATTGGATACCAAAGCAGCAAAAAAAAAAAAAAAAAAAAATCTAGTAGAGTCCATGTAATTTTAGAAATGATGTCTTGTTTGCCAACACAGAAAGCCATCAGCATTTCAATAATTGTGATGAAAACTAGTTCCTGTAATAAACTAGGAATACTTCAATATGCCACAGCAATTCAATTATTATCAATTATATAGTGTATGCATTTACAAAGTATATTTATTCATATTAGTATAATAATGAGTAGACATATTTACATGGTAGCACTTTATAGATAAGAGACTCAGATAAGGAGAAAAAAACTTTTAGTTACTCCAATCTTAAACACCATAAACTTCTCTGGATGGTTCTCTTTATAAAAAACTGTCATAGTGGAGCCTTAGCGATAACATACCAAGTAAGCTGTTTGCATTACACTGGCCAACTCGAGTTCAATCATTGGCATCCCGTGTGGTGGCCCCAGTACCACCAGTAATGACCCTGAGCACTTCTGGCTGTGTCCTCTTCCCTGAAAAAATGTCACAGAAAAAATGGATGTATTTACATATAAGCTAAAGAGTAGATTTTTCTCTTTTTTGGGGGGAGGGGGGTATCACACCCAGCAGTGCTCAGGGGTTACTCCTGGCTCTGTGCTCAGAAATTGCTCCTGGCAGACTCAGGAGACCATATGGAATGCCGGGATTTGAACCACTGTCCTGCATGCAGGGCAAACACCTTACCTCCATGCTATCTCTCCAGCCCCTGATTTTTGGCGTTCCCACATCGAGATTTTTCTCTTTGGTTTTTTGATCACACAGTGATCTTAGAGATTACACTGTCTGCATCTAGGTATTCAGGGGTTTTACAGGATGTAAGTTATACAATCCTGGTTGGAAGTGTGCAAGGCCAATGCCCTCTCCACTATACTATCAGTCTGGCCTTCAAGAGAGGATTTTGTTTTGTTTTGGTTTTGGTTTTGTTTGTTTGTTTGTTTGTTTTGTTTTTTGTTTTTGGGCCACACCTGGTGGTGCTCAGAGGTTACTCCTGGCTATCGGCTCAGAAATAGCTCCTGGCGGGCACAGGGGACCATATAGGACGCTGGGATTCGAACCAACCACCTTAGGTCCTGGATCGGCTCCTTGCAAGGCAAACAACGCTGTGCTATCTCTCCAGGCCCAAGAGTGGGTTTTGAAGACACATTTGACAGGTTCAGTGACTACCCCTAGCAGTATTGAGGGGACCATATCAGTGCCTAGGAACAAATGCAAGACAAGAATGTTAACCCCATGCTATCTGGTCCTCAAAGTTTTTTGTTTTGTTTTTTATAGTATCTATCATATCTACTATATATATATATACTATTGATGTATATGAAACAAGATTACAAACATGTTTGTAGTTTGGTTTCAGATATAAAAAAGAACAAGCACCCTCTTCACCAGTGCAACCTTCCCAGCACCAATGCCACCATCTCCCTCTTCTCTCCCCCCACCTGTATTTGAGATAGGCATTCTACATGTCTCACTTACTAGCATTGTCATGATATGTTAGTGTAGTCACTTCTATAACTGCACTCACCACTCTTTGTGGTAAGCTTCATATCATGGGTCAGTTTATCCAGCATAGTATTTTATTGTGTATATGTACTAAAGCTTCTTTCACCTATCACCTGTTGTTGGGCATCTGGATTGTTTCTAGATTCTGGCTATTGTACATAGCACTGCAATGAATATGGGTGTACCCAGGGAATTTTTGTATTGTGTTCTTGTATTCCTAGGGTATATCCCTAAATGTGGAATTTTTTGTTTGTTTGTTTTTGGTTTTTGGTTTTTTGGTCACACTTGGTATCGCTCAGGGGTTACTCCTGGCTCTGTGCTGAGAAATCGCCCCTGGCAGGCACGGGGGACCATATGGGATGCTGTGATTCGAACCACAGTCCTTCTGCATGAAAGGCAAATGCCTTACCTCCATGCTATCTCTCTGGTCCTCCTAAGTGTGGTATAACTGGCTCAATTTCCAGTTTTTTGAGAAATCTTCATATTGTTTTCCATAAAAGCTCGACTAGACAGCATCCCCGTAGCAGTGAATGAGTTCCTTTCTCTATTCATCCCTGCCAGCACTGATTGTTCTTGCTCTTTGTGATGTGTGCCAGTCTCTGTGGCATGAGATGGTACCTCATTATTTTGATTTGCATCTCCCTAATGAAAGAGTGCAGACTTCCCTTTTTGCTTGAACTACAGCAGCCCAACACCACCCCTATGTCCTCCCACAGAAAGGGCCTAGCACCACAACTTAACCTTATCTAACTTCCAAGCAATCTAATTTTTTTAATCTATAAATCCTGGACACATCAATAGTTTATAGTAGTGTCTGTTAACCCCCCCCCCAACTTCCTATTCATCCCACTTGAATTGTCAGCCCCACTCAAAATGGGGATGGGCTGCTGTTGGGAATAAAGAATAGGGCTAGCTGGTGGGAGGAGAGGAAGAGCAGATGTAGGAAGGGTGCTTGGAGGGCAGCAAAACAGAGACTGCATGAAAATCTTAGCTGAGAAGACATGTGGAGAAATGAACATTGCTGTTGGGGCATTGCAATAAAGCTGGATATCTCCTAAAACTTCAACTGGCTGCCTGTGGATCATTTCTTCCCATTACCCTGCAACCTTTAGACCCGCTGTCTAAGGGGCTCCCAGGTGCTGAGCCAAGCCAAGAAAGGCCTCATCCCACCACACTAGGGCTCTATATTTTATATTTAAACAATAGTGTCAGCTCAGTAGTGTCACAGGTTACATAGTAATCTACCCACCTCAGTGAGCCTGACCAGTAGCACAGAAGGTTCAATTTAGCATCAACCTCAGTCCATTATATCCTTAGACAATGACTCTAGTAACTCCACAGAGAGATAAACTGATTATTTAAAATTGATCTATGCTGGGGCCGGAGAGATAGCATGGAGGTAGGGTGTTTGTGACTCCAAAAACCAAAAAAAAAAAAAAAATCATTGACCTGTGCTGATCTAACTTTGGGTAATTCCAGTAAATAAATAAAGTAAATTTATGCCTGTATGGAGGGAGACTTTGGTGGTGGATTGGTGACTAAGACTAGTGAAGGGAGGGGTCACACTGGTAGTGGAATTGGTGTTTGAACATTTAATGCTTCAATGATTGTATTATGAGCAAGTCAGTACATCACAGTGTTCTAATAAAAATTAGGGGAAAATGCACTTATGAAAAATAATATTCAAGGCCCGGAGAGATAGCATAGCGGTGTTTGCCTTGCAAGCAGCCAATCCAGGACCTAAGGTGGTTGGTTCGAATCCTGGTGTCCCAATGGTCCCCCGTGCCTGCCAGGAGCTATTTCTGAGCAGACAGCCAGGAGTACCCCTGAGCACTGCTGGGTGTGGCCCAAACACCAAAACAAAAAAAATATTCATATAAATAAAAATATAATTGTACTATATAGATTTTAATAATAATACAGTGTTATATTTTTATACTTTTTGTTTTGTTTTGATTTTTCTTTGGGGGGCACATCTGTTGATGCTCATTCTCCTAGCTATGCGCTCAGAAATCAATCCTGGGGACACCGGGGGATCGAACCTGGTCTGTCCTAAGCTAGCGCTTAGGAGGCAAATGCCTTACCTCTTGTGCCACCGCTCCGGTCCCTTTGAACTTACTTTTAAAGAACATTCTAAACTTTCTAGCTTTACTATAAGAGAAAATCTTAATTCTAAAGGAGTAAATGAAGTTTTCTATCATATAAATCAAGTGTATCTACTAGAGCTGAACAAATACATTAGCAGTTCAGTATCTTGGGCTGTAGTTTTAGATTTTAAAAGTCAATCAAGATTATTAGAAAACAGAGTCAGAGAGATAGCATGTAAGTAAGGCATTTGCCTTTCATGCAGAAGGTCATTGGTTCGAATCCCGGAATCCCATATGGTCCTCCGAGCCTGCCAGGAGCGATTTCTGAGCTTAGAGCCAGGAGTAACCCCTGAGCGCTGCCGGGTGTGACCCAAAACCCAAAAAAAAAAAAAAAAAAAAAGTTATTAGAAAACATGAAAATCCCATCTTCTCAAAGATGCATAGCTAATATAAGCATCCTATCAATGTCATTAAAGCACAGTCTGGAAGAAATTGGAAATGTGTTTTAATTAGGCAAATATATTCATAGAAATTGTACTGGAAATGGAAAGATTCTTGAGGTTAAAGTCTCCAAGAAGTAACAGAGAGGCTTGTCTTCAGATACCTTTTTTCTAGTACTTATCACCATGGAAAGGGAATGTCAGGTGAATAGATAGATATTCTGAAGGATGAGAAGTTCCTGTCTCTCCCCTGATCCCTTGGAAATATGCTGAGTATATCATGTCACTGCCCTCCTCTAATGACTGAGGATATAGCATACAGTCATCATTCAGACATAGCAGAACAGTGATAAAACATCCTCTTCTTTCAGAGGGAAGAAAATCATTCCCCCTCTCATTATGAATAATGTATTTTCTCCTTCTTCCATAACAGATGAAAAATCCTGCTTTGCCCCATTTTTCTTTCACATTTCTGACTCTGTAAATCCTCAATACCTGGGTTAGTCAATCTTGCTATTTATCTTCCTGTCAAAACTGGATTTGGTCATTCATGTGTAAGGTAACCCTTCCCCAAACTTTCTATTTCCCTAACCTCTTTTTTTGAGATGTTGATCCCAGCTGGGTGACACCTAAACCTGGGATGGGGCAGGCTGTTTTAAATAAAGAAGAAAAGAGTCTAGGGGCCGGAGAGATAGCACAGCAGTAGGGCATTTGCCTTGCATGCAGAAGGATGGTGGTTTGAATCCTGGCATTTTATGTACATTATCGAATTCCAGGAAGACAAGGCAGACAAATTGTTTGTGCCTGTCTTTTCTGCACTGTACTTCTTACACAGCTTGAGCTAACCCCCAAGGTCCGCAGACAAATGAATCATGGCAAATGGATGTTACACATGCTAACCTTTTGCCAAACCTTTTTTTTTTTGCCCGTGTACAAATTGACATTTATTCTCCTTTTATATGGGCTGCTCCTCTGACTTCTGAAAAAGCTAAGCATCATTTGTTCCTTTTTGTTACAATGTTTTCCTGTCATGGGCATTCCCCATACCTTCAAAACTAATGAAGGCCCAGCCTATACTAGTAAAATTTTTCAATCCCCTACAATCCTTGGGAACAAGGCATTGTTGAACATGCTCACAAAACCCTCAAAACTCAGTTATTGAAAAACAGAAAAAGACCATGCCCCCCACTTAACTTCTTATCCCTAACATTATTCTCTTTAAATTTCTAAAGTTTATCTCAAGGAGAACCTTACACAGCTGCTGAACGACACTTTTAAGAGGGTGCACAGGTTCAGAAATCAGTTAATTTATCTGCCAGGGTAAAAATCGTTGAAGAAAGGGGCCGGAGAGATAGCATGAAGGTAAGACGTTTGCCTTTCATGCAGGAGGTCATCGGTTCAAATCCCGGCGTCCCATATGGTCCCCCATGCCTGCCAGGAGCAATTTCTGAGCCTGGGCTCAGGAATAACCCCTGAGCACTGCCGGGTGTGATCCAAAAACCACACACACACACACACAAAAAATTGATGAAAAATGGATAGAATAACCCCTGAGCACTGCTGGGTGTGACCCAAAAACCACACACAAAAAAAGTCAATGAAGAATGGGTAGCAGATAACTTTCTCATCTGAGGAAAAGGCTATACTTATGTCTGTAAAATCACCCATGCACCATATCTCCAAACCCAGGTGAACAAGTCTAAAACAGAGTCACTGCACAAAATAATCCAGACTGAGGGTGAAACATTAATAGTATGGCAATCTTCTGCCTCCTATGGAGAACTGTAACTCCACCCTAGATTTAGGTGTACCTACCTGAGACCCTCCCATTCCGGGAAGTGGTCTTGAAAGGTTATATAAGGCCTTTGACCCAGGGGATTAGGGCCTTTTGCCCTTTTGGTCTTTGGCCAGCATGGAGGTCAAAGGGAAGATGGCTGAAAGGAGTTAAGATGCAGGGCAAGCTAAGAATAGCAAATACTTAAAAGGTTATGATATAGGCGACACATGTGGTGAATAAGGCATGAATAAAGTTGATGCTTCCTGATGCCTGTCTCTGGATGAGTGTGATTCCAACGTTGATGCTTCCTGATGCCTGTCTCTATATGAGTGTGATTCTGCCATTCACCTAAACCTGGGACCCGCCAGCTGAATGGGGGTTGCGGAGCCACGTGGCCTGGGATGGCAGAGAAAAATCCATCCATCCTTCTGCATCCACCACCATCACTAATTAATTTTTTTTTTTTTTTTTGGTTTTTGGGTCACACCCGGCAGTGCTCAGGGGTTACTTCTGGCTGTCTGCTCAGAAATAGCTCCTGGCAGGCACGGGGGACCATATGGGACACCGGGATTCGAACCAACCACCTTTGGTCCTGGATTGGCTGCTTGCAAGGCAAAAGCCGCTATGCTATCTCTCCAGGCCTGCTAATTAATTATTTAATACTACATCCGGCGCTCCGAACTCTGACCTGAAACCTGGACCCAAGAAAACAGCGAATATGGTGAGATTTCTGCTCTTCTGTTTGATTTTGGCTCTTTTCAGATGGAGTCAGCCCAAAGTGTTTGGCCACGTGAAGCCATGTTCAAAGATGGCTGCGACCCCTTCTAGAGGCAAAAATATCAGTGAAACAGGGGAGTTGAAAACTTGTATCACTCGCACCCTAGACTCAGGACTGAAACTTTGTTGCCGAAAATCCTTTTTCCAAAAACCTCGGCCTCCTCAGATACTGATGGAGGGCCTTAACTGGAAAAGGTTCAGAAAGAAAAAACTTCTACAAGCGGACTGATTTTCTCAGAATGACCTTCGGCTTGAATTTGGACTTCGACTTTGAAAATTTCGGAATGGGCTTTTAGTTTGAACTCAACATCCACACATGCCCTGAGGGGAAAAAAGCTGCAAACAAGTTGCGTTGCGGCAGAAGTGATCAACCAACAGTGCCAGTCCTGCTGCAAAGAAGCAGCGGAAAATCTCCTAATCATCTCAGAAACGCAACACCTGCGGCTCTGCTCTGCTATGGAAAAGCGGCGAGCCTGGGATCCACCCTCCAAATCAGAAAGGTGAAACAGCACAAGCGAAATGGCTGTGGGACCTGGGACCACACGGTCAACAACAGCGCGAGCCAACCATCTGCGGGGCCTGGGACTATGGAAGTAAACCATGTGGTGAGAACAGCGTGGGACAAATTAATCATCTGGACATTTGGTTTTAGGTGAAGGAATTTCACAATTGGTGTTGGTAATGGGAAAAAATTAGGTAGTAGTGTAAAAATTTAAAAAAAAGGGAGTAATAACAGTTTAGCCCATTTAAAGATCTTATTTCTAACTGCCTGCATCTTTGTCTTGATTAAGTCATTTTCTTTATAATTTAAATGTGTTTTGTTTTCCAGTTAATATTCTCAATTGCAAAATGTTTTGCTGTGTGTGTTTTAATGTACTTACCCTGTTTTTAAAATGTATGTTATGTATTTATGCTGTAATACTTGTGTGTAGGGAAGGTTAATAGGAACAGAAAGTTCCCCCAATATAGTTTAAAAGTATAGGAACATGAAAGTTCCGGAATAGTGCTTGGTAGAAAAGCATTAAGAAAATATTAAGTTACAGGTGTATAGTATATTTTGCAGAAATGTTATGTTTTTTAAAAGGGCTGGTATGTTAATTTTCACTCTGTTACGTTGTTGCATGAAAATATTAACCCACCTTTGGCTAAAGGTGGAGTCAGAATTACAAAAGGTTCTTTTATATTTCAGAGAAGGGGGAGATGTAACTCCACCCTGGATTTAGGTGTACCTACCTGAGACCCTCCCATTCCGGGAAGTGGTCTTGAAAGGTTATATAAGGCCTTTGACCCAGGGGATTAGGGCCTTTTGCCCTTTTGGTCTTTGGCCAGCATGGAGGTCAAAGGGAAGATGGCTGAAAGGAGTTAAGATGCAGGGCAAGCTAAGAATAGCAAATACTTAAAAGGTTATGATATAGGCGACACATATGGTGAATAAGGCATGAATAAAGTTGATGCTTCCTGATGCCTGTCTCTGGATGAGTGTGATTCCAACGTTGATGCTTCCTGATGCCTGTCTCTATATGAGTGTGATTCTGCCATTCACCTAAACCTGGGACCCGCCAGCTGAATGGGGGTTGCGGAGCCACGTGGACTGGGATGGCAGAGAAAAATTCATCCATCCTTCTCCATCCACCACCATCGCTAATTAATTATTTAACACTACAGAGAACAACCTGACTGCCAGAACTATAGTTTTTGTTGAGTACAGAGACCACCCCAGGTGAAGGAGAAAGGATAGAGTCAGGACAGATAGCTCAGGCTATCCTGAGCCTGTCCGACCCAGTTTTACATATAAGACAATCTTTGTTTTGGGTGAAACCAAGTTGTAAATAAACAGATTCAAAGAAACTAGGGGTGATCTTTGTTTTGGTAAAATAAGGTATAATCTAATAATATGGCCAATGTGGCAACCCCACCAAGAAACTCTGGGTCCCATTATGCCTTGTCAGAAGTTGAATCCACCAATAGTCATAAAGGCCTCTAGCTCTTTCAACATGAAGTCAGCTACTCCCAGTACCTCCTGAACCTTAAATAATAGTACTCTTGGAGCCGGAGAGATAGCATGGAGGTAAGGCGTTTGCCTTTCATGCAGGAGGTCATCGATTCAAATCCCAGCACCCCAAATATGGTCCCCTGTGCCTGCCACGAGCAATTTCTGAGCCTGGAGCCAGGAATAACCCCTGAGCACTGCCGGGTGTGACCCAAAAACAAACAAACAAAAAAATAGTACTCTTCTCTTGTAGACCCTCCATGCCTCAGTTTCAGGATGAAGAAAGAACCTTTTCCTTTTTTTTTTTTTTTTTCTTTTGGTTTTTGGGCCACACCCGGTGACGCTCAGGGGTTACTCCTGGCTATGCGCTCAGAAGTCGCTCCTGGCCTGGGGGACCATATGGGACACTGGGGGATCGAACCACGGTCTGTCCTAGGCCAGCGCAGGCAAGGCAGGCACCTTACCTCTAGCGCCACCGCCCGGCCCCTTTTCCTTTTTTAATATTCTAATGCTTTTGTTCACAGAAGTTTATGGAAAGGGAACTTCGATGCTCTAGACTTATATTTCAGTGTTCTAGACTCTTATTACAGTGTTCAACGGAAAAAATGCTTAGCAACTTATGAAAACTGCTTTTGTAATCTGTATAAGAAAAGCTTATATTTATTGAAATGTATTGAAAAAGCTGATTGGTTTGTATGTATGCACTATCTAATAATGTATGCACCATCTAATCTACGACACTTTTACAGCCAAGTCTACTCTCACTAGCAGTAATTTCTAGAAATTAGCTATTACAGTAATTGGCTTAAAATTTCCTCACCACGTTAATTTGTATGAATGAAGCATGTTGACCCATTCCCATTAACCCTTAGATGGGTCAGCTGTACAGCTGTAGCAAATTTATTGATCAACCACCATTCTCCCCATCTCACCTGCCAATTAGCAAAACCTCTATTACTTTCCTACGCTCACCTATATGAATTTGTTGCTTCCTTTATTATGCCCCATTGCCCCTACAGCTCAACACCCCTTGTGTCCTGGAGCACCACCACCCTTTCCTTTGTACCCTTTCTACTTCACATCACTGGGTACTGCCAGTCAAACTCAGAGTTGGCTTTTCAAATAGGTTCTTGCTCAAGGAATGATCTCAGTACAATCACTCCACCCAATAACTGCAAGACACTTTCCATAGCCTCCCTGACTGCTCTCAACCAACAGATCACCTCCTTACCTGTAGCAGTAATCCATATTCCACCTACCTTAATCTGATCACAACAGACTAGGGGGGCTTGTGTATTTCTTTATATGTATTTCTTGGGGGAACATTGTTGTTGCCTTGGACTTCTCCAGCAGACAAAAGGAAACGTGTGTTTCTTCATATGTATTTCTTGGGAAACAATGTTGTCATTATACCTATGTATCTGGGATAAAAGAGTATAGCATCCACTGAGGGATAGATACTACATCCTAGTCATAGCCCCCTGGTGCCCCAATAGTACTTTTTGGCTATATTGTTTTCCTTTTTTTGTGTGTAGATTCAGTAAAATGGGATATTAGAGGTGTTCCCATCTACTAGAACCAGGTGGGTCCTAAACCCTTAACATGTGCCATATTGGCTTTACTTAAGCTTCAGTTGCTCTGAGATTGCCCCCCCCCCTTTTTTTTTTTGGTAACCCCTTTTGTCTATAGAATTCACTGTCATATAAATACTCAAATATACATTAATAAATTGTGGTTTATTTTGTTAATCTGTGCAATGCTGTATTTAATTCGACTTGGTTGGGGAACATAGCTGGCTATGTTCAGGGTTTACTCTTGGCTCTGCACACAGGAATTAATCCTGGGTGTGCTCAGCGAACCACATGGGTGCCAGAGATCAAACCAGAGATCAAACTGCAGTGAACCATATGGATGCCAGAGATCAAACCAGAGCTTAAACTAAAACCAGAAGCATACAAGGCAAGCACCCTACCTGCTGTTCTATACAATCTCTGGCCCCTCTCTAATGCTCTCTTGACTACTTAAACAATCAGGTTGAACAATGTAGAGAGCATGTGGGAGAATTTTCCGCTCTGCCCTAACAATAGCAAGTAATGAAACAGCAGAAGTGATGAGTTTCTGCTCTCTCCTTTGACTTTTTCTTGCTTTTTTTCCTTTCTTCTTTCTTTCTTTCTTTCTTTCTTTCTTTCTTTCTTTCTTTCTTTCTTTCTTTCTTTCTTTCTTTCTTTCTTTCTTTTCTTTCTTTTTTCTTTTTTTGTTAGTTTTTTTGTTTGGGATCCACACTAGTTGTAATTAGAGATTACTCCTGGTTCTGAGGTCTGGAATTATTCCTGGTATGGCTTGTGAAAATACATGAGATGTTGGAATCAAACTTGGGCTATGAGCAAGGCAAGCACCCTACTCACTACACTTTGTTCTTTTCTATTCTTTTCTTTCTTTTATTTTTTAACTTTGGGCCAGACACAGCTGTGTTTAGGACTTATTCCTGATTTTGTGCTCAGGGATCATTCTCTTAGGACTTGGAAGACCAGAGAAGGTGCCACAAGATTAAAACAAGGTCAGCCAGGTTTAGGCTATGCACCTACCCACTGTACTCACTCTGGAGCAACTTCCTCCTCTTCCTGCAGCAAAAAAGCATTTTTCATCAAAAATTTAGGATGTCCATTTAAGAGTGCAGGGCTTAGATCAGTGATTAAAAAAAAAACACTACCTTATGTGTATGTGAGACACTGGGATCAATTTCTAGCACTGACAAAAATATTTTATTTTTTCATATTTATTTAAGCACCATGATTACAAATATGTTTGTAGTTGGATTTCAGTTATAGAAAAAAACATTCCCCTTCACCAGTGCAACCTTCCCGCCACCAGTGACCCCCATCTCCCTCCTTCCCCACCCCTGCCTGTATTCAAGACAGGCATTCTATTTCTCTCTCTCACTACCATTGTCATGGTACTTGTCAATATAGTTATTTCTCTAACTAAACTCACAACTCATTGTGGTAGGCTTCATCTTATGGACGAGTCCTTCCAGCCCTCATCAATATCCTCTCTGTGTATTATTACAGTAATATGTTTTATTTTTCTTAAATCCTTTTAGATGAGTGCAACTGTTCTGTGTCTATATCTCTCCCTCTGACTTATTTCATTCAGCATAATAGTTTCCATGTCCATCCATGCATGGAAAAAATTTCATGACTTTGGGGCCGGAGCGGTGGCGCTAGAGGTAAAGTGTCTGCCTTGCAAGCACTAGTCTAGGACGGACCGCAGTTCGATCCCCCAGGGTCCCATATGGTCCCCCAAGTCAGGAGCGATTTCTCAGCGCATAGCCAGGAGTAACCCCTGAGGGTCACCGGGTATGGCTCAAAAAATAAACAAAAAAAAAATTCATGACTTTATTTTTCCTGATGGTTGCACAGTATTGTGTATATGTACCACAGCTTCTTTGGCCACTCATCTGTTGTCAAGCATCTGGTTTTGTTTTTTGTTTTTTCCCAAATTCTGGCTATTATGAGTAGCACTGCAATGAAGATAGGTGTGTATTGTGTGTGTGTGTGTGTTGTGTTTTTGTGTCCCTAGGGTACATCCATAGGAGTGGTATAGCTGAATCAAATGGGAGCTCAATGCCCAGTTTTTTGAGTACTCTCCATATTGTTCTCCATAAAAGCTGAACAAAATGACATTTCCATTAGCAGTGAATAAGAGTTCCTTTTTCCCCACATCCCCACCAGCAGTGATTGTTCTTGTTCTTTGCAATGTATGCCAGACTCTGTGGTGTGATATGCTACCTCATTGCTATTTTGATTTGCATTTCCATGATTATTAGTGATGTGGAGCTTTTCTTTCTTTCTTTCTTTCTTTCTTTTTTTTTTTTTTTTTTTTTTTGATGTGGAGCATTTTTTGTGTGTCTTTTGGGCATTTGTATTTATTCTTTGAGGAAATGTCTATTCATTTCTTCTCCCCATTTTTTGATGGGGTTAGAAGTTTTTTCTTGTTAAGTTCTATCAGTACTTTGTATATCTTAGATATTAGCTTCTTATCTGATTGGTATTGAGTGAATAGTCTCTCCCATTCTGTGGGTGGCCTTTGTATCCTAGTTACTATCTCCTTTGAAGTACAGAAGCTTCTTAGCTTAATATAGACCCATTTGACAACAACAACAAAAAATTTTAATTGCAACAAAAGCTTTGGAAGATGAGGGAAAATCTAACCAAAGCCAAATCTTTGAAAAATTGGTCAGGCCAGGAGAGATAGCACAGCGATGTTTGCCTTGCAAGCAGCCAATCCAGGACCAAAGGTGGTTGGTTCGAACCCCGGTGTCCCATATGGTCCCCCATGCCTGCCAGGAGCGATTTCTGAGCAGACAGCCAGGAGTAACCCCTGAGCACTGCCGGGTGTGGCCCAAACCTAAAGGAAGGAAGGAAGGAAGGAAGGAAGGAAGGAAGGAAGGAAGGAAGGAAGGAAGGAAGGAAGGGAGGGAGGGAGGGAGGGAGGGAGGGAGGGAGGGAGGGAGGGAGGGAGGGAGGGAGGGAGGGAGGGAGGGAGGGAGGGAGGGAGGGAGGGAGGGAAGGAAGGAAGAAAAATTGGTCAAGGAAAACAGTACAGTTGCTGGGCAGATGACTCAAAAATGTATTCAGGCTTTTCATTTGGGATGCCAGGGTTAGATCCATTGAAAACCACTGTGAAACCCTCCATAAAGGGAATATGAATAATTCTCCTTTACATAAAAGTCAATCACTGTTCGGATCATTCACAATTGTTTCGGATGCATTCCAAACTGTCGTGAATTGGACAATTCTCACTGGAAATACATGAAGACATTCTGTTAAGTGTGTCCTGAACAAGGGGACAGAGAGAGAGAGTCTAATGTCTAAGCACTATCTTTGCATGCAGGAGGCCTGATTTGGCTCCTGGAACACAGAGCAACACTATCTGTGGTGGTACAAAAAGGAAAAGAAAAAGAAAAAAGACAGGGTTCCTTGGACACTGACCAACAGAAAATGTTTTACTTCTTTACTTCTTGACCTGCTTTTCCCTTCCCAGTTTCTGCCTTAACCCATAATCATTGATGATGATTATGAGTCCCTCATGCTTACTGCTTCTTGTACAGGACAACATGGCACCCATAGACCTGGCCATATTCTTATGTTTTCAATTGATCTCTTTGCTTATTTGTCCAGCAGACACAGGGCCTAGAGAGGTAGAGTCTGATCCTTTTCCTACTCCACAATCGTTGTTTTTTTGGTTTTTTTTTTTTTTTTGGGGGGGGGGGGTTGGTGTCACACCCGGCAGCACTCAGGGGTTACTCCTGGCTCTATGCTCAGAAATCGCTCCTGACAGGCTCGTGGGACCAGATGGGATGCTGGGATTCGAACCACCGACCTTCTGCATGCAAAGCAAACGTACTACCTCCATGCTCTCTCTGGCCCCACCCCACAATCTTATAATGAACCAGAAAACTTTTATTTTCTTCCTCAGTAAGTAAAGAGTTGGGGAGCAGTCACTGTAAGGAAAATGACACTGGGAAGGAGGAAAGGGGTACACAACATTCAAGCCCACCAACTGCTAACAAGGTGAAGTGGGTCCTATCTGATCTTTGCCTTATTTCTTGTTTTTGTTTCTGAACCCAATGAAGATTGGCTCAGGGATTTTTATGTAGACCAAACAGACATATAGACAACTTTTCGGATTTTTGTCCTTGTTTGCTTCTTTTACAGGGAGGTGGCTTTTTTTGTTTGTTTTTAGATTTTTTATTTTGTTTTTACTTTTTTTGTTTTTTTGGTCACACCCAGCAGTGCTCAGGGGTTCTTCCTGGCTCAGAAATCACTTCTGGCAGGTTCGGGGGACCATATGGGATGCCAGGATTCGAACCACCATCCCTCTGCATGCAAGGCAAAAACACCCTGTCTCCATGCTATCTCTCCGGCCCCTCATTTTTGCTTTTGTTTTGTAGGTTTGGGGTCACACAAGGACACATGTAATGCAATCTCCTTGCCTGCTATCTCTCGTCTCGGAATTTCAAAAAAGGTGTTTATAAATGTATAAAACAGAGGATAAAAACATTAAGCATCAGTTATCAAAGCATTTCTTTTGAATATGAACAATGTTTCATTAGTAACATATCAAATAAGGACCCTTTGCATTTAAAATGACACCAACATTGCTTTGGTGGCCACATCCCCCTGCTGTATTTAGAGATCTCTCCAGTGATGGGAGATTGTCACTAGGGAGACCAAACTGGGGGAGGTGTGAGGGTGGGGCACATTAGAAATTTTCCTGTTCTACATATCTAACAGCCTAGAGCAACGTAACCTTATCAGCTGAACTATCCCCAGGTCCAGAATATCCATTTGGGGACTAGAGATAAAGTGCAGCTTCTAGAGCAGTAACCATTGCATCATTGCACCTGATTCCTGCACTCCATGTTGTCTCCAGGGCACTTCCAGGAGTGATCCCTGAGCTACTACAGCCCCAGACCAAAAACAAACCTCCCCAAAAAAATGTCAACTTCATAACTCTCCAGAATAAACTTTATTTTAGGGAAACTTACAAGTTGATTTGAAAAATAAAAATCATACACACACACATACACAAACATGTTTAACATTGATAAAAGTCACGAGTATTGCAATACTGAATAACAAGATAATGAATAATAGAATAGAAAGAAACGCATAATTAAAATAAAAATTATGCTGAATTGCATTTAGTTTTTCTCAAAGAAAAGTTGATCAAGATCTCCCCCAGTCAGGTTTGCCAACCCAGAATGATCATGGAATACTAAACAAGTTAACTTCCACTGAAACTAAAACCAAACTCAGTCCTGAAATAAAATGAAAACCGGGTAGCAGCTAAGTCTGAGAATTCACTTAGCTCCCCTCTCCGCCCTCAAACTCCCACTAACCAGCCACTTTCCCGAGGATTTGTTCCTCCTCCAGGCAGTTTGAGCCACTAAGAAGCACCCCTGGCTACCGAGGTTCTTGCAGCGATGTGTGGGTAACCTGGTTAGGAGGGCGCAAAAACCCGACCAGGTGCCTCTCCTGTGCCAACGATGCAGGTTTACGCAGAGGAATGGGAACCCTTGGATCCAGAAGGGACAAAAGCAGTCCAAATTTAAGAGTCCAGGGAAGTTTTAACATCACCATCTCCTCGGTGCTGTCGTTTTCCCTGTGAATTAATGCAAACAAACCAAAGGAAGGTCCCGATTGGCCAACTCGGGAGACATGCAACAAGCCAATAGAAAAAGCACAATGAAGCAGGCAGAGACGGTAGTGAACTCCCCCTTTGTCCTGCACTGGCAGGTCGGAGAAACTTAAAATGCAAAAAGCCTAGGCGTGAAAAAAATCAGGCGACGAGTTTTGTGCCAAAAGGCTCCTTTTTCCTCGGGAGCAGAGTAAAACGCCTGCTCCAGATCGGATGGGGTCCGAACCCCGGGCGCTTTCTTTCCTGGAGGTCGTTGGTTGTTGGGTGGAGCACGGGACAGCCGAAAGACAGTGAATAGGAGAAAGTTCTGTGCCTTGGAGGTAAACTGCAGGGGTCCAGGGGCTTCTTGGAGACCTGCTGTGGTAGAAAGCATTGCAGATGAGTCCTGCCCACAATCAGGTTGTGCTAGAAAAAAAATGTAACAAGATTTAGCATGCAAACAATGGCTGCCTGCATAGGGCAAATGTCCAAAAAGCAATTGGCATCAAGTCCCGAATGCGCGCGCGCCTAGCCTGCAGCCAATCAGCAAGGCCCGCGGGAACCTTTGCCACTTCCAACCTCCCTTGCAATTGCCACAGCTCCATCTAGGCTAAGCATCAGCGTCTTGAGCTCTTTTGCATTGAGTTCATGGGTGGCTCTGAAAAGAGCCTTTTGAGATTTTTTTGGAAAAGCAGGCGCTCGAACCCCGCTTCCACTTTACTTTCTCTTAGGCGCCGCCTTCTTAGCCTTGGCCGCCTTAGGCTTGGCTGCCTTAGGCTTGGCCGCTTTGGGCTTGGGGGCTTTTGCCTTGGCCGGGCTCTTGGCGGCCTTCTTGGGCCTGGCAGCCTTGGCCTTCTTGGGGCTCTTGGCCACCTTCTTGGCCCCGGCTGCAGACGCCGGCTTCTTGGCCTTCTTCGGGGTCTTCTTTGCCGCCTTCTTGGGGGTGGCGGACCCGGAGGCTTTCTTGGCCTTCTTGGCGGCCCCGGCGGGCTTCTTGGCCTTGGCGGCGCCCGCCTTCTTGGCTTTGGGCTTGGCCTCCCCGGAGGCGGCCTTCTTGTTGAGCTTGAAGGAGCCCGAGGCGCCGGTGCCCTTGGTCTGCACCAGGGTGCCCTTGCTCACCAGGCTCTTGAGCCCCAGCTTGATGCGGCTGTTGTTCTTCTCCACGTCGTAGCCGGCGGCCGCCAGCGCCTTCTTGAGCGCCGCCAGGGACACACCGTTGCGCTCCTTGGACGCGGCCACCGCCTTAGTGATCAGCTCGGACACGGGGGGCCCAGAGGCTTTGCGCTTGGCTGCGCCGCCCGCTGCCTTCTTGGCCTTCTTCTTCACGGGGGTCTTCTCGGCGGGAGCTGGGGCGGCGGGGGCCACAGGAGCCGTCTCCGACATGGTGCTGCTCAACTAGGCAAGAAAGAGGAGGAACTAAGCTCCGAACTGTCAGACGGTCGCGTCCCGAGCGCCAGGGGCTGGGCTTTATATAGAGAGTCGCTGCGTGGTGATTGGCTGCTGCGCCGTGCGCCGCGCCGGGGACTCGGGCTGCTCTGCTTTGCCGCGTGGTTGTGTTTCTTGCCCCTTGAAAAAGCAGCAAAATCTCCGCAATGTGGCCCCGAAATCTCCAGGAATCGGGGGGAATCGGATCCCGAAGTCTTCAGGCTCCGTGTCTGCCTCTTTGTCCATGCCCAAGCTCAAAGCCGGCCCCGGGAAGCACTGCTGATTCCCCCAAGTCTCTTGCAAACTTCGGGCTTCCTGAGACAACTTGCAGATTTTCTTTAAAAATACTATTTCTTCCGCTGTCTTGGGCAAATCTGTCCTGCGGGATTGGGTTCTGCACTCTCTGGTCTTGGGCATTTCATGAAAATAAAACTGGTTTTTATAGCCGTTGACATAGAAATTGGGTTTTTTTGACAGGGCAATAACACAAGCTCTTCCCTCAAGTTGTTTGCCACAAGCGCTGGAATTGGCACTGGGGGTAGAAAATTCTATGTACTGGATGGATAAGTATTGCAGACAAGAAAGCTGAGTTTTCAACAGCATTTCAGTGAGCAGAATATATATCGGGTTGCATATATCGTGTCTTGGAAACTTAAATATGTCAAGAAAGATGGGAGAAGTTGATGCATTAGGTCTTTATTTTTTTTAGGACCTATTTGAATAAAGCCATCAGCTTTAGTTAAAAAATCAGCATGATAAATTTTTCAGGTCCAGAATGGCTATTACAAAGCAACTATATGTGAAATTTTAAAAAAAGTGACTCACTAATGACTATTCTATACAATTTTATCAAGTCTGAACTGAAGTACCAGATCGTATATAGATCCCCTCGCTTTGATAGTATAAATGGCAGGCACCCTATAGCTAAGACTTTCTTTCTCTGATATTTAGGTAGAATATTGCATGTTTTTCTTACCAAGTCTTAAGATTTGACTTTCCCACATGACAAACAGGAAATTAGAAAAGAAATTAGAAATAAGAAAATCTCCCCTACATCACTTATGGCCTTGCACAATCCACCACCACAACAACCCACCATCCAGGGTTCAAATTAGCTAAATGTGGACTAGCCCCAATACAGTCCACAATCATTTTCTGGACATTAGAACCAAAACAACGCTGCATAGCTCCATGATCTAATCTATACTCATCTTTTAAGGTTTACAACACAAGCTGATATAGACAGGTAAATAAATTGGTTCCTGAACACATAATGATATTGTCCATCAAAGCAGAAGAGAATAAAACTAAATCTCCAGTCTGTCCACAGAAAAGAATGAAACAAATATTTAGGAACTAAGTATCTTCTCTTTTCGACCTCAGTTCTCAAAAAGATAGGCACTGACCACCATTTCAACAGCTCTTTGAACAGAAGCAACAATTTAACGGAAATCAAATAGGAAAAGCAACCTTAAATAGGAAGCTAAATTAGGCAAGCAACATGGATCTGATTCCATAAATTGCACTTGGTGTGGTTTTGACTGGCTGATTTCTGGTGATCAGTGACTTAAAGAAAACATTGGGATTTGAGATGATTTTATGTACCAAGCATCAATATAAGGGTGTAAAAACATAATCTGATAGGATTTGATCTGCTACATTTAGATTTTCTCAGGAGAAGGACTTCTGAGTGTGTGAGGGAAGACACTGTTCACAATCTTCCGTGGAGATGGCCATCATCACTAAATGAGCTCTTCTCCTTTTCGAGCCATAACTGCATTGTGGAGCCCTCAACATAGCATTAAAATGCAGATGTTTCTGAAGTATTTTTTATAGTTTTATTTAGGAAGTAACATTTTCTCCATGCTCTACTCATATTAACAGTTTTGGAATAATCGTTGCACTTGTTACTAAATGTTGTGTGTCCAACACTAAACCAGAAGAAAGTTCTTTGTATCTGAGATTTCATCACCATTTCATTCTCATGCAACATTTTCTGACTACCAGGACTTTTAGGTCTCAAATCTGTGAAACTCTGTGAGTCCATGGTTTTCTTTTATAGGGAGCATTGACCCTTTCTGTAGTGGGAATGTGAATTCACCTAAAGAGCTGCACAGATGTGGCTGTATTTTATCTGAGTATTGTATTGGCTCACCCAGGAACTCACCTGATTATAACAGGATATTAATTAAACTCTGCCTAAAATTTTGGAAAATGTTTTTTGGATAGCTCATCCAAATTTTGTTTTACTTTAGAAACCCAAATCTGAATCTTGAATTATTAACTTCAAAAGTAATTTGGAAGAGCCAGAGAGATAGCATGGCGATAGGGCGCTTTCCTTGCATGCAGAAGGATGGTGATTTGAATCCCAGCATCCCATATGGTTCCCTGTGCCTGCCAGGGTCAATTTCTGAGCACAGGGCCAGGTGTAACCCCTGAGCACTGCCGGGTGTGACCCCCCCAAAAAAAGTACTTTGGGGTCACTTTTTTTGGGGGGGGCCAAACCCGTTTGACGCTCAGGGGTTACTCTTGGCTATGTGCTCAGAAATCGCCCCTGGCTTGGGGGAACCATATGGAACGCCGGGGGATGGAACCGCGGTAAGCTAGCGCTTGCAAGGCAGACACCTTACCTCTGGCGCCATGTTCCCGGCCCCTGGGGTCACTTTTGAAACCCAAGTCTGGATTTTCCACTGGATTAGAGCTCAACCTATTTCATATTTTAAAAAAAATAACGTAAAATTTACAGTTGGATCCAAGATATAGTCCTCATTTCTGACTTTGCACTAGTTCTGAGTCTGTGTGTGAACTTCCTTCTCACTATCTTAAATAAGGATGAAAAAATATACCAAGAAAACAGTGAGGGAGAGTTATTCTGGAGATATAGAATTGTGCTTGAATCAACCGTGTTCTAAAGAACCATAAAAAATCATGTCTATCTATATCTCCTATTCTGTGGTCTCACCAGATGACCCTGTGAAAACTTCCCTTTAAGCAGACCTATATCCCATGAATTTTCTTTCCTATAAAATATCTCACTACTTTCAATTTTCTTCTTGTTCTTCTCATTACTAGTTTTAAATGTTGATTTTCTTCCCCTATGTGCCCATTGGAACCTGTAATATTTTGTATAAAAACTGTATTTTATCTAAAGGTATTAAAAAGTTAAAAACTCATTTCTAAATACTTCAAATTATTTCAAAGCTCTCTGCCTTCAAAAAACCTTATTTTCAGAAACCCATTATATTCTCTTTTTAAAGTCGGTACCAAGACAGCTCCATAGAATTTCTAGTCATTTCAGAAATGCTTATGCCTGTTATAGTAGATAGGCACTAAGGCAATAAAATAGCAGGTAGCAGGCTTGCCCTGCATAAGGCTGGTCAGGGTGCCCAGAATTCATGAGGGGTAATTCCTGAGCACAGAGCCAGGACAAACAAGTAGGACACAAAGGGTGTGGAGGGAGAGCAATGAAGATCTGCTGCTAAGATTACAAGTAACTGAACCTGAGAATAATTTAAGCTAAATTTCAAATAGTTTCTTAACAAAGTGTACGTGTTACTCATACAAAGGTGTCTGAGTATGTAAAAAAATACTTTTCTTTTTTTATATACTTTTCTTAACTTCACTAAAATCTATAATATGCACAAGAGTATCCAGTAGGCTTGTATCTCTTCATAAAATGTTGGCATTTGCCTTTCAACTCATATAATTGTTATTGTTGCCACTTGTGAAATATTTTTTAATTAATGTTATTTCTGCTCGTCTAAACTTACAGTTCAAGGCTATCTCTAAACCTAACATTCAGCCATAGCATTGGAAGCCGGATGGAAATTCAAATTTAAAGCTGAATGCCTTCCCTCGAGGTCACTCTTTATCAGGACTGCTGAAAAGTGTTGTACAGACGAGTGCATACTGTGGCAAACACATACATTATAAGTGAAATCTATTTTAGTAGGCATAGCTAGTGCTGTAACAAAAGGTTTCAAGATTGTCTGCATTTAAAAAGCTTCAAAAATCAACTATATTCCGAAATACAATGTGACACTGCGATCATTTTATGAATGTGAAAAGTTATTAGGAGATTTGCTCAATAACGTCAACTGCGTGAGGTAAGTTCCCAGAGCAGACACAGAAAAACCAGAATTGCAAGAAAAAGAAAAACTGGAAAGATTTAGCGAAGACCTTGCCCCGTCCCTGCGAGGTTGAGGCTTCAGGAGCCGCCCCGCAAGGCGGGACCCAGCCCTTCCCGCCCCCGCCACTTCAGTCCCCTAAAAGGTCCGCAGAGCAGCTATTTAAGCGGCGTTGACACTCTAGCAGACATTTTTGAAACTATACTGGTCATGTCTGGAAGGGGCAAAGGCGGCAAGGGCCTGGGCAAGGGTGGCGCCAAGCGGCACCGCAAGGTGCTGCGCGACAACATCCAGGGCATCACCAAGCCCGCCATCCGCCGCCTGGCCCGCCGCGGCGGCGTCAAGCGCATCTCGGGGCTCATCTACGAGGAGACCCGCGGCGTGCTCAAGGTCTTCCTGGAGAACGTCATCCGCGACGCCGTCACCTACACGGAGCACGCCAAGCGCAAGACCGTCACCGCCATGGACGTGGTCTACGCGCTCAAGCGACAGGGGCGCACCCTCTACGGATTCGGCGGCTAAAGGTTCTTTTTCCAACACCATTATGCACCGTCAACACACAAAGGCCCTTCTTAGGGCCGCCCACCAACTCATACAAAGGGTTGAACACTGTTTAGTTTTATGGTTGCAAACTGCTTCCAGCTAAGCATTGATTCCTGAATCTTGTCGCCATCTCAAACTGTCCAAAGGACAAAGACGATGGAGTGCTTTGCCCTGATTAAGGATTCAATGTTAAACGTGGACCTATATCTAACTGCTTCCAGGGTATCTTAAGCTCGGCCCTTCTGTAACTTGCTGGCCACTAGGTGGCTTCCCAGCCCAAGAAGCTTAACTTGCCTTTCTTGCTAAGTCTCGGGCTTGTGTGTAGTGTTAAATACCATTAAACCTAGTTTAACCTTCCCTGTAATTAAACTTTGTGACCCAGTTCCCTCCTAGTGATTTTGATAGTATGTTTTTAGTAGAATACTTGCAATGATTTGTACTTGTCCCATTTATGTTGCAGAGATGCAAACTAATTTTGCTGTTCCATGCAACTGCTGTCCACTGGTGGAAAAAAGACAATTTCCATTGCCTAATCTTGTATCTTTTTTTCTTACTTGAGACCAGCTTCTGACCAAATAGGCAAAGGGACACATTTTAATATAATCAAACTGAAAGCCAACCCAAGACCAGCTTCTGACCAAATAGGCAGAGGGACACATATTTTAATATAATCAAACTGAAAGCCAACCCAATAACAATCACTTGTGTGTGTTGTGCGTGTGTGTGAGAGCAGTTAGACACCATCTTAATGCTGCAAACAGGAACAGTATAACTTAGTATCTCAAGATGCTAATTCCAAGATAACTCCCATTATTTCCACACATGTATAGCAATTATTCAACAATTAGAACATAATACAAGCATGACATACAGTGGCATGCCTACCTTTTAAGGTACCCTTTATCTGAAGCATTATATGGTCCGGTTTCCTTGCTACATTGCAAGCTAAATGACAACCGTTGCATAGTTTTAACCTTTTATTCTGACGAAAACTGTAGTGTAAGCTCTCTTATAGAAACAGTGGGTGGCTCTTAAAAGAGCCTTTGAATATAGGTTCTTTATTCCCTTGCAGAAAATAGTGTTGTCTAGCCGCCGAATCCGTAGAGAGTGCGCCCCTGTCGCTTGAGCGCATAGACCACGTCCATGGCGGTGACGGTCTTGCGCTTGGCGTGCTCCGTGTAGGTGACGGCGTCGCGGATCACGTTCTCCAGGAAGACCTTGAGCACGCCGCGGGTCTCCTCGTAGATGAGCCCCGAGATGCGCTTGACGCCGCCGCGGCGGGCCAGGCGGCGGATGGCGGGCTTGGTGATGCCCTGGATGTTGTCGCGCAGCACCTTGCGGTGCCGCTTGGCGCCGCCCTTGCCTAGGCCTTTCCCTCCCTTGCCTCTTCCAGACATGTTTCACCACTCTGCGATAGCTGCAAAACGTGAGCTGCCTAGGCTGCAGGCAATTTATATATTGTGTTAGCGGACCTTGTTGAGAACCAGCAGCCCAGACAAGGCGGAAAGCCCCGCCTCTTGTCTGGCTCAGAGCGAGACAAAGGCCCAGCCCCTTATCTGGGCGGGAAGATTGGCGGGTATTTTGAATGCAACGATATGTAAAAAAGTAATATCAAAATGCACCTTATTGCATGTATCTGTTCTTCATATGTTGCTGATCACTTGCCACACTGAAATCCCAAGAAACCCAAGCCCCAAGAAATAAAGAAATTCTCAAATGTATTTCCAAAGAACTAAATATGCTTTCAGTTTGAATTCCTTGAGGGGTTGATCTTAAACTGTGGATGTTTTTATTCCACTTCTATATCAGTGGCTTTATCCTCAAAAAAATGAGAAATATGGTAATGGTTGAATAATAGCTGTTGCTTGCTCTGCTTGCAGTTGAACCTGAATTGATTCCTAGCACTTCACAGCTTTCTTTAGCCCCGACAGGAGTGATCTTGACCTACATTCAGGCGTGCCCCCCACCCAAAAACCAAAAATTTTTTGTTTTTTAAAAAGCTTTTAATACAAGCACGGCAATTAAAAAAAGAAATAAGTGCCAAGGTAGGTGAAGCAAGCCAAAGAAACTAAACATGGAATCAGCTAGAGGAAAACAAACTGAAATGTATTGGATGTAGGAATATATATGTACTAAGACATAGAAACCCGACAAGCACATGCAGCAACTACCTGTTAAACTCTCTTAAAATTGCTTTTTTTTTTAAATCATCATGATAGCAGTAACAAAAATGCCTAGAGTTCCTTGAACCCAGTCCTGTACCACTAGTTTAGTCATTGTATATTGTTATGAAATTCAAGCCAGGTTATTGGCATCAAAGAAATACACACCAAGCTTTGAGGCTAAACAATATTAAAACAGCTATTAGGGCACTTACCTGTATTCTGTACAGGCCTTTAAGCCCCTCCAGGAGTGATTCTCTGAGAATGGTCATAAATAAACACCTAAAAAACGGTCAAACATGGTCCCCACAAAAATGAAAAGAAAAAGAATACACTTTTCTCCAATTTTTTGCATGTATGTACATGTGGCTTTGCATGTCTGTTAAGTTCAGACCATGTATTTAATTTTAACTATCACCACCACACAGTTAATTTAAAAATATTCCAAGGGACTTTTTCTTTCACTTCAATCCTCTCTACCCTGTCCAGAAGCAAACAGTAATCTATAAACCACCACGCTGTGCCGTTATTTTTTTTCAGAAAGTCATACAAATACAGTAGCACAATTCTTCAGCATGTTGATTTGCACGCAGAACATCATGTCCTTGAATTCTACTGACCCTGTTGATAACCTGCTTTATTGATAAGTAAAAAAAAAATTTTAAGGATCTAAACTGACTTTCTTTTTTTCCCTCAGTTGCAAGATATCAGATCAAAAATTAGAAAGTTGTTGTGCAGAATTTTTATTTCACTGTGTCCCCTCATAATGTTTTGCTTTGTATCTATTTCAATTCTCTTTAAGATATAGAAATATTTTGATAACTGGTAGCTGGATGATACTTTCAACAGTCACATAAAATTAAGCTGTGTTCTAGAGGGTTCTGGCAAGAGTCAGTTGTGTCCCTGAGTAATTTGCAGGTGTTCAGAATCTATGCTTATTCCTCATCATTTACTGATCTGGATTTCAGGATGAAATTTCCACCCTATCCAGAGAACTTCTGGATCAAGTTTTGAACAACCTGGGTATGTTTACTTTTGTCCCAGGGCTAGAAATTAACTAGCTAACAAGAGAAAGAGAACCATCCAGCAAAATGTCCTGTGAAAGTTGAATCCACAAACCTTGCATTGCCCCAGGGTTTGTTTTGATTCATTGCAAGATAACTTGCAGCCAGTTTCGGTGTATCCTGAGAATTTGCCCTTCTCTTTAACCCTTCATTGCAAATTCTAAGAAGCACAAGTTTTCCCTCAAGGAATACTCAGTGATTTTACCATTTGCTCTCAAAACCTTTGGCTACTGAATATAGCAGGAAGTTACTGGGATCAGAATGACACTGTTGAGGTGGTAGTGCTGCTAGGATGCACACTGATACCAAACGCACCTTTTGATATAGTGTCTTCTGTGCTATGTATGGCTAATCATCTGTAGAGTTTGTTACTAAACCAAATAAAAAATATAAAATAAGCCCAAGACTTACACCGGTTTACATTAGTTATAAAATGCTAGTTACAAAATGCCCAGGTATCAACTGCAGTCAGGCTCTATTCCATGAAGGAACGGTGCCTGTTTCATTCATACACTTTTAACTTAAGGAACACAAAGATTAAACCATCCTGGAGTGCAAAGGATTTTAACCTGGAAAGCTCGGAAACCTACTTATCACAGCATTAGCAGGAATCAAAAATATGGGAGTATTAGACTAAAATTGATAGTAGCAGTATCATGTTAACAGTAAGATTAGACAAGGTTTCCAGTTATTACAGCACTTTATATTGAAACGGTGGGTGGCTCTGAAAAGAGCCTTTGGTGGGGAGGTTCTGGGGGGCCGAGGCAGGGAATCTAGGCGCGCTCCCCGCGGATGCGCCGGGCCAACTGGATGTCCTTGGGCATGATAGTGACGCGCTTGGCGTGAATGGCGCACAGGTTGGTGTCCTCGAAGAGCCCCACGAGGTAGGCCTCGCACGCCTCCTGCAGCGCCATGACGGCCGAGCTCTGGAAGCGCAGGTCGGTCTTGAAGTCCTGCGCGATCTCGCGCACCAGGCGCTGGAAGGGCAGCTTGCGGATCAGCAGCTCGGTCGACTTCTGGTAGCGGCGGATCTCGCGCAGCGCCACGGTGCCGGGCCGGTAGCGGTGCGGCTTCTTCACGCCGCCCGTGGCCGGCGCGCTCTTGCGGGCCGCCTTGGTGGCCAGCTGCTTGCGGGGAGCCTTCCCGCCAGTGGACTTGCGAGCGGTCTGCTTGGTACGAGCCATGGCTGTTGCTGGGAGGTCTGCTGAACAGTGAAAGTGCCACTGTCTTTGCTTTCATTTATATAGGCCAAGTCCCTCTGATTGGTCAGCTCGTTCAAATTCCGCGCCCAATCAGCTAGCCGTTCTCATTGGCTACAGCGTGCATTCAAAAACGCCTGATAATCCTGGTTTTTCTCTTGTGATTCTAACCGCTTTATTCACCATCTGTTTTTACACTTAACCAGTGGTTCTTCCAAACCCACTTCTTTTGTACTGAGTACGTAGTAAAGCTCTAAGAATATTTGAAAACTAACACTCCAGTTCATCATCTTTTAATTATTTTTTCATTTGAACTTGATGGATTCACTTTAGAGGCTCCCTTTCTCAATCATAGGCCTCTTTTATTGATTTATTATTTTTTGTTTTAGGACTGAAAGAACTCACTTAAGAAATCAGCTCTCAAAATTACGGTTTTCATTCCCAGACACATTTTGGACCTTACAAAAAACACAGTTACAGAAATGTGGTTCAGTGCTTCCAGGAAAAGATAATAAACTATTACTGGTGTCGACCAAACAGAACAAAAGAATAATTTTGAAATTTTGCATTTTAACTTTAAATTTTTGATATCAGCATTCCATTCCTATAAGTAACTACAGATCGGGCTAACTGTAAGGCTGTATTCCTGGCAAATCATAGAATCTGTAGGGGAAAAAAAAGAATTCTAGGGAAAGGCAAGATTTATGAATAAATGCTGCTGAAAAGATAATACTTTGCATTTTCTAAAAACAGAGAAAGCCTAGGGGTGGTGGGAGAAAAAAAGAAACCCTTGCTGAGGTGGGGGAAGTGTTTGCAGTTGGATTCGGCTTACAGCCAATCAAAATGTAGAGTTGAAATCACCTTATTTGCATTGCCATTTTTGATTGGTTCAAATGAGCCAATCAGAAACTGCACAGTTCAAGCCCTATTTGCATAGAGACTCTACAAAAGTCGCCGAGCTAGGTCGCCCTTCCTGCATTTTGTTAGACTCGACTAACAATTGTGCGTCATGCCTGAGCCAGCGAAGTCCGCTCCCGCCCCGAAGAAGGGCTCGAAGAAGGCGGTGACCAAGGCGCAGAAGAAGGACGGCAAGAAGCGCAAGCGCAGCCGCAAGGAGAGCTACTCGGTGTACGTGTACAAGGTGCTGAAGCAGGTGCACCCCGACACGGGCATCTCGTCCAAGGCCATGGGCATCATGAACTCGTTCGTCAACGACATCTTCGAGCGCATCGCGGGCGAGGCGTCGCGCCTGGCGCACTACAACAAGCGCTCCACCATCACGTCCCGCGAGATCCAGACGGCCGTGCGCCTGCTGCTGCCCGGCGAGCTGGCCAAGCACGCCGTGTCCGAGGGCACCAAGGCCGTCACCAAGTACACCAGCTCCAAGTAAATCTTGCTGCTGTGTGCTAACTCAACCCAAAGGCTCTTTTCAGAGCCACTCACTTTTCCATAAAAAGAGCCTTAATTAACATAACGATCCTTTTACTGTACTTGTGTAGGCTGTGTTGTTTCCTGGCATAGATGTGGGTAGCTGGAGATTAAGCCTAGATTTAGTCACATAAATGAAAGTTTGTGTAGATGCCCTCTATATAGGTAAAATTCTAATGGGCCTAGCTGAATTACATTTGTGTGTAGTAGGCCTGCAGGTGAAACTAGTTATTCAGTATAAAGGTGATATATCAAACTAGAGATCAAGGAATAACTGCTAAGAAAAAAGCCCACTTTATCCAGGATTATTTTATTTTATTTTTTTGTTTTATTTTTTTGTTTTTGGGCCACACCCGGCGGTGCTCAGGAGTTGCTTCTGAAATACTGCTCAGAAATACCTCCGAGACATTCAATCTTCAATCATAGATTCTAAAAGAGTTTCATTGTGAGGTGACCACTGAACCTGTAATATTTCATCCTTATGTGATTCAAAGGAATGCAACTTAAGCTGATGTCTCCTCCATGACATGCAACTGTCTGCTATTCAAGTAACTTTAAGGGTCATGTGATCCCTAGGTAGTGGCAGAAAGGAAAGGTTAATCTTTTCTATCAGGCTCAAGGAACCATATGGGATGCTGGGATTCGAACCACCCTCCTTCTGCATGCAAGGCAAATGCCCTACCTCCATGCTATCTCTCCAACACCTCTTTATTTTCAATATACAATGGTATTAACTTTGAGAGGTATTGCGGGGTCGGAGAGATAGCATGGAGGTAGGGTATTTGCCTTGCATGCAGAAGGAGGGTGGTTCGAATCCCAGCATCCAATATGGCTCCCTGAGCCTGCCAGGAGCGATTCTGAGCTCTGAGCACTGAGCTCAGAGCACTGCCAGGTGTGTGACCCAAAAACCAAAGAGAATAAAAGAAAATAAAGAGAAAATATAGTCATTTTAAGCAGTTTATTAATTGATTGATTGGTTGGTTTTTGGGACACACCTAGCGATGCTCAAACAATGCTTGACACTGAGCTCAGAAATTGTACCTGGGAAGCTTGAGGAACAACTTGGGATGCCAGGAATAGAACCAGGTCCATTCCTGGTCGGCTGCATGCAAGGCAAATGCCTTACCACTGTGCTATCTCTCTGGCCCCTATATTCATTTCTTAAAAAAAAAAATGGAGGGGTGCGGAGGGAAAATATTGAATGCAATTTAAATTTCAGATTTCTCAGATTCCACAAGAAAAGTATTGCCAACTGATCCTGTAGCAAGAATGAATCACTATAAAGGTTGAAAGAAAGGCAGCTCACCTCAGCAGAGTGGGCATCAACTGAGTGGCTTGGTTTGGAAGCATTGTTTGAACAAGGATCCCAGATCATAAGGTTTTGATCATCAGCAACTGAACCAAATGGAGACTCATGAAGCAGATGCCAGGAGACAGGAAACTACTACTGCTGTGTGGCCTGTAAATATGGTCATTGCATCCACAATTTTTCTTCCTTCTTGTTGATTAAAATATAAAATATAAAGCATAAATAAATTCCACGTGTTGGGTGAGGCTGCCCCTGGCACAGCATGGCACCTCTAGGTCCTTAGCAGGCCTGAAGATGCAGGGTCACAGCGGAGAAGTGAATTAAATTCACAAGCAGTGAATTAAAGTTCCCTCCAAGTCAGCTAACTTTATTCTATGACCCTGTCTCTGCCATGTGCAGCCTCTGCTCCATGTCTGCCTAAGTCATCTCTTCTCAAGATCTCTCTGCTGCTTCTCTACTAAGCTTCCTATGCCGAATAGTTTATCATTGCTTCTCTTCTGGCTCTCTGCCTTTCCCTGCTCCTCCCTGACTTCCCCCAGGCACTCTTTTATTCTTTATTCAAAATAACATACCCATCACAGGTGATGGCAGGTCTGATTCTCCAGGTGGGATAACATCGCAAAAGAAGAGATTAGGGGGGGCCAGAGAGATAGCATGGAGGTAAGGCGTTTGCCTTTCATGCAGGAGGTCATCGGTTCGAATCCCGGCGTCCCATATGGTCCCCTGTGCCTGCCAGGAGCAATTTCTGAGCCTAGAGCCAGGAATAACCCCTGAGCACTGCCGGGTGTGACCCAAAAAAAAACACACAAAAAAAAAAAAAAAAGATTAAAATATATGTCATCTGGGGCCGGCGAGGTGGCCAAAAAAAAAAAAAAAAAGAAGAGATTAGGGAAACAGGAAGTGGGGGGAAAGGATACCTTACACTTTGGACAGCACTAATGTCCCACAGGCAGATGGTATGTTAAGCAGAGGCACTAAGTCATTACCCACTGAGATTTGGGGTCTAACAAAGCCTATATCCTTCCTTCTGATGTCCCCGAGACACAAATCTGGGTTGCACTCACCAGATGAGTCTGGTTTTGAAGGATGCTTTGTAGAGTCAAAAACAAGATTACTTGATAGAGCTTTTGTTGCAATGATGCAAGGGTTCTGAGGCATGTGACGTGCCCTGTTCACTTCTCCTTCATGATTGATCTTTATTTTTATTTTAATTTTTCCTCTAACTGAGCCAAAACCTCCAAATTCTCCTTTCTCACTGCCATCATGTGAAGATTCAAACTGGGCATGATCATTACGCAGCTGCACACTATCACAAGATGGTTTCTCTCATCAGATGTGTGTGTCCCCAGGACAAGTTGATGAATGCTGAAATCTTTCCCTTCTGGTTTGTTCACATTTGGAAGCTTCTGCACAGTTAGACTAGGCCATTCCAGAGCATGGGTCATTACCAGGTCATAGAGAAAAGGGGTGTTTTTCTTCCATGTTTTGTACTCTTCACTGATCACACATTCTTGGACTGTGTTATCAAAGGCTGCTTTCCATATCAGTCATGGCAGGCAGACTAGCCATGGTCAAGCATTATGGGAGGGAAGGGGAGGCTGCCTACATTATTCTTGAAAGAACCAGCAAGCCATTTGAAAAAACTCTATATTGATGTCATGCTACCTTTCCATAAATAGTTGCTGGCCACATTAGGCTACATTTATTAAGTAAATAAATAAACAATTCCAGGGACTGGAGCAGTAACACTATAGGTAGGACATTGTTTTGATATAAAATAAAAAGTCTAAAGTCCATGTGTTGGTGTGAGGCCCTCTTTGGCAAGGCTCTGTAGCCCCTTTGGTTGGCAGGTCTAAAGATTGCAGTGTAACAGCTGAGAGATTAATTCACAAGTAGTCAGTTAAAGTTTCATTGGAGACAACTTGGTTTATTCTATGGCCTATCTGCCATGTGCATACTCTGCACTGTGTCTGCCTAACTTCTTTTTTTCTCAGGAACTCTCTTTCTCCCTTTCAGCTGGTCTCTATGCATCCTCACCTCACCCCCTTTCCCACCAGCCAGCACCTTTTATTCTTTATTCCAAACCGCAGACACCTCCCAGGTGTAGGTGGGTGGGTCTGACCATCCAGATAAGATCGAAATTTCAATAGAAAGCTTAGTGCATTGGGGGAAGGAGTACCTCACAGTAGGGCATTGGCCTTCTATTAGTTAGATCCCTAGCATTTCATATGCCCTCGCCCAATCATCATCAGAAATAATTCCTAGAGCAGAGCCATGAGTAGGCCTGAGCACCAATGAGTGTGATGAGTGTGCCAACCCCAAAGGAAAAAAAACTATTTAAGGGGCTAAAAAAATAGGGCACTTAATCTTGCATATACCTGAGTATATGAATGATCCCTGATCACAGAATCCTGGGGTAGATTTACCCTGAGCACTATGGGGTGTGGAACAAAAAGACAAATTACAAGAAATATGCAGTGTTGGAGACAACTATGTGATGGTCCCTACCACATTGATAAATTCCTTTTTTTTTTTTTTTTTTTTTTTTTTTTTTTGGTTTTGAGTCACATCCAGCAGCACTCAGGGGTTACTCCTGGCTCTACGCTCACCTTACTCCATGCTATCTCTCCAGCCCCACCATTGACAAATTCTTAAGACATTAGGACAATAATGCAGAGTACCAGTAAACTATAAATAATGGCAAGAATTGCTTCAATAGTGAATAAAGCTCAAGCACTGTAATTTAAGTCAAAGTTTTCTTTGGAAGCAACTGTATTCAGGATGGTTGGGACAAAACAAAAGATACTTGAGTTATGGAACCACATCTGGAAGAGATACCTACTCATCTGTAATACACTTTTGGCCTTAAATAAATGGAGGGAAAAATCAATTAAAAAAAATAAATGGAAGAAACTTGTGTGAAGGCACTGAGAATTTGTACAGATGCAAAGGTGCTCACCGTGCACACAGATGCTGTGTGCTAGGTGTTATTGAAGCCTAGGGCTCCAAAATAAGGGTCTGATGAGAAGCAGGCCTGGAAGCAAACATTGAAGCAGAAAATAATCCACACAGTGAAGAGGCACAATAACAGGTTCAGGAAATCCAGAACTCAAGCAAGGAATTCAGCCACCCAAGCTTTCTGCTCCTAAAAAGGAATGCAGCTCAGTGGCAGAAGACCAAATAATGAGCCTCTGCCTTCCTCATATCTCTGCTTTTATTGACAAGAATAAGGCCCCACCCTAGGTGGCTGAGGACTACCAAGTAGGGAATAATCCAATATCCCATCACCAGATCACACCCTAGGGCAGAATATGAATATTGATTAGGGTAGAACCAATAAGCCAACATCGCCCCCTAATTGTCTTTATAGAAAAACAAAATGATTTACATCCCATGATTCTAAGATAATAGCAAATGACTCTAAAGATAAAAATTGGTAATATTGGGGGCCAGAGATAAAATAGCATTGGGGATAAGGCATTTGCCTTTCTTGCAGAAGGTCAAACAGGGTATATTTACCTACAAAGCCTCCTGCTGTAAAGGAAAAGTTTCCCCTGAGTTTGCTGACTGCCCTGATCACCTACCCCCTTCACAATTGTGGGAACTTAAGTTTCCCCTGAGTTTGCTGACTGCCCTGATCACCTACCCCCCTTCACAACTGTGGGAACTTGTAAACCCAGTTATAGTTTAACTTTCTTTCTGTTCCTACATGGTTTTAACCTGGTCATGTTAACCCTGTAAGCTTGCACCTGCGCCTTGCAAAAATGTGATTGAGCAAATGCCAGATGTCATGTACTTCCTAAAGCAAATCAATCTACTGTACCTTTCTATTGTTTGAAATACTATATACAGCTTGTAAGCTCATGGCTCAGGGCTGGCAGTTTCTGGCTTATGCTGGATTCTAGACAGCCCCTGCATATGCTTGTAAAAGAAAATAAACCCCCTGCTTTTGCATGAGACAGTGGTCTTGGTGTCTTTGAACGGCGCATCATTCTCTTGGACTTAACACTGCCTTAGTGTTATCTGCATGTTTCAGGCACAATAATTTGTCTAACCCCATAGTCTTTCTTCAAGGTCCCAAGAAAGTTTCTCCTCAAACACAGTTTGAGCTGTAAGGTAGGCTTGAGCCTCTCATCGTCTGTAGAAGTGTCCTGTTAGAAGGGGGTGTGTCCCATCCCTCTACAGGGTTGGGAGAGACTCCTATTACCAGAACTTTTCTAGATATTGAGAGGAGACACCAGACTGTGGCCAGTTGGTGTAGATTCAGGGTCTGTACTGGTAGATGGTTGATTCCTTGTGTATGTGCAGAGAACCATGCTGGTCCCAAGGTTCAGGGGTAATGGTTAATGTCCAAGTCAAGTCACCAAGGCAAATATTCAGAGTGGAAGGTCCCCTGTAGTAAGAAATCGCTGAGTTCGGGCCAAAGAGTTAGCATGGAGTTAAGGTGTTTGCTTTGCATGCAGAAGGATGGTGGTTCGAATCCCGGCATCCCATATGGTCCCCCAAGCCTGCCAGGAGCGATTTCTGAGTGGAGCCAGGAGTAACCCCTGAGCACTGCCGGGTGTGACCCAAAAACCAAAAAAAGAAAGAAAGAAAAAAGAAAGAAAAGAAATCACTGAGTCCCTAATGGATAACTCCTCTTAGTTTCTAATATTTTCCAATTTTAATGAGCCTAAGCAAAAGAAATAGTGTCATAGGATACTACTGCGGCCTATGGGGAAGATAATAAACCAACAATTCCTAGCCTGTTTCTATCAATAGCACAAAGACTTTATTAGTGCTATCCCTACTTTTTTCTACGAATCTCTACTAGCATATCTAAATAAAAATGGAAAGCATAATATACCATAGAGCATATACATGTTAAAGAAATACACTTAAAAAGTGTACAAAGAGGTTATACATATCCCCTCAGTCCTTTGAGATAGTCTGAGGAGAGTAGATAAATTCCGGATCCCAACCGTGCAGTCCACACACAGTCTTGGGGAGTCTGGAAAAATGGCTCACAGCATCACAGATCAGGAATTGTCCGAGATCTCTGGTTCTCTCAATAGCTGAAACTAGTTCTGAGCAAAAGTCTATGATGAGCTGAAGTGGTAGGAATTGACTACCTAGAACACATCAGCAACAGTAGTGTGCCTGCCTTCTTTGAAGATAACTTACAGTTCAAGAACTCAAGTGACTCCAACAGCAGCAGCAATCAGAGTGATGACACAGAGCAGGAGACCTTCATTTAAGATGAGCCACGAAAAGGATCTTGAGCAGTTCACATGCCAATGGAGCTGCCTGAGTTCCACTTACCATGCAGTGGGTGGTCTGCAGCAAGTTCAGCTGGGTTGATTTATATAGGTCCTACAAACTTATACCTTAGCAATACCATAAGCACCATACCACTGTGGCAGCTGTGGCATCATCTTCCCAGGAAAAAGAAATGGCCATATACAAGAAGGAAGGGCTAAATACAACATGAACAGATGTCACCCCATCCCAGGTCAAAATGCTAATATTACCTGGTTCTATTCCTAGCATCCCATATGATCCCCCGAGCTTGTCAGGAACGATTTTTGAGCACAGAGCCAAGAGTAACTACTGAGCATCGCCGAGTGTGGCCTAAAAATAAATAAATACATAAATAATAAATAAATATATACATGAATAAATAAATAAAGTGATCTAAAACAAAATAACAAAAAATACCGCTATCAACTATACACCAACCCTTCCCCCTGACAACCATCCAAGCAATAGAAGTATTGCATAGGTCCCAAGTGGGTCAGACTTGGAAAACCCTATAAAGGCAACTTCAAACAAAGGAGGGGTGCATGTGTCTTTCGGGTACATGGTACCCAAACACACGGTACCTGCATTTCCCCTCCTGAGATGTGGACTTCCATATTTATTTGTTTGTTTTTTAATTTTTATTGTGGTCAAAGTAAATTACAAATTTTTCACAGTAATATTTAAGGCACATAGTGATAATGAATGAGGGGCATTCCCACCACCAGTGTTGTCCTCCCTCTACTCCTGTTCCCAGCGTGCATCCCACTTCTCCCTCTTTCACGCCCCATAATGCTATTGCAACTGATCCCCCCTTGTACAGCTTGAGGTAGATTGGGTATTGATTCTGTTGTCGTTGACTTTGGATTTGATATTCAAGTCTGATTATTTTTTATTTCCACCAAATGAACATACGACTGTTTGGTCTTAATAACGTTCATTTTCCTCCTTCAATTATGAGGCTGCTCAAGGTGATTCCAGTAATGTTGCTCTTTTGGAGATATAAGAAAAGATATGAGAGAATGTGGGTGTCCTGTAAGCCCGCCGAAGGGGCCCGACCAGCGGAGAGTGGACGAGAGGCTCATGAACAGCCGCACCTTAATTTTGCGAGGCTCAGATCACACCACACCTGTAAGAAATCTGAGAGAGGTTAATAACAAATGACCCAAGACAGAAATTCCCTTCAAAGGCACTTTAATGTGATCCTGCATCCTCTTATATAGACAAGGTAAAGAGGGGCAGGCAAAAGGTAATGTCAATCATTCTCTTGGTGCGCAGGCCACTCCATTATTCCAAATAAGGTATAAACACAGTACAGGTGGGGTGGAACAAAGAAAATACATCATTCCCCAAATATGGAAAGTGGGCAGTGGGACAGCGGGCAGGACAACTTGCAAGTCATGCTAGATTAGCAGTTTCCATGGAAATACCCTGTGACCCTGGGTAGGGTCTGCTTGATCACATTCCCAAGCTCTTAACAGATTTATGGTGGGGCAAGTTCTTAAGAAATAACTTTGTAAAAACAATGTTGCACGTGACAATAATGAATACCTTGTTAACTCAAGAATGCGGGCCAGGGGAGTATAGCTTCATTCCTGGGAGTGGTACCAGGCTGTGTTCCTCTCCCCTGGGCTAAGAAGTTATTTATTACTTTTGTGGCTGCTTTTTTCCTGCTGGCTCAGGGGCCTTGTAGCAAAACAGCACGTAGGCAGCTTGCAGGTGCAAAACTGGAAAATGGCAGAGAGGCTTTTGCAAAGATGGCCACTGTCAAGTCACGGTAACCAACAAGAGAAGTCAATCTAGGTATTGTGAATATCCATTTAGATCAGGGGTCCTCAAACTTTTTAAACAGGGGGCCAGTTCACTGTCCTTCAGACTGTTGGAGGGCCAGATTATAGTAAAAAACAAAAATTATGAACAAATTTCTATGCTACACTGCATATATCTTATTTAGAAGTGAAGAAACAAAATGGGAATAAATACAATATGTGGCCCGCGGGCCATAGTTTGAAGACACCTGATTTAGATTAAGAAAGGGAAAAATGAAGAAAAAGGTAACAAAACAAAACAAGACAAGTCAAAAAAAAAAAAGAAAGAAAAAACAACAATAGGGGAGTAACAACAAAAGTACAAAAAGAATTAAAAATGAATAAACTAGCTCTTTCCTTCCTGGGAGCCCAGCCGGGAGGTCCTGCCAGCATGGCGTTTGGCAGCCCTCCGCCATGCCAAAGGCCTCTGTAACCAGGCCTAAGAAGGGGTGCGGGACATGGGTCACCCCAGCACCCCTCTACCTCCTTCCTCCGGTACTCCAGGGCTTTGCCTGGCCACATGACTGGGCAAGCCAGCGAGGTGGGAATAGTAGCACAATAGGTTCTGGTATTAGGACTTACCAGGGCATATTTCTTATTAAACCTGTCCATTGTGAAACCATTGTGAACATTATGAGAAATATATGGATATTATTGTTTTTGATCTGCTTGTCATTATCTGAACGCTATCCAGGCACTCATTTTATTCCTTTACTCCCTCACTCCCATCTCTTGTACCCCACATTTAACCATTTTTCTGTACTAAGGATTTTTGATTTGGCCAAGGTGGATTACATATCTTTCACAGTAATTTTTTGGGTGGAGTCTGAAGCTTCAGACTCCAACACTTCACAGCAAGGTTCCATGCTGGAGGCTTTTTGGCCAAGATAAGGTGAAGATGCAGCCTCGGGTGCCCCCCACAGCCTTCTCTCTCCTTTCTCCCCGTCCCCAGGGTTATTTCTGGACAACTGCTCAGGGTCCCAGCAAGTGGGTTCCAGTGAGGTGCAATATAAAAGAGACCCCAGGCTTCCTTGTTCCTGCAAGGTGCTGGGAAGCGATTGCTGAACTTTCAACTTCCAGCAATGAGGAAGGAAACGCCTTTCGGGGAGTTAGAAGCTTCAGGAGGCAACAAGGGGAGGACATGGCTCCATGCTCTCTTCGCTTGTCCAAATCACAGACCAAAGTGGTGTCTCAGAAACACGCCCCTCCCTCTTGACTATTTTTAAAACATAAAAGGGTCACATGTATCTCCTTTGTATATCTCAGATGTATTCCCTTAACATCTATAACTCTTTTCGAATATCCTCATATAGTGACAATTTTGCCTACTGGATTTGTTGTTTGATTTTCCCCCTTTGAGTTCTGTTCTATAAGCAATACTGGTAGAAGAGTATCTCTGTATAAATTTCATGTATGTACCAAGTTACAGGTAATGTTGGACTTTATTCATCGGCCTCCAGATGCACCAACAATATCTTGTGGCATTGCTTCTCTTTTGCATAGGCACATTAAAATGGGAAAATAATACATATGCAAACAAGTTCTTATCTAATACAGATGGGAACACAAATTTGGTAATGCAGTTAGGCCTTTTACCCTGAACATTGGCATAATGATTTGGCTCAGGCCTCAGAAGAATGGGCATCGCCCACACACACCTGAACAATGGATACCATCTATGGAAACAACCACAATTGTCTATAACATTACCAGGATCCAAGCCTCTACCAGAGAAGACCTACCACTGCTTTGGCATTGACTTACTCCAAAGAGTGCTCCCAACACCCAGACAACTCAGCAACAGTCTGCATGCAGGGCAGATCGCTCCGCATTGAATGGTATGCGGAAACTAGAGGATTCTCCACATCAGCCTGACATCGATGAAAGAAATGCACAGAATTCAGAGCCTTTAAATATAAGAATCTGATACCAACAATAGCTAAAGTGTGAAACAGTTTCCCCGGGACCACGGAGAATGACTCGAGTTGGACGAACGGGTATGCCTGGAACCCAGAGTCAGTCTTATGCCAATAAACTTCTGGGGTGAGACCTTTATGTAATCAGGTCAAGGATTTTTTTTTCCATTTTCCTCATTTTTCTGGACCTATGCAAACAACGGTGATTGGCACTATCACACCTTTACTATATTTTTTTACTCTTATCCTTTAAGGAAAAAAAAATACAACTTACTGAACTTAAAAACAAATAACTGTAGTAGAATGCCTGTCTCGAATACAGGCAGGGGATTGGAAGTGGGGAGGGGGTAATGTTACACTGGTGAAGGGGGGGTGTTCTGGTTATGACTGTAACCCAACTATGATCATGTTACTTAAATAAAAAATATATTAAAAACAAAAAAGTACATGGGGCCGAAGAGATAGCATGGAGGTAAGGCATTTGCCTTTCATGCCGGAGGTCATCGGTTCGAATCCCGGCGTCCCATATGGTCCCCTGTGCCTGCCAGGAGCAATTTCTGAGCCTGGAACCAGGAATAACCCCTGAGCACTGCCGGGTGTGACCCAAAAACCAAAAAAAAAAAAAGTACATATTAAAAATACAAAATACTGTTATTAAAATAATAATAATAGGGGGCCGGGCGGTGGCGCTAAAGGTAAGGTGCCTGCCTTGCCTGCGCTAGCCTTGGACGGACCGCGGTTCGATCCCCCGGTGTCCCATATGGTCCCCCAAGCCAGGAGCAACTTCTGAGCACATAGCCAGGAGTAATCCCTGAGCATTACCGGGTGTGGCCCAAAAATCAAAAAAAAAAAAAAAAAAAAAAAAAAATAATAATAATAATGAGTAAACTAAAAACCAAAACCATCAGCTATGAAGAAACAAAAACAAACAAACAAACCAGACCAGCAACTTTTTAAAAAAGGTTTGTGTTGGGCCGGAGAGATGGCATGGAGTAGGTCGTTTGCCTTGCATGCAGAAGGAGCTATTTCTGAGCGTAGAGTCAGGAGTAACCCCTGGGCACAGCTGAGCATAACCCAAAACAAAAGCAAAACAAAAAAAGGGGGGGGGGCGTTTTTTTGTTTTTTTGTTTTTTTTTTTTGCTTAGGCAAGGTAAATATTGGGGAAATTAGAACAGGAATTTCCTTGGCCTAAGAAACAGAGGGTTTCTCCATCCTTAAAGCATACTGCCATGGGAACAACTACAGGCTCCATACTGACTCATTTACACACCCCAACGTCTTTTTTGGGGGGATTGGTTTTGGGTCACACCAGGCAGCGCTCAGGGGTTACTCCTGGCTCTATGCTCAGAAATTACTCCTGGCAAGCTCGGGGGACCATGTGGGATGAAGAAATTCAAATCACTGTCCTCCTACATGCAAGGCAAATGCCTTACCACCATGCTATCTCTTTGGTCCCATCCCAAGGTCTTCTTATGGTGCCAGAAAACTTCTGCTCAAATGTGGATGATGACATCCCGTCTCTGTAGCTGGAGATCTTGTTATTTGCGTAGGTCATAGGGCGAAGACTAGGAGAGAATTTTTCTTTACAGTTCTTGGATTTCTGTTTCATCACTGTTGTTGTAATCAGTCTTCTGTAATTAGTGTATGTGGTTTTTGCTCAGACCCTAGGACAAAGCCTAGGCTATAGTCTTTCAGCATGGTTCCAGAAGTTCTGCTCAGTCGCAGTTGTCAAAGTAAGACCTCTGGGATCAGAGATCATGGTTTTTGTATGAATCCTAGGCCTAGTCTAGGAACTTCCTCATTGGTCCAGTTTTTCTTTTCCAGGTTTTGTCCAGTCCATGTTTGTCAAAGTCATTCTTCTATAGATAGTGATTTTGGTTTTTGCTTAGGGCAAAGGATGACATGTCTCCCTATTTTATCATAACCTTTAGGTAATGAGACAGGGCAGCCCTCTCTTAGTTCAAGTTGTTGCTGTTTCCTCATATCAGGATATCATGTTAAAACTGGTGCAAGTTGGTGCTGGGACGACATTCAGGGTTTTCCTGGGAGCAGTTTGGTTCCTAGTGCTGTTGCTGTGACCTGTGTCGGTTCCAGGTCCGGGATCTGGGGTTCTGGGTTGGATAGTCGCTGTCCCATCACATGGAGTCTACATTGGGTCCACATGACACACGTTCCGCGGGTGGGAGGCAACACTGTATTATAAAAAGTATGGGTTCTTATCTCTAGTAGATAAGAGCTTGTTTCTGTGTATAACATTTCCCTTTATTTATTTAGAGTGCCTATGCAAAAGGGTGTGGTGACATATTTATTATATTGCTGGTAGATTTGGAGATGAGAATGATAGTATGCACAATCACTGTGCCCTGGTTTTCACCTAAGCTTTTATCCCAGGCAAGACTTTTCTTGTAGGTTTTTGTACCAAGCAGAACCAAAACAGGTGAGTTTGGAGAAAGAGAAAAAGATAAAAAAAAAGACAAAAGAAATATATATATGATAGAAGGAATAAATAAAATTACATTTAAAAAAGGCATGATTTTCATGTCTTAACTTTTACTCAGGGATATGTACTGTGCTCTTCCTGCCCTTGAAGAATCCTGTCTTAAATGCATTTCTCTCCTTCTCTCTCTCTCTCTCTCTCTCTCTCTCTCTCTCTCTCACCACACACACAATCATACACACACACACACACACACACATATATGTATATATATATATATATATATATATATATATATACACACACACATATGTGTATATATACTTACCTATATACTCAAGTATAAGCCAAGTTTTTGGGCACAAAATTTGTTTTGGAAAAACCGAACTCGGCTTATACTCGGTTTATACTCGGGTCATACTCGAGTTAATCGCATGCATCAAATCCAAGGTACGTAGTCTACAATCGTCTTCTGCCGTCTGCTGGAGAGGTTGGTGCTTCAGTTCAATCCACAAGTCCTGGCTGAGCTGAAGAGGTAGGCGACACGACTGAACTGTATGCCACTGAACTATTTAACCCACAATATTTAATGGCACATTTAATTAAGTAAAAAACCCATTGAAGGCAATAAAGTCATGTAAATAAATGTTTATAAATCCTGAATCCTTATAATCAGGGGTTTGGGAATATAAGGATTCAGGATTTTTAACCAATTATTTACAATGCATTACTGTCTTAAATGGTTATTCACTTTATTAAAGTTGCCATTGAATATTATGGGTTAATGTGGTATGTTAGTGGTATATAGTACTGTATATATCAAACAATCATGTATTGTAATTGTGATTGTGCCTTTATTTATTGATTGATTCCTCAATTATTGCAATTATTTGGGATATATATTTTTATTCTTGAAATTTACCAGTAGCTGCTACATTTTCCACCTGGGCCTATACTCAAGTCACTGATTTTTCCCAGTTTTTAGGGTAAAATTAGGGGTTGGCTTATACTCAAGTATATATGGTATGTATGCATACATAGATTCTATATAAATAAATATACATTTATTTATCTATCTCTTTTGCTCTCACCCTATCTCCTTCTTCCTCAGAATTTCTAAACAAAACATCTTTACACCACTGCTTGTATACTAAAATTCTTTCCTGACAGAAAGGCAACAGGCCTGAGAGGTCTGGATAAGGTCTAGGACTGACTTTCCTTTCCAACAAAATGCAAGGTCCTGAGTCTTCCACACAGCCATTTCTAGGTGGCAGAAGCAGGAGAAAAGGTCAAAATTTTCCTCTTACTGCTGTCACCTCTCTCCTCCCCATTCCACATAAGTCTCCCAGGATTCCCACTGACATCACATCCCCTAAAAAAAAAGGATGGCTTGAAAGAGAATCCCACCATTTTCTCAGCATTTGAGGTTTTTCTCTGGCCTCTCATTACTGACTTTCAAATAGCAAGAACTTTAATATAGGTTCAGTCTCTCTGGCTCAAAGTCAATACTTTTATTTTTGTTTTTTGTTTTTTGTTTTGTTTTGTTTTGTTTTTTTGATTTTTGGGCCACACCTGTTGACGCTCAGGGGTTACTCCTGGCTATGCGCTCAGAAATCGCCCCTGGCTTGGGGGGACCATATGGGACGCCGGGGGATCCAACCGCGGTCCATCCTACGCTAGCGCTTGCAAGGCAGACACTCTAGCGCCACCTTCCCGGCCCCAGTCAATACTTTTTTTTTTTTTTTTTGGTTTTTGGGCCACACCCTGTGACGCTCAGGGGTTACTCCTGGCTATGCGCTCAGAAGTTGCTCCTGGCTTCTTGGGGGACCATATGGGACGCCGGGGGGTCGAACCGAGGTCCGTCCTAGGCTAGCGCAGGCAAGGCAGGCACCTTACCTCCAGCGCCACCGCCCGGCCCCCCCCCCAGTCAATACTTTTAAATATGTGGACAATTCCTCAACTTGAGGACATTTCCTGATATGTAACTTCTAGGAGCCAATTTTAGACTCCATCAAAACCAGATCACAGGTTGAAGCTGTGTTCCGGATTTTATCGCCCCCCTCCCAGACTATTTCAAAAGACGTAAAGGGGACATGTTTATCTCCTTTGAATATTTCTTTAGATGTATTTCCTTAATAGGTATGTCTTATTATCTTCTTATGTAGCAGCAATTTTCCCCAAAAATTCTTTTTTGATCTATTGAGTACAGAATTCTAAATTTCTCTAGTGTTCTGAGTTCATGTTAGAACCAAGTTATCGAAATTGTTTAGCTTGTTATTTTTACCCCCTTTTGCACCAGGAGTATTATGTAGTTGTTCCTTTTTTTTTTTTTTTTGCACAGGCACATTAAAATGGGTAAATCTTACGTGTGCAAACAAATTCTAATCTAATAGACATAGGAACACATAAAAAAATTTAGAAACATATAAATTTTATATTGCAGTGTGCCTTAAACCCTGAACACTTGTCGTAGTGACTTGGCTTAGGCTTCAGAAGACCGGACATTGACCATTCACCCCTAAACCTTGGATCCTATCTATAGAAACAGCACAATTTTCTATGCCCTACTGCTGCCCTGGCATTGACTTACTCCAAAGTGGGTTCATCTGATACACTGATGACTTGATAACAGCAACAACCGGCTTTCAGGGCAAGGTCTCTGCATTGCCACTTAATGGTGAGATGAAACCAGAAGATCCTCCGCATCACCCTGACTTCAACATAGGATCTGTACAGAAACCTGACAGCAACAGCTGTGATTGTGAAGAGCTTTTACTGGGACCACAGAGAAAGCCTTTGGCGTTATACAACTTAGCATGCTTGGAGCCTATAGTTGGTCTTATGCCAGGATACTTCATGGGTATGGTGTCATTGTTTTCAGGCCAAAGGTTTGTCCTTTCTATTTTTCCCATATTTTGCTGTGCCTATGCAAACAAGAACAACTATCACACACACACACACACACACACATCATTTTTATTGTATCTTGTATCTCTTATCTTTTCTTAAAAAAAAAGACTTTACTAAACCTTCTGCTATTATATTAATGACTTTAATGGAAATAGAGTAATTTTTACAAATATACTTGTTACTGAACTTTTTCCTTTTTTCTTCTCTTCCATTTTATTTTGTAGTTTTCTTTCTATGTTTTTCAATAACTTAGCTTTCCCTTATCTTTAAGCAAATGTATTATGGTCAGTTATGCAAACTATGTGATGCATTTTCTTTCAATTAAAAAAAAATCTTAATTAAAATACTTAAAAACCCTAAAAAAAATATGTGGGCATTCATGACAGAACAGAGCTTGCAGGGGGCCAGAAAGTTTGGGTTCAGATAGACAAACTGACTAAAGGCGCCAGTGAAGCAAAGCTGGGGAATCCACTGCTGTCCCTGACACAGGACCCCCTTTCCAGCCCTCAAATACATTCAAACACAAGCTTCTGAGGACCAGGCTGCCTCAGGAATTAAACCCAGGCCTCCCTGCAGGCAAACCTTGCACTTTACTGCACTTAGATTTCTCATCAGCCCAAGTAAGCACCTCTGAAGGATCCATTCAAACATATCTAATTTATGTCTGGCAACAAAGGTAATAATTTAAGTGTCATATGAAGTTTAAGCCCAAACTAGTTTTCTCAAACTAGCTTTTCTAAATTTTCTCTCTTGTCACTATGCTTAAGATCACTTTCTATGATCTTTTTCTTGTTTATTTATAATTACATATAAAATATGTATTTGTATATAATATAATATTTATATATTGTAAATCATACTTATGCAATTTTTTTTGTTTTTGTTTTTGGGCCACACCCGGTGTTGCTCAAGGGTTACTCCTGGCAGGCACAGGGGATCATATGGGACACCGGGATTCGAACCAACCACCTTTGGTCCTGGATTGGCTGCTTGCAAGGCAAATGCCGCTGTGCTATCTCTCCGGCCCCGCAATTTATTATTTTATATATAACTCACATATTATTTGTTTTTGTGAATATATTTATATGATTTATAACTTATAAATATATATTATAATGTGTTTATGTTATATTATTTTCATATATTTATCCTATCTATTGGTTTAGGGGCCACACTCAGTGGGGCTCAGGAACTACTACACTCAGAAATCACTTCTGGCAGGCTTTGACGACCATATGGGATCAAACCCATGTAAGTTGCACACAAAGCAAATGCCCAGCTGTACTATCCCTCCAGCCTTTGCACTTTCTATTTTCAAGGGCTAACGAGCACAAAAGAAAAAAGAAAAAACTTCTAAAGCAAAGTGAGTTTTTTTCTGCTGAAATTCACTTGAGAAGAAACTTTAAAAAGTACAAAACAGGGGCCGGGAAAGTGGCGCTAGAGGTAAGGTGTCTGCCTTGCAAGCGCTAGCGTAGGACGGACCTCGGTTGGTTCCCCCGGCGTCCCATATGGTCCCCCCAAGCCAGGGGCGATTTCTGAGTGCATAGCCAGGAGTAACCCCTGAGCATCAAACAGGTGTGGCCAAAAATAAAAAAAAAAAAAAAAAGTACAAAACTGACCAAGGGGGCCAGAGAGATAGTACAGCGGTAAGGCCTTTGCCTTACAAATGGAAGGTCACTGGTTCAAATCCCGGCATCCCATATGGTCCCCCAAGCCTGCCAGGGGTGATTTCTGAGCGTAGGGCCAGGAATAACCCCTGAACATTGCTGGGTGTGACTCAAAAAACAAAAAAAAAAAAAAACAAAAAACAAAAAAACAAAACTGACCAAGAACAAAGCCATAATTGTGTTCAACACCCATCAGAGAGGTTATGCTCGGCATATCTTACAAACAGCAAAAGTCAATTCTCTTTTTTGTGTTGATAAACTGCCACATGAGTTGGATGCCTTTACTCCTCAGGCCTTCCTCTTGCCTTCAGACCCTGCCATTCTAGACTTGTATACTCACACACTCAGCCTTCTACCTCTTCTACGATTCTACGATTACTGCCCACTTTTCACCATTGCTGAAATACTAAATTCTTTGAGCTGTCGGTCTTACCTAAATTTCCGCTCCCCATCACACTCAGTACTCGATTCATTCTCCTTATCAACTAACATAGTTTCTATACTCACTTGCCTCCTCCAAAATCTAATGTAAATTTAATGAGAACAGACTATCAGGCCTTTCTGTTATGACTGTGTCAATTTCCAACCTAGACTAGAGCAACATAAATGTGAAAATGTGTCAATGTTAAGAAATATTGGTGTGGGAGGATTGTTAGGGAACCTCTCATAGAATTCCAAATAGGGGGTACATAATAGAGGATTAAGAGAAGGGTCAGGGCCTGGAGAGATAGCACAGTGGCATTTGCCTTGCAAGCAACAAATCCAGGACCAAAGGTGGTTGGTTCGAGTCCCGGTGTCCCATATGGTCCCCCGTGCCTGCCAGGAGCTATTTCTAACCCCTGAGCACCACTGGGTGTGACCCAAAAGCTGAGAGAGAGAGAGAGAGAGAGAGAGAGAGAGAGAGAGAGAGAGAGAGAGAGAGAGAGAGAGAGAGAGAGAGAGAGAGAGAGAGAGAGAGAGAGAGAGAGAGAGAGAGAGAGAGAGAGAGAGAGAGAGAGAGAGAGAGAAGGGTCAGGGTGATATAGTACAACAGAGAGCTTTTGCCTTGCATACAGCTGACCCCATATGGTCAGTCCCCAAGTAAACAGATGTGGCCCCAAAGGCAAAAATAATAATAATAAGAAGAAAATAAAATTTAGAAGTGTTCTTCTAATCAGCCAACAACTCATAGTCAGTTCTGATGTCAAATTTCAGTGAAGCTACACCAACTGTCCTGAAAACAATACTGTTATAAAAAGTTCCAGAAAACATGGCATTGTAACAACTGGAAACAGAACCATTTCTATCAAATCAAATTTTACAGCCTTCCCTAAATTGCTACACTATCCATCTTGAGTTACTGCAGTTTAGCAAATCCTGAAGCCAGAAATTCATGCCTGAAGGTTGTGCAGGAACAGCACAGAAGTAACATGTAATTTCATACTAAATGTTCTAGAAGCTGTTCACAGTACAGGAAAATTCATTGCAAAGGATAGCATTAGAGAAAACACCTGAGAGTAATCTCATCTCAGGGATGATTGATCTCATTCCAAAGAAATGGTTCTGCTCAGTTCTACAATGATCCACAAATTTAATTATGGATACGTTTACATACATCTACGTTACGCAAAAGCTTATGTAAATTTCATGTATAAATACTGGAAGCTAAACCAGAGTACTTCCTTTGAACAATTGAGCCACAGGAATTACAAAATTTGGCTCACTAACTTCAAAAGCTTAACTGGTATTCTCAGACCTAAAAAGGCCTGTGCTGTGTTACCTGAAAGCAAAGGTTAAAAAAAAAAAAAGGCATAAAGTTAAGATTTTTAAGCAGAATAGGCAACCTCAACTCTGGGGGTAAAAACAATTCAGCACTACAGCCTTTTCTGAGCAAGTGGGTGGCTCTGAGAAGAGCCTTTGGAGACAAAACTTCTTCCACCAACTGAGTTTATGCCCTCTCCCCGCGGATGCGGCGGGCCAGCTGGATGTCCTTGGGCATGATGGTGACGCGCTTGGCGTGGATGGCGCACAGGTTGGTGTCCTCGAAGAGCCCCACGAGGTAGGCCTCGCACGCCTCCTGCAGCGCCATGACGGCCGAGCTCTGGAAGCGCAGGTCGGTCTTGAAGTCCTGCGCGATCTCGCGCACCAGGCGCTGGAAGGGCAGCTTGCGGATCAGCAGCTCGGTCGACTTCTGGTAGCGGCGGATCTCGCGCAGCGCCACGGTGCCGGGCCGGTAGCGGTGCGGCTTCTTCACGCCGCCCGTGGCCGGCGCGCTCTTGCGGGCCGCCTTGGTGGCCAGCTGCTTGCGGGGAGCCTTCCCGCCGGTCGACTTGCGGGCGGTCTGCTTGGTACGAGCCATACTAGTGCCTGAGTGGAAGCAAGAACTGCCTAGGGCCGCGCCAGAAACAGCCTTTATATATACTCAGCTGCATTCTGATTAGTTGGAAGATTTTCAAAGGACCCGCGAGAGACGCTCATTGGGCAAAAAGGAAGGAAGTTGATTGGTGCCTAACCAAGTAACTTCTTGCAGCTCTTATAAAATCCAAAGTTTATTTTATTGTACTCATATCATAAAGAAGCAAAACATCTACCTGCACTTTTCTCCCCTTAAAGTGATGCCTCAGTGACCAACTCACCTTTTATTTTAAACTGTCTGGATTCCTGAATTGTGACAACGGTACAGCCTTGGTTCTGAAAATGACAGGCAACCCGCACAACTATTGGCTAGTTCCTAGCGGCCCTCAGATTATTGTTCCATTCAGAATTTGAAAAGCCCGCGCTCACTTTTGAGCTGCAAACGGTTTATTCAGCTACTTACGGGTTTATCAGCCAACCGGTTCCTAACAAGGGATTTAACTCTTCCTTTGCTTTGCTTCTCCAAAGCACAGCTGCTTAAACTACCTCCTATGTAAGCCTTTTTCTTTTTTTCACTTTATTTTTGGTTTTGGTTTTTGGGTGCTCAGGGGTTACTCCTGGCTGTCTGCTCAGAAAAAGCTCCTAGCAGGCACGGGGGACCATATGGGACACCGGGATTCAAAGCAACCTTAGGACCTGGATCGGTTACTTGCGAGGCAAACGCCGCTGTGCTATCTCTCCGGGCCCGTAAGCTTTTTTCAACTCAAAAATGTCATAGGACCATAGGTATACAAATACCATCCACTCATGAATATCTCTGCAAATAAATCATGGTCATACAAAATCCAACCGTGAATTCATTTGCTCAATTGTACCTTTCGAAACAAGCCTTTCACTGGCCCATTACCCGGACCTATAAACGGAAGCAACAAGACTTGGAAGTATAACCGCAAAATCTTAAAATAAACTTAATCTGTTTTTTTTGTTGTTTTTTTGTTTTTGGGCCACACCCGACGGTGCTCAGGGGTTACTCCTGGCTGTCTGCTCAGAAATAGCTCCTGGCAGGCACAGGGGACCATATGGGACACTCCTGGCAGGCACAGGGGACCATATGGGACACCGGGATTCGAACCAACCACCTTTGGTCCTGGATTGGCTGCTTGCAAGGCAAACGCCGCCGCTGTGCTATCTCTCCGGGCCCCTTTAATCTTTTTTTTTTTTTTTTATCACCATGCCTCACATGACTCCTAGGGCTCTAGTAAAACAATCTCTGGAGGCACTTCTTGCTACTGTGATTAACAGCCTTTTACGTGGAAATGTGGATGGCTCTGAAAAGAGCCTTTGGTTTGTAAGAGGGGAGTGAACTGACTTATTTGCCCTTGGCCTTGTGGTGGCTCTCGGTCTTCTTGGGCAGCAGCACAGCCTGGATGTTGGGCAGCACGCCGCCCTGGGCGATGGTGACCTTGCCCAGCAGTTTGTTAAGCTCCTCGTCGTTGCGGATGGCCAGCTGCAAGTGGCGCGGGATGATGCGCGTCTTCTTGTTGTCCCGCGCCGCGTTGCCCGCCAGCTCCAGGATCTCGGCCGTCAGATACTCAAGGACGGCCGCCAGGTACACCGGGGCGCCGGCGCCGACGCGCTCCGAGTAGTTGCCCTTGCGGAGCAGCCGGTGTACGCGGCCCACGGGGAACTGCAGCCCAGCCCGGGAAGAGCGGGTCTTAGCCTTGGCGCGGGCTTTGCCTCCCTGCTTGCCACGTCCAGACATGATGAGTCGTGTGCTAATGTGATCCAAGTAACAGCTGGCTTAAGCAGAGGCCAACTGTGTTTTTATAGGCCTCGCAGAGCGCGAAAAGAAAGCCGTACGATTGGTCGAGCTGCAACTTTCATTTCAACCAATGGCAACGCGAACCCGCAGAAGGCGCGTCCCGATTGGTGCAAAATGTTTTGTGACGTCACTAAAAGAACTGACCAATCAGGAGTGGGCAGCTCCGTCCCTCATCTGCATGCCTTCTGGTATTTACTGCGGCGAGGCGGCATCGCAGTATCTCAGTGTCTTCACCGCTGACTATCAACATGCCCGAGCCAGCTAAGTCCGCTCCCGCCCCGAAGAAGGGCTCGAAGAAGGCGGTGACCAAGGCGCAGAAGAAGGACGGCAAGAAGCGCAAGCGCAGCCGCAAGGAGAGCTACTCGGTGTACGTGTACAAGGTGCTGAAGCAGGTGCACCCCGACACGGGCATCTCGTCCAAGGCCATGGGCATCATGAACTCGTTCGTCAACGACATCTTCGAGCGCATCGCGGGCGAGGCGTCGCGCCTGGCGCACTACAACAAGCGCTCCACCATCACGTCCCGCGAGATCCAGACGGCCGTGCGCCTGCTGCTGCCCGGGGAGCTGGCCAAGCACGCCGTGTCCGAGGGCACCAAGGCTGTCACCAAGTACACCAGCTCCAAGTAAACCTTGGCGCCGTGTGCTAAGTCAAACCAAAGGCTCTTTTCAGAGCCACTAAAACATCTCAAAACAGCTGTCCACTTTGGTTTCTCATTCCTTTTGTCTAGTTCCAGGGGGTTGTTATTTCAACTCCAAGTGTCTTCAGTCTGTTAAGGGGTTTTAGCTGCTTTAGCCATAAACAGACTTGCTATTCCTGAATTCGTTTCCCTAGATGTTCTGCATTCTTCATATTTTTGCAAGCTTTATTCCTTGTTTGTAGTGTATTCTCACTGCTTCGTTCACCTAGGAAATATGGGCATTTGCAGTGCAGCCAGAGATGATTTTTTAATACCTGAGTGAAAGATCTTGTCTACACAGGTAAATCCTAATCCTATGGTCTACCGTTACTTCAAATGACTCAGACTTGTTCCTCAAGCCAATTATCACTTTTGACCCATAGGAACCAGAAGATTTAGGTCAAAGAATGGGTTTTTAGAGTAAAGCAGGTTGAGGTAGATACTGGAAAATGGTGTTTTATAATCATACATAAATGGGGAGGTTTTGATATTAAAATTGCTCAAAGCACATTTTACCATTTCTAAGCACTGAAGAGGAAATTAGGACTAGATAAATCAGGCCCCAAAATATTAATACATAGCTTTTCATCCTACAAATGTGTGTATGAATATTAAATAACTGACTCCATTTTATAGTAAATCAAAAAAAATATCCCTTAAGCCCTACATAGAATCCCAGTTTTCATTTCATTTTTTTGTTTTTGTTTTTGGGTCACACCCGGTCGGCGGTGCTCAGGGGTTCCTCCTGGCTCTCTGCTCAGAAATAGCTCCTGGCAGGCACGGGGGACCATATGGGACACCGGGATTCGAACCAACCACCTTTGGTCCTGGATCGGCTGCTTGCAAGGCAAACGACGCTGTGCTATCTCTCCGGGCCCCCCACTTTTCATTTCTTGATTTTCAAAGCTAACTTTACATTCATGTTAGAGCAATCTATTCTTGAAAAAGGTAACGTCCTCATTTTAATATAGATATTATGTTATCTAGTAATATATAATATTGATGTCATAGTATAAAATATGTGTAATATGTCATACTACTGATATGTAATAATATGTAGTAATATGTATAATTAACATATTAATATTTAATATATACTTGGGCTCTTACTGGCTGTCTATTGGATTGCTGCAGTTGGGCCAATTCCTTAAATCTGTGACTATTTTCTTACCTTTGAAATGGCAATAAATACCACATGTCATTGCAGAGTGAGTGGAGAATCAAAGGTCACTGGTGGCACTATCTGCAGAGGAAAATTCTCCAAAATATAAAGTGACCAAAACCTCTTGTTGAAATCACAAGGAATCTTGAACTCCAATTGCGGGTAATCGCTCTACAGGCTAATTAGTATTTGACTGTAATTAAGGTTTCTCTGACAAAGTGAAAGGCAATGGTTAGCCACTATAGAAAACAGTGACCCTCTTTAGAACCAGTGACTCTGAGGCTTTTCTGCCCTGTTTCATGCCCTGAAGCATGTTCTTCATTTCCCAGGGACCTAGCTGTTGTCTTAATATAAATTAATTAATCCTAGAGTTGGTGTGGAAATGGTGAGACCTTTGTGGGCTCAACCCGGCTCCCACAGGCCCTATGGTCTGGCGGGTCTGAAGGTAGCAGGGTGAGGGCGGAGAGATTCACAAGGTAGTCAGATGAAGTTCCAAGAGTCAGCCATCTTTATTTCACAGTCCCTTATCGCCATGTACACCTCCTCACATGGCCTCTATACTAAGCCTTTTCCTAGCAGCTACCTCTCCACTCCTACTGGGCTCTCTAGGCCTCTGTGTCCCTTTCAGCAGCTTTTTCCAGGCTTCCTAACTGGCTTCCAGGCTGACTAAGTCCCTTTGGTGATGCCACTGCTGCTGCTGCTTCGGTGATGCTCAATTACTAACACTGAATCTGATGCTGAATCTTTGATGATGATGATGCCTCTCCTGGTGATGCCTCCCCTCCTTATCCCCTCTCTCTCCCTCTGCAGACTCCTCTACCCGCCCATTTCAGGTGTGGACAGTTCTGATCATTCAGGTGGGATAAATTCAGGTGGGAGGGGGGGATACCCACACTAACTATGCCCAGAATTAGGAAATTAGGAAGAACTCAGTTACTACATGTATTGGCCTATAAAAAAGGGATCCTGGACCTAACAACAACAACAAAAAGCTGCTTATTCATTTCTTTTTTTTTTTTTTTTTTTTTTTTTTTTTTTGGTTTTTGGGCCACACCCGGTAACGCTCAGGGGTTACTCCTGGCTATGTGCTCAGAAGTTGCTCCTGGCTTGGGGGACCATATGGGACACCGGGGCATCGAACCTCGGTCCGTCCAAGGCTAGCGCAGGCAAGGCAGGCACCTTACCTTTAGCGCCACCGCCCGGCCCCGCTTATTCATTTCTTACATTCGTCACACGATGTCCTGCTCCCTTTCCCTAAGTTCCTGGTTAGGAAGTTTGTGCATCTGACTAACTTGCTGCACTTTTCAAACATGAAGAAGACAGAAACAATCATTGCTGAGTACCATAGGTAGGGTGTTTGCTATAGGTGGGGTGCTTGTGACCTTTGTAAGCTGCTAGCATGGGCTGGATTGCACATACTCATTTGGTCTCCTAAACCCATCTAGGTATGATCCCTGAGTACAGATCCAGGAGTAAGCCTTGAGCACCACTAGATGTGACCCGAAAACCGAATTCATTCATTCATCCATTCATTATTCACAATATCAATTTCCAAATAAGGAAAAGCTAAAGCCACCTAAAAGGTTTGCCTACAGACTTGGAACACAGTTGCTATGAATTGACATCATAAAAGAAATGTTATCACCTCAAATTTATTCAGAATAAACCTGAAATGAGAAGCCAAAATACCAAATAAATCTGGACTTAGCGTGTAGACTGGGGTGCTGTTGGGCCGCAAGCAAGGGCCCATTTGCACTTATTTTCCTCTGACTGAGATTAGGGATCGCTCCTGACAGAGCTGAGAGAAGCACACACAGTACTTAGGATTCAACTATTTTCCTTGCTGATTTATGTCACCCACCCTTAACTTTGTAGCTTTACTCCAAGTCATTTTCCCATCTTATAGTCCTTCAGAACTGTTTCACAATTGAAATTGTTTTGTTCCTATCTAGCTATACTGCATTGGTTTAACAAGGCTGCACAAGACCTTACTCAGTCTCCGACCTTTGGTCTCATCTCTCCTTTCCAACTCTATGCTTTCCCTCTTGTTCTTTTATTCCGATTACCCTTGTGTCTTTCTCGATCTTTTGTTTCCAATCACATAAATCCTTCCATGTCTGTATCATGTAAAATCTTACCTCCCTCTCCTTTCTATATTGCAGTGGTCTCCATAGTAAATAGTACCATCTGATTTATGGCAACAAATGCCACATATGCTCACATATGTTTACACACTTGTACACCCTCTTTCTCAGCCCAAATAAAGGCCTTAAGTCTTTGGTTCCATATTAGACACAGCAACAATTCCCAGAGCACAGTGCCAATATGAAACTTTATTTTTTTATTTTGTTTATTAAAACACCATTCACCCCCCAGTTAGAGGGGGAAATAAGGGAGGCACCAGGACCAAACAGGTGCAAGACTACTAAGTAGTAGGCTAGAGGAGACCACATATTCTAGCAACCCTGGGGGTGAGGGAAGAGGATATGGGAGGTAAGACAATTTGGTGATGGGAATCCCGCCTGATTTTATGTAAATATGTACCTAAAATATTATTGTCAACAATATGTAAGCCACTATGATCAAAATAAAAATTATATTAAAAAAACACCATTCACAAGCTTATTTACAATATTTGCAAGCTTATTCATAGATGAATATGATCAGGTACCAGTCGGACCACCAGTGTAAACTTCCAGCCACCACCATCAACTTTAATTTTTAAGTGAACACTACCATTCCTTTTATTTTCCAGGCTAGTACCTTAATTCCATGAACATGATTGTTCATATTTTTTAATCAACTTTATTTATTGATTGTAGGGCCATACCCAGTGATGCTCAGGGGTTACTCCTGGCTCAGCACTCAGAAATCACCCCTGGCAGACTGGGGGACCATATGGGTGCTGGGAATCGAACCAGGTCCCTCCTGGGTCGGCCACATGCAAGGCAAACGCCCTACAGCTGTGCTATCTCTCGGACCCGGATTCTATTCATATTAAAGAACAATTTCATATTTTACATGAGATTCAGAACTCTTTAATGATTTTTCTCAACTTTCAAAAGTCATCTTACAGATTGCTAGCTGTCAATAAATAAAAATACGTGATTTTACAAAGGTACTAGTCATTCTAATAAACCAATGACTATACTCTTTGCTGAACTGGGTAAAACCTGATGTAACATGATCTTGTGGTGATACATTTTTAAGTACAAATACTCTACGAGCTATTGCTCTTTGACAAAAAAAAAAAAGTGTTGTTTTTGAGTCTATGGTTATCAATTCTGGCTGGAACGAATTACAAGTTACAGATCTGCAAAACCAACACCTCAGATCAGTTGTCCTACAAAACAAAAATTACCAGTCTGTCCTACAAAATAATTACTCAAACAAAACAGAATGTGGATTAAGAGAGAAAAGCATTGGGAAGAAACTGGAGGCATTACCAAATAGAAATATCTCCTGAGGAAAAAAGATCTCCGAAAATTAAGGGCTGTTTTAAAAATATGGACTAAATAATAAAACTTTTAGTTAACTGTGACCATGGGAAAATCTGCTTTTCCTAGTGGTAAATTAAACTAGTAGAAAACATCAATGCCCATACACTTTTTCTTCATCGATCACGTTTGTTTTTAACGTGTCAGAAAAAAAAAATATCACCAAAATATAATCCTCCACTGCTCCAAGATTCCATAAAAAGTGCAAGAAATATCTAGATTCAGTGCAGCGGGACACATCACCAACCGCCAAGCAAGGAACCCCGGGGACGGCTGGTGCACTGAGGAGCCTTTGTTCTCAACTCACCGCTAAGCGCCACCGTTGGGGCAAGAGGGGGTGGGGTGTCCCTTTGTGCCCCAAAACGGCGCCATCTTAACTCCGGAACCATGAAGACAATCTGGGTGCGGTGCACACCTGAGCCGAATCTAACCCACAAGAGCACAACCAGTTCCCAAAATACAAATATCTCGTTACTAAAGGAAAGCAAAAACTAGGCCGTAAAAAGACAACTTGCAAACCAACCTGGTGCTTTTATTTACAGTTGCCATATGGCATTATTTGGTGCCAGTTGAGGGGTGCTGCTGACGCCTTTTAATAAAAGTTCAGGTCCTTTTCAATCAAGAAATTACTCGCTCCTTTAACTGAGACATGTGGGCGGCCCTGAAAAGGGCCTTTGGGAGTTGTGTCGAGGGAGTCAGGGTGACAGCTTAGCCGCCGAAGCCGTAGAGGGTGCGTCCCTGGCGCTTGAGCGCGTACACCACGTCCATAGCGGTGACGGTCTTGCGCTTGGCGTGCTCGGTGTAGGTGACGGCGTCGCGGATGACGTTCTCCAGGAAGACCTTGAGCACGCCGCGGGTCTCCTCGTAGATGAGCCCCGAGATGCGCTTGACGCCGCCGCGGCGGGCCAGGCGGCGGATGGCGGGCTTGGTGATGCCCTGGATGTTGTCGCGCAGCACCTTGCGGTGCCGCTTGGCGCCGCCCTTGCCCAGGCCCTTCCCGCCTTTGCCTCTTCCAGACATGCTGCAGCCGACGTCAGAAACCAAGTGAGGATTCGGCGCGAGGAGTTGCCTTTATATGCGAGACTGGCGGACCTAATTGAGGACTGCGCCGTGCACGCCAGCGTCGCTCCGCCCCCGAGTCCCGCCCCTCTCGACTCGCGCCGTGGTGACGTCACGAGCAAGTAGGCCCGCCCCAGTCTGACACTGGGAGGGAGCTTGAGGTCGACCCAGCTGACTAGAATGATCATCTTTTGGCAATCAGGGAATAAGGAGTTTCACGTTCTTTAATGGTTTCATTTGCCTCTCAGGGTCCTTGAGGGCGAAGGCACAAAGGCCTGTCAGGCCGGAAGGGCAGTAACCTGCGGCGAAGACGTCTCTGCCTTGTCCGGTTCCTCCTGCAAAGGCGCTTTGAAGGACGAGCCCACCTGGCGCTAAATGCTGCAAAGGAACCGGGAGCGAGTAGCCCCTGAGCGCCACCTGGTGGGACCCAAAAACCTAATAAAATAAAATAAAGCAATGAAATGAAAAAGTACAATGAAATCATAAAGTGAAATTAAATGAAAAAAATAAAATGAAATAATAAAATAAAGTAAGGCAAAGTAGAATAAAGTAAAATAAAATCAATAAAATAAAGTAAAGCAAAGTAAAATAAAGTAAAATAAAATAAACAATAAAATAAAGTAAACCAAAGTAAAATAAAAGAAAGAAAGTACAATAAACAATAAAATAAAGCAAAGTAAAATAAAAGAAAGAAAGAAATAAAGTATAATAAACAATAAAATAAAGTAAAGCAAAGTAAAATAAAATAAATCAATAAAAAAGCAAAGTAAAATAAATAAACAATAAAATAAAGTAAAGCAAAGTAAAATATAATAAAATAAAGTAAAATAAATAAACAATAAAATAAAGTAAAGCAAAGAAAAATAAAATAAATAAAATATAAAATAAAGCAAAGCAAAGAAAATTAAGTAAAATAAATAAAATAAAATAATACAGTGCCGACTGCAAAGCTTCCGCCACCCCCTGGGGAAATCTAACCAAAAGGGATTTCTTAACCCAAGACGAAATGAAGACGCTCCTGAGTCCACGGTGCAGATCCTGCCCGCGTGTGTTCTGTTTCCTTTGGGCAACTTTCGGCATTGGTTCTACGCCCGTCCACCTCCCCCTGGCCTCTTTTCTCTTCCCTGTGATTCGCCTCACTAGCAAACTCTAGCAAACCTCTCGCCATCTCTCGCCTCTGTTCTCAGCTACTGGCCTCTGGAGGAATCCACCGTTTTCTGCTCTTAGCCTGTTGAGCTTTGATTCGGGAAACAACTAATTGAGCACACGCAATAAGCAGCAAGTGTCAATAAATATCACTGGGTCGTGAAAGGGGCCATGATTGGCCTCTGATTGACATGAAAGGGAATTCCAGGACTCCAGCAAGCGTGCTCAGCAGAGTGGCGCAGCGGAAGCGTGCTGGGCCCATAACCCAGAGGTCGATGGATCGAAACCATCCTCTGCTAGCTTCACTTTTATTTCTTATTCAATGACCTAAACATTGGAATCTTTTTGAACAAAAATCACTTTTTAAATAATATTTTGAAAATAAAAGAGCAAACACTTTTCAAACGTAAGGAGTGACATCCATATGTCCTTTTTAAAAAAATGTCTTTGTTTCTATTTATCCAGGTTCCTGGATAAATATTGTTATTGCTATTGTTATTGCTGATCATAACAGCTCTGTATGGCCTTAGAAAACCTGGAAAATAAAATTAAATAAATAAATAAATAAATAAATAAATAAATAAATAAATAAATAAATAAATAAATAAATAAATAAATGAAAAATGCTGAAGTGCCCTGAATGTAGGACTGAGGACAGGAAAGGAAGCTGAAATGTGGCTTTATTTTCTTTTACATATAATTCTGCAGATAAATGCTTTTTTACAGAGTCATTGGGTGATGATGTTATTTTACGTACATGAAGTAGAGGATCACTAAGAAGCGGGTTATCTGCATTTTGGAAGAAAAGCGAGCTACTTGTTAGATAGATGAGGCCAATGAATGCGAGGCAGATGCTTTTGTGAGGAGATTCATCATCACTGTAGCTAGTCTGTCAGATCGATAAGGGCTGAGTTTTTGTGCTATTTGTATGTGGCCTAAGTACAGACTTATTATTCAATATATTAATAATATACCTTTATCAGTCATAAATTGTATATGTGTTTAATTTGACCATTCTGCACTTTTCTCCATTTTTCACCAAGATTTTGAATATTGAACATATTCATTTTCTTTCTTCTTTCTCTTCCCTTCCTTTCTTCCTTTTCTTTTTTCTGTTATTTCTTCATTTTTTTCTTTCCTTCTTTTTCCTCTTTCTTCCTTCCTTCCTTTCTTTCTTCTTTCTTTCTTTTTCTTTTTTTCTTTCTTTCTTCTTTCTTTCTTTCTTCCTTCCTTCTTTCTTCTTTCCTTCCTTCCTTCCTTCCTTCTTCCCTCCCTCCCTCTCTTCTTTCTTTCTTTCTTTCTTTCTTTCTTTCTTTCTTTCTTTCTTTCTTCTTTCTTTCTTTTTCTCTCTCTCTCTTTCTTTCTTTCTTTCTCTCTTTCTTTCTTTCTTTCTTTCTTTCTTTCTTTCTTTCTTTCTTTCTTTCTTTCTTTCTTTCTTTCTTTCTTTCTTTCTTTCTTTCTTTCTTTCTTTCTTTCTTTCTTTCTTTTGTTCTGCTCTTTTGTTTTGGAGTCACACCAACAGTGCTAAAGGTTATTTACTCCCCTTTTCTGGGACACAGTTCAGGGGGCCTATGTGGGCTCCTGAAAGCAAAGCACGTGCTCCAGCCACTGAGGCATCTCAGGCCCCAAACAGAGTTTCCCTCACCCCAAATTTCCACACTTCATTCTTCCCAATCTCAGTAAGTAAAAACTTTGCTGTTACAGTAAAAAAATCTTGGAGCACCATATGAGATTTCTATTTCTCTTGTACCCTCAGTCCCATCAAACCCTTTAAACACACTTCGAGAATTGTATCCACAAACCCTTTTAGCACACCTCCAGAATTCAACTTCCCATGACTCATTAACCACCATCTTCCTGCTTTCAGGAAAATAGAAGTCCTTAGTCAGACTTCAGTAGTATTAATTAAACACATACCACATTACAGATCAGATCACCTTCATAAATAATTTTCGGTATATAATATAATCATATAATTTTATATATCTTGAGTTTTTATATATGTGTGCTATTCAGCACGTTTTTAATTAAGCACTTTTTATCAAATGTTATGAATGAAAAAGAAGGAAAGAGGAAAAGAGGAAGGGAGAGAAAACACGAGAAAGAGAGAAAAGAAAAAAAATCTTTCAGTGCAGACAAAGTGCAATACAGACAAATACTGATGTTTTCCCACTGCATAGCTACAGATTTTGTGCTCAGAGTCATGAAGTAAAATACTTTGCTTTCCAAGGATACCTATATACTTGTTACTTAACTTATCATATCTCATTCCTGGTTCCAAAAATACTCATAAATTTTATTTTTCCTAGGAAAAATAAAAAGCGGGGGGCTTGGGGTGCATTTGCTTTTTGCTCTGTGTTGCAGAGTGGTACTCGGCAGCCTAAGGGGGCCCAAGTGCTCATTATTCTTCTTAAGTGTTATGGCAACTATAGCTAGCGGGGACCACGTGGCCTAACGGATAAGGCGTCTGACTTCGGATCAGAAGATTGAGGGTTCGAATCCCTTCGTGGTTACGTTTTTATTTCGACCGAAGGGGATTACAAATCTTTCACAGTAATATTTTAGATACATAGTGACATTGAATCAGGGGCATTCCCAGCAGCAATGTTGTCTTCTCTCCACCCTGTTCCCAGTATGCATCCCATATCCCCCTCCTTGCCCCCCCCCCCGGGCTGCTAGTATAGAGATGGACTGTTTTTAATCATCGTTTCCCTTTTATCCTGCTCTTTTTACTTATTTATTTATTTTCAGAAAGATCTTGCAAAAAAAAAAAAAACTAAATTAGGAACTTGAATACAGGAGTAAGAAAAGAAACCAGCATTGGCAATGAAAACTTATTCATTTTTTACCTACTATTAGCCTTTTCTTATATATATTCAACTTTTATTTATGTAAAAGTCTTGGAAACTTTGTGTTAAAAACAAGCTATCATGGGGGAGGAGGAAGAGGGGAGGGAAAAAAAAGCTATTAACTGCCTGTCATGTGAAGTCCCTTGTAACCTGGAACTTTTAGCAGAGATGCTGAATGAAGTGAGGAGAGATGTTGAATACATCACAAGCAGAAGAGACCAGAGACGAGCTTATGGGGGCAGTTATGAGGTGATGCAAATGCTTGGTCTGGAAACACTGCAAGAGAAATCAAAGATGTGGGGTCCTTTACTGCTCAACACATTCTTCTTTCCTCTCTGGAATAGAAATGCAGGGGGAAATAGTTCCATTGTGAAGGTTTGGAGAAAATGGTCCCACTAGATTGGAACACAGGCTCTGCCACAAGTTCAATAACCTATACCATGAAGCTGTGGAAAATCTGCTGGCATAGAAGTGTCCATCAGAGGACTTTTTAGATATCCAAAATCAAGTTCTCAACTTCAAAATCTGGACCTGATTTAAAAAAAAAAAAAAAATAATTGACTAACCACCTGGCTGCCTTCTTATCTTCTTTGAAGAACTGGGATCCCATGATACTTACTAACAAAAATTTAATTACGTGATTGTTTAACAACAGGAAGCCTAATCTTATGCTCTCTCTGAATCTGCAAGGCAAGTGATAAACATGAATCTCTCTACCTTTCCTACAAATATTTCTGTGTCCCTGGGTCCTGGCTACGTTTCTTACTAACTAAAGGGTGATTTTAATAACAGGACCAAATGAAACTCTTAAGCAACTCTGCACTAAAAATTTATAACAGCTTTTAGCATGAATTGCACTGAAAACTTAACAGAAAAAAGGAGATGATCAAAGAAATAGAGTCTGTGCTTAAAGCATCTTGCCAAAAGGGAGCAGCAGAGACTCGCCAGGAGAGAAAAGAAACCGCGTGAGCAAAAGCAGAGCTGGGAGGTTAGGAATTGGGGTTGGGGGTGTCACAGCAAATTAATCAGACTGACAGGTGACAGTCAGGGGACCTTGATGCATTAGGGGCAAGAACCCTGGATCTGGGAACTTACCTGGAGTTGAAAAGCTGGACCAGATTCCAAACCATCACCACCAGGAACTAAAGTGAAAGAGACAGAGGTGAGTGTCTTTTGCAGCTGTTTGGAGGTGAGGAGTTGGGGTTCACAAAATAAGGGTTGTGGGGGGCTCTCATTGGTGAGGGAATAAAATAAAACTGACGGTCAATTCGTGTTCTTAGAAAAGATCCAATAAGGTAGATGTGTTTTTAACTGTTTTTGCTGTGTCTCAAAGATAAAACTGAACCTCACACAGGAAGGAGGCCTTGGACGACGAGGATGGGATTCGAACCCACGCGTGCAGAGCACAATGGATTAGCAGTCCATCGCCTTAACCACTCGGCCACCTCGTCACCTACAGGGCTCCTCTCCGATAACGATTATGCCGTCTCCCTTAGCAGAGCTGCATTATGTAATGTTTGTTTTCAAGTGTATTCTCCTAAATGCAATCGCTGCTTTTGCTCTCTCTCTGCAAACGGTTTTTGCTTTGATGCACAGAAAATGAAAAAGAGGATTTATCAGGAAATAAATAATTGCATAAAAAGCACAAAATCCACCTTCCAAAGGGAAATGGGAAGACAAAGGGAGCAACTGCTTTCTTTATTTTTTTCTCCCCTAAATCAAATTGGTTGTCTTAAAAGCTACATATTCAAAATAAACAAATAAATAAATAAATAAAACCTGCATCTTCAAAGCGAATGGATGAAATGAATCGTGTAATATTGATCGTTGCTGGAGATGCCTTAGCTGAGCTCTCTCTTAGCTGGATGCCAGCCCAGTGGCCGCCTTCTAGGAAAAACCAGTCACTTCTCCAGCGAGGCCCGTGGGTGAGTGAGTGAGGAAGTTGGCAGGGAGAGGGCAAGTTGGCAGGGAGAGGGCATGTTCCCAGGGAGGTGGATGACAATATCTAGCCAAAGGTTTCCGACTTTATTTTGCCACCATTTAGGACTCTGTGTTTCTCTTTGCTTGGTTTGTTTGGACAGACAGTGAAATGGAATCCCAGTGATAAGTTAGCACTGTCATTGTTGGTTACTGTTCTGCCCTCCAACCAAAATCATGACATGCCTCTAGTTGGCTGAATTAGCTCTGTGTGGCATTGACACCAGGATGGTGGTGGGTTGTGCCGGCCTGCCGCTTCAGTTTATTCGTGGTCGTGGAAAGGCTCTGCACCTGTAAAAAAAAAATGGGTGGGGAAAAAGGGGACCACCAAGGATTCTGATTATGGCTTCAATTTATTTTTGAAATGCCATGACTTATATAGTTTTTACACAAAGGGAGGAGGAGACAATGCAAACATTTGTCAAGCATGCATTTGTCAAGCATGCAGTTCAAAAGGTTTGGCATGTGCCTGTTAATTTGATACAACTTTCTTGAGGAACATCCTATTAGCACACCAAATGCTCTCTCTATAGATCTGAGTTTTCTGAGCCAGAAGAGTGTGACCTTCTGGTTCTTTTGATCTGCGTCAACTCCTGGCCAGTTGGCACGTACACAATGTATAGCTCAACTAAAGGACAGGCCTGTTAGAAAATGGCAGTTTGCTACAAGATGGCTGGGCTTATGCCAAGGCTGTGAGGGAGAATCTGGCTCCCTACAGTGAGTTCTGCTTACTACAGTGCAAAAGTGCAGCAAACATCATTTTCATGTGTTTTGTTTGTCATGTCAGGTTTTGTGATAAAAATTGAAATAAAGAAAACTCAGCAGGAGAAAAGAAAGGTCCCCTCCTCCTCAACAAATTGGCAGAAAAGGAACGATTTAAAAGGAAATACAAGTTATATAAGACAAACTCACAGCTAATAATCATGGTTTAAAACAAAAAGATATAAGCTTTTCTTTAAAAATAAGGAACCAAACAAGGGTGCCCACTCTTCAAAATTACTCGAACTAAACAAAGGGGCCTACTCTCCAGTTACTCCAAAATAGCACTGGCTGCTTTAAAAGATTGAAAATTGGCCTCCAAAGTAAGTCTAAATTCTACTTTCCAGTATTTGCAAATCTATCACTTTACATAGTAAAGAAGACTTTGCAGATATCATTAAACTGAGAATGATCCTTGATTTTCCAAGGAGACTCAAAGGAGATAAGATTCTAAGGCATTTGGGAGGCAGAAAAGGAAAGGAAAGGGCCATTGGAAGCTAAATAGAGCAAGAAAAAAAAGGTTTTCCTGGACACCGCAAAAGAAAGAACTCAACCCTGACGACAACTTGATCTGCATCTTCTTATATCCACTCACAGTAAGCAAATAAATCATATACCAGAAATTAAAAAGAAAAACACGCATGGAAGTTCTGAGACATTCCCATGACTAGGACTGAATCGGCACAAGAAGTTTCTTGAAGATTGTTTAAAGGCCAGAAGAGGAGTGAGTTCATGGGGCTATTCTCTTGCTATCCTTAAAAGAACATTTCTAAGACATTTCTAAACTGGAGACAGTTAACACAAGAAATTAAGGGTCCCACTGACCTCTATATTCTGTGGAATCTAGATAGAGATGCAAAGCAAAGGAATAGACTGTATAGAATAATAATAGCCATTGTACAGTGGGGAGGAGGGTGCTTACCTGACATGTAAGTCAACCTGGGTTCTATCCCCAGCATTGAGCATTGTCAGGAGTGATTCCTGAGTGCAAAGCCAGCAATACCCCTATATTGTCAGGTGTGGCCCAAATGCAGAGAAAAAGAAGAATACAAAGAAGTCTATGGAGGAATATAGCCCATAAAACAAAATCAAAACCCAAAAGAGTCTTTTTTTTTTTCTTTTTTGGTTGTTATTGGATTCTTGCTAGAAGACTTGATATGTACTTATAAAAGACCAACTTATCATTCAAAATAATAAAGGCACCTTTCTGGGACTATGTTCATCCTTAGAATGGAATACTTTCAGTAGGCTCCAAGAAAGAAAAGACCTTAGTCAGTCTCATCAATATACATCTTTAACATGAACTTGTCTAAACATAAGCTTGAGGGCAGGATTCTAACTTAACCTGATTTTAAGGAAGTAGGTCCGGAATAAAAAATGGGGGACATGTTTAGGGGAGACATCAAGTGTAGTGGGAGTAATATAGAACAGAGGAGAAAGTCAAAGACCATTTTCCTCCCATAGGGAAGCCTTTTCTGAGTTAACTGCTAATTCAAGTGTGCATCCAAATGTATGCTCAGATGAGCTAATGAGTGAAGAGAACTGCAAAAGGATTTCTCCCAGATGAGACCCCCACCACCCCACCCAAGAAATCTTCCACACAAACTGCTGATTTCAAGGCCCAGAGTGCTAGCAATAGTTTCCTCCCATGAGGAACTTGCTGGTGCAGTTTCCCTTCATATTTGGGCATGAGAAGGGGAAGGAAGTCATACGTGGACCTTAAGCAAATAATTAGAGAGGCTCTGGGAAGCAGGAAAGGGGCTATTGTAGAAAGCTTAGCAGATGCAAGAGAAGAATTAAAAAAAAATCCAACTTTGCTCCTTTGAGAACAGAAAGAAAATTATATTTATACTATGCACCTAAGTAGGTTATAGACCCAGGTGCTTCAGCATTCAGGGATCAGGCAGAAAAAGGTCCCACCGAGATTTGAACTCAGATTGCTGGATTCAAAGTCCAGAGTGCTAACCATTACACCATGGGGCCTAACCAAAGAGTGAAAAATTGAAGCATCTTTAATATTCATTTTATCTCCAATATTGATCAAAGAATCAATCTTTTTGCAGTCTAGAATCTTCATTTCCGAAAGATCCATAGAAAAATAACTGTATTCAGAGTCAGAAATCGCTCCTAAGCATCGTAGGGTGCAACCCTCCCCCAAAAGTATTACAACCCACCCCCAAAAGTATTGCAACCCACCCCCAAAAGTATTGCATCCCTAATAGTGGGGAACTCCCAAAAACAGAAACACAAGCACTCTAGAGCCAGACCCAGTTTGCTTTGGAAACCAGTAACTCAAACTGACGCCACGGGTGAGATATTCAGTATTTTTTTTTTTTTTTCAACAGAATTTTTATTGTTTTTACCAGAATTTGGGAGTATTTGGGTTACCGCCTTGTCTGATTTTAAAAGTTATAGCAGGTCCCACCGAGATTTGAACTCGGATCGCTGGATTCAAAGTCCAGAGTGCTAACCATTACACCATGGGGCCGAACTCGCATACAATTTCTTGGAAACTTTTGTAAAGAAAATGACTATTTCCATCGGGTTTATTAACATTTATTTTAAATCTGCGATGTCACATCGGGAAAGACAACAAAGAAGTAAATTTTACTTCCACCTGCAGCACAGAATTTAGCTTTCTTTGAGGATTTATTTTCCAGGGCCTTAGAGAAAATATTGATTTTTTTTTTAACCAGATCAAAATTACATTAAGGGAAATTCTCTCCTGGGCCATGAATCCTGCCTGGATTCACAGAATAAAGTGTCCCCACTGACCCATCTCTTGAGGACCTTCAGGAATAAAAAATGCAAGAAGGAAAAAGTTAGATATAAAATAGAAACACACTGGAGATTTTAGACACTAAGGGTTTTTTTTTGGGGGGGGGAGGTTTTGTGTTTTGTTTTGTTTGAGGCTGTTTAAATATTTTCGCTGTCTTATTCTTATTATTCTTATTAATCACTTCTATAGTAAAACATATTTTGTCACATGTCTTACTATTCATATTCATAGGCAGATTGCTGAAAGATGCAGCAAACAATACTCCATTTAAGGTTTGCTTTAATAAGGTCCAGCCCACATCTGATGCAGTTTTGAAAATCATATCAAATGTTTCCTTTCTACAATTGCACTTTCTAGAAGGAAGATAAAAAATAAAAATAAAAATAAAAAGAGGGCTCCAGCAGGACTGGACTTTTGTTGTTGTTGTTGTTGTTGTTGTTGTTGTTGTTGTTTGGCACATTGATTGCAAGCACCAATATTTTGTTTGACATATTGCATTTGCTAGAAGTGCTGCGGTAGGAAAAACCTGAAGCAGAACAATTAGGGTAGGAGAAGATGTAGAAGAAATCTGGGGCGTGGGATGTGATCCCAAATGAATTAGAAACTGGGAGCTATTTCCTGCTTTTTTGTAGCCACAAAATAAGTCTCCAAGACACTTGGGCCTCTTTGTAGACTGAAGACTTCCTGCTTCCCCTTTGGCAGAATCGATGACGAAAACACCTGGGGGCGGGAAAAGGTATTTGGTTCCTGCAACGTCTGTTGACAGCTGGTTCCAACAGGTGCTGCTGTAGCTGGCAAGAAAATACAGCTTCGTAGTCGGCAGGATTCGAACCTGCGCGGGGAGACCCCAATGGATTTCAAGTCCATCGCCTTAACCACTCGGCCACGACTACACAACTGCAATCGAGGGCTAGATATATTCCCATGAGGAATATACGCCTGGGTGCAAACTCATTTCTTTTTAAAACTCATGAACGTTTATTCTGATGCATCTTCTGACATGTCCTATCTTCATGAAAAACGGTGAAGAGTGCAAAAAATAAAAAAAGAGATATCAGCAGTTACTGCCCATTCCTTAGGTCACTTCTCTGGCGTCCAGCTCTGAAAAACCATCTGAAGATTCTATGTCAATCCATAGCCGGTGTGTTGGTGATGAAATCTGAGATTACTGACCCAAGAAGTTCCAAACATAAGGTTTAGACTGAAAGGGATAAATAATTGCTTCGGGGGCTCCCGGATTTGCTTGCACACTGGTGGACAGTGATAGATTGGCCCAATTTCTAAAATTGTTTTCCAGTTTTAACAAAGAATCTTAAAACGTTCATAGCAGAGGATGGTTTCGATCCATCGACCTCTGGGTTATGGGCCCAGCACGCTTCCGCTGCGCCACTCTGCTAGTCCAGAAAAGTGGGCTTTCCAAATCTCATTCAAGGTACAGAAAATTCTGTGTGTGTCTGTGTGTGTGTGTGTGTGTGTGTGTGTGTGTGTGTGTGTGTGTGTGTGTGTGTGTGTGTGTGTGTGTGTTTGAAATTTTTGAAATGTTTTCCAATTCACCATTCCTACCAGACATGCTCTCTCCTAATTTAGTCACTTAGCAGGGGAGATCAAAACATAATAAAGATCACTTTTCAAATATTTGGGGAAAAAATGCATGCTAAAGAGCTTTAAGGAGTATTTCAAAGGAGTTTCCTCCCTCAAGAGGGGAAAAAAAGAAAAAGAGCTGTTGCATTGGCCGGGAATCGAACCCGGGCCTCCCGCGTGGCAGGCGAGAATTCTACCACTGAACCACCAATGCCCGATGGAGAAAGTGGCTCCTATTTGCCCTCATAAGGTCTGTTGCCTTATTTCTAGCTTGCAAGCAAATAGTTTTTTCTTTTGTTCCCCTTAAGCTTTTCCTAAATTCATTAGAAAAAACAACTATTGCTAAATATTCTGGGGAACCTATGATCTACTTCCCCATGTCCTACCCCGCTCCACTCCATCTCAATACTTAAAACAAACTCTAACAAAATCTTGTAGAAGGTAAAGGCCATTTAGTGACCTAAATTGAAGTTGTTGTTTTGTGGTTCATCTGCTGTTGTACAGTTTGAAGTGTACAGCATCATTAGAGAAGAATAAATAATGCGGTAAAAGGCTGGAAGTGAGAGTTATCCCCAATCCTGTTTCTAACTCAAAATCCCAGGAAGAGAATCACCTCCAGTTGCTGAGATCACATTTAGAAAACAAAAACCAAAAGTGACCTGTAAATAAACAGGAGTGATGGCTCATGTTTTTAAAGGGCCTTTCTGTCTGTCTGGAGAGAAAAAGTCAATACAGAAATAATAATAATAATAATAATCAGTTAAAATCTTGAGCGAGTTTTGCTTTTGGGTTTCAGGAATGTAATGGATTTTTGTTTTTGAAAACCTAAAAAAACAGGCAGTTTTTCAAGTCTCTATTAGAGTTCCCTTTCCAACTCTCTTTTAGAATAGAGAACTATTAATATAGATCTTAAAGGAGAAGCAATTAATTTAGATCTTGAAGAATGCATTTTGGCATCCTAGCAACAGAATAATACAGGCCTGGGCAGGCTGGGAGAGAGGGGGAAAATTGACAGAGTTAAATGATTTGTGAGTTCTTTTCTTCTGCCTCTAGAGGTGGTAAATTAAAGGCTTTCTGTAAAAGTCACTTGAAAAATAGAATTAAGCACCAGCTTAATCTCAGGGGCTGATTTACTTCGTGCAATATTTTTACATGTGACTTTTTACTGAATCACTGAAAGTCAAAGTTTTGACTTTATTTCTTTTATAATAATTTCACCATAAAGCGCATAGTTCTTGTGCTAGTTGTGTGTGATATTTTGTAAATCTTTATTATTTTCTCCCTTTTCTCAATTTGTATTACTATTGTTAAATGTTGCCTTCTGGAAATATTACCCAAAATAAAAATTAAATTAAGGTTTTTAAAATTAAAATAAAATTGAGGTTTTTAGACCAGGGTAGATTAACTGCATTTTAATTGTGTGTATGTGATGGAGGGGTAATGGGGCAAAGTTGAACTATTTACTGAGAATTTTGATGAGTCTTTCCAAGTGAGTATTTGTATAGTATTGGATAGGGTCATGATATATTTTAGTCTTGGTAGACACCGCTAAGAAGATGATTCTAAGGTAAAATGCTGTCACTATATTTGCTGTAAAACAGATTAGTGGCTTAAAACAACAATTACAGTCTCACAGTTTTTGTGTGTCTGGAGTTCAAGTGGCTAAGCGGGACCCAAGTCTTTTATAATAATACAAATCAAGTGCTAACAAGGATCTCAATCACTGGTTTTTCTTGGGCCTGAGAATTCTCTTCTCACACCTTCTCTAACCCATTTTTCTTCTGTCTTCTCCCCTTTCTGCCACTGTAGATGGTTTGAGAGAATGTGATAAATGAAAACTTGCTGTCTATGAACGAAAAAGAAATGCTTGCTTGGATATGCTGGCAGTTTGTTTCAGTGGATCCCTGGAATATGAGGGTCTGAATCACACAGGGAAGCCCCTTACCCAAGAAAAGGCCAGTGCAAAGGCTCCGCCGCGGAAGCACACGGTTTTGAGGAATTGATAAAAGGCCTGCATAGCGGATACTGTTTGTTTGCTTGATTGCATTGTTTTAGGCCACACAAGGCAGTGCTTAGGGTTGACCCCTCTCAAGGATCACACTTGATGAGGCTTAGAGGACAATATGTGGTACTGGGGAATCCAATCCCATTCTACAGGGTGAAAGGCAAACTCCCCACACACTGGACTATCTCTTTAGCCCCACATAGACAGACAGACAGACAGACAGACAGACAGACAGACAGACAGACAGACAGACAGACAGACAGATAGATAGATAGATAGATAGATAGATAGATAGATAGATAGATAGATAGATAGATAGATAGATAGATAGATAGATAGATAGATAGATAGATAGTAGATCGAGGTAGATAGTAGATAGATAGGTAGTAAATGGAGAGATAGAAAAATAGTAGATATAGATAGATAGTAGAGACAGGGGGATAGATAGTAGATAGACAGTAGATAGAAAAAGATAGAGGGATAGAATGATAGATAGATAGGTAGGTAGGTAGTAGATAGATGATAGAATGATAGATAAGTAGGTAGATAGTAGATAGATAGATAGATAGATAGATAGATAGATAGATAGATAGATAGATAGATAGATAGATAGATAGATAGGTAGGTAGGTAGGTAGGTAGGTAGGTAGGTAGGTAGGTAGATAGATAGATAGATAGATAGATAGATAGATAGATAGATAGATAGATAGATAGATAGATAGATAGATAGATAGATAGATAGATAGATAGATAGATAGATAGATAGATAGTGGATAGATGAATGCATGGCTGGATGATTGATGGATGGATGGATGGATGGATGGATGGATGGATGGATGGATGGATGGACAGATGGACAGACAGAAGGACTACTTTGTTCACCTTGGGTCTACTTTGGTTTGTTTATTTGGTTTCCAGCAAGGATCTATCGGGATAAGATTTGCATCTGAAGACAACCATAATAAGGGAACCACTTTAGCTGAGCAAGAGATCTGGGAAGAGGAGTTGAGGAAACTCAAGTCAATCTTTGGGACTGGAACTGCTGATAGAGAAAGAAGAGGCCATGGTTGTGATGAAGAGAAAATAGAACATTTCAGGATGTTAGACTCGCCTAGTCTCGACTCTAATTAGGAAGTAGAGAAGAGGAATCAAGAGTGATTGCCGGCCGTCCTGGAATCCTTCGGACAGGAAGCAGGAATAAAGATAAGAAGGACTAATTAATAACAGGAAATCAAGAATACTAGGGGTGAGTTTGATAAGGGGCAAAGAGCAAATAACAAACTCATCCCTCAAACACTTGCTCGGAGTTCAAAACGTGAAGCCCACTTGACCCCGACGTGACTTGAACACGCAACCTTCTGATCTGGAGTCAGATGCGCTACCGTTGCGCCACGAGGTCACAGCTACCTCGGGCCTTTACTTTCTTACTTGAGCGTAGGACCCTATGGCCTTCTTCCCAGGTTCTTGAGATTTATTTTTTTTAATCATAAAACTAATGATTTTCCCATTGTTCAAAACCTTGACAATGCTCCTTTGGAATTCACCTATTTAAATGCTAACCAAAAGCAACTACTCCACTTGGGAAAATTTTGTTGCTTGTCTCACTCTTACCTTGGGAAATAGGATGTGGCCTTGGGTTCATCTCTGAAGCAAGACAAGAATAAGAAGAGCTTGCACTGTTTCCTAAAAGTTCGTTGAATTGCTTCTCCTGCCACTGTAGGGCCTTTAGTCTTCCCAGGTTCTTTCTCTATAGGGGGTGGGGGGGGGGGAACAGAGCTATTCTCAACCTGGTGACAAACAGCAATAAAGGAACAAAAGCAACCAGCAAAGCAAGCAGTAAAGGTACAAAAGATACCAAGACTTGGGTCTGGGCCACACAGAATGGTTTCCTAGGGGAACCGCTGGAAGCCTGGGTTACCTTCCCTTTGTAATAGATTTTGATCTCGGGTACATCTCTTTCCTGTGACACTCAGAACACCTAATCTCTAACTCTTATACCCAATATTAATTCTCTTTATCCTGGGAAATGACCCCTACATAATTGGGCCTTTCCTGCCCTCTGCCCTTGTGATTGGCAAACTGGAATACTTGAACCATTAAAAGTGATTGGCTCACTTTTTCTGGATTGCTCCTTTTAGGATATATGTATTGTTGTTGTTATTAAACTTCCTCTAGACTTTTTTTTTTCTGTTATCATTCCATCTGGTGCTAATTTCATTATATGCCACCCTAGAAGACCCAAAACGGGAAAGGGGAATTTTCTCTTCTTCTTCTCCAATTTGTTTATCCTCAAAATCTATTTTAATTGAATTTTCTTCCAAAAAATCTTCCACCATGTGGGAAAGCTGCTGTATTGGGACACTGTGGCCTTCAATCTGGTTCCCATCCACTAAGAAAGTCTTTCTTATTAGTTATGGGAGCATCATTTATTGTTCATGAAACATAATATGGTATATTATAAAACAACGTAATCAGGGACAGTTATCTGACTGTTACTGCAATAGTTATCTGATTGTAGCTACAATTTTTCTGTCTATCCCTTAGTTTGAAAGGGAGACACATTTACACTGCTGGGGGTCTACTCTCAGCTGATCTGGGCTTGTTGGTCTTTGGGAACCCTATGGTGGCAAAGATCAAACCTCACCCTCCCTCATGCACTACAGTCCTTGGATCTATCTCCCCGGCCCAGTTCAACTTTTCCCCTTCTGGATCCTTAGAAATTTTAGGTTTAGGAAATGCATTGATTTTCCAGAACTTTGGTGTTGGCCTGGTGCTATTGGTTGCATATTACCATTTCTCTCCTGTGGGAAACTGAGAAGCTGATCTAAGATGATGGACTTGAGGAAGAGCCAGTAATGAGGATGCTAAATGCAAGGCCTGGTAGGCCTTGAGAAAAGAGGCAATAGGAAGGATAGTAAGAGCTTTCCTTTTACTATCGGGTGCTTTATGTCAAAAAGTCCAGTTGTTGGAAGAGGTTTGCAGGGAAAGCTTGGAACATTTAAGAATGTGAAAGTTTCAAGATGTCCAGAGGCATGTCAGAAGAAATAACTAGATCTTGTGAGTCCTAATCATAAGAACAAAAAAACTTAACTCTGGGTGGGGATGAAGGTTATCAGTCTGCATCAAATCATTAAGTTGTATGCATTAATTTCATTATATGCCACTCTAGAAGACCCAAAATGGGAAAGGGAAATTTCTCTTCTTCTCCAACTTGTTGATCCTCAAAGTCTATTATAATTGAGTTCTCTTCCCAAAATCTTCCACCGTGTGGGAAAGCTGCTGTGTTTGGACACTGTGGCTTGAGAGTAAAATAACATTAAATGTAACTTGTGGGGCTGAAGAGATTGTGAAGCACGCAGGTGAAGCACTAGCATTGCACATGGCTCTTTTGGGGCTCAGTGTCCAGCATCCCCTATATTTAATATACACATATACCAGGAGTGATTTCTGAGTGCAGAGCCAGGAGTAACGCCTTGCGCATCGTCAAAACAAAGAAAAAATGCAGACTATATCTCAAATAAAATATCATTTTTTTTTTTCGTTGTTAAAGAAGAAATCGTTAGGTTGTCTTAGCCCCCTTATTCTGGAACTCAGAATAAGGAGCTGGAGGGACTGTCAGTTCAGGAGCATATAAGCAGTAGTAGTGGAAAAGCCATCTCCTGTCATTGATGAAGCCGTTGACCAAGCCCACAATCCCCACCTTGCTAGTTAATATTGGACCCTCCCCATCACCACACTCAAACTTGCAAATGAGATCCAGGTAAGGAATGGCAGTGATGTCTCAGAAATGAGGAAATTAAAAATATAATAAAAAAGAAGTAATACACATCGGTTCCAATAAAAAAATAAATAAAAATTAAAAAGTAATGCGGAAATCTTGGGGGTCTTGCTTTAAAGGCAGTTTTTGAAAAGATGCATTTAAAGATTCTTTGTCACAAAATATCAAGTGCAGTTGTTTTGCCCTGGGAGAGAAGCTCGTAGGTAGTGAATTTGATTCTCAGAAGTATTTGCATTTTCCTGCTTTATTCTAAATAGTGCTCAGCTCTTGTGAAACAGTTTAAGCTTTTAGAGGAGTTGTAAGATGGGTTTCTTTCTTTCTTTCCTTTTTTTTTTAAAGATGGGTTTCTTGATGGAACATTTTGGTGAACACTCACTTCTGAAATTTAAAAAAGCCTTTACAGCTCCAGCTGACCTTTGTAGAACCCATTCCACCTTTCTTCCTCTGATTTAGGAATCTGAAAATCTCAGCTATCTCTATTGAGGCTAAATTTCCTACTGGAGCAGAAAAGTAAGAAAATTTATTATTATTTTTTATTGTTTTATTATTTTATTATTTATTATTATTTATTATTTTATTATTATTTATTATAACACATCTTGGTTGCTTCTACAAACAAGTCCAAAAGAATATTCTTTACTTGCCAAGTATCTAGAAATGCAGTTGGCAGTTTCTTTTTCAGTTCCAGTAATGGAATGTAGAATCCTTTATTATCTTCTATTAAAAAAAAAAATTCTTAAAGTAATGCAGAATATATGGTATACGATAACATGAAAGAAATGGCAACTATAAAGCACTTGTAGTCGTGGCCGAGTGGTTAAGGCGATGGACTAGAAATCCATTGGGGTCTCCCCGCGCAGGTTCGAATCCTGCCGACTACGACAAGTAGTATTTTTCCAGATTTTTTGCCAGATTACTGGAGGATTTCATTCATCTCTCAATGACAGGGCACCTTGGACTTGTAAAGCATTAGGCGTTTTAAAAATTACCCCTAAATAAAGTTCTCACCAGTCTTGAAGGAATAAAGCAGGCAAGACTAAAACAAAGAAACAGCTGTGAATTTTTTTGCAATTCTCAGATTGGGGCGGGGGTGTGGGGGATTGGAAAGTTTGCTGGAGAAAAAAATAAATAAAAACATTTCCCATATTGATATTTAAAGCAACACATAACTTCTGTAGTTCCATTTCCTGGAGGTGCGACCTTTCACACCATGTGGGTGGGCCAGTGGCGCAATGGATAACGCGTCTGACTACGGATCAGAAGATTCCAGGTTCGACTCCTGGCTGGCTCGTTACCTTTTGATGTTCCATACATTTTTTATCCCTTCCCCAAACAGCAACATTTATATTAATTACATAAGACATTATATTTTATGTACTTTACAGGAAACTGCAAACAAAGAATAATAAAAGCTTCTAGTTAGGTTCCCTAAATTGTTTTCAAAACTAAGAACATTGACCTTTCAAATTAAGAATTAAGTTTGGGAGCTTCTCAAAGGTAAGATTTCTAGGAAACAATTTTTTTTTTCAGGACTAAGTCTTTTCAGAGCAGTTTCATAGGTTTACAGCAAAACCGGGAGAAATTCACATATGTTTATACACAAATATATTTTTATATATGTACATATATAAGCACCTGTGATTATACATATATATCTATATATAGATTTACATATAGATATATTTCTATATATAGATATATATCTATATATAGATTTATATAGAGATATATATTTCCTTCTGCATTACCCACATCCCTAGTATTGGTACATTTGTTGCAAATGATGAGCCTACAATAGAAGATCAAAATCACCTAATATTTGTAGTTTTCATTACATTCATTTTTGGTGCTAAATAGTCTATGAATTTGGGCAAATGTTTGATTACATGTAGTAAGCATGCACAGTATTTTAGTTGTTCCTCAAATGCTCTGTTTATTTCTTTGCACTCACTTCTCTCTCTCTCTCCATTATTTATTGATTATTGTGTGTGGTGTTTTCCATAATGTTATATTGTTAGAACAACATAAACATAGATTTTTTTCAATGCCTTTTCCTTAGTAATAGACATTTTAGACTCCTCAGTGTCTTTCGTTAATTTATATGATTTTTTGGTCACTGGATTATCCATTTGTATCACAGTTTATCTATTTACCTTTCTAAGAATATTTTGGCTGTTTCAAACTTTTGAAAGCGATGAATAAACTATAAACATGTTTGTGCAGGTTGTGTGTGAAAATAAATGTTTTGTAATTGCTGGTGGTAAAAAAAGATGCTGAATTTTGTAAGAAATTGCCAAACTGTCTTCCACAGTTTGTGACTTTTTTGTACAGTGCAATCTTGCATTTTCACTTACCATGAATAAGAGTTCCTGTTGCTCCACATTCCAGCCAGCATTTGATGTGGTCATTGATTGCCCTTGATCCCAGAGACTAATAATACTAATAGATGAAATGCGATGCTATGTTGCTGTTGTCTCAACGTGCTATTCTCTCAAGACTTATAATGTAGAGCATCTTCATCGACTTGTTAAAAATTGGACTAAATATTTATGAATTGACGCTTCATCCAAGAAGATAAACAGGAAGCAAATTTGACCAGGTTTTGATTCCTATATCTTCCACACACACGATTTAAAGCATGAAACATTTCAGGTATCTTGCAACAAGATTGAAATGTTGAGATGAACAGAAAACCTAGCAGTTTATATTCCTCAAAGTTAAATTTCTCCCTAGGGGGAAGAAAAACAAGACTTAGCAGAGGATGGTTTCGATCCATCGACCTCTGGGTTATGGGCCCAGCACGCTTCCGCTGCGCCACTCTGCTACGCTGTCATAGGCTTCTCTTACTCCTTTAAAAGTCATCTCCTCTGATCTGTCCAATTTTTTTCCAAATCTCAGTGTTTTCCTTTTAATTTTTTTATTTTTTTCGGAGGGCTGGGTACAAGGAAGCGTTAATGAAACGTATTTGCATTTAAATACAGAGCAAAAATAAATTAAAAAGGAAAACAAAAGGCCCTGTGGGGCTCAGAAGTAAGTCCCTAAAGATGATCATTGGTAATAATCAATAATAAAATAAATAATGAATAAATAAAATAAGGTGAATAAGATTGTGACATTCTGTCTCTCCCAGCCTCTTCCTAAAAGTCACAATGGAAGAAACTACATGAAAACTTGCTCTAAACTTCAGAGGCGCGCCTACAGGCCTCAGGGGCTGCTGTATTAAAACTGCAGACGAAGATCTACAGCTGGAAATCCTGAAATCTCGGGGTGTAAGAGCGGGAGAAAGAAATGGGGGAACCCATAAAACAGTTGACCCCGACGTGATTTGAACACGCAACCTTCTGATCTGGAGTCAGACGCGCTACCGTTGCGCCACGAGGTCTCCTTGGAAAGGCCCCTTTCTTCGCCCATAAATGAGATCTAGGGGCTTAATTTCCTGCACCCCGTTAGATCCCCCAAACCCGGACAGCAGATCGTTCCTGGCAGCTCCTTTCGGCTTCACAGAAATGCTCTCGAGTTGATCCATTTACAATCTGATCTTCTTTGCCTACGACTTGCATCTTTTCCACTTCGTCCTGCACCATGCAAAAGACGATTTGGCTTCGCCCACAGACTTGGGAGTTGGCATTTGTTTTCGACCGAAATTGAAGATTCTGTTCAAGAAATTAAGGATCGAGTTTCTGCTACAGGATTTCTAGGATTTCTAGGCCCGATCGCTCTGCGATGCCTCCCTTCCCCAGCACGTCTGCTCCCTGGAGCCGATCAGAAGCCAGAACAGTTTTCATAGGCGACTATGAAATGTCAGTGGATCTGAAACTGGTCCTTTAAAGGACCAAGAAATTAGGTTGGTGGTGGAGATCATGGATTGACTGGATAAAGTGCCCAAGTAGAAAACTGATTTTCAGATTTCAACGAAAAAATTTAGGCACATGGTCTCATTTAAAGAGCCATCTAAACTTAACACCTCTCCAGCAAATCTTTGCATGGGAACAAGTCCCCCCTTTGCCCTCCTTACCTGAGTGCCAGTTGCGTTGTTAGAAGCAACGGTCTTCCTTTATGAAAACTCAATGTGTGGGTTTTATTTTAGAAGTACATGCTAACACATCATTCTTGCGTGTTTGGGGGTGTGTATTGGGGGTGATGGATATCTTCTTTTGTGTGTGTGTGTGCATTCAATGAAAAGTCTTATTTATTTATTTATTTTGCTTTCTCTTCATTCTTCTAGGTGCAGGTGTACAGATCCAAATCTTCATGTGGTGGTAGCACAATTGAACTCATGTATCTTAAAGAGCATCAAGCTGTAGAAATTCTAATGGATTCTGACAGTTGAGAAAAATATCTTTGCACATTGCAAATTTTGTCTCAAAAATTAAGAAACCAGACAGGAATAAAAGAGAAAAGCAGGGGTCAGGGCCTGCCAACCTCATGGACTGAGAGAGCCTCCTCTACTCCCCCGATGAATATCTTCTTAAGCAGAAAAGTGCTCACAGCTTTTATTTGCAGATCCATTCATATTAGGAATTTACTTTGGCCTATGACAAGAGCAATGTCAGAACCTCAGGATACCTTAGTAAAGAAACCAATGAAAACAAACCCTCAAATTGCCCCTCTGGGTGTTACTGGCCTTGCATATAAGCGTAGGGGTGCCTGTAGCCATTTTGTCATCAGGAAGGATGATAACTTGTACCTCATCAAGCCTATTAGGTGTAATGAGAAAAGGAACTGGGTCTGATGACATATATGGAGGGACCCCTTATCTTATGGAGGTTTATTTAAGCAGGAAGGGATTTATCTCAAGCTCAATGGAGCTTTCAAAACTGTCTCCAAAGGCCATCATGGTCCAGAACCAACCACCAAATAAAGACTCACTTTATTTGTAGCTTTTGTAAGCCAAAAAATTCAAAACTATTCGAGGCAATCGTTTGATTTTATTATGACAGTCTCAAAGGCAATAATCAACAACTGAGTGTTCCAGCCAGGCTCGCTCTGTGTAAGTGGATTGAGAACTGGACAGGGCCCTGCACATGCAGTTCCGTGAGTGGACATGAGGGGGCAGAAAAGACTGAGGATGATCCTCTAAGGAGGAAGAGGAAGGGATGGGAGGAGAGGAAGTAAGGGCAGAGGGAAGGGAAGAGGAAGTAAAGGTTTCACTAATGGCAGGGTTGGCAGATTTATCCAAATAGGGGCCAACTAGTGAGATTTGTCTCATGCAAAATGTGGGACATGCTTCAACCACAAATGTTTCTTGTTTATTTGAGATTAAACTGGGCAAGAACTGGACTAGCCTCTGGAAGGCAGAGTAGCTGTTGGCTCTGGATCACTTCTCATTGACCACTGGTGCTTGTAAGGGTTCTTGTCTCCCCTGTAACCCTCATTATAGTGCCCACACTTAGCTCCCCTGGCTAAGATAGTCACTCACTCTTGTGGGTCCCCAGCAAAGTTAGGACACCCTGGCTGTTCTAGAGCTGTAACCAGTTATCTAATCTCTCTCTGCCTCAGTCCCTGAAGGCAGTGATAAAAGCGTTGGGAGGGTTGTGGGCTGATTGTTGGAAGGACTCAGGAATGTGAACTTTTAGAACCTCTGGTAAATGTTTGCTCTTACAATGACCTGGTGGGCAGGGACTGTCTTCTAGCTGCTGCTGCCTTGGCTCATTACAATGCCTGGTACACATACACGATCTGCTTGTTCTTATCTGTTTTCAACTCCAAACTAGAATCTTGAGGATTATGAAACTTTGACCTGGGTGTATAACAAATAAAGAAAAGGTGCTTCTTCTTGCCTGCTACACAACCTTTCTGGTGTCTCTTCGAAAGATCTATGTACGTCTTAGATTTATCTTCTCAGGAGCTTGTAGTTGATTCCTTGATACATGTTTCTGGTTTTAGACACCCTGTGCTTAGGTTAGAAGTTTTTCTTTACATTTTCCTGTGATGCGCTTATGCAAACAGCCGCTCTTTTATTATTGACTAATTTTTCTTTTAATAATTGTAGACAATATTGTTTGTTTACTACAATATTGTTTGTTTACTAAAAACAAAAGGGGGAATTGTTGTGTATGTAAATATTTTGGGGGATTACTATGTTGCTCACCCTAATCTGATTAGGTGATTGTGCCCTACCCTAGGGTGTGACCTGGCATTCTGCCCCCACCCTAGGGTAGGACCTGATTCTGCTTCCACCATTGGTTGGTATCTGATCCCACCATTGGGTGGGACCTGACTCTGGACTATAAGAGCAAGGGTCTGTGGAAGGCGAGAGGCTTTTGCTGGATGGAACTGAATCGGACTTTGGACTTCAGTTTTGTCCATCCGAATAAAGCAAATATTTCCACGAGCCTGATTGTCTGCGAGCTGTTTACCCGCCGTTTCACCTCAGAACCGTGGGCTAGACAGGGTGGCAGACACGTGCTCCGAGCTGGAAGAAAAGGGCCTCATTCTCCATCCCTCCATCAGTCAACCTCTTCAGGGGCTGTCCTGCTACAGGGGGTGATCCTGTTATGGCAGTGATCGAGAAGGTCCCTGTTAACAGAACCCTAGTTTCCTTCCCTGGGTCCCCTTTTGGCTTGGGGGTTGGGGGGGAACAGCCATTGCTCCACCCTGTCTTCTGCTGCTTCCACGTCCCCACCTGCTCTGGACCTCGGCCTCCACAGCTCAGGGGCCTAGGGGACATGCCTTGTGGCCTTGGTTATCAATGCCTTAGAGGACACAGCCAGAAAGTAGAAAAGGGATCTTTCCCCAAGAAGAAGCCAACATCAGAACAAAGGAGAGATATTTCTCTATTCCTGTCTTTTGTACTCATCTCATTTCAGATATTTCTATAGTCATATGGGGGATGCTTGGAGTGCAATGATTCTATGTACAAAATTTTTCATGTGACTAAAGAAAAAATGTGTCAGTGGGGTAAAAAAAATAGGAGATAATGGCTCAGGAGGCTCCAAAATTCTCTGAATTCTCAATTTGTTAACCCTGTTTCCACATTACAAGTGGAAGCCTGCAGAGAGCTGGAATGAACATTGTTTAGTCAGAGAATAACAGAACATCCTCTACTTAAAGGGGGTTAAAATGAAGAAGTAGTGAAGTCAGGGTTGGGAACAGGACCATAAGAATCCTGGGTTCTAGCAGTCCACCCAGGGTAGCAGCAGAGTGAATAGTAGATACCTGAAAGACACACATGTTCTGGGTCATTATTTTTAGGATAAAATGTTTTTTATCGTTTTTGGGGACCACACATAGCAGTGTTTAGGGGGTTATTCTGGTCTTTGCACTCAGGAATTACTCCTGGCGGAGCTCAGCGGGAGGGGGGGGTTACCATAAGGGATAGTGGGGAAGCAAACTCAGGTTTGACATATGCAAGGCAAACACCCTCCTGGCTATACTCTCTCTCCAGTTGTGAGAACACACTATTTTAATATATTTTAAAAATCATTCTTACTAAGGTATTGAGTCTTACAATAGTGTTGCTCAGACTTCCCATGGACGCATTGTTCTGACAGTGTCCCTGCCCACACCCCTATGGTCAGAACCTGCTGCACCCCAGCATGGAAGCTCAGGTCTGAAAACTAATTCATCAATGATGATTTTAATCATTTGTCATTCCCTTACTATGTTTCTTTTATTTATTTCATAGTGAGGACAAATATATATCTATCTGTCTATATTGATTTTGGGACTATTCCTGGCAGCACTCAGGGGGTTACTTGGTTTTGGCTCAAAAATTACTCCTGGCAGGCTTGGGAGACCATATGGGGTACCAGGGATTGAGCTTCGGTCAGCTGCATACATGCAAGGCAAACACACACTCCCCACCCCACCCCCACCCCCCCGCCGCCATACTATTGCTCTGACCCCATATATAATTTTTTTATCGTAGAGTTTGTGACATCTATGACTTCATCTAGGTGAATAGATATTAATTCCTGGAATTACCACAAAATGGTAAATCATAAATAAGAAATGAATAAAGAAACTTTTTTTTTTTTTTTAGAAACTATACTTTTTTTTTTACAAGTATTTGTGGAGTCTATGGTCTCTCTGTGGTCCTTCCAGTCAAAGCCTCAGTTGGGGAAACTGAAGTTGGGAACGCTTCCCCCACCTTTAAGTTTACTGAGCTTATTGACAACTGACTTTGTAGATCTGTCGTTCCTGATTTCTCATTGCTCAAAAGCATCATTATTATTAAAACCCTCTACTGCTAGGCCTGAGTGAAAGCACAGTGAGTTGGGTGTTTGCCTTGCACAGGGCTGACCAGGATTTGATCCTCAGCATCCCATAAGGTCTCCAACCTTCCCAGAAGTAATTCCTGAGCAAAGAGCCAGGAGAAAATCCTGAGCTTCACTGGATGTGAACAGCCCCTAAAAGCAAACAAACAAACAGAACAAACACAGCACGCAGTTGTCAGGTGGAGCATTCTCCTAACAACTGCAACCTCTGATTCCATCCCTATCCCCTCTTTTTGGTTTCTTCGCCCCATTGTCTGTTCCCTTCCTGCAGATTCCAGAAGCCTTTAACACTTGCCCCTGTCCTGTTGTTTATTCAGGTCTTTAACACTTGCCCCTATCCTGTTGTTTATTCAGATCTGTTTTAGTGTCAAATGACTTTTCTCTATGTTTGTTCAAGTTTGTTCTCCAATCCCTGGATCCCTGGGCTCTTTGCCAAGTGTACACATGGAAGGTTTGCCAACTGGTCCACTGAGTTCAAAGGCCTCCTTGCTGCATGGTCTGAGCCTATCTAAGGGGACAGGCTGTGCAAAGACTCGGCACTCCAGGGTCCTGAGGGTCAGTCCCTAAGCCCGACCCCTTCGCCTGAAGTCCTTGCTATCTTACCTCATAAATATAGGGCAAAGGGAGACGGGTCCATAGTTCAGCCATGCTAGAATTGGTTTTCCTGGGTAGGTAGAGACAGACACAACACATCTATCTCCCTGCAACTGTCTGGAAAGCTGGGGTCCTCTCCTGCCTCTTCATTTTGGAGTGAGACACCAAAGGTTGTGGAAGTCTTTCCAAAACCTGGCATAGAACCACCAAGTGACCCACAGAGCGAGGCCTGCAGAGTGCAGAGAAGGTGAGTAACTGAAACTAACTTGGGCAGAGGGGGGTGACAGGGCAGTGTGGGTGGAGGAGAAGGAGGAAGAGGAGAAAGGCAGTGACCACTTTCTCCCACTCTCCTCCTCACCTCTGTCTCTGCCAGTGTGCCCAGCACTATGCCTGGCTCAGCCTACAGGGTACAGAAGGACTGGGAAAAGGTAGAGGGAACCAAGTCCAGCCCCTCTACCAGACATACCACCAGCCCCAACAAATTTAGTGGCTCAGTCCAGGTCACTCAGTGGGTGTTCCTTGCATATTGGTAAGGTTCTTCATACTTTGTTTTTTCCAATGGGTAGGACCTGGGGAAAATTGATCAACTCTAGAAAACAAAATGCAGAACCAGAATAATGTCTCTCAGATTTGGGCTGTAAAGAAATATAGTCTGGAAATCACAAAGAGCCAAAGACTAAAGAACTAAAGAATTGGTTGACAGAACCGAGTTTATTAAGGGTGGAGAGGATGGGAGAAGGTTGGAAAGGGGAAATGAAAGGAAGGTACAACCTGCGAATGAAAACCTGACAGGACAGGGCTAGGTGAGTGGCTCAGTGGAAGAGGGCAAGTAGTGTGTGTGTGTGTGTGTGTGTGTGTGTGTGTGTGTGTGTGTGTGTGTGTGTTGCCAGGTTCAAGTCCAGGCATTGCAAGAAGAGTGGAAAAAAGGAAAAGAAAAAGAAAAAAAGAGAAAGGAAGGAAGAAGTTAGTTGTCAAAAATATTCTCTTGATGCTTTCTGGTGATGTCTATTTGGTCTGACTGTGTTTAGAAGCTTCTAGGCATAGATAGTTTGGACACATCTTTGGAATAAGAACTTTGAAAAGAAGAAGTTATTATATGTATTGACTTAATGTGCTCAGAACTATGGCAGGAAGGATGCTGGGCATATCACATCCGGCCTTCCACTTCCTCACAGCTCACTTCCTGGAGACTGTCAAGGCCCATGGTGGGAGGGAAGCAGCTGCCTTGAAAACAGCCGCCTCCACCTTGAGGCAGCAACAGCCTTGAGTGGGAATCCAGGCAAGTCTAAGTCCCCACAAGGGAATCAAGAAATGTTGTCTCTATTTTCGGTAGATTCTCACATGCTCTGTCATAAGAGAGCAATTCTTTTCCAACACTGCAACTATCTTGAGGACAACCACCTGCCTTTCAAATGGAGTTATGGGGGTATTGGGACTCATTCCTGGCTAGATTTGGTTTCATGACAAAACATTCACCTTTAAAAATTATTAAAAATCATTATTTTAAAAATCATTATTAGAAAAAAATCATTATTAGTAGAACATAGAAAAAATTAGAAGACATGCTTTTGTTTATTTGTTTGTTTTTTGTGGTCACACCTGGCTGTGCTCAGGGGTTACTCCTGGCTCTGGCAGGCTCGGGGGACCATTTGGGACGCCAGGATTCGAACCACCACCCTTCTGCATGCAAGGCAAATGCCATGTCTCCATGCTATCTCTTAAAAGTGATTCATGTTTATTGAGAGAAGTGAGGGACTTGGAGGGGGGAGCTAACAGGCAGTCCAGGACACAATTGTCTATTGTGTGGGACCTCTGCTGACAGACCTTTCTTGGGGCTTCCTGTCACCCCAATAGCTGACACTTTCAGGAATTTGTCAAGGTCAGGCCACCCCTTGCCCACTGTCTTCTCCTGAGTAGACAGTCTCTGTTCAAGGTGAACTATTTCCTTATGACAATTCCATGAACAAAATAGTCATTCAGAGGGTCAGAGCATAATACAATGAAGAGGGCATTTGCCTAACATGAGACTGACCCAGATTTGATCCCCAACACCTCATAGGGATCATCAAGCACCACCAGGAGTTATTCCTGAGCACAGAGCAAGGAGTAACTCCTAAGAACTGCCAAGTGCGACCCCTAAACCAAAAAAATAAAAACAAACAAAACCAACAATTAGTCATTCATCTATCAATGTTTATTGAGACTCTTCTATTTTGAAACAGCTTAATTGAACCAATACAAAGTCAAGCAATTGTTGGGGAGGCGAAGCAATAACACAGTGGGGAGTGGAGGATGTTTGCCTTGTACACAGTCAACTCAGGTTCAAGCCTTGGCATCTCATATGGTCTCCTGAGCCTACTAGGCATAACTTTTGAGTGCAGAGCCAGGAGTAACCCCTGAGCACTCACTGTCGGGTATGTCAAAAAATAAAAGTTAAGTTATTGGGTTGGACTGTGGCTCTGTTCATGCCTCACATTTGTGAGAACCTGGGTTTGATCCTGGCATTGCTAGGGAAACATTTCAATGCCCTCTCTGGGGACCCTTTCTACCTCTCATCTGGGGTGCTGGGAATCCATCCAAAGGTACGACAGGCTGCAAGTTCTTCCTTTATGGAGCAGACACTTCGAGTAGGAAGGGAGAGAGTGAAGAAAGAGAAATAGGAGAAAAGGAAATAGGAAGTGTGCAAAATAAAAACGGGGTATTATAAAGATGATTATAATCTGCTAAGTGTTCTGGACACAAAATAAACAAGGGTGCAAGTTGATCCATTTTGCTCCCAGAGTCTCCTGATCACCTCTGCTCTCTCATTGACTGGTACATGGCCAAGGTGAGGCCAGCAAATGCCCCTGTTCCTTCTCTCCCGAATGAGGTACCAGTGCAGGTGCGGTCCCCTATGGCCATGTGCTTAGAACACAACAAGGACGAAATCCCTCAGCACCACGCAGAGGAGACTTGTGCTGTGGCCAACGCTTCTTCCACAAGCCACCGAGTCAGAATCTGTGACTATTTGCCAGAATTACAAAGGTGCCACTTCACTAGAGCCGTTGCTGGACCCAAGCAAGCAGGTGAGAACAATGCTTAAAAGGCTGTAGGTGCTGGGGAGGTGGCTTGTGGCAGCTGCATGTTTGATCCTTGTAATAGCTAATGAATATATTTCTTCTTTTATTTATTTATTTATTTATTTATTTATTTATTTATTGCTTGATTGGTTTCTGTGCCACACCTGGTAGCGCTCAGGGGTTACTCCTGGCTCTGCATTCAGAAATTGCCTCTGGCAGGTTGGGGCCCACTTGGGATGCCAGGAATTGAACCGGGTCCTTCCCAGGCCAGCCGCATGCAAGGCAAATGCCACACTGCCAAGCTATCTCTCTGGCCCCATAAAATAAATTTTAACAAGAAAAAGAGGTGTGTGTTTCTCTTCTTTGTGCTTAGGGCTTATTCCTGGCTAAGTGTTCAGAGATCATTCCAAGTGGGCTTAGACTACCATATGGGATGCCAGGGATCGAACTCAAGTTGGCTGCATACAAGGCAAGCATCCTACTCTCTGTATTATGGCTCCAGCCTTGAGGTGGGCATTTCTAAGTGTAGCTCCCTCTTGTCATTTCAGGGGTCTGGATCATGTCTAGATATCTCTGATGGATCCTTTTAAAGCCCTGCTTTGACAAGGCTACCAGCAAAACAGTCTATTTGTCTGCTTAAAGTTTGACCTAATCTTTGTTGTCTTTATAAAACTCCCAGCACCTACTTGGTGCTCAGTGTTGGAAGAGAAAGAACTAAGATCACTGAGGGTCAGAGAGATAGTATAGTACAATGGGTAGGGTGCTTGCTTGCCTTGCCCACATCCAACCTAATCCCTGGCACCCCATTCCGAGCCAGCCAGTAGTTATCTCTGAGTACCATCGAATTAAAACAAATTAACAAACAACAACAACAATGAAATAGCTGTGTAGTTTTCCACAGGGGACCTGAACTCATAAATTCTGAAACTTTTTCCATTCACAAACTGGGGAGATAGTACCAAGGTTAAGATGCTGGCCAGGTTGGAGTCCAAACACCACCAGGAGTGATCTATGAGCACAGAGGGAGGAGTCAGCCCTCAGCTCTGACACACGATGGCCCCAAACCAAATAAATACAACTTTTTTCATTCACAACCCCTTTGGTTGGAAAAAAGGGTATGTGACCCTAGGTAGATAGGATTGGGGGAAAAAAATCAGCAAAGATTAATCATCCAAAAAAATGCTTGATTTTTTTTTTTTTCAAAATTTTCATACCCTTTACCTTCAGTTACATGACCCCATATTTGTGTGGGGTGTGAGGGAGGTCCTAGTTTAAGAAGCCAGAGTCCAGCAGATGTAGCAGGGAGATCTCTGGCTATTTGGCGCTGCAGTTTCTCAATTACATGGTTTTCTAGCTGGGTAGAGACAGGCATTAACTTTCAGGACACAGAGGAACACAAATGATTCCTGACTCTCTGGTTGCACCAACTGCATCTCTCTGAAGCAGATGACGCTTCTCATATCTGATCCTCTTTCCATTTACGTTGAACCGTGTTATTGGCTTCCTCATAACCTTTTAATACGAAGGTCAATGCAGTCTTTGAATATAGCTACATTTTTTTCCTTTTGTAAGGCTGCCTTTCTTGGGGCATGCAGTTTTCCCTCTTAGACCATTAACAGTATGTCACAGTGAATGATATAAAGCAGTACACACTCTGGAGTTAATTTTTATGGAGACTGACTCATTATATATCTCAAATTCAACTATGAAGGATTCTGTTGATCACAAAGCAATAGCACAGAGGGTACAGCCTTACATGTAGTTGACCCAGATTTGATTCCTGACGTTCCATATGCCCTCTCTTCCCCAGCCTGCCAGGAGGGATTTCTGAGCACAGAGCCAGGAGTAACCCCTGAAACCCCAGATGTGGCTCAAAAACTCAATACTTAAGCAAACAAACAAATAAATAAGGCATTTTGTTAGGTATGAAATCCTTTTCATTATACATTTATATTTATATCTATGTATATACATATGTTTGTATGTATATACTATATATGTATTTAAATGCAAGACTTTTCTCTCATTTTTTTCCAACTCAATGACATTTCCTGGGTATGTACCAAGTGACCAGCAAGGATCAAGAGCTATTTCTATAGAAGAATCATCGTCAAAGTCCAGAGAGACAGTCCAATTCTTTTCTGTTGATTTTCTTATTCTATATATTACACATAGGAAAGAACGACAATTGATAAATATTTTTAAGATCTCCATTTTACAGGTAAGGAATCAAGACAGAAAGATGCTAAGTCACTTGTCTGAAACCACATGGAGAGAGGAAGGAAAGAACCTGGGACTCCCCATTTCACTGTCCTCCACTTCCCTACCAGAATATGGTTCATTTAGCTGTTGCACATAACCAGAGGTTCTCCTGGGTTTAAAGTAATTAATAGAAGCGGAATCTTCTTTTCCTGCACTGAGAAAAGTGGGAGAACTTTTATTTATTCTGGTGTCCAAGTTCAGTTCGCTGTTTCAAGGGTGATTCCATGTCATTGAGCTGAACTAAAGCTGTGGGGGTGTCTTTATTATTTTATTTTGATTTGGGGCTAGGCCTGGCACTGCTCAGGGCTTATCTGAGCTGAACTGAGACTCTTAAATTATTTCTGTATTTGTTTGTTTGGTGGACCACACCCTTGAGTGCTCGGGGATTAAGTGTTTGGAGGATCATAGGAGGTTTCTGAAACTGAAACACAGTTGGGCCCGGAGAGATAGCACAGCGGCGTTTGCCTTGCAAGCAGCCGATCCAGGACCAAATGTGGTTCGTTCGAATCCCGGTGCCCCATATGGTCCCCCGTGCCTGCCAGGAGCTATTTCTGAGCAGACAGCCAGGAGTAACCCCTGAGCATCGCCGGGTGTGGCCCAAAAACCAAAAAAAAAAAAAAAAAGAAATTGAATCACAGTTGACTCAAGTGTTTATGATCTCTTCAGCCCCTCAGAGTATACTTATTTATGGTTAGTTTTCTTATTATTTACTTAAGATGGACTTTCCATGATTTCTAATATTGTTTCTTTTTATTTCTAATATTGTTTTTTTTTTTTTGTTTTCGTTTTTGGGTCACACCCTGCAGCGCTCAGGAGTTCCTCCTGGCTCAACGCTTAGAAATCGCTCCTGGCAGGCTTGGGGGGACCATATGGGGTGCTGGGATTCGAACCACCGATCTTCTGCATGAAAGGCAAACGTCTGGGGCCGGGTAGGTGGCGCTGGAGGTAAGGTGTCTGCCTTTCAAGCTCTAGCCAAGGAAGGACCACGGTTCGATCCCCCGGCGTCCCATATGGTCCCCCCAAGCCAGGGGCGATTTCTGAGCACATAGCCAGGAGTAACCCCTGAGAGTCAAAAGGGTGTGGCCCAAAAACCAAAAAAAAAAAAAAAAAAAAAAAAAAAAAAAAAGAAAGGCAAACGTCTTACCTCCATGCTATCTTTCCAGCCCCCTATTTCTAATATTGTTAATGAGTGTTTTTCACGCACATAACTTCAACACACCCATCACCAGCAAACCTCCCTCCCTCTCTCAAGGATCCCAACACCTGTCCTTTTAACTCCCTGCCTTGAAATGTCTTTCAGCCATTCTCTGTGAGCTCAGCACCCCAAAGACCTTGGCCTTCTGCTTCTCTCTGCAGAAATAACTCCAAACAATCCTGACTTGGGTATCCTCTTCCCGCAAGACTTTCCTTGGGCAGAAGCTCAGGCTTCACTCTTGTTTCTTCTGGGACTTCTCCTGCTGGGTGCCCTTGGTTTCATCTGGAAACTTCGCTGGGAGAAAGAGCAAGAATGTCAGACCAAAGGTATAGCAGAAGACAGAGGCCATGAGATCCAAAGAAAATTCTGGAAAAGGGGATAGGACAGAGTGGGAGGAAGAAGATAAAAATTAAGAGGACAGGGGCCGGGCGGTGGCGCTAGAGGTAAGGTGCCTGCCTTGCCTGCGCTACCTTGGATGGACCGTGGTTCGATCCCCCGGCGTCCCATATGGTCCCCCAAGCCAGGAGCAACTTCTGAGTGCATAGCCAGGAGTAACCCCTGAGTGTCACCGAGTGTGGCCCAAAAACCAAAAAAAAAAAAAAAAAATTAAGAGGACAGAGGGATTTGTTTGTTTGTTTGTTTGAGGGGCCATACCCAGCAGTGTTCTGGGGCCATATTGGGTGCCTGGCATCGAACCTGGGTCAGTCATAAGCAAGGCAAGCTCCTACCTCCTGTTCCTTCTCTTAGACCCCTGCATTCATGCAGGTGTTTTGTTTTGCAAATTTTACTCGGGGCTTATTCCTGTCTCTGCTCTCAGAGATCTCTTCTGGCAGGGCTCAGGGGACCATATGTGGAGCCAGGGATAGAACCCTGGAGGGCCACATACAAGGCAAGTGCCCTTCCCACTGTGTTATCACTCCAGCCGCACATGCAGGGGTCTAAGGTACCTTTTCCTCACATGATCCCACCAGCTCTGCTCCAGACCCCTGACTGTAGAGAGAGTTCCCACAGATGCTGTACCCCACCTATCAGGGGGGTCTGGTGGCACCCTTTCCTGGTAGACTTGCCTCCTCTACTGTGGACAGAGCTGATTTCTTGTTTGTCTTCTTGCAGAGAAACTCCAGAGAGAGCTCAGTAAGTTCCAGGCTTCCCTCTCCTCTGGGGCCCCCTGAGACCCTTGCCCTTGGCCCTGATCTCATGAAGTTTCTATTCTACTTCAGGCTGGAGGAAAGCCCAGAATGTGGATGGTGAGTGAATGAATGGGCTATTGTCTGTCCTTTTGAAGACTCTTACTGCTTCTTTCAAGAGGGGCCTTTATCTTAGAACTTTCCCAGTTACATCACCTGGGTTTCTTCATGTACCCAAGGGCCTTAACTTTAATTTCATGAATGCCCCAAAGCTTTTTTCAAGCCAAGGTCAAATAACCGTTTCCTGTCTTATCAGCTTGCCCTTCCTGCACCCAACTCTCATCAATACAACCCCCACACATCCCACCCCCAAGTGGGCACCTTTCTCTTCTTCCTCTCCCCCAGGCTGCGGCCTCTTTCTAGCCTTGAACATCTATCTCACCCAGTTTTTTTCCATCTTTTGTCACAGATTCCCAGGATTGAGTTTATCATGTTTCTTTTTTTCATGCTTTTTGTTGCTGTCATTATTGCTGTGTTTGGGGCTGGGGTGGGGGGAGGTCAAGAGAGTGGGATTACTGGGGTACCAAGATTGAACTGGGCCTCCTGCATATGCTCCACCACCTAAGATCATGGTCTCTCACATCTTTTCTATTCTTTTGAATAAACTGGGATGAGTTCCTTGACCTCCAGGAAACTCCATTTTTCTCATCTAGAAGTTGCATTAGCTCCACAGTGTCAGGAAAGAGTCGGGTCTGGAGCACTCACTACAGAACACCAAATAAAGGTTCTGGATATAGAGAGGAAACAACAGAGTCACTTTCTGTTGGCTCACTCTCCTCCCTGGATGCTGTCCTCATGAGGAACACTAGGAGAGGTTCACGTAAATTCTAAGAATGAGGGAACGGGCCCGGAGAGATAGCACAGCAGCGTTTGCCTTGCAAGCAGCCGATCCAGGACCAAAGGTTGGTTCGAATCCTGGTGTCCCAGATGGTCCCCCGTGCCTGCCAGGAGCTATTTCTGAGCAGAGAGTTAGGAGTAACCCCTGAGCACTGCCGGGTGTGGCCCAAAAACCAAAAAAAAAAAAAAAAAAAGAATGAGGGAAGAAGGTACCACAAGGGAAAGTGAAGGAAAGGGATCTGGGGCTTAGAAAAGACCAGGAACTATCCAAGGAGACTCATTTCTCTCTCTCTCTCTCTCTCTCTCTCCCTCCTTTCCTCTCTCTCTCTCTCTCTGTCTTTTATTTTACAGTGTGGAGAAAAGCCCGATCCTATGCTAGTAAGTGGCCAGAGAATTCTGAAGGACTCATGTCCATGATTTCAGAAGATAAGGTACTGGGCAGGGGGGGTGTGGTGGGGGGGAGATAGCACAGCGGTGTTTGCCTTGCAATCAGCCGATCCAGGACCTAAGGTGGTTGGGGGGACCTTTCTCCTCCAACTCCTTAGTGGCGGATGGACCATGAACAGTTGCTTGTCAGATCCAACCTGCCAGAGATGGGCCCACACTACTGGAGTCCACTGGGCCTTGCAGGCAAGACTGACAAAAATCACAATCTTATTTATTAGGAAGCCCAGGGGCCTATGACAAACCCCTAGACCAGGAGAGAGATAAAGGAGATAGTGCTGGGTTTGGAACCATTCAACTGTCTCTTCCAACTGTCAACCCTGGAAGCATTTTATAGACTCAGCAGTCAATCACGATTAGGGTCTTATTTAAAGGAGGCAGTGTCTTATATGGCTGGCTGGTGCTGGACTCTGGACTAGAGTTGATGCTCGAGGACTGCTTAAGCTCTCTTCGGTGACTGACAGTCTTCTATGCATCCAAGGTGGTCTAGTTGGTCCCCAGGAGGAAAAGGACCTGATATATATATATTTTTTTTTGGGGGGGGGGGGGCCACACCCGGCGATGCTCAGGGGTTACTCCTGGCTGTCTGCTCAGAAATAGCTCCTGGCAGGCACGGAGGACCATATGGGACACCGGGATTTGAACCAACCACCTTAGGTCCTGGGTCGGCTGCTTGCAAGGCAAACACCGCTGTGCTATCTCTCCGGGACCAGGACCTGATATTTAATAAGTCCACCAGAGTTTCTCCCAGAGGGCTGTTCAAAGCTATGGGATTCTGGGAAAGTCTGCTAAAGATGGTTATTGGTTGAATTAGGGAACCCAGCAGTTAGCTGCAAGGCCTGGCCAAATGGCCTTCCACACAGGCCAAGGGTGGATGATAGAGGGGCATCAGCTGCAGGCCACCCAAAGGATGTTGCCCTGACTTTATTCAGCAGAAATACTGGGTTCTGAAAATGCAAAGAGGAACTATCAAGCCCCAGTCTAGGAGAGGAAAAACAAGAAAATTAAAAAGGATCACGGTAGTGATAGGAATGGGATCTGAGAGAGTGGACAGGGAGGGGCTTTTTCTGATTTATCACCCCCTGCACCGACTGCCCTCAGGACTTCAGGTACCAGAACCTTCCACTGGCAGCATTTAGAGCTCTTCAGTGGCTCTTCAGCGCCTATTTTTGGGGCCTGTTTTGGGGCTTCTTTGAGGAGATTCTTCTAAGACCAGTTATTTGGAGCAAGAAGGAAGGAGACTTCCTGGCTTAGGATTGACTTCATTTCCCCCCTACTTAAAGACCCCTATCACCTTCAGAGATGACCCTTTCATGTCTCCCCTTCTTTCTACAGCTAGTGTGACTCTGGACCCAGACACCGCTCACTGTGAACTCTCCCTTTCTGAGGATCACAGAAGCGTGAAGCGGGATACCATCCCACTGAACTATCCTGAGAATCCTGGCCGGTTTATCTTTGAGCCTTGTGTGTTGGGCCAAGAGGCCTTCTCTTCCGGGAGATGTTATTGGGAGGTAGATGTCGGAGACAGGGCTTACTGGGAGCTGGGGGTCTGTGAGGAAAACGTGAAAAGAATGTGGGCGATCAAAGAGTCACCTCTAAATGGAGTCTGGTCCCTGGAAAGATATGTTGACAAATGCCATGCCCTCACCTCCCCTCGGACTCTGCTGCCCCTGAGTGACCCCCCGTGCAAAGTGGGGATCTTCTTGGACTATGAAGCAGGGGAAGTCTCCTTTTTTAGTGGGGTCGATGGGTCCCACATCTTCACCTTTCCCCAGGCTTCCTTCTCTGGACGACTCCGGCCTTTTTTTAGCCTCTGGTTCTATCACCCAACTCCTCTGACCATCTGCCACTGAGGCCATCAGTCTCCAGACTTGGTCTTAGTTGACCTTAAGGGGAGAACTGGGTAGTGGGGTTCAGAAATAGCTGCTCATGACAACTCCCGCAGAGCCCTTGAGGGAGGCTGAAGACCCTCTTGCTCTCAGAGGGACAGTTTCCTCTGTCTCCTTCCACTTCAGTACTGGATAGAGTGGAGATGATCGGTGATGTTCCTGGACTAATTTGTGTCAAGGGTTCAGAAAGGACAATGTCCTTTGAAGAGAAACTGCCTACTCTTGACATCTCAGTTGGAACTGGAAAAAGAAACTTCAAGAGAAAGGAAAGACAAGAAGTACTGAGGGAAAGACTAGCCTGAGAAGAGTGACCTCTGACCTGGATCCTTTTGAAATGTCTCAAGGAAAGAAAAGCTGGAAGCAGTGGGGCTTCTCTAAGGCCTGCAGATCTGCACTGGGCATTGCTGTTTTCACAGTCTTATCATACAAGGGTTTTATTCATTTCACCCACATACAATCCTGAAGAGAAAGCACTAGAGAAGGTGGAAATTCCTTCCGGTTTGGGCCTTGACTCTCAGTTGACAGTTTCAGTTGACAGTCTCACGTCTCACATGCATCACCAAGCCCAGGAAGCCAGACTTCTCTCATCAAGCAATTTCCGTAGTACACCTTTTTTGTTTTGTTTTGTTTTGTTTTGTTTTGATTTGTTTTTGGGCCACACCCGGTGACCTTCAGGGGTTACTCCTGGCTATGTGTTCAGAAATCGCTCCTGGCTTGGGGGACCATATGGGACACTGGGGAATCAAACCAAGGTCTGTCCTAGGTCAGCTGCTGCTTCACCATCACTCCGGCCCCTGTAGTACACTTGTTAACCACACTTTGACTCAATGGTTTTCAAGATTTCTTCTTCAGTTTATGGATTTCTCTACTTCTTTCCCTAAATTATTTGCTGCGTAGAGATATTTTAAAGCACTTTGAATTTTTTTTTTTTAATTTTGGTTCTTCCAAGTGCTCAGAAAATGCAGGAACACATTTCAGAAGTCAACCAACATGCCAGTGAGTTCATGCCAGGGCACAAGAATGCATGGTATGGGGCCGGGAAGGTGGCACTAGAGGTAAGGTGTCTGCCTTACAAGCGCTAGCCAAGGAACGGACCACGGTTCGATTCCCCGGCGTCCCATATGGTCCCCCCAAGCCAGGGGCGATTTCTGAGCACATAGCCAGGAGTAACCCCTGAGCGTCAAACGGGTGTGGCCCAAAAACCAAAAAAAAAAAAAAAAAAAAAAAAAAAAAAAAAAGAAGTTGAACATTTGGGGCCGGGCGGTGGCGCTGGAGGTAAGGTGCCTGCCTTACCTGCGCTAGCCTAGGAGACGGACCGCGGTTCGATCCCCCAGCGTCCCATATGGTCCCCCAAGCCAGGAGCGACTTCTGAGCGCATATAGCCAGGAGTAACCCCTGAGCGTCACCGGGTGTGGCCCAAAAACCAAAAAAAAAAAAAAAAAAAAAAAGAATGCATGGTGAGGCCATCCCAGTGATTGTTGGGGTCTCTAGGACTGTACCCAGTAGTACTCAGGACATTCAAAGGTGCCAGAGATTGAATCTAATATCTGACTTCTTAAGATATTTTCAGGTATTTAAATAGTTTTTTAAAGTATTTAAAATATTTTACTTCATTACACTAGAGTGCAAATTCTTTCTTTGTGCAAATACATTGTTTTATTCTCATGGATTGTGCATATTGTTCTACAAAGATTCCCTTTTTTAATATGACATTTTATGCACTTACCATTTATTATTCGTCATCAAAATGGCTTATTTTCTCCCAGTTACAAATTATGCTGCCCCAAATATTATTTTATAGAAATAATTCTGAAAAAAAATAAAGAAATAATTCTGCATAGTTCTGGTCACTTTTTTTCTTAAAGTTTTATTTATGGAGGGGCACATCTGTTTACTCCTGAGTTTGGGAGACCATATGAAGTACTGGGGATGGAAACTGGGTTGATCATATGCAAAACAAGAACCCTACCCATTATATTAACATGCCCACCCTAGTTCTGGTCATTTCCTTTTTTTTTTTTTTTTTTTGGTTTTTGATTTTTTTTTTGGGTCACACCTGGCAGCTCCTGGCTCCACGCTCAGAAATCGCTCCTGGCAGGCTCGGGGGACCATATGGGATGCTGGGATTTGAATCACCACCTTCTGCATGAAAGGCAAATGCTTTACCTCCATGCTATCTCTCCGGCCCCAGTTCTGGTCATTTCTATAAAACAAATTCTTAAATTGTCATTTGGTTAAGTTGTCACTCTGTTCACTACACATGCATTTCTACACATAGAGGCTGCTCCTTTTGTCTATTTTGGGAGGTTTGGGGAAAAGGTTGAGCCACACTTGGGTGTTCTCAGGGCTTACTGCTGGTTCAGTATTCAAGGGTCACTTCTGACAGTACAGAGAGGGTCCCTATGTGGTAATGGGGACCAAACTCTGGTCAGTTGCTTGCAAGGCAAGTGCTTTAACCAATCTTGGTACTATTTCTCCAGCCCTCAGACTTTTCCTAATTAGCAGTAGCTAATCAGGACACAATCCTGCGGAAGCGTAATACTCAGCAAAACTATTTCAAAAGTGAAAAAGATCAGTGCTTTAAAAAAAAAACAAACAACAGAAAGAAAAGAAATTTAAAAACCATAAAGTTCTCAAAGAAGTGATTTGCAAAACAATAGTACGACTGGTAGGGCTTTTGTCTTGCATGCAGCTGACCTGGGTTTAATCCCCAGGAACCTATAAGGCCTCCTAAGCCTGTCCCAAGTAAATACTGAACACAACTAGATGTGGGGGGGGGGAGGGGACGTGATTTGCAGTTAGACAATTTTGCAATTTTGTCTTCTTATCTTTTGAAATGTAATGCAATTGTATCACTTGACTCAGACCTTCAAAATTGTGTATCTTCTGCATTTTATTTGGGCTTTTTTTTTGGGGGGGGCATATCTTTTGATCCTCAGGAGTTACTCCTAGCTCTGAACTCAGGAATCACTTTGTTCTTTGTCTTGCTTGGTTTTGGTTTTTTTTTTTTTTTTTTTTGGGGGGGGGCACAGCCAGGGATGCTCAGGGGTTACTCCTAGCTAAGCGTTCAGAAATCGCTCCTGCCTCGAGAATCACTTTGGGAGGTGCACACAGGACAATATGGGATGCTGGGAATCAAAGCCAAATCAACTGCTTCCAAGGAAGTGCCTAACTGCTGTATTATCACTTTGGTTCATTTTCTGCATTTTGAATATTAAAAAAATACCAAGTGCACCACAATGAAAAGATAATTGTGGTGTACTTGAGATTATCTGCAAGGACAGATAATATTGAATTTCCATATTGACAATGGAACTACTGTCCAATGGACAGAAAATAAAATGTAGAAGAATTGAAATTATAAATAAAATGAAATTTGAAAAATAAACAAAATCAAAAATATTAGGGCTTGTTAAAAAATTTTTTTTTGTGGTTTTTGGGTCACACCCGGCAGTGCTCAGGGGTTATTCCTGGCTCCAGGCTCAGAAATTGCTCCTGGCAGGCACGGGAGGACCATATATGGGATGCCGGGATTCAAACCGATGACCTCCTGCATGAGAGGCAAACGCCTTACCTCCATGCTATCTCTCCGGCCCCAGGGCTTGTTAAAATTTTTCTTTTTCTAGTTTTTGGGTCACACGAGGTGGTTCTTGAACTCTATTCCAGGTTCTCCATCTTTTGAGGGTTTCACTCTGGATAATCAATAAAACCAGAATTCTAGAATGCAAAATACCCACTTCAGTTCTTTGAGCTATCTCCCTGACCCCCAAAATATTCTTTTTTTGGGGGGGCCACACCCGGCGATGCTCAGGGGTTACTCCTGACTGTCGGGGGACCATATGGGATACCGGCTGCTTGCAAGACAAACACCGCTGTGCTATCTCTCCGAGCCCCCAGGGGCCCCCAAAATATTCTTAACCTGGATGGCATTTCATTAGCATCAAGTCATCTGGTCATGGGGCATTCTCAAAATAAACCCAGTATGAGAGCTTAGGATTCGAGGGAGACATAAGCAGCTGCATTCAACCCTTGCACCATAAGTGGTAATCAATTATTTATCTGAAAACATCCCTGAACTTGGCTCAAAAGTCATCATCAGGCTTCTGAGCGCATTTTCCCCCTCATCTTTCCACAAACTGTTATTTAAAGAACAATTTGCACTGATAGTTTGTGTCCACACTCAGTATTTCTGGCACCAAAGCAAACTTAGATTAGGCTTCTATAGTGAGAAAAATTTGAGGAGGAATCAATGTCTCCCTACTTTTGCCAGAGAAAATGCAAGAGCAGAAGCCTATGCTTGATTCCCAGAGGACTTTCAGAATCCTTGGGGAACGTTTATTAAAAGATGGCAAGTGAGGGAAAGTGAGTCTGGCTGGCTCTGTACTGCACCAGCTACCATGGCTGTTTATGGATGAGAAGGGAAGACTAAAGTGGAGGGTGGGACACAGGGCCAAGAACAGATTGTAAAAGTGAGCAAGGAAGGCGTGTGATAAAAATCAAAGACTTAAAGGAGATTAATGAGCAGAATAATTTGGCACCTCTAATTCTTAGGAAGATCAACCCTCCCCTCTAAAAAACAAACAAACAAACAAACAAAACCTCAGTTTGCTTGTATTGCTTTTGGTGTGAAGGAAATAAAGGCAAGATCCTTAGGGCTGCTGCTCCATCCATCCTCATTTATTTCATGAATGAGCCGTGCTCCATTTCATGTTTGAGGGTGCTACTGCTATTACTGCCTGCTGCCTTCCAAAGAGTAAGTGCCCAGATGTCTGCGCACCAGAAAGCTACCCAGGCACCTGGTCTGGACTGCAGAGACAGGTCAACGTGATGAAAATATGAAAACAATGTGAGACGTGCTGTGTGTGTGATCTGTGTATGCTCTTGGCTCTTCACCAGATAGGGCAGCCATCAAGAAGTTTCTCTGAGCAGTTGAAGCTCAGCCAACGGTTGCAACAAAAGAAAAGAAAAGAATGTTTCCTGCAAGTTATCCTGACTCCCTTCTTGCACCAGCAGTATGCACAATCCCACCAGCCTGTTCTCATGGGTGCTGATTTGTGGCTCCCTTAGATGCACCGAATTCAGAGGTGTGCTTAAAGTGTGCAAGAGAAGCAACATCTCCAGGTAAAGCCGGAGATGAAATGAAGTGTCTGAGGCTCCAGAAATGCTCGGGAAGCTGCAGGGGGGAAGAGGACTGCGTGGGTCGGCTAGAAGCTGGACGGCCTCACCAACAGTTTGCTCCAGGTTATTCTGAAACTGGGTCGGGGTTTTCTACCTAGCAACTGATGAGTCATCGAGTGCAGCGCTTCCATTGGCTGGCTCGTCCTGCGCCGACCAATCCTGGGCGCTCAGTCATTCATTGGAAATCTGGGGACTTGGGAGGTCAGAGGGCACCGACCCGCAGTCCTGCACCAGTGGGACTTCATGGGAGGCGAGGGGGAGCTTGGGCTCCCCGTTCGGGACTGGGGGGTCTCTGGCTGCGTCTGCAAGGTCCAGAGCGGTGGGGCAACAGGCTGCTCTGCAGGGGAGCGTTGGAGCCCGGCTGGAAGCAGGGATGAGGCTGAAGTTGATCCCAGGAGGTAGGAGAGGGGGTGAGGGTGGGCTGAGCTGCAGTTCCAGGACTCGGGGTGGGGGGCAAGTAGGGGCGACCCCTGCGGAAAGTGGGGTCCTCTGGAACGAGGTTCTGCGGGGGTAGGGGAGCACCGCTTATTGGTGGGGAGGAGGGAGGCGATGGAAAAAGATCAGGTGACAACCCGGGGAAACTCAAGTCGCCCCTGAGAACTGAGCCCAGGAGGGTGGAAAAGGGCCTCCCCGAAGTCCAGGAGCGTGTGGCTGGCTCATTTCCTTTAGGGGTGAATGGATCCGTGGGTCTGGGATCCCCAGACCAGGAGAGAAGCATGCTGACCAATGCAAAAGTTATGGTGCTGATAGTAGTAGGTTGGCCTATATCAGAAGGAGGGAGGGTGCCACCTCTCCTTAATTTGTCCCCCCCCCACTTCTGCCCCTAGGACTGCTGGCGAACCCTGCTCCGGTGCTGATGGAGCCCGCTGTTTCCCTGCCCTGCTGCCTGGTAGACTCTCTCCTCTTCCTTCTTCTCAGCTCCTTTGCACAGGTGTCAGGTAGGAGTGCATGCCCTCACTCCCCACAGCTTCTCAGAAACTCCTTCAGCCTACAGAGCTGGAGAGCCAAAAAGTACATTAAAGGGGTTTCACCCTTTCCTTCTGCACATGTGCATTGAGAGATACAAAAGCTGTTCAAAAGACATGACAGTGTGGGCCACAAAGTGACGCATGGCTGCAATTCTCAATATTTGCTTAGTTGCATTTAAAAAAAAAAAAAGGAAAAAGAAGTCACAGAAATACATTTTTATTCTCTTTATTTTGGTTTTTGGGCCCATACCCAGCAGTGCTTAGGGTTTACTCCTGGCTCTGTACTCAGGAATCATTCCTGGAGGTGCCAAGGATTGAACCCTGGTCGGCCACTGGTAGGCAAGCGACTTCCTGCTGTAATATCTCTTTTTTGTCTCCAGAAGTAAATGTTAATCATATATTTTGTTTAACCTCTAAAAACTATTATTTGTACCTTTACTCAGTGGAAAATGATGCCAGCTAAACATTTAACCTTTTGTTTATTCCCCCACCAAAATTCAAATATGTGTATGGAGGCCAGAAAAATAGTTCTGTGAGTAAGTTGCAAATGACCAACCCAGGTTCTGCTCCCTGAGCACAGCTGGTGGTCTCGGTCTGTCTGTCTGTCTGTCTGTCTGTCTGTCTGTCTGTCTGTCTGTCTGTCTCTCTCTCTCTCTCTCTCTCTCTCTCTCTCACACACACACACACACACACACACACATGAAATTTTTATGTGTGCATTTTTCCATTTGTACCACATGTTAATTGGAAATAGTTAGTGGCCACCAAATTGGATGGCTCAAGTTTATTGCCCCCCTCCAGGTCCTGTACTAGTTTGGGGAAGCCACAACAATCTCTGAAATCATAAAGTCTTTTGGAGGGCTCAGTGTGGGGGCTCAGTGTTCCCTTCTAGAAATATCATCAGCCCCCAAAGTTTCAACATCAACAACCTCAATAACTTACCAAGCATCTTTCCTGCTTGATGCCAACCACTCACAGCTGCCGGTCCCTGAACACTCAGCCCACAAATCCCTGTGGCCTTAGGACGACTGTGTGAGTCTCTGGAAAGAGCCACTTGCTTTCCCTGATATTTGGTGGCTGATGCCCTCATCTGATTCTTCCACTTTGTTGAACAGCCCAGTTTACAGTGGTGGGACCCGAGGATCCAATCCTGGTCCTGGTAGGAGAAAACGTCACTCTGAGCTGCCACTTGGTCCCGGAAAGAAACGCGCAGGACATGGAGGTGCGCTGGATCCGCTCTCAGCTCTCCCCCGCAGTGCTGGTGTATAAGGGTGGGCAGGAGCGGCCTGAGGAGCAGCTGGCAGAGTACCAAGGGCGAACCACCTTTGTGAGCGAAGACATCCAGCGGGGCATCGTGGCACTGGTCATACACAATGTCACCGCCCACGAGAACGGCCTGTACCGCTGTTATTTCCAAGAAGGCAGGTCCTATGAGGAGGCCGTCATGCGTGTGATTGTGGCAGGTGTGTTGTGCCATTTGGGGACAGCTTTGTGGCCCATCATAATGAGCCCATCATAACTTCAGGCCCATCATAATGAGCCCTTTATAACTTTAGGCTCATCATAAATGAGCACATTTCTGCCCAGATCCCCCCTTTAACATATAATTATTAGGGGCCAGAGTGATAGTACAATGGGGAGGGCATTTGCCTTGAATGCAGCCTGCCTAGGTTCTATCCCCGGCATCCCATATGGCTCCCTGAGCACCGCCTGAATTGACCCTTGAGTTCAGAGCCAGGAGTAATCCCCAAATGCTGCTGGGTGTGGCAAAAAATTTAATAAAAAGTATCTTTTGGGTGCCGGAGATATAGCATGGAGGTAAGGCTTTTGCCTTTCATGCAGAAGGTCATTGGTTTGAATCCCGGCGTCCCATATGCCCCCCCCCCCCCCCCCCCCGTGCCTGCCAGGAGCAATTTCTGAGCATGGAGCCAGGAGTAACCCCTGAGCACTGCCGGGTGTGACCCCCCCCCCAAATATCTTTTGAGGAGTGGGGGTCCACACCCGGTGATGCTCAGGAGTTACTCCTGGCTCTGAGCTCAGAAATCATCCCTGTCAGGCTCAGGGGACCATATGGGATGCCAGAAATCAAACCACCATTGGTCCTTAGTGGGCTGTGTGCAAGACAAACGCCTTACCGCTGTGCTCTCTGCACCCCCCCAAAAAAAAAGTATCTTAAGATTCTGACAACTAAACAGATTTGTGTCTTTTGGTTGTTAACCTAGAACTTTAGGGAACCAAGGCAACTCTCTCTCCCCTTGCCTTGCCGCACCTTTATAAAATGGGCTCTTCTGGGCCCAGAGAGATAGCACAGGGTTTAAGGGATTTGCCTTGCATCCTAGCCAAGCAGAGTTCAAACTCCTAGTTCCTTGAGTACCTCCAGGGATCACTCCTGAGTAAAGAACCAGAAATAATCTCTGAGCTTAGCAGGTCTGGCCCAGTCTCTCCTCTCCTCTGTCCCCCTATTACCTCAGTACACAGAATGGCTTTTGCAAAATTCTGTGGTTCAGATACTATTGCTTTTCAAACTGAGCCATCAAGATCTTTGTACCCCTAGGCATGGGCTCGCCACCCCTCATTGAAATGAAGGAGCACGAAGATGGGGGCATCCGGCTGGAGTGCACGTCTGTAGGCTGGTACCCAGAGCCTCGAGCTGTATGGCGGGACCCCTATGGTGACCCGGTGCCTGCCCTGGAGGAGGCCTACACTGTGGATACCAATGGCCTCTTCACCGTCACTCTGTCTGTGATCATCAGAGACTGTGCCGTGCGGAACATGACCTGTTCGGTCAACAACACCCTTCTTGACCAGGAAAAGGAAAGTGTAATTTTTATTCCTGGTGAGTTTGAATGGAGCCTGGAGTGAAAATGGGGAGGAAGGCTGTGGGTGGAAGGGTCCCCGACTTGACTCAACTGAGCTGAAGCTTCTACTGTGTCACAGGGGAGATCAAGTATACTTGGCCCAGGGTCACAGACACCTGCACTGTTGAAAATCTACAAGCCCAACCTGCCACATCTGGTGGTTACCAAAATCCGTGAATGTCCAGAGTCCTTAGAGTCAACCTTGGCTTTGCCATCAAGAGTGCTGTGTCTGGATTCAGTGGATTCAACTCCCAGAGACATCCATGGGTGGTTCAATCCGTGACAATCTTTCCAGAATTAAATCCAGAATCCACATCTAGGAAAAAACTTTTACTCTAAGTGAAACTATGTAGTTCAAACCCATGTTCAAGGGATTAATTATAGCTTAAAACATGCTAGTAAGTGCCTATTCTCTGATAGTTTTTTTTTATCCTGTTGCAAGTTTTAGGCACTTAGAATATTCATGAAACATGGAGAGTGGAATGGAGTGGGTGACTCTTCACACCAGCTGGTTTCCTCTGAAGCCCTTTTTTTCCCCCATGGGATTTCCAAGGGATCAAATCTGACGCATTCTCTTTCCATAGAATTTTATCAATTCATTGACTAAATACTTAACAAACATCTAATAGATTCAAAGCACCATTATAAATGCCAAAGGCAAATGACTAAACAAAATGCACAAGCACTCCCGTTTTCATGAGGCTTAGAGTGTAGAACAGTCAGTGAAAGAGCTAAACTGAAGAGTGAGTAATGCCATGACAGATTAGCTTCAGAGTGTAGGCGCTGTAGAAATGATTTGGGAATGATAGGAAGAGCTTGGGGTCCAGAGTTGACATTATCAACACAGGGATTAGGGACAGACTTACTGAAAAGATGGGGAGGGGAGAGGGCCTGGGAGTAGGTGCAGCATATGCAAAAAGTCTGTGGAGGTGCATGTCTGTCTGCATGAGGTACAGTTTCAGGGGACTCCAAGAAGCAGGATGTCCAGAACAGCGAGAATGCAGGAAGAATGGAGAGGGTGAGTTCTGGGAGGCCCTGGGTCCATTCATAAGGGACATTGTGGGCCCCATTGGCTTTTAGTCTGAGACAAGGAACAAGGTTTGGAGCCAACCCCTTGGCTCAGGCAACTTAGCTAAGCATCTGGAGGTTTCCAGGAGGTAGCACTGGAGGCTGTGGTGTAGGGATTGCACCTAACTGGTGCACCCTATGTTTCTCTTCGTGTTTATTCCTGTATTATCCAGTGATATGGGGTATCTGGTGAAAAGAGTTGAAAAGATAAGATGGACAGACTACTGACTGATGGTCAATAGCAACTTTAGTAGGGCTGCCTTTGCTTTCTGTATTCTATTCTGAGGGTTGGTCATCATGAGGGTTGTAAAAGAATGGGAACAAAGCTATGGATGACTGCCTTCTACAAGGAGACGGAAGCCAGATTCTAACATAAGAAAACCAGATGTGGGCCCGGAGAGATAGCACAACGGTGTTTGTCTTGCAAGCAGCCGATCCAGGACCTAAGGTGGTTGGTTCGAATCCCGGTGTCCCATATGGTCCCCCGTGCCTGCCAGGAGCTATTTCTGAGCAGACAGCCAGGAGTAACCCCTGAGCACCGCCGGGTGTGGCCCCCCCCAAAAAAAAGAAAAGAAAAGAAAACCAGATGTGGGGCTAGAGCGATAGCACAGCAGGTCGGGTGTTTGCCTTGCATGCGGCCAACCTGGATTCAATTCCTGGCAACCAATGTTTTCCCTAGTGAAGAGCTAGGAATAAACATTTGGGTGTGGCCCAAAAACTATACAAAAGGAAATTATAAAAAAAACAAATATTGGGGCTGGAGTGATAGCACAGCATTAGGGTGTTTGCCTTGCATGTTGCCGACCCAGAATGAACCCAGGTTTGATCCCCGGTGCCCCCTGAGCCTGCCAGGAATGATTTCTGAGTGTAGAGTCAGGAGTAACCCCTGAGTACAGGCGGGTGTGCCCAAAAACAAAAAAAAATAAAATAAAATAAACAAACATTAGCATAAGACATGGCCTAATTGCAAAGATTATCTTGGGACCAATCAGCCTAATTGTCTTGACAATGATGGAATCCACATGTACACATGTGCTGGGCCCCTCTGCCATCCCGGCAGGCTGTCTTCAAGGCCCTTGCCTCAGTTTCTGGATCTTCTGGACCACTCTGGAATACTGGGCCTGAGTCATGCCTGGACCCCAACAATTCTGTTCTTTCTCTTTTCTCGTTCCTGTGCACCCCACACTTGGACAGTCTCTGTAAGATCAGCCAAGTAGACAAGGAAACTTTCTCTCCTTGGGTTCCTGAGGAAGAAGCAGAGAGCACTGCAGAGCTCCAAAGATGTGCTCTGTGAGGAGCCACTTCATCTTTATTTTTTTGAGCTGTTTTATCTTTAGCCTCAGTTCCTCTCTCATGGGGCTTCCCTGGCTCCCGTTTCAGAGCCCTTCGTGCCACCCAGGTCCTCTGCCTGGTTGCTGGTCCTGCTAGCCGCCCTGCCAGCTCTGCTGCTGCTGCTCCTCATCGCCTGCAGCATCTGCCTCATCAAGAAACTCCACCAGGAGAAAGAGATCCTGCCCATGGAAAAAGAGGAGGAAAGTGAAGAGATAGATAATGCAGGTAAGAGCTGGGGCAAGGGAGCAAATTATAGAGAAAGAAAGACAAAGCCAGGGCCAGAATGATAGCACAGCTGGGAGGGCACTTGACTTGCATGAGGCTGACCTGGGTTTGATCACCAGCATCCCATGTGGTCCCTCCCACCCAAGCACTGCCAAGAGTATCCTGAATACCGAGCCAGGAATAAGCCCTGAGAAAAATAAAAATTCAAGGCAAAGGAGGCCAGTGGACTGTCACACCAAGGGACACAGTTTGGAACAGCCAGAAACCCAGAAGCAATGGCCAGGATGTGACCCCTCCAATCCTAGTGACTATTCCTTTCCCTTCCACAGGGCAGTATTTTGTTGCACCAGAGCAAACCTAAACAAGGACTAAATGTCTTAGCCCCTGGCCAGTTGTCATTTTTGGTATTGAGACAGTTCCTTAGAAACAGGGCAGGGTGGTGGTGGACTTTATAAAAAAATGGCCGATACAAAGTCAAGTTCTCTTACTTCCTGATTCATTGTTGTTTCTACTACAGAGCAACTTCAAGAAGAGCTGCGTAAGTTGAGCATTTTCTGAATGACTCCAAGTATAATTCAGACCCTGCTTCATTGGCTATTTTCTGACTAAGGCCCCCTCTGTGTCCCATTGCAGGCTGGAGAAGATCTCTCTTAAACGCAGGTGAGTATCACATTCCCTCTGATGCAGAGATTTTCCTCACTGGCCATTCAAAATGATTAGATAAGGTGGAAAGGGAGTGCAAGGCTGGTTGGAAGTATATAGGGGTGTTCCAGGGAGTGTTTTTCTTTTGTTTGTTTGCTTTGGGGCTACACCTGGCAGTGCCCAGGGATTACTCCTGGCTCTGTGCCCAGAAATTATTCCTGGCAGGCTCTGGGGACCATATGGGATGCCAGGGATCCAACCTAGGTAAGCCTACAAACGACAAACGCCCTACCCACTTTGCTATCGCTCTAGCCCCCAGGGGGGTGGTTCCACCCATCCCTACCCCAGTAGAATCTTTCCCAGGGTAAATCTTTACTCTTTAATCAGGGAAACCCTGAGGCTCTTAGTGAACTGAACATCTGACTTTATAGCAGCCTTTCATTTTCAGAATAATTTAATCCATGAGCACCACCAGGTCTGCTACACATCACAACCTCTCCCAAAGGTTAAATTTTAGTGGTTATTGCTCTTTAGATCTTAGATTGATTTGAGCGAAAAAATACTTTCTTAAGTGATTATAACCTGGGAGATGGTCCCTTGATGGCGAACCTATGGCACACGTGCCCGCGGTTGCACGCGAAGGTCTTGCAGCTGGCACATGGGAAGGGGTCCGCAATTAAGATATGCGGTGCAATGGGAGGCTAGTGTGCTGGTGTCTGCTTTGCAGCTCACCTGGCAACAGGGCCGGACTGGCCATTGGGAGGACCGGGCATTGTACGGCAGTTTGGGCACTCGGGCTCAAAAAGATTAGCCATCACTGGTTAAGGGATTGTACAGTTTTCAGACTCTGTACAATTGAAGAGCTGTGTGCAGGGAAAGATAAATGGCTTCCCAAGTATGTCTTGATATGTCTAGCCAGGGGAGGGGGAATGCCCTTAACCTATAAGAACACGGATACTCCGCGTCTGTTTCGGAACATGAAGGGGTTTGAGCAAATGTCAGAGCTCAGAAGCCCATATAGCCTTTCCTCCAAAAAATGCACTTTCTAGCTGAAAATTTATCATGTTCTACTTCAAAGCACCAAGGAATCTTCACTGAGGCTCTACTGTAGCCCTCAGAACTTTCCTCTCTGAGGAAACTTCAGAATGGTCACCATCAGCCTTAGCAACGCTGAGTCAAAAGAATATTATTCCAACACAGTACAATGTAGTTTGAGTAGTAATACGTGTAGGGGGAGTGGTCTACACAAGGTTGGTTCAGAAGCAGTGCCGGCTGCAAAGAGGTCAAAAGTGTATTCTAGAACTCAAGTTGTTGAAGCAAGTCTGGATGGAGATGGTCCTTTCACACACCTCTCACACCAGGTTGGTTTTGAGGACAGTTGTCTTCCCTTTTAATCCTTTAATTTTAAAGTGCTTTTTATTTGGTTGATTTGAGGGCCTCATCCAGCAGTGTTCAGGGATTACTCCTGACTCTGAGCTCAGAAACCACTCAGCGGACACTATGCAGTGGCCATGAATTGAAGGGAAGTCAGCTGCATGCAAGGCAATCACCTTAACCCCCATCCCTTTTCCTTAGCTCCTTCCTTTGTTCAAATTCTTGCGATGGTCCCCTTAATTAATTATTTCAGCCTATTGTCACTTGGTTCAATAGAGGCCAGGGAACCAATGAAGTGGCCCTTTATAATCAGACATTTAGAACGTGAAAAATTGGTTTTCATTACTATCTTGGGAAAGGAGGGACATAGGGCTTAAACCAAATCTGAGTGTTTCCAACTAAAAAGTCCCATGTGTTGAATACAACAAAAGATAGATTGAAAATGTTGAGAGAAAGTGGGAACCATTTACTTCAGCTCATTTGCTAAGCCTGCCCCCTCCCTCGAACCCCAGTTCTTTCCTCCCTAAGACTATTCTCCAGTCACACAAGGGAAGCCTGAGTAATTCTGATTGGAGATGTGGGATCTGGGATTAGGAGCCTTTGTGGAAAAGGTCACCCCACTGGCTTTCTGGGAGCCTCTGTGGGCAGTAGAATCACCCTTCCTCCAAAGACTCCAGGCCTAAATCTGAGACTTCCTCTGCAGCTGATGTAGTCCTGGACCCAGACACAGCTCATCCTGAGCTCTTCCTGTCAGAGGACCGGAGAAGCGTGAGGCGGGGACCCACCAGGCAGAGTGTGCCTGACAACCCAGAACGATTTGACTGTAGGCCTTGTGTCTTGGGTCAGGAGAGTTTCTCCTCGGGGAAGCATTTCTGGGAGGTGGAGGTTGAAAATGTGATGGTATGGGCTGTGGGGGTTTGTCAAGACAGTGTTGACAGGAAAGGAGAGGCTCTCCTGGTTCCTCAGAATGGCTTCTGGACCCTGGAGATGTTTGGAAGCCAGTATCGGGTGCTCAACAACCCTGAGAAGATCCTCCCGCTGAGAGAGCGTCTCCGCAGGGTTGCCATCTTCCTGGACTACGAATCTGGAGACATCTCCTTCTACAACATGCGGGACAGATCACACCTCTATACTTGTCCCCGGTCCCCCTTCTCTGGGCCCCTGAGACCCTTCTTCAGGCTGGGCTCTGATGATAGTCCCCTCTTCATCTGTCCAGCCTTGACTGGGGCCCAGGGCATCACCGTGCCTGAAGCTGGCTTGATCCTTCATCGAACTGGGACTCAGCACTACCAGCAGGCCCAGTTCCTCAACCCCAATGCCCCATTCTTCAGTCTGAGAGCCCCTTAGAGTCTCCCCAACAATAGCACAGCACCCCTGGAGAACACTGACCCTCTACTCTGGTCATATCAGAGCCCCTCCTCCAAAAAACCCCTGTGTGGGCTCCAGGCCCCCCTCATTAAGCTGGTGTCTGAGTCTCTCATTTGCATGATCCTGGGTCAGGAGATGGACCCAGGAGCACATTAGTGCTGCCAGCCAAGAGGAAAGTGTGAGAAGTGCCAGGGAGGTGAAAACCTGCTGCTTCCACATCAGACACTCAACCTGATACTTGGGGTGACATCAGACACTGAGAACAACAGTACACACAGGGATGGAAGGAGGGGGAGGGTGTTGGGATAATTACAACGGAGCTCAGAGATAGAAGCTTCTGGGAGGGACAAGACTATGGGCAGAGCTGAGCACCCAGGGGCTCAGGGGTCCTGGGAGGTGAGGCTCTGTTTCCACCCCCACCCCAGGATTTGCAACCTCCTCCCCAGGTGAGCTTCCAGACCTCATGGTGAGCCTGAGAAAGAGAAAGGTCAGGAGCATATCTGGAGCTGCTGTGGGCCTTAGGGTCCTATAATCAGTCAAGCCAAAACTCAGTTTGTGAGCCTCCAGTTGGGTCAAGCAGAGTCTATGAGTTCTCAAGACAAGTGGATTCCACAAACTTTGGGGGAACAAGAACAACAGTTTGCAGCTTTGGGGGGTTCAGCTCAGGGTACCCTTAAACACAAGTATTCTGAGGATCCCAGAGACCTTTATTCCTTTGGGCTATACCTGTCAGTATTTTATGGAATCACAGACTAAAAAGGGAGACATTTGAGATTTTTTTTATTAATGTATATTAAAATCAAAACAAGATGAATGATAGTTGATCTATTTATAAAATATGTTTTATGACAAAGTACTATTGTTTTTAAATGCAAAATAAATTTTGTGGAGAAAACTTTAGCATTTTTGTAGATCTAATGTCTAGGTTACCAGAAGATGATGTCTGGCGTCTGGCCCCTCAGTTCTAAATCTGTGGTGTCACTGGTTATGTGACCTCTGGAAACTGTCATTGTCATGGCCTAAGCACTTGCTTTGCATAGATGAGCTCCAGATGTGGTTCTTGAACACTGAGCTTGGAGAAACTCCTGAGCATTTCTAGGTGTGACCCAAAACCAAAAAGAAAAAGAAAAGGAAATATCCTGTACACTAGTAAATGATGCAAAACCTCAAAGTAATATTGAGGGCCATGGTTAGAGGGAGAGTTCAGGAGTTACTTCTGTGTTCTCAGGGGTCACTCCAGGACCTTTCACATGGAAAATACCCATATTAACCACTCCCCAGGCTTAATGTATTGTTATCAGTATTATTATTGAAATAATAGCATCCTTGCAGACTCATTTAACATTAAATAGAGAGGCCAGAGAGATAGCGCAGCAGTAGGGCATTTGCCTTGCAGGGGGCTGACCCAGAACGAATGGTGGTTCGAATCCCGGCATACCATATGGTCCCCTGTGCCGGCCAGGAGCGATTTCTGAGCACAGAGCCAGGAGTAACCCGAGTGCCACTGAGTGTGACCCCCCCACCCCCAAATAAAATAAAATCAAAGAGAGACACCTTTTACCCCAGAAGTCTACAACCAGTTTTTGGGAAAAGGTAAGTTAAACTTTACAGTAATTTTTTTTTTATTTTGGTTTTTGGGTCACACCCGCTCAGGGGTTACTCCGTGCTATCTCTCCACCAACCCCCCCCCCCCTTTTTGACTTTAGGAGTTGTACTTATAGCCAACAACCTCTGGGGATGCAAATAGTATTGAGACCCAACAGAGGATTCTTTTTTTTCTTTTTTTTTTTTTTGATTTTTGGGCCACACCCGGTGACGCTCAGGGGTTACTCCTGGCTATGCGCTCAGAAGTCGCTCCTGGCTTGGGGGACCATATGGGACGCCGGGGATCGAACCTCGTTCCGTCCAAGGATAGCGCACCTTACCTCTAGTGCCACCGCCCGGCCCCTCACACAGAGGATTCTACAGTTGACCTAAAAGAACAGCTTAAGTAATAGTATTGGGGATTTTATATAATCATCCATCCAGTGATAAAACTGTACAGAAAAAGAAATATATATTACATATATGCACCTATATATATGTGTATGTATATATATATATATATATATATATATATATTTGATTTTTGGACCACACTGGCAGCACTCAGGAGTATTGTTCCTGACTATGCACTCAGAAATCACTCTTGGCAGGTTCAGGGAACCATATGGCATGCTAAGGATTGAACTTGGTCAGCTGCATGCAAGGCAAAAGCCCTCCTTGCTCTGACTCCCAGAAATTACATATATATTTATATATATTTATTGTATTTATATATTATTACATATAGACGTTTTATATATATTTAATTCCAAAGCTCAAAGGGCTGATGCATATGCTTTGTATGCTTTGTAAAAGACCTTTTCATCATCCTTTAGTACCTCTTTGACCTTAGCTTCAAAAATTCCACAGGCCAAAGTGACAGGCATATTTTACGATGACCTGTTCTGAACATCGGGGGAGCAGTAGGATGAGAGGGTTACCCTTTAATCATATCAATGTGCATACAAAAGCAGTAAGTGGAGAGAACATTGTTCAGAGTACATGATGACGGCCTTCATCTTTCTTGGCTAACTGGGCAATGATAATCTTTACTAGTGGTAATCTCAGCCTATCTCTTCTTCCGCTTCCTAATGAAGAATATTGAACTATTCAGTCATATAACATTTCTTTGCTTGCACAAGAGAAAGTCCTTTCTTCTTTGAATCTCTTCCAAAGTACCCAGCACATAACTAGGTCCTATAGATTCCCCTCCCATCATCCGCTCCCTGAAACTTACCCCATATCTCTAACCACATGGGAAATTCTGTGACAAGTGTGAAAATTCTTACTACAGTGACAAGTGTGAAAATTCATACTCCTGTGACAAATTCAACTGAATTTGACTACAGGTAATCTTCAGCCTGTTCAAAATAAGTCAGAACCTCACCTCTGGCCTCTAATGCTCTCTTCCATCCACTCCCAATTTGCCAAATAGACTTTTAGTTACTTAGATAAAGGAAAAAATCTTTTAGGATCTCAAGCCAAAAGGAATTTCCTGGTGATTTCTAAGAAAAAAAAAATGAAACAAAAGGCATCTTTATTCATGTTGTATTGACCAGTTTTCAGTAATCACATATTCACAGAAGGTAACAGTCATTCCATTGTATGCCCCATGAACTCATTTCAACTCGTGTTCACGCTCTTAATTCCAAAATCTTCACTGGTTTACCACTGTTTGTTTTCCATTGAAATTCATCAAATGCCTTGGAGAATTCTGGGGTTTCCTCCTAATGTTCTAACAAGACATTTTGCATTGATTATAAAAGCTCTGTTCATGCTGAATGGAAAAAGCCCAGTTGTGTACTGGTTAGTAGCTCTTCACTCCTTTGAGACTCTTAATTCCTATAGCCAATGGATTTAAAGCCTTGGGATACCAAAGAAAAGTAAAAATACTAACAGATTTGCATGATGTGGATGGAGAGGGGACTACTGGTCTATTACAAGAGTCTTACAAAATTTTTGTTGACCCATCTCTCTTCCTCCAAGTAACTGGAAGACACAGGAATACATGTGTCCGAGGATTAGAACAGTGAGTATAGGGATGGAAGAGGAATGAAGTTTAGGGGTGTGGAATCCAGTGAAAGGACTGGAAAGGTGTCTCAGAATCACTGATGGTTCAATGATGTTTCATTTCTTTGGAGAAAAAAAGATACCTCATGAATTTCTCACTTCATTGTCACTGTCTCTCTTCCTCCATCTCTCTCCCCTCCTACACTTCCTTAATTCAAATAACATATATATACACACCAGATAGTTTTTATTTTAAATATGGAATGCTTCACGAATTTGTGTGTCATCCTTGCACAGGGGCCATGCTAATCTTCTCTGTATCGTTCCAATTTTAGTATATGTGTTGCCAAAGCGAGCACAACACACCAGATAGTTTTATGTATCTCCATTTTGATGTAACTCAAATTCTTGTGTGCTCTCTCCCTACATACTTTCCCTGTCAATATTCATTCTAGAAGATTTTTGGCCAAAGTGGGGCTGGATTGTCGATACATTCTGATTCCCCATCTCTCAGTGACAATTCTGAATTGGCTAATTTCCTGTTCCATACAGTCTCTCCGAGATTGAAACCCAGGTGCTCACAGAGGTAAACCCAATTATAGTCAAACACACTGGTGGCTCTTCCCTGGCTCATCTTCTCACTTCCTTATAATGTTTTTTGGAATCATTTCCCAAATATATTACTTGTATCCAAATATATGTCTCAATGTCTGTTTTCTTTGGAGGGAAAGGACTCAGTTAAGAGAGAGTCTAATGTGGGAACAAGAGTGATAGATTAAGAGGAAATGAGGAAATCAGCTCCTAAAGACTCTAATATTTTCATGTTTTCTCTAGCCTGTCCACCAGAGTAAACGCATTATTTGGCAGATAACAAAAACAACTGGCTGTGGGGTAAATTCTGGGACAAAGTCAGTGATTCACACGCCCTGATTCTTTTCCTGAATCCTCCTATTTCTCCTTCACTCCATCCAACCTCACTTGATTAGCTCCCCGAAATTCCCTATTCGTTGCTCTGTTATTCTAGGAACACTCCACTTCAAAATGCTTCTGGGAACATGACTCAGAGGCGTTACCATGCAACCAGACCTCATTCTCCTGGTCCCCAAATCACATGAAACTCCTTTCCACCCCCACTAAACCTTTCTCTGCACAGACATCAAATCACTTATCTCCAGGTTGGCTTAACCACATGCATAAGCAGTGAGTTCAAGACCTTGAGCCAAAGTCAGCCCTCAGATGATCTGTTCTGAACATTGTGGGGGCAGAACCAACCTCAACAGACAAGGCCATTCTGTAGTTAGAATGGAGTTAGGAAGAGAGCATCACTCTGTAATCTTATCAATGTGCATACAAGTATTTCTCACAGTTCAAATGCTGTCTCTTTCACTCACAGATTCTGAAAATGGAGCAGGAGAAACTTCCTGAGCACCAGCAAGGAGAGTCCTAATCCTACTTCATTCAAATAACTCAGAATATGTATATAAACATTTATGTGAAGGTGTTGGATTGGACTCAAAGACTCACATGCAGGTGCAAGCACCCTACTACTGAGCTACATGCCTGTCTCCCAAAATCCATGATATGACCCCTCATTTGGAGCTGGAGATAGAGTAGAGCAAGTAGGGTATTTGCTCTGCGTGCATCCAATCTGGGTTCAATCCCTGGTATCCCATATGTTCCCCCAAATACTACTAGGGGTAATTCCTGAACCAGAACCAGAAGTAAACCCTGAGCATAACTGAGTAAAGTCCAACCCACTAATTCCCAAAAAGACATCCTTTCCTCATAATGTATATGCTCACTCATTTCAGCAGTACTTCTGGGACAGAGTGATAGTGCAGTGGTAGGACATTTGTCTTTCATGTGGCTGATCCAGGTGTGACCCAAAAACCAAGAAGAAGAAGAAGAAGAAGAAGAAGAAGAAGAACAACAACAACAACAACAACAACAGCTACTTCTATGCTTCTATGGTGGGATGGAATCTGAGATTCCATTACAGCAAGAAATCTGAGATTTAACTACGAAAACTATTTGGAGGTTCACCAGTTGGCCAGGAAAGGGTAGCACCTTTAAAATACTTGCCTTAGACACAGACAGACCTAATTACCAATACCACATATGGTTTCCTTAGCACTGTCAAGTGTGAGTACAGAGCATGAAGAAACCCTGAGCACTGCCAGTTATAACTCCAAACCCAAAATAATTTTCATAATAATAAAATTATGGCTATATAAGCATAGGATATTGGAAATATTGAGCAAAAGTGATATATTTCTTTTGATGAAATGAGAATTATATTAGTCAGCTCCTTTCAAAGAAGCAGAACCATGGAACACAAACAGAAGCAGACTTACTCATGTGATCACAGAAGCCAAATCGTCCCACAGTCTGCAAACTGGAGGCCCAGGAAAATTGGTGGGAACGTTCCAGTCCAACTGTAAAGGCCTGAGAGCAAGGGATACTAATGCCAGAGGCCCCAGAGCATGGAGAACGAGCAACATTGAGAACTGGAAACATTGAGAACAGGAAGTAAGGAGTCCAAAGAGTGGAGAACCGGAAGCCCCCTTGAGTGATGAGAGAGAATGGATGTAGCAGTTCAAAGAACAAATTTGCCCTTTCTCCATATTAACCTTGTAGGGTAATTTGTAGAGTAGGGAGCGGGAGAGAGAGAGTCAAATCCTCAGTAGACTTGATAGTGCCCACCAGCATCATTATCTTCTTTACTCAGTCTGCCAAGTCAACTATCTTCTAGAAACATTCTCACAGAACCACCCAGAACTAATCATTTGTCAGCTGTCTGGATAGCCTTTTGCCTAGCCGAACTGAACTGACATATGCACTTAATACACAGAAAAACAAAACCATCACTGATCATAATTGTGCATTGATGAGAAATGGTCATGACAAGAAATAGCCACCTAAGGGCCAGAAGGATAGTTCAGCAAGTAGGGCATTTGCCATGCATGCAGCTGACCCAGGTTCCATCCACAGCATCCATCCACATCCATCCCTGAGCACCACTAGGAGTGATTCCTGAGTGCAGAGCCAGGAGTACACTGAGCATAATAGGGTGTGCCCCCCAAAAAAAGAATAAACAAAAATAACCACATAAACAAAAAAGGATATTTTGGGGGACTTCTAGGAAGGCAGGGTAGACACTGGATGGACATTTTCCTGGTGATTATAGCCAACCAGGAAGACAGTTCAATGCATGGGCCAGAGGATGGGTGTTGAAAAAAATTGTAATTATAAGTCTTGATAGTAGTTGATGAAGGATAGTGAAATGGATGGATGGAGAGGCCTTTCTCTGCCACCTAGGCCACGCGCCGTCAACCCCCTCCAGGCAGCGGTCTCAGGGTGATGGTGAGGAAATGCTCCACAAGCAGTCAGGTTTCAGGAGACATCAACTTTATTAAGGTCCTAGCTACCATGTGTGACTCCTAAGCTTTTAACCTTTTAAGGCTGCTCCATAAGTAGCCCTGCATTCAAACCTGTCTCTACCAGCCTCCTCTCTTGCTGAATCCCTCTCTCAATCCTCTTGCTCAATCTTCCCCAGTCTCTCTCTTTCTTGCCCCTCAGGCAACCCCCTTTTACCTCTAGGTCAGCAAAATGGGAAGCCAAAGATCCCTCCCAGATGTGGGTAGGTCTGCCTCTCAAGGTGATCAAAACAGGAAATTGGGGGAGGGAAGTAATAGATGAAATGCTGCTCAGGCCTTACAAGGTTTGGATTATCTGGACCCTCCAGAGTTCTCTGGGGGCCTCCATGGCTACACCTGGCAGTGATTTTTTCTCCAGGGTCCACACAGCAATGCTGGAGTGTTCTGCAATACTAGGAATAATACCAGATTGGCTGCATGCAACTTAACCCACATACTGCCTTGAAAACGGATTTTGAAAAGAAAAGCAGCAAGTGTTTGACTCAATAAAATAAAGACCATATATACAATAAGAGCACAAGCGTGGACTTGCAGTCAAGAATAGACATTAAATTGAAAAGTGTGTGAAAAGAAGGAGAGGGAGTCCTGATATTTTGTCAGTAGGTCTGCTTTTATTTGGAGCACAACACATCCCTCTGACCAAACAGCTTTGAAGTCTAGAACAAAGTGCCTGCTTTTATTCTGTTATGGTCTGGGAATAGCAGCAGGAATACCTCATAGGTCCACCTCATAAAGGAGTCACTCATCATTCACAGTGTGGGACAGGAAACTGTTGGTTCTGTAGAAATGACTCATAGATTTGGCTGAACTATGGTTGCTATGTAAGAACCTGAATTTCAAATATTGTCACCAAACCCCAGGTCAGGTACTGTTCACTCAAAGACCAATTACTCAGAAGATAAGGGTTGATGTGAGCAAAAAGAAGCTCACTCAAGACTTGGCAACCAGAGGAAATGATGGATTTCTTGTCCTAAAAATAAACAAACAATACTACTTTTTGTTTTTAGATTAGAGCTTTCAATAGGGCTGGCTGGAAAAGTAAATTAAAGAGATTTATGATTAGGGACTGAAAAGATAGTGCGGCAGGTAGGGCATTCACCTTGCACACCCTGAACCAGGTTCAGTATCAGGCATCCCTTATGGTCCCCTGAAAACTGACTGGAGTAACTTCTTCTTTTCTTTGGGGTGGGGGGTGTCATAGCCGGTGGTATTCTGTCTGTCCCGGGTTAGCTTCATGCAAGGCAAAAGCCATACCACTGTGCTATCTCTCCGGCCCCCCCCCCGGAGTAATTTCTGATTGCAGGCAAGCACCTTAACTACATGCTATCTCTCCAGTCCCCAGAGTAATTTCTGAATGCAGAGCCAGGAGTAGATCTTGAGCATCGCTGGATGTGTCCCCCACTCCAAAACTAAATACAAAGAGAGAGATCTCTCTGTTTGGGTGCTGGTGCCATGCAGGGCATTCTGTCTCAAGGCCCTTTAAGCTGGCTCCAGTAATAATAGATTCTTTTTTTGTTTTTAATTTTATTGATTGATTAATCGATTGATTGGTTGTAGGGTCATATGCAGCGGTGCTCAGGGGTTACTCCTAGATCTGCACTCAGAAATCATCCCTGGCAGGCTGGGGGACCATATGGGTGCTAGAATTGGACCAGGTCATTCCCAGATAAGCCACTTGTAAGACAAATGCCCTACCACTGTGCTATCTCTCTGGCCCGGATAATAAATTCTTGAAGTGTGGCCACCTGATGCGGTCAGATAATCATCTTCTCCAGGCTTTGGAAAATGATCTTAAAGATTCCTTCCTTCCAGAGGGCCTGCTGCTAACTTTTGTCCAAGGGCGTGAATAGTCCTTAGACATGAAAAATTCCAGGAATGTTCTCCCAGGGCCTTTAGCTTCCTCACACTCCCCATCATCTCCATGCCTAACAGGGCCAGGTTCAACATTACACACACAGAGCATGAAAAATTCTTGTAGAATGAGAGATGAAGACCAAGACAGAAAGAGCAGTTAGAAGAATCTTGTGTGTGAAGAGCAAGATGGAGTCTCTAATGTTTGCTCACTTATAAGATTATTTGCTTTTATTTCCCTGTTTCTTTTCTTTTCTATTTTCTTCTCACTTCCTCCCATCAGTGCAAATAAAGTTTTTCTATTAAAAATAAAGATATATTTTTTCTCCCATGAGATTTTTTTTTTACAATTACAGAACAGAGATCAGAAGTAATAGCTTTGAGTGTTAAGGATAAAGTAAAGCCAAGAGTGTGGCAAAGGTACTGCAACAGAAGAACACCAAAGGCCAACTGATTTGATTTAAATTGATTTAAATTCTTCTCTAGTTTCTACACAGGGGAGAAATCAGAAATTCAAACTTTCCATTGCAGAGAGATTGATAGGCTTGAAAATAAGACAGGAAAAGAAATATCTGTTTTTGGAAGTAGGGCTAAGGCAAGAATGTGCCAGCAAAAGGAGACCAGGAAGCAGTTAAGTCTCAGAACAAATTCCTCCCCGCTTCCTGGGAGTGAATTTCACTTGGCGGGCAAAGGTCACAGAAGGTTATATTTGATCAAATCTTATGTATAATGAAATTAAGTGCTTTATTTGGGGGGGACACATCTGATTGTCTTCTCAGGAATGAATCACGAAACTCAAATTTTCAGTTTTTCATATGCATCAGGCAGCACCAGGGATTCCTTTTAATGTCGAAGTCAGGGCCTTTGGGTGGGGTGCCAATGAGGTAACAGAATTGAATCAGGAGAAACTCTGGAATTGAGGTAGAGGCTCCTCTTCAGTAAGCTTTGGCAGATAAAAGGAAAAAGCCTGTTCTAAGAAGAAGGGCTCTGTCTTTCTCCCTGGAGGCCTGGAAGGCATTGAGAGTGGAAATCCAGAGGGTAGGTAGGAAGGGCTGAGAGGCAGAAAAGCCACTAGATCCTACAGCACTTTTTTTTTTTTTTTTTTTACCAAATTACAGGGCCTTAACTTGGGCCACTATTCTGTGACCTGTCAGAGCTTTTAAGACCAAAACGCCATCATCAGATTTGCCTCTGAGAAAAGTTATTTTCTTGACCATCTGCTGAGTCCACGGGAGCTTTTGCGAATCTTCATGATAGTTCCAAATGAAAGGACAAAGAACAAATTGGGGTAGTGAAAGACCTTTGTTACAATAATAATGAACGGTTGACAAATTAATTGTATAAATAAGCTCAGAGAGGCTGCTAAGAAACAGCACCCAAATCTTTCCAAAAAAGCAAAAGAAAAAGAATAAAGTGGGGAGTCCAGAATACATTGAATGGTTAATGATTTAAAAATCTTTCATATAAATACATAGGAAGCCAATAATTCTGGTCCATTTCCTCCATCCTATAGTGGCAATGAAGGACAGGAACTCTTGGTGCTGGCAGGATATAGTGAGAACATTTTCAATGATGGAGTGATAAGGTCAGTATTCCCGGAAGAGAAGTTGGCAATAGACTCCTGTCACTTGACTCGGTGGCTAGACACAGCAGGAAATTGCCAACAATATGGGTGGCTAAGATTTATGTGTAAAGTACTGGGTTTCTATTTTGAGGCAAAATCTCCAGATGTTCCACCACTGTGTAAACTGTGTAAACACAACCAGAACTGTGGTTTCTGGACAGCAAACCACAATTGTAAGTAGCTGATGCCTGATTTAGTAAACTAATTAATATTAAGTAGCTAAACATACCAAACAATTGTTAAGTAGCTGATGTCTGAATTAGGTGCAAAGTCTTGCCAGTTCTGTGGTTTGCTTTAAAAAAGTGGTTTATAATCTGTTTGGTTTCAAAGGCCCACTGACTGAAATTTCTGTTTAGTTCCGGTGATACTTGCAAAACCAGCAACTCTAGGTCTCCTGCAGGCAAAACATGTATTCAACTCACTGTCTCTCTGGTTCTCAATTCTTTTCTTGATGGATATAAGCAGAGAATAAAAACGAAATGAATGCTGCTCCAATGTGAATAGTAGTTAACATTTGCTAGTGACTCTATAGATGACTTCTAGTTGTTAAAAGTGCTTTTCTCTATTTAAAAGCAGTTCCCATAACAATAAAATCGTAGCCCCAAATAACAGAAAAAAATTAAGAATTGCTTTTGGAGGTGGAATTCTGGCAAGGAAGCAACTTTGAGGCCCGAAAAACCAAATCCTTCTCACACATTCCTTTTGTTTTTTCAACCGCCAGAAGCGCAAATCACATACCACTTTATTTTATTTATTTTATTTTATTATTTTTGGCCACACCCAGTGATGTTCAGGGGTCACTTCTGGCTCGGTCCTCAGAAATCGCTTCTGGCAGGGTTGGGGGACCATCTGGGTTGTCAGGCCAACTGCATGCAAAGCCAAATGAATTTCCTACTATCTCTCTATCCCTTCATTTTACCTTTTTTGTTACTAAGTCAAAACACACTTTTGCCTGATCTCTGACCACTCTGAATCTGTCCAAATTCAAAACTCTTTAACCATAGAAACTTTCCAACAAAGCAGTTTTGATTGTGGTTTAGAAGCAAACCCTGCCTGTGGGCAAGTTTCCTGAGAACATTTCCTCCTTCCTTCTGTAGGTTTAACTTTTGTCTGTAGGAACACAACTGTCTTCTCACTGGTGCCTCCATCTCCAAAGAGAGGTGAGTGTCTCTGCTTAGCTCCATGCCCTGTAGAAAACCAGCAGCCAGGAAGGGTGAACTCTCTCAGGGGGCTCCTTCCTCCTAATATACCTCTGCTCTGGCCCCGCTTAAGCTCTCTTCAGACCCCTTCCTTGCTCTATTTATCCTGCTTTCAGGCCTTTTTCTTGTTCCATCTCTTTCTTCCAGTTCATTGTTCTGAGAGCCATGTCTGCTTCCATCTCTTGCTTTGTTTTGCTTAGATATGAATGACCTTGAAAGAAGACTGCTTTTCTTCTTTCTAGGGCCAGAGGGAAATTATGGCAGTTAAAATGCTGTGCCTTGCATGCAGCTGATCTGGTTTCAATCCTAAATTCCATAGGGGTAATCTCTGAACACAAAGTCATAAGGAAGCCCTAAGCACAGCCAGATGTCACTCACCTCATTTCCCCCAAAAACTGTCTTTTTTTTTTCTTTTTCAGCTATACCAGGTGATGCTCAGGGGTTACTCCTGGCTATGCACTCAGAAATTGCTCCTGGCTTGGGGGACCATATGGGACGCCAGGGGATTGAACTGTGGTTCATCCTAGGCTAGTGCATGCAAGGCAGACTCCTTACCGCTTGTGCCACTGCTCCAGCATCCCCCCCCCAAAATAAAACTGCTTTTAATGAGGAGTTTCTCAGATGTGTTTCCAATGGGCAACCCATTAAAGAGTATTGTGCTTCCCAATTTCCTTCTTTTCAGTTTCTTTGGGGACTTGGGGGGCATTTTGTTCATTGTGACTAATTATATTGTCATGGAGGTGCCACTGGCCAGCAGCCTAAAGGGGGAAACAGAGGGAAACAGGGTTCAGGTGCAAAAATCTAGTATGTTCCACATTGGTTAGAACAGTGGGGAGAACTTGGGGAACACGTCTAGGAAGCCCACATCTCTCACATCTGTTTATCTTTAGACTGGAGTGCTGGGACCCCAGTCAGTGTGGGTGGTGGCAGACTGAAGATGGAGAACTCCTGCCTCTCGTCCTGTCTTCTCACCCTCCTCCTCCTCCTCTGGCTGCCCACTCTGGATTCTGGTAGGTTCCTGCTGGTCTAGCTCTGGTCTCCAGGGGTGAACTGGCTCAGTAAAAACAAACACCTCCATCCATTGGTTGTCCCAAGGGTCCTCCTCTAGGGTGTCCAATTTTTCCTCCTGCAATTCAAGGAGTGAGTGAAAGAGAGGGGCCCTTTGCCCTTTGCAGATGGGGTCCCTGCCTATGCCCCACTCTCCTACCCACAAATGCTGCCATCTTTCCGATTCATTGGCAGCTCACTTTGATGTGGTGGGACCGTCGGAGCCCATCCTAGCCCTAGTGGGCAAAGATGTCGAGCTGCCTTGTCACCTGTCTCCCAACGTGAGCGCCGAAAACATGGAAGTGCGCTGGTTCAGGAAGAAGGTGTCAGAGGCTGTGCTGGTCCATCGGGATGGGAAAGTGCAGGAGGCAGAGCAGATGGCCGAGTATCATGGCAGAGCCACGATGGTGAAGAAAGATATCAGCCTGGGCCAGGTGGCTGTCAGGATCCACGGGATCAAAGTGCAGGATGATGGGGAGTACCGTTGCTTCTTTCGGGAGCAGGAGAACTTCGAGGAGGCGGTGGTGCACCTGCAGGTGGCTGGTGAGTAGAACTATTTATGAGGTTCTTTTCCTTGGGAACCACCAAATTCCTTCTGCACCAGTCGCTTCTAACTTGGAAGGCTTGAGAGATCCGTGGAGGTTGCATGGAGTGTGGCAAGAAAGTGAGTGTCCTTCCTAGAGAGTTTTTCTTTCCTCCTCTCCTGTCCAGTCAAGGACAAGCATTACCCCAGTTTTCCATAAAATAAATGTGTAACTGCCATGGAGGTAGATTTGTTTGTACTTGCAAAGTCAAGGTCCAAAGTGGAGCATGCAAATTGTGACCAGTTTTCCCCATTACAGTGAGACTGACTTGGAGGCTAACTGGTTTCTTAAGATCAGAGTTAAGATCTTTCTTAAAGATCAGATCTTTAGCATCAGTTTTTAATACTATGAACCACTTGACACATTCTTGTGCAGGGCCCCTAATCTTCTCTGTATCCTTTCAATTTTAGTGCAGGTGCTTTTAAAGTGAGTACTCCTTAGCACTCTTGATTATTCTGGAAGTCAAGTCATTCCAATGTTCTGGAAGAAATAGTAATAGTAACAGTAAAATAAACTTCAGGAGAGAAAGCAGAGGCCTGACTTATAAGAAAAGCAGTGACTTATAAGAAAGTGGCTGTTTTTTTCTGAATATTTTCTTCTGTTTCTTTCTTTCTTCTTTTCTTTTTCTTTCTTTCTTTTTATTCATTTCTTTCTTTCTCTCTTTCCTTTCCTTCCTCCTTCCCCTTCCCTCCTCCCTTTTTTTTCTTCCTTCCTTCCTTTCTTTCCTTTTTTTGGTTGTCTCTGTTTTTGTGTCACAGCCCACATGCTTAGAATTTACTTCTGATTCTAAGATCATTCCTGGTGATTCTCAGAGGACCACATGGGATTCTGGGAATCAAACTCTGGTCATCCCTGTACCTACCCACTGTACAATACTCTAGTCCGAACAGCTTTTTACTTTAAGTGTGAAGAACTGAGGTGGCTTTTCCTCATTCCAGTCCCCTTGGGCTTCTGTTTTTCAAACTCTGCAACCCTGTGATGATAAGGCTCACAGGGGTAAGGCTAGCCCCTCTCTCCACAGCTCTGGGTTCCGATCCTCATGTCCACATGGAAGTTCAAGAGAGTGGAGAGGTCCTGCTGAAATGTACCTCAAAAGGCTGGTACCCAGAACCCCAGGTGCAGTGGAGAACTTCTGAGGGAGAGAAGTTGCCATCCACGTCAGAATCCAGGACTCCTGATGAAGATGGTCTATTCTCTGTAGCTGCTTCAATCACCCTCAGGAACTCCGTTCCAGGAAATGTGTCCTGCGGCATTCAGAACCTGCTTCTGGGTCAGAGAAAGGAAGTTGAGATCTCTGTACCAGGTAAGTGAAATCAGTGTTTCCCCAGGTGAAACACGAATTCATATGGTAAGAGTTTATAAGAATTTCTAGGGTTGTAAGAATTGTAAGATTTGTAAGAATTCACAAATTTGTAATAGAAGCCTATGTAGATTGTAAGAGTAAAACCCTAGTGAGTTTTCATTGTAAGATTTTATGTCGTAGAGAGGAAGCTTTTTCTTTTCTCTTTTTGGATTTTGGTTTGGGGCCCAGTCACGGGCTACTCCTGGCTATTCCTGACTCGCTCAAGAGACCATATGGGATGCTGGGGATCGAACCCAGAATGGCTGCTTTCAAGACCCACCATGCTATCACTCTGGCCCCTAATATAGCAGCTTTCCCCCTTGGGAGTCATTCTGATGCAGTCTTTTCTCCCTTAGTGAACAAGACTAAATTATTTTTCTAATTGTATTGCTTCTATCCTTGCTCCCTCTCTCTTTCCCATTTCATGCTAGAACTCTGAGGAGGTTTCCAGGATCCTCTGGGAAACAAGCTCATTCATTATGCTCATGACAATCCTAAATATTCAGACTAGAACCTTGATTTCTATGTTAGTTGGTGAGCCTATTTTATTGCACACAGAGGGGACCTGTCTGTTTCCTTATTTACCTCTGTCTCCCTCTTGGCTTTCATGTTGCAGTGAGAGTTAAGGAGGAATTTCCATTGATTCATTATATTCTTGATGTCACAGGTTAGTCTTGTCCCCAAATGACTCTTGTTCATTTTCATTCCTCTCATTTTTTTGCTCTTCTATGTTAAGATAGAAATTTTCTGCAAAGTTCAAAGTGGTCCTGGATGGGGAGGATGTGATTTGGGTCTTTTCAGGGAGGAATGAGAGAAATCTAGGTCAATCCCATTTCTAATCTCCCTTGGAATTCAGAGCTAGACTTGCTCTATTTCTTAACAAATGTTGTTTGGGGATCTTCATTTTAGCTTCCATCTTCCCGAGACTCACTCCCTGGATGATCATTGTGATCGTTGTCGTGGTGGTCCTTGGACTTCTTTCTATTGCCTCCGTATTTTTCACTTGGAGACTCTACAAGGAAAGATCCCGAGAAAGGGAGGAAAAATACAGCTCTAAAGGTAAGTCAGAGAGTTTTAGGTGCTTCTTCCTTGGAAATGCTTCCAAGTAAGCTGAGTTTCAAGTGCTTTGGGAATATGGCCAACAAGAAATTTCCTGATTCTAAAATTTGAAGAGCAGACTTCTCAAGTCCCTGACACCCTTTATAAATTAAAACGGGGGTTTTCAGTAGAGGAGGCATAAAAAACAATTCTGAATAAACCACAAGACGCTATATTCACTCCCCACTCGTGATCAGATGCAATTGTCACTGCAAACTCACTTTCCCAGCAGTGATTTCTAAAGATCTGTTCCCAAGCCAGTTGAAAACTTCCTGGATAGTTCTTAGAAACCAAACCAAAGCAACATCCTTGTTCTTCGTTTGCTGATAACATTGAAGTAACCTGGCTGGTAGCTGTGGAAGCCATTTGAGTTCTCTGCTATGTGGGGAGTGGGCCATGGTAAAAGGTCACTAAGGCATTGCTCTTTGTTTTCTAGAGAAACTCCTGGAAGACCTCAGTAAGTGCTTGCTTCTCTTCCTTATTTCACTCACATGGTTTTCTCTGTTATAAAGTTTGTGAATGACTCTTTCTTTCTCTGTCTCTCTTTCTTCGCAGAATGGAAAAAGGCTGCACTGCATGCAGGTGAGTCTTTCTGAACTTCTTTGAGTGTCCAAGGCATTACCAACACCCAGACAGCCCAGGGATCCAAAGTTCTACAATATTTGGAAATCAAAACCCATTTGAGTGATGAGATTAGAGTGTGGAGAATGATGGCAAATGGTCCAGTCTCTTCCTTGAAGTCCATAGATGGAAGATGGCTAGTGTAAGGCACCCCTTGGGCACTGAACTCAGACATGAGCCAATGAATCCTGAAATAAAAGCCACGAAACAGGCCACCAACTTGTCCCTAAAGATCCATCATTTTCTAGAACAGTGCTCTAAACTTTGAAGAAGAAAGGAGAGACTAGAATTTCCAACACTCACAGATACTCAGGATTTGCTCTCTCTCTCTCTCTGTCTCTAGTTGATGTGACTCTAGATCCAGACACAGCCCACCCTCACCTCTTTCTGTATGAAGATTCCAAATCTGTCCGGCTGGAAGATTCACGACAGAAAATCCTCGAGAAAGCAGAAAGATTTGACACCTGGCCTTGCGTGTTGGGCCGGGAGACCTTCACCTCAGGGAAACATTACTGGGAGGTGGAAGTGGGAGACAGGACTGACTGGGCCATCGGGGTGTGTAAGGAGAATGTGGTGAAGAAAGGTTTTGATCCCATGACACCCGAAAATGGCTTCTGGGCTGTGGAGTTGTATGGAAATGGATACTGGGCCCTCACCCCACTCAGGACCCCTCTGCCCTTGGCAGGACCCCCCCGGCGGGTTGGCATTTTCCTGGACTATGAGTCTGGAGACGTCTCTTTCTACAATATGACAGACGGGTCTCTGATCTATTCCTTCCCCAAGGCCTCTTTCTCGGGTCCCCTGAGGCCCTTCTTTTGCTTGTGGACCTGTGGGAAAAAGCCCTTGTCCATCTGCCCCATCTCAAACGGGCCTGAGGGAGTGACCGTGATTACTAATGCCAACAACCTGTCTAAGGAGATCCCACTGACCCCCATGGGGGAGGATTCTGCCTCTGGGGATACAGACACCCCTCATTCTAAACTAATTCCCACCCAGTCCAACCAAGGGGCATCATAAGGAATCTCATCTATGCTCTTTTCTTTTGTTCTAACCTCTCTCTGTTCCTTCACTCTCACCCCTGCTCCTTCCCATTGGGTAGGAAGGTCTTCATCTAGGGAAGGTCGTGTTGCTGCTACTACCAAATGTGGCAGGTAGGACTTGCCTGTTCTGTGCCAATTTTCAAGGAGCCGGAGGTGATGCTTACATAAATGCTAGTATTTTCCTATTTCTTGAAATTCAAGCCTACAGGGAGAGACTAAAGCCAACACCAAGGGCAACTCAGTTGGAGAGGTGGTTAGGTTGAAGGGGTTGAATTTTGCTAGGACAAAACCATCTTGTGACTTGAGTAGGCACTGGGAGAGGAATGGATTTGAGGCCTGAGGAAGACTCAAGGGATTCTGGGAAGGGAAGGTCCAAGGCTGAAATCTATACAGGTACTTGGAGGGAACAGCATGGTGGAAGGAAGAGAGGTGATTCTAGCTAAGAATGATTATCTGCTCTGCTCTTAGGGCCTCTAGTTCCAATTTCCTAAACATGCTCTAGAGGTTCAGAGCCAAGGCCCTATTCTATGGGATCAGAGAGGCCAGCAGGGAGGTACAGAGAAGAGTTGAAATGAATAGGACTTAGAATGTGGAACTAGTGGGAAAGAGGAGAAAATTAAACACAGTTTGAAAAGTGGCCCCTCTTTCTACCTTCTTTCTCTCCTTGGCTTAGAAAATTCTCTTTCTGGACTCTCTAAGTTTCCAACCTTTTCCTTTCTTCTGATTTTGAATCTTCACTTCAGGAACATCTCCAAGAATTGCCTCTTCTCTGATTGTACCCCTTTATCAGGTACTCTTGCCATCACATACCCACCTGCTTTCCTCAACACAATATCGAGTTTAGGCCCCCAAATGTATGTACATCTGGCTTTAAGTGCTGTCCAGTTTCCACTGTGTCAGTTCCGTGGACTCTCTCTCCCCAACTCTCCTTTATGCTCCTGGGTGGGGGGCGCCCCAAGGCTAATGTGCTCCCTGCTTGGTTGACCGTATCTGCTGGTATTTGCATTTTCCAGAAAGCATGAGACTTCTCTTGCTGGTGGACTGCAGAGTTCCCAGGGTCCGATCTGGGTTTCCGCTGCATTGTCCCCAGTTTCCTGGGAGAGAGGTCGCTTGTGCTCACCTAATAAATCTGTCTGATTGCTGAAGGTGAATCTTCATCTGCTCTTCTTTCACCCAAGTGGAACAGACAGAACCACAGAGGAAAGAAACCCAGTGGGTCAGCATCTGGGACAAACTGCGTGGTTCTGTTCATCTGTGATCCATGGCAGGCCCAAAGGCAAGCCAGGGCAAGATGGAGACCGAAGGAGGTTGTTACCCCAGGGAGAAGAGTGTTAGGATAGGAGCCTCTGGCCACAGTGGATACTATTTGGGGGTCAGAGTAACACAGGTCAAAGTGAAGTCACCACCTCCTATTTTTGCCCCTTTTTCTGGTGCCAGGGGTCAAACCCAGGATCTCACACAGGAGAGCCATATGCCCTACCCTTGAACTTCCCTTCCTCGGCACTTTATTTTGAACAGGCATTTTGGGGAAATCTTTATGGTAATATTAGCTTTTAATTAGAAAGAAGAATGGAAATAAAAGAAAGAACAGTCTGGGGAACAGCTGGTCCTTATGGCTTCAGATTCCTACTGAGTATTCTGTGAGGTGCCATCTCCCCTGTGTCCCTCAAACTAAAACTCAGTGAGAGAGCTCATATATTTAACAACTAAGACCCTGGGTTTGATCCCCAATGCTGCCTGGTCCCTTAGGAGTAACTCCTATCTCAGACTCAGAGTGGTCACCAAGCACTGTTAGGTGTGGCCCATTAAACACTCCCAAAGGAAATTAAAGAAAAATTAAAATGGGAGTTGAATGAAAAATTAAAAATAAATAAAAGAGGGGCCGGAGAGATACCATGGAGGTAGTGCATTTGCCTTGCATGCAGAAGGATGGTGGTTCAAATCCCGGCATCCCATATGGTCCCCTGAGCCTGCCAGGAGTGATTTCTGAGCATAGAACCAGGAGTAACCCCTGAGTGCTACTGGGTGTGACCCAAAAACAAAAAATAAATAAATAAATAAATAAATAAATAAATAAATAAATAAATAAATAAATAAAAGGGGTGTGTGGAGTGATAGCACAACAAGTAGGGCATCTACTTTGCATGTGGCCGAGCCAGGAACGTGGGTTGACCCAGGTTTGATTCCCAGCATCCCATGCCAGGAGTCATTTCTGAGCATAGAACCAGAACTAACCCTGAGTGTAGTCCCCCAAACCTAATAAATAAATAAATAAATAAATAAATAAATAAATAAATAAATAAATAAATAGGCGGTAGGGATATAGTTCAATGATAGAGCAGTAGTATCACACTGTGAGGTCTTGGATTTGGTCCTTGGCACCACATAGAGAAAAAAAAAATTATTTTGGGCTTCTCAGCAGTGCTCAGCCACACCGAGTGATTTCTGCTCAGGGTGGTGGGCCAAGGGTTCCAGGGGAGTGGATTCATGGAGTGCTAGTTGGAACTTGCAGTCTTGCATGTTCCACAACTTTGCACTCTCTCAACCACACACATGAACATTATTAACAGCAAAATGTTGAAATGTTGGGGGGTAGGAGCGATTGAACAGCAGATTGGGAGGGCATTTGCCTTGCATGCAGCCCACCAGGGTTCGATCCCTGATATCCCATATGGTTGCCCTGAGCCTACCAAGAGTAAGTTCTGAGTGCAGAGCCATGAGTAACCCTTTAATGCTGCAAAGTGTGTCCCAAAGAGAAAGGAAAGGAAGAAAGAAAGAAAGAAAGAAAGAAAGAAAGAAAGAAAGAAAGAAAGAAAGAAAGAAAGAAAGAAAGAAAGAAAGAAAGAAAGAAAGAAAGAAAGAAAGAAAGAAAGAAAGAAAGAAAGAAAGAAAGAAGGAAGGAAGGAAGGAAGGAAGGAAGGAAGGAAGGAAGGAAGGAAGGAAGGAAGGAAGAAAGAAAGAAAGAAAGAAAGAAAGAAAGAAAGAAAGAAAGAAAGAAAGAAAGAAAGAAAGAAAGAAAGAAAGAAAGAAAGAAAGAAAGAAAGAAAGAAAGAAAGAAAGAAAGAAAGAAAGAAAGAAAGAAAGAAAGAAGAGTTAAAAATTTGAGTGGGGATGGGCCCAGAGAGATAGCACAGTGGCGTTTGCCTTGCAAGCAGCCGATCCAAAATTTGAGTGGGGAGATAGTGTAAAGGGTTAGAGCAACCCAGGAATATCCAACCAGCAATAGTCCTAAATATCATCAGATAAGAGAAAAAAACTTAAAAGCATTTAAATGCTTTTATAAAATTGAATGTATAAGTTGGCATCTAGCATAAATAAATTCAGTTGCTACTATGAACCCTAGTGTCACCAGGACAACTTGAAGCAATATTGGGGAAACAAAGAGTGTCGTGAACAGAAATGGGGCATGTAAAGGACATGTCACTTCCTGTGTTTTCCCAGCCCTCAAATCGTACTATTAGAAAGACAAAAAACAACAGTCAAAGATCAGTCCCAACATCCTTTAAGTGAAGTGAGCATCTTGCGCCTACTGATGCCTTAGTGAGTCTGTGTACTGTGACCCTGAAAAGTGTGTGTGAAACCCCAATCCAGAGCAGAGGGCTGTACCAGAACTCATCTTGGAGAATAGAAGGGCATAAAAAGAAACTTAAGAAGTGGTAGGACTGGGGCCAGAGCAATGGCACAGCAGTAGGGTGTTTGCCTTGCATGCGGCAGGTCCAAGACGGACCTCTATTCCATCCCCATTGTCACATATGATCCCCCAAGCCAGGAGCGATTTCTGAGCGCAGAGCCAGGAGTAACCCCTGAGCATCATTGGGTGTGCCCCCCCCAATAAAAAAGGAGTGGTAGGACTGAATCCAAAGAAAGAGGAGGCACTTGCTTTTGGATTTGAACTAATGAAACTGGTATTTCTCATCAACTGAGATTCTGCCGGGTGTGACCCCCAAACAAACAAACAAATAAACAAAAACACACACACACACAAAAAAAAGAGATCAAAAAATAATCTTTCCAAATTGCTACCCATGTTGGAGGTGCCTAAATTTTCTTTTATGTAATATACTTAAAAAGAGGATAATTTGTTTTCATAATTAATGATTGAAGTTTCTTTTTCATACATAGAAATAATGATGTAAGTATTTAAAATAACCAAATTTTTTTAATATCTCTAATTCTCCTGGGTCCAGCTAATCATCCCTTGCTTTGTGTCTCTCCTTGTATTCATATTCTCATGATTAGTACTTTAGCAATTTATGTCTTTTACCCTATATTTCTTGTGAGCACACAAAGAAATAAAAAGAATAGTTAGACCATAAAAATACAAACAAACAAACAAAAAAAAACCAAGAGGTCACACATACACTTGCTTGTTAGAATCACAAAATTTCAAAACCCCACCCTAAGTTCTTCACCCAGAAACTGCATTTAAATCACATTCCTAGATGATTCATTTGCATTTTGAAGTTTAACAATAATCTCTATGCATCCTTTGGGGGGGGGGCTCTAAATTAAGAATATCCTCACTGTATTGATCTCCAGCGCAGTGTGCAATTTGGGACAAAACAGAGAATAAGCATAACACCATGTTACTGTCAAAGAAAGCTCTTAGTGTGAACTGCACAGGGGAGACAATTTCTCTTTCCCTCCAGAGTTCTTTGGCTGGTCCAATAGTTACATTACATAAGGCATACATATAGCAGGAGCAAGACAAGAAAAGAAACGTCCTATCAATGGATGGTTCTTAGACATAGGACCAACAAAGCCAAAGAGGGGCTTGCCTTGCACTTGGATCCTTGACCCCACATATGAGCACAGAGCCAGGAGTAAACCTGTTGTCTTAAAAACAACAAACAAACAAACAAACTACAACTAAACCCTACAAGAAAGTTCCGGTCTGGGTGCCAATTAGAATCACCTAAGAGAAAAGGGACAACAACAGCAAATATGGTCCCCAGGTCCCCACACAGTGAGGGACCCTGATAATTCTACTAATTGCTTTGGAGTACTTGAAGCTAATGTTAGTGTATTTAAACATCTTCCAGGGTCTGAGCAGTTGCACAAAGGGGAGGGCCCTGACTTTGCATTGCAGCTGACCAGGGTTTGATATTGGGCACCCCATTTGCTCCCCCCAATTCCACGCAGAAGTGATTCCTGAATACAGAGCCAGGAGTAACCCCTGAGCATCACTGGGTGTTACCCCAAAACAAATCTATCACCACCACCACCATCATCACTAAATGTTCCCCAGCAGATTATAATCAGTTTTGGTTCTTGAAACTAGAGCTTCTTCAACTCGAGGATCACCGATAAATATTATTGATTGATTAATTAATATTTATGGTCATTAGTTATAATAATGATCCTTTGGCTTCCCAGAGCTCATGGGACCCTTGGGGTAGAGGCAGATGTTGCAAACATTTGCACCTGAGTCCCGGGAAGCCTGCGAGGGCCCGAATCTCTCCCGATGGCAGAGGGGAGGCCGGATCTGATAGTCGGGGCCGTTGGAAAGGTTCACGAGTTCGATCCCCGGGTCCGGCATCAGGGTCCGGTCGCTGCTGTGGATCTCGGATCCCTGGAGATACAAACGGCTACTTCGTGCACACACCCTAAGTGACAGCCACTGAACTACAGATCTCGGGGACCCCTGAACCCCGAGCCTGGAGCACGGAGGCCTGAGCCTTGGCCTGCACAGGAATGAGCCGAAAACCTCCTGGCCTGGGAGAGACAGAGAGGACGTGTCCAATTAAAGCCACAGTTTCTGGCTGGCATCGGGATGCCAGTGTCCCCCGAAGGCACTGGCATTGGTCCCCCAAATTTCTAGCTATTCGGGTCAGGCTCTGCACTTGCAACAATGGCAGGAGAATTTTGAGGTCAGATTCTCTTCTCCTAAGAGAAAAAGAAAATGGAAAAAAAAAAAAAAAAAAACAAATGTAGCTGGGCCCCAGGGAGATCCTAGGAAAGGGTTTGGAGCACAGCTGTCACCCAACGGGTCAGGATGGCCGAGCGGTCTAAGGCGCTGCGTTCAGGTCGCAGTCTCCCCTGGAGGCGTGGGTTCGAATCCCACTCCTGACAGCAAGTTCCTTTTTGGTTTGCAAGATCTGGAAATCCACTTTCCCCCTACTATTTATTCCCTTGATGAAAAATTTAAAAACTGATCTTATTTTTTTAAGGGTAAACTCGTTCCTTTTCGTATTTCTTTTCATTTTCTTCCTTATGTCTCTTTTCCTATTACCCTGCTCCCATGAGAAAAGGCATCCTTTCTTTTTTTCCCTAGGATTTCATATATTTGTATATATATTTTATGTATATGTATATATATTTGTATTTATATTTAATATATATTTTTTATGTTTCGTACATTTGGTTTGAGTGCACATGCCTTTAATTGACACAATGACTCTGTCATATGTCCTACTTCTATCTTCTTTCTTTCACCTTCATTTTCAAATTTCTCTCAAATTTTAAATCATATCTTGACCAATTCATTTCATTGCTGCAGAGAGGTCAAGATGTCTGTTTGCTAAGAATTGTAATGAATTGTAACATTTTAGAAAGATTGTCATGAAACACTAGCTCAACCAAGGTTTCCCCTTTATTGCCCAGATGGTCACATCATCAATATGTTTCTACCCAGTTGAAATTCCCACTTGCACCCTGGTAAGAGAGAAATGGAAACTAGCGGCATGAACTCTAGACTCATAGAACTACTTGGAAATCCAAATACTGATGCAATGTTTGTTAGGCTACTGGGTCTCCCTCACCAGCTCTGCCCAAGTAGGTAATTGGCTATTTCTTTGTGCCTTAATATCTTCCACTTCAAAATGGAGAACACAATTTTATCTTGCCTGCTAAATTTGTTAATTAAGATTGTCAGGCTTAGCAAATTGAAAACACCTGATATAGTCCTGGGAACCAATAGCTGACCAGTAAGTAGTAATATTTATTGCAATATGCATTTGCTGTTTGTTGGAGCTTGTGCTGGACTCTGGAAATCTAACAGGAAACAGCATGGCCACAGCCTTTACTGGAAGAAGTAGGCAAGTTAGCAGCAAAGACAGACAAGAAATGGTCAACACACCTCCTTGAAGCTCCATCACCTCATGAAAGAACCTCAGCCATCCCACTAGACACCCAGTGTCACCTACCAAATGTCACTGATCTCACCCTTTGAAAAGACATTTAGGCTTTTGGAAGACACAGTAAGTCTCCTCATCTGGCCTGGAATATTCTATCACTTCACTAGCCAGTATGATTACTCTAATTGGAATTTTTTTTAATACAATCTGTGGAGGGCCACTTGCTGGAAGCATCCTTTGAAAGTGTTTCTAGAATTGGCTAGAGCAGGAAGGTTAGGGTTAGGGTGGATTTGGCCTATCTGAGCCTAAATATATTAAAAGATTGTATAATGATCTAATCTGAGTACTGACTTAAGCCAACCACAGTCAGGTCTCTGGGTCTGGGGATAAAAAGAGTTGAGTAGATGATAGAAAGATATAGTGAAAGAGAAAGTTGCATTTTCTCGGAGAACCAGCACCTATGAACAAAAAGTGCAGAATTAAGCCTGCTGTAAGATTAGAATTTCTCTTGGGCTATTCCTTAAAGCATCTGGGATATCATTTCTGCAGAGACCATATTTTGTTTTTAATAATATCTTTATTTAATCACCATATTACAAACATGTTTGTAGTTGGGTTTCAGTCATAAAAAGAACACCCCCCTTCATCAGAGCACTATTTTCATCACCAATGTTCCCCATCTCCCTCCTTCATCCCCCACCTGTATTTGAGACAGACATTCTACTTCTCTCACTTATTGATTTTGTCATGATAATTATCATAGTGATTAAGAGACCATATTTTAATCCTTTTGACCATTTATACAAAACAATAACGTCTGGAGAAAGCAGGCTGGTAGAACTTTCTGCATTAAGATCCTGCTTGGGGAAGTATCTTGCAGGTTATTATTAATAATGTAGATTTGGTACTAGCCACAGGAGACTTCCATTATTTTCCTGATGAGGTATTCAAAGAGGCCAGTTAGGAGTCAAACTGATCCACTTTCCATTTTCTATCTCTTTAATTTTAATTTTATGTTCTACTTAATTTTATTTTTTAATTAAATTAAAGTTTTATTTTCCATCTCCTAGCTCTTTTGTAAAATCATGAAGCAGTTCTCCTGTTCCGTGGCATAGAAAACACTCGGTGATCTCTTGGTGAAAAGTCATTCCGAGGATTGTTACAACCACCCTGACCTTCTCTTTGTCCAGGGGGCAAGAAAGAAAGCTCAAAAGGCCCCGCTGGGATTCGAACCCAGGATCTCCTGTTTACTAGACAGGCGCTTTAACCAGCTAAGCCACGGAGCCGGCACGCGTGCAGGGCTTCGAATCGACAGGGAAAAGGAATGACCTGCTTTTGTTCTGCGCCTTTCAGGCCCTTTTGTTCCAAGGCTCAGCAACCACCCAGGTGCTTCCACCTCCCCAAAAATGAACCTGGAGCTACCAGGAATCCAGCAGCTGCGGGGAGACGGAGTCCTTTTCGTTTGGGGGTGCAAGGAGGAAAACCCTTGGGGCTCTCCTGGAGGCATCAGCTGGAAGAATCTGCCCGGGAAAGCTCAATTGAACTGCTCATACATTTGGGGGTGAAGCAGGACGTGGGGGTACCGGGAGGAGAAGGAGCTGGGAGGGAGGATCAGACTACAGAACCCCCAAATCTTGCTGTGCTGCAATGCAAGTGTCCTCCAGGGTTTTTGCAGCACGGAGATCTGGGTGCAGGAAGCAAGCGAGAAGTTTTCCCTATCACTCATTTCATTGCTAATTTTTCATAACAATTCCAGTTCATGTTGATCTCATTGCATTGCTTCTCCAGGATCAGGCTAACTCAGGAATTCCAGAGATGCCCCACAGTTGTCTGTCTTGTCCTCAGCCTTATTCAGAGCATCATCTGGCTTTGATTTCATGTCAACTTGAACTCCAGAATGTCTATGTTATCATGGGAGAGGTTATGGCAGTGCTTTTCTAAGTATCCTCAATACCCTCTGAACGTTCTCTGGGAAAGAAACCTTTGAGAATACACTTGAAATCTCTGGCAAGATCATTTGAGTTGTAGGTATTTGAGAATGTTGCTTGAAAGGCTGATGTTAGCCACAAACAAACAAACACAAACAAACAAAAAGAAACCCACCAGAAACCATTTGCAAATGGAAGAGCCTGCAAATTGTTGCCTTCATTGTGAAAGTTAAAGAATTAACATCCCAAATGAAATCTGGAATTATGATCTTGGAATTATGATCTCTGGCCTGGAATGCCATGTGATGTAACAATGCTGAAAGCAAATTTGCATATTTCAACTGTATCACTTGTAGCAGGACACTAGAAGATCAACACAACAAGATGGGAATTTGGAGGTAAAAGTCCATGACTTAGCTAGATATTATTTCCCTAACAGGATTCAAAGTCTGAGCTCACTCACTTGAAATGAAAGACTCCATGAAAATATCTTTCCTTAAGACTATAAAATTAGTCCTCATATTAAGGCATTTGGAGCCAATATCATCACAAACAACAGAGTAACAACTAATATAGCTTTGACCAGCGAAATAAAGGCCCCAGTGATAACTGATTGGATATTTCCTTTCACTATGAACATGTACAAGAAATTCAAGGAAATCAAAGAAGATGTTCAGCTAATCAGAGGCAAGTTTTGGGACCCCCCAGACAATCACCACTAGAAATACCGGTGTGCATTTTTCCTCTTCTTCCATGCCCACTCCCAATGACCAAGACTCCTAGTGGAAAGGATTCACTGTGGCCTCTGATCCAGTCAGGATAGTGGAAAAAGATCTGTGGCTGTGCCACAGGAAATGGGCAAGAGTTTACACAAACATGAAAATTGAGAGTTTCTCAACAAACTGTGCTGCTCCTCAAATGCCTGAAAGAGAAACTGGAAGAACAGAGTGATGGAAAATTTGATGTACCCATCAGGTTTGACTATGATATCCAGTAATTCAATGAAATGCCAATCTAGAGGTATCTGTGAGGAATTTTGTAGATGTGGTTGACTCTAAGGAAAGATGATCTTCTCTTCTGAGGCTGGGTTTTTTTTTTTAATCTTTATTTAAACACCGTGATTACAAACATGATTATAGTTGTATGATTACAGTCATGTAAAGAGCACCCCCCCTCACCGGTGCAACATTCCCACCACCAATTTCCCAGATCTCCCTCCTCCCCACCCCCCTACACCTGTACTCGAGACAGGCTTTCCACTTCCCTCATTCATTCACATTCTATGATAGTTTTCAGTGTAGTCATCTCTGCAACTGCACTCATCACTCTATGTGATGAGCTGCATGTCCTGAGCTGCACCTACCAGCCCTCATCTCTCTTGTCTCTGAGATACTGTTAAAAATGTCCTTCATTTTTCTTAAAGCCCATAGATGAGTGAAACCATTCTGCGTCTTTCTCTCTCCCTCTGACTTACTTCACTCAGCATAATAGATTCCATGTACATCCATGTATTGGAAAATTTCATGACTTCATCTCTCCTGATGGCTGCATAGTATTCCATTGTGTATATGTACCACAGTTTCTTCAGCCACTCATCTGTTGAAGGGCATCTTGGTTGTTTCCAGAGTCTGGCTATTGTAAATAGCGCTGCAATGAATATCGGAGTAAGGAAGGGATTTTTGTATTGTATTTTTGTGTTTCTTGGGTATATTCCTACGAGTGGTATAGCTGGATCGTATGGAAGCTCAATTTCCAGTTTGTGAAGGAATCTCCATATCGCTTTCCATAAAGGTTGTACTAGACGGCATTCCCACCAGCAGTGAAAAAGAGTTCCTTTCTCTCCACATCCCCGCCAGCACTGCTTGTTTTCCTTTTTTGTGATGTGATGAGGCTGGGTTTTATCAGCCCTAATCTGTCAGGGTGGGCCTTAGCCAACCAGTGAGTGGAAAAGCTTCCAAATCCCAAAGGAGGCTTTCCTGAGGAAGAAGAAATTCTAGCTCAAGTTTGTAACATCAAGATGTGCTTCAGATTCTCTTGGTTGCCTGGCTGTCCCTTAAAGAACTTGTTGGCTGCCTCAACCATCCAAATCAATCCCTAGATATGAGTATAGATATAGAATATAGAGATATTCTCTAACTGTTTATTTTTCCTCCTTATTTTTTTTACTCTTTGATTCTGTCTAGTACAGCCACTGAAAAAAATTAGAAATTGGAAGGCTCAGAAAGAAATGTCCAAAATAAAAATTAAAGATATATCAGTCCTTGTCAGGCCCTGAACATGGCAGAGACAAGAGTAACTTGCAAAACAAGGCAGAGAGGCCCGTTTGAAGACAAAGCCTGAAGAGGGCCAATGTTGACAGGGCATCTAGCTGTTGAAGCTGAAGTCTATTTTTTTGCTTTGTTTTCTGGTTACACCCAGTGGTTCTCAGGAATTACTCCTGGCTCTGCATTCAGGAATCACTCCTGGTAGTGCTCAAGGGACCACATAGGATGCTGGGGATCAAATTTAGGTCAGCTCTGTGCCAGGCAAACACGATACCCACTGTTTCTCTCTGCCCCTGAAGCCCCCCCTTTTTAATATAATTTTTATTTAAGCACCACGATTACAAGCATGAATGTAGTTGGGTTTCAGTCATAAACAAAACACCCACCTTCACCAGTGCAATATTACCACCACCAATGCCCCCCCTCCTTCCCAACCCTTGCCTGTATTCGAGACAGGCATTCTACTTCTCTCACTCATCAAGATTGTCATGATAGTTGTTAAAGTAGTTATTTCCCTAACTGCCCTCACTACTCTTTGTGGTGAGCTTCAAATTGTGAGCCAGTCCTTTTGGCCCTCATCTCTATTGTCTCTGGGGATTAATACAATAATGTCTTAATTTTTCTTAAAACCCATAGATGAGTGAAACTATTCTGTGTCTGTCTCTCTCCCTCTGACTTCTTTCATTCAGCGTAATAGATTCCATTTTTATTTTAGGTAATTTAAGGAACACTCTGGAATCTGGCCTCCCTGTCTGAGGTATCTGATAATGATAAAATAGAACCACAAAATAATCCAGTTTGCCTAATATCTGAACATTCAGGCATAACTATTTATGTTTTCAGATTTCTTTCAGAATTCAAGTGCATTATTTAACTTCAAAAATTGGGGTTTAGATAATTATGGTTACACAAAAGAGAAATTTTTTGCTTTTAACAAGGAGTGAATGGTTTGTGAACATGGATGGCAAAAACATATTTTTCCTTTTGACTAACTTGTTTCTAAAATGTTTGTGTTCCATTATAAATATAAAAGAAAGCCATATTTCAGCCCCTTTGATTTTATTCATTGTAGAAAATCACAAATGATTTTTGAACAGACTAGAGTGCTTGCAACTTTCTTAAATATCATTTGTGCTCAATATTGCTTTGAAATCACCGTATTGATTAGATAGCTCTTGCTGGGTTTTGTCATTTTGCTCACTAATGGAGGAGCACAATAGTTCTATATAGTACATTCTTGGTATTTTGAGAAGACATTTCAATGTAACTGGTTTCCTCTGCAATCTTTTTTTATTTTTTCCCTCTGCAATCTTATATATTTAAGTTAAAAAGACATACACATTATGTGATGAAGGACCAAAGTCACTCTAGTCACCAAAGTGCCCTGGAGGTACATAGTACAAAACCTGGTAGAAGAACCCCATTCCTATTTCTTTGTGAGGAATCCCTAAGTATATCTTCCTTGTTTGTGCAGAAAGAACAGAAATGTATTTTTCTAAAAGACTATTGCAACCTTAATGATCAGAAAACAAGCATACTTAACCTCAACGTCAGGCCTATTGTTTGACTCCCCCTGTTTATTTTTTGCTGTCAATGAAAACTTCCTGCTCTATAAACCCTCCATTTCCAGTCCTCACTAAGCTGAAAAACAAACAAACAAACAAAACAAAACGGGGGGGGGGTGAAACAAACCCAGGAAAAACTGTTGCTTGTGCAGAGAAAGCAGGGAGTGTGCCAGCCCCACCTTTGCAAAGGAAGCAAATTCTACCAGGTGCAGCAGGCATCAAAGAGGCTTAATCCAATCTTGCTTAGTAAAGATTTTTGAAATAAAATAAACTTTAAAAGGACGCAGTGGGGGAAGCCCAGCAAAGAAACCAGAAGGTGCCTAATCTTGCAATCCTTGCGAAGTCACTGACTTTGACTGCAAGTGTATCTACCTTGCATGTGCAGAAAGGGCAGACATGTGTGCATTTTTTCTAAAAGACTATTGCAACTTTTTTCTGTTTTTGTTTTTAGACTATTGCAACTTTTATAAACAGTAAACAAGCATGCTGAATTTTAACCTCAGGCCTGCAATATTGCTGGTTCTCCCGGTGGATACCAGCAGGAATGCAGACAGAGGTGTTGGGGGTAGGCCCAAGGGGACACCCTTCTGGATCCTACTCGGTTCTTCGATTTGGAGAGAGTGTCCAGGGACAGAGAAGGCCACTAAAGCCATAAACCAACTTCTTGCAAACAGAAGCAACCCTAGAAAAAGAAGAAAACCAGACGGCGGCCGCCGCCTGCTTTCTGATGAAGGTGCATCCTTCGCGCAGCCTCCTACGTGCAGGGCCAGTGGCGCAATGGATAACGCGTCTGACTACGGATCAGAAGATTCCAGGTTCGACTCCTGGCTGGCTCGGCTGGGCACTCTTTCCTTTTGACTCAGCATCCAGCCGACCTTCCCTTAAGTGCTCCAGGGCCGTAGAACCGTCTGGCCCGGCGCAGTTGCACTTGCCAGGCTTTGAAGAGACGCAGCGCATTTTTTGGCCACCAAGGAGACCCTCGGGGCTATCAGGGTGGAGTCAATTCCACGCCCGGCCAGCAGGAGGCGCTAAGCACAGCGGCGCCACCTCTGACCCCATCCGGGTCACGCCGGGATTCGCCACGAGTGACGTCTATGGGGGGGGCGTGTCCTGTAGCCAGAAAAGGCGGAAGTGTCAAGGTACCAAGCACGAGCGTTTCCGTAGTGTAGTGGTTATCACGTTCGCCTCACACGCGAAAGGTCCCCGGTTCGAAACCGGGCGGAAACACTGGTCTGTTAACCTTTTTTCGTTTTTTTTTTAAATATATTTTTCCTTTTTTCTCTTTTCTTTTTTTCTCCTCTTTTCTTTTCTTTTTCCTTTTCTTCTCCTTTTTTTATATAGTATAGAATACATTTTATTCATTTTTCATTTTTCATTTCTTTCAAGAAAATGCATGCTCTCGTTGACACATAACTGATCCTAATCCATTCGTTTTGGCAAGACCCCCAAAGCAACCTGATTTAGAAAAAGAAAATAGAAAAATGGAAAGAAAAGCTTAAAAGAGATGGAAGAGGCAGGAAAGAAGAAAAAAAAAGTTCAGTAGCAAATGTGGAGATGGTTTTGGAAAATGATTTAAAAATAGGAAAACGATGGAATCGGAATGAAACGTCTTCTTTCTTCTTTGCTCTTCTTGCCCCCTCCTCCCGGACAGAGTCCCGCCCTCCGAGCGACAGTCCCCTCCTTCCCTTCCCGAGCTCCCCGGGGCTGCACGCCGCCCTCATCCCCGCGCGCACGCCTCTCGCACCGCAGCCCCGGAAGCGCCTCCCGCACCGGCCCCGCACCCGCCTCCCGGCGGCCTGGCCTCCCCGCCCGCCGCGCAGCTCGCCCGCCCGCCCGCCCGTGAGTAGCTCCGAGGCCTCGGCGGGACCCCGGGAGGGAAGGGGGCAGCGCCGCGGGGGTCTCTGCTCGCCCCGCGGGCTCCCCCGACGACGGCCCTGCTTGGCAGCGTGGCCGATGGCGGGAGGGGGGGTCCCCCAGGGGAGAGAAGCGCTGGGACAAGGCCAGGAGGGGAGGTGGGGACCCCGAGTCGAGGCCCTGCTGGGGGGAGGAACCCCTCAGTTCCCGGGGATCCAATGCACCGCGGGAAGGGGGATCCGGTGCACTAGGAAAAGGGGGATCGAATGCATAGGGAAAAGGGGGATCCAATGCACTAGGAAAAGGGGGATCGGATGCATAGGGAAAAGGGGGGATCCCGCTTACAGAAAAAAGGGGGATCCAATGCACAGGGAAAAGGGGGATCGAATGCATAGGGGAAAAGGGGGATCCAATGCACTAGGGAAAGGGGGATCGGATGCATAGGGAAAAGGGGGATCCCGCGCACAGAAAAAAGGGGGATCCAATGCACAGGGAAAAGGGGGATCGAATGCATAGGGGAAAAGGGGGATCCAATGCACTAGGAAAAGGGGGATCGGATGCATAGGGAAAAGGGGGGATCCCGCTTACAGAAAAAAGGGGGATCCAATGCACAGGGAAAAGGGGGATCGAATGCATAGGGGAAAAGGGGGATCCAATGCACTAGGGAAAGGGGGATCGGATGCATAGGGAAAAGGGGGATCCCGCGCACAGAAAAAAAGAGGATCCAATGCACAGGGAAAAAGGGATCGATCGAAAAGACAGGCCCGGTTGTGGGGGGGTCGTGGCGCCGGCCCGGGCTCCCCTTCTTTCCTTCTTCCCATCTGCGGGGCTTCATTCCCGCAATCAAGGGGTCCCCGAAGGCCCGAGTCTCCCTCCGCTTGGGCCCGGAGCTCTCTGCGTGGAATAAAGGGGCCCCCTAAGTTGAGAGCCTCGGAGCATGAAACCAACTGTGGATTCGCCCGCGGGGCCTTGGAAGCTTCGCGAAGCCGCTGATGCCTTTTGTCAGATCTGGACTCGGCCCGGGGCTTCTGGCCTCAGGCCTCTGCCAGGCCAGGCCAGGCCAGGGGGCGGATCCTTTGCCACGCTTTGGTGGCGATGGAGTCAAGGCCAGTGCATCCCTGTTGGGCCTCTTGGAGCCATTCCTGTTCCTGTTACTGTGTGGCCATCAGGAGACCGAAGAATGAAACAAATCTGGATTTTTTTTTTTTTTTTTTTTTTTTTTTTTTACCCCCCTGGCTCTGCGTGTTGAGGACTGGAGGAGACCAAAGCCATCTTCACTCAGCCCTAGAGCTGTTGTTGGCTTCTTTGTTAACTCTCTCCTCCTCTCTGTTGGTCCTCCCTGCTCGTAGCTTCTCTGGAAAACCAAATTTTTCTATCATCTAGGCTCCTTGGGGGGTGACATGTGCTCACTAGCCTTTTGCTAAGATATTTTCATTGCAGACCCCCGCCACAGCACTCAGTAATAAAAGTGAGTGAAGATGGTTTCCCCCCCACCTCCACCCCCACGCCCAAAAAAAGGCCAAGGGCAAAAGAAGACTGACAAGAATTGAGACTTTGAGGAATTGAGTTAGAGCCAAGGGTATGCCCTAAGTGAACCAGTTACCAAAGGGTGGTAGTTTGTTTGAAGCCTTTCTCCCTCTCCTGAAACATGGAACATTCTGGCAAGATGCAACAGCTGCCTTTCTCACCTTCTCTTATTTCCTCTCTCACCTGCCCATGGACACCCCTTAAATCCTTCCTTGCAAAGGTTAGAGCGTTACTAACCCCATGCATCTTGCTTTGGTCTCTTCTGCCCTTTAAACTCTCTTGCCTAAGCTTCGTGTCAGTATTTAATTCTCCTTAGTCTGCCGTCCAAGTCCAAGGCCCTTAGAGGCAGAACCACAAGGGGACCCTCTGACCTTGGGATGGAAGCGAAGACCCAGCACTCCTACTTTAGCAAAAGTTGTGGAGCGAAGGAAACTTCTAGAATGTACCTGTGTACATTTATTTACTGGTAGGAGATTTAAATCGGTTAGATGAGGTGGGATTTGGTTTATGGGCAGTGGACACAAAGCCACTATGAAAGAGTGGAAAGGAAATGGAAAGCTAAAAAATTTTCAGAGTGAGTAAAATCTTCTAACTTAAATCTGTGATGCGTCCTCGGACTGAGGTCTTTAGGTTCTACTACATTAAACACCAGGAACTTTCACGGTCTGGAAGCTTCAAGTCCAAGATCAAGGTGTGATGCCCAATTGCTTTCTTTCGGGGCCTTCTTGGGTTCGCCCATTTTGGGTTATCAATAATCTCTTCTTATAACCCTTCATTTATGTTGCGTGAAAACTCACCTGAAGACTTCCTTTGACATTAATTATTCCTTAAAATTCCTTATATCTAGGGGCCGGGAAGGTGGCGCTAGAGTTAAGGTGTCTGCCTTGCAAGCGCTAGCGTAGGACGGACCGCGGTTCGATCCCCCGGTGTCCCATATGGTCCCCCCAAGCCAGGAGCGATTTCTGAGCGCATAGCCAGGAGTAACCCCTGAGCGTCAAACGGGTGTGGCCCAAAAATCAAAAAAAAAAAAAAAAGTCAAAAAAAAAATTCCTTATATCTAAACTCAGTCACAGTCTGGGCTACTGGGATTTGGGGGCTCTCATCTGTGGATTTGGGAGAGGGTCACGAATTCAGCCTGTGACACCTTCCCATTTCTGACAGAAATGTATGTTTAATGCACACGACTGACACTGGGAAAGTCCCCCCAAACTGGTGTCTAAAGTTAACCTCACCCCAAACTGAACATACCAGCACCTCCTTGTGTCTTTACTCCTCATAAGATGGTTTGCGGTGGGTGGACTTTTTTCTTCTGATTTCACTGTTCATCTTGTTTTGAAAGGGGAAAAGGCTCTTTCTGTTGGTTAATGTCAACTTTGCAGATTAAAATACAAGCTTTCACAGGTATCACAAATTTATAGAAAAGGCTGGAGCAGATAGGCCTCTCTTGCGGTGGTTGCTGCTGAAGGAACAATCCCTTTAGACCTGTGGGTTTCAAGCTTTTTTTTCAGCATCCATCCTCTGACCACCAGCCTTGCAGGCTGGGGCTCTCACACAGCTGGCATCCACCAACATGGGTACATAACCACCATTGGCTGATTCTTGGATGTGGCTTTATTAAGCAATTCCATTAACTAATTAATTTGTTAATGCAAATTCTAGCACTACTGTCAAACAAGGAGCTGAGAACATTCACAAGAATTTCTGTTTATGACAATGAGGGATACTGAAGCTCAGAAGGTCAACTCAGAACCGCCTTCTCTGTTAATGTGGTTTTGTCTTTAGGAACAAGGGGGGCTTTTTAGAGCCCCAATACTTCGAAAGAGTGTTCCCAGGTTTGGGGAAAAGGATCTCAGGATCTGTCTTGTTTTTGTTTTTGGGTTACACCTGGCAGCGCTCAGAGGTTACTCAAGGCTCTACACTCAGAAATCACTCCTGGCAGGCTCAGGGGACCATATGGGATGCTGGAATTCGAACCACTGTCCTTCTGCATGCAAGGCAAACAACTTATCACCATGCTATCTCTCCAGCCCCAAGGATATGTCTTAATAAAACTTTTTTTTTTTGCCCTGGTGGTGATCATATTGAAAATAGAGGACCAAAAGTCATAAAATTACTCAAAAGATTTATTTGTACTACACCACCACCACCACCACTACCCACCCACCTACCACCACCACCACCACCACAACCCACCACCAACCCCCCCCACCAACCACCACCACCAACCACCAACCATCACCATCACCCACCACCCACCACCACCACCCACCCACCCATATAAACGAAACAAGAAAAAAAAAAGATTGATTTGTGGAGCCAGAGGATTGGTTGCATGCCTTGCTTGTGGCCAACCTGGATTTGATCCTCAAACACCCCATATGGTTCTCTGAGCCTGCTGGGAGTGATCCCTGAGCACAGAGCCAGGAGTAAGCAAGATCAGTGCATCCAAAAGAAAATTTGCAAGTTAATACGTCTTTCTTTAACATCATGGTGGAATACTACTAATTCTGTGATGACTGTATTTTCTCATTTAACAATTCTTTTCTTTAAAAAGAAAAGTTTTGGGGCCAGACAGTATTGCTGAGAGGTCACTTGCCTTGCACACAGCTGAGCTGGGTTTGATCCCAGACATACCATATGGCCTCGAGAGCTCTGCCAGGAGTTTCCTGAGCACAGAACCAGGAGAATGTCCTGGACACTGGCAGGTGTGGCCCCCAATCAATCAAACAAGAGATCACCCACACATGTACAGCTCAGCATCACCAACATGCCAGGAGGGTGGTGTAGTGTCAGGAATCGAACCTGGGGCCACATACATGCCAGGAATGTAATCTATCATTGAGTCAGAGCCCCAAGCCTCTTTAAATTTTTTGCGGGGAGGGGTTTGGGCCATATCCAGCAGTGCTCAGGGGTTGTTCCTGACTCTACTCAGGAATCACTCCTGGCAGTGCACAGTGGATCATATGTAGTGTCGGGGATGGAACCTGGGTGGACCGCATGCAAGCAAACCTTGATAATACCCTCCCACTGTTTAATCACTCTGATCACAAACTCTCCTATTATTAACAATTTACATTGGTACACAACTAATATTTATGTATTATTATTAGCTAAATATTAGCAAAAATTTATAGTTTACTTTAAGGGATCACACTTTGTAAAGTTCATTTTATTTTATTTGAGAGGAAGCCATGCCATTCTAAGGCAATGCTTAGACCTTACTCCTGACTCTGCACTCAGGAATTACTCCAGGCTGGTTTAGGCATCAGATGAAATGTCAGGGATTGAACCCTGGTTGGCACAAGCAAAGCAAACACCCTACCTGCTGTGTTATCACTCGAGCCCCAACGGATCACACTTTGAATACAGTTCTGTGTGGGTTTTATCAAATGCTATTTTCTTGCATACACCACTACAAATAGTAGCATACAGGAGAATTTTATTGCCCTAAAAACAGCCTCTTCAAATAATTTCTATAAAATGAAGAAAGTGTGTGGTGAGAGTCCCTCCACTCCACAGTTTTCTGGTCTTCATGCATGTGATATGACTTTTTGTCCTCATTATTTGTGTATTTGTCTCCTGTATGTATCAGGTCTCTGGAAGGTCATCGCCTGGTCTCCTGAAAAGCTTCCTGGAGGTGAGTGTCAGGGAATAATCCATACTCACCTCTCCTCAGATGTAGCTTCCAGCCAGTCCACCATCTTCTTGCATTGATCATTGCTGTCACCTGCTGTGTGACCTGTCTTTGACTTGGGGCTTTCAGGACCTCACTGCTAGGGGTGGACCTCAGGGATCTGACACAAATATCAGACTGTAGCTTTCCCACTCCAGTTAAGAACCCCAATTCTGGAAAGAGACAGATGTACAGAATGTCCATTCATGTGCTGCGGCCTAGAGCAGCAACTCACCCTCTGCTTTCCTCTCTCATCTAACGACAGGAAGATCTCCAATACTGGTGCAGAATACTTAGGATACCTTTGCTATTTCCTGCTCAATTTGGAAGCCTTGGCATCTCGTTTTGGTTTGTTTCTGGAACATAGCAAGGGGTGCTCAAGATCCAGGGATCAGGTTTGATATTGGATCAGGTTAGGTGTGTGCAAGGCAAGTGCCCCCTAACAAACTATAACTTTGCTCCCACTTTGGGCAGTAGGAATATTTACACTAGAGAAATAGGCACAAACTAGTTCCACTAATAGTACACTTATTTTTAATTTTTTTTATTTTTGGTTTTTGGGCCATCTCTCGTGGTGCTCAGGAATCACTCCTGGTAGGCTCGAGGGACCAAATGGGATGCCAGGGATTGAACCTGTGTCAGCCACATGCAAGGCTATCCTATCCACTGTGCAATCATTTCAGCCCAAAACAGGTGACTTTTATGCTGTAGTTCTCATCCAGTTCTGATTCCTGTGTTATAAGAACAGCTGTCTCATGTCTCTAGTCCCTGTGTCTCTCCAGACAGACTCCCTTACCCAGAGTTTATTTGTTTATCTTGGGTCTCCTTCTTTCTCCATTCTTTCCTTTCAAAATTCTTTCTTTTGTTTTTTTTTTGTTTTTGTTTTTGTTTTTTTGTTTGTTTTTGTTTTTTGGGCCACACCCGGCGGTGCTCAGGGGTTACTCCTAGCTGTCTGCTCAGAAATAGCTCCTGGCAGGCATGGGGGACCATATGGGACACCGGGATTCGAACCAACCACCTCTGGTCCTGGATCAGCTGCTTGCAAGGCAAACGCCGCTGTGCTATTTCTCCGGGCCTCAAAATTCTTTCTTTAATGTATCAAAATTTGATTTTTTGGAAGGAAGAAAAGCTTTTCTCCCTCTAATACTTGTCCAAACTTTTCGGACCAGAGCCAGAGAGCCAGCAGGTAAGGCTTGCCTTACATACATATAAACCAGCTTTGATCCCTGGCATTCCATATGGTCCCCTGAGCACTGTCAAGAGTGATCCTTAGTGCAGAGCCAGGAATAGTAATACCTGAGCATCGCTGAGTGTGGCTCCCCAAAAAGGAAAATTATAGTCAAGCTTTTCTCTTGGTTTTGGGGCTCCAAATAAAAGACTTGTCCAAATTTTACTCTTGGTTTTGGGTCTATTCCACCTGTGCTCAGGGTTCAACCCTAGCAGTGCACAAGAGACCCTAGGTCACACCCAGGTCAGATGCATGCCAGACAAACGCCCTCCCTGCTGGACCATCTCTGGCCCAGATTCCTTCATATTTACACAGTTATAATCTATTTCTGCTGCAGAATAGTATTCCCTGGCATAGTTATTACCAAATGTATTTTTGCTATTGAAAGACATCTGGTAGTGCATAGGTCTTTGCAAATACCTTGTTATTGATCGCTATAAGCATTCCTGCAGGGTGTCTTCTATGGAACCCCCGCCCCAGAATTCTCCTGAACCACCCCACCAAGGGAAAGAGCTTCAGACAATCTCCCTGTTTTTCACACTTATTGTACATACATATCATGGATATCATGGAAGTCAATGCATTGGTCTTTTTTTCCTTCACAGTACATCGCTTCAGTGTCTTGTTCAAGAACTATTACCAGAGTCTAAGGAAAGTGACAGGACTCTCTGGCCTGACCACATCACCCCAGAACACTGGTGCCACCATGCCCAAAAGAAAGGCAAAAGCAGATGCCAAGGGAGACAAGGTGAAGGCCAAGGACGAGCCACAGAGGAGATCAGCTCGGCTCTCTGCGATGCCCGCGCCTCCAAAACCAGAGCCCAGGCCCAAAAAAACCCCTGCAAAGAAGGGGGAGAAGCTGCCCAAAGGGAGGAAGGGAAAAGCAGATGGGGCCAAAGAAGGGAACAGCCCCGCCAAGGGCCGCTCGGCCACTACAGCACCTGCACAGAAAGCAGAAAGCGCCGGGGAGACCAAGTGATGTGACCCCTGGTGGCCCCGTGTTTGGGGACTCAACTGTGTCAATGTCCTTTCCTTTTTTTTTTTTTTCAAATCAAGTTTTATAGAAATGTAGGATCTTTCTGGTGTTGTTTTAACTTATATTGTTAGCACACAGCACACTTCGTTGTTGTCCTTTGTGGAAAGGGCCAGTACCACTAAAAAGGGCCCAGAAACCGCATTGAAATGGGTCAGAGGATTCTTTTTTCCTCTTGCTTTGAGTAGATGGTTCTTGGGATCCAGGAGCGACTTTTGATGTGTCAGAGCTCCTGGGCTCAGAGCCTGTGGTGACCTGTGGGGAAGCAAAATGTCACACCTTCTTGTCTGACTTGCTGCCAAAACAGAGTGAGGAGTCAGCTGTGGCACCCCTAAAACTGGCTGCATCTGGTAAACAGGATTTGGGCTTGCTGGGGAGATCCTCATGATGGTTTTGCTGGAAAGAGCCAAGAAGTCCAATGTATATTCTGTTCCCTTCGACTGCAAATACTGTAGTTTCCACTCTTGGCTGGGCAAAGCCGTCTGAGGGATTATAAAGGTTCCCCTAACCTTTTGGAAAATGCCCGAGTTTTGTGGCAACAACAAACTTGATTTGGCAGGAGAGGGGGTTTGAAAGGTGTGAAACATCGGGGTTCGCCACCCCTGATTTGTTGGATCAAATGCTTTTGAAAAAGCTGGATCGAGGTTGGTTTAGCAGTGGGAACAGAGGCCTTATTTTCTGGCCAGTTATTAAGCTAAGCTGTTCTATATGGCATTGTCAAAGTCTTATCGTTTTGCTTATTGCATTTGTGAAAAGTATGAGACAAGTGTTTGAGATAATATATATATTTTTTTCCTGTCTGGGTTAATGGTGGTTCCAGTATCATTTTCTGGAATGCTCCTTCTGCCCACTAATGGCAGACACTGACTCCTAAATCAGGGGTGTGAGGAGTTCCTGGTTTTTCTGGCTCACAGGTCAGTTCATTTCACCCAGAGGCAGCCCTGACAGTTCTGAGCACGCCAGCTGTCGGCAAAGGCCTTGGGGGGTCTAGAGAAATCCCACCTTCACATCCAGCAGCGCCACTAAAACTGCCTTTCTTGGGTGTTTCTTGGCTAGTCTTAGGCCTTTGCTTTTCCATACAACGCTGTGAATCAAATACACAAGTATCCAAACAAAAGAAGAATGTTGGCATTTGTATTGGATTTGTATTGAACTTCTCAGACCACCACTTTGTGGTTTCCAGACCATGATCCAGGTATAGCTCTCCATTTAGGCTTTTTCAATGGCTTTCAATAAAGTTTTATAATTTTCTCCATAAATGCCTTCTTTTGCTATATTGCCTTTGGGACTTTAGACATTGGAGGGTCAGGGTCAGCAATGCTCAGGGGTTACCCCTGGCGATGTCAGGACCATATGGGATGCTGGGGATTGAAACCCAGACCTGCTGTATGCATGCAAATGTCCTGTCCCTCTGTAGTATTGCCTTGGAACATTTTCTACTTTGTGATTCCTTATACTTTTTACTTACTAAATCTTCAGCTTTTAGCTATTTTTTTTCTATTCAGCAACTTATACACACCATTAGATTTTCATATCTGTATGTCATTTGGGGTTTTCTACATTTTTCTACATAACTATATATTTTTTACAGTCTTTATATCTTTTTTGGGGGGTTGGGGGAATGGTGACTACTAGGCACTGTCCAGGTATTGAGGATACAGTGAACAAAACGGGATGTTTCTTTTTTTTTGGGGGGGGGTCACACTCGGCAGTGCTCAGGGGTTACTCCTTGTTACTCCTGACTCCATGCTCAGAAATCGCTCCTGGCAGGCTCTGAGGACCATATGGGATACCGGGATTTGAACCACCTTTCGTCCTAGATTGATTGCGTGCAAGGCAAATGCTGTGCTATCTCTGGCCGCAGGATGTTTCTTTCTCCACTGACTTTATTTTAGTAGACAAATTTATGTGACAAGGGGCCTGAGGAAAAAAAAAATGTTAAGTTGAACACAGGTTCACTGACAAAACAACATTTAAAGGAGCTTGGGAACAGGGGTCGTGAATAGGTCAAGCAATGCACAGAGAAGGAGAAATACAGAGGTAAGCGGAGTGATGCTTGGGAGGGTGAAGAGTGATGAAATGGACAGTGGGTAGACATGTTCCTTGAATGCTCTGACCCCCAGTTCTGTCCACAACAAACATCCCAGATGGTCCCAAAGCACTGCCAGGAGTGACTTCTGAGCACAGAGCTAGGAAGTGGGCCTGAGCACCACCAGTTATGACCCAAAAACTAACAAACACAAAAAAACAACAATGAAAAGACAATCAATTCAGGTTAAGTAGGATTACTGAATTTAAAATCCTAGTGTGTCTGTAGCACCAACCAGGTGTATTATTGTTTATATATAAAGGTGCTGAGTTTTTAGACAGAAATATTGCCAAAATGGGACTGGAGGGGAGGCAGAGTGGGGCAGGCACTTGCCTTGCATTTGGCCTGCCTGGGTTCCATCCATACTATATTTGATTCCTTCAGCATTTCCAGGACTGCTTTCTGACTCAGAGCACTTAGCAGAGAGCATGAAACAAAATGTTTTGGGAAATCAGCCTCACCCACTTTTTGATCCATTGGACACAGACATCCAGTATCTAAAAATCCATACATTGATTTTTTTTAATTTTTTGGGTTGGCTGCGTGCAATGCCCTACCGCTGTGCTATTTCTCTGGCTCCCATATTCACTATCCTGGTTAGTAAATAGTTTGAAATAGAAATAGGGGCCGGAGAGATAGCATGGAGGTAAGGCATTTGCCTTTCATGCAGGAAGTCATCGGTTCAAATCCCGGCGTCCCATATGGTCCCCCGTGCCTGCCAGGAGCAATTTCTGAGCGTGGAGCCAGGAATAACCCCTGAGTGCTGCCGGGTGTGACCCCCCCCCCCCCAAAAAAAAATAGTTTGGAGAAAAAAAAAAAAAGAAATAGTTTGGTGGGCTGGCGAGGTGGCGCTAGAGGTAAGGTGTCTGCCTTGCAAGCAGGACCCCGGTTCGATCCCTGGGCATCCCATATGGTCCCCCCAAGCCAGGGGCAATTTCTGAGCGCTTAGCCAGGAGTAACCCCTGAGCATCAAACGGGTGTGCCCCCCCCCCAAAAAAAAAAGAAATAGAAATAGTTTGGACCCTTTGAGGGGCCAGAGAGATAGCACAGTGTGACTGTAGGGGGATTGCCTTGCCTATGGCAGGACTGGGTTCAATCCCTAGTATGGTCTTCTGGGAGTGCAGAGAGCCAGGAGTACCCATGAGTGTGGTCCCAAAATGAACAAACCAAAATATATTTCCCTAGGTTTACCAGCCTTTAAATGAAGAACTCCCACAAACACGGCATATTGAAAGCACACACCCCACCTCCATGCCATGTAGAGCTCAGTTATTTTTGTAATTAAAATAATCTGCTCAAGTTTATGGTGGAGACCTTGATCAAGTTTTAGGAACATAGGGAAAAACTAGAATTCAGTGGGTTCCTTCAGGTATTTGTCATAAGGGCCGAGAAGTGCAGTGCCTAGTTTTAACTGGAGAGTACAGGAAGCGAGACTGATTGGGGAGAGGGGCAGCGACACTTTTCTAAGACAGAATAGTTTGATTTCTCCAACAAACAGTTCTTGAGCTTCAAGTTCTGGACAAGACTGCCCAGAAGACCCTTGGCCTTGCTTGGTCTTAGCAGAGAGCGCTCATTCAGCTCCCACACAGAGAGAAAGCTCCCAATCCCAAGACATGGGGAGGAATAGTCCAAGTGAAAGCTGTTAGTCCCTAAAGCATCCAAACTTGCCAGGACAGACTCAAAGGGACTTTGCAAAAAGAATTTAGCTCTGATGTATGACGTGTGATGGGAAGAACTCTTAGAACATACTTCTGAATTATTTTATAAGTAGAGAAAGCTTCTACCTGAATCTCTGGGCCTCACCACCATTGGGAGATAATAAGCACTTAAGAAAAAAATGTATTTAAACAATGTGGTTTACAAAGTTGTTCATAATATATTTGTTTCTGGCATTCGAAGTTCCAACACCAATTCCACTACCAGAGTCACATTTCCATCTTTGTCCACGGCCTTCCCGAGGTAACAAACTTTAATGAAGATATTTCATAAATGGTCTTTCCAGCAGTCATTCATCACATTGGATCACTTCTTCCTGTAATAGTTTTCTTATGGCAAAAAAAGCTCTACTTTATATTGAGGCTGTGTAGGTGAAGGCCCTCACTCACATAGAGACAAACATGCTTCTGCTAATACCGAGAAAGCAGCTAAAGTGCTGTCTCCCTTCCCCTTTTTTGTAAATGTTTTGTTTCTCATTGGTGATGTTTTAAAAATCAAATCAAATCATACTGTTATCTTTCCAGATTCATCAGGATGAAATTTCTCTTTTGGGAACATTTCAAGTGTTTTCCAAGTGGCTTCCTCCATCTTAGAGATGGTGTCTGTGCCTTTCTAGGTGTCCAGGTGACTCGAGTCTTGGATTCTTTTTATACTAAGTGCATTTAGGGAAAGTGGGGTGTAGGTAGGTTGTTCAGCATTGCACCTATTCCGCGGGGGCCCTTCACCTTCATGATCCCCTTTCAGCCCAGTGGGACCCGGTGTCGGGAGGAGAAATAGATCTTGAGGAAAACTCTAGACCCCAATATATCAGATATATTTCATGTGGTAAGGTGAGCAAGTGGTAGGAAATTCAGGCAACTCTAATTTACTCCGGAGGCCTACAAAGGCGTTGGTCCAGGTGTAAGTAAGGGAAACTTCAAACTGACAGTCGTGGCTAGAAAAAAAAATGGGCCCTGCAGAGAACTGTCTGAACCTGGGTGTTGCAGAGCTGAGCAAATCAGGGAAGGGAAAGGAGGCAATAGAGAACAGCTGGGCTCGGTTATTTTTCAGAGTTGGATACACTATTTTGGCGAGAGAGCCCACTGCGCTTACTGAATAAATGATTTCCCAGTTGGTATCTCTGCGATGTATTTCAGGTTCGTCAAAGAAAAACAGGACGCCCGAACAGGGACTTGAACCCTGGACCCTCAGATTAAAAGTCTGATGCTCTACCGACTGAGCTATCCGGGCTCACGTTGATGTGTATGGCCACACAGACTATAACCAATAGATCGCTCGACTCGCGGCATTTATACTAAAGGAGGCTGACTCGTGGGTGGGTGGGCGGGCGGGCTTGTAGGGGGCAACTGGACCCTCTTTTAAGTGTCGTTTGGACGCCTGAATAAGGGTCGCAGAACGGAAGGAGGGCTGATGATCTTTCTGCTGCGACAAGTTCTTCGCATTCTCCGGAGGAGAGGCAGGAAACCTCGCTCCTTTGCACGGGTCAGGTTTGGGTGGGACAGTGTCTCCTTGGGGATGTGGGTTTGCGTGGCTCTTCGGTCTCCAGCAGATGCACCGTTGACCCTTCCGTGTCTTTCTGGACGAAGCCGCTGGATTTCCATTTTTGTCGAGGCCCAGAGCGGCTCAAGAGAAGGGTGCAAAATGAGGGGAAAGAGAATTTGGGGACTGGATTCAAAGGACTGGACAGAGCAGGAAGGCCCCTGGGCCCAGGGCTGGGGATGTAGCTCAGTGGTAGAGCGCATGCTTCGCATGTATGAGGCCCCGGGTTCAATCCCCGGCATCTCCAAGTTGTTTTGCCCCTCCCGCAGTGTTCCCTCCCACCTATGTTATGTTTTTCCTATTATTTACGTTTTCCAAGCCCCCTTTCGTTTATTTCCTCCCATGTTCTGTTGGAGGTGGCATGTGGGACTAAATATGCACAGGAGGAGACAGTATTCTTTTAGGGTATTTGATATTGGACAGAAAAAAAAAAATCAAGTGTCAAATGACCGAAGAGGAACAACCTGGAAAAATCAATCGCTCAGGAGCCAAGAATGAACCTTGGGCTTCTTAAAGCACCAACAGTCGAGACTAAGAACAAGTAGGAATTGAATTGTTAACATTTTCGGGGCTGCGTGGTGATGGGGGAGAAGAAAAACACACAATAAATATCAGAGGGAAGAAAGAGAAGGCTCTCTCTGGTTGGGGTGAGAGAATTCAGCTGTTTGGACACGATCTGAAGTGCAAGAAAAACTCAGTACTTTGGTATTCAAAATAGAAATAAAAATATGATTAATAAAAAAAAATTTTTTTAAAGATGTAGTATGGGCACAGCAAGACAGTTCTTTCTTGTAAAGACTTGCAAGAGGCCTGAGTGCAGGTGGCCGGTTAGCTCAGTTGGTTAGAGCGTGGTGCTAATAACGCCAAGGTCGCGGGTTCGATCCCCGTACGGGCCACGGGTACATCTTTTTTCCCCCCAGCCACTCCTGATATCAAAAGAGGAAAGACGTACTTTCAGACTCCAAGGCAGAATCTTACAATTTTGTTTAAAGAGAAGGACAGAGACAGACAGACACACAGACAGACAGAGAGAGAGAAACAGAGAGAGACAGAGAGACAGACAGAGACAGAGAGACAGACAGAGACAGAGAGAGACAGAGAGAGACAGAGAGACAGAGAGAGGCAAGAAGAAACTGCAAATCATTTATGAAGCGGGAAAATGATCACCATCCGTTTCCTTAGCAGCCAAGAGCAGGAAAAGAGTCTGCGGGGCCCCAGGGGAGAAGGCAGCGCTCGGACTGCTCAGTGGCTGATTGCCGGGCGACTGCGGGCTGATCGTCCCTCCCTTCCCTCCACGGGGAGAAAGCCTCTCTCGAGAGCAGCTTTGACTTCCCGGCTCCTTGCGTTTCTCAGGGACGAGATCCGGGCGCCAGACGCTGCCAGCCCCTCGCCCACCGACCGTGGGTCCCACTCAGCTCCGCGGGGTCAGCAGTTCCTTCCTTCCGGGCCATTTCGTGAAGCTGCATTTCTGAAACCGACCTTATTTCCCTCCCGACGATTTATTGCCCTCTGATCTTGTGCCCACGACGTCGTTGGATTCTAAAACTTCCTTCCTTCGTAGCTTTATCTGCTGGGAAACTAGTGAAGTTGCTCTTATCTCTGCGCTCCCCCTGGGCGCTGGGCCACCCTGGCGCTGACCAGCCAGGCACTGAGCTCGTCCGGGCGTTCTGCGCGCTGGAGATTGGAGAAAAGTTCCCATCTCAGCCAAGTGCCGGTTAGTCCTCCTGCAGACGGTGGCCCAGCGACCTCCAGCCTTGTGCCTAGAAGCACTTGGGGCTGCGGGGAAACCCGACCAAGTTCTGAGAGCCAGGATGGTCTGCTGTTTTGAAAAGGGGAATGGAGACAAAACGCAGCTGGAGCTCACTTCTCCGTGGGCCCGGAGCTTACAGAAACGTGGGACAGCTGGGCGATTGCCGAGGGTGGAGGAAATGGGCGAGATGGGTGAAGATCCCGACCTTCCTTACGTTGTTTGCACACCATCAATTCTGGGGATGTTGACCATCCTGACTGTATTTGGAAGCGACTGCGACAAGATCGCAAAAGTTTTCATCCAAGAAGAAACTCGTAACTCTGGGACCCAGGTGGCAGGACTTACCTAAATCTATTGAGATAATCATTTGCAATACAGTACAGACCCCCGTTGTCAGATCCGCCTGGTGGTCCTTAAGCTAGTATGTTGCAGGTCAATTACAACCGACAACCTAGGGAAGGATTAACAGAAGTCAACAGTTCAACAAGGTCTCACTGCGAAATAAAAAGGAAAGAAAAAAGCTTTGAGAAACTGAAGACAATACTAGGAAGAAAAAAAAAACTGGTTTAAAGGGGAAAAGCAAAAGGAAAAACAGAACTGTTAGAAGTGCCAGAAATTTCCTGAATGTTAATATGATGTACAAAGAACCTACTAGGCATCTGGCTCGTTGGTCTAGGGGTATGATTCTCGCTTAGGGTGCGAGAGGTCCCGGGTTCAAATCCCGGACGAGCCCTGTTTTTATTTCCCTCAAGTCTCTTCCATCTCAGTTAAAAAATTTTTTTTCTTTCAAAATTAAAATGTTTCAGTGAAGAGAAAATAGTAATTATTTTTTAAAAACCTCACTAAAATTGCATACCACCTCTGAAGTACAAATATGTACTCAGTCCCAATATATAATGACAACTCAGATAAAAAAGAAAAGACAAGTGCTTTTCAATTTTGACTTAAAAAAAATTACCCATCCACTCTAAGACGATCCAAGCAAAGAAGTACAAGTTCCGACCTCACCGTTTTAACCATATGGAAAGGGCCCAGGACGGTCACTTTTCAACCCTATCTAATTTATCCTCCGAGACTGTGCTTTTGAGCCACGTTGGAAGCTTTGGGATCCAGAGTTGGGATCTGTCTTAATTTTTTTTTTTTTTGGTGGAATTTGAATTTGTCTTTATTGGGGGTTCAGGGTGTCACCCAAGTGTCCTTTTAGTCTTCCTCAGATTGTTTTTGTGAATTTTTTCTTTTTCTTGACACTGCTCTGACTGCTGCAGCCAGTTTCTTCAGGGCTGCTGAGTGGCTCCTGCTTAAGGGAGACTTTCCACTTCTTTTTCTTGGAAACCTTGTTTTCAGCTACTTCCTTTACTTCTTGGGAAGACTTACAGTGGCAGTGGTCTCTTCAACGATCTGTCTTAATTTAATTCCAGCTCTTGGATTCTGGAAACTCTGGTTTTGGTGAAAATGAGTAAAAGAGCGAAGATGTGAAAGTGTTGAATGCCTGCTAAGGCATTCTTCTTTGGCTTCACCGGCACCTTTCCTAGGAAAGGTCACAAGCTGAAACTCGAGATACATTCATTACCTGGCGCTTCAAGAACTTCTGTGTCCTCATCAATACAACAGGGAGATTGGCCAGCCAGTTGCCCGGCTAGCTCAGTCGGTAGAGCATGAGACTCTTAATCTCAGGGTCGTGGGTTCGAGCCCCACGTTGGGCGTTTCTCTTTTTCCTTAGCCTTCCTTACAGCACAAACTGAAACTCCAGATCCTACTCTAACAGAGAATGAATCAGGTCTTGGACAACCTTGTATGCCTGGAGCCCAGAGTCTGTCTTACGCCAGAGAGCTTCAGGGATAAGGTCTCTTTGTAGTTAGGACAAGGCTTTTTTCCCCCCCATTTTACCATTTTTCCCATTTAAAAAAAAAAAAAGACTAAACTTTCTGCTGGTTCTTCAATGAATTCATTTTGAGTCAATAGTTTTCAAAAATATTCTTTCCTTTCTGTTCCATCTCTTTTGTCTCTCAATTTTCTATTTTTTAAAAAAGGTGTTGCTTTGGGTCGTCCTAAAAATGTATTTGTATCAGTTATATCAATTATGTAATACTTTTTCTTTAAATAAAAAAAACGTTCTACTCTAGTTGACGTGCCACGAACTTGTTTCCTCATAATGCAACAGGGTCAGAGGGCTCATAGCGCCCGGCTAGCTCAGTCGGTAGAGCATGAGACTCTTAATCTCAGGGTCGTGGGTTCGAGCCCCACGTTGGGCGGTTCAGTTTTTCCTTGATTTTCCTACCTTGGCAACTTGAGAAATACACTCATTCTCCAAAAACAACGTACAGCCCAAGCCTGGAATTAACCAAAGCTGGGGAGGACTCAAGGTGAGGCTCTGGAACTAAATTCACCCGTTTACTCACTCTGGCCGAGCTTGACCTCTTCGCCTGGGGCGGAGATGCATTTCTTATTCCAATAGATTTTTGTTTTAAACCGGGAGATGCAAATACAAGCAGAGGTTTTGCATGTTGAGTCTCCTCGGATGATTCTGAAGTACAATCTCCACCCAAAAGGTTTACAGTACGAGGAAGGGGGACTCAGAAATGTTGGAGTAGGCAAAGCAGAAGGTGAGAAAATGACCCGAAGGAAAAGTTTTGGTGAGCAGAAATTCTAAGTAGTTCCTCCTGGAGACAAGGGTTGGGTCCACTTTCGGACCCGAGCCAGAGTCACCATGGAATGATGAGACAACTTTTCTACTGCACCCAGACACTAACCCCAATTCTTCTGTAAAGCTTGGACGTATGTTAGCTCACCCAGAAGCTTTCACCTAATGTTGTTTTTCTAGGTATGAGGGAAACTACAAAAGGATGAGACAGAGGATGACTGCCAACAGTCCTAACTTTATGTGCTACTGTCAGTTTCTGATTTAGAAATCCCTTGCACTGCACAGAACAGAGAAGTCTATCCTGACACATGGGATCTAGCTCATCTTGTTGAGTGCTGACATATTTTAAGAATGGAATTTCAGGGGCCGGGCGGTGGCGCTGGAGGTAAGGTGCCTGCCTTTCCTGCGCTAGCCTAGGACGGACCGCGGTTCGATCCCCCGGCGTCCCATATGGTCCCCCAAGAAGCCAGGAGCAACTTCTGAGCGCATAGCCAGGAGTAACCCCTGAGCGTCACAGGGTGTGGCCCAAAAACCAAAAAAAAAAAAAAAAAAAAAAAAAAAGAATGGAATTTCAGAACCAAATGTGTTTCTGGGGCAACACATCCAAGGGCAAGGATAATTTTTGAGCTTGGTGCTGAGTACACGTTCACCTCACTCCGTTATGTTAGAATTTCAACTGTAAGGGAACTTTGGCTTAAGGAGGTTAAAATGGGGGGCACTGGAGCGGTAGACAGCAGGCAATGCTCCATTCTTGGCACTCCATTAAGTTCCTGAGTACAGAACTAGAAGCCCTGAGCAACACTGGGATGTAGCTCAGAAAAAACCCAAAACAAATAAAAAAAAACTCTTCCCACCTAGGAGGCTTTCTTGAATCCCACTTAAACCGCACAATTCCATGCACTTGGCTTTACTTACTGTGTTGTTTTAAGGATTCACTGGTCTTAAGAGTCTGTTTTTTTGAATTTCTGAATTTTCCTCTCTCATCTCCCCCAAGCAGGGTTGCCAAGGAGAATCTCTTTCAAAGGCCCTCGGTTGAGCTGGAGACCAAAGCAAGCCCCTATGAGTTGTCTTGTCTTTCTCACCATCGCAGGCCCCTTCCCGTTTTGTGCAAAGGGGACTGTTGTCTTAATATAAATCAATGAGTCCTATTGTTGGTAGGGGGATGATGAGGCCTTTGTGGGCTCCATCCGGCTCCCGAAGCCCCTACGGTTTGAAGGTTGCAGGATGAGGGCAGAGAGATTCACAAAGTAGTCAGATGAAGTTTCAGGAGTCAGCCAGCTTTATTTCACAGTCCCTACCGCCAAGCACACCTCCTCACATGACCTCTATTCTGAGCCTTTTCCTAGCAGCTACTTCTCTACTCCTTCTGGCTCTCTCGGCCTGTCTCCTCTTCAGCTGTTTTTTTTTTTTTTAACTCCTTTTGGTGATGCTACTGCTGCTGAATCTGTTGCCAAATTGTTGATACTGAATCTCGCTGTTGATTCTCACTTCTGCCATTCGCCTCTCTCACACTTCTCTAACTCCTTTTTTTTTTTTTAAATGATAAAACGCTAAATGGCCGGATCTAGTCATGACTTCTTTATAGTGTTTTAAAATTTTGGGTTTGCGGGTCCCCAGTAATATTCAAGTATTACTTCTGGCTCTTGATTGAGGTGGTCACTCCCTGTGCACCACTGGGGGTGCCCAGGAGTCAAAAACCCAGAGCTCCAACATACAATAATATGTAGTGGAGTACAAAGTCCATGGAGCTATACCTCCAAACCAGGTGTTGCTTTTGTCTATATCTTTGACTACAAGGCATGTCTTTGATAAGGGATTCTAATAAAATAAAGTCCTGTTAAATATTCTCCGGTTGATCTTGTCCCTTGCCTTTCAGCAAATCTAGAGTCACTCTCTAATGTCTAAATATTTCCAGTAATAAAGTAAGATAACATGTTTAGTAGATGAGTAGATAAAGATTAGGAAATATCTTTCTTCTCCCCTTTCCCCCCATTCCCTGCCCATTCCAGGTGTGGGCAATTCTGATCATTCAGATGGGATAAATTGTTGGGGAAGGGGATACCCATAGGGTCAAAGGTCGCTTAGCTCGTTTACCTGTCCAAAGTGGGCTCTGAGGCTCCAAAGTGGCCTTCTTCCCAGGGACAGTCATTACCTGTCTACACCATGTTCCAAGGTCTATATATTTAGGATCAGCTCATATTTTTTCCAGCAACCTGCACGCACCTTCAGCGCGCATGCGCACTCGGTCTCCACTCACGGCTGCAGCACCAGCTCCACCAAAAGGGGCTTCGGCCTCCGAGGGTGTCGCAGCCCCTCACGACGGCAGGCGGTTCCTCGGACTAGAAAATAAGCGAAGAGTCTACCTCAGACCTCGCATCTCTAAAAAATAGGACATGGCACTTTCCTGACGAGAAAGGAGCACTCCCTCGGTAACGAGCTTTATGACCCCGAGGAGAACTTCCGCCGTTGCCCCGGCAACGGCGTCCCTGACGACGGCCCCTCTTAGTCTCGCGAGACCGGCTGGAATCTCGCGCATGCGCGCACACACAGCGCGCGCACCGTCCACTTCCGGGTGGCTGAGCTTAAAGGGGCTGTTGGGAAACCCAACTACAATCATGCTTGTAATCATGGTGCTTAAATGATGAATTTATATTAAAAAAAAAAAGGGGCTAAAAAAAAAAAAAAAAAAAAAGGGGCTGTGGGGGGAGAGCGGCAAAATAAATAAATAATGGCAAAATAAATAAATAATTTTAAATAAATGATTTAATTAATAACAATAATTGAAATTAATTATTTAATTTAAAATAATACTTTAATTTACTTAATAATTTTAAAATAAATAGATATACACATGTATACTTAAAAAATTAAATCAGGATCTAGAGAAATAGTGCAACACATAGGCTTTCTTTGTTTTTTTTTTTTTTTTTTTTTTTTTTTTTGCTTTTTTTTTTTTGCTTTTATTAATTATGACAACAAAGATGCAAAGAGAGAGGACAGGGTAAAGTTACAGTGGAAGCCCAATCACCCATAAGCAGAATTCTCGGTAGTCCCATCGATGATATCCCAGCCTTGATCTTTCAACCAAAGAAAATTAAGAAAAACAAAACTGAACCCATGTACAATACAATTAATTTGTCCCTCAAATCCCCAGTTGTATTACATACTATTTCTTAGCAGCACACAATATAATCCAAAGAGATTAGACTTATGTAACTCCTTAAACATTGAGGGCAAAGTACATTTATCTTGTTCCATGCACATGCTTACTAGTTTAAGTTAACCTCAAAAGTTTTAGTGGGTTGTTTTTCTTAAGGATTGGAGTCAAGGGAAAGTAGTAATAAATGGTGTTAGAGTGGCATTTGTTTGCATAGGCCCACCAAAATATAAGAGACATGAAAAGAAAAATTATGGTCTAAATACAAGGAGACCCTATCCCTGAAGTTTCCTGGCACAGGACTGACTCTAGGCTCCAGGCAAACTAGTTTGTCCAATTCAAGTCATCGTCTGTAGTGGCAATACACCTTCATTCCTCACATAGTCTCTGTTGTTGGTATCATGCTTCTGTATTAAAGGTCCTGGAGTCTGCATATCCCATATTGCAGTCAGGATGGTGCAGAGCATCCTCTCGTTTCATCTCACACTTAAGGGGCACTAGAGAGAACCATGTCCTGTAGAGCAGGTCATTGTTGTTGTCAAGTCTTCTCAGTGTAATCGGAAGTCTCTTTTTAGGAGGTCGATGTCAGACCCTTGGTAGTGTCTTTCCTGGTAGAGGACTGCTTCCAGCTGTTGCTATAAAAGACCTTGGATGTTTTGTAGATAGCTTGCCTGGTTCTGGCGTGAATGGAGGATGCCCATTCCTCTGAGGCCTGTGCCAGGTCATTCTATCAATGTTCAGGGTGTAAGGTACATTGTACTGAGATTTATTAGATAAGAACTTATCTGTAGGTATAGTGTTTTCCTATTTTAATGTGTCTATGCAAAGAAGGATCAATGCCATGAAGCGTTATTGGTGCATCTGGAGGCCATAGGAACAAGACCAGCAATTTCCATGACATAGTTCAATCATAGGCATCAAACTGAGGGACAGTTCCACCAACAATCCTTATTGAACAGCTTACAAAAAAAAGACAAGATGAAAGTGGATAGAAACATCATGGTAGAAGAATATAGAGAGAGTTACACCATTAAAGAAAATATACATGAAATATTCAAAAGATATATGTGTTTAATTTATGTCCTTCTAAATAGTTCTGGGATTGTTAGATCCACTTTATGTCTTTGGTCTGAGATTAAAACTGTGTATTATAGAACTTAAGAGGGGTAAATCGGGGGTAGTGATGGTTGGGAGGAGTATACATTCGCGCGGGGGCGCTAGCCCGGTTTGCATCATGTGGACTAGTATGAAATTGCCAGTGACAGCATGAGTATAACTGACAAACTATCTGCCACCCCACAGATCAAACACCACCCCCCAAGCCAATCTCACAAGCTCAAGCGCAACCCTAGGCCAATCTCCGCAGCTGGCCTGGGGGTGGGGAAAACCACATAGGCTTTCTTTGTCTTGCATGCAACCCCAACTGGCCCTCACAAACCTTTGAGTCATGCCAGGAGTGATCCTTGAATGCAGAATCAGGAGTAAATCCTGAGCACCACGCAGGCATATTAAATATTAATATTTAAATATTAAATTAAAACATAAATTAAATCGATCAAATTATTTAAAAAATGCTTTCTGAGTTCAGATAATTAGGTTAACAAAAACAATTGGGACTCTTTTTGTCCTGCAGGAAGCAGTAACTGTTGCAGATTTCTGTACCTTTATATACATAATATATTGCAATATATATGTATATGCAATGGAATACTATGCAACTCTAACAAACAGCAGAACCATGCCCTTTTTAGCAAACTGGGTGGAACTAGAGGATAATTATACCATTATATACATAAAATATTGCTATGTATATATATATATATATATATATATATATATATATACACAATGGAATACTATGCAATTCTAACAAAGAGCAGAACCATGTCCTTTTTTTTAGCAAACTAGATGAAACTAGAGGATAATTATGCGAGTGAAGTCAGCCAGAAGGAAAGGGATAGACACAGAATGTTCACCCTTGTCTGTAGGGTTAAAGATACATAGCATGGTAGCAGCAAAGGGTCAAAGGCAACTTAATGGGAGAAATGAGCCACACAATTGAATTGGGGGTCAGGGAAGGGTGTTGAGGCCTTTGGGGGAGTAAGGTGTATACACTGGTGATGGGTGTAATGTTGGAGTCATGTATAAGAAATCATTATTAGTATTGAAAAACAAAGAATCTCAATAAAAAAAATGGAGGGGTTTGAGAAAATGAGTTGAGAAAACTCAGAGCTTTAGGGAAATAAAAAATGATTAGGGGAAATAAATATAGAAAAGAGACTATGCATGATTGGAAATGAAAGTGTTACTTAAAAAAGAAACCCATGTACATAAACTCCACAGAATAAATAAACACAATACTGACTGCTGGGCTTTTTCAGCCATTACATTAAAAATAAAAATATTTTAAAACTTGGTATATACCTATCCCATCCCCAAAAAGGACTGCTTATCTTTTCAGTATCATCCTAGACCTAAAAAGAGAATTTTCTAGCAAGTTTGTCCAAGAATTATTTTCATTCTCAGGGGAATGGCTTCCTGGTCTCAGCACTGTTGAAATTTTGGACTGTGAAGATTATTGTGGGGGATTTCCTGTGCATTCTAGAACTTTTAATGGCCTTTTTGAGCATATACAAGTAGACTTCAATTGTGACAAAGATATCCCCGATTGGCTGGTGCCCCCTGCGGGTAGAATAGAGAATCTCTGTTTTGATTTACTATTTATTCATTTTATGGTATTTTCAGCTCGAAGAGTAAAAGCTATTTCGTAGAGAACTGATACTGGCACAAATTTTTTTTTTTTTATAAATGGGTAACTATTTTCTTAGTTATAGAAAAGTAAATCATACTACTCAAGAATGCATTTTTTTCTTATCTTAGATCTCAAGGCTAACTTTTCTCCATGACCATACATATTTTATTTGAGCTGACCTTATCATTCTGCTACTCCTCTAATTAATGAAATAAAAAATTTCAAAACTATTTTACATTTTTGTAAAAGCCATGCATGGAAATTTTTGAAAAATGTGCTTTGATGAACAAAAATGGATAACAGTAAGTATCTTACAAAAGGAAAAGTTTTTCAAAGATTGGGATAGGGGAGACCAAATTTTATATTCAGTTGTTTCAAGATCAGTGTTTTAGGAGGAAATTAGAAACTAAAAAGAAAAATTAGAAACTGCTTTAAAAAAGTTCTGGAAAAGGAATTTCTTTGTGCCACAGAGTTACTGGGGAAGGCAAGTCTCACAGTTAACCTGTACAAAGCATCATATGTCCTGTGTCTTCTGTATGAGGTGGAATCATATTTCATAGAATGGACCCTAGAAGTCATTTCCTGATGTCAGACCCCATTTCCAGTGGATACATGTTGACTAAGGAGAAAGAAATTGTAAGCTTCTTCCAGTCAGAAAACTAGACTACAGTTGTCTGCTTTGCAAAATCAACTAGTATTTGACCACTACTTTCTACCTGTCTGAATTATAGTTAATATGTAATTAATACAATTAATGTAAATATATAATTTAATTATAATTACTCAAAATTTTAATTGTAGTTTAGGTAACATGGTTACAATAGTGTTCACACTTAGAGTTTTGATATACAAAAACACTGACAAAGACACTGCCGTTTTACTATTTCCAAAGTGCCCCAAACTCAGATATTCTAAAGAATCACTTTTAATATAAACATTCAACTTTAATTCCAATTTTAATAGAATATAAAATTTTATATACGGTAGCTTATAAAACAATAATGCGATTTTATGTCACTTAATCTAAATATTTTTCACTTCTCATCAAGAGGTTTTTGCTGAGTGTGGTATTTGGTTTCTCTACAAGGGCCAATGTCAGTGGAAGAGCATTTTAGTGAAAACTTGCTAAAAATTTACCCTTAGGCTGGCTTTCCTCCATTTTCTCCTCCCCTTAATGTTCATTCTCCGGTTCTTACTGCCAATAGAAAGTCTTGCAAATCTTATCCATAAGTGGAGTAAAAACGGATCATTTAAACTCACTCCTCACAGTCAAAAAAGCAAACAAAACTAAACCCTCATTTCTAGATCCTTGTTTGTTCTTAGGCCACCTTTAAATGTACCTGTGTATTCACAGATTTCTTTTCTTTTTTCATAAATTTCTTTTATTTTTTCCATAGATTTATTTTATTTTATTTTTTCATAGATTTCTTTCTTCAGATTTCTTTTCTTTTTTCATAGGTTTTTCTTTTATTTTTTATAGACTTATTTTTTTTAATTTTTTCCATTGATTTCTTTTTTCCTTTTCCCCATAGATTTCTCTTCCTTTTCTTTTTTTTTGTAGATTTGTATTTTCCTTTTTTAATAGAGTTCTTTTCTTTTCTTTTTTTCATAGATTTCTTTTTCTTTTTTTCATAGGATTTTCTTTTCCTTTTTTATAGATTTCTTTTCTTTTCCTTTTTTCCCAGATTTGTTTTTCTTTTCTTTTTTCATAGATTTTTCTTTTCCTTTTTTTAATAAATTTTTTCTTTTTCTTTTTCATAGATTTCTTTTTCTTTTCGTTTTTCATAGATTTTTTCTTTTCTTTTCCTTTTTTCATAGATTTCTTTTCTTTTTCCATAGATTTTTTCTTTTTCTTTTTTATATATTTCTTTTCTTTTCCTTTTTCTTAGATTTCTTTTTCTTTTCTTTTTTCATAGATTTTTATTTTCCTTTTTTTATAGATTTCTTTTCCCTTTTTTCATAGATTTCTTTTTCTTTTCTTTTTTCATAGATTTTTCTTTTCCTTTTTATTTTTTTTTTATAGATTTCTTTTCCTTTTCCCCATAGATTTCTTTTTCTTTTCCTTTTTTTCATAGATTTATTTTCTAAAGAGTGACTGCTCCCGTTTTCTCCTTAGTCTGGGACAGAAGGGCTTTGGGTGTATTCAAAGGAGAACGTTGCGGCCCAGCAGCAGCTGGACCAACGGGCACCCGAAGCAGCAGGGCCCACCCACTCCAGGCCCACGCCCGGCCGGCGCAGAGAAGGCATGGCGGGCAGGAGGCCGGCTGGTGTGATTCCTTCGATAGCTCAGTTGGTAGAGCGGAGGACTGTAGCGGGCGTCCCACGGGCATCCTTAGGTCGCTGGTTCGAATCCGGCTCGAAGGAGTTTCAACTTTTGCCTCTTTATCCCCACGTTCCCTGGGCCCCGAGTCTCATTTCTGCATCAACCTCTGTTCCCACGGACATGCACGACCCCAGATTTTTAGGCCCAGGCCCCGCCGACCCCGAGATACGAAACTTTGTGGGGGAGGAACCTGCTGGGAGGAAAGAGGCTGCTAAGTCAATCAATAGTGGGGTACGGGCGGCCCCTTGTGGCTAGAAATTAAGATCCTGAATCACTGGGAAAGTTTTATAAGGTTTCTTTTTGGTTTTCTTTTAGTGAGTTCTTTTTGTTTTGTTTTGCTTTATTTTTTGTTATTTCTTTATTTATTAATTTTAGTTGTTTTTGATTGGCTGCTATACAGAGGCCTCGGGAGATGTTGGGGTTTGATTACCTCTCGGCTTCACTGAGTGATGCTTATTTATTATTTTTATTTATTTTATTCATTTATTTATTATTTTTATTCTCAGTCTGGCCTGGAAATGTTGAGGTGATCAGAATTCCTCAGAGAAAGGAAGACCAGTGAGAAACCCATTTTAAAGTCGGGGCTCTGATGTTGGTAGCTTGCAAAATTCCAAGGTTCTTTATAATGTATTGTAAGATTTGTCAGCCGTTGCTAAAAAAATAACCACAGTGTGAGGAGAAAAAAAAAATGTATGGATTTGCCCACCCACACTGGGATTAGCTTAAATGATAGAAATCTCTTTTTTAACAATAACATTTATTAATTCTGTGCCAACTCAATTCTGTGAGTATGTATTTCCATTTCTTTCATGTCTAAGAGATGTGAACCCTAATGGAAGAGATCCCAGCCTCAAAGATAATAGGTTAACGAAAAGAAAAATTGTCTGAAAATTTTGTGCATGAGAATTTCTCGTATCTTTCTTGCTAAATGTCATGACTTTTTATCCTTAAGTAACTTGTAAGCTTTGGCCTGTATTAGAGTTAACTGGAGTGCAAATAATGAAAAGAAACCATCTATTCTTGTTTGTCTCGGATAGATAGAACAGTTTATCGAGATAATTCTGGACTACATTTCTTGCCATAAATTTAGATTCAGATAAGGCACTCCACGCTGAAACCCCTCAAATTGAGACCAAATTATACCACATGCCAGGGTTGTAGTAGCATAAGAAGCAACACCTCAACAAACACAGCCAGAAAACTACAGGAGTGACACTGGATGTCAAAAAAAAAACAAAAAACAAAACAAAACAAAAAAACTAAAGTCTGACCTATGATGAGCTGAACTATGCCAGGGATCAAATGCAGAACCTTGTATATTCTATGCATGTTTTTTTTTTTTTAACACTTAAGCCCTGACTTGCTAAAGAAAGTCTTACCATGGACTGTATAAGTAAGTGAATTTTTATAGCCATTGCATACTAGATAGAAAACAGTCATACAGAAAACTGAATTAAAATAAAATTTAAATATACTATTGAGACAGTAAATCCATAATAGAATATGTATTTTAAGATTCAAATAATTGTAAGAAACTTGAGCTTTAAAAAAATTGTACAATATAAATATTTCTGTCTCATACTGCCTCTTAAAGTTCTATGTCAGTTTTGGGCTGATGGGTTGCAGGAACTTGGTACATCAAAACCATAAATGATATTATTATTGTAATCATGTCACATAGTCTGTAATAAAAAAATACTAAAGTCTGGAGGAGAGGTAGTGGCAGATCAGGAGGCAGGAGGGAGACAGGAGACACTGATGAAGGGAAGTGGACACTGGTGGAAGGGATTGGTGTGCAGGTGCAACTAAAAAATAAATAAATTTGTAACTCTGCAATTCAAGTTTTTAAAAATCGAAAAAAATTCACTTAAAAACGACCAGTTAAGAACAACGCATTTAAGAAATAACAACCATTTATTTGTTCTTATTGTAAGCACTTAAGGCAACTGGACATGGGGGGAAAATAACTGGGATGGGGAGGTGCTGGATGAATGTAGATGGATGAATGCTTAAAGTACTGAAGCATATGCTTGCCAACTTTCCTGCAAAAGGTGGGTGAAATACCCCTAGAACTCAACTGTACCCGACCTGTGATGATGAAGGAAGGCCATGGCACCGGGGTGATGGTGGGAAGGAACCCCAACTTGGGAAAGGGATGCAAGCTGGAAAAGCTTGAACAAGGCCCCAGGCTAGACGCAAAAGTGAGTGGAGAATGCGGGCATCGATCCCGCTACCTCTCGCATGCTAAGCGAGCGCTCTACCATTTGAGCTAATTCCCCGGCCTGTGCGGCGCGGTGCCTCCCGGCCGCACTTGAATGTGGCCGCGCACTCGCTCCCGCTCCCGGGGCGGCGGCTCTGCCCACTCGCGCCTCTCACTGCACCCTGCAGATCTGACGGCCCAGCGTCATGCCACGCCTCGGCGCCCACTTTCTGTCCCTGGGGACCGAATCGGCTAGGAAGCTCCCAGGGGCTCCCAAGACGCCTGTGCTTGTCCCTTTTCTTTCTCCCTCCCTCCTCCACCTTTGCCCTTTCCTCCTTCCTTCCTCTTTTCTCTCTTTCCTTCCTCCTTCTTCCCTTTCTCCCTTCCGAGTCTTTCCTTTCCCTCTTCCCTGATACCTTCCTTTCTCCTTCCATTTTATTCCTCCTTCCTTCCTTCCTTCCTTCCTTCCTTCCTTCCTTCCTTCCTTCCTCCCTCCCTCCCTCCCTCCCTTCCTCCCTCCCTCCCTTCCTTCCTTCCTTTACTTCTTTCTTTCTTTTTTCTTTTCTTTTTTTCTTTCTTTCTTTCTTTCTTTCTCTTTCTTCTTTTTTCTTTCTTTCTTTCTTTCTTTCTTTCTTTTCTTTCTTTCTTTTCTTTTCTTTCTTCTTTTCTTCTCTTCTTCTTTCTTCTTCTTTCCTCCCTCCCTTTCCCTCTCCCTCCCCCCTCCCTCTCTCCCTCCCTCCCTCCTTCCCTTCCTTCCTCCCTTCCTCCCTCCCTCCCTTCCTCCCTTCCTCCCTCCCTCCCTCCCTCCTTCCTTCCCTCCCTCCCTCCCTCCCTCCCTCCCTCCCTCCCTCCCTCCCTCCCTCCCTCCCTCCCTCCCTTCCTTCCTTCCTTCCTTCCTTCCTTCCTTCCTTCCTTCCTTCCTTCCTTCCTTCCTTCCTTCCTTCCTTCCTTCCTTCCTTCCTTCCTTCCTTCCTTCCTTCCTTCCTCCTCCCCTTTCCAAACCAAAACAAAAGAAAACACAAAGCCCGTGCTACTAAACCCTGAGGGGTGTTTGCAGCCTGAGTCCCGGAGCTCCGGGAAGGGTCCGATTTGCCAGAGAGGGGGGGTTTGGGCCTCTCCCGCGGCACCTGCCACCTCCGGGCCCGAGACTCGCCACCAGTGGATTCTGGCCCCGAACTCAAGGCCCGCTCTGCCAAGTGGCCCAGGGGTCCGACGGGCCAGTCGCTCAGTCTCCGCGCGGGCGAGTCGCCCGGTTTCCGGCTCGATTAGGTGGATTTCGACTGGGCCTGCAGGACTCGAAAGGGCTCAGGACCGTTCTTGGCCCGGGAAGAGCTGAGACACCTCCCCTAAAACAGAGAGGCGCGCCTTGCAACCCGCCGCTGCAGTGAAATCTATTTTCATCATTTTTGTGACAATATTTTCTAGGAATGAACCCGGGGAAAGATGATTAAAATAGAAATGGGGAAATAAGAAAGGAAAGGAAAGGAAAGGAAAGGAAAGGAAAGGAAAGGAAAGGAAAGGGAAAAAGAGATAAAGATGGCATAAAAGATGGAAAGAAGACAAAGAAAGAAGGAAGGAAGGAAGGAAGGAGGGATGGAGGAAGGGAGGGAGGAGGAAGGAAGGAAAAAGAAAAGAAAGAACATATGAGGCATAGCGGGGAGTTTGGGTTTCCACTGGTATTCAGATTTTCAACTTGGACAGAGATAGACCCTTCTTTTTTCTGCCTTGTGAAAGGACATGGAACTCTAAAAATATTTGTGAATGTATAAAGTAACGTTTTACAGGTATGGATTATGCAATAGAATAAAGACACCATTCACCCACAAAGAAAATGCACTCACGCAAAACCCACTTCACACGTTCCTTTATTCGTTATGATTTCCATCAGACTGTTTGAAAAGAGAATTGCAAATCTAACTAAATGCTTTGGATAGTTTTGTTCCCAACTCTGAGATCCTCAATGCATAGAGCAAATTTAGCAATTTCTGAAGGAAAGGGGAGTTAATCAGACAGAACCACAAAGCACAAATTCACTCTAGTTCAATTGTACCTGAGGGGAGAAGGTTGTTTGAGATATGCAAAACTACCTTCATATCAAAAGTGGACAATATAATTATAAATTTCATACATTCACACACAAACCCTTAAAACTGACTTCTGAGATAATGTGGATAACATTCTAAGAACTTTGTTTAAAGTGGAATGTATAACACATTTAGGAAAATGAAGGGTTTTCTCATTTAGAGGTTCTCTAATAAATTACTCCCAGAGGCCTCACCCTAGGGGTTCCTTCGATAGCTCAGTTGGTAGAGCGGAGGACTGTAGGTGTATAACCCCTGGCCATCCTTAGGTCGCTGGTTCGAATCCGGCTCGAAGGACAAAGGTTTTTTTGTGTAGAAAAGATAAAAACACCATGGTATGAAATACCTAAATTAGTTTAGCTTATAATTGTAAGATAAAAATACACATATTTTTTTAGCAAACGACTCTGTTGGCATTTCAGTTCAAAATAACCCCCAAGAAATCCGGTAGATTAGACTCACTTTTCATCTGTGAAATTCAACATTTCAACCTCCTTTCCCTCAATTCCCACTGCCTATTCTCTCCAGTGAGTTCAGGTTTCTTCATCCCATCCTTAAAAGAAAAACCCTTGACTTCTAACCCTGCCAAGGCAGCTTCCCTCCACCAATCCACACTGAGTTGGAGGTGTGGCTCCTGTGGCCTGCGTCTACACCCGGGCCCCAAATGGGAGGGCTCGTTCGCAAAGGAGGTCCAGCCCAGGTTTCTATTGGGCCATCTGGGGGAGATGGTGGTGTCCTGGCGCAGCTTTTAAAATCATTTCATTCATTCCTGGGATCTGCAATTGCTGCATATGGGCAGCCACAGCAGTTACTGCAAGTGTCGCAACAAGCTCTTCCACCATCAGTGTTCCAGATGCTCCTGACTGAGCTTCCGACAATTAGTCGGAGACCTGTTAGTGCTCAGAGCTTGGCTGAAGATAATGTGGCTTGAGAAACAAATGTCAACTTCATAATGATCTCAATTAAAATCATTTAAAATTTTTAACTTGGAAGATGAATGGTTCTGAGGAATAAAGGCAAATATGCTTGTTGGACTGTCATGCACTGAAATCTACCCAAGTTAATTGTTGCTTTGTGTAGATCCATTTGTCTTTTTTATTTATTTTTTCCAAGGAAAAGTGTATTTTGATAAGAGAGCTTTTCTTTTTATAAATACACTATGAGTTACTGAAAAAAAGTAATTTCATTACTGGGATCAGCTTCAGACCACAGTCTCTCTCTCTCTCTCTCTCTCTCTCTCTCTCACACACACACACACACACACACACACCAAACATATTCTCATGTAGAAGTGATCACAATCTGAATCAAACATCTCTCTGATTTGACACCAACACTAAGGATTGAGGACTCCTAACAAAAAGTCCATTTTCTTCCAATTAAAAAAGGAGAAGGGCAGTGGCGCCCTCTTGTGGTTGCGCCTGGAGTGGCCGGAGCCGGAGCACCTGGACGAGAACCCGGTCTCTGGGTGCAGGAGGAACTCTGAATCGAACCTCGGGGTGCAAAATGAGGCGAATGAGGAGCACAGACAGGGGTTGCCTGAGTCCGGGCGGTGAGGACGCGGAATTTCGAGTATCTTCTGCTTCCCCAGCCGGTTAGGAAACTGAGGACCATCTGGCTCTGATGGTGTGTAGACGCTCCAGCTTCGAAGTGAGTTCCCTTGAACCATCAGAAGTTAGGGGTTCATGGGGGGGATGGGGAATTAAAAAAAAGAAGAAGTTAGGGGTTCATGGACAGGCGGGGAGTAGGCCTGCTCAGTCACAGTTCAGAGACTCAGTTAAGGTGGGTCTAGGATGTGGCCCCAAAAGACCCCCTGGAGCCCGAGCTGGCACTGAGCTCTTCCAGGCCTGTGCAAATTAGCATCAGAGTTATTGGTCCCTCACTCTCTTGTTTGGACGTGGAGGAGTTTTATAACCTCTGTTGCTCTATATCTGTCTCAGGAATCATCCGGAGCTCGAGGGAAACTCTCTGACTCACCTGTAGGTCCTAAACCAGCCGAGCAAACCCATAAAGTAAATATTTAAATGTGGGCAGTTCCTTCACCTTTACTCCTTCGATAGCTCAGTTGGTAGAGCGGAGGACTGTAGGTGTGTGGCTTCTGGTCATCCTTAGGTCGCTGGTTCGAATCCGGCTCGAAGGAATTTATCTTTTTTTTTTTTTTTTGGTTTTTGGGCCACACCCGGTGACGCTCAGGGGTTACTCCTGGCTATGCGCTCAGAAGTCGCTCCTGGCTTGGGGGACCATATGGGACGCCGGGGGGATCGAACCTCGGTCCGTCCTAGGCTAGCGCAGGCAAGGCAGGCACCTTACCTCTAGTGCCACCACCCGGCCCCGGAATTTATCTTTTACTACGCCTGGTCCTAAAGTGTGTCTCAGAGACACACTTACTCCCACTGGAGACACACACTTACTCCCACTGATGAATTTAATTCCCTCTCAGGCCTTACTTTACCAACAGTCAACCGGGTGTCTGAAAGCTAAGGTTGGGGTTAGGGGAAGTTTTCTGTAGGTAACTTAACAGGTTCTTAAAGGCTACCTCTGAGAGCAGACATTTTTGTGACATTTTTCTATGGGCAGTAAACAGCACAAATTGCCACCATAGCCACTACTGTGTCACTATGATGACTCCTGCAATCCCTTTCCTGATCAGTCCAGCTGACACAATCCCAAAATGTGCATGGCATGAGCATCAGTGAGTGGAGAGATAGGACAGTGGGTAAGTTGATGTTAAGGATTCTTAAGACCTAATTCCTCTATCCTTCAATAAAAGGAGTAGACCATCAAGTGACAGCAAGTTCTTTACAACAAAATGAAATCAGGCCTGTGAGTACTCCAGCTGGAGTTATTAGATCATTCAGTGAGAGCCGAAGATTTGCTTTTCACCTCGGGAAGTGACTGGGGGCACATGTGTCCCTGTGTACTGCAACTTTCGTGGGAGTCCCCCGACCCGCGGGGGTGTGGAGATGAAAGTTGCTAGTTATTAGTGGGTTCACTCGAGCAGAACCGACCTGTAAAGAAGAACTAGAGAGATTAGTAAAAGAAGCCTTCAAGACAACACATGCTGTTCAAAAAGGGAAGTTTATTGTTGGGGGATCAGCTTTTAAGGGCTGAAACACGTCAGGGGTGTTACAAATTTTACACCAATCACAGTTACAAGCATTCATTAGCATAAATTGGGGCAGGTAGTAGGGAGGGGCAGAGGTAGACCTGAGCACGTTTTACTAAAAGGCATAAGATTCAAACAGAGTTCTTAATAATGTTTGCTAACACAAAGGCAAACTCTATATTTTTCTTTCTGGCTGGATATATTGGGCTGCTCTGAATTACTTTATTTTTGTCTATTTCCTTTGTTCTCAAGGCATGGGCCTTTTGGTCACGTGGGTGGCCAGATTAGGAATTACTGAGGTGTCCTATGTTCCAGGTTTCATCAGCTAGGCTCCCCACAGTGTACGTCCTTTGCACCAGGGGATTCAGTTGGATGAGACATGCTGCAGCCAAAAGCTAGTTTGCATTTACTCAAACCCGGCCCAAGGCTCATGTAGTGAGGACCTCGGTGCACCCACTTGGGCTTGGACCATGAGCTCTGCACCACTTAGGGGGAGGAAGGTTGGGTTCCCAGTACCTCCAGAACCCCCAAGGCTGGAGAGATAGTACAGTGGGTAAGAAGTTTGCCAGTAATAATATTTATTTTTAGTAGTAGTAGTAGTAGTAGTAGTAGTAACAATAACAACCACTTGGTGAGTGCATCTTGGAAATAGAAGATCAGACAGTAAACTGAGTAGGGAAAGCATCTCAGGGTACAGATGGACAAGCAGTTAAGGCATTGAGGGCAAACTGTTCCAATAGGTCTAAGAAAAAACACAATCAAGAGGCTTGCCTGAGCAGAGGCAAGAGAAATGGAAAAAATATGCCCGGGCAATACAGATCTAACAAGATCAACTTCGAGCAAATACTTAGAAAAATAAGCTTCATATTCAGTTAATGAGGGTTTCATACCTCCTTAGACCACCACACCCACCACCAGAATGTCTACTTCTTTTCCCTTTAAAGTGGATATTTTACAATGGAAAAAATTTTTTTTATGAGAATTGACTTAAATGCCCCAACCAGATGGATTTGGGGAAAAAAATAGTTCACACTTCAAAAATCACACTAAGTGAGAACTTACGTATTAACTTTTGTGTTTTGCTTTGGGGCAATACCCTTTGATGCTTAGGGGTTATTCCCAGTTTTGCATTCAGAAATACTCCTGACAGGCTCGGGGACCATAGGGATCCCGGATTGACAAACTTCTTACCCACTGTCTTATCTCTCCAGCCCCGAATTTAAGTAAACTTTGACAGGAGGGCTAAGTACAGGGTCTAGAAAACAGACACAGAGGCCACCCCTGCCTGCCAAGAAGAGTTCCCTCCAATTCCCCCAAGAGCCTATGCCCTAAGGCCTTTTTCCACAACTGATCTAAATTCTGTTAAATTTCGGGATCTGCCTCTTCCAACCCTGCCCTGCATGCAGCTCAGGAGAGTCGCACCTCCCGGGAGTAATTGAGCCCAAAATCCCATGTCAAGGCTTTGAGTCAGTCTCCAAGCCACAGCCCTGGCACCTCTTCTGCCCTCTGCACAAGACCGCATATAGGCCCCGCCCCTCAGGGCGGTCGCACAGGATTGCGTCACACGGCGCGACGGTCGCGCAGAAATTGCGTCACACGGCGCGCCGCTTTACGGCTCGTCGCGCTTCCGGTCCTGGCAAGCATGGCGGCTGCGGAGTCCGGGAAGGAGGCAGAAGGATCGGGATCGGAAGGAGAAGCCGCGGAGCAGGAGCCGCTGGAAGAAGGCGAAGAGCGGCGAGAAGAGGAGGAGGAGGAGGAGCCGGAGGAGCCTGGCGGCGGCAAGAAGCGGGTGGTGCCGGGGATCGTGTACCTGGGCCACCTCCCGCCGCGCTTCCGGCCTCTGCACGTTCGGAACCTCCTTAGCGCCTATGGCGAGGTGGGGCGCGTCTTTTTCCAGCCCGAGGGTGAGTTTGGGGCCCTGGGCCCGAGACTCTGCAAGGGTTGGAGGGCACCTCGGTGGCGAGGTGCAGCTACTTGAACCCCCAGATCTCCCAGTGGATTTTGGGATGTCGCCCTCTCCCACCCATTATTTATTCTTCACCCAAATTAACTTGGGATACAGCTTGAATAGCAATAAAAAATAACTTTAGACAATAACCCAATGTGGGGGCTGCAGAGATAGCATGGAGGTAGGGCGTTTGCATTGCGTGCAGAAGGACGGTGGTTCGAATCCCATATGGCATCCCATAGGGTCCCCCGAGCCTGCCAGGAGCGATATCTGAGCATTGAGCCAGGAGTAACTCCTGAGCGCTGCCAGGTGTGACCCCCCCCAATACCCCAATATGGGCCCAGAGAAATAGCATGGAGGTAGGGCGTTTGCCTTGCTTGCAGAAGGTCAGTGCTTCTAATCCCGGCATCCCATATGGCCCCCCACCCCCGAGCCCCTATACTTAACACGACCCAGATCGAGACAATCTACGATCTGCGCCTCCCCATCTCCTGGCCTGGCACTTAATTGAAACCGGGACTGAAGAAGGTTTGGGGTTTGAAATAAAAGCTTTAGATCCAGTCTGATGAAGGAGATGATAGAAGCAAAGGTGGAATGAAAGTGGAGGGTGGGGGGCTGGAGAGATAGCACAGTGGTGTTTGCCTTGCAAGCAGCTGATCCAGGACCAAAGGTGGTTGGTTCGAATCCTGGTGTCCCATATGGTCCCCCGTGCCTGCCAGGAGCTATTTCTGAGCAGACAGCCAGAAGTAACCCCTGAGCACCGCCGGGTGTGACCCAAAAACCAAAAACCAAAAAAAAAAAAAAAAGTGGAGGGGGAAGATGGTCTCGCAGCCCTTACCAGCTGGGCAAAAACCTGAGGTGTGGGGGGTCCTGCGGGAAGCGTGCTAATGCAAGGGGTGCTGCGTCGGCCTCCTTAACCTTTGTTGCCTTTGGCACGTAGATGGGTTCGTGAGGCGCAAGAAGAAGGCAGCAGCGGCCGCGGGGGGAAAGAAGCGGTCCAAGTACAGCAAGGACTACACCGAGGGCTGGGTGGAGTTCCGGGACAAGCGAGTAGCCAAGCGCGTGGCTGCCAGTCTACACAACACGCCCATGGGTGCCCGAAAGCGCAGCCCCTTCCGTTATGACCTGTGGAACCTCAAGGTGAGTCACCTCTGCTCTGTTGTCGCCTGCCCCCCTAATTCCGTAGCTGCTCCCCTCTGCCCTGATACAGTTGTTTGTTTTCCTGCCCACAGTACCTGCACCGTTTCACCTGGTCCCATCTCAGTGAGCATCTGGCCTTTGAACGGCAAGTGAGGCGGCAGCGCCTGAGGGCCGAGGTGGCCCAGGCCAAGCGCGAAACTGACTTCTACTTGCGGAGTGTGGAACGGGGAAAACGCTTCCTCGCAAACGACGGGGACGCCACCCGCCCGAATAGCTCTTGGGACTTTGCCCAGCGCCCTACAGAGCAGGAGCTCAGGGCCCGCAAGACAGCAAGACCTGGGGGTCGCGAAAGAGCCCGTCTGGCCAACGTCCAGGAACAGGCCCGCTCAAACCGAGGGCTCCTGGCCAGGATCTTTGGAGCCTCGCAACCTGCAGAGAACCAACAGAAGTCCCCAGCCACGGACTCCTGAGGGCCAGCGAGGCTCCCTTCTGCTTCCTAATCCAATCTGCTTCCAGTCTGCCTGATGATGACTATCCAGGCCAACCATGGTTTGGTTTTGGTTCTGCTGAGGTGTTCAGGGATCAACCCTGATTGTGCCCCTGGCCAGTGTCAGTCACACGAGAAGCAAGTGCCTTACAGTGATCCTCTCTCTCTTTGGCACCCCACCCATACCCACTCTCATCTCTCTAGCTCCCCCTGAACTCGCTCTCCATACCCGCAGGCATCTCTCTGTGGCCCCAGACTGATATTCTTTGTGCTGTGGTGAATATGAGATCCAGATCTGGGCGTTTTTTGGGGGTGAGGGCGGTATTACACCTGTAGTGCTCATGGCTTTTAACTCTGCACTCGGAGTTACTCCTGGCAGGCTCAGGATCATAGGATGTTGGGACTTGAACTCAGGTTATGTGCAAGGCAAGCACCCTCCCTGCTGTGCTATCAATTAGGGCCCAAGGATTTCTCCTTTCAACTCCTATGTGACTAGCTGAGGTGTCTCACTCTAAAAGTCTCACTTCCTGGCCTCGGAGAATCCTTAGCTTGAGACAGTGGTAAAGCCTAGTCAAGGAAGGTGCTTACTAACCATAGACAGAAGAACTCTTTTTTACTTAAAAAAGAGTTACAGGGTATGGGATAGAACTGGGTTGGGAGCCATCACCTAAATGTATTTATGGATAAGAAAAGGGAATTTTTTTTTAATGCTTTTGCAGTTTGTGGGGAAGGTGGAATATTAGGTTACATTGCAGCGTTTTTTTTACCCTCTTACTCACCTCTTCATTCCTAGTCTTGGATTTTTTCACAGGCCCCCAACCCTATTTAGCCTGTAGCCCTTCCTATTTCATTTCATAACTTACTTTATCAGTTATCTAATTAGGCATTTCCTAAGTATTTATGTGGGGATAAAAGGGGACAGGAAATAACAGATAGCCCTTGGTATCAAGAGTCTTACCGCTAAAATGTGACAATTACTGTGAACAAAATGGGGCAGGAGATCAAACCAGAGTTTGATCCCCTGCACTGAGTGGTCCAGAGCATAGAGTAGACCCTGAGCCCTTATTTGTGTGACCCCAAAACAAACCCTAGAGGTTTTTAACAGAGACTGGATGTGTAGGAGGGATAGGTGGGCTGAGGGGAGGCATGGCTGATTCCAGAAGGGAAGCTGTGACTTCTCCTTTCTCTGTAGTCAGTCTTTATAGATAGTGGGTTTTCAAGGTTTATAGACCATTCCTGAAAAGTGAACAGAAGTTTCAAAACAGCTTGGTGTACTCCAGGTAGAAACAGTTGCCTGGGTCAAGCATTGAGTTCTGCCCCTGTAAAGGTGGGCAGAAACCAGGGGTTGGGCACAAGTAATGCTGTTCAGGTCCATTCTTGTCAGGACTTAGACAAGGTGGCTTTGTAACATGAAATTCCACAGAAGGGAATGAAAATTGGGGTACCTTTTAAACTAAAGAATCTTCATATAGTAGATTTCTAGTAGGCTGTTGAACTTGGTATAAGATGATTGGTTTCTACTGTTTCCCCATCACACACAGTCATCAGTGTGATACTTATGCATTCTCTTTTGTGAAGTCTTAAAGATCTTTATGTTATAGTTAAACATTGGGAGAATAAAAGTGGCCAAACAGTAAAATACAGTCTGTAACATTTCCTTATTTTGTATATCTTGTACCCACCAGGCAAATACTTTCATTTGAGAACATGATTTCCTTTTCTTTAGTTTATTTCATACCCTTTTTTTCAGGTCCTGTCTTCATAAGTGTGTCAGAAGAATTCATTGTCAGAATTTGACAAGCTGTCATTTTCCTTTTGAGGTGGTGATCAACCTTAATATTCTCAGGAATCACTCCTGACAGTGCTCAAGGGAACAAATGGGATGCTGGGGATCAAGCCTGGGGCTGACACATGGAAGCAAGCATCTACCCACTGTATTATCTCTGGCCCTCAAACTTTTTTTGTTTTTGTTTTTTTTGGGTCAAACCCGGCAGCACTCTGGGATTACTCCTGGCTCTACTCTGAGAAATTGCTCCTGTCAGGCACAGGGGACCATATGGGATGCCACCGTCCATCCTGATCGCCTGTGTGCAAGGCAAGTGCCTTGCTGCTGTGCTATCTCTCTGTCTCCCCCCTCCAAACTATTTGAATGTATTCAGAATTTAACTTCCCCTTGGGATTAGAGCCATAGTACTGTGGGTAGGGCATTGCCTTGCATTCAGACCCCCTGGGTTCAATTTCTGAGACCCCTGTCTCCCTAATCTGCTGGGACATTGCCACCAAGCAAACACCAATTCAACTTCCCTATTACCACTTTGTTAAAGAGAATTCCAAGGGGGAAACTTACTTCACCTCAGTTTACTATCAGTTTAGAAAGTGAAACCTTTTAGGAATTTCTGGAGTGAATAAAAGATTATCTTCCCCCACATGCTTCTCTTTCTGCCTAGGATAAATGCCATTGTGTGACACTGAGGAGACATGGGCTTACTCCGGACTAGAGTGAAAAACAGGTGAAAGAATATTAATATCAAAAGTAAACTTGCGGATGTGATTCTCAGCCATCCACTATAGAATTGGATTCAGTTAAGAACTTTCTATAGTGGCCACCAAATCAGTTTAGTTCCACTCCCTGGCAAGAAGCTGAGAGCCGGGGCCTGAGAGATGGTACAGTGGGTTGGGTGCTTGCCTTCCAAGTGACTTATGGTCCCCCAAACCCACCCACCCTGAGCACTACTGGATTTGCCCCAGAAACAAGAAAGCAGGGGTCAGAGAGATAGCACAGCGGTAGGTCTGTTGCCTTGCTTGAGGTCAACCCGGGAGGGAGCAGGTTCGATTCCTGGCATCCCATATGGTCCCCTAGCCTGCCAGGGGCAATTTCTGAGCACTGTTGGGTGTGGCCCAACAACCAATCAATGAATCAATAAAGTTAAAAAAAAAACAAAAAAAACGGGCCCGGAGAGATAGCTCAGCGGCGTTTGCCTTGCAAGCAGCCGATCCAGGACCAAAGGTGGTTGGTTCGAATCCCGGTGTTCCATATGGTCCCCCGTGCCTGCCAGGAGCTATTTCTGAGCAGACAGCCAGGAGTAACCCCTGAGCACCGCCGGGTGTGGCCCAAAAACCAAAAAAAAAAAAAAAAAAAAAAAAAACAAGAAATCAGATTCTTGTCCTGTTGGAGAGAAGCCAGAGGCCAATCCTGCCAAAGGGCTTGAATCAGAATGTCTAAACATCTCATGAGTGCCACTTTGGCCAAGAATAGTGGGATGGAGAGATGGGGCAGTGGGCATAGCACTTGCCTTGTACACAGCTATTTTTGCTTCCCATATGGTCACTGCTAGCAGAAATAAACCCTGAAATGACAGGTCCCTCTTCCCTGCCCATTGTATGTATTTGTATGTATTGGGTCAGCCTTGGGCAAAGTGAGTCCTTTACTCTGTGTACTATCTCAGTCACATATCTAAATTTTTTTTTTGTTTTTATTTTTGTTTTTGGGCCACACCCGGTGGTGCTCAGGAGTTACTCCTGGCTTTCTGCTCAGAAATAGCTCCTGGCAGGCACGGGGGACCATATGGGACACTGGGATTCAAACCAACCACCTTAGGTCCTGGATTGGCTGATTGCAAGGCAAACGCCACTGTGCTATCTCTCCGGGCCCACATTATATCTAAATTTAAATTATTTATTTTCACTGCTAATGAGCCTGGGGACTTTCTGTCACAGAACTGTATGGATCCTTTGACAACCTGCTAAATGAAATCTAGATACTGAACTCAATTGTATGTAGTAGTACCTCATAATACCATAAACATTTTTTCTGTCAAATAACAAAAAAAAGGTTTTACTTTAAGAAATGGGGTTTGGGCTGGTCCGATGGCAGTGGTTTATCAGAACTTATTAACGTTAGTATCACAAAAGTTGGTATATAAACCCTCTGTTGTATATGAAAATATTTCCATAAGATTATTCTTTGCCTGTTGTCCCACCTTGACCTTCAGGTGGGGGCGCTGTTGAGAGCTGAATAAATAGTTTGGGAGCAAGTTTTTTCGGGATCTTTTTCCAGAGTTCGCTGGCTGGCTCAAGGTGTGTTTTGGAGCTAGCAGCAGGCTGACAAAGGACTCTGTGCACCCAACCTTTTAACCCTTAACCCTCTTGTCTGGATTATTTGCTGCGGATAAATATTACCAAGATCTCTCCCCAAAAGGGGACAAGAAGATGGGAATCAATTTCTCATTCTGGGAGATCTTTGTGGATACTCAAACAATCAATAAAGAAGTAAACGGGACCCAGCACCCCACCCACTGCTCAATTTGGCTTTAAAAAATGGGGGTTGCAGATACAGAGAGTGGTGTGATTGCAAGGGGACCAACACGGATTCATAGGAGGCTCAGAACCCCATATGGTTCTCTGAGCCCTACTAGGAGTAAACCCTGACCATTGGCTGTGGCCCAAAACACACCCCCAAATGGTAGAAAGGTACAATAAAATGCATTTCAACTGTAGTGGAAAATAGTCTTAATACTTGAATGGCTTTATATATAATTTCATAAGATGCAAAACAAACTGCTGTAAATAAGTTTGAAACAGAAGAAAGAGATACTTTTCTAGGAAAAAAGACAAACTTGAAAGTAAACACATTATTAGAAAAGAATGATCCAGGAGGTCCTGTGTAAAATATTCCAAGATTATATAATTGTATAGGTGAGATAGAAATATTTAAGGAACAGAGGATCCTTGTTAGGGCAAATTATTTTAGAGAAATTTTTATGGGGAGGGGGACTTGGGCTACACATAGTGGTGCTCAAGATCTTCTGAAGGATTATTCCTGGTGGCTGTTTGCAGTGTCAAGGCTCAGAGGACTGTCAGCTGCAAGAGTCTTTAATAGAGTTCTCTGCACCTTTTTTTTTTTTTTAAGTTAGGCATGATTGGAATGTGAAGTTTAGAGGAGTCAATTGATTACTGAGAATCATATAGAGTTAATTGTTGGTTTTTAGGAATATACAGGCTTTCATGTTCTAATTCTTTTTTGGGGGGTTTGGGTCACAACCGGCAGTGCTCAGGGGTTATTCCTGGCTCTACGCTCAGAAATTACTCCTGGCAGGCTCAGGGGACCATATGAGATGTCGGGATTCGAATCACTGTCCTTCTGTATGCAAGGCAAATGCCTTACCTCCATGTTATTTCTCCGGCCCCTCATGTTCTAATCTATTAGACACATTATTATTCTATTGACACATTATTTTCTGTGTAAAATATCTTGGACTCATCAGAAAAAATTCTTAATTTCTTAATTTGAGTAAAATGATTTTGGCATCACATAATTAGAATATATGAGGGACAATATTATGTTTAATCATATTAATTTTTTTATGTTATAGCACTTTTCTAATTATATTAGGATGAAATGGTTATATGTTTTTTTTGGGGGGTCACACCCGGCAGGGCTCAGGGGTTACTCCTGGCACTATGCTCAGAAATCGCTCCTGACAGGCTCCGGAAACCATATGGGATGCTGGGATTGAACCACCATCCTTCTGCATGCAAGGCAAGCACCCTACAGCTATGCTATCTCTCCGGCCCCGAAATGGTTATATGTTAATTGATTTGCCACATCATTTTGGTGGGAGTCTCTTTATCTGATTGAATTTATTTATTTATTTATTTATTTTTGGCCAGATTTCACTAACCAGAGAACTCTTTGTCCTCTAAGTTTGCTGATCATGGCAGTTTCCCCTTCACAAGATGGTACTTTTTTTTTTTTTGGTTTTTGGGCCACACCCGTTTGACGCTCAGGGGTTACTCCTGGCTATGTGCTCAGAAATCGCCCCTGGCTTGGGAGGACCATATGGGACGCCGGGGGATCGAACCGCGGTCCTTCCTTGGCTAGCGCTTGCAAGGCAGACACCTTACCTCCAGCGCCACCTACCCGGCCCCATAACAAGATGGTACTTTGAGGTCCTAAGAAACTACAAAATTTTATCCTTTTCTAATTATACAGTACTTTAACTAGACTCCCTGGATTTTCAACTCTGCCATGCTGAATAAAAACTTTTCAGTTCTTGCTCAATATGGAATTTGGTGTGAAAGAATCCCTCAGTTTAATGCTTATGTTTGAACCAAGTCATGGGTATTGTTGGTAATGTTCTTACGCCCCCGTATACTCTGATAGTGCCACGTGGCTTTATTTCTTGTTTGCTTAGGCACACTAAAATGGGAAAATACTATACATACCAATAAGTTCTTATCTAATAGAGATAGGAACACACAAATCTTGGAGTGCAATGGCACCTTACACCCTGAACATTGACATAAAGACCTGGCACAGGCCTCAGAAAAATGCGCATTCTCTATTCACCCCCATCTAGAGAAGACATCTACAAAACATCCAAGGTTGTATATAACATCACCTGGAGGCATTCCTCTACCAGGGAAGACCCTACAGCTGCACTGACATCGATCTACTCAAAAGAGACTTCCCTTAACACTGAGAAGACTTAACAAGAACAATGACCTGCTTACTGGACAGGGCTTGCTGTATTGTCCCTTAATTGTGAGGTTTGTCTATAACATCACCTGGAAGCAATCCTCTACCATGGAAGACCCTACCACCGCTCAGACATCAACCTGCTCAAAAGAGACTTCCCTTAACACTGAGAAGACTTAACAACAACGACCTGATTACAGGACAGGGCTTCCTGCATTGCCCTTTAATGGTGAGGTGAAATGAGAAGACGCTCCACATCATGACTTCAATGTAGGATATGCAGATTTTAGGATCTTTAATACAGAAACATGATACCAACAACAAAGACTGTGTGAAAAGTGTGTTGGCATTATGGACAATGTCTTGGATTGGATGATAATTTGCCTGAAGCCTAGAGTTGGTCTTTTGCCAGGAAACTTCAGGGGTAGGACCTCTTTGTATTTAGGCCAAGGTTATTCCTTTCCATGCCTCTCATATTTTGGTGGGCCTATGCAAACAACAATTGCCACTCTAACACCGATTTTACTGTGCTCCTTTGACCCTAATCCTTAAAAAAAAAACCACTTAAAATTTGAGGTTAACTTAAGCTAATATGCATGTACATGGAAATGTAAAAATACTATGTCTCTAATGTTTAAGGAGTTACGTAAGTTTTATGGCTTTAGATAGCCTTGTGTGCTGTTAAGAAATATAATGTGTTACAATCTGGGGACTTGAGGGACAAAGTAATTGTACATGGATTCTGTTTTATTTATCTTAACGTTCTTTGGCTGAAAGTTCAAAGTTAAGATATCAGCAAGGGGACTTTTTCTGAGAATTATGTTATGGGTGATTGTCCTTCCACTGTAACTTTACCTTGTCCTCTTTCTTTGCATCTTTTGTTCTCATAATTCAAAATTAAAAAATTAAAAAAAATTTTTTTTCAGTTCTTGAGGCCAGGCGGTGGCGATAGAGGTAAGGTGCCTGCCTTGCCTGTGCTAGCCTTGGATGGACAGCGGTTGGATCCCCCGGTTTCCCATATGGTCCCCCAAGCCAGGAGCGACTTCTGAGCGCATAGCCAGGAGTAACCCCTGAGCCTCACAGGGTGTGGCCCAAAAACCAAAAAAAAAAATATATATATATATAAATTATTTTTCAGTTCCCACAAGACACCTCATTAAAAACTTCCAGAATACTGTCTCCTCAATAATACCTCACACTTGAGTTTGAAGCAAGAGACCCAAGTTTTCAGAGCTCACCTGTTTGAGATTGCAATCTTCTTAACCAACATTAGAAAAATAAAATAGAAGTAATGCACAATAGATTTTAGTTTATAACCTGACTTGCAGACATATTGGAACATGTATTTTACTCATCTTGTTCTGAAAGATATATTTAGAGATTAATAGACAACCTCCCTTAATGGACAGAAAAGTTCAAATATAAAAATTTAATACTAAACAGGGATTGGCAAGATAGCTCAAGGGACTGGGCACAAGCTATGTATATGGGAGATTCAATTCCTGGCACCACATGGTCTGAGCACTGCTAGGAGTGACCATCAAGCATAGAGTCAGGAGTGGCCCATGAGCACTTCAGGGTGTGCCTCAAACATAAAAAACTTTTTAATGAATCACAGCAAGAAATGTGTGTGAGAGAGAGAAAGGGAAGGAGGGAGAGAATCTGACAGGAGAGGAGGGAGAATGGACTTTAAACAGAAAGAATGGATTGATAAACAACAGCTGAACTAAATACTTCACTAGAGGGACTTAATAGGAAACAAAAAGATAGTAGTAAAAAAAAAAGATAGTGAATTGGAAAGTATAGATGTGGAATACATAAACAGCAAATAGGAAAAATAATTATGGGCAAAGAATGTATAGTCCTATGGAAATTTGTCAAGTGTCACACTCTCATTATAGGGGCCCCAGAAGGAGGGGAAAAAAGAGGATGCAATAGAAACCTTGTTTTTTTTTTTTTTTTGGTTTTGGGGCCCACCTGGCGGTGCTCAGGGGTTACTCCTGGCTGTCTGCTCAGAAATAGCTCCTGGCAGGCACGGGGGACCATATGGGACACCGGGATTCGAACCAACCACTTTTGGTCCTGGATCGGCTGCTTGCAAGGCAAACGCCGCTGTGCTATCTCTCCGGGCCCTTGTTTTTGTTTTTTAAAAAAATAATGCACTTTCTTAATTTGGAGAAGGAAACAAATATCCAAACAGCTAAAAAAAAAAACCCTAAATAAAATTAATTCAAGCAGATACATTCCATGATATTATAAAAGGCTAAGAAGCAAATAATAGATTAGGCATCTTGGAAATAAGTAACTGCATATAAGGAAATCCTCAGGAGCTAAATGATGGACTTTTCCATAGAAGTCATACAAAAGAGTAACAGCACAAGACAGTTGAAATTCTGAAGGAAAATTATGTTTAGCTGACAATACCCTAGGCTGCTAGACTATCATTTAGAATAGAAGGAAGGATAAAGAGTTTTATAGATAAAAATGAAAACAATTCACCACCCTAATGGTTTTACAAAATATACTAACGAGTACCATAAGACAAAATCTATTTGATCTAGTAGACTAGTGAAATAAATATATACAATGTGGGAATGGGAGGCAGAGAAAGCAAAATTGTGGAAAATCAAAGACAATATTGTTCCCTATGCAAGTTTTTCTGAGTGTGCCTTCATTAAAAAACAAACAAACGGTGTAGCATGCAATTGATTGGCATAGTTAGGCTCTGAGATTGTGGAAGATATTTATTTCCTAAAAGGCCAGCTACATAGTACAGCAGGTTAGGTACTTATGAGCACTACCAGGAGTGATCTCTGAGCACTAAGCCAGCAGTGAGCCTTGACCACAAGTGGGTATATGGCCTCCAAATCAACTCAACTCAACTCTTACGTGCTTAGATACAGTGATAGGTCCTTTCTAGCCATTTTTTTCAAGCTGCTTCATTATTCTCTTTTAGCATGAATTCTTTCAGATAATCAATAATAAACTCACCTTGTACAGGGTATTTTTGCCTGGGGAACAATGACAAGTGGAATAGTAGAACTACTTGATCATAAGAAACCCTCTCTCTTCATTTAAGTTCATCTCAAAATAATTATTTTTCATGTAATTTATATGATGCTGTCAACGGAACCGACTCTTACATGTGCAAACATGCAAGACAAGTGCTAGAGTTGAGTTATAATGCTCTCTTTCTCATCTGATGAGCATGTGTCAGACTGTTGTTCTCGGCAAATAGACTTTTACTTTTTGCAAACAACAACAACAACAACAAAACAGTAATCCAGCATTTCCTTAGAATCCAGTCTCCTCAAAAAATAAACTTTTTAATGAACATCTATCATGAGTGACTCAATTTCACAGCCACCAACTTCTTCAGGCCTCCTTTGATGTCCTTGTTCCTCAGGCTGTAGATGAAAGGGTTGAGCATGGGCGTCACCACCGTATACATCATAGCAGCCGCTATGTCCGAGTAGGCCGAGTGCGAGGTGGAAGGGTTGAAGTACAAGAAGATGATGGTGCCATAAAAGAGGAACACCACGGCCAGGTGGGAGCCGCAGGTGGAGAAGGCCTTCCACTTGCCCTTGGCTGAGGGCACACGGAGGACAGCACCAGTGATGAGCAGGTAGGAGACCAGGATGCAGACGAAGGGAGCCAGCATGAGCAACCCGGCCTCCACGAGGATCATCATCTCATTGAGTTGTGTGGCAGAACAGGATAGTCGCAGGAGGAGGGTGACATCACAGAAGAAGTGTGGGATGACGTTGTCTTTGCAGAAGGACAAGAGAGCTGCCAGCAGCGTATGCAGCAGGGCATTGAGGTGGGCCACGAGCCACGAGCCGGCCACCAGGCCAGCACACAGCCTCGGTGTCATCTTGGTGGCATAGTGTAAGGGGTGACACACGGCCACGAAGCGGTCGTAGGCCATCACGGCCAAGAGGAAATTGTCCATGTCCGCTAGCACGATCAGAAAATAGAGTTGCACAAAGCAGCCCGAGAAGGAGATGGCCTGAGTCCCCAGGACGTGGTTGCTCAGCACCTTGGGGACCGAGGAGGAGGAGAAGCAGATGTCCACAAAGGACAGGTTGGACAGGAAGAAGTACATGGGGGTGTGCAGGCGGGAGTCCACGCTGATGGCCAGGATGATGAGCAGGTTCCCCAGCACCGTGGCCACGTACATGCTCAGGAATAGCAGCATGAAGAGCAGCTGCTGCTGTGGGGGCTGCTGGGAGAATCCCAGGAGGAGGAACTCGGTCACGCTCGACTGGTTGGACCCACTCATGGGGCTGCCCCAGTGCAGACAAGAGAAGCAGAAATCAGAAATATAGAGTGAAGGCACTGGGAAGTAACTGGGTTGCAAACTACACTCTCTCTCTCTCTCTCTCTCTCTCTCTCTCTCTCTCTCTCTCTCTCTCTCTCTCTTTCTCTCTCTCTCCTCTCTCTCTCTCTCTCTTTCTCTCTCTCTCCTCTCTCTCTCTCTCTCCTCTCTCTCTCTCTCTCTAACACACACACACACACACACACAGATACACACCAGGCCCAGATGGTAGATTTCACTAAACCCATGTTGAAAAATCTATCAGCTATAGCAGGAGGAGACACTTACTCCTTATAAAGCTGTTGTCTTTCTTACTTTGTGTCCTCTTAGCTATGCTCTGAGTAGGTAGTTCTTAGGAACCAAGCCAACAGCTACAAGCTCAGAGTCTCTGAAACTCTAGCAGATGATTGGGAGGTTTGCTCCTACTCACAGGTTTAAGGTGTTTTAGCAAAGGGGGTTTCTTGGAAAATTTCACTTGTTAGTGACAAAAAAAGTTCACTTGTTAGTTACAAAAAACGGGTGCCCATGCATTTTTAGTGTGGGAAGTTGGATATACTTGCTAGTATAGTAGTGTGGGAACTTGGGGATACCGACTAATCAATATATGGAGTTACAAATGATTGGTTTTTGGCTCACACCCGGCAGTGCTCAGGGGTTACTCCTGACTCCAGGCTCAGAAATCACTCCTGGCAGGCACAGGAGGTGGGGGGGAACCATTTGGGATGCCGGGGTTTGAACCAATGACCCTCTGCATGAAAGTCAAATGCCTTACCTCCATGCTATCTTTCCGGCCCCACAGAAACATTTTCAGAGCATCTATTGATTTACCTGCAGGTTCATTATGCCATCTTGTTTTAAGTGTGTTTGAACTTTTCCATAATAAAACATTTAAAGAATATTGACAGGAGTTGGAGAGACAAAAAGTGAGTTTGGCACATGCTGTGAATTCAACTGACTCAGGTTCAATCCCTGGCACCTGGCATGGTCCTCTGTACCTACCAGGAGTGATCCCAGAATGCAGGACACAGCCAGGTGTGCAACCCCAAATACTGAGATTTCCACTATTAAAATCTTACCTGGGAGAAGTTCTTGGCTGATTTTATGATGAAGTATTTCTCACCTTTGAGAAATTGACCAGTGCTCCTCTTGATAATAAGGTTAGACAGTGTTTGATTGTTTGTTTTTGTTTGGGGGCCACAACGGCAGTGTTCAGGACTTACTTCTGGGTTAGTACTCAGGAATCACTCCTGGAAGGCTTGGGGAACCCTATGAGATGCTGGGGTTTGAACTTGGGTCAGCAGGCAAATACCCTACCCGCTGAACTGTTACTTTGATCTGTTATGGAACTTCTGGAGGTACAGTCAAGCACTAAGCAAGTGTGAAACAGGGGTTCATGACCTCAGCCCCCTCAAGTCGAAATGATGTTTGAGTGAATCAGAGACAGACACCTATAATAGCTTTCATTACCGCTGGGACCAGGTTTCCCGAATGCCTTATTAGGCACACAGAGAAAAATAGTTATCCCTCTGATTACCTGGCCCCTGTGGATCCAGCAAATGACAAAACAAACTATCTTACCTAACTCCCCATAAGAACTGGGAGATAAAGTAATTTTGGAGGGGAAAGCTCCAGAGAAAAATCACCAACTCTCAAGTTGCATCATCATGTTGATGTGAGCGTATGATTATGAAATCAAAAGCCCAATTTTTCTAAGACTTTTCTTATCTGGGAAACTGGGGTTATTATGGTGGAATCTGAGTAAATTATTTTTGGATGTTGGTGGTGTGGCAAACACCAGGTGTTCAGATAGAATTTTTGGTTTTCTTCCTTCCTTCCTTCCTTCCTTCCTTCCTTCCTTCCTTCCTTCCTTCCTTCCTTCCTTCCTTCCTTCCTTCCCTTTCTTTCTTTCTTTCTTTCTTTCTTTCTTTCTTTCTTTCTTTCTTTCTTTCTTTCTTTCTTCTTTCTTTCTTTCTTTCTTTCTTTCTTTCTTTCTTTCTTTCTTTCTTTCTTTCTTTCTTTCTCTTTCTTTCTTTTCTTTCGCTCTAACCTTTTCCATCTACAACACTAGGGCTTTTTTAGAAGAGGCCTGGGTTTAGCAATAAAGAGGGGTTACTTTTCACTTTCACCTAGTAAACACAACTTTCTTTTTTTTGGGGGGGGCCACACCCTGTGACGCTCAGGGGTTACTCCTGGCTATGTGCTCAGAAGTTGCTCCTGGCTTCTTGGGGGACCATATGGTACGCCGGGGGATTGAACCGCGGTCCGTCCTAGGCTAGCGCAGGCAAGGCAGGCACCTTACCTCCAGCGCCACCGCCCGGCCCCGTAAACACGACTTTCTGAGTCAGGCAATTAAGATGAAGAGTCCTGAGTATAAGACAGTTGCAGAGACTTTGGAGATGGATCCTGAAGCTAAAGGACAAGAAAGAGTTCTTTCTTCCATGAGTCCTCCTCTTTCCCTTATTACACTGACCAATGTGCTGAAACTGTCATTTGCTGACAGATGCTCTAGAATACTCAGACTCCTCCCTGCAAGGGTTAAATGCCCTATTCTCTGTCATCACTTTCAGGGCCAAATCTGTGCTTGGTCAAAGTGTTGGCTTTTCTCCAGAAAGAGCAATAATAGAGACTAGAGTAATAGTATGATGGTAGGGCATTTGCTTTGTTTTCAGCCAATCCTGATTTGATTCCTGACATCCCTGGTAATCCTCTTGAGCACTGCCAGGAAGTAATTTTTTTCTTTTAAACTTAATTTTGTTGAAGTCACTGTGATTTATGAAGTCCTTCATAAATCGTGGGCCAATCCCACGACCAGTATCAGCCTCCTTCTACCATGTTCCCAGAGTGTATTCCAACCACCACTCTTTGCCCACACCCCCAGCCCTTTAAACAGGCCCACTTAAAGTTTAGCTTACTAGAATTTGGGTTTCCTGATTCCATTGTCGTTGCCTTTGGCATGGATATTTAGTTCTGTCCTTTTTTTTTAACTCCACCAATGCACCTGAGACTGCTTGGCTCCTGGCCCCCATCTTTTTATTTTCTCCTTCTCCACTTAGTTTCTTTCCTTCTTCTTGCTATGCTCTGGTGCCACAGGTGTTTGAGACAAAATATGGGTGGGGATGAGGCTTCAAACTCCCATTTAGATCATTGCATTTCTTAATGCAATTATTCTAAATACCACATATAAGTGATATTCTATACCAGGAATAATTTTTGAGTGCATTAGGAGAATAAAAGTGACCAAACTGTAACATGCTGTCTGTAATGTTTCCTGAATTCGTATATCTTGTACCCACCTGGCAAATACTTTCATCTGAGAACATGATATCCTTGTCTTTAGAGTTTATTTCATGTCCCTTTTTTCAGGTCCTGTCTTCATAAGTGTGTCAGAAGAATTCGTTGTCAGAATTTGACAAGCTGTCATTTTCCTTTTGAGGTGGGGATCATCCCTGGTATTATTAGGAATCACTCCCAGCAGTCCTCAAGGGATCATAGGAGATTCTGGGGATTAAGTCTGTGGCTGTCACATGGAAGCAAGCATTTACCCACTGTATTATCTCTCTGACCCCCAAACTTTTTATTTTGTTTTTGGGTCACACCCCACAATGCCCAGGGGTGCTCAGAATTCGCTTTTGGCAGGCACAGGGGACCATATGAGATGCTGGAATTCAAACCACCGTCCTTCCTGGATTAGCCTCCTGCAAATCAAATGCCTTGCCCCTGTACTATCTCTCCACGCCCCCCCCCCCCCCGAACTCTTTGCATGTATTCAGAATTTACCTATCTCTTGGGATCAGAGCCATAGTTTAGTAGGTAGGGCATTGCCTTGCATGCAGACCACCTGGGTTCAATTTCTGGGACCCCTATCTCCTTAATTTGCTGAGACATTGCCCCCAAGGAAACACCAATTCAACTTCCCTATTACCACTTTGTTAGATAAAGAGAATTCCAAGGACCAAACTATCTTCAATTCAGTTTGCTATCAATTTAGAAAGTGAAATCTTTTAGGAATTTCTGGAGTGAATAAAAGATTATCTTCCGCACATGCTTCTCTTTCTGCCTAGGAAAAATGCCCATTGTGTGGCAGTCAGGAGACACGGGCTTACTCCAGACTAGAGTGAAGAACAGGTGAACGAGAGAATATTTAATATCAGAAATAAACTTGCAGATGTGATTCTCAACCATCCATTTTAGAATTAAATTCAGTTGAGAACTTTCTAGAGGCCACCAAATCAGTTTAGTTCTAGTCCCTGGCAAAAAGCTGAGAGCAGGGCTTGAGAGATGGTAGAAGGGGTTGAGTGCTTGCCTTGCAAGTAGCTGAGGGTTCTAGCCTCGACATCCAAACCCACCCATCCTCAGCACTGCTGGATTTGGTCCATAAACAAGAAATCAGGGCCTGAAGTGATAGCACAGCAGTAGGACATTTGCCTTGCATGTGGCCAACCTGGGAGGGACCAGGTTCGATTCTGGGCATCCCATATGGTCCCTCAGCCTGCCAGGGACAATTTCTGAGTGCAGAGCCAGGAGTAGCTTTTAAGCACCGCTGGGTGTGACTCAACAAGCAGTTAATCAATCAATCAATCAATCAATCAAGTTAAAAAAAAAACAAAGGGCCCGGAGAGATAGCACAGCGGCGTTTGCCTTGCAAGCAGCCGATCCAGGACCAAAGGTGGTTGGTTCGAATCCCGGTGTCCCATATGGTCCCCTGTGCCTGCCAGGAGCTATTTCTGAGCAGACAGCCAGGAGTAACCCCTGAGCACCGCCGGGTGTGACCCCCCCCCCCCAAAAAAAAAAAAAACAAAAAAAACAAGAAGTCAGATTCTTGTCCTGTTGGAGATGAGAGAAGTCAGAGGCCAATCCTTCCAAAGGGCTTGAATAAAAATATCTAAACATATCATGAGCGCCACTTTGGCCAAGAATGGTGGGATGGGGGCCAGAGAGATAGCATGGAGGTAAGGTGTTTGCCTTGCATGAAGAGGACGATGGTTTGAATCTCATATGGTCCCCCGTGCCTGCCAGGAGGGACTTCTGAGTTTAGAGACAGGAGTAACCCCTGAGCACTGCTGGATGTGACCCAAAAACAAAAACAAAAACAAAAAAACCAAACCAAAACAAAAAAAAAAGAATGGTGGGATGGAGTGGTGGGGCAGTTGGCATAGCATTTGCCTTGTACACAGGTGTTCTTGCTCCCCATATGGTCACTGCTAGCAGAAATAAACCTTGAAATGGCAGGTCCCTCTTCCATGCCCATTATGTGTATTTGAGAGTTTTAGGCTTGGTTTTTTTTTTTTTTTTTGAGAGTTTTAGGAGTTGGAAATTATACAGCAGGTAGGGTGATTGCATAGGGGCCAATTTATATTCATAGGAGGCTCAGCATCCCATTTGGTTCTCTGAGTCCCAATAGGAGTAAACTCTGACCATCGGCTGTGGCCCAAAACACACCCCCAAATGGTAGAAAGGTACAATAAAATGCATTTCAACTGTAGTGGAAAATAGTCTTGATACTTGAATGGCTTTATATATAATTTTATAAGATGCAAACAAACGGCTGTAAATAAGTTTGAAACAGAAGAAAGAGATACTTTTCTAGGAAAAAAGACAAACTTGAAAGTAAACAAATTATTAGAAAAGAATGATCCGGGGCCGGAGAGATAGCATGGAGGTAAGGCGTTTGCCTTTCATGCAGGAGGTCATCAGTTCGAATCCCGGCGCCCCATATGGTCCTCTGTGCCTGCCAGGAGCAATTTCTGAGCGTGGAGCCAGAAATAACTCTGAGCACTGCCGGGTGTGACCCAAAAACCACAAAAAAAAAAAAAAAAGAAAGAAAAGAAAAGAATGATCCAGGAAGTCCTGTGTAAAATATTCCAAGTTGATATGATTGTATAGATGATATATAAATATTTAAGGAAGAGATAATCCCTGTTAGGGCAAATTATTTCAGAAAAATATTTATTTGGGGGAAGGGTGACTTGCGCTATATCCTGGTGGTGCTCAAGATCTTCTGAGGGATCATTCCTGGTGGCCATTTGCAATGTCAAGGTTCAGAGGATTGGCAGCTGCAAGTCTTTGCAAAGTTCTCTACACCTTTCTTTTTTAAAATTAGGCTTTGTTGGAATTTGAAGTTTGGAGGATTCAATTGATCTCTGAGAACCATATAGAGTTAGTTGTTGGTTTTTAGGAATAGACGGACTTTTATGTTCTAACTCTAAGGTCTACTGCACATTATTTTCTGTGAAAATATCTTGGACTCATCAGAAAAAAAAATCTTAATTTCAGATATACATGAATTTGAGTAAAATGATTTTGGCATCATATAATTAGAATGTATGGAGGACAATATTATGTTTAATCAAATTAATTTTTATATTATAGCACTTTTCTAATTATATTACGAAGAAAGAGTTACCTGTTAATTGATTTGCCACAGCATTTTGGTGGGTGTCTCTTTACCTGATTAAATCTTTTTTGTGTGTGTGCCAGATTTCATTAACCAGGGAGCTCTTTGTCCTCTGAGTTTGCTAATCATGGCAGATTACCCCTTTACAAGATGGTGCTACAAGATCCCAAGAAACTACAAAATTTTATCCTTTTCTAATTACACAGTACTTTAACTAGACTCCCTGGATTTTGAACTATGCCATGCTGATTAAAATTTTTTCAGTTCCCACAAGACAACTCATTAAAAAGTTCCAGAATACTGCTTCCTCAATAATACCCCACACTTGAGTTTGAAGACCCAAGTTTCCAAGAGCTCACCAAGCTCTTCCAAGAGACTCAAGTTTCCGGAGCTCATCTGTTACAGATTGCAATCATCTTATTATTATTATTTTTTTTGTGTGGTTTTTGGGTCACACCCGGCAGCACTCAGGGATTACTCCTGGCTCCATGCTGAGAAATTGCTCCTGGCAGGCATGGGGGACCATATGGGATGCCAGGATTCGAACCGATGATCTTCTGCATGAAAGGCAAAAGCCTTACCTTCATGCTATCTCTCTGGCCCTGAGATGGCAATTATCTTAATCAACATTAGAAAATTAAAATGGAAGTAATGAACAGTAAATTTTAGCTTATAACTTGACTTCCAGACATATTGGAACATGTATTTTACTCATTTTGTTCTGAAAGATATATTTAGAGATAATAGACAACCTCATTTAATGGACAGGAAAATTTAAATATAAAAATTTAAAACTAAATGGGTTGGCAAGATAGCTCAATGGACTGGGCACAAGCTGTGTATATGGGAGATTCAATTCCTGGCCCCATATGGTCTGAGCACTGCTAGGAGTGACCCTCAAGCATAGAGTCAGGAGTAGCCCATGAACACTGCAGGGTGTGCCTCAAACATAAAAAACTTTATTGAAAAAAATAGGGGCGGAAAAAATTTTATCGAGGGGGCCGAGAGATAGCATGGAGGTAAGGCGTTTGCGTTGCATGCAGAAGGACAGTGGTATCCCATATGGTCCCCTGAGCCTGCCAGGAGTGATTTCTGAGTGCCAGGAGTAACCCCTGAGTGCTGCCGGGTGTGACCCAAAAACCAAAAAAAAAAAAAAAAACCAAAAAACAAAAAGCAAACTATTGAGTCACAATAAGAAATATTTGTGTAAGAGAGGGAAGGTGGGAGAGAACCTGACGAGAGGAGGGAGAAAGGAGGAATGGATTGATAACAGATAAACTAAATACTACACTAGAGGGATTTAACAGGACACAAAAGATAGTAGTAAATTGGAAAGTATAGAGGTGGAATACATAACTAAACAGCAAATAGGAAAAATAATCATGTTTCAAGAGTGTATAGTCCTTTGGAAATTTGTCGAGTGACACACGCTCATTATAGGGGCCCCAGAAGAAGGGGGGGAAAAGAGGTTTCAATAGAAACCTTGTTTGAATAAATAATGCACTTTCCTTTTTTCCTTTCCTTTTTGGAGAAAAAAATAAACATCCAAACAGCAACAAAACAAAACAAAACCCCAAATAAAATTAATTTATAGCGCAGTGGCGTTTGCCTTGCGAGCAGCTGATTTAGGACCTAAGGTGGTTGGTTCGAATCCCCGCATCCCATATGGTCCCCCGTGCCTGCCAGGAGGTATTTCTGAGCAGATAGCCAGGAGTAACCCCTGAGCACCGCCGGGTGTAGCCCAAAAACAAAAACAAAAAATTTGGGCCCGGAGAGATAGCACAGCGGCGTTTGCCTTGCAAGCAGCCGATCCAGGACCAAAGGTGGTTGGTTCGAATCCCGGTGTCCCATATGGTCCCCCGTGCCTGCCAGGAGCTATTTCTGAGCAGACAGCCAGGAGTAACCCCTGAGCATCGCCGGGTGTGGCCCAAAAACCAAAAAAAAAAAAAAAAAAAAATTTAAGCAGATACATTCCATGATATTATAAAAGGCTAAAAAAAAACCAAATAATAGTTTAGTCATCTTGGAAATAAATAACTGCATATAAAGAAATCCTCAGGAGCTAAATGACAAACTTATCCACAGAAGTCATACAAAACAGTAATAGCACAAGATTTTTGAAATTCTGAAGGAAAATGACTTTTACCCTAGGCTGCTAGACTCTCATTTAGGATAGAAGGAAGGATAAGGAGTTTTATAAATAAAAATTAAAACAATTCACCACCCAAATGGTTTTACAAAGATACTAACGAGTCCCATAAAACAAAATCTATTTGATCTAGTAGAGTAGTCAAATAAATTTATACAATGTGGGAATGGGAGGCAGAGAAAGCAAAACTGTGGAAAATCAAAGACAATATTGTTCCCTATGCAAGTATTTCTATATTAAAAACAACAACAACAACAACCAGGGTGTTGTGTGCAATTGATGGCATAGTTAGGCTCTGAGATTGTGGAAGATATTTATTTCCTAAAGGGCCAGATATAGAGTACAGTAGGTTAGGTACTTATGAGCACTACCAGGAGTGATCTCTGAGCATAAAGCCAGCAGTGAGCCCTGACCACAAGTGGGTATGGCCTCCAAATAAAATCAAGTTCTACATGCCTAGATACAGTGATCGGCCCTTTCTAGCCATTTTTCTCAAGCTGCTTCATTATTCCCTTTTGGCATGAATTCTTCTTTCAGATAATCAATGATAAACCCACCTTATACAGGGGAACAATGATAAGTGAATAGTAGAACTACTTGGTCATAAGAAACCCTCTCTCTTCATTTAAGTTCATCTCAAAATAATTCTTTTTCATGTAATCATTGTGATGCTGTCAACGGAACCGACTCTTACACGTGCAAATATACAAGTCAAGTGGTAGAGTTAAGTTACAATGCTCTCTCATCTGACTAACATGTGTCAGAGTGTTGTTCTCTGCAAATAGACTTTTACTTTGCAAAACAACAACAACAACAACAACACAGCAATCCAGCATTTCCTTAGAAGCCAGTCTTCTCAAATAAAAAATAATTTTTAAATGAATATCCATCATGAGTGACTCAATTTCACAGCCACCAACTTCTTCAGGCCTCCTTTGATGTCCTTGTTCCTCAGGCTGTAGATGAAAGGGTTGAGCATGGGCGTCACTACCATATACATCATAGCGGCTACAATGTCCGAATGAGCAGAGTGTGAGGAAAAAGGGTTGAAGTACAAGAAGATGATGGTGCCATAGAAGAGGGACACCACGGCCAGGTGGGAGCCGCAGGTGGAGAAGGCCTTCCACTTGCCCTTGGCCGAGGGCACGCGGAGGACAGCACCGGTGATGAGGAGGTAGGAGACCAGGATGCAGACGAAGGGAATCAGCATGAGCAACCCGGCCTCCACGAGGATCATCATCTCGTTGAGCTGTGTGGAGGAGCAGGACAGTCGCAGGAGGAGGGGGACGTCGCAGAAGAAGTGCGGGATGATATTGTCCGCGCAGAAGGACAGGCGAGCCGCCAGCAAGGTGTGCAGCAGGGCATTGAAGTGGGCCACGAGCCACGAGCCGGCCACCAGGCCAGCACACAGCCTCGGTGTCATCTTGGTGGCATAGTGTAAGGGGTGACACACGGCCACGAAGCGGTCGTAGGCCATCACGGCCAAGAGGAAATTGTCCATGTCCGCTAGCACGATCAGAAAATAGAGTTGCACAAAGCAGCCCGAGAAGGAGATGGCCTGAGTCCCCAGGACGTGGTTGCTCAGCACCTTGGGGACCGAGGAGGAGGAGAAGCAGATGTCCACAAAGGACAGGTTGGACAGGAAGAAGTACATGGGGGTGTGCAGGCGGGAGTCCACGCTGATGGCCAGGATGATGAGCAGGTTCCCCAGCACCGTGGCCACGTACATGCTCAGGAATAGCAGCATGAAGAGCAGCTGCTGCTGTGGGGGCTGCTGGGAGAATCCCAGGAGGAGGAACTCGGACACGCTCGACTGGTTGGACCCACTCATGGGGCTGCCCCAGTGCAGACAAGAGAAGCAGAAATCAGAAATATAGAGTGAAGGCACTGGGAAGTAACTGGGTTGCAAACTACTCTCTCTCTCTCTCTCTCTCTTTCTCTCTCTCTCTCTCTCTCTCTCTCTCTCTCTCTCTCTCTCTCTCTCTCTCTCTCTCTCTCTCTCTCTCTCTCTCTCTCTCTCTCACACACACACACACACACACACACACACCAGGCCCAGATGGTGGATTTCACTAGACCCATGTTGAAAAATCTATCAGCTATAGCAGGAGGAGACAATGTACAGACACTTATAAAGCTGTTGTCTTTCTTACTCTGTGTCCTCTTAGCTATGCTCTGAGTAGGTAGCTCTTAGGAAACAAGCCAACAGCTACAAGCTCAGAGTCTCTGAAACTCTAGCAGATGATTGGGGGGGGTTTGCTCCTACTCACAGAGTTGGGTGTTTTAGCAAAGGGGGTTCCTTGGAATATTTCACTTGTTAGTTACAAAACAGTAACTTAAAAGCAAGGGTGCCCATGCATTTTTTTAGTGTGGGAAATTGGGGATATCTACTAATCAGTATAGGGAATTACCAGTAGATAAGTACTGAATCTCATTTGTACACAGAAACATTTTTAGTGCATCTATTGGTATACCTGCAGGTTCATTATGCCATCTTGTTTTAAGTGATTCTGAAATTTTCCATAGTAAAACATTTAAAGAATATTGACAGGAGCTGGTGAGATAAAAAGTGAGTACGGCACGTGCTGTGGATTCAACTGACCCAGGTTCAACCCCTGGCACCTGGTATGGTCCTCTCAGCCTGCCAGGAGTGATCCCAGAATGCAGAACACAGCCAGGTGTGCACCCCCCAGAATACTGAGATCTCCACTATTAAAATCTTACCTGGGAGAAGTTCTTGACTGATTTTATGATGATGTATTTCTCACCTTTGAGATAATGGTCAATGCTCCTCTTGATAATAAGGTTAGGCAGTTTTTGATTGTTTTTGTTTGGGGGCCACACCGGGCAGTGTTCAGGGCTTACTTCTGATTTGCACTCAGGAATTACTCCTGGAAGGCTTGGGGAACCCTGCGAGATGCTAGGGTTTGAATTTGGGTCAGCAATATGCAAAGCATATTCCCTACCCACTGATCTGTTGCTTTGGCTCTGTTATGAAACTTTTGGAGATACAGTCAAGCACTAAGTGAGGAGCAGGGGTTCATGACCTTAGCCCCCGAAATAGAAATGATGTTTGAGTGAAGCAGAGACAGACACCTATAATAGCTTTCATTACCATGGGGACCAGGTTTCCCGAGTGCCTCATTAGGCACACAGAAAAAAAGTAGTCATCCCTCCAATTTCCTGGCCCCAGTGGATCCAACGAATGACAAAACAAACTATCTTACCTAACTCCCCATAAGAACTGGGAGAAAAAGTAATTTTGGAAGGGAAAGCTCCAGAGAAAAATCACCAACTCTCAAGTTGCATCATCATGTTGATGTGAGCTTATGATTATGAAATCAAAAGCTCAATTATTCAAAGATTTTTCTTATCTGGGAAACTGGGGTTATTATGGTGGAATCTGAGTGAATTATTTTTGGATGTTGGTGGTGTGGCATTTTTCTTTCTTTTTCTTTCTTTCTTTCTCTCTTTTTCTTTCTTTCTTTCTTTCTTTCTTTCTTTCTTTCTTTCTTTCTTTCTTTCTTTCTTTCTTTCTCTTTCTTTCTTTCTTTCTTTCTTTCTTTCTTTCTTTCTTTCTTTCTTTCTTTCTTTCTTTCTTTCTCTCTCTTTCTCTTTCTTTCTTTCTTTCTTTTTTTTTTTTTCTTTTTTGGTTTTTGGGCCACACCTGGCGGTGCTCAGGGGTGACTCCTGGCTATCTGCTCAGAAATAGCTCCTGGCAGACATGGGGGACCATATGGGACACCGGGATTCGAACCAACCACCTTTGGTCCTGGATCAGCTGCTTGCAAGGCAAACACCACTGTGCTATCTCTCTGGGCCCTGGTGTGGCATTTTCAAATGGTAACTCTTTTAAGTCTTTGGGGGGTAAGACTAACTTGTTTGTAATGAGTTAGAGAGAGATATCTCAAGGATTAAGACAGAGATATCTCAGTCCTATTATTGAGAAACATCAGGCGTTCAGAATAGGGGACACCGGTATTCGAACCAACCACCTTTGGTCCTGGATCGGCTGCTTGCAAGGCAAACGCCGCTGTGCTATCTCTCCAGGCCCAACTAAAATTGTTTTATATCTCTTTTGGGGGGTGTTCTGGGGCATACCTGGCTATACTCAGTAGTACTCCTGGCTGTACAGTCAGGGATCACTCCTGGCAGAGCTTGAGGGGCCATATATGGTGCCGGGGATTGAACCTGTTCTGACTATAAGCAAGGTAAATGCCCTATCCACTGTACTATCTACCATGCCTTTAAGAATTATTTTTGAGAATAATATTTTAATCTATAATCACTGAAGTGTGGGATTCAGCAGTCACATTGCTAGCCATGCACATATGACTTTCTGCCATGTATAGATTTGTGACTAAATTAATTCTAAAAAATATTTGGAAGGTATGTGGCCTGTTCTCAATATTGCTTGGTTTGGAATCATGTAAGCCTAGACATCTGCAACATCCCTGATAACCCTCCGAGGAGAAACACGTCTATGTAGAAAGGTGAAACATGCAACAAATAGAGATGATTAGAGGTGAACTAGAAATTGTTCAGAAAACTGGTTAGGTCAGGTTTGAGACCTTTCCTGAGGAATGTTTACATTCTGGCCTTACAGTTCTTTTTTGGGGGAAGTCACATCCAGTGATAACCAGGGGACCATAAACAGTGCTGAGGCATCAAACCAGCTGAGTGGATCAGGGATCATTACTGAAAGGGCTGTAAGGATCATATATTTTATTTATTTATTTATTTATTTATTTAATTTTTAGGGGGGTTGGGTCACACCTGGCAGCACTCAGGGGTTATTCCTGGCTCTATGCTCAGAAATTATTCCTGGCAGGCTCGGGGGACCATCTGGGATTCTGGGATTCGAACCAATGATCTTCTGCATGAAAGGCAAATGCCTTACTTCTATGCTATCTCTTCGGCCCCAAGGATCATATATGTTGCTGAGTACTGAACCTGGGTTGGCTACTTGCAAGGCAAACACTTGACCTGATATACTATCTCTTCAGCCCTATAACTTGTCTGGTTTTGTTGGGAGTTACATAGCAGTGTTTGGAGGAAAATATAGTGCTGGAAAGGCAACCATACATGTGCTCCAGCCCTTCATGTCACCTCCCCACATTTCCTTTTTCAAAACAAAGAATGAAAGAGCATTGGTTCCCATGTGAAAAATGAACAGTTGGAGTGATAGGACAGTGGGAAGGGCGTTCATCTTGCATACAACTAGCCTTGGTTCTATCCCCGGCACCTCATATGGTCTTCTGAACCCTCCAGGAGTAATCTCTGTGCAAAGAGACAGGAGTAAGCTCTGAGAACTGCTATGTGTGATACCTAAACAGAACAAAAACAAGAAGACATTAAGAGAAAATATCTCTGAAGGAATGAATAAATGACCTGTTGAAGATGAAATGTTGCAAAGGCAGAAGAAAATGTATTTGACACATCTAGGGAAATCAGGACACAATTTTGAAGGATAAAGAGATTTGTTGAAGTCAAGAAGAGGGCTCCAATGACCAGACATTTCTCTGCAGAGACAAGGCAGCAGCATTTGGTCTACACCTTTCCCTTTCCAGGCCTGGCCCACTCAGATATCACTTCTCTGTTCTAAGTGGCTTATTCAGAAACTGATTAGACTCACCCGCCCCAAAGTGTCTCCCTGTCTATCAAAACAGCTCTAACCATTTCCATCTATAACACTAAGGCTCTTTTAGAGAGGTCCAGGTTTAGCAATAAAGAGTGTTTGCTTCTCACTTTCACTTATGTAAACACAACTGAGTCAGGCAATTGAGACGAAGAGTCCTGAGTATGATAGTTGCAGAGACTTTGGAGATGGGTCCTGAAGCTAAAGGACAAGAAAGAGTTCTTTCTTCCACAAGTCCTGCTCTTTCTCTTATTACACTGACCAATGTGCTAATGCTGCGTCACTACTGAACGATGTGCTAGAACACTCAAAATCTCAGCTGCAAGGATTAATGGTCTCTATCCTCTCTCATTGCTTTCATGGCCAAATCTGTGCTTGGTCAAAGTGATGGCACTAGCTAAACCATTGGAATGTGAAACAAGACTGCTTCAGTGGTGCTACAAGCTTTTCTCCAGGAAGAGCAATAGTAGAGGCTAGAGCAGTAGTATGGTTAGGGCATTGCTTTGCTTGCAGCCAATCTGGATTTGATTTCTGACATCCCGATAGTCCCCTTGAGCACTGGCAGCAAGTAATTTCTTTCTTTTAAACTTAATTTTGTTGAAATCACTGTGATTTACGAAGTCCTTCATAGTTGGGTTTCTGACAATGAACCAGGGCCAATTCCACCACCAGTATCAACCTCTTTCCACCATGTTCCCAAAGTGTATCCCAACCACCACCCTTTGCCCTCCCACCACACCCACCCAGTCCTTTAAACAGGCCCTCTTAAAGTTTAGCTTGCTAGAGATTGGGTCTCTTGATTCCATTGTTGTTGTCTTGGCTTGGATTTAGTTCTGCCCTTTTTTTTTTTTAACTCACCAATGTACCTGAGACTGCTTGTCTCCTGGCCCCCATCTTTTCATTTTCACCTCCTCCACTCAGTTCTTTCCTTTGTCTTGCTATGATCTGGTGCCACGGGTGTTCGAGACAACGCCCATTTAGGTCATTGCATTTCTTAATGCAATTATTCTAAATGCCACATATAGGTGATATTCTGTACCAGGAATAATTTTTCAGTGCAGAGCCAGGAGTAAATTTTGAGCATCACTGGGCTTGACCCCTCCAAGAATAAATGTACTATTGTAGAAACACTGTGATGTGTATTGGCATGCATCATACCCTTCCTGCTCCCTAGAGACGATCTTCCAGTTGTTTATGGAAGATGCAATTGATGCTTTTCCCCAGAAATATTTCTCACCAGCACATCTACATGTTGAGATGTAACATTAAGAAAAAAATCTTGGGCCAAATCCCTTTATGCTTAGGAGTTACTCCTAGCTCTGAGCTCAGAGATCACTCCTAAAGGTAATAGCTTGGAGACCGTATGTAATTCAGTGATCGAACCTGGATGACGTTGTGCAAGGCAAGTACCTGCTAATTGTGGCATTTCCCTGGCCCTGCACCATCATAATTGAGACAAAAATCCTGAAGGCTGCAAAGCCTTGTTCTCTGCACTCACTCACTCTCCATCAATGTTAGGACCAATTATCTACCCTATACCATTTCCACCTTTTCATCTCCATCTACTCAACATCTTTCTCAAATAATGAAAACCACTTAACAGACTCATCGCATTCTCAGATCTATGGGCATAATAAACTGGTGTGAAGTCCCACTGGAAGATTAGTGTCATCCTTTTCGTACTATATCTCTTGCCTATACCAACAAATAAGTAGAACTCTATCTCAAGTGTATGTGGATTCTATTGGGACCTATGCAAGTTTTCCTTAAATTATTTTGGGACCACATCCAACTGTGCTGGGCATACTTGTCTTTGCACTCAGGTATCACTCCTGGAAGATTGTAGGGGACCAGAGATAGAACCAAGGTCAGCCCTGTGCAAAGCAACACATTTGTCTCTTTATTTTAGAGGGTTATCAATTACTTGAACCAGATAATTTTGATGTTACTGAACTTGGCCTAACGCATGGTTAGTTCCCACAATGGTGAACCTATGGCATGCGTGCCAGCAATGGCACACAAAGGCCTTGCAGTTGGCATGCGTGAAGGTCTGCAAATAAGATATGCAGTGTGTGCCACATAGTTTTTAGATACTACAGTCTTGTTATTAACGTTTAATTGACGTGCTGGCACTTTTGAGGAAATTCTTTGGTTTTGTGCGACAGTTTGGGCATGCGGGCTCAAAAAGGTTAGCCATCACTGGTTAAGCTATTACTCCTCTTTGTGGTAGAGAAGTAAAACAGTTGGTGTTTCCAGGATTCAAACTCCATAGAGCAAAGAGTTTTCCATTCATTCTGCCTTAGCAACTAAAAAGATTTTTAGAATTCTAGAGATGGTCATATGATCCACCCTCACGGCCTTAAATATACCCACTTTTCCGGTAAAATTGACAAGACTCTAAGATATTTAAAGTTTACAATGTGAAAGATTTTATATAAGCATACAATGTGGAATGATTCTTGAGTTATGTTTTATTCTTTTTTTTGGGGGGGGGGCACACCCAGCATTGCTCAGGGGTTACTCCTGGTTGTCTGCTCAGAATTAGCTCCTGGCAGGCACGGGGGACCATATGGGTCACCGGGATTCGAACCAACCATCTTTAGTCCTGGATCGGCTGCTTGCAAGGCAAACACCGCTGTGCTATCTCTCCAGGCCCATGTTTTATTCTTATACAAGTGCAGGAAACATGTTTTTTAATACAGGAGACACAAGAGGGAATTTTTCCAAGCCAATATTTATTCAGAATGAAGGGAAAAACAAAACAGCAACACATAGAAATACATTGATTGAACACAAGCATCTTAATTGGTCTGAAATCTTTTGAAAAAAATTCTGTAGCTACTTACCTGAGGTAGATATAGGTTGACACTGTTCCAAGGAACCTCCATCCTTCCCAGAAGTCACCTTCTAGTTGGGCTACAGGCTCTCTAGTGGTCTCTCCAATCTCAGGTTATGCTCTGTGAAACACCTTTCCCCCACGTTACGAGTCCTCATTTACTTTATACCCTGAGCACTCTGAGTTATGAACCACTTTTGAGGATAAGACAGTTACAAGTTAAATTACTGTCCTGTAATACCAATGGCTTCCTTCCCTGCATCATAGTAAGTAGCCACAGATTTATTTCCATTGCCACCATGTTGTACAGCTGATACTATGTGAAGTCTCCTAATAGTCAACCACAGTAGTGCTAGGCATGATTTTCATTTGGGGTTGCTACCAGCAATGCTCAGGGATTACTCAAGGCTTTGCACTCAGGAATCACTCCTGGAAAACTTGAGGAATCATATGGGATGCCGAGGATTGAACCCAGGTTAGCCACATGCAAGGTTCGCACCTCACCCACTGTAAGATTGTTCTGGTTCCATAGGCATGGTTTTCAAAGAGAAATAAATACATTTATGTTTCATCATAGAGGGCAAATTTTCAAGGTATGACAGCCATATGAGATATATTAAAATACATCCAATAAAATTTCAGGTGGGTTTTAAATGAAAAAATTACTCTAGGATTGATTCCTTATTATGAGCTATAATCATTGACCAGATGATCAAACTCACCAACCAGCTACTAGCATCAAAGTTAAGTCACAAGCAAGATAGGCAGTCTGTCACCTTTAGTGAGTCAGCATACCACTCTGGTTCCAGTGGCTTAGGCTAGCAGTGACAAACTTCTATATCCTAGAGTCCAAATGCAAGAAAGCTTATATATTCATATTGTCTTTTAAGGGAAGAAAAAAATCTCTGAAATGTCCATTATTAATCCCTGGATTATATTTCTAGAGAATGTTAACAATATTCATATTACCCTGTTAAATAGGATAAATTGAAGAGAAATTTATCTTTAATCTTCTGATAAATCAATCAGCCTTTAGCCTTCTAGTATTCAGAATCCTGCATTTCAAGTGCAATATACACCTCCTGTTGTGATTGCACACCTGAGAATAAAATATACCCTCTTTTTATTATTGGCATAACCAAAGTAAATTAAAGGACACATCACTATGGAGCTTAATGTGCTATCATTTGATCTGAAGAATAGTGGAATAAAGATACCAGCTTTGGAGTCATGATACTTAAAAAATAAAATGTAGTTCCTCCATTAGCAAGCATTCGTCTGTATTCTGTTACTCAGGTTCCAACCTTCCAGTCTTCCCTTGACCATTTTGCAATGAGTGGACCTTATCTCTGAAGAGAAATGATAAAGGAAGACACCAAAAAAATATGGGTATTAGCCAAAGAACAATTCTAGGCTGCATTTCTGAATTGAAACAAACACTTTAATTGCTATTGATAATCCGCAAGGCTTTTTAAGGAAAAGGAAACTTTTGAGGATATGCCTTAACTCACTAAAAAACAGGCAAATACTCTGCCTCTTTATGAGGCTGGCCCTCCAGAGCAACTCTTGGGAGTTTTGATTAGGACAGCTACTCCTTAGCTGCTTAGTTCTCAGACTACCTGCAAAAATTCCCATGTTACTATCAACACACTAATCTGCATTCTAGCCAATAACAATAAAAAATCATCAGAGGCAGAGTCCATATACTTTCATTTCCCCAATAGTAACATATGCCACACTTCTATTACTGTCCTTTCCTTTATTGGATTTCCAAAATTTTAAACATGAAAGTAAAGCAATTATGAGTGTTTCAGATAACAGAAAAACATCTTCACCTGAGTTACCCATCAGGTCTACTCTGACTCACCCTAGAATTCCTTCCCGAAAAATCTTCCGAGTGTCTAGAGAAGTTTACATATTCAGTTAAAACCATCTAGACCACATGGGCCAATCAACTATGAGAACATTCTTTGCACAACTATTATTATGTACATTGTCCACCATTTGATCTCTCACTAGAGCAAATTTCTTGGCAGAGTAGGCTCTCTGGGGCTCATTAAGGTAGGAGTTTCAAAGAAGGCTTTATTATTATTTTTTTTTCTTCAGACTTGGTATTAGTCTGAACTTATGTGAGTTCCCTGGGGTACCACCATAAGAGCTGATCATTAATATAAAATTTTGGAAAGTCTTTCCTTAAAATAGGGCATTTTTTTTGTTGAAAACCTAAGAAGGTGCTCTAAGCTCATGTTTTTTCCACATTCAAGAGAAATATACACATTTTCATGCACATGGCTTCACTGACAGGTAAATCAAGAGTTCTGTCAGAAGCTTTTTTCACTCTCGCTGGGTTCTCTCTCCATTGTGGGTTTTCTGAAGTCCAAAGAGCTGTGCATACTGTGAGCATGGCTGACACTGAGGACATTTAGAAAGAACTCTGATACGCATTCTCTTGGAATGAAGAGAGGGGAAGCATTGACATTCTTACATTCATTGCCTTTGTCAGCTTCCTAACCTCTGAATTCTCTTGTGGAAGATTACACACGAGCTTGACTAAAGGTTTCTCAAAACTTAGGGCATTTGTAAGGTTTCTCATCTGAGTGACTAATAAGGGCAGCTTTCTGCGAACTATCTCATTTCTTCTAACTGCAGATTCACTGGTCCCCACTGAAATCTGAGGTCTGAGGAGAAAGTCTGTGATTTACCTATAGTTTTTTTTTTTTTTAATCGGAGTGAGTCTTAAATGTTACCATTTGGTAACATTTTTGTCTGGTCAAGACATATGTGAAATTTCTGATGCATGGGGAGGACTGAGCTCAAGACCTTTTTCACCCACATTATAGATATAAGGTTTTTCACTGAGGTGGATTGTTTGATGTTGAATAAGGGCTGAACTCTGGTGGAAGCTTTTATCACACACATTGTATTTGTAATGCAACTCCTCTGTTTGAGTTCTCATTTTCTGTTGGGCCACAAAGTCCATGCCAAGGAGGAAGCCATTTTCACATGTAGTCCACTGATGGGGCTTCTCTTCCATGTGAATTCTCTGGTGCACAATGAGGTCTGAGCTACAGTTGAAACTTTTCTCATATTCAAGGCATTTAAAAGTGTGTGTGTGAGTTGCCTGGTGCCTGATTAGGTTGGCACTTCGTGTGAAACTTCTCATACATTCCAAACATTTATACGGTTTTTCACCTGTGTGGACTCTCTGGTGGACAATGAGGTCTGATTTCTGGCCAAAGCATTTCTCACAGGCACCGCATTTATAGGGCTTCTCCCCAGTATGAACTCTCTTATGAACAATAAAGGCTGAACGGTGTCGGTAGCTTTTCTCACACTTATTACATTTGTAGGGCCTTTCACCAGTATGAGTTCTCTGGTGGCTAATGAGATCTGATTTCCCACTAAAAGCTTTTTCGCACTCCAGACACTTAAATGGTTTCTCTCCCGTGTGAGTTCTTCGGTGCCTTATGAGGTTTGTACTTCGACTGAAACATTTATCACATTCGCTACATAAATACGGTTTTTCACCTGTATGACTTCGCTGGTGGACAAGGAGATCAGAGCTCTGACCAAAATTCTTGCCACAAATATCACATGTGTAGTATTTTTTACCGGCATGTGTTCTCTGGTGTCCTGAAAGGGCTAAGTGGTGCCAAAAGCTCTTCTCACATTTGCTACATTTATATGGTTTCTCATAGTTGTGGATCCTCTGATGTGACACAAGATCTGAGCTTTGGATAAATGCTTTTTCACACATATCACATTTATAAGGTTTCTCCCCAGTGTGGGTTCGCTCACACATAAAAGCTAAGTTTTCACAGAAGTTTTGCTTACGTTCAAGGCACTGGTATATCTGATCATCTATTTGAGTAATCTCATGTACACGAATAAACATCTTTTTACCCTTCTGAGGGTGAACATGACATAGTTTTCTTTTTTGAGTTCTCTGATTATATCTTTCTTCAGAAGAATACATTTTCTATGTCTCTCTCTTAGGGAGTTTTCTAGTGGTCTTCTTGACTCACCAATTTCTTCAAAGTCATTTTCTTGATAAGAGCTTAAATGAGACATCTATTTTAGGTCTTCTAATTTTATTCCAGAGGTTTCCAGTATCATATACATTCATTCTTTATTTGGTACTGCCAAACCTATAAGACAAAGTAGCAATATTATTATTATGATTAAGAAAATACTCGACCCCCCCAAAAAAAAACTTAAAAAAAATACTCAAAATTAAAATGCTGCAGAAAAGAAATTCTGCCTCAGATTTTAGCCTTTGTAGTTCTCTTCTTGTTTTATTTATTTATTTTTTAATATATTGTACTGCTGAGTTAGATAGCTCATTTCTTTCATGTAAGCTACAATGTCTAAATTCTTTTTTATTTTTAAGTTATTTTATTTTTTAAGACCCTTCATCAGTGCAACATTCTCATCACCAATGTCCCAAGTGTCCCTCCTCCCCACCCCACACCGGCTTTCAACTTCCCTCATACAGTTACATTTTGTTATGATGGTTCTCAGTGTAATTATCTAATCCTGATCTCTTCTTTGTTACTACAAAAACAATTGCCACGCTATGGTTATAGTATCAGGAAGACTTTTTTGGAGGGTGGATAGCATTGGTACACTGAGAGCTTCCTTCTTGCTCTACACTCGGGGATCACTCCTTGTAAGCTTAGAGAAAACACACAGTGCTGGTCATTAGAAGTCTTGGTAGCCAGAGAAGACAGACTCCTCAGCAGTCTGATGTTAGGAGAGTTCCTTTAGCATCTTGTTCTTAGTTTCTTTATGTCAAATGGATTAATCATAGAAATTACCTTACTTATTAAGGTTAAACAATAGGTTAATCACTGTATTGCTCATGATAAGCAAAGTCGTAGATTTGCATATGCTTTTGTACTAGGCTTTTCTTCTCTCTACAATGATGAAAGAGAAAACATTGTGGTCAAGTGTGCATGTAATTGCAACCTGATCTGTAATCCTCCATGAGCACCACAACCAAGTACCATGAGTACCACAATCAAGTGACCCTTGGTCATCAACTATCATCATCAACAATAATTAGTTTGTTCACCATATCCATTCACACGCACCATTCCACCAAAACAACTTTCGTTAGAAACCTGTAAGACCAAAGTAAATCTGACTCAATTCTTTTCCCTCTTTGCATATCAGTGCACTTCAGTCAGTTTCTCATACTTTTGCTGCTGTTCAAAGGGTCTTTTCTCTCATGGTCTAACCTTGGTTAAAGTGTTTCTCATCTAGTTCAGAGGTTCACCTTATTAATTCATATAAATAGAACTCAGAATTCTATGGGATTGTCTACATGAGTCATAAAGCACCCTCATAGTTACTAGAAAAATTAGTCACTAAAAATAATATGAAATGTATGAATCACTAAGGTATACATTATTGTGTCTCAATCTCAAAATCTAAGGTATTACAAAGTATATGGCAGTTGAACTTGGACATGCCCCTTGGATACCCCCACTGTAATGACTGCTGAACCCGGACACACCCCCTGGACATGTTCCTTTGTCATGCTGGGTATAAAAGGAAAAACTTGGGCCTTTGAGAGGGGACCCAGGATGTGAACAGAGCAGAGCCTGCTGGTGTGTGTGTGTGTGTGTGTGTGTGTGTGTGTGTGTGTGTTGGGGGGTGAGTGGGAGGGGAAAGGGGGGCAGCAGAGATAAAGCATCAAAGATATGCTGCCTGCTTTGTTTCTATTCCCTTTTCTTTCTATTTTGTACCAGGGCCTCCCTCAGTCACCTCTGGCTGGTGAATTTTCATCTAAATCTTTCTTCCTCTCTCTGAAACCCCAGGCAGCAGTGGTGGCAGGCCTCAGACTCCATGAAAAATAAAAAATGTACTTGGGTTTCTCTTTCTCTCCTCTTCTCTCTCTGTCTTGGGCCTATATGTTGGCGCCCCCAAGTTGGCATGAGGCCCACCTGGAAACCATGTCCCATGGGCCCGTGAGCCTTACAACACTGTATCCTGTCAGCCTTGGGCCTCTGCAACAAAGAACCTCACTACTATTTTCTTTTATAAAGCAGAATGTCTAAAGCTAAATATTTCATACTAGTCTTAGGAAGTCAGCATATCTACTCTACCCATCATCTATATCATCTGAGTTTATGGCCAAATCCATTTTCTCAGTTAAAACCTTGGAGTCATCCTCCCATTTCAGTCTCACAATCTACAAGGAAGTCAAAACACTCCTTGGTTCCATTCTAAAAACAAGAAATCAACCACTTCTCATCAATTTATTGTTAATACTTTTGGTCTAAACAACTCTTATTTCTCTCACTTGGGTTACTATAGTAATTTCCTAACTGTTCATTGTTTAGAGGCTGAACTGGGTGCCCCATCTTCCCTGCCACAACTTGCCCCACAACCTAAGACTTCTACTGTATTTGGAGACAAGAGCTCTAGAGAGTAAGGTTAAAATTAGTTAAAAAAATGTTAGTGTGACCTAACATTTTTAGCATGAGCTAACATTTTGTATCTTGTGGAGAGAGAAATAAATCTTAATATATATATATATATATATTTTTTTTTTTTTGGTTTTTCAGGCCACACCCGTTAGATGCTCAGGGGTTATTCCTGGCTACGCGCTCAGAAATTGCCCCTGGCTTGGGGGGACCATATGGGACACCGGGGGATCGAACCGTGGTCCTTTCCTTGGCTAGCGCTTGCAAGGCAGACACCTTACCTCTAGCGCTACCTCACCGGCCCCAGCTTAATATATTCTGACTCGTGTACTAACAAAGATGAGGCAATGCGATTCACAGAGGGAGTGGAGATGAATGTGTACTGGAGGGAATACAATTAAAGGGCAATGAGAAAATGTGGTTAAGCCCAGAAGAAATTGAGCTCGTCAGTTTGATCTTGGACTCCAACTTCCATAACTGTGAGAATATACATTTACCTGTCTAGTCTATGGAATTTTGTTATGGTAAACCTTGTGAACTAATTATCCTTTTATTTTATTTAGTTTTTAGGTTACACCTGATGGTGGTCAGGGGTTACTCATAGCTCTGTTTCTCATGAATCATTCTTGGTGGACTTTGGGGACTATATGAAGTGCCAGGAATTAAACTTGGGTCAGCCGAATGCAGAGCGAAAACCTGCTGTAACTGTTCCAGCCTCAATTTATCATCATTTTTATCACTAAGCTACCTACACTCTTAGTTCTGTGGGAATGTAAGTATATTAAAACTTACATCAGACTATGTTCTTTGGTTGTTCCCTTCAGTGGCTTCCTTTCATCAGAGCCCCAAGAAGTTCCCCATCTGCTAATTTACTAACCCCTGCTGCAGCCTCTCTGACCTTTTATATTCTTCTCTGCACATTACCATCCAAAGTGATTTCCTGCATATTCCTTATCTAGATACACTCTATCCACAGTCTCTGCCTTTGTTTCCCATAATCTTCCTCCAACAATGTGTAAACTCTCTCTTAATTCCTTGAGCAATTCTTTAGATGTCACTTCATTTTTTGAAAGGGGAAAGCCATAGCCAGTGGCACAATGCAAGGGCCAAATCTGAGGATATGACCTTAATGAAGCTCGAAGGACTGTATGGTGCTGGACTGAACTGGAGTCCGCAGAATAGAAATACTTAACCTCTGTGTCACTTCTGAAGACTCTAAATGTCACTTAATTTTGTGTTTTGTTTTTAGGTTACACCCAGTGGTGCTCAGGGGTTACTCCTGGCTCTGTGCTCAGAAATTGCTCCTGGCAAGCTTGAGGAACCATATGGGATGCTGGGAATTGAACCCGGGTTTGTCCAGTGTTGGCCGCAGGCAAGGCAAATATCCTCTCACCGTGCTATCTCTCTGGCTAAATGTCACTTCTTAAGTAGGCCTTTCCTGCCCATCCTATTTAAAATACCTTTTTCCTGCCTAATTTTACTCCATGACACATCATTTTCTATACAGACTATATAATTTACTCACTGATTTATTGTTTATTGCTAAAATATGGTATGGATATTTGCCCAGTTTGCTGTTTATTCTTTTTTGTTTGTTTGTTTTGTTTTGTTTTTTTTGGTCATACCCGGCAGCGCTCAGGAATTAGTCCTGGCCCTATGCTCAGAAATTACTCCTGACAGGCTCGGGGAACCATATGGTTCCTTCTGCATGTAAGGCAACCTCCATGCTCTCTCTGGCCCCTGCTATTTATTCTTTAGCACACAGAGCAATGCCAGGTATGCTAATGGTCCTCAATAAACATCTAAGTGCATGAATGGGTTCTTGAAATTCTACTGGTGTTCTTATCTAATAAAGGAAAAGGACGGAAGGCCACAAAAAATGTCAGTTAATTTTATCTCTAATGAGGTACAATCTAGGACAGAGAAAGTACTTTAAAATATGGGGGAACTACTTACGCAGAATTCAGATAGATACAAAGCAGTCTTTATTTCCTGGCCCTGAGAATTGACATCTCAAGGGAAAAAACTCATTCTGCAAAATAAGAGCATAAGAAAAGGAAAATCGTGAGGAGAAAAATGAATTCAAAATGAAGACTTGATTATTAGGTCCCAAACTATAAAGCAGAAACTTGATAAGCAATACACTCCAGAAGGTCAACATCAGAGATTTTTTTTTTTTTTTTTTTTTGGTTTTTGGGCCACACACGGCGGTGCTCAGGGGTTACTCCTGGCTGTCTGCTCAGAAATAGCTCCTGGCAGGCACAGGGGACCATATGGGACACTGGGATTCGAACCAACCACCTTTGGTCCTGGATCGGCTGCTTGCAAGGCAAACGCCGCTGTGCTATCTCTCCGGGCCCAACATCAGAGATCTTTTTAGTTTGAAGCCACACCCGGCAATGCTCTAGCCTTACACCTGGCTTTGCACTCAGGAATCATTCCTGGCAGTGCTGAGTGGACTATCTGAGGTGCCAGGGTTTAAACTGGGGTTAGTTAAGTATAGTTCCTTATCTGTTGCCCTTTACCCCCTCTCCAAGATCCTTTGGGAACTCAACTGAAATGTCAAGGAAAACAAAAGTAAAAAACATCTAGGATGAGGTCAAATTAGAGATATATATATATATACATATATACATATATATATATACATATCAAACATTTTATTTTTTTGGGGGGGTCATAACAGCGGGGCTTAGGGGTTACTCTTGGCAGGCACGCAGGACCATATGGGATGCAGGGATTCGAACTACCATCTGTCCTGGATTGGCTGCATGCAAAACACCCAACTGTTGTACTATCTCTCCGATCCCTACAGCTAACATTTGAGAACAAATCAAATTCCAAAAACTACCACAAATACTAAAAAAATAACCATGGAACTGGGAAAAGATATTTACCTATTAGACATCTGACAAGGAATTAACATCCAAATATATAACTCAACAACTTGATCAAAAAATGGGCAAAAGATCTGAAAAGATACTTCCAAAAACAGAGGTGGCCCATAAATACATGGTACTTCACACTGAGCCAGCTCCATATACTCTTTTCTTGAAAGAGATGTAAACCAAGCCATGAAAAATCATGAATAAACCAACCAGGGAGCAGAACGCTGGCAATCTTGGGAGGATAAGGTGGGCCAACCCACTGCTCTGCCAAAGCTACACTTGCTACATCTATCACCCAGAATCACCACTTTGCATCAATGGCCCTGCCTCACCACTCCTCTATGATTCTCTTTGGGGACACTAATCTGACCAAATTTCAGGTATGCTGGTATTTGGGCTGATACACTAGGGCTTTTTGGAGTGAGTGCAGGCACCTTCCCCCCACCCTTATCTTCCTTCTTCCAGGAAGTCTGGCAGCTGAGAACATGCCCCTAAAAGCTGCAGTATCAGTAATAGTACTTTGAATTTCTGGACAACTTCATTTGTATGATGCTGTCATCCCTACAGGAACATACCAGTTTAAGAGAACGGACAACTAACAACAAGAGCTTACTACCATTGTGTTAATTACTTCATTGAAATACACTAATTTTCAAAAATGTGCCTGCCACTGTACTTATTCTTTCTTTCTTTTAAAAATTTTTTTCTCTTCCTTTTCTTTTTTCTTTCGATTCATTTTAAAATAATTTGCTCTCATTTATCTGGAAACAAATGTATTATGGTCAACTATGAGATGCATGCTTTTTTTAAAAAAAAGTAAAAATACTGGGTAAAAGTGTGTGCAAAGATGTGAGAACTGTACACTGTCAGCAGGAATGCAAATTGCTGAAACATCTTTTGAAAATGGCATGAAGTATCTTTCAAACAAAAAAAACCTCCCCACTAAATTCAAAACAATCTATTACTAATACTCCTAGCATTTATCTGAAGGATATTAGCTATTTCAAAAGGGTACGTGCACCTGTATATTCATAATAGCATTATTCACAATAACCAAAACTTGGAATCCCGAAACAGAAGACTATTTAGAGCAGATGTGGTATATATCTTTGTTTAAAACAGGCATGATTCAGAGGGACAAAGACTGAAGTTATGTTCCACTATGAAGACACAACAATGAGAGAGGTGATAATAGACTGGATTTTGGATGATGATTCACTTTCATTCCCTACTAAAAAGTAAACTTACTAGTGCCATATTTGGCTTGAAAATGAGTTAACAGTGTCCCATGAAATTCTCCTGATTGTGATCTTTGTAACAGAGGTGTTTTTGTTGGTGTTTGGAGGCTGGGAGGTCACTTCTTGTCACACATAGCTAATCAGGTCAGAGTTTCGATGCTGAGGACCAGGGACACAGGGCTTTGCAGGCCCTGAATACTGGAATTACCTGGGCACCCCCTGGAGGTGTTTCGCAGTCTCCAGGGCTACATCTCAACAAAAATGTCGGGACGGGGGAGCATATGGAGCTGGTGATCTAGCCCCAATGTGCCCTCACCAATGTACTATCTCACAGTCAAAGAACAGAGAATTTTTGGGGGGATCGGGAGAACCTACATGGTGGTTTGTTCAGGGCTTACCACTGGTTATGTAGTCCTTGTGAGGTCAGGAGTGAATGAATCTGGATCAGCCATGTGCTAGGCAAGTATCCTACTTGTGGTACTGTCACTCCACCCCCAGAATAGAGAAGTATTAAGGAGGTGGAGGAAAGATGGGCTGGAGCACTAGTACAGTGGGTAGGCACTTGCCTTGCATACTGCTACCCTTGAGTTCAATCCTCAGCAACCCACATGGTCCCCCGAGTACCACCAGCAGTGACCCTTGAGTACAGTGCCAGGAGTAAACCCTGAGCACTTCCGGGTGTGACCTAAACAAAACAATTGGTTTCAACTAAATTCAACTCTCAACTAAATTTCTGGGGAAAAAAATATAGCTTCACAGGAAAAAATCTGAGTGACTAGTTTTTCAGTTTTCCTTAGGATGGCATGTAGCACTTGTAGCACTATGCATAAAAGAGAAGACTTTTGGGCTTAATTCTTTTTTTTTTTTTTTTTTTTGGCCACACCCGTTTGATGCTAAGGGGTTACTCCTGGCTAAGCGCTCAGAAATTGCCCCTGGCTTGGGGGGACGACGGGGTATCGAACCGCTTGCAAGGCAGACACCTTTACCTCTAGCGCCACCTCACCGGCCCCATCAAGTGTTTGAATTTTTTTTTTTGGGGGGGGGGCTTAATTATTTTTAAGACTTTTCATGTCTTCAAACTTTTGGGCTTCACACTTAGTTTTAATAGGCATGAAGTCTACAATTTACTCTCAAAAGGTTCAGAAAAAAAATATATGTGTACTGTGTTGGCATATAGAAGAACAAGGAGAATGCTAGAGCAAATTTGTCAAAAATGTATATCTTCTTTTACATTAGGGATCATAAATATATGAACATTTATGTATTATTTGGTCTAATTTTATATGTGAAATTATTTCAAAATTAAAAAATTTTGTCTTTAAAGAATATACTAGTTGAGAGTTGTATATTATATCAGCTAAAAACTGAATGTTCAAATCCTGGAATCAGATTTGGGCTCAAAATTCCATTCTACTTTTTTTTTTTTTTGTTCTTGGGCCACACCCGGCGGTGCTCAGGGGTTACTCCTGGCTGTCTGCTCAGAAATAGCTCTTGGCAGGCACGGGGGGTGGGGGGGGTGGTGGGGGGGGGGGTGGGGGGGAACGACACCATATGGGATGCCGGGATTCAAACCAACCACCTTAGGTCCTGGATGGGCTGCTTGGAACCACGGTCTGTCCTACGCTAGCGCTTGCAAGGCAGACACCTTACCTTTAGTACCACCTTCCCGGTCCATTCTACTTTTTAGTTGTGAGAACATGAGTGCATTACTTAGCTTCCTTGAGCTCCAATTTCCCCTTAGCTAGAATAGGTAAGATGTTATTGGACTCCTAGCTGCTACAGGACTGAAACTGTCAGTAAAAGAATCAGTCTAGGTCTCAGCAAGGTTAAACAAATGGTAGCTTCTATTCATTTCTTTCTTTTTTCTTGGTTATGCTTGGGACTGAACCAAGGTCTCATGCCTAGCCCACAATTTTTACTCTTGCCTTAATCCATATCCCCGTCTTCCTATTTCCATCCTTATATACACAAAACCCCTAATATTGATTGAGCTCATCCTCTATGCTTACTTTTTATATAATTTCAAAATCAAATAATGGTGCTTAAATATATTATTAAGGGCCCGGAGAGATAGCACAGCGGCGTTTGCCTTGCAAGCAGCTGATCCAGGACCAAAGGCGGTTGGTTCGAATCCTGGTGTCCCATATGGTCCCCTGTGCCTGCCAGGAGCTATTTCTGAGCAGATAGCCAGGAGTAACCCCTGAGCACTACTGGGTGTGACCCCCCCCCAAAAAAATATATATTATTAAAAAAATAGCAGCACTGCAGTACCAGGGATTACCCTATCATTGGTCGGCAAGCCTCGACTTTACACTTTTTAATGCGACTCTTCTGTGTCCCGGGCGGCCACTCCAGGAGTCAGGACTCTGCTCCTTAGCAGTGACAGAGTCTAGGAGCAGTCCTGACTCCTGGAGTGGCCGCCCAGCACACAGAAGAGGGCATTAAAATGTGTAAAGATCCGGCCGGAGAGATAGCATAGAGGCAAGGTGCCTGCCAGGAATAATTTCTGAGCATGGAGCCAGGAATAACTGCTGAGCACTGCCGGGTGTGACCCAAAAACCACACCAAAAAAAATAAAAGTGTAAAGAGCCGCATGCAGCTCATGGCTTGCTGATCACTGCTAAGTCAAATAAAAAGTTTTGAGCATTAAAAAAAAAAAGTCAATGTCTTTCAGATATTAGCAACTAAAAAGTAAGTGTCCAAACCAGTAGTCAAAACCTGAAGTGGAACATAATATTTCCCTAGTTTAAAAAACCTATTATTTTGGGGCCTGAGAACAGTGAGTTGGATGCTTGCCTTGCACACAGCTGACCCAGGTTTGATCCCTAGCACTCCACATGGTCTTCAGAGTTCTGCCAGGAGTGATCCCTAAGTGTACAGTGAGAAGAAAATCCTGAGCACTACATGGTGTGGGCTCCCTTAAATTTTTTTTATACCATTCCTAATATATTCGGAGTAAATCCCAGGGATCTCATTGCTCCTCCTGGGGGAACCTTCATCTAACTTGAGTTTCACATAAGATTCAGAATACCAAAACGGCTCTTGTCCCTTCTTCCTAGAATGTTCTTCCTATAGGTAGCTTGCTCCTTTATCCAAGTTTCTGCCTGAAAATGAGTTCCTCAGAAAAAGGTACTTCAGAGTACTTTATGGAAAATGGCAGTCTCCCCTAATCTCACTTCATGGCTCTTAACATTCTCCAATGTTGCATTAGAGTCAGTCAGTCTCTCTCTTTCTCTCTCAAAACTTCTACTTGAGTTAGGATTTGGTCTTTGGTTCATCACAATATCTCTTGTATCTTGAATACATTGGTGAATGAATGAAAAATATGAATAACCTATGACTCCCCCCCATTCCCTTAAAAGATCCATTGTTAACCTTGTACCCCTGGCTGGTCTCAAGATACCCTTTAAGGAGGCGGGTAGGGTACTTGTCTTGCACATGGCTAATCCAGGTTCAATTCTCTGAGCCCTACTAGGTGTCATTCCTGATTGCAACGTCAGGAGTAAGTAACCCCTGAGCATCGCTGGGTATGGCCCCCCAAACAGAAAATCAAATAAAAAGATATCCTTCAAGTCTGAGCTCAATGGTTCCTGCCTCTAAGAGATTTCTCTTAAACTAGAGAGAGGCGGGTTTGCTTTGTGGCCAGGCTGAGTATATAGAAGAAGCAGGCAAGGTAATTTAAGGCCAGACAAATAGGCTCGATATAAAACCTCAAAAACTCAAGGTTATCGTTATAGTAAAAAGCATGTAGAAGCCTAAGCAAAGTAACTAATGTATGATCTGAAAAAGCAATGCTTATTGTATTTGGTCCCAGGTCGGGAATTACCTCATTTCATCTTCCCAAGAACTTATGAAGAGTTACTGGCACTGATGTTCACACCTTATAGATTGAACTTGATACTTAGCGTAGTGAGACAAGATCTTGTAGCTATCAATTTAATACCTGGGTCAGGATTCCACTCTCCCATCCACCCCAGAGTCTGCCTAAACAATGGGAATATGGCCTTCCGAGAGTGGCAGAATCAATCAAGAACCAATTATTATAAGTCTGCAGTGATTATAAATATTGGACAGGAGTAGGAGAAATTCTTCAACTGGGGGACTAAGACCTCATTTTAGCTTCCAATTTTAGCATCTAAGCATCAGTCCTTTTCTTCAAGTACCTTCATGACACCTCCCCTTCATCACCCCAACTCCCCTCTCCCTCCACCCACACCTTTATACAGAAACATACAGCTGGGAGTCACTTACCCTCAATGACACACGGACTTCCTTTAGCTCTCAAAGGTCTCCAGCTCACAACGCCTCTAAGAAAAATAGGAGAAAACTTGGTAAAAAATAGATCATTTCACTGGGCCACAACGAGCATCGAAATCTTGGTTGCATTTACTCATTAGCCTGATCTGCCTCCTTCCACCACATCTTAGGTTGGTCGAATTTACTCACTATCCTGATCTGCCTCCTTCAACCACATCTTAGCTCTTCCCACTTTCGAGACTCTAGGATTCTCCCTACCATCAGCTCCTTGGGGACTGGTTGTGGAGTGGATGAAACATCCAGAGCCCTTCCGGGATAATGACTGATGATGAAGCCCTGAGTCCTGTCTGGCTCCTTGTCATCGTTTTCCCTGTTAATTGCTTGGGGTCTGTATCATCTCAACATTCTCCTGTCACCATAATTCCAAGTCATACATGATAAAGTGTATATGATACAAAGTTAAATGCCACGCAGGATTGCAAATCTGACTAGAGAAGGGTTGAACAGGCCTGGTGGGTTCCTGTGCACACAGATGGGCCTGATGACCGGCTCCAGAGCATCCAGATCCGTTGGCATGCAACCTCCTGGTTGGTTCTGTCTCTGTCTCTTTCTCGGGAGATGCCTGCAACCTCCTACTTGGATTTCTCTGTCTCTGTCTCTCTCTCTCTCATGAGAGATGCATGCAACCCTGTGGTTGATTCTCTCTGTCTCTTTCTTGGGAGATGCATGCAACCTCCTAGTTGGTTATCTCTCTCTCTCTCTCTCTCTCTCTCTCTCTCTCTCTCTCTCTCTCTCTCTCTCTCTCTCTCTCTCTCCGGAAATGTATGCAACCTCCTGGTTGGTTCTCTCTGTCTGTCTCTGTCTATCTCTTCTCTCTCCTTCTCGGGAGATGCATGCAACCTCCTAGTTGGTTCTCTCTCTCGCTCCCTCTCATGGGAAATGTATGCAACCTCCTGGTTGGTTCTCTCTGTCTGTCTGTCTCTGTCTCTCTCCTTCTCGGGAGATGCATGCAACCTCCTAGTTGGTTCTCTCTCTTTCTCTCTCTCTCATGGGAGATGCATGCATCCTCTTGGTTGGTTCTGTCTGTCTCTTTCTCGGGAGATGCATGCAACTTCCTGGTTGGTTCTCTCTGTCTGTCTCTTTCTCGAGAAATGCATGCAACCTACTGGTTGGTTCTCTCTGTCTATCTCTATCTCTTTCTTTCTTGGGAGATGCATGCAACCTCCTAGTTGGTTCTGTCATGGGAGATGCATGCAACCTCCTAGGTGGTTCTCTCTCTCTCATGCTCTCATGGGGGATGCATGCAACCTCCTGGTTGGTTCTCTCTTTCTTGGGAGATGCATGCAACCTCGTAGTTGGTTCTCTCTCTCTTTCTCATGGGAGATGCATGCAACCTCCTGGTTGGTTCTCTCTTTCTTGGGAGATGCATGCAACCTCGTAGTTGGTTCTCTCTCTCTCTCTCATGGGAGATGCATGCAACCTCCTGGTTGGTTCTGTCTGTCTCTGTCTATCTCTCTTTCTTGGGAGATGCATGAAACCTCCTAGTTGATGTTCTCTCTCATGGGAGATGCATGCAACCTCCTAGTTGGCTCTCTCTCTCTCTCTCTCTCTCTCTCTCTCTCTCTCTCTCTCTCTCTCTCTCTCTCTTTCTCTCTCTCATGGGAGATGCATGCAACCTCCTGGTTGGTTCTGTCTGTCTGTCTGTGTCTATCTCTATCTCTCTCTTTCTTGGGAGATGCATGCAACCTCCTAGTTGACTTTCTCTCTCATGGGAGATGCATGCAACCTCCTGGTTGGTTCTCTCTCCGTCTGTGTCTCTCCAAAAGCTCCAGATCGCTGCGGCCTCCATTCTAAGCTGCGTGCAACTTTCCCTTGACCCCGGGCGTCCCCAGTTCAGGGCGACCCAGAGCCTCTCAGTAGGCGGACACTGGGAGAGAGAGGGGGAGATGGGCGACAGGGTGGAGGGGCTGTTGGACAGGGTTGGGGTGTCTGCGGCCCTCCCGTCACCCGGGACCCTCGGGGTCTCTCCCGTGCTCAGGCCTCGCGGGTCGCGCTTACCTCAGGCCCGCGGCCCGGCCCAGCACTTCCGGTGACTCTCCGGACACTTGAGCTGGGCTTGCGAGCGGCCGAGGCCGTCGGGGAAAGGAAGGGGGGGAAGAGAAACGGGAGGATTCGGCTTCTTCTAAAGCGAGCCGGAGCCAGCTCGTCTTTGGGGGGCAGCTCTCCGTGGGGCGTCGCGGGGCCCAAGGGCCGGTCGTCGCCCCCGGCCCTCTCGGCCGGACTGGGAAAGCAGCCGGCGCGGCCCCGCCCCCGGGTCACATGACCGCGCCGCCCCGAGCCCCGCCTTCCGCATGCCTCTCGGCCAATCGGGAGCCGCGTTGCTCCCAGTAGGCGGGGCCGAGGGCGGCTGCATTCTGGGCGGCGACTGGCGGGCTCCGGGCCTTCTGAAAGCACAGCCGGCGCGGCCCCGCCCCCGGGTCACGTGACCTCAGGCCCCCGAGCCCCGCCTCCCGCAGGCCTTCTGGCCAATCGGAGCCGCGTGTCTCCCAGTGGGCGGGGCCGAGGGCGGCTGCGTTCTGTGCAGTGACTGGCGGGCTCCGGGCCTTCGCCTGGCCGGACGCTCGCGCCCCCCCCGCCGGCGTCTCCGCCTCGAGGCTCTGGGACGAGGGTTGCGGCGGGAGATGCGACCCCGAGGGGAACCTGAGGGAAACGCGCCCCTAGGGACCGGGAAGCCCCGGGGCCCGAGCCCGAGCCCAGCCCCAGAGCCCGTCGTCGGCCGGGCCCAGAGATGGCGGCGGCGTGCTGGCGGGAGGGGTGGCCGGATGGCTCCCTCGGACTCTCCGTCTCTGCCTGTCTCTATCTCTGTCTCTATCTCTCTGTCTGTCTCTCCCTTTGTGTGTCTCTGTGTCTCTGTCTCTCTGGCTGTCTGTCTCTCTGACTCCCTCCCACCCACCCCCTCTCTCTCTGTCGCTCTCTGTCTCTATCTCTCTTTCTGCCTCTGTCTCTGCCTCTATCTGTCTCTGTGTCTGTCTCTGTCTCTCCCTTTCTGTGTCTCTCTGTCTCTTTCTGTCTCTGTCTCTGGCTGTCTCTCTCTGACTCCCTCCACCCCCACTCTATTGGCGCTCTCTGTCTCTATATCTCTGTCTCTCCCTTTCTGTCTCTGTCTCTCTGTCTCTCTGATTCCCTCCCACCCCCACTCTCTCTGGCGCTCTCTGTCTCTGTCTGTCTCTCCCTTTCTGTCTCTGTCTCTGTCTCTGTTTCTGTCTCTGGCTGTCTCTCTCTCTGACTCCCTCCCACCCCCACACTCTCTGGCGCCCTCTCTCTGTCTCTTTCTATCTCTGTCTCTTCCTCTCTCTGACTCCCTCCCAGCTCCACTCTCTCTGGCACTCTCTGTCTCTTTCTGTCTCTCTCTCTCTCTGACTCCCACCCCCACTCTCTGGCGCGCGCTCTCTGTCCTTCTTTCTGTCTCTCCTGTCTGTCTCTGTCTCTCTGTTTCTCTCTCTCTGACTCCCACCCCCCACTCTCTCTGCTGCTCTCTCTGTCTCTGTCTCTTTCTGTCTCTGTCTCTGTCTCTCTGACTCTTTCTTACTCTCGGGCTCTCTCTGGCACTGTCTCTTTTTGTCTGTCTGCCTCTGTCTGTCTGTCTGTCTGTCTGTCTGTCTGTCTGTCTGTCTGTCTGTCTGTCTGTCTCCCTCTCTCAGAATCAATGAAAAGCAATTTGCTGACTTATGCTGGTGCTGGGCCCTATTATCTCAAGGCGAACTACCAAGATTTGAGAGAAACTTCCTCTGCCTGGAGGCCAATGCAGACGTGTTCCCTCCTCAGTCCAGTTTAAGGTCCTCCACAGAAGAGCTATGAATATAGAGGAATAAAACCGCTTGATCAAATAGCTGGAGAGCCAAGAACTGGAAGCAGGGAGCAGTGGAACTGGGAGTCGGTTATTAAAAGCTACTTTTTAATAAATCTCATTTCCAGAAGAAAGAATCATATTCCCAATTCTGGAATTTTTCCCTTGGAGTTGTCGCTTCTTTTAGTTGAATTTTGTTTTAACTGAAAACTTATAAGGAAGACGTTCACCACATTAGATTCAGAGTTGTCTTCCTATTTGAATATATTTTTGGTTATCTTTTTAGGGGGGCCACACCTAGTGGTGCTCAGGGGTTACTCCTAACTCTGTATTTAGGGATCACTTTTGACAGTGCTTGGGGGAACCCTATGGGGCACCATATGGTTTGAGTCTTCTGAGTGCAAAGCAAACTCCCACCCCATTGTACTTATTATTTTAAATAGTTTGTGCAATGTTACTTTTGAGTATAATTTGTTCCAGTTTGTTATCATCATTATACATGTAATTATTTTGTTTGCTGGTAATAAAAATTATATAATGTATTTTCATTTTTAGGAGGAAAGTCAAACTAAAAATAATAAAAATAAGCAAATTTAAGTACATTGCTGAATGGAGAGGCTTCTGTTGCAACCTCTTGTATGGCTGTGCCCCCAGCAGTGGTGCATGGATTGGGGAACATATTGGCATAAGAAACAAGTGAATTAAATTCTGATCCCTGTAATTGCATGTGAGGTTTCAATAAGTGTTTCATGGAGCTCTTCATTATTTTCTTTTAAGACATTGCCCTGGCTAAAGTGCTCTGTTTATTCAACATTGAACACCTCGGATGCTCTTACCACCTTATTTGGAATTTGGTATTTGGAATTTTTAAGCAGGGAAGACTTAGTCCCATTCTCTAATCGTTCACAGCAAAGCTCAAGCAAGCTAAGAGACGCCTGAAGTGATGTGATAACATGAGTCATGGAGAACAGTTAGCTAACTCTGTGAAAGTGTCAGAAATAATTTTCCACATCGGAAAGGGAGAGCACGAAGTAGAAGCAAGGAGTTGGACATGCAGCTGGAATGGAAGATGGAAAGAGCCGGATACTTGTCATTCCAATGAATGGATTTGAACTTGTTAGGTCATTCGTGGAATAGTTTGTGTTAGCTCTACACTGAAAATACTTTGAGAAATCTTTTATTTTTATTATTTTTGGTTTTGCGACGCCCAGCAGTACTCTGGGGTGACTCCCGGCTCTGTGCTTAGTTATTCTGGCAGGCTCAGGGGACCATATAGGATGCTGGGTATCGAACCCGGGTTGGCCACCTGCAAGACAAATGCCCTACCTGCTGTGCTATTGCTTCAACCTCTGAGAGATCATTTTATTTTAGTTTTAAGTAGAGATAAGCAAAACAGGAAACCTGTAGACAAAGATGAAGAATAAGGGAAACAAATGGATAACAGCAACCTGGTAAGGAGAGTTTCAGTTCAGGTGTTGACAGTAATGACCAACTTATTAATAATTTGATATAATATTGACTAATGTTTCTATGAACGGTGTAGGGGGGACTCAATTGGAGGCTGGGGATCAAATCCTAGTCTGCTCATAGAAGGCAAGTGCCTATGGACCGAACCATTGCTCCAACCCAGATCTATCATATAGGTCAAACAAACAAACAAACAAACAAACTGGAAGGAAGTTAAGTATTTTGGCCAAGGTATGCAGCTGAGAAGAGGTTGAACAGAAATTTAATTCTTGGTTCGGTGTCTTCGTGTCCACTTTTTATCACTGTTTTATATTACTGCTCTGCAGATGTCCTGTGGAATGTCTTGTCACTGTTTTAAAATTAATTGGGGGAGTTTTGTTTTATCTTTATTTTTTATTTTATTTTATTTTTTTTTTTTGGTTTTTGGGTCACACACCCGGCAGTGCTCAGGGGTTACTCCTGGCTCACCTGCCAGCGCTCAGGGGTTACTCCTGGCTCTGTGCTCAGAAATCACTCCTGACAGGCTCAGGGGATCAAATGGGATGCCCGGATTGGAACCACCGACCTTAAGCCCCACCTCCATGTTATCTCTCCGCCCTCTTGTTTTATCTTTAAAGAGAACGCAATCTGGGCCAGGGATGTATTCAAATAGGGTCTTGTGCTCAAAGAAACTATGGAGACAAGCCAGAGAGATCTGTTTTTAAAGGAGAATATGGGCTTGAAGCCAAATCAAGCTTCTGGAATATCGTACATGTCAAGAAAGGGATTTAAAGAAAAAGAGCTGAAAGCTTTCTCCTCGTTAGTATAGTGGTGAGTATCCCCGCCTGTCACGCGGGAGACCGGGGTTCGATTCCCCGACGGGGAGATAGAGATACCTTTTTGGAGCCTTGCACCTGGCTGAACAGGGATGGGCGCGGGTTCGATCCCCTGCTTCCCATATGGTCCCCCCAAGATAGACGTGATATCTGAGCGCAGAGCCAGGAGTAAACAAACAAGTAAATTAAAAAGGGGCTGAGGGAAATTCTCTAATGTATGGATCAGGCAGAATAAAGAGAACTTCTTGATAAAGAAAAGTATTTTTTTTTTTTATTAGTAAAGACCTTAAAAGTAGTGACAGCAAAATCTGAAAATCAGAAGGTAAAAAATGTGAACAAATTGGAGGATGCTGGGGACAGAGTGATAAGAGCAGAGGGCATTTGTCTTGCATGTGACTGACCTGATTTCTATGGTCCCCATAGCCCGAGACAGAGCCAGGTGTAGCCCCTGAGCACTGCAGGGGGGTGGCTCAAAAACAAAATAATCAAATAACAGCAACAACAAAAACCCAGCCAGCTGTTTTACCATGGCAGCACTAGCCACTAAAGACACAGTAGAAGGGTTAGTATAGAACTAATAATTAGTATAGAACTAATAATAGAACTAGAGTAAATGAATGGGATAGTGGTAAGGAGAAATTTCAGAGTGTGAGAACAGTGCCCTTTGCAATATCTGAGATTAAGGATTGCCCAGTTCTCTCCAAACCCTGATACCTAGCATAGTGTCTAGCCCAGAAGATGACTTTTATAATTCTAAGGAAAATGGGAGAAGTAGAATTAAAGGTAAGAGCAACTATTTTTAATATATTTCAGGTAATTATAACATTCTTGTTTTTTACCCAAATTTGATAGGTTATAATGTGGAATCTGAAATCATATTACTCTGAGTGGATGATTTATCCATGCATGATTTAGTAAAATCTTGGTCATGTTGGTCCATAGAAATAGTTCTTTCAGATGTTAAAATATTTCAGTATATTATATTGAACAGACATCAATCACTTCATTGTCTGAGTACTTGAAAACTGCCACTCATCCTATTGGTAATTTTTACATGGAAGTTAATATTTTCTCTTTCCAAACAAATTCTGTCAATTATTTTGACTGAAGTGACATGCTTTATTTCTTTGTTTTTTATTTTGAGAAAAACATTCAAATAAACTATAGCTTCATTTGTTTACTTTTCTTTAAAATATAAAATTATGTCCCAATGGAAAAACAAACAATAAAAATCCAGGTGTGTTTATAATGCCTTGATTTAAAAAGAAAAGGGTTAGGGTTAGGTCAGTTGCAAATCCATAGCCCCCACAAACACTTTTCCTGGACACGAGGATCCTATTTTGGTGCATAGCAGAAATGTTTTATATGCGCTTAGGGGTGTCTGATTATGTGACTGTTCCCAATACAATGTCTACCTCTGATTGCACAGAGTTCTGGTCTGGATTTGCCTGTTTGAGCAACTTACCCACTATTACTTTTATACCACTGGTTGTTTTCATAACAAATTAAAGCCTTAATATGATGATTCAAATACAGTTGGCCTCTTGGATGTCTCAGGTCTGGCAGCACACTTTGAGAAGTAATGAGCTATTTTTATTTTAGGAATTGAAGGACACAGGATCAGGTTTGAATCCAGGTACCAGACACATGGCAGAATGTGACTGGATGTCTGTTGCCTACACAATCCATAATTTCACATTTGCTTAATGAACAAATATGGTGGTCTGGAAAACAATGGTAATGAGTTTAGGGGCCAGAGTAATTTTACAGTAGGTAAGGCGCTTGCTTGTATGCAGTGACGGGTCAATTCCTGGCATCACATATGATCAAGTCGCACCACCAGGAGTGATTCCTGAGTGTAAAGCCAGGATTAAGCCAGAGCACCACTGGATGTGGCCACAAAACAAAATAAACCCCAAGCAAATAAAAACATAAAAAGCAGAAAGGGCAGGATATACTTTTTCGGATCAGCAAAATGTTTTTTTTTAATATATATAAAAAATTTTTTAAGCACCATGATTACAAGCATGATTGCAGTTGTGTTTCAGTCATAAACAGAACACCCCTTCACCAGTACAACATTCCTACTACCAATGCCCCCCCAGCAAAACGTTTTTAAGATCTAGCTTTGCTGAGAATTTAATTCTGTGGCGTCTCAGTTTCCTCAATAAGATGGGAATAATGCTATGCTGATTTATGGCCAAAGAAATTGGACTAAATGAAATCATACAATTAATATATTTAATATTTTTGGCATACAGGTAAAGTAAACGTGGAGATAAATCAGTCTGTGAAATATATAAAAAGCAAACAATTATAGTTTGAATGATGATTTTACACTGGTATTGACATCTATGGTCATGCTGTACAGTTATCTCCCCACTACCAAAGCGCCCAATAACCCCTCTTTTCCATTCTTACTTCCAGATTAACTCATTATTGCCTCCCCCTAGCTTCTAATCTGCTGTTCTCTGTCTGTGCTCCAGTACCCAGGATTAGTAAGCAATTGCTATGGTCTACACCCTTGTTTAGTTCCCCTCGACAGATGAGTGAGACCATCCATTGCTTGCTCTTCTCTGACTTTTTTCTTTTTTTTCTACTTATTTCTATCCAATTGCAGGCAGCTGCATGATTTCATTTTTTGCTGTGGCTGTGCAGTATTGGCTTCTGCCTAGCACAATTTCTTTGTCCATTGACCTGCAGTGGACGTTTGAGTTGCTTCTGTATCTGGGCTATTATGCTAAATCCTGCAAGTGACAGAGATTTTTTTTTTTTTATCTTTTCCAATTAGTATGTTTATGTTTCTGGAATAGATGCCAAGAAATAGAATCATTGAGTCATCAGGGAGTGCCATTTTCAGTTTTTAAGACGTTTCTTTTCATAGAGACCGACAACATTCCTGCCAGCAGTTTTGTGGTGTTTTGAGGGAAATATGACAACACAGTGGAAATGTAGATTAAAACCTAAGTGTAGGCTGAAGATGTGTTTAGGAGCTATTTATTCAACTACAATTTACTGACAGTCTCTGCTGTCAGTTTATGGGCAGTTAAAAAAAATCACTGCTATTACTATATGATTGACAATTTAATTGAAGCTAAAAGGGAAATACTAAACAGTCAGGCTCAATTGTTCAGAAAAGTTCTCAAGATTTTCTTTCTTTTTTCTTCCTTCCTTCCTTCCTTCCTTCCTTCCTTCCTTCCTTCCTTCCTTCCTTCCTTCCTTCCTTCCTTCCTTCCTTCCTTCCTTCCTTCCTTCCTTCCTTCCTTCCTTCCTTCCTTCCTTCCTCCCTCCCTCCCTCCCTCCCTCCCTCCCTCCCTCCCTCCCTCCCTCCCTCCCTCCCTCCCTCCCTCCCTCTTTCTTTTTCTTTTTCTTTTTCTAAACTTGATTGATTGATTGGTTTTGGAGCCACACACAGCGTTGCTCAGGTATTACTCCTAGCTCTGCACTAAAAAATCACCCCTGGCAGACTGGGACCAAGAAAAGTTCTCAAGATTTTCAAGTGAGAAAGTCAAGTATCAGTCTAGAAGGGATTCATCCATATGAATCTTGAGAAGACCTCATTTGGACCAAACAAGAGAAGCTAGAACAAAAGTAATAAAACTGGAGGTTTGGAACAATTAAAAAACAGAAAAAAAGAAAAGAAAAGAAAAAAGAAAGAAAGAAAGAAAGAAAGAAAGAAAGAAAGAAAGAAAGAAAGAAAGAGAAAGAAAGAAAGAAAGAAAGAAAGAAAGAAAGAAAGAAAGAAAGAAAGAAAGAAAGAAAGAAAGAAAGAAAGAAAGAAAAGAAAGAAAGAAAGAAAGAAAGAAAGAAAGAAACGCCTCCTTTAGTATGTGAACAAAAGCTAGTTCCCATCGCCTTCTTAGCGCAGTAGGCAGCGCGTCAGTCTCATAATCTGAAGGTCCTGAGTTCGAGCCTCAGAGAGGGCAGTTTATTTTTTCTCTTTCACTTTCACTGCCAACGTCACACCCTCCTAGACTTGATTATTCGGGGCCTCGCAGTGCTTTGCTGCCAGCTGTCGCCTTTTCTGTCCTAAATGATCAGAGTGAGGTCCAGGCATTTCGCTCCGACTCCTATCCGGGCTCCCCGCCGGACCCAAAGGCTGTTTGTTCACTGCGGGGTCCGCTTGGGTGACCTCGGAACTAACTCCCCAGTCCTCACAAGTTCGGAAAAATCAGGCGAGCCCGAAAACATGCAAAGGTCGAGTAACAACAGCAGTACCCCACCCCCCAATCTATCTCCCTTTCCTAAGGTCTTTGCAGTGCTTGGGGTGGGCCCAAAGTATGCAAGTGCCAGCTGCGGGATACAGGGTGTGGAGTGCGACAGAGGAGGGCTCACCACTCACTTTGCTGTCCGAGCATGCAGGGTCTGGCTACACTGCATTCCCAGTCGGTGGTTCTTCCTTCCCTGCAGGCGGGGAACTGCAGTTTGCTGGGGTGACTTCAAGAGTTTCACACTGCGGTGCAGGAACTGAAAATGCTGCTTTGGGGGAGTGGGCAGAGATGTTTTGAATTTAGGGGGGTACATAGAAAACAGGGCAATAGTTTTGAGGCATTGGATCTTTCTGTCCCCTCCGTGTGTGTGTGTGTGTGTGTGTGTGTGTGTGTGTGTGTGTGTGTGTGTGTGTGTGTGTGTCTCACCCAGCAATGCTCAGGGGTTAACTGGCTATGCACTTAGGAACTACTAGCAGTGTTAAAAAAACCATATGGGATGTGGGGGGATCAGATCCTGCAATTTGGCTAGGTGCAAGATAAGCACCCTATCCGCTACACTATTATCACTCTAGTCACTCCTTTGGATGGCTTAGGTACAGGGGTGGGGGGCAATATTTACCTTTTACTGGCTCATTTATAAATTCATAGAACATTCTTCTTTTTATCTCCTTTGTTCCTATTGACATACACATTTAACCAGGCCTTTTCTTGAAGCATTTACTATAATTCTGTGCTTGGCTTTTAATCCTTTATGTCTAAGCCCATGAATCAGGCATTAATGAGTAACTATGGAACAACCACTTTAAGAGACTCACCTGAATACACATTTATGAATTCCAGGAGCACAGATGGGGAAAGATTATCACCCTTTCCCCTTCTTAATGTTATTTTTTTCTTTTTAAAGGGCAAATAGCATGGGATCCAGTGTTATTAGCCATACACTCCTTTTTACAGAAAACTAAATGTTTGAGAGATTGGTCTTGAGGATGAAAATGTGTTCCAGTTGGAAACAAAAATGTCACTCAGGCAGTGCATTTTGAAGTGGCAAAATAATGAATTTTACTAATGTAAGTATTGGGTGGTTTTCTGGAAATGTTTGGTTTTCTTAGACACACACACACACAGCAAGTGAGAGAGAGACAAAGACAGAGAGAGACAAAGAGGCAGAGACAGAGAGAGACTAAGACAGAGTCAGGGACTTAGACTCTTCTCTTTGCTACTTCTCTCCTTTGTTCATGTTCATGTTCAGAAATACCAACTAAATAATGGAGGTAGATCAAGAAAACACAAAAGATGAACAGCAAGGTCTATGGAATGGCAGAAGAGAAAGATTCCTTCTTTTCTAGTGGAGTTTAGAGTTTATTTCTGGCTCTGAGCTCAGGCTATCCAGGTTGGCTACATGCAAGGCAAAAGCATTACCCACTATACTACCATTCCAGCTCCAAAATCTATAGTTTTTGTTTGTTTGTTTGGGTTTTTTCAAGCACATTTTGGGGTTATTCCTGTCCTCAGGAATTACTCCTGGCAATGCTTGTGGGACTGTATGGGATACAGGAAATTGAACCCGGTTGCTGTGTGCAAGGCAAAAACATCTTACCACTGTACTATTGCTCCAGTTCCATCCCTAAATCTATTTTTCAAAGTTTTGATTAACTGAAAAAGCAAACGTAGAAATCTTCAAGGTACAACTAGAATAAATATGCCCCGAGTTCATAGAGGAATCAATACATTAAGCAATTTCTCCACTTGTTAGTGAGTACTTCAGCATTTAGCCACCCAGTTATGTCTGCTGAGCAGCACAAAGGGGCTGAGACTTGCATTACCAAACTGTCAGAAACATTTTCACACATACAATGAGGTCATTTTTTAAGAAAAAGGTGCCAATGTATGTGGAGGAAACAAAATCTGCCCAGTAAAAGAAAAAGAAGCAGGTCAAGAGAATTAGGACACTTTGAGTAGCTCATACCTTGGGCCTGAGTTTTTCTGAAACTTTGGATATCCAGAGGTAGAGGATGCATCTGTGATGCATACATACATACAGATGAACAACCAAGTACTTACTACTGTAGCCCATGAGGCTCTGAAAGATGACATCCCGCAGGGCCATGAGCATGATGAAGAGCCATAGAGTGACCTGCCCAGCTTGAAGCAAATGAAAATGTCTAGTAATTGGGTCCAGTCCTGATGTATTCATTCTGTTGACTGGTGCCACAAAGAAAAGCAAGTTGAAGCTGATTCAGCAAATCAGACAATTCATGACCCAGATCAGGAGAAGACAGGTAAGCATCTGCCATATGGTGTCTGAGGTTTGAGCCTTCTTCATGGGTGGTCCTGGGGCTGATAGTGATGGCCTTGACCACAGAGAGGAGGCAGGTATTGCAGATGGAGAGACCACGAGCCACTCTAAGCACAAGTTTACATCCAAGATTCCTCAGAGAACGAACTCCCCAGTGGAAAAAGTACGGCTAACTTCTTACTTTCTTTGGTACAAATAATGATTCAATTTGCCAAAACCAAATGAATGATGATAAGATCTATGGGGTTCTATTCAGGGCCCCTCATAAAAATATAGAAATGTCTGACAAATACAAGTATGTTCCCCACAATCCCATGTCCAATAAGAGAAATGAAGAGAGTCCCTGGACAAAGACAAACCAAATTATCTTCTTGGTAGAGAGAAATAGGAAACACTTAAGAAACACAAGTAAGCACAAATAACATAGTTTAGGAACTTGTGGCCATGCTGGTTCAGGACTTGGGAACCTTGCTGGAGTTCTGCTCCAGGTGAATGAGTCTGAAGCAGAGTCCATGAGGATTAAGAAAACAAGACAGACACTAGAGAGAGAGCATGAGGGTCAGGGGGTAACTGCCTCATGGACAGAGAGCCTTGACAGAGAGCTTTATCACTGGATATTTATTGTTTAGCAAACATTGGTCATAGAAAGAAAAGTAGATAACAAAACTTGAGGGGGTTTACAACTTCAATAAGGAATGTGAGGAATGAAAAAGTTTTAGGTAATAAGCTCTGTGGGTTGTCTTATTGTCTTCCTTTGGGGAAGGGTAACAGATAGGAGAGTGTATACAAGGACTCCCACCCTAGGACATTCCCTGAATGGGATAGGCATTTCCATAACTTCTGTAAACAATCCTTTGGTTTTTTATCCGTACCTTTTCTCGGAATTTCTGAACTCTTAAAGGTTTGGGTTATTTTCACTACTTATATTTTTAAAATGTAGCTTCGTACTACATATGCCCCCCCCAACCTGGAAACTGTGTGTCAGGGTCATTCCCACCACCAGCATTGCCCTTTTCTACTCTGCCTGTGCACCTGAGACCACTTGGCCCCTGGCTCCCATCCTCTTCCTTTTCCTTTCTCCTAAATTTCATTAAAAAATGCAAAATTATGGGGTAAAATGAAATGATCTGTGTCACAAGGTTTTATTAAAAGAAAAGATGAATGTCTATCTAAAGGATAAAATGAGTGGCAGTTATTTTGCTTAGAGGCAGTAAAAGTTGGAAAAAATATAAAGAAAAACATTTGGCCTAAAAACAGGGTGTCCCTACCCATGAAGCATCCTGCCATAAAACCAATTACAGGGGGCCGGAGAGTTAGCATGGAGGTAAGGCGTTTGCCTTTCATGCAGGAGGTCATCGATTCGAATACCAGCGCCCCATATGGTCCCCCGTGCCTGCCAAGAGCAATTTCTGAGCCTGGAGCCAGGAATAACCCCTGAGCATTGCCGGGTGTGATCCAAAAACCAAAGGAAAAAAAAAAAAAACAACTACAGACTCCAGCCAAACTAATTTGTTTAACCCCAGAATTTCTTCATGGTCCCAGGTAAGATCCCCCTTTATCACAGTTGTTGCAATCAGGCTTCAGCAACCAAAGATCTTGGCATTTGCACAGATCCTCTGTTGAAGTCAGGATGTCTTGAAGCAGCTCCTTGTGTCATCTTACTGCTAGGTGGTGAGGCAGGGAATCGATCTGCCTGAAAGCAAGTCGTTGCTGATTTCCAAAGCATTGTTAGGATGGCGTAAGAGCCCATCCTGGGACAAGTAGGTGCCAAGGCAGTTCTTGGCCCTGTTCTGGTATTATTGATGTAGGTGCAGGATCCAAATATGGGACTCAAAGTTCAGGGGTAATCGGCCAATGTCCAAGCAACTGAAGCCCAAGTCAAGTCACTATGACAAAATGTTCAGAATGGAAGGCCCCCGTAACAAATTTTTTGAGTTCCCATCCCTAATGTATAGTAACTCCTCTATATCTAGAATTTCTCACCATTTTAATGCACCCATACAAAAAGAATAATGCCACAAGATACTACTGGTGTATATGGGAGTAAAATTAATAAGCTAAATAATCTCTGTAACCTGGTTCTATCATGACTTCATTCAGAACCCAAGAGAAACTTTTCTACTAAAATTTTCTTTTTTTTTTTTTTTTTGGTTTTTGGGCCATACCCGGCGTTGCTCAGGGGTTACTCCAGGCTGTCTGCTCAGAAATAGCTCCTGCAGGCATGGGGGACCATATGGGACACCGGGATTTAAACCAACCACCTTTGGTCCTGGATCGGCTGCTTGCAAGGCAAACGCCGCTGTGCTATCTCCCTGGGCCCTGTAGTAGAATTTTCTACCATACATATCCAAAAAAAAAAAAAAAAAAGGGGGAAAATGACCTCTACATAAGGAAATACACAAAAAGAATTTTATCTATTAAGGAAATACATTTAAAGGAATATACAAATAGGAAATATACATAGCTTAGCCATGGCAGAACAGTTATGTAGTCTTCCCCTTAGGCTCCCCAAAGGGTCAAGCCACCAGGTCAGACCTTCAGTCATGCCAAGATTTCCTGCTGAGTCCTACAGGGGGTCTAAAAGCAGGGCCTGCCTGAGCCAATTCCCAACAGCTAAGAAGAGTGCCTGCACCCACATCCTGGATGCCTGAAGAGTAACAACAGTGCTTAAATAAATAATTAAAAAAAAAGTGACTTAATTTAGAGGTCATGACTTTTGTTTTTATTTTTGGGTCACACCCAGCTGTGCTCAGGGGTTACTCCAGGCTCTGTGCTCAGAAATTGCTCCTGGCAGGCTCTGGGGACTATAAGGATGCCGGGAATTGAACACAGGTCTGTCCTGGATTGGCTGTGTACAAGGCAAATGTCCTACTGCTGACCCCAGGTTATGACTTTTTTTGGGCTGATGAATGAAAGAATGAATAGTTGCAATTCTGAAATATGTTAAGGTACCGGGCTCTGTCATCTGAACATCCTTGATTTGATTATTTGATTTCCTGCAACACATCTTTGCTTCAGCTGTCAGGGATATGGAGATCACTACAAAATGGAAATTTAACAACATATCCCCCCATCATGTATGTCTCTCATACCTGCTCCAATAGATCATACACCAGGCTTACCTTCTAGAAGGCCTTTCTGTGTATCCAAAAATAACATGAGAACATCTTTTCCACACCAGCTAAACCAAACATTACAGCTCTGGTCACTTTCCCAGCTCTAATGCTCAATGCTGATGCCTCCTTCTCTTTGGCTTCATAGACCCAGGAAATGACCTCCCTGCTGTGTATCTTGTGGCACAAGAGTTTCCTCCCTCCTTTATTACACAATCACCCTCAATAGATCAAACAGCAAAAATGAAGAGATGCGGCTCCCCATAGATATGGACTTGACTAATAAAGACTACTTCCACACAGGAACTTATATGGCCGAGTCCTTTCCCCAAAGTGGCAAAAATCTAGTAGTCTTTCTTGGGGTGACTCAAAGGGTGACTTAGGCTGTCTTTCCACAGGAACAAAGCAGATTCAGGCTGATCTTCCACCCCTCCCGCCTGTCGTAGTCTCATTGTTTACTTCCCTGAAAACATTCCCTGGTCAAAGAGTCTCCATCTTAGTCTCAAATGGGTCCCCAATTGGACTTCCAATCTTTTTCTTTCACCAGACCTGGCATTTCTTAGTTAGAAGTGGCCTCCTTGGACCTCTGAAGTTTCTTTAAAATCTCTCATATTGAGCTCTTTATTCATATAAAATACAGCTCCAATTTTTCTGCAGTTCCTTCTATATTAGGATCAGAATTCACTCTGGCACATTTGGTTTCCTTCTTCTCCTTTGATTTTGGCAGGGGGAGAGGGCATACCTCCCAAGCACTGAGGCTTGGGAGACTTGGGCTTCCCAAGCTCTGGGAACCAATAATTCTTCCTTGAGGGCCCGGAGAGAGCACAGCGGCTTTTGCCTTGCAAGCAGCCGATCCAGGACCAAAGGTGGTTGGTTCGAATCCCGGTGTCCCATATGGTCCCCCGTGCCTGCCAGGAGCTATTTCTGAGCAGACAGCCAGGAGTAACCCCTGAGCATCGCTGGGTGTGGCCCAAAAACCAATAAATAAATAAATAAATAAATAAATAAATAAATAAATAAATAAATAATAACAAAAATTCTTCCTTGAGGTTCTTAGTAGCGAGGCCAGTGTGTCAGTGCCAAGGCTTGTGGTGCTTGGACCACGCTAGTGGAGCTCAGATCCTCTAGGGCCACACCCAGAGTCACCCCATGGACCAGGAGGTACATGCTGCCTACATGCCTGAACACTTTTACCCTTTCTAGCCCCCCTGTAATATTCTTGTTGCTATTATTATACCACACCTTTGTTTTAAGGTTGCACTTTTTACAAACCACATCTTCTGTGAATCAAAACATTTTTCTGTCCTGTTTTGGCCTCTCACCTTACTAAACTGCACTGGTTCTTGAGGCTGAATCACCCCTGCTCTGCCACCTGTTTCCATGGTGAGTCTCAGCCTCCTCTTTCACAAGTCACTAGAATTCTGAGGTCTGGTAACATTCCCTGAACTTGGGGTTCTGTTGCCGTGTTTTCTGTTCTCTTCTATCCCACTCCTCTAAGTTACTTGTTTCTGACTGAACTGATTTTATCCAATGTCTCTTCTTCTGGTGAGACACCCAGAACAGATTTGGGGTTACAAACTATGACTTCTCTTTTAAAATTCTTAACACTTGAGGACAGGAGCACTAGTACAGAAGATGAAAAATTGTCTTGCATGATGCTGACATAGGTTTCATCCTGGGCATCCCATATGGTCTGTGAGTCTGCCACACATGTTTTTTGAGGTCAGAACTAGGAATAAGCCCTGAGCATAGTTTGGTCTCAAAAAATTAAAAAAAAAACACAAAACCCTATATTTGTCTTAGAAAAGTTACATCCTTACATGTGATCTGGGAGATGCTGGGATAAAAGACTATGTGTTGCAAAGTTTTTGGTAAGTTACACCCAGAAAAACCCAGGAGTTTCTGGTTTCATTCCTGGCAGTGTTTGGGGGAAACAATGACCTTGACCCCAGACTTCCCCTAGCATATAAAAGCCAAGAAATGCATTTTTGAGTAATCTAGTCAAGTCATGTTTTCCTGAGCAACTGAGAGGTATGTCCAACACTGTTGCCAGAGCTTTATCTTTTACTCACCTGACCAACAATGTTGGGGGTCACCACCGGACGGAGGCTAGTTTGGACACTCCTCGGTGTCCGGCAATGCAGACTTGTTTAAATAATCCCTCTGATCTTTCCCTGCACCCTTTGCTAAGGCCAGTCCAGTTGCTAGTGTTAAGCCATGTGCAGAAGTGAGTGGTTAAATAAGACCAAAAGTTGGATTTAGAGCTCAAGTATGAAACAAATACAGAATTTGGTCAAATAAATGATTAAATAAAGTATAAAAAAGGGGCTGATGAAACACATTTTTAGTTTTGGGTATTTTGGACCATGGCAGGAGGTGTTTAGGGCTCATTCCTGGCTCTGACCCAGGGTTCATGCCTGGTGTTTTTTCAAGGGATGGTATGTGGTGTCAAGTATTAAACCAAGGTCAGCCATGTGCAAAGCAAGTGCCTTTCCTCCACTTTCCTGCCCAATAGAGCAAATATTTACTATATGATTCCAAACAATTGAGTAGTTGAATCCTCTAAGGTGGATCTTTTTCATTCTCTTTACCCCTATATAAAAGTTAAACTTCGTTACTTATTTCCAAAGATGGAGTATAAAAGAATAAAGCACAGTACCTTTAGAGAAGAGTTTGACAAGCAGCAGTTTGCCTACTATCGAGTTCAACATCACTGTATAAAATCAATTTGATATCATAGAGCCTGTAGATTTTGCGAGAAAGACAATGAGTCTTGCTTTATTGATTCTGTCTAGAAGGTGATTAGTCAGGGAGAGAATTTTGAACTCTGCTCCCTTTCTTTTATCCTTGAAACAATGCACCTAGAAAAGCCCCCAAATAGGATATGTGCAACAAAAAAAAAAAAATTGCTAGCTGGATAAGTGCAGAACTTTTTTCACACTTTCTTTACCTCACAACTATAGTTTGGTGCCTCTCAATCATGAAGCTGCGAAGGATATTTTCCTTCCTTTCTTCACCATGTGGAGAGAAAGATCAATGATGCGTGCTAACTTTTCCTTATAGGAAGTTCCTTTATCACCAGTTTCCTTAAACTGGAAAATTATTTCACTTGCCCTTGGGGATTGGCCAGCTGCGAAAGGTTGACTGGTGGTGGCAGGTTTTTGTTTTTTGTTTTTGTTTTTTTTTTTTAATTTAATTTTGGAGGCAGTATTTACTCCTGGTGCCACTTCAATGCTTCAATTTCAATATAATACAGGAACCAAAGTAAGTCAGCCCTGGGTCTGCAAGAAGAGAAAGTTTGTATCCAACACCTGAACTGCAGGTTTTAGGCCTGAGACAGTCTACTGCTAAGGGCCCAGAGAAGGGTTCCTTTGACTTGCCCACAAAGCCACAATGGAACCTTCTTCATCAAACACATCTGTCTTCCCAGTCTCTAGAGGTGTTCACAAGCATTGATGCTCGTCACTGCTGCATGGAGGAAGAGACACGTTCAGTTTGGGTCTCAGTTTCGGGTGATGGAAACGTCGCCCACCGTCTGGAAACCCGCGGGACAGCGGCCAGGACGGTGTCCCCGAGCTAGGCCACGGCCGGACCTCATGCTCCAAGTTGCAGCACGGCCAAGTTTGACTCTTTCTCTGCATTGCTTTTCTTTTTAGCAAAAGAGACTTGGCGCTGTTTCAGCCCAAAGCCTTCGGGAGGTTCCAAAACACCCCGTTGGAAGTTAAGCAACAAGAAGGTTCTGTCTTCTCTGAGGCTCGAACTCAGGACCTTCAGCCTTCTCTGAGGCTCGAACTCAAGACCTTCAGATTATGAGACTGACTCGCTGCCTGCTATGCTAAGAGGGCGACCAAGCAGTAGTTTTTACACTAAGGTAAAACAATAAATTTGCTTTTTAATGCAGGGTTCCCCCACCCCCTCCAGCTTTCCACCCGAAAGAATATAATCATGGTGGCTTGACCGTCCTTGCACACGCATCAGTGGGGACCCCAAGAGCTCACTCGGACCCTTGGGGAGGCACCTTCCAAATCCAAGTCCAGCACCTGCCCTTTCTGTCTGCAACACCAGGTACGCTGCTCACTGGCCTCTTGCTCTTGTCTTGGCCAGGAGAGGAATGCGCACAAAACACTCCCAAGTCACTTCGGGGCTTAAGATCTCAAAGAGCGGGGCGACTACTTGAAATTTCACTTCACTGATCCTCAACTGCAACTTTTTTTTTTTTTTTTTTTTTTTTTTTTTTGTGGTTTTTGGGTCACACCGGTCAGTGCTCAGGGGTTACTCCTGGCTCCATGCTCAGAAACTGCTCCTGGCAGGCACGGGGGACCATATGGGATGCCGGGATTCGAACTGATGACCTCAACTGCAACTTTTAGTCCCATTCCACTGTCCTCTTTCCAGGACTGGGCTCCAATTGGGCTGCGGTACAGGATGAAATGGAAAAAGAGAAATGAAGAACTCCCCTCCTTGCCAAACCTACCCAGTGGGTAGAATCAAATTTGGTTAAATGTTGCATTACCACATCCAACGTGGGGGCCTTATCGGGCCTTCTTTTTCTGTTTCTCCCTTTCCTCAATTGACCAGGCAGGATCCGAAGAGTAAAATTTGAAGAATGTGAGCATCGATCCCATCACCTCTCACTTGCTAAGTGATTAATTGCTAAGTGATTAATTGCTAAGTGAAACTAATTCCCCACCCCTTATGTTGACCAGAAGAAACCAGCCCGGTCTTTGAGATTTCCTCCTGCTCACCTTGAATCCAGCAGGCTGGGGGCCATTTAATGCAAAACAGCACTAATAACCCTTTTCCAGACACCTTCCCAACAATCATCTGGGCCTTTCCTTTCCCTCATTCCTGCTTCATAATGGCTCTGGAAGTTTAATAGATAGGCCAACACCAGGGGTAGGTAGGATCCCTAAAGTAAAGGTGTAAGTCCAGCTATCTTTATTAATGGCTTTGGAGGTCATGTTGGATTCTAAGCAGAATTTTCTTGTGATTAAATTTAGCTTGTACTAGGACTGACTTTGCCTTGCAGATTCTTTCCAAGAAAGGGCAGAATTGTACAACTTTGTTCCCTCTGCGTGTCCCCCACTCTGAAAACTCTGGGGATAAGAAAACTACAACAGATTGAACTGTGGCTTGTTCTTAGGAGGCTGTGACAACTCTTTCTGAGATACCCCCAGGTATATATTTTTCATTCTGGGTCCAGACAGAGCCTTATGTATATTCTTGGACTGTTAAGGACCTTGGAGTCTGGGTGTAACATTCTGGTGAATACAGGAGATGCACTGTGGAGCCTTCTTAGCTATAAATCGCCTTTCTTTCCTTCACATTGAGAAGGAATTTTTCTAATGAGGCTTCCTGCCATTTGTGTGACATGAAATGTATATCCATTATACTATCTGCAACTATACATGCCTCATTCACCATTACCTTCATAAATATACATATTTCTAGAAAACTATGAAATATGTCCATATTATTAGGCTACCTTAATATACCAGGCATAAGGCTAGACCTCCTGCCCTCCCTCTCTCTGGAGCTTGCTCTAAGCTTATCTTGTTTAGTTTGAACTTAAACTTAATTATTTTCTTGAATTGATTTCGTGGTAATCTGGACAACTTCATGTAATTATTTTATAATTTTTGTTGTTCATTTATTAGCTACTACACTTATTTTATTATGAGCCTTGCAGTTAGTAGTTAGCATGCATTTTAAACACGGCCAAACAAACTCTAAGTTTTATATCATCACATCAGCATTTACACTTGCAGCTCCAAAAATAGCTGTTTTTTTTTGCAGCTATATATAATATAAAGAAAAACCTGTGATTTGCTTTATATATCTGGTTAGCTTTGATTGGGGGTGGGGGTGCTTGGGTCACTTGGAATCTAAGCATGGCCAAGGCCCCGTGTTTCAGTATGATCACCAGTGAGAAGGCTTTGCGAATTGAGACAACATACTGCCTGGTCCAGATGCCCATATGGGGCCTGATCATCTCCAAGATTATCATTACAATTAGGTCGAGCTTTAGACTAATGGGTTTTCTTAAGCAAATACCTGTCTTCCATCTCTTTACATAAGTTCCCACTCTTTTAACTTTGTTCCTCATTTTTTTCCCTCATTATTTTTGGTTACTCATGATTAAGTACCCTTGTGATTAGTCATGTGGACCCAGTCACATAGACTAGGCCAGTGGTCGGCAACCTTTTTATTCAACTGAGCCAAATCTCCCCAAAACCACGATTAAAATTTATTTTGAGAGCCACACCGGGTGGGCACTGACAGAGGCTAGGAGTAGAGTCTTGATTCCTGGAGCGGCCGCCCGGCACACAGAAGAGCCAAATTAAAAGTGTAAAGAGCCACATGTGGCTCGCGAGCCGCAGGTTGCTGACCACTGGACTAGGCCAATAGCATAGAATACCAAAAGCAGAGGTAGCCCTAATAAAATTCCTATTGACCATCAGTCGGTAGTCCTGGCTATTGATCCCCAGCCAACTAGTCTGCCAAGCTTGAACAGGGCCTGCAGGGCAGCTGTGCCAGGAAACCTACATTGATGTTGCACAGAGCTGCTCATGAGCACCCAGTTGGGCAGACACAATTGGGCAGGACCACTTGAGACAGGCTGAAAAGGGCTGGGGAGGGTATGGCAGGAGAAAGGAGTCTGAGAAGTGTCCCTGTGAGAGAGGGAAGTACCAGGACTCAGGAGAGGGACTTCTATGTCCCATCAGCCTGGCAGGCACCAGTGCTTCTCTCCACTCCACTGTCCAGTGGACAGTTGGATACATTAAACCCCAAGTGGACCCTTTTTGATAGGAGACAAGAATAGGAGAGACAGACATGGACGTTTTCCACGCAGAGAAAACTTAGATTCTTTGTACTTTCTTAACTGTGCATTTCCCTTGCATGAGTGGAAGTGGACTTTAGTCTGTGTGTGCCCTGCTAGTCTCACAGTGAGACCTCTGGGTATCAGGACAATGCAAACCCTGCCTGGCACCTTCTAAAGCAAACCTGACTTGCCTAGATTTACACTAAATGCGTTTGGAAGGTGATCTTAGCAATGCTTGATGTAAGAAGTTTCTCAAAACTCATTTACTAGAGAGAATGTTGAGAGGCAGCTCTGTAACTGCCAGTGGGCATTCTCTGCATGCAGGGAAATCTGGAAAGTTTGAGGTCTGATATCGCAAAACACCAGACTGATTTGTGAAATATGAGACAGAAATTCACTGTAGAAAAGGATGGTTTGGGGACTGGAGTGAAAGTACAGCAGGTAATGTGCTTGATTTGCAAGCAACAGATTCGGTTTGATCCCTAGCATCCCATTTGACACCTCCCCACCAACTCCACCAGGAATAAGCCTGAGCATTGCTGGGTATGCACCCTCTTCCAGAAGAAAAAAAAATAAAGATAATTGTAAGCAAAACAGCTCAGCATTAAAAACTAATGCAGTTTGTTGGTGGAGTTAAAGATAATTTAAAAGTGAGTTTAATAGGCTGGAGTGATAACACGATGGATAGGGCATCTGCCTTACATATGTGGATGGCCCCAAACCAAACAAAAAGAGTAGTAACAAGGAGAGAAGTTCAATTTGTGGATAAAAATGTGTTTATATTTAAAGTTGGTGTGTAATGCCAGAAATAATTTGTAAGAACTGCAGCAAAAACAATTCATTCTAGAGAGAAAAAAAAAAAAAGAAAAGAAAAAAGAAAAAGAAGACACACACACACACACACACACACACACACAAACGGCTCACTAAAGACTAAGAGTGTGGCGAGGCCTTGGGCACCCTGAAAACAGGGTGACCCTGGTAATCACCAACCTACCAGGCCCTCACTTTAAAACTCTGGCCCAGCTGGCTAAGAATCTCCATACAGGGGGCTCCTTAGACCCCATCACGAAATTATGAAAAGCCAGATTAGTGCAAGAGTTTGTCCTGATGAAAATAAGAGAAACAACAGAAAGTACCTGTGAGTTAAGGGAGTCTTTGCTTGGGGAGCAGTCACCTCATAATTAGGGCATTACTAGAGTTTAGAGAAGTGAAAGATTAAATCTGACTGGAAGGGGTCTTCGGAATGAGGACACACTCACAATTGGTGCCACAGGCAGCAAGCAACTACCTACAACTTTTCAGCTGAGGAGTGCCCTGGGGATCTTGGGTGTCAGTTGTCCCAGTACCTGGGCTGAACTGTTTGTGGTCTCTCTATCTGCACCGCCTGCCTCCTCTCTATGGTCCAGACCATCACTACCAGCCCCAAGACCACTCCATGGAGAAGGCTCAAAGCCTCACACATGGCAAGTGCTTCGCTATCTGCTTCTGATCTGGGTCATGAACTTCCTAGTTGCATGAATCAGCTCCAACTGGCTCTTCTTTATGACGTCAGTCAGCAGAATGAACACAGCAGGACTGGACCCAGTTACTGGACATTGCATTTGCTCCAAGCCGGGCAGGTCAACTCAATGGCTCTTCATTGATGTCATCTTTCAGAGCCTCAAGGGCTGCAGCAGTGGCTGTTCATCTGTACAAGCATCACAGATGCATCCTCTACAATCGGGACTTCAGGGTTCCAGGAAATCTCAGCCCCGAAGTGTGAGCTGCTCAAAGCGTCCTCTTTCTCATGACCTGCTTCCTTTTCTTTTACTGGGTAGATTCCATTTTCTCTGACCTCTATCTTGGCCACTAACATTCTGATTCTCATATTAAAATGTTTCTGAACATGGACTTTGCTAGTATCAGCCCCTTTGTGTTGATCAGCAGAAATGTTCAGACGGGGGAAGAACTAAAATGATCTCTGAGCAGTGAAAAACTTACTTTGTGTGCTAATTCCATTAGGAACTATTATTATTAGTTACAGGATTATGTTTAGATTTGTGTATTGCTTTTCCTGTGAATGAAAAGCTTTAAAAAAGAAACTCAGTTTTCATTTGTGAGGAGGGTCCTGCTACTGGCCATTCTAAGGATTTTCATGAGGTGCAGAAAATGGCTAAGCAATAACCTTCCATCACATCTTTCTATTAGTCATAACATGTATCTTTTGTGTATTTGCTTTGCCAATTCTTGCTCTACTCCACCATTTACTTGGAATTTAACAATAGATAAACCAAGAAGAAAAATAACAAAGAATTTCATGGGGCCAGAAGGTTTGTATAGAGGGTCTGTCACTTGATCAAGCACCTTCAGGAGTAATTCCTGAGTTTGAATCCAGGAGTGAGCCATGAGCACTGTCAGGAAATCCCTCTCTCAAAATAAAAAAATAAATTAAATAACCATATCTCATAAAACTGTTCCAAAAATCTTCATAATACATGACTCTATGGGCCAAATCACAATCCTTAAGCACCTCTAAGTGCAGTATTGACCATAATCTTTTTTTTTTCTTCTAAATCCAGTCAAATTGAGCAGTTTTGGGGGGGGTTAGGATTATTCTTTTTAACTCGAACACATTCTCACCCTCATCCTCTGAGTTATTCTTAGCCTACATTACTGTAACACCCCCGTAAGACCCCAGTAGCGCCCATAAAAGGGGTCTGCCCTTTAAAAAGGCCCTAAATAATGGTCATTGGTTGGCAGTTGGCTGGGGTTTAAAAGTCTCCACCTTAGTGAGGATGAGGAGTGCAGGCATTTGTGGAGCAGAGGACTGCTAAACTTGCTGCTGGTTTTCTACAGACTTTGGCTGTATTTTCTGGGATGGTTTTATAGTTTTGCTTCTCTTGCCTGTGTTTTTTTTTAACCTGGCCCTCTATCTGACCTTATACCCATCTCATCTCTCTCTCTCTCTCTCTCTCTCTCTCTCTCTCTCTCTCTCTCTCTCTCTGTCTCTCTCTCTGTCTCTCTCTCTGTCTCTCTCTGTCTCTGTCTCTGTCTCTCTGTCTCTGTCTCTCTCTGTCTCTGTCTCTCTCTGTCTCTGTCTCTCTGTCTCTGTCTCTCTCTGTCTCTGTCTCTCTCTGTCTCTGTCTCTCTCTCTCTTTCTCTCTCTCAATCTAGAAATTTATCATAAGACCCCTAGCCTCTCTACCCTCCCTGCTTATTAAAATAGATTTTAAGAAATTGATCTTGTTAGAGTTTTGCCTGCTCAGCTTCTGGCAGGCAAAAGCCTGATTCTGACACATATATTACTTTAAAGATTGTATAGTTAGTGACACTGGAGTCCATGCGAGCTGTCATATCAGAAAGAGAATTCTGAGAAATGGAAAATAATACAAAAGCAGGTCACAAGCACATCTGTAATTGTCCTTACAGTGGCTGATCCATAATTATTTCTTCAATCATTAATATCTGAATCACAGGTCTAGACACGAAGGGTTAGATATTGTCCTGAAACTTTTGCCAACTTCTGATGGTTATGCAAAGCTTGAACTTTGTAAGAAGGACATATTCCAGTATATTGTTTTGGAATTATTTTGCTGTTTGGATCAATTTTCCTCGGAAACAGATATTGATATGAATCTAGTACATAGAATAATTACTTTAACTCTAACATTAGGATTTTAGCATTGAAAGTCACTTGGCAACTTTAAAACGAAGACCTAATTCTCTCTCTCATGTGCCAATCTATTAGGTGTGGGATGTTTTTCCTCCACACTCAATAGTGGTTTTTTTGGGACCTCCACAGATAATTCTAATATGTTTAAATATATTTTTCAAAAACTGTGTTTAAGCATATAACTTCCGTGATTATCTTTTTTTGTTGTTGATTCTCTTCTATCAAACAACTTAAGCACTTAATTAAGTTGAAATTTCTTTATCACCTTAAATTGGAAAATAATTTCACTTGCCAGTAAGGATTGACCAACTACGAAAGGCTGACTGATGGCAGGTTTGCTTTGTTTAATTTTGGGGGCAGTATTTATTCTAGATGCCACTACAATGCTTCAATTTCAATATAGTACAGGATCTAAAGTAAGTCAGCCCTGGGTCTGCAAGAAGAGACAGTCTCTCTCCAACACCCGAACTTTTAGATGTCTCAGGTTTTAGGCCTGAGAGAGACGGCTGCTAAGGGCCCAGAGAAGGTCCCTCTATCCTGCCCATATGCCCACATGGCCACAAGGGAGCCTCCTTCACCAAGCACAGCTGACTTTCAAGTCTTGCCGCTTTAGCAATCACAATCAATGACGCTTGTAATTGATTTTTCTTTTTAGCAAAAGAGGCTTGGCGTTGTTTCAGCCCAAAACCCCTCGCGAGGCTCCAAAATGCCCCTGTGGAAATTAAACAAGACGGCTATGCCCTCTCTGGGGCTCAAACTCAAGACCTTGAGATTATGAGACTGACACACTGCCTACTGCACTAAGAGGGCCACAACGGATTAGTTTTCACATTTAAGGTAAAGCAGTATAAATACGCTTTTTCATTCACTCCTCCCTTCCAGCTCTCCTCCTGAAAGAATACAGTCGGTGTGGCTTCACCGTTCTTGCACACGATCAGTGGAACCCCAAAGAGCTCACCCGGACCCTTGGAGAGGGGCCTTCCAAGTCCAGGACCTGCCATTTCTGTCTGCACCACCAGGGCACGCTGCTCACTGGCCTCCTCCTGCTCGTGTCTCGGCCAGGCGAGGAGTTTGCACAAAGCATTTCCAAGTTACTTCATGGATTCCCAAACAGCAGGGCCTGGCTTCTTGTAATTTCACTTCACTGGTCCCCAACTGAAACTTTAAGTAGCCCCATCCTAGGATCCTCTTTCCAGGACTGAGCTGCAGTTGGGCTGGGTGGGGTGAAGGAGGAAATGGAAAAAAGGAGAAGGTTCTAGGTTCTGCCAGCTTTCAGGGCTATTGCCAAACCTACCCAGTGGGTAGAATCATATTTGGTTAAATCCTAATGAACAGGATAGAAAACTGCATCAAACCCCATCCAAAGTGGGAATCTTCTCTGGCCTTCAATGCTTCTCATTTGGCCTTCAATGCTTCTCTTTTTCCTAAATTGAACAAGTGGAGAAGCAGGGTCCAAAGAGTAAAATCTGGAGAATGTGGGCATCGATCCCACCACCTCTCACATGCTAAGCAAGCGCTCTACCACCTGAGCTAATTCCCCACTTCATGGTCTAGTCAAAAGAAACCAATCAGGTCTCCAGACTTCTCCTCCTGCCCACCTTGATCTCAGCAGGCTGGGGGACATTTAATGCAGGACAACACCAACAACCTTTTTCCAACCACCTCCATTCACAACAATAATCCGGGCCTTCTCTTTCCCTCACTTCTGCTTTCTAATGGCTCTGGAGGGAAACACAGGGCAACACCAGGAATGAAGGGTGCAGGGGTAGGTAGGATTCCTGAATAAAGGTGAAAGTCCAGCTGTCCTCATTAACGGCCTTGGAGGTCAGAAATTGAACTTCATATTGGATCCTAAGCAGAATTTTCTTGTGATTAACTTTAGTCTGGACTAGAATTAAATTTGATTTTCAATATTATTCCAAGAGGGGTCAGAATTGTTCGCCTCGATTCCCCCCTGCACATGTCTCTCACCCTGAAAACTCTGAAGTTAAGAAAACTACAACAAATTGATCTTTAGTATGTTATTAGGAGGCTGTAATACCAGTGTCCTCTAGCGGTCGCCCCTGGAAGCAGCGCCCTCCAAGGCAACGTGTGTGCAGAAAAACCACTTCAAGATTGAGTGAATAAAGGATGTGTCTTTAATAACAAAACACAATTTCTGGGGGGGACCGTTAGAGCTCCTACCCTTCTCCTGGTCTGCACTGAACTCACAATTCTGAGTGTTGTCCTACATTAAATGTCCCCCAGCCTGTTGGATTCAAATTGATCAGAAGGAGAATCCCGGAGACCTGATTGGTTTCTTTTGTCTAGGTCATGGGGTGGGGAATTAGCTCAGGTGGTAGAGCGCTCGCTTAGCATGCGAGAGGTGGTGGGATCGATGCCCACATTCTCCAGATTTTACTCTTCAGGCCTTCCTTCTCCACTTGGCCAACTGAGGAGGGAGAAACAGAAATAAAAGAGAAAGGCCCCTACTTTGATGCAACGTTCTGTTCATCAGGTCTGTAGCCAAATTTGATTCTACCCACTGGGTAGGCTTGGCAAGGAGGGGAGTTCTTCATTTCTCTTTTTTTCGTTTCATCCTGTACCCCAGCCCAATTGCAGCCCAGTCCTGGAAAGAGGACAGCGGAATGGGACTAAAAGTTGCAGTTGGGGGACAGTGAAGTGAAATTCCATGTAGCCGCCCCCGCTCTTTGGGAACTAAAGCCCCGAAGTGACTTGGGAGTGCTTTGTGCAAACCCTTTGCCTGGCCAAGAGCAGGAGGAGGCAGGAAAGCCTAGTGCCCTGGTGGTGCAGACAGAAAGGGCAGGTGCTGGACTTGGACTTGAAAGGCGCCTCTCCAAGGGTCCGGGGTGAGCTCTTGGGGTTCCACTGAGCGTGTGCAAGGACGGTCTAGCCACATCGACTGTATACTTTCAGGAGGAAAACTGGAAGGGAGGAGTGAATGAAAAAGAGTATTTATTACTTTACCTTAAATGTGAAAGCTGGCCCTTGCTGGCCCTCTTAGCGCAGCAGGCAGCGCGTCAGTCTCATAATCTGAAGGTCCTGAGTTCGAGCCTCAGAGAGGGCAGAATCTTCTTGTTGCTTCATTTCTAAAGGGATATTTGGGCATTCCCTGGGGCCTTTTGGGCTGAAAAGGCGCTAAGATTGTTTTTGCTAAAGGAAAAGCAATGCAGAGAAAGAGTCAAAGTTGGCCGAGTGACTGGCCGGGCTGCAACTTGAAACATGAGGTCCGGCAGTGGCCTAGCTCGGGAACATGTAGTTTTCCCAACACCACCAGTTGACAAGACTTTCCTTTCTTTACTTCATAATTTTGGCTTCCTTACCTAAAATTAATTGCTCATATGACTGAGAGTCTCTCTCAAGAAATTCAACTCTATTCCATTGATCTAAGAGTCTGTCTTTATTCCAGAACCTAATTGTTTAATTACCATTGTTCTGTAGTACAGCTTGAAAGAGAGGCCTCCTTCCTTCTTTTATCTAAGGATTGCTTTAGAATGGAAGGGAGGGGGATCTAAGACTTTTTATTTAAGAAAATGTAATGGGTTAAGTTGTCCTGTGACATTATTTCTATTCTTTAGTCCAGTATAATAAAAGTACATGTTAGAGAACACAAAACCTGGTCCTATTCTGATTAAGAGTTTTGGGATTTGAGGACTAAATAAAGTCAAAGAACAAAAGAGCAGAGAAGAAAGAGATTCTTGACATTCTTAACAAGACAGTGAGAACAAAAAGGAAACTATTCGAAAAGTCAACAGGACATTGAGGTATAATGAGTGAAGCTATTTTGAATAGGTTCCAGGGATTTGCTATGACATTTGATTTATTGTTTTTTTTTTTTTTTCTGAATAATTTGGTACATTTGATGCTGGTACCTATATTGGTCAATTATTTCATAAAATACTGGGTACCTAGAAGTAACAATGCTTTATTCTTTTACACTTTTCTTGACATAGGCCTTATTAGGCCCTTTTGTGACTATCAATTGGCATGGGAAAGCAAAAACAAATTTTGCCCCACTCATAAACACTTGCTGCCAGCTTGGATGCAAGTCTGAGTCCCTCCCTTCATTCTGCTTGAAGTCATCCAGAAAAGGGAAAGTTCAAGTCAAGTTCCTTAATTTGGTAGGGGAGGCATATAGAAAAAAGATGAAAGGTGTTTCCAATATTATTCACAAGTCAAACTGCAGGAAGACCAAATAACCAGTATTATGTTCAAAGAAAGACTATTGCAAATGGTAATAATTTTATATAAAATTCTTTTTTTTCCTTTGGATTTTGGGACACAGCCAGCTGTGCTTAGCACTTATGTTGGCTCTGTGTTCAGGGATCTCTTCAGTAGGTCCTGTAGGTTAATTTCGTAATGGAGATAAAGTAATTTGGTAATGGAGATGAAGTCTCTGGGTACAAGGCATGAGCTTTACCTGCCGCTCTTTTTCTCTGACCCCACATGAATTTGAAGTTGATTGATAATATGCAAGAGGATAGTGGAGAAAGAAAACATTCCAAACATGAAAAGAATGAAAGTCAGCTCAGATTCAATAAAAGTTCACATCACACCTGTTGAACCAGGCTGAGAGGAGACGCAGATAAAAGGCAAATGGGAAACATTGGTAGTGAAAATGTTATACTGGTGACGGGCAGAATACATTCAATGACTGTAATTCAAATACAAACAATTTTGTAAACATAGTGCTTAAAGAAATTATTTTAAAAAATATAAAGAGAGATGAAGGTAATGATGGTTCAAAATCTCCCAAGAAACACTGTCCTGTTCAAGGGTAACCAGGGCTGCAAAGGACTTTTGACCAACTTTCTTCTCCCTCCCTCCCTCTACTTTCCTTCCTTCCTTCCTTCCTTCCTTCCTTCCTTCCTTCCTTCCTTCCTTCCTTCCTTCCTTCCTTCCTTCCTTCCTTCCTTCCTTCCTTCCTTCCTTCCTTCCTTCCTTCCTTCCATCCTTCCTTCCTTCCTTCCTTCCTTCCTTCCTTCCTTCCTTCCTTCCTTCCTTCCTTCCTTCCTTCCTTCCTTCCTTCCTTCCTTCCTTCCTTCCTTCCTTCCTTCCTTCCTTCCTTCCTTCCTTCCTTCCTTCCTTCCTTCCTCCGATTCTTTAGGAATGTTTATTGGAAAATTGAAAAGAATGGGAAAGGGGCCGGGCGGTGGCGCTGGAGGTAAGGTGCCTGCCTTACCTGCGCTAGCCTAGGAGACGGACCGCGGTTCGATCCCCCGGCGTCCCATATGGTCCCCCAAGCCAGGAGCGACTTCTGAGCGCATAGCCAGGAGTAACCCCTGAGCGTCACCGGGTGTGGCCCAAAAACCCAAAAAAAAAAAAAAAAAAAAAAAAAAAAAAAAAGAATGGGAAAGAAGCTCCCTTCCTTCCTTCCTTCCTTCCTTCCTTCCTTCCTTCCTTCCTTCCTTCCTTCCTTCCTTCCTTCCTTCCTTCCTTCCTTCCTTCCTTCCTTCCTTCCTTCCTCTTCCTTCCTTTCTTCCTTCCTCCCTCCCTCTTCCTTCCTCCCTCCCTCTCTCCCTCTTCCTTCCTTCCTTCCTTCCTTCCTCCCTCTTCCTTTCTTTCTTCCTTCCTCCCTCCCTCTTCCTTCCTCCCTCCCTCTCTCCCTCTTCCTTCCTTCCTTCCTTCCTTCCTTCCTTCCTTCCTCCCTCTTCCTTCCTTTCTTCCTTCCTCCCTCCCTCCCTCTTCCTTCCTCCCTCCCTCTCTCCCTCTTCCTTCCTTCTTTCCTTCCTTTCTTCCTTCCTTCCCTCCTTCCTTCCCTCCCTTCCTTCCTCCCTCCCTCTTCCTTCCTTTCCTCCTTCCTTCCTTCCTTCCTTCCTCCCTCCCTCCCTCCCTTCCTTCTTCCCTCTTCCTTCCTTCCTCCCTCCCTCCTTCCTTCCTTCCTTCCCTCCCTCCCTCCCTCCTTCCTTCCTTCCTTCCTTCCTTCCTTCCTTCCTTCCTTCCTTCCTTCCTTCCTTCCTTCCTTCCTTCCTTCCTTCCTTCCTTCCTTCCTTCCTTCCTTCCTTCCTTCCTCCAATTCTTTAGAAATGTTTATTGGAAAATTGAAAAGAATGGGAAAGAAGCTCCCATTGTGGAGATGAATTTAGTAAGTTCTCTTTTGATTTCTAAACCACTTTCTTCTACCCAATATTCCTCATTGGAATCCCTGATTCAAAAACAGCTCTTGTTTTTCTTGTTTTCTTGTTTCCCCAAGAAAAAATGAATATGTCCAAAAGAGATCCAGGCTTCCTTTAGAATTCAGCAGAATTAGGATCTCTGCTAAAACCCCATTAATACCTAAGATTCTTTAAAAGGAATCTGACCAGCTAAATCCTGTCTCTGGATCTGACTTGATCTACCCACTCACTTAGGAGGTACCTGGTTGAATAGACTTTTAGGTTTCCATGTCAAAAGATAATGAAGTTGAATTTTCTGTCATATAATTAAGAAAGTGGATGAGAATTTATAGACATTACCAGAATAGGTTTGGAAACACTGCTGTGTATGTATAAAAAAGTGAATTTGCCCAGAGGCAAATGAATAAATATTACACTGTTTGTAAGCTTTAATGCACATTCGTAAGAACACTCAAAATGAAAAAAAAATGAAGAAAGACAATGAGATTAGTGTGATTTTTATTTCAATCATCATTTGTTGCATGTTAGTGTATGCAAGAGATAGGTATATTTGTAAAAGCAGGTTCCTTATGCAGGGATGTGAACAGAAAATTGACGTGTTACATCAATGTTTGAATACTCATCTCCAAGACAGCATTTCAGGACACATAACCTCAACCTTAAGAAGTGTCCAAAGCGGGGCCGGAGAGATAGCATGGAGGTAAGGCGATTGCCTTTCATGCAGGAGGTCATCAGTTCGAATCCCGGCGTCCCATATGGTCCCCCGTGCCTGCCAGGAGCAATTTCTGAGCCTGGAGCCAGGAATAACACCCTGAGCACTGCCGGGTGTGACCCAAAAACCACAAAAAAAAAAAAAAAAAAAAGAAGTGAAGTCAATGAGCTCTAGTCTTGGTCCACCAAATCCTTGGGTACATGACTCTTGTTCACAGAAAATTTTAGGATAAGTTTATTTTCAGTTACATAGTCATACTGTTGTTACTTTCTTAAAGGTGTCTCAGATGAATCATAAGCTTCAAATTCCATGAAGTAGAAATGATTATGACCATCATTAAAGGATTCATATTCCTCCTAATTGTTGGGCCCGACATTGTGGGGAATATATTTATTTTTGTGAATTACCTCAGTACACTGAGAAGAAATTTATAAAGCTAATTTTTCTGCACTTGACTTTTATATCATGATGCTTTTTTGCAAAGAATTGGCAAAGACCATTGCTACCTTTGGCTTGAGGAATTTCCTAGGAAATGCAGGCTGTCAAATCGTGGTTTTTCTGGAGAGGGTGTCCCGGGGCCTCTCCATCTACACCACCAGCCTCCTCACCACAGTCCAGGTCATCCCATGAGCCCTTGATCCTCCATGTGGGCAAGGTTCAAACCCAGGTCTGCATGGCACCTCCTTTCCTTTTTCCTCTGCTTTTAGATACTCAGTTGCTTGATGAGCATGAATTTATTTTAGTATATCAGGAATGTCAGCAGCCCAAACAGATCTGTAATTAATGACAATGGCAGTTACTGTGATTTCAGCACAGAAAACCAGATAACGAAGTGGATTTTTCTGATGCTCGTGGTCCTGCGGATGGCCTGTTTCAGATTCTTTTTTTTTTTTTTTTTTTTTGTGGTTTTTGGGTCACACCCGGCAGTGCTCAGAGGTAACGTTACTCCTGGCTCCATGCTCAGAAATTGCTCCTGGCAGGCACGGGGGACCATATGGGACGCTGGGATTCGAACCGATGACCTCTTGCATGAAAGACAAACGCCTTACCTCCATGCTATCTCTCCAGCCCCTGTTTCAGATTCTTATGGGCTGTGCCATTGTCTACATCCTGTTCCTGCTCCACAAACACCACCATCAGGTCCTCCAGCTGCGGAACTCCAGGCTGGTCCGCAAACGACCCTTGAGATCAGAGCTGCTGGAAGTGTTCTCCTTCTCTTGTTCTGCTTTCTGTTCTTTGGACAGAAACTGTAGTTTCCTTATGTTTAAGGAATGACTTTGAGAATCAAACCATAACACTAAATATTCTGGATATTTTCTCCATCAGTTATGCTGCTCTCAGCTTGTTTGTGATGATTCTCAGAGAAGTGCAGCTGGTTAGTTGTTGGCACATTTGAACCCAGCCTACGGAAAACTAAGAGTTGACCTCACAATGACAAGGTGGCAGATCTTGCATGCAGGGATAGTTGTCTCCTCCTTACAAGAAAAGCCTAAAAATGTTTGTGCCCTGTCTCGGAAACATGTTTCCCTTGAGAGAGAAGTCAAAGGGCAATTCATTAGGCCAATACAGTAGGGAAGTTATTAATCTCTTTAGTGTTTACCAGTGTGCTATTCGAAGCTAGAGCTATAGTCCAATGATCAGGGCCTTATTTTGCATGTGCCTGCTCTGGTTGAATCCCAGAACCTTATATGGCTCCCCAATTCAGCTAGCACTCACCTTGAGAACAGGCCAGGTATGAGCCCTAAGTACAGCAGAGTGTGCCCCAAAGGTACATAAATAGGTAAAGATATGCCTGGTTTCTCTCTCTCTCTGTCTCTCTCTCTCTGTCTCTCTCTGTGTCTCTCTCTCTGTCTCTCTCTGTCTCTCTCTCTGTCTCTGTCTCTCTCTGTCTCTGTCTCTCTCTGTCTCTGTCTCTCTCTGTCTCTCTGTCTCTGTCTCTGTCTCTGTCTCTCTCTCTCTCTCTCTCTTAAAAGTCTTATGGGGCCCGGAGAGAGCTAGCACAGCGGCGTTTGCCTTGCAAGCAGCTGATCCAGGACCAAAGGTGGTTGGTTTGAATCCCGGTGTCCCATATGGTCCCCCGTGCCTGCCAGGAGCTATTTCTGAGCAGACAGCCAGGAGTAACCCCTGAGCACCGCCGGGTGTGGCCCAAAAACCCAAAAAAAAAAAAAAAAAAAAAAAAAAAGAGTCTTATATTTATTTATTATTTGTTTATTTATTTTTATCTAAAAACATCTTGTCTAACTTAATATATGGGTGCTCTGGAGTCATTTGTTGTTTATCTTGAAATGTGCCTGCTCATATGTCCTTTGTGAAACAAATGGAAAATTTGATATGCTCTAGGTATCACAAAAATGCAGTAAGCGTAGCTTAAAAGATACCAGTTACCGTCATAATAACACATCTAGCAACCAGTAGTGCTGAGGTAAAAACTGAGGTAAAAGAGAGAAAAGTCAGAAGAAGACATTAGTAACATTCCTCTGGACTTGGTGGAATTAGTCCTAATAGGATACACTTCAAGCACCTCAGTCAAATATATACACTGTTTAATCACCCTGTGAATATCTTCCAAACTGCCTGGAAAATGGAGCCCTGAGCAATTGCTCCATGGATTCTCCTTCAGGTAAAGCTTGGCGGACAGTGCTCCAGAGATGGGAAGGACAGCACATAAAAGAGTACCATCTCCCAATGGTCAGTCGTTACTATGGTCAGCCTAAAATATTCATTAAAATTTACCTGTTTATTTATTTTTTGGCCACACCCGTTTAATGCTCAGGGGTTGCTCCTGGCTAAGCACTCAGAAATCGCCCCTGGCTTGGGGGGACCATATTGGACGCCAGGGGATCGAACCTTGGTCCTTTCTTGGTTAGTGCTTTCAAGGCAGACGACACCTTACCTCTAGCGCCACCTCTCCGCCCCCAATTTACCTGTTTTTTATTATTAGAAATAAGTCGAGAGACAAAAAAGTAATATATTATCTTTATGTTTTTTTCTTCTTGGGACCACAGGTTCTTTTGGACTTACAGGGTGAGGGAGGTGCTGAGAGGATAAACTTTTTTCAGATGTTGCTATTCGACAATGAGTGTTGAGGAAGAATATTATAGATTAAAATTTCATGTTTTGTCATACAGGCTGGGAACAAAGCCTATCCTGGCAGGAAACTTATAGGTTATTTACAGGTCTTTACTGATTAGGAGTATACAAGTTCAGACCTACTATGAGTTAATTATTATTGTGAGCAGGTAACACTTAGTACATTTTAAAATAGGATTATCTGCACTCCCTGAGCTTACATCTAAAGAGACACTCCACTCATTGTGGCAGATACATGGAGTATATCCAGAGCAATAACATGTGGCCAACCCCGAATGGACTCCAGTTTGATTCCTGGCATCCCATATGGTCCCTGAACCTGCCAGGAGTGACTTATCAGTGCAGAGCCAGAAGTAACCCCTGAGCGCCACTGAGTGTGACCCAAAAAGCAAATACAAAACATGTGATAGATACACTTCTTGGCAGTCATCTTGTCCTGAGAATTGGAAGGGTCATCAAAGGAGAGAGTAGAGATGAACACACATAGACAAACAGACACACATGTTCATGGCCCCTTACTTTCCTTTAGCTGTGAATTGATCAGCATTCTCCTTTCTTTAGCCTATTTGGTTCAATTGAATTTGAATTTTCTTGTATCTTCCATGTAGCTATGAGATTTATATAATCATAGATATTTACCTTGTTATTTCTATATTATATTTCTATATTATATATTATATTTATATTTACCTTGATATTTTCTTGTTAAATGACCTTTTCCTACAAGATTATGCTCTAAAGACACAAAAGTAAATTATATTCCCCTTCCCCATCACTCCCAAGTGGATTAGTTGAGAAAAGTGACTTTTCTTCTCTCCACAGTCATTGGGATGCACTCAGAACACTGATTTTTGGTGCCAGCGACATCATCATCATCTCTAGGGCCTGAAGCAAGTTCGGAGGGAGGAAAACAAAAAGTGACATCATGTATGTCAGGAATGAGTCTGAATTCTCATTCAAAACTCTGCAACTCTGGAGAGTTAAGAGTGGGCTGAACTGATAGGAAGTTTCACTAGCTGTTACGTTTTTCTCTGCACATCATTCTCATTAATGACTCTAAACCCTCATTAAAAGTAGGAAAAGTTCTAAGCCAAACAACTTTAATTGTGGAGGGAGAGGGGACCTCGTGCATGAGGGACCGAGACTGCGCAAAGGTCGTCTTCTCCCTGACAGGTGGAGTTGGGCTAGAGCTTCTGCTTGCCCAGAGCTGTGCAGACCCAGAAGGAATAATAAGGCTCAAGAGCTCATCACGGCAGGACTAAGAAGCGTGTGCTCACTGCAGGGACCAGGTGAGTCAAAAGTCACTGATTTTTGCTCTCACTCCCACATCCCATGGAACATTTCTCTTGTAGCAGAATTTTGCTTCTCTTTTGGACTAAACACAGAGGTTTATCTAGAAGTGTATGAATAGGACTTTCTCTCTTTCTCTGACCTAAAGGGATGTTCTGGGCCAGACAGATGAAAAGGGCCAGTTTCAGTGCAGGGGAGACTGGAAATGCTTGAGCATCTTTGTTTGAGATTCAACAGCTAATGCTCTGGGTGTTCTCAAGTAAGTTTCTACCTATTTGAATCAGAAATGGGAAAGAGAATTTTATAAATTTCATTAAAAATCTTTATTTCAGTCTTCACTTTCACCCGTCGGAACCGTGTGTCAACTTGAGCTTTCCTGAAACTTGCGCTCCTCAGTGTTAGTGAATAAATGTATTTTACATAGAGACATTGTTGTCTTTCCCATGATGGAAAATGATTGTACTTGATTTGAAATTTTCATTTAGAGATCATTTCTAATATTTATGTGTCTTACAATATATAGATTTTTATTTTCTTCTACTGTGGGTATCAGCATTCTTATTTGTCAGTTGTTTGTCACCTGATGAAAATTACAAATTAGATGAAAAGCATAATTGCTCTTTTACATGTTCCTATTTTAACTTTCAGGCTGTTAGGCAGTATAATTTTAGATTATCTAACTTTATCAAATCTTATTTACCTGAAAGTACTCATCTCTCTTTTACTTGAGAAAAGAAGCAAAGGTGAATAAAGTTACTTGATTTAGTGTGTATTAGGGGTGACACTGAATTTAGGCACTCCACTTCTAAATAAATTGAGTGTTGTTTAATAGATGAGTTAAACATTAAAAATGACATTGAAGATGTTGCCCTAATCCTATTCCTATTTTTCAGTTTAAAAGGTATAAAGCAAAGTCTGTAAAAAAAAAAAGGGGGGGGGTGATGTTGATGGATGAAAATGTGCCCTGGTGAAGGGTGTTGGACATTGTAGGATTTAACTCAATCATGAACTATTTTGTACCTTTTGGGGAAAAAACCCAAAGAAAATGGACAACAAAAATTGTTTGAAATCTGACTCAGAGCTTTGTAATTAGGAAATATAAATCAAGGCAAAAGAAGGAAAAAAGGAGGAAGAAAGAAAAAAGGGAATGCTATTATGGACAGCAAAAGGAAAAATAAACGGGAAATAATTGAAATCTCACCAGTACATTGAGGTGTATTGAATATAGACATTCTCAACATATTTTAGCTATTGAATGTGATATTTAACAGTTTTACTGGATAAATTGCTACAACGGATGGTGGTACTTATACTGGTCATTTCTTTACTAAATTGCTGAGGATCTAAAAGCAGTAACCATATATTTTCCCTTCACTTTACTGTAGGCCTTATTCTTTCCATTTGTCAGAGGCAATGAGCCCTGGAAAGCTGGAGGAATTTTGCCCCAGTCACAAAAGCCTGCCGTCAACCTGGATGCCTGCACTCAGTGCTGCCTGAGGTCTGCCAGAAAAGGGAACCCAAGGCAAGTCCTTAACTTGGTAGGAGAGGAGACTAGAAAAGGGGTGAAAGACTTCTGAATATTGTTTATAAACCAAAACTGCAGGAATATCAAGCAATCCAGTATTATTTTCAAAGGAAGACACTATATAAAAAAGGTCGTAGGTTGATATAAAACTCTTTATTTAGGAGCCGGAGAGATAGCATGGAAGTAAGGCGTTTACCTTTCATGCAGAAGGTCATCGGTTCGAATCCCAGCGTCCCATATGGTCCCCTGTGCCTGCCAGGAGCAATTTCTGAGCACGGAAATTTCTGAGCCAGGAAAACCCCATGAGCACTGCCAGGTGTAACCCAAAAACCACACACACACACACACACACACACACACACACACACACACACACACACACACACACACACACACACACACACACACAAAGATTCTGGTCCCCAAGCAGTTGTGCTCAGCACTTACTCTTGGCTTGTTCTCAACTCTCTCCAAGAGTTCGTTGAAGATGGAGATAAAACTCAATTCTCTGAGTGCAAGGCAAGTGCCCTACCTGCTGCTTTTTCTCTCTGACCACCTGACATGAATTTGAAGCTGATAGATAGGATTCAAGAAGATAGTAGGAAAAGAGAACATCTTTTCAAACATAAAACATGAAAGTCAGCTCAGATTTGATAATAGTCCAAAACACATCTGTATGAATCGCACCTGTGTGAACCTTCATTCTTCCCTCCCTCTCCCTCCCTCCCTCCCTCCCTCCCTCCCTCCCTTCCCTCTTCTCATCTCCTCCCTCCCTCCCTGCCTTCATTCCTCTTTTCTTTCTTCCTTTCTTTTTCCCTATCTTCCTCTTTCCATCCCTTCCTTCCTCCCCCCTTCCTTCCATCCTTCCTTTATTCCATGTGGAATTGTTTATTGGAAGGTTAAGAGAAGGAAAATTTAAAACCTTATTTTGGAGAAACTTACAGTAAGACTAGTTCTCTTTGTTTTTGTTTTTTTTTTTTTTTAAATATATAAACCAATTGATTTTATCCAGTATTCCTTTTTGGAATTTTTAGAATCACACACATTTGTATTGCCTCACAATTCCCAATCATCAGCTTTGCCTGTTCCCCTGGTAACAACCAGTATGGCCTAAAGAGATCCAGGCTTCCCTTAGAGCCTCCTCAAGAGCATTCCACAGGACTCAGACCTCTGCAAAAATTACTTTAAAACACAAGATACTTAAGAATAATTAACCCAGCTAAGTCCTGTCTCTGGATCTGTTCAGCCCACCAACTTGGCTGGTGCTTGACTGAGAAGACTTTAAGGTAAAGATTCCATGTCCAAAGCTAGTGGAGGGGCCGGAGCGATAGCACAGTTGTAGGGTGTTTACCTTTCATGGGGCTGATCCAGGAGAGACTTCGGTTTGATTCTTGGCATCTCATATGGTCCCCCAAGCCAGGAGCACTTTCTTAGCACATAACCAGGAGTAACCCCTGAGTGTCACCAAGTGTGGCCCAAAAACCAAAACCAAAACCAAACCAGACAAAACAAACAACAAACAAAAAGCCGATGGAGTGAATTTGCTGTCATTACTTGAGAAAACAGATGAAAATTTATAAAAAAAATTTCAAAAATGTTTTGGAAATACAACTTTGGAAATACTGCTATGTGTGTATGATAGACAATGTAATAAGAGCCCAGAGTCTACTAAGGAAATATTAGGAAATAAATAACTGTTTTAAATTAATAATATACAATGGTCATAATATCTTAGAAAGACTAGAAATACATAGCGACAATAGGTAAGAGTGATTTTTATTTGAATCATCACTTGTTGAATTTTAGTGTGTCTGGAAGATAATAAATGTGCACAGTCAAATTTGCTGGGATGGGTAGACACCAAACCAAATATTTGTATGGCAAAATCAGATCGATGAATGCTCTTCTCCAAGATGGCAGTTCAGACTGCATAGCGTCACCTGTGAGAAGTATTCATAGCAAAGGCAAAGGGCTTTATTATTTGAATATAAATTAATCCACCACATAGATTATATAATCGTGGTTACATGACACTTGTACACAGAAAATCCAAGGATATGTTTTTTCTTGGTACATATCATTATTGTCACTTTCTTTCAGATGTCTTTGCTGAATCTTAACCGCTGAAATTAATGAAGCAAAAATGGTAATGAGGGTCATTAAAGGAACACTATTCCTCTTTATTATATTGCCTGGCTTATTGGGGAATATATTTGTATTTGTGAATTATTTCTGCCTATTCTACTGTGGCAACAGGAAGAAATATATCCATCTGATTCCCCTGCACTTGACTTGTATACATATTATGTTGATTTTTTGCAAAATATTGCGAAAGACCATGGCAATTTTTGGTTGGAGCAACTTCCTAGATGATTTAGGCTGTCAAATTCTGGCTTATCTGGATAGGGTGGCCCGGGGTCTTGCCATCTGCACCACCAGCTTCCTCACTGTGGTCCAAGCCATCACCATGAGTCCCAGATCCTCCATGTTGGCGAAATTCAAACCCCGTTCTGCATGGCACCTCCTTCCCTTTTTTTTATGTTTTTGGATACTCAGCTGCTTGATAAGCATGAAACTACTTTCCTCTATCAGAAATGTCAGAAGCCTAAACAAATCTGTAATTCATGACAATTATTGTGTTCATATAGCAGATGGCCTGACAATAAAATGGATTTTTCTGATGTCCATGGCCCTGCGGGATGGCCTGTTTCAGAGTCTTATGGGCTGTGCCAGTGTCTACATCTTGTTCCTGCTCTACAAACACCACCAACAGGCCTTGCACTTGCGGAACTCCAGGCTGGTCCCCCAAAGGCTCCCTGAGATCAAAGCTGCTCGAAGTGTTCTCCTTCTCATGGGCTTTTTTCTGTTTTTCTATTGGTCAGAATATATTTTAACTTTAAGCTTTTCTTCTGAATTGGGCAACCTTACTGTAACATTGAATATTATAGATATTGTCTCTATTGGTTATTCAATTGTAAGCCCATTTGTGTTGATCCAAAGAGATGGAAAGAAGGTAAGATTCTGGCACACTTGAAACTAGCCTGAAAGAAATTCAGTGCTGAATTAAAATAACACAGCAGCTTGATTGAATTCATAAATGTGGATAGGGAGATCTACGTTTCTCCTTCCAGAGAAGTCTTAGATAAATTTGAACCCTTACTCAGAACTTTCATAATGTATCCAAATAAAAAGGAGTGCCCCATCTGGGAGTATATTGACTTCTCTAGTTGAATATACTATGCTTTCAACCTTGCTAAACATTTCTCTTTTATTTTTAGAGAAGTTTCTTTTCTTTGCCATTTCTTTCTTTTTGTTTTTGGGTCACACCCAGTGGCACTCAAGGGTTACTCCTGACTCTATGCTCAGAAATTGCTCCTGGAAGGCTCAGTGGACCATATGGGATGCCGGGATTCAAACCACTGTCCTTCTCTGCATGCCTTACCTCCATGCCATCTCTCCGTCCCCTCCTTTGCCATTTCTAGGCAAGAAGTTTATGTCTTGTCTCACAAAAAAAGTTGTTCTGTAGGGCCCAGAGAGATAGCACAGCGGTGTTTGCCTTGCAAGCAGCCGATCCAGGACCAAAGGTGGTTGGTTCGAATCCCGGTGTCCCATATGGTCCCCCGTGCCTGCCAGGAGCTATTTCTGAGCAGACAGCCAGTGTGACCCAAAAACCAAACCCTCCCCCCCCCAAAAAAAAAAAAAAGTTGTTCTGTGACCATGAGTTCACCATCTTGCAGTTCCCCTGCTCTGATAATAAAGGTCTTTCTCAATCATTCAGTGTGTTGCTTCAACAATTTTCTAGGAGGAGCAGTGAAACCAGATCTTTATAGTTAAAACCAGAGAATGTAATATCTTATTCATTAGTCCTTTACATAACAATTTTATAGTGACAATTTTGTTATGATTTGTGTATTTAAAAAATTGAGCTATAATGTTGAAGTCAAGGCATAAACTAGTTGTTCCAATATTTTCTTTACATTTAGGCCTCTCCTTATGCAACCATTTTATCTGGGTTTTGTCTCCTTGTAGCTTGCAAATATCTATAGCTTTGTTCCCATACTTTTAGCCTATTTGGACACATCCTTTTATTATCCTTTTTCTCCTTAAATTTTTTATATGCCTGAAACCACCACCTCTATAAATAGGCCTGGTTCCTTTATAAATTTGCTATTGACCATCAGTCAGTAGTCTAGGCTATTTGATCATTAGTCAATAGTCCGTCATTTCTTTTCAGAGCAGCGTAACCACTCTGCACTGCTGGATTGTACACATTGGTTCTTGTCCCAATGAAGTGGCTTTATTCTACATTACAGCCTTGGGATTCATGGAGGATTGTAAACCTATTCTAAGGAAATTTTGTGAGATAAAAATAAGCACCACACTCAAAGAGGACAAATTAGGGGACTTTGTTATAGAAATCAACTATTGAGAGTGGACTAGTATTCAAAAGAACCTTGATTCTGAGAACAGTCAGGGAATGAGTTTATAAAAGCAAAAATCGCATTCTTCTCTGACAACAGACACATGATGAGACTCTGAGCAACAAAGCCAATTACAGAGCAAAATAAGCACATTCATGGTTAAGCTTGATTACAGTCTGGATACAATTGACTTGCACTTATGGGGGGCAAGTACTGTGGAGGGTCAGTGATCTGAGGAGCTGAACAGTTTGTTTATGGGCTATACCTTTTCATGGGTTATACCAGCTGAAATTTCATAGAGAAAGAAGATGGAGTCCTTGGCCCTTCTTTTTTTTTTTTTTTTTTTTTTGGTTTTTGGGCCACACCCAGCGTTGCTCAGGGGTTACTCCTGGCTGTCTGCTCAGAAATAGCTCCTGGCAGGCACGGGGGACCATATGGGACACCGGGATTTGAACCAACCACCTTTGGTCCTGGATCGGCTGCTTGCAAGTCCTTGGCCCTTCTACTTGCTTCTCCACCATAACAAGTTGTATGGAAATTGGACTTGGATTTGGCCCTTGGATACCTCCACTCCCAATTTGGTAGTAGGACTTGGACAGTCCTTTTGGATGACCCCACTGAATGACAGGTGAACCTGGACACATCCCTAGACACGCCCCTTCTAATGCTGTATTAAAGGAAAACCTTGGACTTTTGCAAGGAATCTCAGTGTAGTGACCAGAGCAATTTGTTGGTCCACTGTAGGCTGGAGATAAAGTTTTGGAGAGAGGCTACCTGCTTGGTATCTATTCCCTTTTATTTCTTCTTTGAACCCAGGCCCACCATGTCTATCTGTAGTCTGTGAATTTTCCACCCTCCTCAGTCTCTGAAACCCTGGGCTCCAGGAGGAATAAAAAGTGTACTTGTTTCCCTTTCTTTCCTCTCTTCTCTTTCTGAACCATAAGAACTTATGCTACATGTTAGCATCCCTGGATGGGCTCTTGGCCCCACCTGACAACTGGGCCCCACAGACCCTGCAGGCTTGGAGCAATAGGACCTGGCAGTCTTGGGCCTCTGCAGCCTGCAGCTTTGAAGCCCTGGCAGACTTGGGCCTTTGCACCCAGTGACGGCTGCCTCCATCTGACATCTCTGGACTTATTCCAGAATGAGACAGATCTAATCAGCAAGTTTCACACTCAAAGATATCCTTCTGGTTATATGTGAGCATAGTAGCAAATAAATAAATGAATTAATAAAGGAACAAGTTTCAGTCTCAGCACTCAGCCTTTGGCAGGGGATTAATGACAAAGATCCACGCCAATATATCAGTAACACTAGACAAAGCAATGAGAAGTGGTTCCTTTTCCACCTCCAACAGCGAGGACCAATTTCTGCAATGTGTACATTCAATAGACAACTAAGTGGGCATAAGGGACATTTTTGCCCATACAGCACAGGTGATCAAGGTGGACTTTATAGTCTAAGCACCACGGAGACTTTCCCAGGTGTTTGAGGAGGGGTTAATTAGAAAGACAACAGTATTCTTTATCTATTTGTTTTGTGTTTCTTTTATTATTATTAGTTGGGTCACATTTGGGGTTCTCAGGGTTTACTCCTGGCTCTGTGCTCATAAATTACTCTTGATGGTCTTGATGGAGCCTATGGATGTTAGGGATTAAAGCCAAGTTGCAGATGTCAGGATGGCCGAGCGGTCTAAGGCGCTGTGTTCAGGTCGCAGTCTCCCCTGGAGGCGTGGGTTCGAATCCCACTTCTGACATTCCCGTGGAAATTTTTGGGGGCCAGGCGGTGGCGCTAGAGGTAGAGGTAAGGTGCCTGCCTTGCCTGCGCTAGCCTAGGACGGACCGTGGTTTGATCCCCAGGTGTGGCCCAAAAACCAAAAAAAAAAAAAAAAAAAAACCAAGTTACCCAAGTGTAAGGAAAGGGCCCTGACCATTGTAATTTTGTCATGGCTAGTTAGGTTATAGTTATAGGTGTTTTTTTTTTTGTTTTTTTTTTTTTTTTTTTGGTTTTTGGTTTTTGGGTTACACCAGCAGTGCTCAGGGGTTACTCCTGGCTCTACACTCAGAAATTGCTCCTGGCAGGCTCAGGGAACCATATGGGATGCTGGGATTCAAGCCACCTTTCTTTTGCATACAAGGCAAATGCTCTACCTCCATGCTCTCTCTCAGGGCCAATTTAGGTTATAGTTTTAAAATAACCATGTAGCATTTTTTTTTACTGAAAACTCACGTGATGAATTCTGTAAAACATCTTTTTGTTTGTTTGTTTGTTTGTTTGTTTGTTTTTGGGCCACACCCGGCAGTGCTCAGGGGTTACTCCTGGCTGTGTGCTCAGAAATAGCTCCTGGCAGGCACTGGGGACCAAATGGGACACCGGGATTCGAACCAACCACCTTTGGTGCTGGATCAGCTGCTTGCAAAGCAAACACCGCTGTGCTATCTCTCCGGGCCCAAATCTTTTTTTCTTTCTTTTTGGTTTTTGGGCCACACCCGGCGATGCTCAGGGGTTACTCCTGGCTGTGTGCTCAGAAATAGCTCCTGGCAGGCACGGGGACCATATGAGACACCGGGATTCGAACCAACCACCTTTGGTTCTGGATCGGCTGCTTGCAAGGCAAACACCGCTGTGCTATCTCTCTGGGCAAAACATCTTTTCTGAGGAAGTCCTGATTTGAGTGATGACTCCTTTGAGTATTTGTACAGATTTTTCAAGGTTGTTCTTCTGTTGCTGACTACCAGTACCCTGGTAGTGAGTGAATATTTTATAAGCAGGAGAATTTAAGCCGCAACTTGAGTATTTGGGGATGAAAAATGGAAGATGATGGGGACTCTGTAACCTATTTTGTTCTTTGGAAGAAAGTAATCAAAGGGGTCGTTTGTAGCTTGTTTGCAAGAAAGAATCCTAGAATCAGTCAAATAGGCAAGTTATTTATTAAGTAAAGGGACAGTGTGTAATGGCTATTTCCCTTTTTGTGTTGTTTTTGTTATTTGTTGGTGTCAATCAGCAAGGTCATTGGAGATGCACTTTGGAAGAGTGTACGAATTCTTATGTCATTGAAATAATCATGATTTTTGCCAAAAATTAACATAAAATTAAGCTTATGTGGTGTGGTGATAGGTCATTTTTTTTTGCTTTTGTTCCAACACTTACCTGAAAACTCTGGAAAGACCCAGGTTTCTTGACAAGTAGTTGGCTGGTTGGAAGATGATGAACTCATAGCCTCAAAACAGTCATCTTGTCTAGTTAGTTATGTGAAAGGGTTTATATAAAGAAAGAGAATGGGGGAAATTTTTGGAAAGGGTTGCAGATCAGTGAGCAAAAAATAAACAAACAAAAAAATGATCCTTTTTGCTAGTTCCTCAAAGCATACTCCATTTTATCAGAAAACCTCAACAGGGGTGGGGAGAAAAATTAAAGAAACAAAGAAAACCTCAACAAATTAAGAGGTTAGACTTTTGGAGAGAGACAAAATGAGGAACTGTTCTTTTCTTTAGGCTTTCTGGAGGGCTGTCCAGTAAAGAATAGCCTTTGGAGGGGGCTGTTCTTTTCTTTAGGCTACTTTTGGGGGAGTTTTCCTTACATTTAGACTTTGGGGTGAGGACACTTGTCCTCCTGTACTGTTGATCCTTCGCTTGGTTTCACCCATATTTTCTCTTTCAGCTGGCCTACTGGTGGCTTCCAGAGGTGATCCATTAATTTTGCTGCAGGTCATGTGATTTATATCTAATTTCAAAAAGTGTTGCAGGTGATTTGAGTGAAATGGGGACCAAGGAAGAAAGTCCTGAGAGAAGAGTGGCACACTTTCTACTTTCTACTTGACATACTTACATAAATACCAGGGAAGTGCCTTGGGCTGGTAATGTCAACAATAAGCATCCCACTTAGCTCAGACACCAATGTCTTAATAGTCATGAATAACAATGGCCCAAGGCTACCAGGGCCTGGTACTTCAAGGCTCTCTAGGGCCCCTGGGGCCCAGCAGCCAGCGGGGCCTCATGTCCACCCAGGGAAGCCAACATGTAGCAACTGTCTGCCCATGATTGAGAGAGGGTGTACAGAGAAATCGTAACCAAGTATATTTTGATGGAAATTCACCAGACAGAGGTGCCCAGGGGAGGCACTGGTACAAAAAGGAAAGAAAAGGAAATAGAATCACAGCAGGCAGCATCTCACCAATGCTTTATCTCTACCCCCTCACTCCCAGCAGGCACTGCGCTATTTATTATTCTGGCCCACCCCCTCTCGCAACAGTCCAAATTTTTCCTTTCAGCATGACAAGAGTGCATATCCAAGGGCAAGTCCAGATTCAACGGTATTTACTGTGGTGGTATCCAAAGGGCATGTCCAAGTCCAAAGACCAAGTGATGGTATCCAAGGAGTGTATCCAACTCCAACTGCAATAATACATCACATGGCCCCCAGAGCCTTTCAGGAATTCTGAGCTCAGAACCAGGAATAATCCCTGTGTGGTCCCAAAACAAAATAGCAACAACAAAAGTGAATCTCTTCCTTTAGGGGCAGGCTTTCAAAATAGTCCTAGTCTTACAACTGGGAGGTTGAAAGTGAAAGAAACAGGAGAATTTAACCACCTCCACCTCTAGTGAGAAATAGGATGAAAGATGAGAAAACAGAAGGTGATCTGTAACATGCTATACAGGTCAATAATGGTCCTGGTTCTAGAGGCAACCAACCAGGACCAGGAAAGAACAGAAGAAACATTCAAGATGCAGCCAGGATGCAGTTAGATATAGACAAACCATTTATTAAAGGGATAATATGAGATCAGCAACTAGGATGGGCTTCATACTTGTGGGAACATTATTTCCCCTAAGCAAAAGTTTAAGTTGTATAGACCAGAAAGATCTCAGAAAAGGGGAAGAGCTTGGTTTCCCCAAGACCCACTATATTTCGTGTGTAAAATGAGTGGGATACTTCATACAGTGCTGATTTATAGTGAGGATTGAATGAGGTCACTTTTATATTTGTAAATACAGCTTAAAGAACAACCTATCACTGAGAAATAAAACAACAACCACCTTTTCTCAGAGCAAGACATTGAGCAGATTTTAAACAATTGTGCTGACATCCAAGAGTCCAGGCTGTAATGTTTTTGATGTTTACCAGATATACCATATTAAACTTAATTAGCATCCTTTTCTGTTGTATGAAATAATTAACGATGGGGCTGGATGGCGAAACCAGATAGTAGGTGTAACCTTACCTGCAAGACCCTCCCATTCCTGGGAGGGGTCTTGGAAAAGTTAGAGTTGTCTTTCATGGTTAATATTTTCAATTGCAAAATGTTTTACTGTGTGTATTTTAATGTACTTAGCCTGTTTTTAAAATGTATGTTATGCATCTATGCTGTAGTACTTGTGTATAGAAAAGGTTAATAGGAACAGGAAGTTCCCCCAATATAGTTTAAAAGTATAGGAACATGAAAGTTCCGGATTAGTGCTTGGTAAAAAAGCATTAATAGAATTTTAGGTTACAGGTGTATAGTATATTTTGCAAAAATGTTATGTTTTTGAAAAGGGCTGGTATATTAATTTTCACTTTATTACATTGTTGTATGAAAATATTAACACACCTTTGGCTAAAGGTGAAGTCAGAATTACAAAAAGGGTCTTTATATTTCAGAAAGGGGGGAAATGTAGTGTACCCAAGACCCACCCATTTCTGGGAGGGGTCTTGGGAACCGGATAGTAGGTGTAACCCTACCTGCAAGACCCGGCCCATTCCTGGGAGGGGTCTTGGAAAGAATAGATAAACCTCTGAGCCAGGGGATTCGGCCCTTTTGGCCGTTTCCTTTGGCCCGGAAGATGGCTAAAGTGAGTTAAGACGCAGGGCTAGCCAAGAATGGCTGAATGCTTGAAAGGTTATGAGTAGGCCACACACATATGGTGGATAGGGCATGAATAAAGTTGTTGCTTCCTGACGCCTGCCTGTGAGTGAGTGATTACGCTAATTACCTAGGCCTGGAACCCGCTGGCTAAATGGGGTTGCAGAGCCACGTGGCCTGGGATGGAAGAAAGAAATCCATCTCCATCCACCGCCATCCAGCTCCATTGTTAATTATTTCATGCTACACTTTTCTATCTCCCTCTTTTGGTTGGCCACCGGGTTCAGGAAATTTTTGATCAGACAGATAATCTTTTTAAAACTATATTTGTATTAAAACATTGTGAGTTAAAAAACTTGTACATAATATAGTTAATTTAGGCATAAAATGTCACAACAACAGCATGACCTCCTTACTAATGTTCCCAGTTTTTATTTTCCCACCCCCTTGTCTTAGTAGGCACATAAAAACTGTTGGATTATTGGTTCCAATCTAATCAATATTCATACTCCACCCTATGGTATGATCTAATGATGGGATTATTGGATTATTCCCTACTTGGTATTCCTTTCCCATCCTAGGGTGTGGCCTGGTTCTTGTCAATAAAAGCATGGGTTTGAAGAAGGCAGGTGCTCATTCTTCAGTCTTATTCCACTAAGTTTCATTCCTTTTTAGGAGCAAAAACTTGTGTGGTTAGATTCCATGAACCCTTTATTGTACATTATCACTGTGTGGATTAATTCCTGCATCGACATTTGCTTCCAGACCCACATCTCACCAGATCCTCATTTTGGAACATGGGGCTCTGCTTGAGAAAAAAACTACTTCATTGCTCTAACAAAACTTAAATCACAAATGGAATAGTCATCAGAGAATGTTCCCCAGACATACAATCAATTAATCTTTGATAAAAGGGCAAGAAATGCAAAATAGAGCAAAGAAAGCCTCCTCAACAAGTGGTATTGGCACAACTGGTCAGCCACTTGTAAAAAAGCAAACTCAGACTTCCATCTAACACCATGCACAAAGGTCAAATCCAAGTGGATTAAAGACCTTGGCATCATACCCCAAACCATAAGGTATATAGAGCAACACATAGGTAAAACACTTCACGACATTGAGACTAACAGCATCTGTAAGGAGGAAACAGTACTCTCAAACAATTGGAAGCAGGGATAAATAGATGGGAATGTATTAAGCTGAGAAGCTTTTGTACATCAAAGGAAATAGTCCCTAGTATACAAAACCCACCCACAGAATGGGAGAAACTATTCACTCAATACCCATCAGACAAGGGCTAATGTTGAAAATATATAAGGTAATGACAGAACTTAACAAGAAATAAACATCTAACCCATCAGAAATGAAGAGAAGAAATGAATAGACACTGTCAAAGAAATACAAATGGCCAAAAGGCATATGAAAAAAATACTCCACATCACTAATCATCAGGGAGATGCAAAATCAAAACAACAATGAGGTACCATCTCACACCACAGAGACTGGCACACATCACAAAGAACAAGAACAATCAGTGCTGGTGGGGATATGGGGAGAAAGAAACTCTCATTCATTGCTGGTGTAAATGCCATCTAGTCCAGACTTTATGAAAAACAATATGGAGAGTCCTCAAAAAACTGGAAATTGAGTTCCCATATGATCCAGCTATACCACTTCTAGGAATATACCCTAGGAACACAAAAACACAATACAAAAATCCCTTCCTCACACCTATATTCATTGCAGCACTATTTACAATAGCCAGACTCTGGAAGCAACTGAGATGCCCTTCAACAGATGAATGGCTAAAGAAACTGTGGTACATATACACAATGGAATATTATGCAGCTGTCAGGAGAGATGAAGTTATGAAATTTTCCTATGCATGGATGTAAATAGAAACCGTTATGCTAGTGAAATAAGCTAGAGGGGAAGAGAGACACACAGAATAATCTCACTAATCTATGGGTTTTAAGAAAAATAAAAGACATTATTGTTATAATACCCAGAGATAAAGGCTGGAAAATCCAGCTCATGATATGAAGCTTACCACAAGAAGTGGTGAGTGCAGTTAGAAAAATAACTAGGGGGCCAGAGAGATAGTATGGAAGTAAGGCATTTGCCTTGCAATCAGAAGGCCAGTGGTTTGAATCCCGGCATCCCATATGGTCCCCTGAGCCTGCCAGGAGCGATTTCTGACCATAGAGCCAGGAGTAACCCCTGAGCACTGCCGGGTGTGACCCCAAAACAAAAACAAAACAAAACAAAAACCAAAAAAAAAAAAGAAAAAGAAAAATAACTAAACGAACAACTACCATGACAATGTTAATGAGTGAGAGAAGTAGAATGCCTGTCTCAAATATGGAAGGGGGTGAGGAAGGAGAGAGATAGGGAGCATTGGTGGTGAGAATGTTGCACTGGTGAAGGGGGGTGTACTTTGTATGAATGAAACCAAACTACAGTCGTGTTTGTAATCACGGTGTTTAAAAAAAAAGTGGAATAATCAGAAAATAAATCAATATAAGTCAACTTGTGATTGATTGCAAGATGATTGAACCTATGTAAATAAAAAATAAAATCTTTAATACAATACCTAATGTGTTTACATATAAGTTTTCAATATAGAGATAATCTTGTTTTCATACATTAAAAAGTTAAGGAGGCTTTCTTTACTCAAGGAAGCCAGAATCAAAGGGAAATTGGTCGGTAGGTTAGTAAGTTAAGTAAACAAAGTTACAAGATGTGAAAGAGGTGATAGCAAAGATCTGATATCTTTTATATCAAGACAGGATGGCAAATTTTCCTTTAAAGAAATAGCAGACAAGGCCGAAGGGAGATCACAACCAGGAGGGAGTTTGCCTTGCATTTTATCTCTGGCATCCCATATGGTCCCCCCCTGAAACAGCCAAGTATGATTCCTGTGCAGAGCTATGAGTAATTCTTAACATCACTGATATGATCCAAAATGGCAAACAAAGAAAATAGTAAAATTTGTTAAATCTTTAGTAATTATCATGCAGAATATTTCCCACAAAGATCAGGGTTTCTAAATTTCTCTTTAGCACTGGCTCTTCTTCAGCCTCTGCCCTGTTAACCTTAAGTTGTTGGCCACCAGGTTTGTTGTATGACAGTAGATTATTATTCTTAAAACCTACTCTTCATATCATTACATTTTTTTAAAATTTGGGGCTGGAGTAATAGCACAGTGGGTAAGTCATTTGCCTTACATCGCACCAACCAGAATGGATCCCTGGCATTCCATGGGTTCCCCAAGCCTGCCACTAGTAATTCCTGAGCACAAAGCCAGCAGTAACTTCAGAGCACTGCCAGGTATGGCCCCAAAACAAAACAAAAATAAATTATTTAAAGAACTGTGATTTACAAAGTTATTGATACTTGGACTTCAGTCTCATAATGTTCATGCACTAATCTTACCACTAGTGCCAACTTCCTTGGACCAATGTTCCCAGGTTTCTGCCTCTCCCACCCTCGAGCCTGCCACCTTACCAGGCTTTCCATAATTCTGTAATCTGTAGAACACAACAGAACTTGATCCCTAAAGGACTAATAAACAGCCTTTTTGTTTGCTTATTATAAAAGGTGTGTAAGTGAGGAGTTCTGGTTTTACTGTTGCTCAAGGCACAAAGACCAGCTGATAAAGAGCTTTTTATTGGAAACTAATTGGCAGGTTGGAAGATGTCCTCAAAGCTATAATCTTAACCACAGGGTCAGGAAAACCAGTTTTTATAGAGAAAGAGAACACAGTAGCATGTCTTTAGACAAATTGAATTACAGGAATGTAGGCAAGCTATTAATAATTTTCTAGGCTATTCCAGTTAATCTACAAACCCAAACCAAAGCTTTCTGAGCCCAATATCAACATGTCTTCTTATTTTAGACTTTTAGGGAATTTAAGATAAAGGCCATCATCCGTGCCCAAAAGAGTTCTGCTGTGTATACTTTTGTATTCAACTCTACATTTGAAAAGACTGTTTTCAAATGTGCAAGCATACAGCCAGTCGTCCATCTCTGTGAATCAGCACGAAGGGGCTGAGAGAAGCATATCCAATGGTTAAAAGTCTTAGAACATTGGATGCTCTGCTTTGATCCTCAGAGTTAGAACTGAAACTTAAAGCCACAATATATTCTGCCCAGTAGAAGAAGAGAAAACAGCACATGAGAAGGAGAACACTGCGAGCAGCTCTGATCTCAGGGGGATTTTGGAGGAGAATCCTGGGGTTCCGCAGGTGGAGGGCCAGTTGGTGGTGTTTGTGGAGCAGGAACAGGACATAGACACTGGCACAGCTCATGAGACTCTGAAAAAGGCCATCGCGCAGGATCATGATCGCCAGAAAAATCCTCTTTTTCTCCTGGCTTTCTACTTTAAAGTAACAATAGTTCTCACTTCTATGAATGACGGACTTGTTTTGGCTGTCAGCATTTCTAATGTAATAGAATAAATTCAGGGCTATCAAGGAGTTGAGTATCCAAAAGCTGAGGAAAAGGGGAAGGAGGTGCCAGGCAGACCTGGGTTTGAACCTTGCCCACATGGAGGATTTGGGGCTCATGATGATGGCTTGGACCATGGCGAGGAGGCTGGTGGTGCAGAGGGAAAGGCCCCGGCCCATCCTCTCCAGATAAACCACGATTTGACAGCCTGCATCTCCCAGGAAGTTCCTCCAACCAAAAGTGGTGACCATCTTGGGTAATCCTTTGCAGAAAACTATTATGAAGTTTGTAAGAGTCAAGTGCATTAGAATAAGATGTATGAAATGTTTTTCAGTGCCCCAAATGAAAGTGTTCATATACTTTACAAAAATAAAGATATTCCCCACAATGCCCAGTACAGTTATAAGAAGGAAGATTGTTTCTTTAATAATGACTGGAACCATTTTGACTTGTGGATTGAAAAATTCTGGATTCAGCAAACACTCCTTGAACAAGGCAGCAATAACTAGAAAAATATACTAGATAACATAGGTCTTTTTGTGTTCAGGGTGCCTGACCTAAGAGCTCTAATATATAGGATGAAACAAATCGTTTTACCCAAAGAAATGAATTCTTTTCTTCATGGCCACTTCCTGTGGGTGATTTCATGTGGCCAATAGTGTTACATCGAGATGAACAGTAATAAGTTTGCAACACATTGCATATCTGTCCTCCCAATCTACCAAAAGCAAACTGCTTATTAAAATCTGTGGATATCCCAGGTAGGTTCAAGTTCAGTAAGTAAAAACTAAAGTAAAAAAGACTCCATTCATCTTATGAAATCGTAATAAGCATCCTTTTTATCTCTCATTTAGGTAAGTGTAACATCCTTTTCTGTCTCCTGGTTCCATTTTCTGTATCTAAGATATATACAGGTTAACATGTTAATATTTCCACAAATATCTTTTTCTTTTTTTTTTTTTTTTTTTTTGGTTTTTGGGCCACACCCAGCAGTGCTCAGGGGTTACTCCTGGCTGTCTGCTCAGAAATAGCTCCTGGCAGGCACGGGGGACCATATGGGACACCGGGATTCGAACCAACCACCTTTGGTCCTGGATTGGCTGCTTGCAAGGCAAACACCGCTGTGCTATCTCTCTGGGCCCCGCACAAATATCTTTTTCAAATAAGCTTTGTCTACAAAGTTCTTACTTAATGTTTTTCTTTGTTTTTTTTTTTTTTTTTTTTTTTTTTTTTTTTTTTTTTTGGGTTACACCGGCAGCACTCAGGGGTTACTCCTGGCTCTACGCTCAGAAATTGCTCCTGGCATGCTCAGGGGACCATATGAGATGCCGGGATTTGAACCACAGACCTTCTGCATGAAAGGCAAACATGTTACCTCCATGATATCTCTCCAGCCCCCGAAATTCATACTTATAAAAATTTTTACCAAATGTATAGTCTATTGTGATTAGATCCTAACTTTGCAGCCTTAGAAGCCAATGATCTCACTGATGTCCCATTCATGAACTATATAAATCAGGTCTAGAGACAGGAGAATTCTGAGCTGGGACAATGGAGAAATCTTGCCTTTAAAAGCCATTGCTTAGACAGAGTGTCTAAGTTTCGCTGAAAAGTAAAATGTAGGGGCTGGAGGGAGAGCATGGAGGTAGGACGTTTGCCTTTCATGCAGAAGGTCATTGGTTTAAATCCTGGCATCCCATATGGTTCCCCAAGCCTGCCATGAGCGATTTCTGAGCATAAAGCCAGGAGTAACCCCTGACTGCGGGGTGTGATCAAAAACCAAAACCAAAACAAACAAACAAACAAACAAAAAGTAAACCATAGAGGTTGGAGCAGTAGCACAGCGGTAGAGTGTTTGCCTTGCACAAGGCTGACCCAGGATGGACCTGGGTTCGATCCCCGTCATACTATATGGTCCTCCAAACCAGGAGCAATTTCTTAGTACTTAGCCAGGAGTAACTCCTGAGTGTCACATCACCAGTTGTGGCAATTTATTATTTATTTATTTGTTTGTTTATTATAAATAAATAAATAAATGAAGAAATAAAATGTAAACATTTACTAAAGGGCAGTAACCTTAATTAATGTCAATAGTTGGCCCTATCAAATGGCATATGATATACATATGGTTTTGGCATACACTTCTGAGATATATTAAGATGGGGTGACTTTTAGGGATAGATATAGAGGGGAAACCCTTCAAAGTAAGAACAGAGATTTGGGGAATTTGCAGAAATGGGCTAGTCAAAGCTGACAAAAAAAAAACAACACAGAAAAGAGATGCCAAATATGAAGTGTACAAATTCCATGAGATCGAATAATGCTGAAACATGTTTAATGCTAATGAAAATGGAAGTTAGGGGCCGGAGAGATACCATGGAGGTAAGGCATTTGCCTTGCATGCAAAAGATCGGTGGTTCGAATCCCTACATCTCATATGGTCACCTGAGCCTGCCAGGAGCGATTTTTGAGTGTAGAGCCAGGAGTAACCCCTGAGCGCTGCCGGGTTTGACCCTAAAACAAAAACAAAACAAAACAAAAAATGGAAGTTAATAAACAGATGTTTCTAGAACTTAAAATGTGCCTATATCTTTCCCATTTCTGTTCAGAGTAAGGGAGAAATTTATGTGTAAACCCACCTTCAATCTCTCTTGAAGCATCACCTGATGATTCTAGAAAATAAATGCTCAAGCATTTCTGGAGTCATATATACCAAAATGTACCTTTCCCACCTTTCTGGCCTAGAAATAGACCTTTTAAAGGCCAGAAATATGATGCTTCTTCCCAGAAACTCTCCTCAGGTAGTCTTATCTTGGTATTTGCTTTGCAGACAAATTCATTGTTCCTCCTGCAGAAAGGGAGGCTCTTGGTCTTACTTCTGTGTAGAGCTTTAGCCAAAGAAAAACTAGAGTTTAAGATTTAATTTTCAGAGTTGTCATCTGTCAGGGATAACTGCAGAATTTTAGTCCTTTAGTACCACTTCCTCTCTTCACAATTACCATTGTTGGAATCAAAACTTTATAAAGTTTTAATGAAGACTTAATTACAGTCTTAAAAAGAATGTGCTGAGAGAAAAATGAATGCCTAGTTCTGCTCTTTGTCCTTCCAGCCCTCTCTATACCTTCAGAGGCTTTGGAGTTTTAAATCAGACTCGACTCATGTGTGACACATATGATATGTTAACATTCATTCTTCCTTCACGTTTCCTTCATGCTAAGATCACAATGTTGCCTGACCCTGGGAACCTGCTTTCTGAGCATATCCCATCCACAAAAGAGGAGAGAACTAGAATTATTTTTCACTACCTCTATAATCTGTGATAAAGAGGAAAAATTATTTTCTTCAGAAGCCACAACCCTTGTAATCAGAGGCTGATTTGAGGCAGAGCAATAGCACAGCAGGGAGGGTGTTTGCTTAGAAAAGTACAACCTGGGTTTGATCCTGGGCATTCTATATGGCCCCTTGAGCCTTCCCTGAGTGAATTCTGAGCACAAAGCCATGAGTAACTCCTGAGCACTGCTGGGTGTTGACCCCCAAAACAAAAAAATAATAAAGTAAAATAAAAGAATGTTAATTTAGAAGAAAAGGGAAAGCATCATTGATATTTGTATTTCAAGTATACATGAGAAAATTCATACAATTTCTCTTAAAAGGACAAGAGAGAGAATACAGACCTCTTAGAAAAGAGTCAACTATTTCTATTTACCCTGGGACTTAAAACAATGTTTTGTTTGTTTTTGCTTTTTGGGCAACACCCGGTGACTCTCAGGGGTTACTGAGGGGTTACTCCTGGGTATGTGCTCAAAAATTGCTCGTGGCTTAGGGGACCACATGGGACACCGGGTATCGAACCTCTGTTCATCCTAGGTTAGAGTGTTCAAGGCAAATGCCCTACTGCTTGCACCACTGCTCCAGCCCACAACAATGTTATTTTTACTTTTCATGCATATCTCATTACTCTTGCCTCTGTGCTCAGGAATTTCTCCCGGTGGGGCTGGAAAGATCATACTGGAAACTGAGGATCAAACTGGAGTCCTTTGTAAAAGTGATAAAAACCTCATTTTTGCTTTGTAAAAAGATTTGTTCATGTATATCATAAAGAGAAAGAGAACTTACCTTTGCAATAATTTTTTTGGAAAAGGGAAGATTTCTTTAGATTAAAAATTTCATGGTAAAAACTGCATTATCTCTTGGAGTCATCATGGGGTAACTTACATTACTGTATAAACTTAGATTTTTTTTTTTTTTGACTCAAAGTTGGAGATGGAGACTGCAGAAGAGCAAGGCTGCCAGGGCTACAGGCTACAGATCCTCAAGGCTGGCAGGGCCCAGTGCTGCAAGGCTTACAGGGGCCCATGGGGCCAAAATGCTACTTGGTGCCTCATGGACACCCAGGGAAGCCATCTCCTGCCTGTGACAGAGAGAGAAGAGAGGAGAGAAAGAGAAATCAAGTACACTTTTTATTCCTCCTAGAATATGAGTCTGCTATCACTGCCTGGTGTTCCAGAGAGAGAGTTGGAAATTCACTGGCCAGAGGTGGCCTGGGTGGTCAGGGTTCAAATAAGATAGAAAAGCAAATATATGCAGAATAGGCAGCATTTCTCCAATGCTTTAACTCTGGCTTCTAGCGATCTAGCAGGCCCTGCTGTGGTCACTATTCAGGGCCACCTCCTCAACAGTCCAAGTTTTTCTTTTTATATGATAAGGGGGCATGTCCAAAGGGCGTGTCCTGGGACCATGTCCAGGTTCAACAGTCATTAGAGTGGGGGGCGGTACCCAAGGAGCGTGTCTAAGTCCAACTGCCAAGTGGGAGTATCCCAGGGGCGAGTCCAAGTCCAATTGCTATAGGAGACTCCAGATGTGGTTTAATATTAGAGCAAGATTTGATCCCTTGCTCTACAATGTATATGTATCTACTATGTATACAAGCATTTTCCAATTATATCTGTATGAAAAACTTAGGAAACTTGAATGGACAGTAGTTCAGACCATGGTGCTAGGTAGTTTCAAAACAATGGGATTTGACAATAGGATCCAAATTACTAGAGAGGTAACAATTAGAATTAGAAGTCTTGGTTAACAATCATGAAACCTGGTGGGGATATAAACCAGAATAATGTATTATCAATTTGAAGCAGGCAGGTGGGCAGGTTAGGAATAGCTCTCAAGAAAAATCTCGAGATGTAACAAAAACCAAGAGATTTGAAGGAATTACTTCGTTGATAAGAAGTCTCACCTGGCACCGTGGCAGACTCAGAGAAGTCTGGACCCCTTGAGAGAAGCTACAGCAGAAAAAAGAGGCAGGAAAGAAAAACCAAAGACCATCAAGTGCCCCTGGAAACCATCCTAGTGTGGAAGCCTGCTCCAGCTGCAGAAACCACATGAAAGTCAACTTAGACTACAGGTAGGATGCATATGTGCTGCCTGTGTTCATACATGGTCCTCAAAAGCAGGTGGTCTGTCTCTCCCCTCCTGAGATGTAGACTTTTCTGCTGGGCTCAGTACCAGGGCTCATTTGGTCTTGGAATATATTACTCATCTCTCTCTCTTTCTCTCTCTCTCTTTCTCTCTCTCTCTCTCTCTCTCTCTCTCTCTCTCTCTCTCTCTCTCTCTCTCTCTCTCCCTCTCCCTCTCCATCTTTCTCAGTACCTCCAAATAAAATCTGTTTTTATTTCACTAAGTAAAGTGTTTTTACTTCTCCCTCTGAAATTCTTTCTGTGAGAGAAGTTAATCTACACAAAAAGCCAGGAGTTAGGCAGAGGGGAGGATATTCAAGAAACTGGGACATTAGGTGCAAAAATGTGCCCTGGTGAAGGGTGGTGTACATTGTCTGACTGAAACTCAATTGTGAACAACTTTGTGACCACGGTATTTTAACTAATTTTTAAAACGACATAGTTTAAAGGTTTGGCTTTTTTGCTGACTCATGAAACAAAGAATTGTCCCAATTTTGAAATATATTAAAGTATTTGGCTATGTCTCTTGACTGTCTTTGATCTAATTTTTTTATTTCCTGCAACACATCTTTGCTTCAGCCGTCAGAGATATGGAAATCACTACAATATGGATATTTAATAGCATATTTCCCCCATCATGTATGTTTCTCATACATCCTGCAATAGATTATCCACCAGGCTTACTTTCTAAGGCCCTTTTGTGTATCAAAAAATAACATGAGGGGCCTGCGAGGTGGCGCTAGAGGTAAGGTGTCTGCCTTGCAAGTGCTAGCCAAGGAAAGATCGCGACTGTGGTTCGATCCCCCAGCGTCCCATATGGTTCCCTCAAGCCAGGGGCAATTTCTTAGTGCTTAGCCAGGAGTAACCCCTGAGCATCAAATGGGTGTGGCCCGAAAAAAAAAATACCAAGAACAACAACAACAAAAAATAACACACCAGCTAAGCCAAACACAATAGCACCAGGTCACTTTCTCAGTTCTAATGCTCAACACTGATGCTTCCTTATTTATCTTTAGTTTCCAGGACCCAGTAAATGTTCCCTACAGTGTATCCTGTGGCACAAAGACAGATTTTCCTCCTCCCTTTATATACACAATCATCTCTTAATAGATCAAACAGAGCAACAACGAAGAGATGGGGCTCCCCTCTGATATGCTACTTCTATATAAGAACTTAATGGCCGAGTCCTTTCCCCAAAGTGGCAAAAATCCAGCAGCCTTGCTTGGGGGTGACTCAGGGAGTGACTCAGGCTGTGTCCCCAAGGGACAGGGCAGATTCAGGTAGACCATCCACACCTCCTGCCTGTACTAGTCTCATTGTTCACTTCCCTGAGAACATTCAATCATCAGCATCTCCGTCTCAGTCTCAAATGGGTCCCCTTCAATTGAACTTCATCTTTCCCCTTGGGTAGAACTGGCATTTTTCAGTTAGAAGTGGCCTCCCCAAACCCATGAAATTTCTTTATAATCTTCCATCCTGAGTTCTTTACTCACATAAAACATGGCACCACTTTTTTCTGCTGTTCCTTCTATATTAGAATCAGAATTTACTCTATTTTTTTTCTTCTTTGTTTTAGGCAGGGATGCCTCCTAAACAGTGCTCTTGGAGCCCAGAATCCTTCATAGAGACTCTGACAGTCAGTGCCAAAGTCCTGGGGTGCTTGGACCACCCTAATGGAGCTCAGACCCTCCAGGGCCACCAGAGTCGCTCTGAGGACCAGGGGTAGGTGATACATGCTGCCTACATGTCTGAACCCTTTTACTGACTCTAGCCCCCCTGAAATATTGTTGCTATTATTATTCATTGTTCTGTCTCACTTTTTTTTCAGGATACACTTTTTATAAACCACTCCTATCTTCTGTCAACTGTGAATAGAAACATTTTTCCATGCTGTTTTGGCCTCTCTCCTTACTAAAATGCACTGGTTCCTGAGGCTGAATCACAGTTGCTCTGACATCTGTTTCCATGGTGAGCCTCAGCCTCCTCTTTCACAAGTCACTAGAATTCAAGGTCTGGTGACATTCCCTGAACTCAGGATTCTGTTGCCGTGTTTCCTGATCCCTCTCCAAATCCTCTAAGTTACCTGTTTCTGACCAGATTGATTTCACTCGATGTCTCTCCTTCTGGGGAGACACCCATAACAGATTTGGGAAGTTCAAACTATGGCTTCTCTCTTATAACTCAATAACACTTGGGATTGGAACTCTAATACGGTAGGTAGGGACCTTGCCTTGCATGTGGCTGAACTTTGTTTGATCCTGGGAACCCAATGAGGACTCCAGAGTGCTAGGAGTAATCTCTAAACCTAGAGCCCCAAAACACTAAAATCACAGGTAGGTGTGGCCCCAAAACACTAAAATCAAAAGAGCAACTCTTGGATTGAAAAAAAATGTCATCCTCACATGTGATCTGGGAGATGCTGGGAAAAAAGATATGAGTCTCTTTTAGTTTTTGGTGAGTCATACCCAGTGGAATTCAGGAGTTTCCAGGTTCATTCTGGCAGTTTTGGGGGGAACCTTGTTGACCCTAGGCCTTTGTTGGCTTTGACCCTACAAAGTGCACCTGCAACTTGTTGGGATCTGATCCCTGTTTTATTATTTTAAAATAAGCTCTCAGAAGTCTCTTACTTCTAGCATATAGAAGCCAAGAAATACAATTTCAGTAAATTTAGTCAAGTGACATTTTCCTTACTTCTGAAAGGGTGTGTAATTGCCAGTGCTGGCAGTCTTGGCTGAGTTTAAACCTCCTTTTTCGGAGGAAAATGGCACATAGAGAGGGTATAAAGTAAAAGGATTTGAGGGGGCCGGAGTGGTAGTACAGAGGCAGGGCACCCCCAGCATCCTATATGGTCCCCTGAGCCAGGAGTAACCCCCTGAGCACTGCTGAGTTTGGCTCATAAAACCAAAAACCAAAACAAAACAAAACAAAAAAAAAACCCAAACAAACAACAAAAACCAAAGAAAGAAAGGAAAAAATAAACAAAGAAAAAGGATTTGAGGTTAGAGCCTTGTCATAGCAGGTAGGGCACTTGCCTTGCATATGGTCTCACAGGTTTTGATTTCATATATGACCCCAAAAGAAAACAAAAGAATCAGAATTTCCTCACACCCTGGGAGCAGACCCTGAAGTGCAGTTTTCTTGTTCCTCTCTCTACATCAAGAGGCAAATAACTGTCTTACACCAGAGCCAAGAAATAACTGTCCTCTCCTGCCTTCCTCCACAATCCTCCCCAACAAGTGACAGAATTGCTCAGTCCTTTTTCCTGGCCTGGCTCTTAAGTCTTGCCCCAACTATCTTCTTTCACCAGCTAAAGGTCCCTGGAACCCAGGCGGTCAGGGCTACTCACCAGCTCTATGCAGCACAGCTCCGAGTGGTCTCTCCTGGCACAGCTGCCCTTCCAGGCCCTTTTAAAGCTTCTCCAAACCCCAGAGCTCTGTACCAGCCTCCCTGGAGCTGGGATGTCACTGTCAGTAAGTTTGGCTCCCGGGATCGAAGTTTTTTCCTGCATTTTGTCCATCCCTGGGGCACTTCTCTCCTCTCTCCCTCAAGCTCTGTAATTTTCTGTGTAAAAAAAGAAACCCAAAACAACCCTGAGCCCAGGGATAGGAAATGTGTCATCATAAATCAGAGGCATTAGGTAGGGGTGAGGGAAAGTGGAGTTGTCAATCATGAATACTTAACAAGTGGTCCAGGTTGTGGAGACTTAGTACTAAGACCCCACAATCCTTTACCTCCAAAGCTCAGAAACTTGTTAACAAATAGCTCAGTGTCAGATCACTTTTAGAGTTTTTCCAAGTTGCATTACAAGATAGTTGAGTACTAGAATCATCCTGGAGCCCTTCGATGTCAGGTGTGGTGACCAGAAGCCAGGAGAAATGGAGCTTTTTGGTGTGACATTGTCAATGGTATAGGTCTGGTCAGTGCATTTATTTGTGGAGTTTTTCACTCAGATCTGCATTTCTTTGTATGTAGGTATATTATTATTCTTAGGTTTAATGCAAAACAATGCCCCTGGCTCAAAAACTCAGAGCCTGTAGCTTTACCCAGATGTACCTGGAACCAAAGATGTTCAGCTGATCCACACTGGTTCTGGCATTGAACACTTTTGCCAGAGATGTGTCTTTACTCAACTGGCTGTCAGTGATGCGGGTTAACACAGGTGGGAAGGCTGGTTTGGACACTCCTCAGTGCAGACTTGTTTAAATAATCCCCCTGATATTTCCCTCAGTTCTTCTCTACTAAGGTCAGTCCACTTGCTGGTTGTGTGCAGAAGTGAGTGGTTAAATAAGACCAAGAATTGGATTTAGAGCTCAAGTATGAAACAAATACAACAGCCATGAATAAATTTGGTAAAATAAATGATCGAATAAAGCAAAAAACGGGGCTGATGAAACACATATTTAGTTTCGGGTGCTCAGTGCTTACGCCTGGCTCTGCACTAGGGGTTCACACCTGGTGTTTCTCAAGACATCATATGTGGTGTCAAGGATTAAACCAAGGCCAGCCATTTGTAAAGCAAGTGCCTTAACTCCTTTTCTGTCTTTCCAGCCCAATGGAGCAAATTTTACTATATGATTCCAAATAATTGAGTAGTTGAATCCCCTGGAAGGTGGATTTTATTAATTCTCTTTACCCCTATATAAAAGTTAAACCTAGTTACTTATTTCCAAAGATGGAGTATAAAAGAATAAAGCATAGTAACTTTAGAGAAGGGTTTGGCAAGGACCAGTTGCCTACTATCCAGTTCAACATCACTGTATAAAATCAACTTGATTACCATAGAATATAAATTGTGTGAGAAAGACAATTAGTCTTGCTTTATAGATTCTGTCTAGAAAGTGCTTAGCCAGGGAGAGAATTTTGAACTCTGCTCCTTTTTATTTATCCTTGAACCATGCACCTAGAAAATTAAAACACACACACACACACACACACACACACACACACACAAAACAGGGTATGTGTGAAACAATTGCTAGATGCATAAATGCAGGAATTATTTCACACTTTCTTCACCCCACAACTATAGTTTGGTGCCCTCAAATCATGAAGCAGGAAAGGATATTTTCCCTCCTTCACCATGTGGAGAGAAAAATCAATGATCTGTGATAACTTTTCCTTATAGTTGAAATTTCTTTATCACCTTAAACTGGGAAATGATTTCATTTGGCAGTAAGGATTGACTGCTGGCAGGTTTTCTTTAACTTTGGAGGCACTATTTATTTCAGGTGCCACTTCACTGCTTCAATTTCAATATAATACAGAAACCAAAATAAGTCAGCCCTGGGTCTGCAAGAAGAGAAAGTCTGCTTCAACACCCGAACTGCAGGTTTTAGGCTTGAGACAGAAGGCTGCTAAGTGGCCAGAGAAGGTCCCTCTGTTCTGCCCACATGCCCACAGGGCCACAATGGAGCCTCCTTCACCAAGCACAGCTGACTTTCAAGTCTGTCGCTTTAGCAATGACAATCAATGACGCTTGTCCCCGGCTGCCTGGAGGATGGGAAGAGGCACCTTCAGTTTGGTTCATAGTTTCTACGGACCTCATTCTCCAAGTCGCCAACTTTGTCTCGTTCTGTGCATTGTTTTTCTTTTTAGCAAAAGAGGCTTGACGCTGTTTCAGCTCAAAAGCCCTCGCGAGGCTCCAAAATACCCTTTTGGGAGGAATTTAAGCGACAAGGAAGCTCTGCCCTCTCTGAGGTTCGAACTCAGGACCTTCAGATTATGAGACTGACACGCTGCCCGCTGCGCTAAGAAGGCTAACAAGGGTCAGTTTTCACATTTAAGGTAAAGTAATAAATACTCTTTTTCATTCACTTCTCCCTTCTAGCTTTCCACCTGAAAGAATACAGTTGATGTGGCTTGACCGTCCTTGCACACGCATCAGTGGGGACCTCAAGAGCTCACTCGGACCCTTGGGGCGGCGCCTTCCAAGTCCAAGTCCAGCACCTGCCCTTTCTGTCTGCAACACCAGGGCACTAGGCTTTCCTGCCTCCTCCTGCTCTTGGCCAGGCAAAGGGTTTGCATAAAGCACGCCCAAGTCGCTTCGGGGCTTTAGTTCGCAATGAGCAGGGGCGGCTACATGGAATTGTTCCCCCAACTGCAACTTTAGGTAGTCCCATCCAGGCGTCCTCTTTCCCGGACCGAGCTGCAATTGGGCTGGGGTGAGGGAGGAAACGGAAAAGGGGGAACTTTCTAGGTTCTGCCCGCTTTCATGGCTATTGCCAAACCTACCCAGGGGTAGAATCAAATTTGGTTAAATTCTGATGGACTGGCTAGGATATTGCATCACCGCATCCAAAGTGGGGGGGGGGGGGCTTTCTCTGCTTCTCCCTTTCTCAGTTGGCTAAGTGGAGAGGCAAGGTCCGAAGGACAAAAACTGGAGAATGTGGGCATCGATCCCACCACCTCTCACAGGCTAAGCGAGCGCTCTACCACCTGAGCTAATTCCCCGCCCCTTAGCCCAGCCAGAAGAAACCAATCAGGTCTCCAGGATTCTCCTCCTGTCCACCTTGAACCCAGTAAACTGGGGGACATTTAATGCAGAACAACACTGACAACCCTTTTCACCACCTTCCCAACAGTCATCTGGGCCTTCTCTTTCCCTCATTCCTGCTTCCTAATGGCTCTGGAAGGGAAACAGGCAGGAAGTAAGTCCAGCTCTCCTCATTAATGACTTTGGAGGTCAAAATTAAACTCAATTGGATTCTAAAAGGAACTTTCTTGTGACTAAATTTAGTCTGAACTAGAACAGAATTTGCTTTGAATTTTCTTTCTAAGAGGGGCCAGAATTATGAGTTCAGATTAAGAGAAGGGTAGGAGTTCTAATGATCACCCAGAAATTGTGTTTAGTTATTAAAGACGACATCCTTTATTCACTAAATCCTTTTTTAATATCGTTATTTAAACACCTTGATTATAAATATGATTGTAACTGGGTTTCAGTCATGTAAAGAACTCCCCCCTTCACCAGTGCAACATTCCCATCACCAATGTCCCAAATCTCCCTCTTCCCCAACCCACTAAATCTTGAAGTGGTTTTCTGCACACACGATGCTTTGGTGGACTCTGCTTCTACAAGGCCGCTAGAGGGCGCTGGCCAATGGACTGTGGAGACTAGGCTTTATCAAAACCTGACCATACTGAAACACTGGGCCTTGGCCATGCCTAGATTCCAACAGTGACCCAAGCACACCCAGCCCCAATCAGAGTAAACCAAATATATAAAGCAAATAATTTAGGTTTTTCTTTATATTAAATATAGCTGCCAAAAAATCCCCAGCTACTTTTGGAGCTGGAAGTGGAAATACTGATGTGATAATATATCACGTAGAGTCTTTTTGGGCTGTGTTTAAAATGCAAGCTGCTAACTGAAAGACTCACAGTAAGACAAGTGTAGTAGCTAATGAATAAACAAAGATTATAAAATAATTATAGAAAGTTGTCCAAATTACCATCGAATCAATGCAAGGAAATTAAGTTTAAGTTTAAACCAAATGATATAAACTTAGTGCAAGTACCAGAGATAGGACATGAGGTCTAGTTTTATGCCTGGTAAAGTAAGGTAGCCTAATACTCTGTACATATTTAGTAGTTTTCTAGGAATATGTATATTTATGAGGATGATGATTTGTGAGGCATGTGTAGTTGCAATATAATATAATGGACAGACATTCCATTCCACAGAAATCCCACTGTGAAGGGGAGAAAGGCGACTTATAGGCTAAGAAGGCTCCATGGTGCATCTCTTGTATTCACCAATGTTCCATCCAAATACCAAATACTCTGTCTGGACCCAAAGTAAAAAATATATACTTGGAGTGTCTCAGAAAGAATTATCAAAGCCTCCTAAGAACAAACTAAAGATAAATCAGTTGTAGTTTTCTTAACCCCAGAGTTTCAGAATGAGAGACATGCAGGGGGAATCAAGTCGAACAATTCTGACCCCTCTTGGAATAATATTGAAAATCAAATTTAATTCTAGTCCAGACTAAAGTTAATCACAAGAAAATTCTGCTTAGGATCCAATATTAAGTTCAATTTCTGACCTCCAAAAGCCATTAAGAGGGGCCGGGCGGTGGCGCTAAAGGTAAGGTGCCTGCCTTGCCTGCGCCTGCCTTGGACGGACCGCGGTTCGATCCCCCGGTGTCCCATATGGTCCCCCAAGCCAGGAGCAACTTCTGAGCGCATAGCCAGGAGTAACCCCTGAGCGTTACCGGGTGTGGGCCAAACCAAAACAAACAAACAAACAAAACAAAAGCCATTAAGAAGGAGAGCTGAATTTATACCTTTACTTCAGGAATCCTACCTAACCCTGCATCCTTAATTCCTGATGTTGGCCCTTTCTGTTTCACTTCCAGAGCCATTAGGAAGCAGGAATGAGGGAAAGGAAAAGCCCAGATGATTGTTGTGGAGGTGGTTGGAAAAGGGTTGTTGGTGTTGTTCTGCATTAAATGTCCCCCAGCCTGCTGGGATCAAGGAGGGCAGGAGGAAAAGTCCGGAGACCTGATTAGTTTTTTTTTTTAAGTCAGACCATAGGGTGGGGAATTAGCTCAGGTGGTAGAGTGCTCGCTTAGCTATGCGAGAGGTCGTGGGATCGATGCCCACATTCCCCAGGTTTTACTCTTTGGACCCTGCTGCTCCACTTGCCCAATTTAGGAAAAAAAAAAAAAAAAAAAAGCACAGAAAGCCAGAGAAGGCCCCCCACTTTGGATACGGTGATGCAATATCCTATCCTGTTCATTAGGATTTAACCAAATTTGATTCTACCCACTGGGTAGGTTTGGCAATAGCCATGAAAGCTGGCAGAACCTAGAACCTTCTCCTTTTTTCCATTTCCTCCTGCACCCCACCCAGCCCAACTGCAGTTCAGTCCTGGAAAGAGGATCCTAGGATGGGGCTACAAGAAGCCAGGCCCTGCTATTTGGGAATCCATGAAGTGACTTGGAAATGCTTTGTGCAAACTCCTCGCCTGGCCAAGACAAGAGCAGGAGGAGGCCAGTGAGCAGCGTGCCCTGGTGGTGCAGACAGAAACGGCAGGTCCTGGACTTGGAAGGCGCCTCTCCAAGGGTCCGGGGTGAGCTCCTGGGGGTCCCACTGAGCATATGCAAGCTACATCGACTGTATTCTTTCAGGAGGAAAGCTAGAAGGGAGGAGTGATGAAAAAGCGTTTTTATGCTGTTTCACCTAAATGTGAAAAGTGACCTTCGGTGGCCCTCTTAGCGCAGCAGGCAGCGCGTCAGTCTCATAATCTGAAGGTCCTGAGTTCGAACCTCAGAGAGGGCAGAGTCCTCTTGTTTAACCTTCCAATGGGCTATTTGGGAGCTTCCCGTACCAAGACTTCAAGACTGTTTTGCTAAAAAGAAAAACAATGCACAGAAAGAACCAAAGTTGTCCGGGCTGCGACTTGGAGCATGAGGTCCGGTAGAAACTGTGAACCAAACTGAACTTATCTCTTCCCCATACTCCAGGCAAGGGACAAGTGTCATTGATTGTGATTGCTAAAGTGGCAGACTTGAAAGTCAGCTGTGCTTGGTGAAGGAGGCTCCGTTGTGGCCATGTGGGTATGTGGGCAGGACAGAAAGACCTTCTTTGGCCACTTAGCAGCCGTCTGTTTCAGGCCCAAAACCTGCAGTTCGGGTGTTGGAGACAGACTTTCTCTACTTGCAGACTCAGGGCTGACTTACTTTGGTTCCTGTATTATATTAAAATTGAAGCTTTGAAGTGGCATCTGGAGTAAATACTGCCTCCAAAACTAAATAAAGAAAACCTGTCAGCAGTCAATCCTTACTGGCAAGCGAAATCATTTTCCAGTTTAAGCTGATAGAGAAATATCTGCGGCCCCATGGTGTAATGGTTAGCACTCTGGACTCTGAATCCAGCGATCCGAGTTCAAATCTTGGTGGGACCTTGGTCTGACTATCTTTTCAACAAATGGTGTTGGTACAACTGGAAAACCACATGTACGAAAGTGAAAATTGACCCATACCTCACTCCTTATACAAAAGAAATTTCAACAACAAGGAAAAGTTACCACACATCATTGATCTTTCTCTTCACATGGTGAAGGAAGGAGGGAAAATATCTTTTCCTGTTTCATGATTTGAGGGCACCAAACTATAGTTTTGGGGTGAAGAAAGTGTGAAATAATTCCTGCATTTATGCGTCTAGCAATTGTTTTACACATACCCCCTTTTTTTTTTTTTAATTTTCTAGGTGCATTGGTTCAAGGATAAATAAAAGGGAGCAGAGTTCAAAATTCTCTCCTTGGCTAAGCATCTTCTAGATAGAATCAATAATGCAAGACAAATTGTTATTCTTGCACAATTTACACTCTGAGACATCAATTTGATTTTATACAGTGATGTTGAACTGAATAGTAGGCAACTGGTCCTTGTCAAACCCTTCTCTAAAGTTACTATGCTTTATTCTTTTATACTCCATCTTTGGAAATAAGTAACTGGGTTTCACTTTTATATAGGGGTGAAGAAAATGAATAAGATCCACCTTCCAGAGGATTCAATTACTCAATTGTTTGGTGTCATGTGGTAAATAATTGCTCCATTGGGCTGGAAAGATAGCAAAGGGGTTAGGGCACTTACTTTGCAAATGGCTGACCTTGGTTTAATCCTTGACACCACATATGTCTTGAGAAACACCAGGCGTGAACCCTGAGTGCAGAGCCAGGAGTAAGCACTAAGCACACTTTGGATAGGCTCCCCAAACCCAAAACTAAATATGTGTTTTTTCAGCCCCCTTTTTTGCTTTATTTGATCATTTATTTTACCAAATTTATTCATGGCTGTTGTATTTGTTTCATACTTGATCTCTAAATCTAATTCTTGGTCTTATTTATTATTATTATTATTTTTATTTTTTGGTTTTTCAATCACACCCACTGACATTCAGGGATTATTCCTGGCTATGCACTCAGAAAACACTCCTGAGTTGGGGGACCATATGGGATGCCCGGGGATTGTCCTAGGCTACTGCAAGCAAGCTAGACACCTTATGGCTTGCACTACCACTTCGGCTCCAAATTCTTGGTCTTACTTAACCACTCACTTCTTCACATGACCAGCAACTAGACTGGCCTTAGTAGAGAAGAGTGCAGGGAAAGATCAGGGAGGGATTATTTAAACAAGTCTTCATAGCTGAACATTGAGGAGTGTCCAAACCAGCCTTCCTCCTGTTTTAACCCTCATCAAAAGACACATCTCTGGCAACAGTGTTGGAGGCTAGAACTAGTGTAGATGAGCTACACATCTTTGGTTCCAGGTAGGTCTGGCAAAGCTACATATAGGCTCTGAGTTTCTTTTTTTTTTTCTTTTTTTTTTTTGTTTTGTTTTTTGGGTCACACCCAGCAGTGCTCAGGGGTCACTGGAGTCACTCCTGGCTCTATTCTCAAAAATCACTCCTGGCAGTCTCAGGGGACCATATGGGATGCCGGGATTTGAACCACCTTTCTTCCACATGCAAAGCAAATGCCCTACCTCCATGTTCTCTCTCCGACCCCAAGGCTCTGAGTTTCTTGAGCCAGGGGCATTGTTTTACATTAAACCTAAGAATAATGACATACCTACATATAAAGAAATGCAGCTCTGAGTGAGAAACTCCACAAATAAATGCATTGACCAAACCTAAACCATTGACAATATCACACCAAAAAGCTCCATTTCTCATGGCTTCTGGTCACCACACCGGACATCGAAGGGCTCCAGGATGATTCTAGTACTCAACTATCTTGTAATGCAACTTGGAAATACTCTAAAAGTGATCTGAGTCTGAGCTATTTCTTACAAAGTATTCCTAAGCTTTGGAGGTGCAGGGTTGTGGGGTGACCAGGAGTTTTAATAAAGTTTCCGCAACCTGGACCATTTGTTGAGTATTCATGATTGACAACTGCACTTTCCCTCACTCTTAACTAATGCCTCTGATTCATGATGACACATTTCCTATCCCTGGGCTCAGGGTTTTTTTTTTTTTTTTTTGACTCAGAAAATTACAGAGCTTGTGGGAGAGGGGAGAGATGTGCCCCAGGGATGGACAAAGCGCAGAGAAAACCTCTTTCCCGGGAGCCTGACGTACTGACAGTGACATCCCAGCTCCAGGGAGGCTGGTACAGAGCTCTGGGGTTAGGAGAAGCTTTAAAAGGACCTGGCAAGGCGACTGTGCCAGGAGAGACCACTTGAAGCTGTGCTGCATAGAGCTGCGTGAGTAGCCCTGACCACCCGGGTTCCAGGAGCCTGTAGCTGATGAAAGGAGATGGTGGGGGCAAGACTTAAGAGCCAGGCCAAGAAACGTCTGAGCAACTCTGTCATGTGTTGGGGAGGATTGTGGCAGAAGGCAGGAAAGGACAGTTATTTCTCGGCTCTGGTGTAGGACAGTTATTTACCCTTGTAGACAGAGGAACAGGAAACCTGATTGTGGCAGAAGGCAGGAGAGGACAGTTATTTCTCGGCTCTGGTGTAGGACAGTTATTTACCCTTGTAGACAGAGGAACAGGAAACCTGCACTTCAGGGTTTGCTCCCATGGTGTGAGGAAACTCTGATTCTTTTGTTTTCTTTTGGGGTCACATATGGGATCAAACACTGAGAGACCACATGCAAGGCAAATGCCCTACATGCTATGACAAGTCTCCAAACTCAAATCCTTGTTTCTTTTTTCTTTTGTTTTGTTTTGTTTTGTTTTGTTGTATGGGCCAAACACAGCAGCACTCAGGGGTTATTCTTGGCTCTGTGCTCAGAAATCGCTCCTGGCTCGGGGGACCTTATCGGATACCAGGGATGCACTACTGCTGTACTACTGCTGTGTTAGCACTCCAGTCCCCTTAAATCCTTTTTCTTTATACCCTCTCTATGTGTCATTTTTCTCCAGCCTGGGAAGGAGGTTTCAGCTGTGTGTTCCCTGATAAACTCACCCTGAAACTTCGAGCACTGGCAATTATACACCCTTTCAGTTGCTAAGAAAAATATAGCTTGACTAAATTTACTTAAATTGTATTTCTTGGCTTCTATATGCTAGAAGTAAGAGATGTCTGACAGCTTATTTTAAAATATATAGAGACCAGAGCTACTGCCTGATAGGCTGCATGTGTGCTTTTTAGGCAGGGGAGGTTTGAGGTCAAACAAGTGTTCCCCCAAAACTGCCAGAATGAACCTGGAAATTCCTGAGTTCCACTGGGTGTGGCTCACCAAAAAGTAAGACACTCATAATCTTTTTTTCCAGCATCTCCCAGATTACATGTGAGGATGTAACTTTTCCAATCCTAGAGTTGCTTTTTTTTGGTTTTATTTTTTAGGGGCCACACCCAACTGTGCTCAGAACTTAGTCCTGTCTCTGTGTTCAGAGATAACTTCTGGCAATTAGGAGTAATAAACTAAGGTCAGGTACATGCAAGGCAAAATCCCTACCTGCTGTATTAGAGCTCCAATCACAACTGTTATTGAGTTTTAAGAGAGAAGCCTTAGTTTGTACTTCCCAAATCTGTTATGGGTGTCTCTCCTGAAGGAGTGACATCAAGTGAAATCAATCTGGTCAGAAACAGGTAACTTAGAGGACTTGGGAAGGGATCAGGAAACACGGAAAAAGAACCCCGAGTTCAGGGAATGTTGTCAGACCTCAGGATTCTAGTGATTGTGAAAGAGGAGGCTGAGACTCACCATGGAAACAGATGGCAGAGCAGGTGTGATTCAATCTCAGGAACCTGTGCATTTTAGTAAGGAGAGAGGCCAAAACAGGACAGAAAAATGTTTCTATTCACAGTTGACAGAAGATAGAAGTTTGTAAAAAAAAGTATCCTAAAAAAACTGAGGAAGAACAATGAATAATAAAAATATCAACAAGAATATTTCAGGCGAGCTAGAGTCAGTAAAAGGGTTCAGGCATATAGGCAGCATGTACCAACTACCCCTGGTCCATAGAGCAACTCTGGTGGCCCTGGAGGGTCTGAGCTCCACTAGGTTGGTCTAAGCATCCAAGGACTTTGGCAATGACTTGTTGGCTTGGCAGAGAGAGTCTCTAGGAAAGATTCTGAGTTCCCAGAGCACTGCTTTGTAGGCCTCCCCTCTCCCCTTGCCAAAAACAAAGGAGATAAAAAAAAATCAAATATGCCAGAACAAATTCTGATTCTAATATAGAAGGAACCACAGAAAAAGTGGTGCCATGTTTTATGTGAGTAAATAACTCAGGATAGGAGATTATAAAGAAATTTCAGGGGTCAGGAGAGGCCACTTATTTTTTTTTTTTTATATTTTTTATTTTTTTGGGTCACACCCGGCAGCACTCAAGGGTTATTCCTGGTTCTACTTCTGAGTAGATAGTCCCAAGCTAGGCTGCTGGATTTTTTCCACTTTGGGGGAAAGGACTTGGTCATTAAGTTCTTATATAGAAGTAGACTCTAAAAAAAAAAAAGTAGACTCTATAGTCAAGTGCATATCTGTGGGGAGTCCCATCTCTTCGTTATTACTGTATTTGATCTATTGTGAGGTGATTGTGTATAAAGGATAGGGGACATTTAGTGGGTCGGGGAAACCAAAGAGAAGGAAACTTCAGTGTTAAGCATTAGGGCTAGGAAAGTAACCAGATGCTGTTGTGTTTGGTTTAGCTGGTGTGGAAAAGATATCCTCCTGTTATTTTTTGATATACAAAAGGCCCTTCTAGGATGTATGAGAGGCATACATGAAGGGAGGCTTATGCTGTTAAATTTTCATATTGCAGTGATTTTCATATCCCTGACAGCTGAAGCAAAGATGTGTTGCAGGAAATAGAGAATTAGACCAAAGACAGTCAAGAGACATAACCAAATACTTTAATATATTTCAGAATTGGGACTATTCTTTGTTTCACGAGTCAGCAGAAAAGTCAATACCTTTAAATTATGTCATTTTAAAAATTAATTAGTTAAAATACCATGGTCACAAAGTTGTTCATGATTGAGTTTTAGTCATACAATGTACATCACCCTTCAGCAGGGCACATTTTAGCCTCTAATGTCTCAATTTCTTTAATACCCTCCCCTCTGCCTAATTCCTGACCTTTTGTGTAGATCAACTTCCCTCACAGCAAGAATTTCAGAGGGAGAGGCTTATTGAAGTAAAAAAAAGATTTTATTTGGAGGTACTGAGAAAGAAAGAGAGGGTAAGAGAGAATAAGAGAGAGAGAGAAGAGAGAGAGAGAGAGAGAAAGAGAGAGAAAGAGAGAGAGAGAGAGAGTAATACACTCAAAGACTGAGAGCGCCCTGGTACTCAGCCCAGCAGGAAAGAAGGAAAGTCCACATTTCAGGAGGGGAGAGGCAGGCCCCATGCTTTTGAGAACCATGTATGTACCCAAGCAGCCCATGTGCATCCTACCTATATTCTAAGTTGCCTTTTATGTGGTCCCCAGCCTGCTTCAGCTGGGACTTTCCACCAAGATGAGTTCTGTTGCTAGGGTGGTTTCCAGGTGTGGCTGATGATCTGCGATCTTTCTTTCCTGCGGTTTTTCTGCTGAAACTTCTTCTCTCAAGAGTCCAGAACTTCTCTGGGTCTACCGTGGTGCCAGGTGAGAGTTCTTATCAACGAAGTAATTCCTCCAAATCTTTTGGTTTTGTTATATCTCAAAAATTCATTTTCTTGGGGGCTGTTCCTTACTTGCTCACCTGCCTGCTTCAAACTGATGATACTTTATCCTGGTTTATATAGATCCCTCCACCAAGTTTCATGATGATGGTTAGTCAAAACTCCTAATTCTAGTTGTTTCCTCTTAGTAATTTTGATCCCACTGTCAAATCCCTTAGCCTTGAAACTACCTAGCACTATGGTCTGAACCACTGTCCATCCAAGTTTCCTAATTTTTTCATACAGATATATTTGGAAAATGCTTGTATACAGAGCTGATGCATATATATTGTAGAGCAAGGGATCAAATCCTGCTCTAATATTAAGCCATATCTGGAGTCTCTTATGGCAAGTGGACTTGGACACACCCCTTGAATACCCCCACTTGGCAGTTGAACTTAGACACACCCCTCGGATTACCCCCCCACTCTAATGACCGTTGAACCTGTATATGGTCCCAGGACACCCACTTCAGACTTGCCCTCTTGTCATATAAAAAGAAAAACTTGGACTGTTGAGGGGGTGCCTGCTAGATCGCTAGAGGCCAGAGATAAAACATTGGAGAAATGCTACCTATTCTGCATATATTCGCTTTTCTATCTTTTTTTGAACCCTGGCCACCCAGGCCACCTCTGGCCAATGAATTTCCAACTCTCTCTCTCTCTGGAACCCCGGAGAGTGATAGCATGCTCATATTCTAGGAGGAATAAAAAGTGTACTTGGTTTCTCTTTCTCTCCTTTCTTCTCTGTCACAGGCAGGCAATTGCTACAAGTTGGCTTCCCTGGGTGGGCATGAGGAACCACCCAGCATTTAGGCCCCATGGGCTCCTCGGAGTCTTGCAGCACTGGACCCTGCCAGCCTTGAGGATCTGCAGCCTGTAGCCCTGCAGCCTTGCAGCCCTAGCAGCCTTGCTCTTCTGCAGTCCCCATCTTCAGCTTTGAGTGGAAAAAAAAAATCTAAGTTTATAATGTAAGTTTCCCCTATGATGACTCCAAGAGATAATACAGTTTTTTTCATGAAATTTTTAATCTAAAGAAATTTTCCCTATTCCTAAAAAAAATTATTGCAAAGGTAGGTGTTCTCTTTCTCTTTATGATATATGTAAAACTTTTTACAAAGCAAAAATAAGGTTTTTATCACTTTTAAAATGGACTCCAGTTTGATTCTAAGTTTCCAGTATGATCTTTCCAGCCCCGCCAGGAGAAATTTCTGAGCACAGAGGCAAGAGTGCATGAGATGTGCATGAAAAGTAAAAATAGGGGCCGCAGAGATAGCATGGAGGTAAGGCGTTTGCTTCGCATGCGAAGGTACTGTGGTTCGAATCCTGGCATCCCATATGGTCCCCCGAGTCTGCCAGGAGCGATTTCTGAGGATAGAATCAGGAGTAACCCCTGAGCACTGCTGGGTGTGACCCAAAAACAAAACAAAACAAACAAAAAAAGAAAAGTAAAAATAACATTGTTGTGGTCTGGAGCAGTGACACAAGCTGTAGAACTTTTGCCTTGCACGTGCTAACCTAGAACGAACCCAGGTTCGATTCCCTGGCATGCCATATGGTTCCCTAAGCCAGGAGCAATTTCTGAGTGTATAGCCAGGAGTAACACCTGAGTAACTATTGAGCATCACTGGGTGTTATCCAAAAAGCAAATAAACAAAGACAGAAACAAAAACAAAACAAAGCATTGTTGTAAGTCCCAGGATAAATAAAAAAATAGTTAAAAATCTCTTACTCTTCTCTAAGAGGTCTGTATTCTCCCTCTTGTTATCCTTTTAAGAGAAATTGTCTGGATTGTCTCATGTATACTTGAAATACATAGATCAATGGTTCTTTCCCTTTTTTTCTAAACTAACATTCTTTTCTTTTATTTTACTTTATTATTTTTTGTTTTGGGGGTCGACACCCAGCAGTGCTCAGGAGTTACTCCTGGCTTTGTGTTCAGAATTCACTCAGGAAAGACTCAAGAATGCCCAGGATAGAACCCAGGTTGTCCGTGTGCAAGGCAAATGCCCTCCCTGCTGTGCTATTGCTCTGGCTTCAAATCAATCTCTGATTACAAGGGTTGTGGCTTCAGAAGAAAATAACTTTTACTCTCTGTCACAGAGTATAGAGGTAGTGAAAATAACTCTAGTTCTTTCTGTGGATGGGATATTATCAGAAAGTAGGTCCCCAGGGCCAGGCAACATTGTGATCTTAGCATGAAGGAAACCTGGAAGAAGAATGAGTATTGACTTATCATATGTGTCACATGTGGGTTGAGTCTGATTTAAAACTCCAAAGCCCCTCAAGGAATAAAGAGGGCTGGAAGGAGTAGAACTAGGTATTCATTTTTCTCTCAGCACATTCTTCTGATTACTGTAGTTAAGTCCTCATTGAAACTTTATAAAGCTTTGGCTCCAACAGTGGTAATTGTGGAGAGAGAAAGTGGTACAAAGAGACTGAACTGCAGAGTTATCCCTGACAGATGCCAAGTTTGAGAACTGAAGCGTGACCTCTAGTTTTTGTTTGGCTAGAGCTCTACACAGAAGTAAGACCAAGAGCCTCCCCTTTCTGCAGGAGAAACAATGAATTTGTCTGCAAAGCATATGCCAAGATAAGACCACCTGAAGAGAGTTTCTGGGAAGAAGCATCCTTTTCCTGGCTTTTGAAAGGTCTATTTCTAGGCCAGAAAGGTGGAAAAGGTACATTTCAGTATATATTACTCCAGATATGACTCCAGAAATGCTTGAGCATTTATTTTCTAGAATCATCAGGTGATGCCTCAAGAGAGATTGAAGGTGGGTTTTCACAGAAATTTCTCCCCTACTCTGAACAGAAATGGGAAAGATATAGGCACATTTTAAGTTCTAGAAACATCTGTTTATTAACTTTCATTTTCATTAGCATTAAACACGTGTCAGCATTATTTGATCTCATGGAATTTGTACACTTCATATTTGGCATCTCTTTTCTGTGTGTTTTTTTTTTTTTTTTTGGTCAGCTTTGACTAACCCATTTCTGCAAATTCCCCAAATCTATGTTCTTACTTTGAAGGGTTTCCCCTCTGTTTATATCCCTAAAAGTCACTCCATCTTAATATATCTCAGAAGTGTATGTCAAAACCATATGTATATCATATGCCATTTGATAGGGCCGACTATAGACATTAATTAAGGTTACTGCTCTTTAGTAAATGTTTACATTTTATTTCTTCAGTTATTTATTATTATTATTATTGTTATTTTGGCCACAACTGGTGATGTGATGCTCAGGGGTTACTCCTGGCTAAGTGCTCAAAATTGCTCCTGGCTCGGGGACCATATGGGATGCTGGGGATCGAAATGAGTTCTGTCCTGAGTCAGCCACATGCAAGGCAAACGCCCTACTGCTGTGCTACTGCTCCAGCCTCTACACTTTACATTTAAGTGAAACGTAGACACTCTGTCTAAGCAATGGCTTTTAGAGGCAAGATTTCTCCATTGTCCCAGCTCAGCAGTATCCTGTCTCTAAACCTGATTTTGCCTGATTGTTCATGAATAGAACATCAGTGAGATCATTGGCTTCTGAGGCTGCAAAGTTAGGGTCTAATCACAATAGACTATACATTTGGTGAAGTTTTTATAAGTATAAACTTTGTAGACAAAGCTTATTTGAAAAAGATATTTGTGGAAATATTAACATGTTAACCTGTATATATCTTACTTACAGAAAATGGAACCAGGAGACAGAAAAGGATGTTATACTTACCTAAATGAGAGATAAGAGGATGCTTATTACAATTTCATAAGATGAATGGAGCCATTCATGTTGGAGTCTTTTTTACTTTAGTTTTTTTACTTACTGAATTTGAACCTACCTGGGATATCCACAAATTTTAATAAGCAATTTGCTTTTGGTAGATTGGGAGGACAGACATGCAATGTGTAGCAAACTTATCACTGTCTACTCATATCCATGTAACACTATTGGCCATATAAAATCACCACTGGAAGTGGTCATGAAGAAAAGAATTCATTTCTTTGGGTAAAACAATTTGTTTCAGCCTATATATTAGAGCTCTTAGGTCAGGCACCCTGAACACAAAAAGACCTATGTTATCTAGTATATTTTTCTAGTTATTGCTGCCTTGTTCAAGGGGTATTTGCTGGATTGCTGAATCCAGAATTTTTCGATCTACAAGTCAAAATGGTTTCAATCATTATTAAAGAAGCAATCTTTCTCCTTATAACTGTACCGGGCATTGTGGGGAATATCTTTATTTTTGTGAAGTATGTGAACACTTTCTTTTGGGGCACTGAAAAACATTTCATACATCTTATTCTAATGCACTTGACTCTTACAAACTTCACAATAGTTTTCTGCAAAGGATTACCCAAGATGGTCGCCACTTTTGGTTGGAGGAACTTCCTGGGAGATGCAGGCTGTCAAATCGTGGTTTATCTGGAGAGGATGGGCCGGGGCCTTTCCCTCTGCACCACCAGCCTCCTCACCATGGTCCAAGCCATCATCATGAGCCCCAAATCCTCCATGTGGGCAAGGTTCAAACCCAGGTCTGCCTGGCACCTCCTTCCCCTTTTCCTCAGCTTTTGGATACTCAACTCCTTGATAGCCCTGAATTTATTCTATTACATTAGAAATGCTGACAGCCAAAACAAGTCTATCATTCATAGAAGTGAGAACTATTGTTACTTTAAAGCAGAAAGCCAGGAGAAAAAATGGATTTTTCTAATGATTAAGGCCCTGCGGGATGGCGTGTTTCAGAGTCTCATGGGTTGTTCCAGTGTCTATGTCCTGTTCCTGCTCCACAAACACCACCAACTGGCCCTCCACCTGCGGAACCCAAGGATTCTCCTCCAAAATCCCCCTGAGATCAGAGCTGCTCACAGTGTTCTCCTTCTCATGTGCTGTTTTCTCCTCTTCTACTGGGCAGAATATATTGTGGCTTTAAGTTTCAGTTCTAACTCTGAGGATCAAAGCAGAGCATCCAATGCTCTAGGACTTTTAACCATTGGATATGCTTCTCTTAGCCCTTTTGTGCTGATTCACAGAGATGGACGACTGGCTGTATGCTTGCACATTTGAAAACAGTCTTTTCAAATGTAGAGTTGAATACAAAATTAAACACAGCATAACTCTTTTGGGCAGGGATAATGGCCTTTATCTTGAATTTCCCTAAAAGTCTAAGATAAGGAGACATATTGCTATCTGACTCAGAAAGCTTCAGCTTGGGTTTGTAAGATTAGCTGAATCCTACCTCAGGAATAGCCTAGAAAATTATTAACAGCTTGCCTACATTCCTGTAATTCAATCTGTCTAAAGACATGCTACTGTGTTCTCTTTCTCTATAAAAAAAAACTGGTTTTCCTGACCCTGTGGTTAATATTATTGCTGTGAGGATGTCAGTCCGCTGTCTTCCAACCTGCCAGTTTGTTGCCAATAAAGAGCTCTTTATTAGCAGGTCTTTGTGCCTTGAGCAACAGTAAAACCAGAACTTCTCACTTACAGGTCTGTTATAATAAGCAAACAATAAGGCTTTTTATCACTCCTTTGGGATCAAGTTCTGTTGTGTTCTATAGATTCCAGAATTATGGAAAGCCTGGCAGGCTTGAGGGTGGGAGAGGTAGAAACCTGGGAACATTGGTTAAGGGAAGTTGGTGGGATTGATGCTTGAATATTATGTGGCTAAAATCCAACTATCGATAACTTTGTAAATCACAGTTCTTTAAATAACTCATTGTTGTTTTGTTTTGGGGCCATACCTGGCAGTGCTATGTAATTACTGCTGGCTTTGTGCTCAGAAATTACTAGTGGCAGGCTTGGTAGAACCTGTTGAGTGCCAGGGATCCATCCTGGGTCGGCCCCGTGTAAGGCAAATGACTTACCCACTGTGCTATTACTCTAGCCCCAAATAAAAAATAATTTAATGATATGAAGGGTAGATTTTAATAATAATAATAATAGTAATAATAATAATCTACTGTCATACAACAAACCTGGTGACCAACAGTCCAAGTTTAACAGGGCAGATTATAGTGAGGCTGAAGAAGAGCCATTGCTAAGGAGTAGAAACTCTAATTTTTGTGGGAAATGTTCTGCATGATAATTACTGAGGATTTAACAAATTTTACTCTTTTCTTTGTCATTTTGGGTCATATTAGCGATGTTCAGGGTTACTTGTGGCCCTGCACTCAGGAATCATTCTTGGCTGGTTCGGGGGACCATTTGAGATACCAGGGATAGAATGTCGGTTGACCACATGCAAGGCAAACTCCCTCCTGGCTGTAATCTCACTTTGGCCTCATTTGCTATATCTTTTTGGGACAATTTGCCATCCTGCCTTGATATGTCTTGATCTTTGCTATCACCTCTTTCACATCTTGGAACTTCGTTTACTTAATTTATTAACCTACCAAACAATCTTCTCTTAGATTCTGGCTTCCTTGAATAAATGAAAGCCTCCTTAACTTTTTACTATATTAAAACAAGATTATCTCTATATTGAAAACTTATATGTAAACACATTAGGTATTGTATTAAAGATTTTATTTTTTATTTATATAGGTTTAATCATCTTGCAATCAATCACAAGTTGACTTATATTGATTTGTTTTGTTTGTTTTTGGGCCACACTCATTGATGCTCAGGAGTTACTTCTGGCTATGTGCTCAGAAATCGCTCCTGGCTTGGAGGACCATATGGGACACCAGGGGATCTAACTGTGGTCTGTCCTAGGCTACTGTGCATAAGGAATATGCCTTATAGCTAGCACTGTCTCTTGGGCCCCATTTATTTTCTGATTATTCCATTTTTTAATTTCTTTTTTAATACACCGTGATAGGGGCCGGAGAGATAGCATGGAGGTAGGGCATTTGTCTTGCATGCAGAAGGATGGTGGTTCGAATCCCAGCATCGCCAGGAGCGATTTCTGAACATAGAGTCAGTAGTAACCCCTGAGTGCTGCCAGATGTGACCCAAAATAACAAACAAACAAAAAAACCCACCATGATTACAAACATGATTGTAGTTTGGTTTTATTTATACAAAGAACACTCCCTTCACCAGTAAAACATTCCCACCACCAATGCCCCCTATCTCGCTCCTCCCCACCCCCTGCCATATTTGAGACAGTCATTATGATTCTCTCACTCATTAACATTGTCATGGTAGTTGTTAGTGTAGTTATTTTTCTAACTGCAATCACCAATCTTTGTGATAAGCTTTATATCGTGAGCTGGCCCTTCCGGCATTCATCTCTGGGGATTATAACAATAATGTCTTTTATTTTTCTTAAAACCCATAAATCAGTAAGATTATTCTGTATTTTTCTCTTCCCCTCTGGCTTATTACACTCAACATAATGGTTTCCATGTACATCCATGTATAGGAAAATTTCATGACTTCATCTCTCCTGATGGCTGCATAATATTCCACTGTGTATATGTACCAGTTTCTTTAGCCATTCATTTGTTGAAGGGCATCTTATTTCCAGTGTCTGGCTATTGTAAAAAGCACTGCGATGAATATAGGTGTGAGGAAGGGATTTTTGTAATGTGTTTTTGTGTTCCTAGGGTATATCCCTAGGCATGGTATAGCTGGATCATATGGGAGCTCAGTTTCCAGGATTTTTTTTTATGAATCTCCATATTGTTTTCTATAAAGTCCATATTATATGGCATTCCCAACAGCAATGAATGAGAGTTCTTTTCTCCTCACATCCCCACCAGCACTTATTGTTCTTATTTGTGGCCCTGAGAAAAGGTAGTTGTTGTTTTATTTCTGATTGATAGGTTGTTCTTTAAGTTGTATTTACAAATAAAAAAGTGACCTCATTCAATCCTCACTATAAATCAGCACTGTATGAAGTATCCCACTTATTTTACACATGAAATGTAGTGAGTCTTAGGGAAACCAAACTCTTCCCCTTTTCTGAGATCTTTCTAGTCTATACAACTTAAACTTTTGCTTAGGAAAAAGTATGCAGCCCCTCGTAGTGGCTGATCTCATATTATCTCTTTAATAATAAATGGTTTGTCTATATATGACTGCATCCTGACAGCATCTTGAATTTTTCTTCTATTCTTTCCTGATCCCGGTTGATTGCCCTCTAGAACCAGGACTGTTAATTCATCTGTATAGCATGTTACAGGTCACCTTTTGTTTTCTTGTCTTTCATCCTATTTCACTTTAGAGGTGGAGGTGCTTCTCCTGCTTCTTTCATTTTCAAGCTCCCAGTTGTAAGACTAGGACTATTTTGAAAGCCTGTCCCTAAAGGAACAGATTCACTTTTGTTGTTGCTGTTTTGTTTTGGTACCACACAGGGATTATTCCTGATTCTGAGCTCAGAATTTTTGGAAGGCTCAGGGGACCATGTGATATATTGCAGTTGGAGTTGGATATGCATATAACCTTGATATGACCCATTTAGCCACTCTGTGTCTCTTAACTGGTGCGTTTAGTCCATTGACATTGAGAGAAAGAATTGCCCTGGGATTTAGTGCCATTTTTCTATCAAAGTTTGGTATGTCCGTTGGTCAGTCTTTTCTTAAAGTAGATCTTTCAGTTTTTCTTTTAAGTCTGGTTTTTATCTGAGAGGCTGACTAGTTGTTTGGACATGTTCTGGTCATCAGAGTTGCCATCTTCATTCTCTATGTCTGGCGCTGGCCTGCATTGTTTCCCCATTGTCACACTTGTATTGTTTTTCCAAGTGTTGTGGTTGTATTCTTTGACTAAATGATGTACGCAGCCGCCTAACAAAGCAGAGCAACCGTGCTCCTCTGGCTCCTCCCTTTCTGGGCATATCAACTCACCTTCAGGGAAGGCTCCAGGGAAGGCTAGCCATCCACAGATGAAGCCACACACAGGATGAAATCAGGCCAAGAATGCAGCACAGCACAGGAGACAGGGAGAGATGCTGGCATCAGAGTTCCAGCAGAGTTCAGCTGCTTCTTCTTTTTGGACATATCAACTCACCTCGAGTGCTATTTCTAACTAATGAATCCCACCACAACACGCAGGAAAAAATCACACTAGAAGTGTGACAATGGGGAAACCTTGCAGGCAAACATCATGCACAGAGAATAAAAATGATATCTCTGATGACATAAAAAATACCAACCATCTGATTAACCTCTCAGATAAGTTTAGAATAGAAATATGTAAGATCCTTATGGAAATCAAAGAAAACATAGCTCTAGCTGAACAGAACACAAAGACAGAAATAAAAAAACTCCAAACTGAAATAACAGATCTGAAAAACATGGTAGCTCGATTGAAAAACTCAATGGACAGCCTCTCCAGTAGGGTAACATCAGCTGAAGACAGAATCAGTGAACTGAAAGATCAAATGCAGAACAACTTCATACAGCAGAAGAGATTGGAAAAAAAAACCTTAAGGCAAAATGATCAGACCATGGAAAAAGTATTCAAGGAATGTGAACAGATGAAAATAGAAGTCTGATAAACCCAACAGAAACAACATAAGAATCATTGGAGTCCCAGAGGCCCAGAAAGGGGATCCCCAGGAAGAAACAATTGAAGACATTATCACAGAGAAACTCCCAGAGCTAAAGACTACATGAAATCAAATCCTGCATTCCTGAAGAGTACCAGCTAAAAGAGACCCGAAGAAAAACACCCCACGACACATCCTTGTTACAATGATGAATCCCACAAATAGAGATAGATTATTGAAAGCAGCAAAATCAAAAAGGGAAATTACATTCAAAGGAGCATCCTTAAGACTTACAGCAGACATGTCACAAGAAACTCTCAAGGCCAGAAGACAGTGGTGGGATATTGTGACAAGACTGAATAAAATGAAGGCTTCACCTAGAATACTACACCCAACCCAACTCACGTTCAGGTTTGAAGGAAGGATACATAGCTTCACAGATAAGCAACAACTCAAAAACTTCACAGATGCAAAACCAACCTTAAAGGAAAAACTGAAAGCTCTACTTTAAGACAAGACAGACCAACAAACATACCAAACTTATACACACAGATCACATTAAATCCTATGACAATCATCTCCCTCAATGTCAATGAACTAAGTGCACCAATTAAGAGACACAGAGTGGCGAAATGGATCAAAAAGATGAACCCAACCTTCTGCTGCCTACAAGAAATACATCTGAATAGTCAGAACAAACATAGACTTAAAATCAAAGGCTGGAGGAAAAGCATCCAAGCAAACAGCACTCTTATAAAAGCTGAGGTGGCCATATTAATATCTGATGAAGCCAACTTTAGACTCAGAAAAATGGTAAGGGACAAAGATGGACACTTTGTACTAATCAAGGGATATTTGCAACAGGAAGAAATCACACTACTAAACATATACGCACAAGAGACCAGCAAATTATCTAATACAATTATTGATAAATTTGAAAGAGGACATCAATAATAATACAATAATTGTGGGAGACCTCAACACAGCTTTGTCAACACTTGATAGGTCAACCAGACTGAAACCCAACAAAAATATACTAGCACTAAAAATAGAAATGGAAGAAAGAGGACTATTACATATATATATATATATATATATATATATATATATATATATATATGACACTCCATCCCCAGAAACCTAGTATATATTCTTCTTCAATGTACAAGGGTCATTCTCCAGGATAGACCATATGCTGGCCCATAAAACATACCTCCATAAAATCAAGGGGATAGAAATCTTGCAGGCTAACTTTGCTGACCACAAGGCTCTGAAATTGGATGTGAACTACAAAGGGACACAGAAGAAAAACTTTAACAACTGGATATTAAACAGCCTGCTACTGAACAACTAGTGGGTCCAAGATGAAATCAAAGAGGAAATAAAAACTTTCCTGGAAACAAATGACAATGAAGACACAAACTATCAGAATCTATGAGACACAGCAAAAGCGGTCCTGAGAGGAAAATTTATAGCTTTGCCTAATATGCATGTACATGGAAATGTAAAAAATACTATGCCTCTAATGTTTAAGGAGTTACGTAAGTTTTATGGCTTTAGATTGCCTTGTGTACTGTTAAGAAATAATATAATGTGTTACAATCTGGGGACTTGAGGTACATGGATTTTGTTTTATTTATCTTAATGTTCTTTGGCTGAAAGTTCAAAGTTAAGATATCAGCAAGGGGACTTCTGAGAATTATGTTATGGGTGATTGTCCTTCCACTGTAACTTTACCTTGTCCTCTTTCTTTGCATCTTTGTTCTCATAATTAAAAATAAAAAAATTAAAAAATTATAGCTTTGCTGCAACCTCCCGTGGGGGTCCCCCGACCCGCGGGGGTGTGGAAATGAAGGTTGCTAGTTATTCGCGGGTTTGCCCGAGCAGAACCGACCTGTAAAGAAGAACTTGAGAAGTTAGTAAGAGAAGCCCTCAAGACAACGCATGCTGTTCAAAATATGGGCTGAAATACGTCAGAGGGTGTTACAAGTTTTCCACCAATCACAGTTACAAGCATTCATTAGCATAAGCTGGGGCAGGTAATAGGGAGGGGCAAAGAGGTAGAGAGCACGTTTTACTTGAAAGCATGAGATTCAAACAGAGTTCTATAAATTCCACTCAGGAAGCACAAATAAAACATCAGCTGTAATCCTAACAACCTTTTGCTAACACAAAGGCAAGTTGCTCTATATATTTTTCTTTCTGGTTGGATGTATTGGGCTGCTTTGAATTACTTTAGTATTTGTCTATTTCCTTTGTTCTCAAGGCATGGGCGCCTTTGGTCACGTGGGTGACCAGATTAGGAATTACTGAGGTGTCCTATGTTCTAGGTTTCATCAGCTAGGCTCCCCACACTTTGCAAGCACACATCAGGAAGGAAGAAGGGGTATATCTGAGCAGCTTTATGACGCAGCTTATAAAATTAGAAAATGATCAACAAAAAGAACCAAAAATAGGGAGACAGAAAGAAATAACAAAGATTAGAGCAGAAATCAATGAAGTGGAAACCCCACAAACAATCCGAAATATCAACGAAAGTAGAAGTTGTTTTTTTTTTAAATAAACAAGATTGATTGACCATTGCCAAAATTCACAAAGAGAGGGAGAGAAACTTGATAACGCATATTAGAAATGAAAAGGGGGAGATCACTACAGATATGGCAGAGATTCAAAGGGTAATCTGAGACGACTGTGAGAAACTCTATGCCACTAAACATGAGAACCTGGAAGAAGTGGATAAATTCTTGGACTCTTATAACCTTCTATGGTTGAGTAAGGAGGATGTAGCATATCTAAACATCCCCATCACTATTGCGGAGATCAAAATGGTAATCAAATGCCTGCCCCCAAACAAAAGCTCAGGCCCAGATGGATTTACTAATGAATTCTTTTAAACCTTTCAAAAGGAACTACTACCAATCCTGACCAGGCTTTTTCATGAAATTGAAAAAATGGGAACACTTCCAAATAGCTTTTATGAAGCCAACATCACCTTGATACCAAAACCAATCAGAGATGCTGCCAAAAAAAGAAAATTGCAGACCAATATTCCTGATGAACATAGATGCAAATATCTTCAACAAAATCCATGTAAATAGGATCCAATGCCTCATCAAGAAGATCATTCACTACATTCAAGTAGGTTTCATCTCAGGAAAGCAAGGATGGCTTTACATGCAGCAAGATAGACACAGGGGACCACTTATACTAGCAGCTTGGGGGGCAAAGGAGGGGGATATGGGATGCATGCTGGGAACAGGGGTGGAGGGAAGACAACATTGGTGGTGGGAGTGCTCCTGATTCAAATGTCACTATGTACCTAAAATATTACTGTGAAAGATTTGTAATCCACTTCAGTCAAAATAAAAATTATTAAAAAAAGATTTTTAAGCACTGAGAATTAAAATACAAAAAATTTGCAGGTTGAATTCTCTAACTTATCACAAAATATATGAGAAGTGACTCAAAATATGAGTCAAGTAAAAAAAAAAAAACTGAGGCTGCTGTTCTGCCGCCCTCTACTGGCGATAGTTCAGAAAAGCCTCTCATTGCTTCACCAGATCACTACTGGTGGTAAGCCAGAACAGCCTCTAAATATTTTATTTGAAAATTGTGGCCTCATAAAGGAAATTAATGTAGAACAATCAATTGAGTCAGTTGAATCAGAGGGCAGATGTGTAAGATTATCACCCAATCCCAACCCCCTCCAATGCAGCTCTTTAGAGTGTGGAATAGATGGGCATCCCCCACTACAATGGATGTTTATTAGAGAGATTGGCATAAATACCAAATCAGAATAATTTTTCCCCACCAGCATAACAGTTTACCACAACAACTAGATCTTAGAGAAATTGACTTTAATACAGAATCAGACAAGTACTGAAAGAAATTGATACTAGTACTTAGAACCACTATCCATGGTTATATAATCCAAGTTGTGGATCAAGTTCAGACTGAAATGACAGAGCCCATCGCCTCTGTTATGGACATTCTGTATAGGTGAGGCTGTGTGCATGAAAATGCTTCCTTGGAGATGAACATTCAAGCATTTCCACTTGCCAAAGATTGGTTCTCAGTCTTCCAGTCCCAGCAAGATTAAACTGCGTGTGATAATACCCCAAACATATTAAAATTGAACAAGTGATGATTCAAATAAAAATAACTCTAACCTCTTGTCTCAATGTATCTAGTTTTTCTCGGATATTACCATTGTAGCTTATAACTTAAAGACAGTGTAATATTTCCTTTTTTGACTGTGGGCTCTCATTACTCAGTCTATCACACACATGGCAGTATTTCCAAAACACTAGCAATTTTTTAAAATAAATTCTTATCTTTTTATTAATTAATAGCAGTAATTCAACTCCATAGTCTTTTTTGGGGGGCCATTTGTTTTATTTCAAATAACCAGTGGTAATTACTCGTCAATAGTCTATGAAATAAGTCTTATTCCTTGTTAGCATGGGTGTCTTCTTTGTGCACACATCGTGTAGTTTTCACTCAATACCTCCTTGATGAATGTTTGAATCATTTCTAAATTTTTCTCTTTTCCATAGATTCTTATGCTTATATATCTCTGGGATGGATATTTAGAATTGGAATTAGTACTTTTGAAATCAGTACTTTTGAAATCTTAAATGTTTTAAGATGTTCTCTGTAGAAGATTTTAGCACTTTGTCTTTCTACCAGCATTATATGTAAGATACCTATCATTTCGTCTTTATGATGTCCCTAATATTGGAGTACATTGCAAAGTTTCATATTTTTTTTTCTCATTTACAACTTTATAATTTAAGAGTTCAAGTTGATTCAGGCAAGGCACGCTGCAAGATGAGAGGCAGAAGTCAAAATGACAAAATCACAAAAATGAGTAAAAATGACAGTAGAGGGTCTTTTCTACAGTGATGCAGTGACCTGGGTTTATACATTATGTATTTCCCCACTCCTCTGTTGATTTTCCTAACTGGTTATGACCTATGATTCAGCTGATTGGAACAACCAATATAGTTGCATATATAAGTGAGAATGTGTGTTGAATGTGGGTTGATTTGAGCGTCATCTCCTTCCTCAACGAGCCCAACACCTTCTCCCGTGCCAATGTGGACTCCTCCGTCATGTACCAGAAGTGGGAGGAGAGCAAAGGCAAGGATGGCGAGTACACTGACATCCGGAAGCAGGTCCTGGGGACCAAGGTGGACGCAGAGAGGGATGGCGTGAAGGTACCGACCAGGCTGGCTGAGTACTGCATGCAGACCAAGGCCCCGTGCCCGACGACGCCTCTGACCTCTTCTACGATGACTACTATGAGGACGCTGAGGCCGAGGCCGACAGCTGCTTCGGGGATGATGACGACCCATCGGGGCCTGAGGAGTCCTGACGCTGTGTCCCAAATAAACTGACGAATGTGAATATTCAACTCCATAGTCTTTTGACATGGAATCTTCACCTTCAAGTCTACTGAATCAATAATCTCCCAAGTAAGTAAGTGGGCTGAACAAATCAGATCCAGAGACAGGATTTAGGTCTGCAGATTTCTCGGAAGAATCTTGGGTATTAAAGGCATTTTCAAAGAGGTCTGAATCCAGCAGGTAAAACACTTTGCCTTGCATGCAGAAACTTCAATTTCATTTCATCAGCACAGCACAGAGCTAAGGGTAAGTGACAAATCTAGCTGGATGGGGCCCAAAATCCAATAAAGAATTTTACATCAAATGACTACCATTTGAAATTTGTAGTAGTCATTTTTAGTAGTGTTCCTTTGTAAATAGTACTAGTTTTTTTGGTTTTTTTTTTTTTTTTTTTTTTTTTTTTTTTTTTTTTTTTGCATCTTCCTACAGTTTGGTTAATGTACAATACTCAAAAGCCCTTTTCCCCCCTTTCTAGTCTCCTCACCTACCAAATTAAGGACTTGCTTTGGACTCCCATTGTTTGGTAGAACTTAAGCAGTGTCAAGTGCAGGAACCAGACTTGCATCCAAGTTGGCAAGAAGGCTTCATGCTTGTGGCACAATTAGTTCTTGCTTTCTAGTACCCATACATAGCCTTTGACAAATGGACAGAATAACGCCTACAGTGAAGTGACAGAAAAAACTATTGTTACTGTTCCGTAGTATTTTATGAAATTAATGCCCAGTATAAGTGCCAGAATCATTATACCAATTTATCCAGAAAAACAAATTCCACATTATATCCCTAGAATATGTTACAACTGTCTGCACTCAGTATCCTGATTACTTCTCAAGTATTTCTTATTTATGTATTCATTTGCTCTCTATAATATAATTTCTCTTAATTTCTTCTTCCTCTTCCTTCTCTTCTTTTGCCTTGATTTAAATTTCTCAAATCACAAAGTCCTGAGTCAGATTTAAACTATTTTTTTGCATTTTTCTTTGCTATTCTTTTCTTCTGTTTTCATTCCTTTTCTTGTCACAAATGACAATGTTGTTCATGATTGAGTTTCAGTCTTACAATGTAATCTCCCTTCAAATGGAATATTTCAGCCATCAATCCCCAGTTTCCCTGACAACCTCCATTCATTTCATTTTTTACTGAATACTAGAAATATTACAAACAATTTCCTCAATATCATTTTTTATATGTTTAATTCATCTACTAAAATGCCTCTCCTTAATTCACTTAGAGGAGCAGTACACACTCTCACTGTTACCCTACAACACACTGAAGCAAATAACTTTATGTTCTATTCACGTTCAGAAGAAATATTTAAAACTGTTAATAATGACATTAGAGAACTTTTTTTTGTGAAATCTCTTATGCAGCCCTGCCTCACCTCGACTTTGCCTCCTGCGGCCCCCAGGTAAATTGAGTTTGAGACCCCTGTTCTAGAGGCCTTCTACATACCCAGCTTACCTAGCACCAGAATCTGCATCTGGAGCACATTCCAATGACTGTGCAGAGAGCAAGAGTTACTTTGCTCAACAAATCCAGTATTGAATCATGGGGAAGGGAAGCACAATTTATCTTTCTCTGTCTCGTAAACCATAGCAATAGGAAAAGGCCATTTTACAAGGAAAAACAGATTATATCTATTGTCATGTGTAGCTCATGAGTACCTGGAATTACAGCAAGAAATTTCAAACCCAATTTCACTAAACAATCTGAGGAAAGGAGAATACAGAACTTAGTATATTTGAGGAGGAAGTATGGAAAGTAGAATCAACAGGAACCAAGAATGTGTGTTTGTTTGTCTGGGTGTGCTCACCTCTATTCTCTCTGATAAGGAGCCTTTCCCTTTCAAGATGATATAATCGCCTTAAGTGTATCTACCACATGAACTGAAGGGCCAGTGTGGATGTGAGCTTGAGGAGTGCAGAGAATTGTATTCTGGCCTGATCTAAGTTTCTCCTGCTCACAATCATCAGGATTCCACTCCAATATATTGAGTTGTCATGTTCTGAACTTGATATTCCTATTTGACAGGGACCTCTATATTACCTGCCAGTATGGACTTTTTTCCAGTATGACAGACCATTAAGGTTTTAATCAGCATTATACTTCCCCAAATTCCTCAGCTGTCAAACATCAACATCTGAACAAAGTTTATTACATAACACAGTGTATTTTTACATCAGCTCCTCATTCTGTCCACTACCTACTCTGTTCCCAAAGAAAGAACATATGACAATAGCATTATATTTTTGTCTCCAAGTTCATTAATGAACATTGAAATTTGGTCAACATTGAGAAACATTTAGTCTAGGAGTGATATTATTTTTTGTTTTCTTTTTATTTTCTGTTTTAAGACAATGTCCAGAGGTGCTCATGGCCTACTATTGGCTCTGCAGTCATAGATCACTCCAACAATCTCGGAGGACCATCAGGGGTGCATGGAATTGAATCTGTTTCAGCCATATGCTAGGCAAATACAATACTGCCCACATAAGTTTTATGTGATTTTTTTAATGGAATTGTTTAGTTGTTGAGTCTCATTTTTTTGTTAGAAACTACCCAGCAGGATCTTTAATCCCTGAGGTATGATATATTTCTTTATATTTTGAAATGCCTTCCATTGAACCAAAAAAAATCGAAGGATTAATTTAAAAAAAAAAGCTTGTCACTGAGAATAATAATAGATAAAAAATAACAAGACAATAATAATAGATAGATAATAAGAGGATAAATAATGAAACACTTTCCCTCAAACTTAGTTCAAGCAGATATTATTGGGGAAGTGCCTCCCAGGATGAGTTCAGGGATATTGGGACTTTCCCATCCTTTAGATCTGAGGGTTGAATGGTTGCAAAAGTGGTAGAGTTTTGTGGCCTTGGATTTGTAATTGATAACCTGCGTAATATATAAATAAGTTAAACGGGTAGTTTTTAAACATAGAATTAGATATGTCAACCATGTTGGACAGCAAGGGTCCAGTTCCATCCTTCCAATATGTTCAGGTGGAGCTCTCCCCCAGCTGATGAACAACATAGAACAGGTCCCAGGCCGATGGACAGTTTATTTCAATCCAACAATATTTATAAAGGGCAAGAGGTACTGGGTACATGTAGGGAGGCAGGGACAACAGAGATGGGCATCCAGGGACGCGTAACTCATGGATAAATTTAGAAACAATGGGGACTGGGAATGATTCAGGTGGAGAACAAGGAATTGAAAAAAAACTTTAACTCTTTCTCTACTAGAGCTCACTCTGAGAGAGCAGGGATGCTCCAGAATCAAGCCTGAGAGTGGCCACTGACCACTGAGAGATGGTACTTTTACATGTGCTACCATTTTCCATCTCTAGATCTGTGACTTCCAAGTTTTTTTTTTTTTTTTTTTGGGTCACACCCGGCAGTGCTCAGGGGTTATTCCTGGCTCCACGCTCAGAAATTGCTCCTGGCTGGCACGGGGGACCATATGGGACGCTGGGATTCGAACCGATGACCTCCTGCATGAAAGGCAAACGCCTTACCTCCATGCTATCTCTCCAGCCCCGTGACTTCCAAGTTTTCTTCGAAGTAGAACCCTTGGGCCAGCTGCTTTACAGGGTTCCATCATTTAGGCAGTTTAGAATATATGCACAGAATAATAAATTAGTTTCTCTCCCTATCTTCTTTTTTTTTTTTTTTTTTTTTTTTTTTTTTTTTTTGGTTTTTGGGCCACACCCGGTAACGCTCAGGGGTTACTCCTGGCTATGCGCTCAGAAGTCGCTCCTGGCTTGGGGGACCATATGGGACGCCGGGGGATCGAACCGCGGTCCGTCTCCTAGGCTAGCGCAGGTAAGGCAGGCACCTTACCTCCAGCGCCACCGCCCGGCCCCTTTTTTTTTTTTTTTGGTTTTTGGGCCACACCCGTTTGACGCTCAGGGGTTACTCCTGGCTATGTGCTCAGAAATCGCCCCTGGCTTGGGTGGACCATATGGGACGCCGGGGGATCGAACCGAGGTCCTTCCTTGGCTAGCGCTTGCAAGGCAGACACCTTACCTCCAGCGCCACCTACCCGGCCCCTCTCTCCCTATGTTCTAACTCAGGTACTCAGCATGGCTGGTTGCCAGGTGTATTATATGACAATAATTAGTATCCTTTACTTCTTTTTTGTGATACTCAGTGTTAGGGTCTATGGAAGCCCACTGCCTCAAATGAATACTCCAGATTCAATAGGAATGCAAACAGCAAAGCAGGTTTATTAATTTAAGGTAGCTGAGCGACTGAATCTATCATGCAGATTGAGAACTGGAGGCCTTGATCAACTTGGAAGGGGACATCTTTTATAGGCCTAAGGCATTTTAAGGGGAGGAAATCAATTAAAAAATCAATTAAATCAATTATGGAAATTAAGTATGGAAATAAGCATTTGTAAAATGCACCAATCTCTACTCCAAGTTTAAACCTAGTGTCTAGTCTGATAATTGGTTTATCTTCCACTCCAATATGACAGGCTTCCTTCTAAGGGGGGTGCTTTCTGGCTGGTATTTTCATTCTTTACGTTTTTTTTTTTTTTATTTAAACACCTTGATTACATACATGATTGTGTTTGGGTTTCAGTCATAAAAGGAACACCACCCATCACCAGTGCAACATTCCCATCACCCAAGTCCCAAGTCTCCCTCCTCCCCACCCAACCCCCGCCTGTACCCTAAACAGGCTCTACATTTCCCTCATACATTCTCAATATTAGGACAGTTCAAAATGTAGTTATTTCCCTAACTAAACTCATCACTCTTTGTGGTGAGCTTCCTGAGGTGAGCTGGAACTTCCAGCTCTTTTCTCTTTTGTGTCTGAAATTTATTATTGCAAGAATGTCTTTCATTTTTCTTAAAACCCATAGATGAGTGAGACCATTCTGCGTTTTTCTCTCTCTCTCTCTGACTTATTTCACTCAGCATAATAGATTCTGTGTACATCCATGTATAGGAAAATTTCATGACTTCATCCCTCCTGACAGCTGCATAATATTCCATTGTGTATATGTACCACAGTTTCTTTAGCCATTCGTCCGTTGAAGGGCATCTTGGTTGTTTCCAGAGTCTTGCTATGGTAAATAGTGCTGCAATGAATATAGATGTAAGGAAGGGATTTTTGTATTGTATTTTTGTGTTCTTAGGGTATATTCCTAGGAGTGGTATAGGTGGATCGTATGGGAGCTCGATTTCCAGTTTTTGGAGGAATCTCCATATTGCTTTCCATAAAGGTTGAACTAGACGGCATTCCCACCAGCAGTGGATAAGGGTTCCTTTCTCTCCACATCCCCGCCAGCACTGTTTGTTCTCATTCTTTGTGATGTGTGCCATTCTCTGTGGTGTGAGGTGGTATCTCATTGTTGTTTTGATTTGCATCTCTCTGATGATTAGTGATGTGGAGCATTTCTTCATGTGTCTTTTGGCCATTTGTATTTCTTCTTTGTCAAAGTGTCTGTTCATTTCTTCTCCCCATTTTTTGATGGGATTAGATGTTTTTTTCTTGTAAATTTCTGTCAGTGCCTTGTATATTTTGGAGATTAGCCCTTTGTCTGATGGGTATTGGGTGAATAGATTCTCCCACTCAGTGGGTGGCTCTTGAATTCTGGGCACTATTTCCTTTGAGGTGCAGAAGCTTCTCAACTTAATATATTCCCATCTGTTAATCTCTGTTTTCACTTGCTTGGAGAGTGCAGTTTTCTCCTTGAAGATGCCTGAAGTCTCAATGTCCTGGAGAGTTTTGCCTATGTGTTGTTCTATATATCTTATGGTTTGGGGTCGGATATCGAGGTCTTTAATCCATTTGGATTTTACCTTCATACATGATGTTAGCTGGGGGTCTAAGTTCAATTTTTTGCAAGTGGCTAGCCAGTTGTGCCAACACCACTTGTTGAAGAGGCTTTCCTTGCTCCACTTAGGATTTCCTGCTCCTTTATCAAAAATTAGGTGATTGTATGTCTGGGGAACATTTTCTGAGTATTCAAGCCTATTCCACTGATCTGAGGGTCTGTCCTTATTCCAATACCATGCTGTTTTGATAACTATTGCTTTGTAGTAAAGTTTAAAGTTGGGGAAAGTAATTCCTCCCATATTCTTTTTCCCAATGATTGCTTTAGCTATTCTAGGGTGTTTATTGTTCCAAATGAATTTCAAAAGTGCCTGATCTACCTCTTTGAAGAATGTCATAGGTATCTTTAGAGGGATAGCGTTGAATCTGTATAATGCCTTGGGGAGTATTGCCATTTTGATGATGTTAATCCTGCCAATCCATGAGCAGGGTATGTGTTTCCATTTCCGCGTGTCCTCTCTTATTTCTTGGAGCAGAGTTTTATAGTTTTCTTTGTATAGGTCTTTCACATTTTTAGTCAAGTTGATTCCAAGATATTTGAGTTTGTGTGGCACTATTGTGAATGGGGTTGTTTTCTTAATGTCTATTTCTTCCTTATTACTATTGGTGTATAGAAAGGCCATTGATTTTTGTGTGTTAATTTTGTAGCCTGCCACCTTGCTATATGAGTCTATTGTTTCTAGAAGCTTTTTGGTAGAGTCTTTAGGGTTTTCTATGTAGAGCATCATGTCATCTGCAAACAGTGAGAGCTTGACTTCTTCCTTTCCTATCTGGATTCCCTTGATATCTTTTTCTTGCCTAATCGCTATAGCAAGTACTTCCAGTGCTATGTTGAATAGGAGTGGTGAGAGAGGACAGCCTTGTCTTGTGCCAGAATTTAGAGGGAAGGCTTTTAGTTTTTCTCCATTGAGGATAATATTTGCCACTGGCTTGTGGTAGATGGCCTTAACTATATTGAGAAAGGTTTCTTCCATTCCCATCTTGCTGAGAGTTTTGATCAAGAATGGGTGTTGGACCTTGTCAAATGCTTTCTCTGCATCTATTGATATAATCATGTGGTTTTTATTTTTCTTGTTGTTGATGTTGTGTATTATGTTGATAGATTTACGGATGTTAAACCATCCTTGCATTCCTGGGATGAAACCTACTTGATCGTAGTGGATGATCTTCTTAATGAGGTATTGAATCCTATTTGCCAGGATTTTGTTGAGGATCTTTGCATCTGCATTTATCAGCGATATTGGTCTGTAATTTTCTTTTTTCGTAGCATCTCTGTCTGGTTTAGGTATCAAGGTGATGTTGGCTTCATAAAAGCTATTTGGGAGTGTTTCCACTTGTTCAATTTCATGAAAGAGTCTTGCCAGGATTGGTAGTAGTTCCTCTTGGAAAGTTTGATAGAATTCATTAGTGAATCCATCTGGGCCTGGGCTTTTGTTTTTGGGCAGACTTTTGATTACCATTTTTATTTCATCAATGGTGATGGGGGTGTTTAGATATGCTACATCCTCTTCTTTCAACCGTGGAAGATTATAAGAGTCCAAGAATTTATCCATTTCTTCCAGGTTCTCATTTTTAGTGGCATAGAGTTTTTCAAAGTAGTTTCTGATTACCCTTTGAATCTCTGTCATATCAGTAGTGATCTCTCCTTTTTCATTCCTGATACGAGTTATCAAGTTTCTCTCTCTCTCTTTCTTTGTTAGGTTTGCCAGTGGTCTATCAATCTTGTTTATTTTTTCGAAGAACCAACTTCTGCTTTCGTTGATCTTTCGGATTGTTTTTTGGGTTTCCATTTCGTTGATTTCTGCTCTCAGCCTTGTTATTTCCTTCTGTCTTCCTATTTTTGGGTCCTTTTGTTGAGTACTTTCTAGTTCTATTAGCTGTGTCATTAAGCTACTCAGGTAAGCTCCTTCTTCCTTCCTGATGTGTGCTTGCAAAGCTATAAATTTTCCTCTCAGTACTGCTTTTGTTGTGTCCCATAAGTTCTGATAGTTTGTGTCTTTATTGTCATTTGTTTCCAGGAACCTTTTGATTTCCTTCTTGATTTCATCTCGGACCCACTGGTTATTGAGTATGAGGCTGTTTAACTTCCAGGTGTTAAAGTTTTTCTTCTGAGTCCCTTTGGAATTCACAAATAATTTCAGAGCCTTGTGGTCAGCGAAGGTAGTCTGCAAAATTTCTATCCTCTTGATATTATGGAGGTATGTTTCATGTGCCAGCATGTAGTCTATCCTGGAGAATGTCCCATGTACATTGGAGAAGAATGTGTATCCAGGTTTCTGGGGATGGAGTGTCCTATATATATCCACTAGGCCTCTTTCTTCCATTTCTCTCCTCAGGTCTAGTATATTCTTGTTGGGCTTCAGTCTGGTTGACCTATCCAGTGTTGACAAAGTAGTGTTGAGGTCCCCCACAATTATTGTGTTGTTATTGATATTGTTTTTCAGATTTGTCAACAGTTGTTTTAAATATTTTGCTGGCCCCTCATTTGGTGCATATATGTTTAGGAGAGTTATTTCTTCCTGCTCTACATACCCCTTGATTAATATAAAATATCCATCTTTGTCCCTTACAACCTTCCTGAGTATAAAGTTTGCATTATCTGATATTAGTATGGCCACTCCAGCTTTTTTATGGGTGTTGTTTGCTTGGATAACTTTTCTCCAGCCTTTTATTTTGAGTCTATGTTTGTTCTGACTATTCAGGTGCGTTTCTTGTAGGCAGCAGAAGGTTGGATTGAGTTTTTTGATCCATTTAGCCACTCTGTGTCTCTTAACTGGTGCATTTAGTCCATTGACGTTGAGAGAAAGAATTGTCCTGGGATTTAATGCCATCTTTATATCGAAATTTGGTGTGTCTTTTGGTCAGTCTTGTCTTAGATTAGGTCTTTCAGTTTTTCTCTTAAGACTGCTTTTGAGTCTGTAAAGTTTCTGAGCTGTTTTTTGTCTGTGAAACCATGTATTCTTCCGTCAAACCGGAAAGTGAGTTTTGCTGGGTACAGTATTCTAGGTGAAGCATTCATTTCATTCAGTCTTGTCACAATATCCCACCACTGCTTTCTGGCATTTAGTGTTTCTGGTGACAGGTCTGCTGTAACTCTCAAGGATGCTTGCTTGAATGTAATTTCCCCTTTTGATCTTGCTGTTTTCAGAATTCTGTCTCTATCTGTGGGATTTGTCATTGTGACTAGGATGTGTCTTGGGGTGGTTTTTCTTGGGTCTCTTTTGGTTGGTACTCTTCGAGCATGCAGGATTTGATCACATATATTCTTTAGCTCTGGGAGTTTCTCTTTAATGATGTTCTTGACCGTTGATTCTTCCTGGAAATTTTCTTCCTGGGTCTCTGGGACTCCAATGATTCTTAAGTTGTTTCTGTTGATCTTATCATAGACCTCTATTTTCATCTGTTCCCATTCTTTGACTAATTTTTCCATTGTCTGTTCATTTGTTTTAAGTTTTTTTTCCAATCTCTCCTGTTGTATGGAATTGTTATGTATCTCATCTTCCACAGCACCAAGTCTATTCTCAGCTTCTGATACCCTGTCCCAGAGCTTATCCATTTTGTCATTCACTTCGTTTACTGATTTTTTCAGGCCTGTTATTTGACATGTTATTTCAGTTTGGAGTTTTGTGATTTCTGTCTTCATATTTTCTTGATTTTTATTAGTGTTCTGTTCTATTCTATTCATGGTTTCTTTGAGTTCTTTGAGTATATTCCATATTGCTACTCTAAAGTCCTTATCTGAGAGATTGATTAGTTGGTTGGTCGTTAACTGGTCATCAGAATTGTCATCTTCATTCTCTATGTCTGATGCTGGCCTGCGTTGTTTCCCCATTGTCACACTTGTATTGTGGGTTTTTCTACGTGTTGTGGTGGTATTCATTGGTTATATGATGCAGGCAACACACTTCTCTGGCTCCGCCCTTTCTGGATGGGCCGACTTGCCTCCAAGGTAGGGGAGTCCTCCGTGGATGAAGCCTCACACAGGATCAAATCTTAGGCCCAAGCACGCAGCAGAGAAGACAGTCTGGAGAGAAATTCTTGCTTCTGTGATCCAGTACAGTTCTTAGTGTGGTTTTTTTCTTCTTGTGATGGTGTTCTTTTTTTAGAAAGAGCGCACGGCTGCGTAGCGAAGTGGAGCTAAGTGCCTTCTGGAGCCTCTTTTCAGCCCACTCTCAGGAGGTTTACGCAACAGGATAGCAGAGAGACACACACAGGCAGCACTCACAGTTTTTCACAGTCGGGCCCCACTGGTCAGGCGTAGTTTTCACTCGCTCGCTGGGCAGCTTCAGAATGCTGTATTTTTGGGGTTCACTTCCCAGGACTCTGAGGAGAGTCACTGGCTCGCTGGGTAGCTTCCGAATGTAGTTTCTTTGGGGTTCGCTTCCCAGGGCTCTGAGGAGAGCTTCCAGAATTCAGGAAAGACAGAGAAGGGTAGGACAGGGCTCCCTTCCGGTGCTCAGTTTCCTCAGAAGAAGCACAGCCGGGTGGAGACTCTGCAGGTAGAGCAATCAGCACTCTGCCTGGAGACCCCCACATCCAGCCATTTCTTACTCACTCACTGGCTCGCTGGGTAGCTCCCGAATGTAGTTTCTTTGGGGTTCGCTTCCCAGGGCTCTGAGGAGAGCTTCCAGAGTTCAGGAAAGACAGAGAAGAGTAGGACAGGGCTCCCTTCAGGTGCTCAGTTTCTGGTTCGCTGGGTAGCTTCCAAATGTAGTTTCTTTGGGGTTCGCTTCCCAGGGCTCTGAGGAGAGTTTCCAGAGTTCAGGAAAGACAGAGAAGGGTAGGACAGGGCTCCCTTCTGGTGCTCAGTTCCTCAGAAGAAGCACAGCCCGGTGGAGACTCTGCAGGTAGAGCAATCAGCACTCTGCCTGGAAACCCCCACCTGCAGCCATCTCTCACTCACTCACTGGCTCGCTGGGTAGCTTCCGAATGTAGTTTCTTTGGAGTTAGCTTCCCAGGGCTCTGAGGAGAGCTTCCAGAGTTCAGGAAAGACAGAGAAGAGTAGGACAGGGCTTCCTTCCGGTGCTCAGTTTCCTCAGAAGAAGCACAGCCCGGTGTAGAGTCTGCAGGTAGAGCAATCAGCACTCTGCCTGGAAACCCCCACATGCAGCCATTTCTCACTCACTCACTGGCTCGCTGGGTAGCTTCCGAATGTAGTTTCTTTGGGGTTCGCTTCCCAGGGCTCTGAGGAGATCTTCCAGAGTTCAGGAAAGACAGAGAAGGGTAGGACAGGGCTCCCTTCCGGTGCTCAGCTCCTCAGAAGAAGCACAGCCCGGTGGAGATTCTGCAGGTAGAGCAGTCAGCACTCTGCCTGGAAACCCCCACCTGCAGCCATTTCTCCATTCTTTACGTTTGAGCAAACTTGCTAACATATGTTGTACATCCTATCAGATGTGCATTATTGATCGATTGTGATGGAGATATCCTGCTTATTCTGCTTAAAGTTCATGTTGACCTTGCTCAAATCTTGGGAAATTTCCAGGGTAAGAGACAAAGGGGCAGCAGTGGAGGCATAAACAAGTTCCATAAACATCTATAACAGTTATATTTGACCTCCAGTTAAACTTTTTTAATATAATTTTTATTTTGAACATAGTGGCTTACATATTGTTGACAATAATATTTTAGGTACATATTTACATAAAATCAGGGTGATTCCCATCACTGATTTGTCCTCCCTACACCTCCGTTTTTGTCCTACCTCCCGTATCCTCCTCCCTCACTCCCGGGGCTGCTAGAATATGTGGTCCGCTCTGTACCTAGTTTACTACTTAGTAGTCTTGCACCTGTTTGGTCTTGGTGCCTCCCTTATTTCCCCTTTTAACTGGGAGGCAGGACTAGATAGTTCAAGTTATGTGGTTTTGTTTGAAGAAGACAAAAGTAATAAACTGGGGTAGTCTAATATGCCGAAAATGGGCGGAATCCTTCTAGAGGCTCTCATCATTGGTTTGAGAGATGAAGGAGAAAGATAAGAAACACCCCAACAGTACAAAAATAAGTGTCAAATATCCAGTGAGCACTCCAACAATAACAACGATAAGCACCACAAAAAAAGCCATGGTCTTGAGATAAAAAACATGGCAGGGCACATAAAGAAAGAAAAAAAAAAGAAGGAAAAAATATAAATATAAATGGGGACAACAACCAAAAAAAGAAAACGACAAGAAGTAGATAGGTAAATAAAAATAAAATAATAATAATAATAATAAATGAGTATATAAAAATAATATATAAAAATGTTTTGTGCTTTTTGCCTTCTTTTTCCCTCCTGCACTGCACAGTAAATATTGGGGTCATTCAAAAAGGAATTCACTTGGCCTAAGAGATATGGGGTTTCTCCACCCTTGGAGTATATTTTCATGGGATTAACTATAGACTCCGTTGAGGTTCATTTACTCTCCCCTTGGTGCTTTCGTGGTGTTTGGAAGACTTCTGCTCCTTCCTCGGTGATAAAATCATACCTCTGTATCTAGAGATCTTAGTATCGGCACAGGTCCAGGAGTGGGATTTATGATGAAGTCTTTCTTTGTGGTTCTAGAAGTCCCTCAGTGTCATTTTAATACATCCTCTGTGATTGGAGGTCTTGGTCTTTGCACTGATCCTAGGATGGAACCTAGGATAGCGTCTTTCATTGTGTTTCCAGAAGACCCATTCCGTTGCAATTATCTCAGCCAGACCTTTGGAACTGGGGATCATGGTTGTTGTTCAGGTAGTAATTCAAACCCTAAACTAGGGCTTTTTTTATTGGTCCCAAGATATATACAGTCCAGTCATGGTTCTAGTAACCAGTCATCTGTAAATTGCGATCTTGGCTTTTGGACAGACCAAAGGGTGACAAGTCTTCTGATTTTGTCTTATCATTAGCTGGTGAGGTAGGATAACCTGCTTTTAGGTCAAGTTGTTCCCATTTTCCCCATAGTCAGGATATCATATTAGAGCTGGGACTTGTTGGCGGCCCAGCAGTATTAAGGATGTCCTGGATGGGATTTGTTTCCCATAGCTGTTGTGAAGAACTTTGTCATATCTATGTCTGGGATCCAGGGTTCAAGGCTGGACGGATGTTGTCTAATCACCTGGGGTCTAAGTTGGGTCCTCATAAGGTATTTTCAAGGTGGGAGATATCCCTGTGTTGTAAACAAGTATGAGTTCTTATCCCTAGTAGATAACAGCTCGTTTTTATATGTAGGATTTCCCCTTTTATTAGTGTGCCTTTGCAGGAAGAAATGGTGCTACTTTATATTGTCAGTGCATTTGGGGGTGGACATAGAAGAAAACAAAAACAGGTCACACACCCAAAAAAGATAAAAATAGGAATAAAATATATATGCTCATATATATATATATGTAGAAAAAACATTTTAAAAAATAAATTAACAAAGTAATTAAAGGAACAAAGTGATGCCAGAGACTACTTTACTTTTGGGGAAAAGCAGGTAAGGAGGTGGTGTAATACAGGTCTTATACTTATGTTGGAAATTTAGGTTTTCCCATTGTCTTTTGGGGTTTTCTTGTGGTGTGTGGGTTCCCAGGCACCTTTCCATCACCACCCCTGACCTTCTTAAGATTGGTAAAAGATTTGCTGCAGGGAGGTCTTAAAAGAGCTCTTGCACTGGGGATACATTTAGAGCTAAGTCCGGTTTTAAGTTACAGTCCATGTTAGGGGGAGTTGGTAGGGAGGGCCGCGCAGCATGAGACTGCATGGGAGTTGGTTGCCTTTTCTTGCAGGGGACGAGGTGTGGGATTGACTGGGTGTCCCTTCGCTTGGGTGCTGGGTACTGGTTCGTTGGGGTAGGAGGTCAGTCTTGATGCCTAATGAATTAAGAACTGAGGGTGAGGGGCCCGGAGAGATAGCACAGTGGCATTTGCCTTGCAAGCAGCTGATCCAGGACCAAAGGTGGCTGGTTCAAATCCCGGTGTCCCATATGTTCCCCTGTGCCTGCCAGGAGCTATTTCTGAGCAGACAGCCAGGAGTAACCTCTGAGCACCGCCAGGAGTGCCCCCCCCCCAAAAAAAAAAAGAACTGAGGGTGAAGAGTTTTAATACAGTGGGAGGTCTGGATGGGATTGAGGGGTGAAGGGATAATTGGATTTCCAAAGGGGGGATGGGGGAAGTATATGGAAGGGGTAGGAAGGAAGAAAAGAGAAAATACATTAGAAAGAAAGGGAAAGAGGAAAGAGAAAAGGAAGAGCAGAAAAGTAAAGAAAAGAAAAAATAAGAAAGAAAGTAGTGAGAAGAGAGGATAAAATAGCAAGGGAATGCTAGTTTGCTTTCTGCAAGATATCTTCGCCGTTATCTTGGCTGGGTATTTGTGAATCCAAGAACAGTCCCCAGAATGAGAAATTACTTCCCATCCCCTTGTCCCCTTTCGGGGGAAGGCCTTGGTAATATTTATCCGCAGCAAGTAATAATCCACACAGACAAGAACGATAGGGTTTAAAAGATCGGGCAAGGAGAGCCAGAGAATCCTCCTGCAGCCAGCAGCTTTTCACAGAAGGCCCCCTCACTCCTGTCCCTTAAGCTATTTATTGCCAACTCCACAGCGCCCCACCTGGAAGGGTTAGGTGGGGCAAAAGTCACAGAACAATCCTAAGGAAACACTTTTAAATACAATTCCAAGAATCATCTTATGGAAACTTTTTCATATGCTACATGCTTAAATGTGTTTGATGAGTAGGGTCTGTAGTATAAGTCTGTATGTCACAGTAGCTGCTTCGGTGGTCTGACTGGTCACGTGCTTCAAATCCTAAAAGAAGGTATAACCTAGAGATAAAGTGTATGTTAAAGAGTTTTCTTGGGACATTCTCGGAGTGCAAGCTGGGTATGGTATCTCGTGTGACTGAGCCCCGAGATGCCACCTTAGTTTGTCCACCCTTTGTATCCAAGAACACCTGTGGATAGAAAAGATGAGAGGTTATTTTAATTATAGTAAGATTAAGACATTAAAACATAGTGTTATGAGATGTTTCCATTGGAGTCAGTGATTTCCCGTGGTATTCTTTACCTGTGATCTTGTATAAGATCCCTAAGGGATTATTATGGACCTTTGTAGTAGAAGGCTGATTACATACCTGTTCTCTCAATGCTGCTGTTTCTGCTGTTGCTGGTTTCTTTGTGGTATAATGTGTAGTCAAGAGTTTGTGTTGCTCCTTTTTCATGTATTTTGGACACTGCTCCAGAGTATATGTTGACTATTACAGTGTTTGGAGTTTCTACCCTGTTTAACCCTGTTATTTGGTTGTTGAGTATTAGTTGTCTATAAGGTGTATGTTCTAGGTGCTTCAGAATAGTGCTATCATTCTGTATTTATCTTTCATCTTCTGACTTACTTAGTTTAACAATATGTTCTAGGTCCATCCACATTGCTGCAAAGTCTGTGATTGTATCATTTCTGAATGCCTTGTAGTATTCCATTGTGTATAGATACCACATCTTAATGATCCATTCATCTGTTGTTGGACATCGAGGTTGGTTCCAGGACTTGGCTATTATACTGAGTGCTGCCATAAATAGGGGGGGGCACACATACTTTGGAATAAATGTCCTTCCAACTTGGGGGTAGATACCTAGGAGAGCAATTGCTAAGTCAAATGGCAGCTCAATTTTGAGTTCTTTGAGCACTCTTCAGACTGTTCTCCATAGGTGTTGGACTAGGTGGCATTCCCACCAGCAGTGTATGAGAGTTCCTTTCATACCACATCCCCACCAACAGAGATTGTTTCCATTATTTTTGATGAGAGCCATCCTCACTGGTGTAAGGTGGTACATCATTGTTGTCTTGATTTGGATCTCCCTGATGATGAGTGAAGGTGAGCATGTTTTCATGTGTTTGTTGGCCATCCTTCTGTCTTCCTCAGAGAAGTGTCTATTCATTTCATCTCCCCATTTTTATGGCTTTATTTGGTTTTGGGGGGCTCAGCTTTCTGAGTGCTTTTATGTTCTAGATATCAGCCCTTTATCTGATATGTCGAGTGAAAAGATTTTTTCCCATTCTGTTAACTGTCTTTTTGTGTTAAGTAAGGTTTCTTTCACCATGCAGAAGCTTTTTAGTTTGATGTAGTACCATTTGTTTATGTTTGATGCTAAAGTTCTTGCCATTGGTGCTCCATCCTCGAAGACCTTTTTGATATATAGGTCTTTGAGTGTTCTGCCTATTTTATTCTCGATAAACTTTATAGATTCGGGTCTGATTTCAAGGTCTTTTATCCACTTTGAGTTGACTTTTTTTATATGGAGTGAGGTATGGGTCAATTTTCACTTTCGTACATGTGGTTTTCCAGTTGTACCAACACCATTTGTTGAATAGACGTTCTTTGTTCCATTTCAAGTTCTTGCCTCTTTTATCAAATATTAGTTGGCTGTATATCTGGGGGTTTATGTCTGAGAATTCTGTTCTAACCCACTGGTCTGAGGTCCTGTCTCTGTTCCAGTACCATGCTGTTTTGATCACTATGGCTTTATAGTATAGTTTCAAGTTAGGTAAGGAGATGCCACCCACCTTCTTGCTTTTCAGTATGTTTGGCTATCCTGGGTCTTTTGTGGTTCCATATAAATTTTGTGATTGATTGTTCTAATTCTTTAAAGAATGATGTCTGAATTTGGATAGGAATTGCATTAAATCTATACAGTAGTTTGGGTAGGATAGTCATTTTGACTATGTTAATTCTACCTATCCATGAGCATGGGATGTTCTTCCATTTCTTTAGATCCTCTTCAATTTCTTTCTGAAGTGTTTTAAAGTTTCCCTGGTATAGGTCTTTCACTTCTCTTGTAAGGTTGATTCCTAGGTACCTGATATTTTTTGATACTATTTTAAATATTTAAATACTATTTTAAATTTTAATTTTTAATCTCTCTCTCCTCGACTTCGTTATTTGTATATAGAAACACTACTGTGTTTTGTGTATTGACTTTGTGTCCAGCCACTTTGCTGTATTGGTTAATTGTTTCTAGGAGTTTTACTGTGGACTCTTTAGGATTTTCAATATATATAATCATATCGTCTGCAAATAGAAATAGTTTGAATTCCTCTTTCCCAATTTGGAGTCCTTTGATTCCCTTCTCTTGTCGGATGCTATTGCTAGGTCTTCTAAGGTTATATTGAATAAGAGTGGAGAAAACTAGCATTGCCTAGTTCCTGACCTTAGTGGGAATGCTTCTAGTTTCTCGCCATTAAGTATAAAGTTGACTGTAGGCTTTTCATAGATAGCTATAACTATCTTGAGGTAGGTTCCTTCTAACCCCATTTTGCTGAGTGTCTTTAACATGAAAGGGTGTTGGATTTTGTCAAATGCCTTCTTTGCATCAATTATTGTGATCGTGTGGTTTTTGTCTTTCTTGTTGTTGATGTGATGTATTCTGTTGATTGATTTGCATATGTTGAACCAACCTTGCATTCCTGGTATAAAACCCACTTGGCCATGATGTATGATCTTTTTGATGAAGTGCTGGATTGGGTTTGCTAAGATTTTGTTGAGTATTTTTGCATCTATGTTCATTAGTGAGATTGGTCTATAGTTTTCTTTCTTGGTGGTGTCTTTGCCACCTTTGGGGATGAATGTGATATTAGCCTCATAAAAGGAGTTGGGGAGGATTTCTGTTTTTTCGATGGTTTGGAAGAGCCTATGGAAAAGTGGTAGTAAGTGTTCTTGGAATGTTTGATAGAATTCACCTGTAAATCCATCTGGTCCTGGACTTTTGTTATTAGGGAGTTTCTTAATTACATCCTCAATTTCCTCTGAGGTGATTGTTCTGTTTAGGCTTTCTAGTTCTTCCTTTTTCAATCTTGGAAGATGGTATTTTTCCAAGAATCTGTTGATTTCTACTGGGTTTTCTAGCCTAGCTGAGTATAGTTGTTCATAATATGATCTCATGATATGTTGTATTTATTGGGGTTCTGTTGTAATCTCTCCCCTTTCATTTGTGATCCTACTGATTTGGGTGTTTTCCCTCTTTTTTGGTGAGTTTTGCCAGTGGTTTGTCTATCTTGTTCATTTTTTCGAAAAACCAACTCCTGGTCTCATTGATTTTTTTGTATGGTTTTCTTAGTTTCTATGTTGTTTATTTCTGCTCTGGTTTTTATTATTTCTTGCCTTCTGGTTGTGGTTGGATTTCTCAGCTGCTGTTGTTCCAATTTCTTGAGGTGATCTTTTAAACTGTTAATTTTGTCATTTTCCTGTTTCTTTATATAGGCCTGTACTGCTATGAGTTTCCCCCTAATTACTGCTTTTGCTGTGTCCTACAAATTTTGACAAGTTGTCTCTTCATTATCATTTGTCTCAAGGAATCATTTTATTTCTTCCTTGAGTTGCTCTTTGATCCAGCTCTTGTTGAGCAGCATGTTGTTTAATCTCCAGGTATTAGTTTTTCTCCATTGCTTTTTCTTGAAGTCAATTTTAACCTCTGTTGCATAGTGATCTGATAGGGTGCTTCTAATGATCCTTACATTTGTGGTCTTATATAGGTTGGCTTTGTATCCTAAGACATGGTCTGTTCTGGAGAAGGTTCCATGTGGGCTTGAGAAGAATGTGTATTCTGCTTTCTGTGGATGGAGGACCCTATATAAGTCTATTAGCCCTAGATCTTCTAATTTTTCATTTAGAGCTCTCATTTCTTTGCTATTTTTCTGTTTGGTGGATCTGTATAGTGGTGATAGTGGAGTATTGAGGTCCCCTACTATTATCATGTTTCCCTTCATGTGTTTCTCCAGGTTTGCGAGCAGATGCCTCACATATTTTGCTGCCTCTACATTAGGTGCATAGATATTGACCATGGTTAGTACTTCCTGATCTAATGTTCCCCTGATCAGTAAGTAGTGGCCCTCATTGTCTTTGATCACTTTCTTGAGGTTGAATGCAATTTGGTCTGATATAAGAATGGCTGTCCCTGCTCTTTTTTGTTTTCCATTGGCCTGAATAATTACTTTGCATCCTTTTATTCTAAGCCTGTGCTTATCCTGTAGTTGTAGGTGTGTTTCTTGGAGACAGCAGAAGTCTGGTTTATTTTTCCTAATCCAGTTCTCTACTATGTGTCTCTTAATTGGGGAATTTACTCCGTTAACATTTAGGGAAATTATTGACAGAGATGACTGTTGTGCAGTTGTGTTGTGTAGAGTGGTTTTTGTTACAATCGGGGGTTTGGATTGTGTATTTCGTCTCTGAATAGGTCATTTAGGATTGGCTTTGTTTGCACAAATAGTTCAAGTTCATTCTTGTTTGAGAATGTTTTTAGTCTGCCCTCCCATATGATAGTTTTGCTGGGTATTGGACCCTCGGCTGTAAATTTCTTTCATTCAGTCATTTAAATATGTCATTCCACTGTCTTCTTGCTTGAATTATTTCAAATGGGAGATCTGGTTTGATTCTTATGTCCCTTCCTTTGTTCTTGAGGTTTTTTTTTCTCCCTTATTGCTTTAGAGAGTTCATCTTTCTCTTTGTTTTTTGCCATTTGGATTACTATATGTCTTGGTGTTGGTTTATTAGGGACTATTTTATTAGGGACTCTCTTCACTTCCTGGATTTGCACTGAAGTTTCTTTCCAGAGGGTAGAAAAGCTCTCTGCTATTATTTCTTTGATGACTTGTTCTTCCCTTTTCCCTATTTCCTCCCCTTCTGGTATACCCACAATTCTTAGATTGTTTCTTTTGTCCTTGTTCATTAGATACTGGATTTTTTCTTCCAGTGCTTTGCCTTTTATTTCTTTGTTGGTTTCTTGGTCATTTTTTTGTTTGCAGTTTTCCTTCGAGTTCTTCAATGTGCTTCTCCAACTCTGTGTGTCTGCTCGTAAGGCTTGTTACTTTGTCTTTTATTTTTATTTATTTATTATTGTTTGTTTGTTTTTGGGCCATAACCGGCATTGCTCAGGGGTTACTCCTGGCTGTCTGCTCAGAAATAGCTCCTGGCAGGCTCGGGGGTCCATATGGGACACTGGGATTTGAACCAATCACCTTTGCTCCTGGATCGGCTGCTTGCAAGGCAAACGCCACTGTACTATCTCTCCGGGCCCGTTACTTTGTCTTTTAATTCCTTCAATTCTTTTTGTATGGGATCTCTCATGTTCTTTAACATTTCTTCTTTAATTTCTTCTTTAATTTGGCTGATTTGTTCATCCATAGATTTCTTATACTTGGTAGCTAGCGTTTCTTTCATTTCTTTTATCAATTCTTGCATTTTCTTCTTCGTGGTTGCTTTTAGGTCTCCTTCCCATGGATCTGTGCGTTTTGGTGGACTTGGACACTTGCTAGGGTTTGTTTTCGTATCTCCAGATATTAGGGTTCTCCTTGATTTACCCATATTTCTTTGCATTTATTGGTTTGGTTTGGAGTGCTGTGCCTTCTAAATTCAGCCTGCTTTGGTCTCCTGTGGTGTGGGGATGGGTCCCCTCCCTGAGCGTGGTTCTAGAGGGGGTTGTTGGGTGAGCTCACTGAGATTTGGCTCCTCCTGTGCTCTTTATGTGGCCTGATCCATTGCTTTTTCCTTTTGTTGTCAGCTAGTGCAGGTCCTCTCCTGGGCACAATGGTGGAGGGCACTGTTGAGCCTAGTTCCTTTGCCCCCCTCCCTTATCTGGAAGTCAGCTCTCCTTCAGTGAGTCTGGTCAATTTCTTTCTCCTTATTCCTGCCAGTCGGTGCAGTTCTGCTCCTGGCCACAATGGTTGAGAGCGCTATTGAGCCTAGCTCTCTATCCTCCCTCTGCTCTCTGGAAGTCAATGGAGCTCCACCCCTCCGAGCCTCAGCAGAAGAAATTCCCGTAGTCAAACCCACCCAGTCACTACCCCCAGCCCTTGGTGGTGTCTCAGGTCCCTCCTGGGTTCAGGGGGGTAGGCTGCTCTAGGTTAGCCAAAGGTCCAGGTGGCAGGCCCAAGCTCACCCAGTCTATTGGTCCTAGCCCATCCCAGCAGGACAAAGTGGGTAAGGTGCAGGGTTCTCCTCACCTGGTCTGCACTCAGCTCAGGCTTGGCTTCCTGAGAGAGGCGTGTGGTGCGGTGCCTGTCTCAGGCTCCCATGTAGAGAGTATGGAGGTGCCGGGGAAAGGCACTCACCCATGTGCTCTTGCTCAGGCTTGGGGTCCCTAGGAGGGGCCCGGGGTGTGGCAGCGAGAAGCCTGTCTCAGAGTATGGGGGTCCCAGGGAAAGGCACTCACCAGTGTGCTCTCTGCTTGAGCTTGGGGTCCCGAGGAGGGGCGCGGGGTGTGGCGGCAAGAAGCCTCACCTCCAGTTAAACTTTTATGATCAACTACTATATATCTATATAAACGAGAATATCTATCAGATATTCTAGTCTTAATACCCAGAGCATATCAGAATTGTCCATTTGTTTCAAAAAGGACATATGAAGTAGACATTTTCTTATCATTTATTTTTATTAAATTGAGGAGGAGGAGGAGGAGGAAAAGTGAAGCCCACTTGACTCCAACATGACTTGAACAAGCAACCTTCTGACCTGGAGTCAGACGTGCTACGGTTGTGCCGTAAAATCACATTTTCTCATCTTTTAATGGGTGTGCAATTCTGCTGTCCTGGACAATCCATGGAGAGAAACATTGAATGTTTGAAAAGAGAGTGTTCATGTGAATGAGAAGGCAAATTTCAAAATAAACAGCTGAGGACCACAGAGCATCCATAAAGTAAGTTAGACAAGATCATTAGGAAAAAAAAAACTATACTAGGTAAATCAATAAGATACTTTTTTTTTTGAAGAGCAGAACAACCAGGCAGATTTTCATATATTTATTTTCCTTTGGGACACACTTGTGCTCAGGGATCACTCCTGGCTCAGTTCTCAAGGACAACTGCTAGCTGAATTGGGGCACCATATAGGGTGCTGGGGTTCAAACCAGATCAGACACATGCACAGTAAGGTGTTGCCACACCCTCAATCCTCCTGCGTAAGCTTACCTGCTAATAGACCTCCCATTTCTGGGAGGGGTCTTGGGAAGGTTAGATAAGGGGAAAGGGGTCACCCCAGATACTACATGTAACTTTACCTACAAGACCCTCCCATTCCTGGAGGGATCTTGGGAGATTGTAAAACATTTGGTCTAAGGGGCCAAAGGGATTTGCCTGGATGGAGGATAGAGGAAAAGCAAGATAAAGAGGTGGCTGAGGAAGAAGGTACAATGTAGGGCTAAATAGGAAACCAGTGCAAATGCTTATAATATAGTAGTCACACATGTTGGCTAGGGCATGAATAAAGCTGATATTTCCTGAAGCCTGCTGTGAGTGGATTGCCTTCTTGCCACCACCTGAACTTGCAGACCTGCAGATTTAAGGGAAATGGAGCCACATGGCTGGGGCCTAAGGACAAATGCCTCCATCTCCATCTAGCTCCATCATAAGGGTTTTAATAATTATTCTAATCAACAAATGGGCCCCTGAACGTGGATGTGGACCCTGTACCCAAGAGAACAGCAATCATGGTGAGATTCCTGGTTCAAAGATGACCGCGACCCCTTCTGGGGACACAAAGGCCAATGAAACATAGGAGGTTAAAGCTTGTATTACACCCATCCCAGGCTCACGCCCAGAACTGAGACTTTATTCCAAAAAAAAATAAATAAAACAAAACCTCAGCCTACTCAAAGACTGATGGAGGGCCTTGATTGGAAACGGACCAGGAAGAAAAAGTTTAACTGAACAGACTGATTTTCTGACTTATGACTTCCAGCTTGAATTTGGATTTCAACTTTAAAAATTTCAGACTGGACTTTTAGTTTAAATCACTTTGAACTCTACACCCAGATGCGACCGGTGGAAAACCTATGGCAAAGAAGCGGCTGAGCGCCCTAATTGTGGTGCAGAAGTTCACAAGCGGCAAAAAGCTCCGAATCAGATCAGAAGCAGCGGGTGTGTGGCTCCTACTGGTTCCTCCCTTCAGATCAGAAGGTGAAACAGCGTGAGCGGACCATCTGCGGGGCCTGGGACTATGGAAGTACACCACATGGCGAGAGAGGCCTGGGAGAAGATGCGTTTGGACTATTGGTGTTGGTGATGGGATAATGGCATAAAAATTATTAAAAAAGGGAAATACAGTAAAGCCCAACTAAAATGTTTAAAAAGTTTATAACTGCCTACATCTAACTTTGTTTCAGGTGTATCTCTTGATTGAATCATTTTCTTAATGATTTAAATGTGCTTTATTTTTTTCCATAGCTAATGTTTCCAATGGAATAATGTTTTACTGTATATTTTGAAGTATTAGCCTGTTTTTAAAAATTTGTATAAATTTGTATAAATGTTCTTGTGCTTATGTGTTTAGGGTAAGGATATAGGAACTAGAAAGTTCCAGAATAGTGCTTGGAAAAAACAATGAAAAAATATTTTAAGTTAAAGGTGTATGGTATAGTGTGTAGAAAAATTATGTTTTTTAAAAGGCTAATATATTGATTTTTCACTGTATACTTTGTTGCTTTGAAAATATTATCTGCCTTTGGCTAAAGGCAGAAGCCAGGAAAACAAAAGAACCTATGATCTTGTTTTGAAAAAGAAAAGGGGCAGATTGGTGCCACACCCCAATCCTCCTATGTAAGCTTACCTGCTAATAGACCTCCCATTTCTGGAGGACTAAGGCCTACATCTTCATCTAGCCCATCCAAAGGGCATCTTTATAATTTAAAGCAACAGTAAGGCTCTGACCACTGGCTATAGCTTTGATTGCACACCGATAGATACTAAAGAGATTAATAACATACCTCCTGGGTTGGTACATTGTGCCACACACTGACTTCTCTCCCAAGGGAAACAAATTTCCAGGTCAGGTTTCATCCCTTTTAGGCTTTTTTAGAAGAAGGACAGCTAATCTCCCTGAATACCAGATTTGCCATCTTTTCATTGTGAGGTCAGCTCTTAATTTCTCTTAGGCTGGAGGGAAGTGTGCTATCAACTAACTAGCTTCACTTCTCTATGAATCATCACAAATGGGCTGAGAGAAGCATAACCGACAAAGAAAATATCCAGAACATTAAATGCTATTGCTTGATTCTTCCTGTCAAACTTTAAATATAAAAAACCAACAGTTTCTATCCAGTAAAAGAATAGAAAGCAGAACATGAGAATGAGAACACTTCGAGCAGCTCTGATCTCAGGGGCCATTTTAAGAACCATTCTGGAGTTCCGCAGGTGGAGAGCCTGTTGGTGGTGTTTGTGGAGAAAATACATGATGTAGACACTGGCCCAGCACATCAGAATCTGAGACAGGCCATCCCGAAGGGCCATAGATGTAAAAGAAATCCAAACTGTTATCTGGCCATCTTCTAAGTAAACACAATAATTGTCTAAGTCATTCATTAAAGATTTATTTAGGCTCTGAACATTCCTGATGTGGGAAAATAGGCTGATGCATATCAAGCAGCTGTGTATCCAAAAGCAGAGAAAAATGGGAAGAAAGTGCCGTGCAGACCTAGGTTTGAACCTTGCCCACATGGAGGATCTGGGGCTCAGGATGATGGCTTGGAACACAGTGAGGAGGCTGGTGGTACAGATGGACAGGCCTCGGCCCACTCTCTCCATATAAATTACCAGTTGACAGCCTACATCTCCTAAAAAGTTGCTCCAACCAAATATTACGATGCTCTTAAGCAATCCTTTACAGAAGAGCATCATGATATTTATAAAAGTCAAGTGCAAAATAATTATATGAATAAATTTCTTCGCAGTATCCCAAATTAATTCACAGAGATAATTCACAAAAATAAATATATTTCCCATGATGCCAGACCCAACCACTAGGAAGAATACGGTTCCTCTAAAGATGATCAAAACCATTTCTGCTTCATGAATTTAGAAGCTTAAGATTCAGCTAAAACACCTGGAAGAAAGTATCAATAATAAAAATATTATTGATTTATATTGAGTACAACTTGTTCTAAAATGTTCTGTGTACAAGAATCATGTTCCCCGTGTTATATTATCTAAGTGGTGGACCAAGTTTAGGCCAAAAGATTAGAGGTCATTCCCTTTGTTTTGTATACCCCTTATGGGTGAGGTTATGTCTCCTGAATGATGAGTATTCAAACATCTGCATTTGTAAGAAATTAGTTTTCCATTCCCATGCATCCAACAGAACCTTCAGGATTATTGGTATAGGACTACAGAGCACCCATATAGTAAGTTAGACAAAATCATTTTTAGGCAAAACTAAATAAACTTTGCCTTTGCAAATATAAATACCTCTAAGTACAATAACATGCAGAATTTTTTTTTTTTTTTTGGTTTTTCGGGTCACACCCGTTTGATGTTCAGGGGTTACTCCTGGCTAAGCACTCAGAAATTGCCCCTGGCTTGGGGGGACCATATGGGACGCTGGGAGATCGAGCCGAGGTCCTTCCTTGACTAGCGCTTGCAAGGCAGCACCTTACCTCTAGCACCACCTCGCCAGCCTGACAACAACTCTTGATTGAATTAGAAATCTCTTTTATCAGATTTTCATTTTTTTTTTGTTTTTGTTTTTGGGCCACACGCGGCGTTGCTCAGGAGTTACTCCTGGCTGTCTGCTCAGAAACAGCTCCTGGGAGGCATGGGGGACCATATGGGACACCAGGATTCGAACCAACCACCTTAGGTTTTTGAAAGGCCGCTTGCAAGGCAAACACCTGTGCTATCTCTCCAGGCCCAGATTTTCTTTATTTTATTCCTTCTGAGATATTTTTTCCACATGTATATTTTAGCTTTCAGTCAGTGTAATATTTCCTATTTCTCTTTAGGCTTTCATTTCGCTGTTTTTCATACATCCAGAGTAGTGTTTCCAAAGTTTTATTTTGAAAACCAAAATACACCTAGTAAATTTTTATAAATTCTATCACAAATTATCATCCACTTTTATATTAATGACAGCAAATTCAAACTCCATCATCTTTTGACATTAAAATCTAAAAGTCTATCCAACCAGGTAACTCCTATGTGAGGGGGCTGATCCAGAGACACGTGTTGGCTTAGCATATTACTCTTGAAGAATCTTGGATGTTAGGAGATAGCTGAGTTCTGCTCAATGCTAAGGGAAGTCTAGATCACTTTTAGATATGTTCATTCATACCAGGGAAATAGAAAATGCTAATTATTAGGTATTGTGTGGAGACAGCTGTGTATGAACCAGAGATTCCAAAGAGGATTATTGGGAAGAAGAAAACAAAAGAGAACTTACTAAATTCATTTTCAAATTGGGAGCTTTTCTTCCCTTTCCATAAACATTATTTTTGGGTTTCTGGTTCACACCTGATGTCACTCAGGAGTTACTCCTGGTTCTGTGCTCAGAAATAGCCCCTGGCAGGCACAGGAAATCATATGGGATTCTGGGATTTTAACTACCACCATCCTGAACTGGCAGTTTACAAGGCAAATGACGTACTGCTGTGCTATCTCTCTGGCCCCTGAATAAACATATCTAAAAGAAATAATGGAAGGAAGGAGGAAGAAATAATGAACAAAAGAATAAACAAAAAAAGGAAAATGAAAGAAGGAAACAAGCGAATAGGGAGAAGGAAGCAAGCAAGCAAAAAGAAAAACAAGGAAGGTAGGAAGGAAGGTAAGAAGGAAGGAAGGAAGGAAGAGAGGAAAGAAGGTAAGTAGGTAGGAATGAAGGAAGGAAGATAGAGGGAGGAGAAAAAAGAATAAAAAGGCATATGCAATTCCAATTAACTTTGGGTGGGACAGTGATTTGGCGTGACAGAGATTTAGCATCATCTTTACCTGCATCTCTCTTTACTTGATTTAACTAATTTATTTAAGCACTGTGGTTCCAAAGGGTTTATAGTTAGGTTTCAGTCATTGAATGTTATCTACACTTCACCAGTGTAACTTTCCTGCCACAAATATTTTCCATTTCTCTTACATCTGCATATCTTCTCAGGTTTATACAGGTTTGATACAGACTTTTATTGAGTCTGAGATCACTTTCATTCCTTTCATATTTGGAAAGAATGTTCTCTTTACCCACTGTGCTCTTGAATCTTATCTATCAACTTCGAATTTATTTCAGGGGCTCTGAGAGAAGAGCAGCATTTAAGGTATGTAAGACTACATCAAGGTCTTGTACCTAGAGACATCTGTTTATCTCCATCACCAAACAGTCCACCAAGAACTGTGGCAGAGATATCTGAGCACAGAACCAATAGTTAGTGCTAAGCAGATGTGGAAGTGCCCCAAGATGCAAACAAAAAATTTTTATATAAAATTACTCCCACTTACAATAGTCTTCCTTTGAAATAACACCAGGGTTAGATCTTCCTTTTAGTTTGACTAATGAATAATACTGGGAAGCCCCTTCATCCCTTTTCTATTCTGCTCACTTACCAAACAAAAGACTTGCCTTGGAGTTCCCCTTTTCTGGCAGACCTCAAGCAGCTTGAACTGTAGACCCAGACTTGCATTCAAATATGCAGAAAAGCTCCATGACTGGAGCAAAATTTGTTCTTGCTTTCCGGTGCCCATTGACTCTGACAAAGAAGATAATAAAGCCTATGTAGAGCAAAATGTGAAAGAATCTTCAAGTGTCAAAGTACATTCTAAAGCATTCCTTGGACAAAATGAAGGTGGGAACGCCTTCTTTCTCCATTTCTCCAACTTCAAGTTGTACTACAGAGCAATTATAATCAAAACATTAGGCACTGGAAAAAAGGCAGGTTCTCAGATCAATGGAATACAGTTGAATATCCTGAAAGAGACTGTTGGTTATATGATTAGTTAATTTTAGATAAGGAAGCCAAAATAATGAAGTAAAGGAAGGAAAGACTCTTTAACTGGTAGTGTTGGGAAAACTTGTCAGCTAAGTGCAAAATAAAGAACTCAAACATCCTAATGTCATGTACTATAATCATATCAAAATAGATAATAGAATTTGATATATCATATAAAAATGTGGGCAAAATTCTCCATAACCTTGAGGTTAGAGGCATCTCAAGGATAAAAAACACTTACGAATCAAGTGAATACAAAGATAAACGAATGGGATTATATTAAATTCGGAAGCTTCTTCATCTCAAAGGAAACTATGATCAGGACATAAAGACAGCTAACTAATAAAAATAAAACTACAAACCAACCATCATCTGAAAAGTGGTTACTAGAAAAGCTATATAAGAACCTGGTAGAACTTTACAAAAAAAAATTACCATACACCATCAAAGTGGGGAGAAGAAATAAAATAAAATATCCTCAAAGATGAGATATAAGTTGCAAAATGGGACATGAAGATTGTTCTGTATCTTTGTTATCAGGAAGATGCAAATCTAAACACCAAGATATTCTTTCCCATTACAGAGACTAGCACACATCACAAAGAGCAAGCATAACCAGGACTGACTCGAATTCAGGGAGAAAGGGGTTCTCACTCACTGCTGATTGGAATTTCCACCCTTTCTGGAAAACAATATGAACATTCCTCCAGTATCTAGAAATACAAAGAAGACATTTAAAAAGGAGAATTATATTTTAATATGTGTCTCCTTCAAGTGAATTACAGACAAGAATAATGATGTCCATGTATGAGAAAACACCATATAGTGTAGGACAGAGACACATTAGAGACGAAAGGAATCTTTAATGTAAATGTGTACATTTGCAGCAAAGAAAAGGCAAAATTCATGGTAAAACACAGACATTCACCAAAGTGAGTTTTTAAAACAGACATTAAAATAATTCCCCCTTATTTTCCCACTTCTGAATAAAATAGTTGAAACTTATGTAAGAACACCCAGCGCCCCTGTGGTATCACTTGTTGAATCTCAGACAAAGAGGCTCAGGCATTTTCAGTATCTCCTGCAGTGAAATTGGCCCCTTTTATCTGTCTGTCCTAGGAACATTCCTTTAGGTCAGAAAAAGAGAGAAACCCCTACTCACACACCCCTGCCATACAGCCCTTAGCTCTGTGCAAGAGAGAAGCAAAACGCTGCTACAAGTGACATTGTTATAGCAGTTGGAAGTGAGAGAGAGAATCATTTTGACTCACCGGGTCCCTGCTGTTCACACAAACTCCTTCTTCTTTCTGCATTGATGATGTCTGGGGCCTTATTTATTCCATCTGAGCCTGCACAGGTCTGGGGCAAACTGCCCAATTTGACCTGTCAGAGTTGTCTCTTGTCAGCGAGAAGACCTTTGCGCAGTCTCAGACCCTCATGCACAATGTCCCTTCTCCCTCCACAATTATGGTTGTTTGGCTCAGAACTTTCCCCACTTTTAATGAGGGTTTAAGGGCATTAATGAGAAGAATGTGTAGAGAGAAATTGAACACGGTGGAGCTTCCTATCAATCCACCTCAAAGTGCAACTCCTCATAGTTGCAGAGTTTTGAATCAGAATTCAGACTCATTCCTGACATGCATGATTCAACTTTATTTTTCTCTCCTGAGGCCTTCTTTGGGCCCAGCAGATCATAATGTTGCCTGGCACTGGAAATCTGCATTCTGAGCGTATTCCCATGATTGTGGACAAAAGAAGAATTTTTTTCCTTTTTTTTTAATATAAATTTTTATTTTGATCATAGTGGCTTACATATTGTTGACAATAATATTTTAGGTACATATTTACATAAAATCAGGGGGGATTCCCATCGCCAAATTGTCCTCCCTACACCTCCGTTTCTGTCCTACCTCCCTTTTCCTTTTCCCTCACCCGAGGGCGGCTAGAATATGTGGTCCCCTCTGTATCTAACCCACTACTTAGTAGTCTTGCACCTGTTTGGTCTTGATGCCTCCCTTATTTCCCCCTCTAACTGGAGTCAGGACTAGCTAGTTCAAGTTGCGTGGTTTTGTTTGAAGGAGAGAAAAGTAATAAACTGGGATAAGAGTCTAATACCCCGAAATTGGGCGGAGTCCTTCTAAAGGCTCTCATCATCAATTTGGGAGATGGAGAAAAAGAAGGTGAAACACTCCACTAGTACCAAAAGAAGTGTCAAATATCCAGTGAGGGCTCCAGCTATATCGATAAGCACCACAAAGAGCAGACAAAACAAACAAACAAACAAATAGAAAACAAAAACAAAAACAGACAAACAAAAATCACTCCATGGTCTTGAATTGAGAAACATGGCATAGCACATAACGAAAGAGAAGAAAGGAAGAGAAAAAAAAAAGTATAATTGGGGACTACACTTTCAATAATCACACCCAAACAGAGAAATCGACCAAAATAGATTGGTAAATCAAAAATAATAATAACAATAATAAATGAAGGTAATATATATATTTATATAAAAAATAACCAAGGTTTTGTGCTTTTTGTATTTTTGTTTTTTCCCTCCTGCCTTGGCACAGTAAATATTGGGGTCATTCGAAAAAGAATTCACTTGGCCTAAGAGATATGGGGTTTCTTCATCCTTGGAGCATACTGTCATGGGATCAACTCTAGACTTTGCTCAGGATCCTTTACTTTCCCGTTGTTTTGTTGTTGTTGTTGTTGTTGTTGGTGTGTGGAAGACTTCTGCTCTGTGTTTAGAGGTCTCAGTATCTGCACAGATCCTGAGGTGGGACTTATGATGAAGTCAGTCTTTGTGGTTTTAGAGGTTCTGTTACCTCAGTGTCATTTTAGTCTATCTTCTGTGGTTGGTGATCTTGGTCTTTGCACTGAACCTAGGGTGGTACCTCGGATAGCGTCTTTCTTTGTGCTTCCAAAAGCCCCATTCCGTTACTACTGTCTTTGGAAATCTGCATTCTGAGCATATGTCCCATGATTGTGGACAAAAGAAGAACTTTTTTCCTTTTTAATCACTTTATGAACTTTATTATATAATAATAAAAACAAATTTATCATAATATTGCCTGGCACTGGAAATCTGCATTCTGAGTATATTTGCATGATAGTAGACAAAAGAAGAGTTCCTTCTTATTTTTAAACTGATACAATAAATTTCATTATATAATAATGAAGACAAACTTATCAAATGTGTTCTACATAAATGTGTACTACATAAAATACAGTGAGAGTATTTTCTTCCTTGTGTCCATTCTGATAATGAATTTTATCCATGAGCATAGATCATATTTTTAAGAATTCGTTTATTAATACACTGTATTTTACAAAACTTTTCATGATGCATTTTTTTCTTTCACATTTACAAAGTTGTTCATAACTGAGTTTCAGTTAAAAAATTCCAAAACCCTTCACCAGGACACATTTCCCACCAGCAATGTCTATATTCTATTTCTCTCTCTCCCTCTCTCTCCTTCCCTCTCTTCCTCTCTCTACCTCCCACTCTCTCCCTCCCTCTCTCCCCCCCTCTCTCACACACAATCTCTCCTTTCTCTTTGTCTGTTTTACTCTCTCCTTTTTGATTTTGATGCTGTGATTTGTAATATTGTTACTGAAAGGGTCTGATGTATGTCACTTTCATTTTTAGCACCCATGATACTTGGGGTTCTGGGAAGAAAGTCATTTTCTTCTGTCTCAGCAGCAAGGGCTTTGTAAGAAACGGCTACTTAAAAGGGAAGGGGCGGGCTGGTATTCTGGACAGACAGCTGGCCAAAGGCCTCCAGGACTGACCAGTTACTCCTGGAAACTGAGAGCCCCCCATGCCAAGCTGGCTTTCAAGGCCAGGTCTGGCATCTGACCTCTGGGGGGATGGGGAGGAGACAAACTCCTCCCCCATGCTGTTTCATACTGCAGAGGGAGGCTGCAGCTGAACCCAAAGGATCCCAAATGCCAGGATTCCTGCTCATCTCCTACGGGTATGGCTTGAAATCTGGGCATACAGCTGGCCAATGGCCTCCTGGGCTGACCACTTAGTCCAGGAGACCGAGATCCCTTCATGCCAAACTGGTCTTCAGGGCCAGGTTTGGCAACTGCGCTCTGGGGGGAGAGAGGAGGAGGGAAACTCCTCCCATATTCATACTGGACCCCCTGCAGCAGTGTCTTTTCTTACTAATACTCATTTTTATAACCACGTGGGCGCAGTTATAAAATATACTTTTTAAACATTATCTAAAAATGTTCTTCATTCTAGATGGTTCCTAGGAAAGGAAACAGAATACCAAAGATTTGGATGATAACACTCAAATAGATCCTTAAAGTCAGTCTTTATGGACGTGACTTTCCGTACTGACTCCAAGCCAAAATCACAAACAATTCACACACACACACACACACACACACACACACACACACACATATTGTATATAGCCCCTGTTATATAATGCCTCTCCCTTACCTCTGTGTCTCCTCTGTCCCCTCATTTTTCAATCCTGTCAGTTATCTGCCCCTAATTTAACCCTCTTTACCCTCAGCTCCTAACTCGGTAGGCACCAAGATTGACCTCCTGCCCCAATAGACCACCTTCCAGCTCCTCAGTGAAAGACACCCTCTGGGTCCCCGTTCTCATGCATCAGCAAAGAACTACAACCAGCATGCCTGTTGACTCATGCTTGATGGCCCCTCTCACCCCCACCAAATTGTAGACTGTTGCACAATTCAGGAATCAGCCTCAGCAAAACTCCCAGCTCAAAGACATTATATGGTCTCGTAATGCAGCAAAGCATCTCTCAAACTCAATTCCAAGGCCTGTGAATCGAAAAGTACCTTGGCTTTTACTCCCCACAAGAATATATCAAAAGACTTAATTGGGAGTCTTATATTGCCTATGGAAGCTCAATACCTGTATAACAATACAACTTAGATGTGTATTCCTAAATATACAAGTAGCCTCCTCCACCACTTGTTTTATTTGAATACCTTTTCTTCTTAACTCAGTTTTATTTATTTGTTCTATTTTTTTAATATATATAATTTTTATTTTGATCATAGTGTCTTACATATTGTTGACAATAACATTTTAGGTACATATTTACATAAAATCAGGGGGGATTCCCATCACCAATTTGTCCTCCCTACACCTCCGTTTTTGTCCTACCTCCCATTTCCTCTTCCCTCACCCCCAGGGCGGCTAGAATATGTGGTCCCCTCTGTATCCAACCCACTACTTAGTAGTCTTGCCCCTGTTTGGTCTTAATGCCTCCCTTATCTCCCCCTCTAATTGTAGGCAGGACTAGCTAATTCAAGTTGCATGATTTTGCCTGAAAAAGAGAAGATAAATAAACTGGGGTAAGAGTCTAATACTCCAAAAATGGATGGAATCCTTCTAGAGGCTCTCATCATCGATTTGGGAGATGAAGGAGAAAAAGAAGTTGAAACACTCCACCAGTACCAAAAAAAAGAGTCAATTATCCAGTGGGGACTCCATCTATATCGGTAAGCACCACAAAAAAAAAAACAAAACAGATGAAAAACAAAGCAAAACAAAACAAAACAAACAACCAAAAACCAAACAAACAAACCAAAAACACGCCCTGGTCTTGAAATAAGAAACATGGCATAGCACATAACGAAAGAAGAGAAAAGGAGAAAAAAATAAGTATAATTGGGGACCACAATTTCAGTAGTCACACCCAAACAGAGAAATCGACCAAAATAGATAGGTATATAAAAATAATAATAACAATAATAAATGAAGGGAAAAATATATGTATATATGAAATAACCAAGGTTTTGTGGTTTTTGTATTTTTGTTTTTTCCCCTCCTGCCCTGGCACAGTAAATATTGGGGTCATTCGAAAAGGAATTCACTTGGCCTAAGAAATATGGGGTTTCTCCGTCCTTGGAGTATACTGTCATGGGATCAGCTCTAGACTTTGCTCAGGATCATTTATTCTCCCGGTGGTGTTTTTTTTTTGTGTGTGTGGAAGACTTCTGCTCTGTTCAGGGTGATACAATCAGAGCTCTGTGTGTAGAGGTCTCCGTATCTGCACAGATCCTGAGGTGGGACTTATGATGAAGTCAGTCTTTGTGGTTCTAGAGGTTCTGTTGCCTCAGTGTCGTTTTAATCCATCTTCTGTGGTTGGTGATCTTGGTCTTTGCACTGAACCTAGGATGGCACCTAGGATAGCATCTTTCTTTGTGCTTCCAGAAGCCCCATTCTGTTGCAGTTGTCTCTGTCAGACCTTTGGGACTAGGGATCATGATTATTGTGCAAGTCATAGTGCAAACCCTGAACTAGGGCTTTTATATTGGGCCCAAGGTGTATACTGTCTGGTCTTGGTTCTAGTAGCCAGTCATCTGTAAGTCACGATCTTGGCTTTTGGACCTACCAAATGGTGCCGCGTCTTCTGGTTTTGTCTTGTCGTTAGCTGGTAAGGTATGCTAATCTGCTCTCAGGACAAGTTGTTCGCATTTTCCTCATTGTCAGGATATCATGTTAGAGCTGGCCCTTGTTGTTGACCCCGCAGTATTAAGGCTGGCTCAGATGGAGTTTGTTTCCTGTAGCTGTTGTGAAGAGCTGTGCCAATTCTTTGTCTGGGATCCAGATTTCAAGGCTGGATGAATGGTATCTAATCACCTGAGGTCTAAGCTGATTCCACATGACATATTTTCAAGGTAGGAGATATCCCTGTATTGTAAACAACTATGAGTTCCTATCTCTAGTAGATAAGAGCTCTTTTTGTTTTTTATATATATATGTAAGATTTCCCCTTTATTTAGTGTGTCTTTGCAGGGGGAAGTGGTGCTACATTATATTGTCGGTGTAGCTGGGGGTGGACAGAGGGTATAACAGACACAGGTCACATACCCAAAAATGATAAAAATAAAAATTAAAATTAAAATTAAAAAAAAAAAGAAAGAAGAAATAAATAAAAATGTATGTGCTCACAAATGTATATGTAGGACCAACATTTAAAAAAAATAAATAAATTTAAGAAAAGAAGAAAAATGAGTTCGCGAAGGTTTTAAAGGGCCAAAGTGGTGCAAAAGACTACCTTACATTTGGGGGAGAGCAGGTAACGAGGTGGTGTATTACAGGTCCTATGCCTATGTTGGAAGTACAGTTTTTCCCATTGTCTTTTGGGTTTTTGTTGTAATGTGTGGGTTCTCAGGCATCTTCCTATCCCACCCCCTGACCTTCTTCAGGTTGGTAAAAATTTGCGGCAGGGAGGTCTTGGAAGAGTTCTTGCATTGGGGATACTTTTGGACCTAGGTCCGGTTTCAAGTAACAGTCCACATTAGGGGGAGTTGGTAGGGAGGGCCTCGCAGCATGAGTCCGCAGGGGAGTTGGCTGTCTTTTCTTGTCCGGGACGAGGTGTGGGTTTGACTGGGTGTCCCTTCTCTTGGGTGCTGGGTACTGGTTCGTTGGGGTAGGAGGTCGATCTTGTTGCCTAATAGATTAAGAACTAAGGGTGAAGTGTTTTAATATAGAGGGAGGTCTGGATGGGATTGAGGGGTGGAGGGATAGTTGGGTTTCCAGAGGGGGGAAAGGGTAAGGTGTATGGAAGGGGTAGGGAGGGAGAAAAGAGAAAAATACATTAGAAAGAAAGGGAGAAAAGAAAAGATAGAAAGTAAAGAAAAGAATAGAAGAGAAAAAAATCAAAAAGCAAGTGGTGAGAAGAGAGGAGAGAATAACAAGGGAATGCTAGTTTGCTTGAATGTGTTCAGTGAATAGAGCATGTAGTTTGAGTCTGTTCGTTGCTGTTACTGCTTTGGTGGTTTGACTGGTCACGTGCTTGAAACCCTAAAAGAAGGTAAACCTAGAGATAAAGTGTATGTTAAAGAGATTTCTCAAAAAAAAATAAATAAAAAAATAAAGAGTTTTCTCAGGGTCATCTCGTAGTGCAAACTAGGTATGGTATCTCGTGTGGTATCCCGAGCTGCCATCTTAGCTTGTCCGCCCTTTGTATCCAAGAACGCCTGTGGACAGAGAAGCTGAGAGGTTATTTTACATATAGTAAGATAGAGGCATTAATACGTAGTGTTATGGGATGTTTCCATTGGAGTCAGTGGTTTGCCTTGGTATTCTTTACCTGTGTTCCTGTATACGATCTCTACAGGACTATTATGAGTCCTTGTTGTAGAAGGTTGATTACGTACCTGTTCTCTCTATGCTGCTGTTCTGGTGTTGCTGTTTTCTTCGTGGTATAATGTGTAGTCGAAAGTTTGTGTTGTTAGTTTTTCATGTGTTTTGGGCACTGTTCCCAGGTATATGTTGACTATTACAGTGTTTGGAGTTTCTATCCTGTTAGACCCTGTTATTTGATTGTTAAGTATTAGTTGTGATTAAGATGTATGTTCTATGTGCTTCAGAATAGTGCTACCATTCTGTGTTTATCTTTTGTCTTCTGACTTACTTCGTTTAACATAACATGATCTAGGTCCATCCACGTTGCTGCAAAATCTGTGATTGTATCGTTTCTGACTGCCATGTAATATTCCATTGTGTATAGATACCACATCTTAATGATCCATTCATCTGTTGTTGGACATCGCGGTTGGTTCCAAGATTTGGCAATTATACTGAGTGCTGCGATAAATAGTGGGGTGCACACGTATTTTGGTATGCATGTTCTTCCACCTTGGGGGTATATACCTAGAAGTGCAATTGCTGGGTCAAAAGGGAGCTCAATTCTGAGTTCTTTGAGCACTCTCCAGACTGTTCTCCATAGATGTTGGACTAGGGGGCATTCCCACCAGCAGTGGATGAGGGTTCCCTTCATACCACATCCCCGCCAACAAAGATTGTTCTCAGTATTTTTGATGTGAGCCATCCTCACTGGTGTAAGGTGGTATCTCATTGTTGTCTTGATTTGGATCTCTCTGATGATGACTGAAGGTGAGCATGTTTTCATGTGTTTGTTAGCCATCCTTCTGTCTTCCTCAGAGAAGTGTCTATTCATTTCTTCTCCCCACTTTTTAATGGCTTTTTTTGGTTTTGAGGGGCTCAGTTTTCTGAGTGCTTTGTAAGTTCTAGATATCAGCCCTTTATCTGATATGTCTAGTGAAAAGATTTTTTCCCATTCTGTTAACTGTCTTCTTGCATAAAGTAAGGTTTCTTTCACCATGCAGAAGCTTTTTAGTTTGATGTAGTCCCATTTGTTTATGTTTGCTGCTAAGGTTCTTGCCATTGGTGTTCCATTCTCGAAGACCTTTTTGATATATAAGTCTTCAAGTGTTCTCCCTATTTTATTCTCAATAAATTTTATAGATTCGGGTCTGATTTCAAGGTCTTTGATCCATTTTGAGTTGACTTTTGTATAAGGAGTGAGGTATGGGTTGTTTTTCACTTTCGTACATGTGGTTTTCCAGTTGTGCCAACACCATTTGTTGAATAGGCTTTCTTTGTTCCATTTCAGATTCTTGCCTCTTTTATCAAATATTAGTTGGCTGTATATCTGGGGGTTTATGTCTGGGAAATCTGTTCGAACCCACTGGTCTGAGGTCCTGTCTCTGTTCCAGTACCATGCTGTTTTGATTACTATGGCTTTATAGTATAGTTTCAAGTTAGGTAAGGAGATTCCACCCAGCTTCTTGTTTTTGAGTATGTGTTTGGCTATCCTGGCTCTTTTGTGGTTCCAGATGAATTTTGTGATTGATTGTTCTATTTCTTTAAAGAATTGTGTCTGGATTTGGATAGGGATTGCATTAAATCTATATAGAAGTTTGGGTAGGATAGTCATTTTGACTATGTTAATACTACCTATCCATGAGCATGGGATGTTCTTCCATTTCTTTAGATCGTCTTCAATTTCTTTCTGAAGCGTTTTGAAGTTTCCCTGGTATAGGTCTTTCACTTCTCTTGTAAGGTTGATTCCTAGATACTTGATATTTTTTGATACTATCTTAAATGGGATTGTATTTTTAATCTCTCTCTCCTCAGCTTCATTGTTTGTATATAGAAACGCAACTGTCTTTTGTGTATTGACTTTGTATCCAGCCACTTTGCTGTATTGGTTGATTGTTTCTAGGAGTTTTACTGTGGACTCTTTAGGGTTTTCGATGTATATCATCATATCGTCGGCAAATAGAGATAGCTTGTGTTCCTCTTTCCCTATTTGAATTCCTTTGATTCCCTTCTCTTGTCGGATTGCTATTGCTAGGACTTCTAAGGTTATATTGAATAAGAGTGGAGAGAGTGGACAGCCTTGTCTAGTTCCTAACCTTAGTGGGAATGCTTCTAGTTTCTCGCCATTAAGTATAATGTTGGCTGTAGGCTTTTCATATATAGCTGTAACTATCTTGAGGAAAGTTCCTTCTAACCCTATTTTGCTGAGTGTCTTTAACATGAAAGGATGTTGGATTTTGTCAAACGCCTTCTCTGCATCGATTGATATGATCATGTGGTTTTTGTCTTTCATGTTGTTGATGTGATGTATCAGATTGATTGATTTGCGTATGTTGAACCAACCTTGCATTCCTGGTATGAATCCCACTTGGTCGTGATGTATGATCTTTTTGATGAAGTGTTGGATTCGGTTTGCTAAGATTTTGTTAAGTATCTTTGCATCTATGTTCATTAGTGAGATTGGTCTGTAGTTTTCTTTTTTGGTGGTGTCTTTGCCTTCTTTGGGAATGAGTGTGATATTTTATTTGTTCTATTTTAGTATATACATTTTTCCTCTATCCTTACTATTTTTGGTGCTGCTTGGTACAAAAAGCCTTGACTGAGATAAAAGCTCAGAACAAAACCAGACGACAGAGACTGTGTGTGAGCCTGTCATCCTTACCCAGAACGGCACCAGCAACACAGTATTACACCATACATTTTTTATGGGCACAGTAAAAAAGGGGAAACCATAGACACAGAAACAAGATCTTATCTTCTAGGGATAAGAACTCACTTTTTATAGCATCAGGGTGCCTCCCATCCTGAACATGTGTCATGTGGATACAACCAGTCCCCAAGAGATTGGACAATGTTAGTCCAATCCGAAACCCCAGATCCCCAACGTAGAAATGATACAGCTCCAGGCAACACCACCAGGAACTAAGCTCCATTGGGAGATTTATAACACTACTCTGGCACCAACTTGTGCCAATTTTGATATGACAATGAGGAAAGGAAAACTTGACATAAGACAGGCTGTCTTGTCACATTACATAACAGTAAATGGAAATCAGAAGAGATATCATCCTTTGAACTGTGAAAAATAAGAGAACCAACAACAGAAAACTGACTTTGACAACCATGACTGAACAGAGCCTACCTTGGGACTAATAAGGAAAACCCTACCCTAGGCTGTAGTCCAGGACACATAAAAAACAACAACAACAACAAGATGTCTTATTGCAGAGAACCAACTTGGAAAACAGAGACTGAGCAGAACCTTTGGATCCATAATCTCCTAGGCTTTGGCTTAGGAACTGAACAAAAACAGGGAGCAAGTGTTACAGAAGACTGAACACCACAACAACTATGGATAGGAACCTCTAGAACCTAGAGACTCTATCCTAGACCCTGACCTATAACCTGCACAAATACCAAGATCACTAGCTACAGTGGCTTAATTTTCTCACACAACCGAGAGGAAACTTTCCTGGCATCACAAAAAAGCCTTTGGGATGGGATAATGAGTATATATGGAGCCAGGGGTTGATTCCATGATGGTATGCTTCAAGGATGAAGAAACCCTGAATCTCTTGGTCACAGATATTCCCTTTCTTCTCCAATGCTTACAGTATGTATGCAAAAAAAAAGAAAAAAAGAAAAAAGGAAAAGGTGGGGGGAACTCCAAACCCTACCACTCTAGCACCCATACATTTTATTTTTTTGTTTTGATTTATTAGTTTTTCACTTTATATTTCTTCTCTTTTTTCTTCCACTTTTCTCATTCTTTTTCACTCTTGTGGTTATTATTTAGAGGTTTATTTTTATTTTTATTTGCCCGGTCCATTTTTTTCTTTTTTCTTCCATTTTTCTTTTCTTTTTTCTTTCTCTCTCTTCTTTCTTTTTTTGGTAGTTGTCACCAATTTTTTTTCTCCCCTTTTTCTTATCCTTTTTATCTCCAATGACGGTGGAATAAATGCTCAATCTACAACAAGCTGTAAAGAGGAGACCAGTTGCATTAGCATACTGGGGTATAGAGGAGGGGATATGGGATGCATACGGGGAACAGGGGCGGAGGGAGGACAGCACTGATGGTGGGAATGTCCTCATTCATTGTTACTATGTACCATAAATGATGCAGTGAAAAATTTGTAATGCACTTTTGTCACAATAAAAACATTTTTTTTTTAAAAAGCGAAGGGGCGGGAGCTTGGCGCAAGTGGTAGGGTGTTTACCTTGCACGCACTAACCTAGGACAAACCGTGGTTCGATACCCTGGCATCCCATATGGTCTCCCAAGCCAGAAGCGATTTCTGTGCACATAGCCAGGAGTAACCCTTGAGCGTCACTGAGTGTGGCCACCCCCCCTCCAAAAAAAGGGTTGGTTCCTGGAGCTGTAGCAGAGAACTGTGTCGGTTCTACTTTTCAGATCTTGGGTTCAGGGTTTGACGGTCGCTGTCTAATCACCTAAATCTAAATTAGGTCCACATGACATATGTTCAAGGTGGGAGGTGCCTCTGTATTGTAAAGTGTATGAGTTCTTATTCCTAGTAGATAAGAGCTTGTTTCTATAAGTACAATTTCCCTCTTTTAGTATGCCTGTGTAAGAAGAAATGGTGCTTATATTGCTGGTGCATTTGGGGGTGAGAGTGACAGGCTCCATCACCTCTGTGCCCTGGTTTTGACCTGAGCCATTATCCCAGGCAAGACTTTTTCTCGTAGTTTTTGTATCAAGCAGAACCAATACAGGTGGAGTTAAGGAAGAAAAGAAAAAAGAAACAAGACCCCCAAAATATCTCTCATCTATATATAAATATCTATATATACATACTCATATATATGAGGAAAAACATAAAGAAAATAAGTTTAAAAAATTAAGGGGACAATGTGATGCAAGAGACTACCTTACATTTGGGGATAAACATATTAAGAGTTAGTATAATAGAGTTAATAACTTTTCAAGGAAACATAGGCATCCTCGTTGTCTTTTGAGTTTTTCTTGTGGTGTGTAAAATCCAGGGCATATTTTCATCATATATACCCTGGTCTTCTTGAGATTGAGAATATATTTGAAGCAGAAAAATCTAGGGTAGATTTCTTATGCTGGGGATCCCTCTGGAGCTGAGTCTGATATCAAACAACAGTCTATATTTGGGAAGGTTAAGAAGGAGGTCACACAGCATGAGTCAGCAGGGGTGTTAGTGGTAGTTTCTTGCCAGGGATGAATATGGGCCTGAGTGGGTGTCCCTTCGCTTGGGGACTAGGTGATGGCTTATTGGTGTAGGAGGCCGGTCTTGATACTAAGTGGTTAAAAACTGAGGCTGAAGAGAATAAGGTGAGATATCAGATTGTGATGGGGGGTGATTGTATAGTAAAAATTTTGAAAGGGGTAGAGGGGTAGTATATAGGAGGGAGTATATACACTATAGGCATGGGTTGTTTACAATTTAGGTTTGGCTCTCATGGAGGAGTCCTCTCTCTTTGTACTCATTCCACATAAAAGCATACAATACTTAGTTTAGGTATAGCTTAGAAAAAGAGAAGGAGAGAGGAATAAATAACAGAATATAAAAATAGGTAAATACAGTAAAAATAACGCATAAATACTAATAAATCAACTAAGAGAGATTGGGCCAGTGTGTAGAAGTTTGGAGGTTTTCTCAATTTCTAGGAAATTCATCAGGGATGGGGTTGGGCCTTCTTAAATGAAGATTTCAGAATTAGATAATTGAAGCCTCATCCCTCTATTCTTCCTAGGTAACTTGACCTTACCTGCAAGACCCCGCCCATTTCCTGGGAGGAGTCTTGGAAAGGGTTGATAAGGTTTTGACCAGAGGGGATGAGCACCCTTTTTGGCCTTTTTGATCTTTTGCCAGCATGGAGGTCAAAGGGAAGATGGCTGACAGGAGTTAAGATGCAGGGGTAGCAAAGAATGGCTGAATGCTTAAAAGGTTATGATATAGGCCACGCATGTCGTGGATAGGGCATGAATAAAGTTGATGCTTTCTGATCCCTTTCTCTGAATGATTCTGCCATTCAAACTAAACCTAGGACCTGCCAACTGAATGAAGATTGCAGAGCCACGTTGCCTGGGATGGCAGAGAAAAATCGCTCCATCCATCCACCTTTATCAGCACCATCGTTAATTATTTAATTCGAATGAAACAGATAATGACTAGAGCAATTTAGGATACACATAGGTTACGCATCTTGAGTACTAAACAATGTGTTAATGAGTTCTATCTATGTAAATGGTTACCCTATGTAGTATTGTCTGCTGCATCTTATGTATCAAAATTTCTTTCCTAAAGAGAAAGTAACAGTGTGGGTTTTATTTGACATAAATTGAATTGATGATAATGAGGAAGAAAAGATAGAAGAAGAAAAGGGAGAAAGAAAGAAGCAGTGAGAAGAGAGAAGAAAAGAGAAAGGAAATGTTAATTTGCTTAAAAGTGTTTGATGAGTAGGGTCCTATAATATAAATCTGTGGGTCATGGTTGACTGCTTCTGTGGTCTGGCTGGTCACATGCTTCAGGTCTTAATAGAGGCCAGAAACCAGAGAAAAGGGGTACATTGAAGTGTTTTATCAAGACATTTTCATAATGCAAACTGAAGATTGTATCTTGTGTGACAAGCACCTAGGTGTCAACTTAGGTTGTCCGCTCTTTGTCTACAAGATCCCCTGTGGACAGAAAAGCTGAGTGGCTATTTTAAATATAGTAAGGTTAAGGCATTAAAACACATTGTTATGAAATGCTTTCGCTGAAGTCACTGGCTTCCCATCATTTTCTTTACCTGTAATTTTGTATCCCTAAGACAGGGGTCCTCAAACTTTTTAAACAGGGGGCCAGTTCACTGTCCTTCAGCCCATTGGATGGTCTGATTATAGTAAAAACAAAACTTATGAACAAATTCTTATGCACACTTCATATATCTTACTTTGCAATGAAGAAACAAAACCGATACAAATACAATATGTACAATATGTGGCCCACAGGCCATAGTTTGAGGACCACTGCCCTAAAACATTATTATAGGCCTTTGTAGTAAAAGTCTGATTACATGCCTGTTCTCTCTATGCTGTTGTTTCTGTTGTTGTTGGTTTCTTTATGATATAATGTGCAGTTGAGGCTTTGTGTTGTTCCTCTTCCACTTGTTTTGGACACTACTCCCCAGTAAATGTTGACAACTACAGTGTTTGCAGTTTCTACCCAATTAAACCATTGTATTTGTTCATGGAGTATTACATGTATTTATGTTGTATATTCTAAGTACTTAAGAAAAGTGGTATCATGCTGTGTTAATCTTTCATCTTCTGGTTTCCTTTATTTAACATAATATTTAGTAGATCAATCATTGTTTCTGAAAAATGCTGCAGGCATCTTGCTTCTGAGCATCTCTAGTGGGGACCAAATCCATCACAAGAGGAAAACGGGTAACATGAGCTGCCAAATACAAAATATGAAATAATGAAACCACACACAGAGTATGTGGGGCCAACACATATTCTGGCAGGAGTGCAACAAGTTTAATTTTTTGAGCAGGGGAATTTATAGGGGTAAAATTGGCCATAACTGAAGAATAATTATAATCACAAAGCAAAGTACAACAGTAACAATACCTAAGCTATGGGTGTGACTGTAAAAATTACAAGTTACAAATGAGACGGTTACAACTCAAAGCATCTCTTTGCAAGTTTACTTTAAATGCAAAATTAGGATTAGGAGGGAGTAGAAAATATCAGGAACTTGATCTATACTGGGCTGGACTCTATTGTTTTAGAGGTTAAGTAAAGGAAGGAGCCAAATTCCCTAAAATGTGTTTTCCTTTTCCCTATTTTTCAAGGAGAATCAGTAGTCAAGGGCCAGAATGTGCATTCTGGTTAGCTCTTAATTACCAGAAAATGCAGCTGCAGGGACATATTTGAAAAAGAGAAAAGGTATCGTCTTTGCTTTTAGGGCTGGCTGTTATCCAGAAAATGGGTTCTTAAGTAATCTTTGATGCTGGAATTTTTGAGCCAAATTATTTGATAGAGGCCACAATTTTGCCTCGTATTTACAAAGGAGAGATAGCCAAATAATGACCAAAAATGTAATGCCAAGCATCTCTTCAGAAATTCCTCAATCATGCACGCAAGGGAAAAAGGCATCCACAATGGGACTTTTGAGGAACCCTGTGGGGGTTATTTCAGTTATCTTCACCAGGAAAATCTGAGGATACATCTGGTGGACTGAGCTCCCCTAAAAGTTTATGTATGCAGTGGCAGCAAAATATATGATTGTATCATTTCTAACTGCTCTGTGGTATTCCATTCTGTATAAATACAACATCTTCATGATCCAATCATCTGTTGTTGCACAACGACATTGGTTCTAAATCTTGGCTATTGTACTGAGTGCTGCGATAAATAGTGAAGTGCACACATATTTTGGGGTGAGTGTCCTTCCAACTTGAGGATAGATACCGAGGAGAGCAATGGCTGGGTCATATGGTAGCTCAATTCTGAGATTACTGAACACTCTTCACACTGTTTTTCATAGGGGTTAGACCAGGCATAATTCACATCAGCAGTGGATGAGAGCTCCTTGCTTACAACATCCCCACCAACAGAGATCCCCACTAACAGAGATTGGTCCCGTCATTTTTGATGTGATACATCCTCACTGGTGTATGTTGGTACCTCATTTTTGTCTTAATTTGGATTCCCCTAATGATAATTAAAGGTGAGCATGTTTTTATGTGTCTATTGGCCATCTTTTGGTCTTCCTTGGAGACGTGTCTATTAATTTCTTCTCCCCATTTTCTATGCCTTTATAAGATATTTGGGGGCTCAGCTTTCTGAAGTTTCAGATACCCTAGATATCAGCCCTTTATCTGATGTGGTGAGTGCAAAAATTTTTTCCCATTTCGTTAACTGTCTTCTACTATTTAGTAGGATTTATTTTGACATACAGAACTTTTTAGTTTGATGTAATCCAATTTGTATAGGTTTGATACTAAAGTTTTTGCCATTGGCATTCTATCCTCAAAGACATTTATAATATATAGATGTTAGAGTGTTCTGCCTATTTTTGAGTGTTCTGAGTGTTGCCTATTTTTCCTCAATGAACTTTATAGATTCGGGTTTGATTTAATCCATTTTGAGTTGAGTTTTGTGTACGGTGTAAGGTATGCATCAATTTCCAATTTCTTACAGGTGGTTATCTAGTTGTACCACACCATTTGGGTTTTTTTTGTTTTTTTCTTTTTTTTTTTTTTTGTTTGTTTAGTTTTTGTCCACACCCGGCGGTGCTCAGGTGTTACTCCTGACTGTCTGCTCAGAAATAGCTCCTGGCAGGCACAGGGGACCATATGGGACACCGAGATTCGAACCAACAACCTTAGGTCCTGGATCGACTGCTTGCAAGGCAAATGCTGCTGTGCTATTTCTCCGGGCCCACCACTTTTGGCTATCTTGGGTCTTTTGTGGTTCCAGATTAATTTTATTATTGATTGTTCTAGGTCTTTAAAAATGATGTCTGAATTTGGATAGGGATTGCATTTAATCTATATAGAGGTTTAGGTAAGATAGTCATTTTGACTATGTTGATTCTACCTACTCATGATCATGGGATGTCCTTCCATTTTTTTAGATCCTCTTCAACTTCTTTCTGAATTGTTTTGAAGTTTTCATAGTATAGGTCCTTCACTTCTTTCGTAAGGTTGATTCCTAGGTACTCGATATATTTTGATACTGTTTTAAATGGGATTGTCTTCTTAATCTCTTTCTCCTCTGCTTCCTTATTTAGGAATGCTTTTGTAGTTGGCCACTTTGCTGTATTGGTTAATTGTTTCTAGTCGTTTTACTATGGACTGTTTTGGGTTTTCAATATATATTATCACATCATCTGCAAAAATTGAGATAGTTTGAGTTCCTCTTTTTTGATTTGGATTCCTTTGATTCCTTTCTCTTGTTTGATAACTATAGCTAAGATTTCTAAGACTATATTGAATAAGAGTGGAGAGAGTGGACAGCCTTGCCTAGTTCCTGACCTTAGTGGAAATCTTTCAGTTTTTCACAATTAAGGATAATGTTGGTTGTGGGTTTTTCATAGATAGCTGTAACTGTCTTGAGGAAGGTTCCTTCCAGCCTATTTTTCTGAGTGTTTTCATCATGAATGGGAGTTGAATTTTGTCTAATGCTCTCTGCATCGATTGATATAATTATGTATGTTTTATCTTTCTTATTGTTGATGTGGTGTATGATGTTGATTGATTTGCATATGTTGAACCATCCTTGCATCCCTGGCATGAAAAACACTTGGTCATGGTGAATAACCTTTCTGATGTAGTGTTGGATTTGGTTTGCTAAAATTTTGTAGAAGATTTTTGCATTTATGTTCATTAGTGAGATTGGTATGTAGTTTTCTTTCTTGGTAGTGTCTTTGCCATCTTTGGGAATGATTATGATATTAGCCTCATAAAAGGAATTAGGGAGGATTGTTGTCTTTTCAATGGTTTGGAAGAGCCTGTGGATCAGTGATAGTAATTCTTCTTGAAATGTTTTATAGAATTCACTCATAAAACCATTTGGATCTGGACTTTTGTTCTTGGGAAGTTTTTTAATTACTGATTCAATTTCCTTAAAGTGATTGGCTTGTTTAGGCTTTCTAAATCCCAGTTTTTCAGTCTTGCAAGATGATATTTTTCCAAGAATCTGTCACTTTCATCTTATTCTCTAGCCTAACTGAGTATAGTTGCTCATAATAAGTCCTCATGATATGTTGGATTTCTTGGGGTTCTGTTATAATCTCTCCCCTTTCATTTATGATCCTACTTATCTGGGTGTTTTTCCTCTTTTTTATGGTGAGTCTTGCCAGTGCCTTGTCTATTTATCTCCTGGTCTCATTGATATTGTGTATCTTTTCTTAGTTTTTGTGTTGCTTATTTCTGCTCTGGTTTTGATTTTTTTTCTTCCTTTTTGATTGTGTTTTTTCTTTGCTGCTGTAGTTTCAGCTCTTTAGGATGCCCCTTTAAACTGCTGATTTTGTCAGTTTCCTCTTCCTGACATAGGTCTATACTGCTATGAGTTTTCCTCTAATTACTGCTTTTGCTGTGTCCCACAGATTTTGACAAGTTATCTTTTCATTATCATTTGTCTCATGGCATCTTTTTATTTCTTCCTTGATTTTTTTTTGATCTAGCTGTTGGTGAGTAGCATGTTGTTTAATCTTCAGGTGTTGGATTTTTGCTTCTTTTTACAGTCAATTTTGACCTCTGTTGTATAGTGATCTGATAGGGTGCTTCTAATTATTCTTATATTTCTTACTTTATACAAGTTAAATTTATATCCGACGCCATGGTCTTTTCTGGAGAAGGTTCAATGTAGATTTGAGAAGAATGTGTATTCTGCTTTCTGGGAGTGGAGGGCCATCTTTAAGTCTATTAGCCCTAGTTGTTCTAATTTCTCATCTAGAGCTCTTATTTCTTTTCTAGTTTTTGATCTGGTGGATCTTTCCAGTGGTGATAGTGGAGTATTGAGATCTCCTACTACTATCACATATCCTTTCATATGTTTCTCCAGGTTTGTGAGCAGTTGCCCTGCATACTTTGCTGGCTCTTCATTTGTTGCTTAAATATTAACCAGGGTAAGTACTTCTTGATTTCGTGTTCCTCTGATTAGTAAGTAATGACCCTCTTTGTATCTGATCAATTTTTTGAGGTGGAATACAATTTGGTGTGATGTAAGAATGGCCGTCCATGCTTTCTTTTGTTTTCCATTGGCTTGAATAATTGATTTTCATCCATTTATTCTAAGCCTGTGCCTATCCTGTACTTGTAGTGTGTTTCTTGTAGGCAGTAGAAATCTGTTTTATGTTTTCTAATCCAGCTCTCAATTATGTATCTTTTAATGGGAGAGTTTAGTTCATTGACATTTAAGGAGATTATTGACAGAGAAAGCTATTGTTCAGTTGTATTGTGTAGGGTGGTTGTTTTTACAACCAGGGGTTTGGATTGTGTAATTTTTCTCTGAATAAATCATTTATAATCGCCTTTGATTGCACAAATAATACGAGTTCTTTTTGTTTGCCAATGTTTTTAGTTTTCCATCCCATCTGAATGAGAGTTTTGCTGGGTAGTGGACTTTAGGTTGAAAATTTCTTTCATTTAGTCATTTAAATATTTCATTCCACTATCTTCTTTCTTGAGTTGTTTCAAATGGGAGATCTGGTTTGATTCTTATATTCCTTGCGTTGTACTTGACATTTTTTTCTCCCTTATTTCTTTAAAGAGTTCAACTTTATTTTTGTTCTTTTTTCCATTTGGATTTCTATATGATTTTGGTGTTGGTTTATTAGGGCCTATTTTATTAGGGACTTTTTTCACCTCCTGGATTTGCAATGAAGCCTCTTTCCAGAGGGTGGGAATGTTTTTTGCTATTATTTCCTGACCACTTATTCTTCCCCTTTCCCTATTTCCTCTCCTTGTGGTATACCTACAGTTCATAGATTATATGTTTTGTCTTTGTTCATTTAATGCGGAACTTTTTATTCCAATGCTTTGCCTTTTATTTCTTTTTTGGCTCCTTTGTTTTTTTTTTTTTTTTTTTTTTTTTTTGGGCCACACCCTGTGACGCTCAGGGGTTACTCCTGGCTATGCGCTCAGAAGTTGCTCCTGGCTTCTTGGGGGACCATATGGGATGCCGGGGGATCGAACCAAGGTCCGTCCTAGGCTAGCGCAGGCAAGGCAGGCACCTTACCTCCAGCGCCACCGCCCGGCCCCCTCCTTTGTTTTTTTTTTATATGCCGTTTTGATTCGAGTTCTTCTATGCAAATCTCCAACTGTGTGATTCTGCTATTATGGATTTCTAAGACGTTTTTTATTTCCTTTAATTTCATTTGTATTGAATCTCTCATGTTCTGCAACAGTTCTTCTTTAAGTTGGTTGATTTGTTCATCTATGGATTTCTTGTACTTGCTGATTAGTGATTCTTTCACTTCTTTTACCATGGCTTGCATTTCTTTTGCCATGGCTGCTTTTAGGTCCTCATCTATTGGGGTTGCATTTTGGTGGAATTGAAAACTTGCTAGAATTTCTCTCCATATCCCTAATTGTTAGTGTCTTCCTTAGTTTACCCTTATTTCTTTGTATTCATTGGTATGGATTGGAATGCAATGCCTTCAGATTTCAGCCCTCTTTTGTCACCTGTGGCGTTGGGCTGGTGTGGCCCTCTTTTAGAGTGTGGCTCTAGGTGTGTATGTGGCTGAGGTCACTAAGGTTTAGCCCCTCCCACGTCCTCCAGTTGAGCCTGGTCAATAACCCCTCCCCCTCTTCCTGCCATTCAGTGCAGTTCAGCTCCTAGCCTCAATGGTAGAGAGCCCATTTTTACCTAGATCACTTGCCCTTCCCCTGTTACCTAAGAGCCGGGCTCCTTAGCTTTGAGTTCCCGCTGGTTGCTTACTCGCCCTTCTTTCCCCACCTGGGACACTAAGTTGCTCCACTCCAAGTCCTGGCTGGTCGCTCACCAGATTTTTAAGAAACTTTAGGGACTTAGGGAGACCACTTCTAAGGAGAATGGCAGATCTGTCTAAGGGGAAAAATGGAGTCAAATTGGTGGGGGCCCATTGAAGACTGAAATGGAGACTCTGATTATAGACCAAGATGTTCTCAGGGAAGTGAAACGCAGAAGGGGAGGAAGGTCATTACGAATCTGTCCCGTCCTTTGGGGATACAGCCTGAGTCCCCCTGTGACACCCCCAAACAAGACTTTCGGATTTTTCCACTTTGCTCTGGGGAAAGGACTCGGCCATCTATGTTTTTTTATGGAAATAGTCTCTATTAGTTAAGTGCATATCTGTGGGGAGCTCCAAATTTCGTTGTTCCCATGTTTGATCTATTGAGGGGTGATTTGTATAAATGTAGAAGGACAACTGTTGAAACATTGTTCTAGTGGTTTTTCAAGTGGGCTTTCAAAGGTTGGGATTCTAAGTTTGCCTCTTTGGCTTAATGTTATTTCTAGGTTTTTTTGTGTTTTTGTTTTTGGATTGAAGGACTTTGGCATTTCTTTTTGTGAATTGCTATCTTCATTCTTTCTGGAATCATTATAGAATGTGCTAATATGATAGCATGCAATGGAGGTTTCAATATTGGTTTTACTTGTGTTTAAATTCATAAAAATAATGGATGCAAAAATGCAGATGAATTCTCTAACTTATCACAAAGTATATCGGAAGTGTCTTCAGTTGTTCCTGAAAGACATGAAAGATGGACTAGAAGAGGTTTCCAGCCAAAAACCCCGAGGTTGGTGTTCTGCCACCCTCTACTGGTGAGAGTTCAGAAAAACCTCTTGTTGTTTCACTAGATAATTTTGTTTTGTTGCCGCCACCTACTCGTGGTTGGCCAGAAGTGACTCTCATTTCTTTGCTATTTTTCTGTTTGGTGGATCTGTCCAGTGGTGATAGTGGAGTATTGAGGTCCCCTACTATTATCATGTTTCCCTTCATGTGTTTCTCCAGGTTGCGAGCAGTTGCCTCAAATATTTTGCTGGCTCTACATTAGGTGCATAGATATTGACCATGGTTAGTACTTTCTGATCTAATGTTCCCCTGATCAGTAAGTAGTGACCCTCATTGTCTCTGATCACTTTCTTGAGGTTGAATGCAATTTGGTCTGATATAAGAATGGCTGTCCCTATTCTTTTTTGTTTTCCATTGGCCTGAATAATTACCTTGCATCCTTTTATTCTAAGCCTGTGCTTATCCTGCAGTTGTAGGCGTGTTTCTTGCAGACAGCAGAAGTCCGGTTTAATTTTCCTAATCCAGTTCTCTACTATGTGTCTTTTAATTGGGGAGTTTATTCCGTTAACATTTAGGGAGATTATTGACAGAGATGACTGTTGTGTAGTTGTGTTGTGTAGGGTGGTTTTTGTTACAATCGGGGGTTTGGATTGTGTAATTCGTCTCTGAGTAGGTCATTTAGGATTGGCTTTGTTTGCACAAATAGTTCAAGTTCGTTCTTGTTTGAGAATGTTTTTAGACTGCCCTCCCTTATGAATGATGGTTTTGTTGGGTATTGGACCCTATGTTGAAAATTTCTTTTATTCAGTCATTTAAATAAGTCATTCCATTGTCTTCTTGCTTGAATTATTTCAAATGGGAGATCTGGTTTGATTCTTATGTCCCTTCCTTTGTTCTTGAGTTTTTTCTCTCCTTTATTGCTTTAAGGAGTTCATCTTTCTCTTTGTTTTTTGCCATTTGGATTACTATATGTCTTGGTGTTGGTTTATTAGGGTCTATTTTATTAGGGACTCTCTTCACTTCCTGGATTTGCACTGTAGTTTCTTTCCAGAGGGTAGAAAATCTCTCTGCTATTATTTCTCTGACTACTTGTTCTTCCCTTTTCCCTATTTCCCCCCCTTCTGGTATACCCACAATTCTTAGATTGCTTCTTTTGTCCTTGTTCATTAGATACTGGGCTTTTCCTTCCAGTGCTTTGCCTTTTATTTCTTTGTTGGTTTCTTGGTCATTTTTTTGTTCACAGTTTTCCTTTGAGTTCTACAATGTGCTTCTCCAAGTCTGTGTTTCTGCTCGTAAGGCTTGGTACTTTGTCTTTTAATTCCTTCAATTCTTTTTATATGGGATCTCTCATGTTCTTTAACATTTCTTCTTTAATTTGGCTGATTTGTCCATCCATAGATTTCTTATACTTGGTAGCTAGCGTTTCTTTCATTTCTTTTATCAATTATTGCATTTCCTTGTTCATGGTTGCTTTTAGGTCTCCTTCCCATGGATCTGTGCATTTTGGTGGACTTGGAAAATTGCTAGGGTTTATCTCCGTATCTCCAGATGTTAGGGTTCTCCTTGATTTACCCAAATTTCTTTGCATTTATTGGTGTGGTTTGGAGTGCTGTGCCTTCTAAATTCAGCTTGCTTTGGTCCCCTGTGGTGTGGGGATGGGTCCCCTCCCTGAGCGTGGTTCTAGAGGGGGTTGTTGGGTGAGCTCGCTGAGGTTTGGCTCCTCCTGTGCTCTTTATGTGGCCTGATCCGTTGCTTTTTCCTTTTGTTGTCAGCTAGTGCAGGTCCTCTTCTGGGCACAATGGTGGAGGGTGCTGTTGAAGCTAGCTCCTTTGCCCCCTTCCCCTATCTGGAAGTCAGCCCTCCTTCAGTGGGTCTGTTCAATTTCCTTCTCCTTATTCCTGCCAGTTGGTGCAGTTCTGCTCCTGGCCACAATGGTTGAGAGATCTATTGAGCCTAGCTCTCTATCCTCCCTCTGCTCTCTGGAAGTCAATGGAGCTCTGCCCCCTCTGAGCCTCAGCAGAAGAAATTCCCGTAGTCAAACCCACCCAGTAATTGCCCCCAGCCCTTGGGGAGTCTCAGGTCCACTCCGGGGTTCAGTGGGGTAGGCTGCTCTAGGTTAGCCAAAGGTCCAGGTGGCAGGCCCAAGCTCACCCAGTCTATTGGTCCTAGCCCATCCCAGCAGCACAGAGTGGGTCAGGTGCAGGGTTCTCCTCACCCAGTCTGCATTCAGCTCAGGCTTGGGTTCCTGAGAGAGACGTGTGGTGTGGCGCCTATCTCAGGCTCCCATGTGGGAATATGGAGGTGCCAGAGAAAGGCACTCACCCATGTGCTCTCGCTCAGGCTTGGGGTCCCCAGGAGGGTCCTGGGGTGCGGCAGTGAGAAGTCTGTATCAGGCTCCCATGTGGGGAGTATGGGGGTCCTGGGGAAAGGCACTAACCAGTGTGCTCTCCACTCAAGCTTGGGGTCCCTAGGAGGGGTGCGGTGGCAAGAAGCCTGTCTCAGGCTCCCACTTGGAGAGTATGGGGGTCCTGGGGAAAGGCACTCACCAGTGTGCTCTCCGCTCGGGCTTGGGGTCCCTACGAGTGGCATGGGGTGCGGCAGCGAGAAGCTTGTCTCAGGCTCCCACGTGGAGAGTATGGGGGTCCTGGGGAAAGGCACTCACCAGTGTGCTCTCCGCTCAGGCTTGGGGTCCCTAGGAGGGGCACAGGTTGCGGTGGCAAGAAGCCTCACCTCCAGTTAAACTTTTATGATCAACTACTATACATCTATATAAACGAGTATATCTATCAGATATTCTAATCTTAAAAACAAGAGCATATCAAAATTGTCCATTTGTTTCAAAAAGGACATATGAAGCATACACTTTCTTATCATTTCTTGTATTAAATTGAGGAGGAGGAGGAAAAGTGAAGCCCACTTGACTCCGACATGACTTGAACAAGCAATCTTCTGACCTGGAGTCAGACGTGCTACTGTTGCGCCATGAGATCACATTTTCTCATCTTTTAATGGGTGTGCAACTCTGCTGTCCTGGACAATCCATGGAGAGAAACATTGAATGTTTGAAAAGAGAGTTTTCATGTGAATGAGCAGGCAAATTTCAAAATAAACAGCTGAGGACCACAGAGTACCCATAAAGTAAGTTAGACAAGATCATTAGGCAAAAATAAACTATACTAGATAAATCAATAAGATACTTTTTTTTAAAACAGAACAATCAGGCAGATTTTCATATATTTATTTTCCTTTGGAACACACTTGTGCTCAGGGCTCACTCCTGGCTCTGTTCTCAAGGACAACTGCTAGCTGGGTGCTGGGGTTCAAACCAGATCAGACACATGCACAGTAAGGTGTTGCCACACTCTCAATCCTCCTGCATAAGCTTACCTGCTAATAGACCTCCCATTTCTGGGAGGGGTCTTAGGAAGGTTAGATAAGGGTTTGACCAGAAGGGGAAAGGGGTCACCCCGGATACTACGTGTAACTTTACCTATAAGACCCTCCCATTCCTGGAGGGATCTTGGGAGATTATAAAACATTTGGTCTAAGGGGCCAAAGGGATTTGCCTGGATGGAGGATAGAGGAAAAAGCAAGATAGAGAGATGACTGAGGAAGAAGGTACAATGTAGGGCTAAATAGGAAACCAGTGCAAATGCTTATAATATAGTAGTCACACATGTTGGCTAGGGAATGAATAAAGCTGATATTTCCTGAAGCCTGCTGTGAGTGGATTGCCTTCTTGCCACCACCTGAACTTGCAGACCTGGAGATTTAAGGGAATGTGGCTGGGGCCTAAGGACAAATGCCTCCATCTCCATCCAGCTTCATCATAAGGATTTTAATAATTATTCTAATCAACAAATGGGCCCCTGAACGTGGATATGGACCCTGGACCCAAGAGAACAGCAATCATGGTGAGATTCCTGGTTCAAAGATGACTGTGACCCCTTCTGGGGATACAAAGGCCAATGAAACATCGGACGTTAAAGCTTGTATCACCCCCATCCCAGGCTCAGGCCCAGAACTGAGACTTTATTACAAAAAAACAAAACCTCAACCTTCTCAAAGACTGATGGAGGGCGTTGATTGGAAACAGACCAGGAAGAAAAAGTTTAACTGAACAGACTGATTTTCTGACTTATGACTTTCAGTTTGAATTTGGATTTCAACTTTGAAAATTTCAGACTGGACTTTTAGTTTAAATCACTTTGAACTCTACACCCAGATGTGACCGGTGGAAAAACTACGGCAAAGAAGCGGCTGAGCGCCCTAATTGTGGTGCAGAAGTTCACAAGTGGCAAAAAGCTCCGAATCAGATCAGAAACAGCAGGTGCGTGGCTCCTACTGGTTCCTCCCTCCAGATCAGAAGGTGAAACAGCCTGAGCGGACCATCTGCGGGGCCTGGGACTATGGAAGTACACCACATGGCGAGAGAGGCCTGGGAGAAGATGCGTTTGGACTATTGGTGTTGGTGATGGGATAATGGCATAAAAATTATTAAAAAAGGGAAATACAGTAAAGCCCAACTGAAATGTTTAAAAAGTTTATAACTGCCTACATCTAACTTTGTTTCAGGTGTATCTCTTGATTGAATCATTTTCTTAATGATTTAAATGTGCTTTATTGTTTTCCATAGCTAATGTTTCCAATGGAATAATGTTTTACTGTATATTTTGATGTATTAGCCTGTTTTTAAAATGTATGCTCTGTATAAATGTTCTTGTGCTTATGTGTTTAGGGTAAGGATATAGGAACTAGAAAGTTCCAGAATAGTGCTTGGTAAAAAGCATTGAAAAAATATTTTAAGTTAAAGGTGTATGGTATAATTTGTAGAAGAATTATGTTTTTTAAAAGGCTAATATGTTAATTTTTCACTGTATACTTTGTTGCTTTGGAAATATTACCTTCCTTTGGCTAAAGGCAGAAGCCAGGAAAACAAAAGAACCTATGATCTTGTTTTGAAAAAGAAAAGGGGCAGATTGTTGCCACAGCCCAATCCTCCTATGTAATGTTACCTGCTAATAGACCTCCCATTTCTGGAGGACAAAGGCCTCAATTTTGATCTAGCCCATCCAAAGGACATCTTTATAATTTAAAGCAACAGTAAGGCTCTGACCACTGACTATAGCGTTGATTGCACACTGATAGATACTAAAGAGGTTAAAAACATACCTCCTGGGTTGGTCCATTGTGCCACACACTGACTTCTCTCCCAAGGGAAACAGATTTCCAGGTCAGGTTTCATCCTTTTTAGGCTTTTTTAGAAGAAGGACAGCTAATCTCCCTGAATACAAGATTTGCCATCTTTTCATTGTGAGGTCAGCTCTTAATTTCCCTTAGGCTGGAGGGAAGTGTGCTATCAACTAACTAGCTTCACTTCTCTATGAATCATCACAAATGGGCTGAGAGAAGCATAACCGACAAAGAAAATATCCAGAACATTAAATGCGATTGCTTGATTCTTCCTGTCAAACTTTAAATATAAAAAACCAACAGTTTCTATCCAGTAAAAGAATAGAAAGCAGAACATCAGAATGAGAACACTTCGAGCAGCTCTGATCTCAGGAGCCATTTTAAGAACCATTCTGGAGTTCCGCAGGTGGAGAGCCTGTTGGTGGTGTTTGTGGAGAAAATACATGATGTAGACACTGGCCCAGCACATCAGTATCTGAGACAGGCCATCCCGAAGGGCCATAGATGTAAAAGAAATCCAAACTGTTATCTGGCCATCTGCTAAGTAAACACAATAATTGTCTAAGTCATTCATTAAAGATTTATTTAAGCTCTGAATATTCCTGATGTGGGAAAATAGGTTGATGCATATCAAGCAGCTGTATATCCAAAAGCAGAGAAAAATGGGAAGAAAGTACCATGCAGACCTAGGTTTGAACCTTGCCCACATGGAGGATCTGGGGCTCAGGATGATGGCTTGGAACACAGTGAGGAGGCTGGTGGTACAGATGGACAGGCCTCGGCCCACTCTCTCCATATAAATTACCAGTTGACAGCCTACATCTCCTAAAAAGTTGCTCCAACCAAATATTGCGATGCTCTTCTGCAATCCTTTGCAAATGAGCATCATGATATTTATAAAAGTCAAGTGCAAAATAATTATATGAATAAATTTCTTCGCAGTATCCCAAATTAATACACAGAGATAATTCACAAAAATAAATATATTTCCCATGATGCCAGACCCAACCACTAGGAAGAATATGGTTCCTTTAAAGATGATCAAAACCATTTCTGCTTCATGAATTTAGAAGCTTAAGATTCAGCTAAAACACCTGGAAGAAAGTATCAATAATAAAAATATTATTGATTTATATTGAGTAAAACTTGTTCTAAAATGTTCTGTGTACAAGAACCATGTTCCCCGTGTTATATTATCTAAGTGGTGGACCAAGTTTAGGCCAAAAGATTAGAGGTCATTCCCTTTGTTTTGTATACCCCTTATGGGTGAGGTTATGTCTCCTGAATGATGAGTATTCAAACATCTGCATTTGTAAGAAATTAGTTTTCCATTCCCATCCAGCCAATAGAACCTTCAGGATTAATAGCATAGGACTACAGAGCACCCATATCGTAGGTTAGACAAAATCATTTTTAGGCAAAACTAAATAAACTTTACCTTTGCAAATATAAATACCTCTAAGTACACTAACATGCAGAATTTTTTTTTTTTTTTGGTTTTTAGGGTCACACCCGTTTGATGCTCAGGGGTTACTCCTGGCTAAGCACTGAGAAATTGCTCGTGGCTTGGGGCTCCATATGGGACGCTGGGAGATTGAACCGAGGTCCTTCCTGGACTAGCGCTTGCAAGGCAGACACCTTACCTCTAGCGCCACCTCGCCAGCCCCGCAACAACTCTTGATTGAATTAGAAATCTCTTTTATCAGATTTTCTTTCTTTCTTTCTTTCTTTTTTTTTTTTTTTTTGGTTTTTGGTTTTTGGGCCACACCTGGTGGTGCTCAGGAGTTACTCCTGGCTGTCTGCTCAGAAACAGCTCCTGGGAGGCACGGGGGACCGTATGGGTCACCTGGATTCGAACCAACCACCTTAGGTCCTTGAACGGCTGCTTGCAAGGCAAACACTGCTGTGCTATCTATCCAGGCCCAGATTTTCTTTATTTTATTCCTTCTGAGATATTTTTTCCCCAATGTATATTATAGCTTTCAGTCAGTGTAATATTTCCTATTTCTCTTTAGGCTTTCATTTCACTGTTTTTTATACATCCATAGTAGTGTTTCCAAAGTTTTATTTTCAAAACCAAAATACACCTAGTAATTTTTTATAAATTCTATCACAAATTCTCATCCACTTTTATATTAATGACAGCAAATTCAACTCCATCATCTTTTGACATTAAAATCTAAAAGTCTATCCAACCAGGTAACTCCTAAGTTAGGGGGCTGATCCAGAGACACGTGTTGGCTTAGCATATTACTCTTGAAGAATCTTGGATGTTAGGAGATAGCTCAGTTCTGCTCAATGCTAAGGGAAGTCTAGATCTCTTATAGATATGTTCATTCATACCAGGGAAATAGAAAATGCTAATTATTAAGTATTGTGTGGAGACAGCTGTGTATGAACCAGAGATTCCAAAGAGGATTATTGGGAAGAAAAAAAAAAACAAAAGAGAACTTACTAAATTCATTTTCAAATTGGGAGCTTTTCTTCCCTTTCCATAAACATTATTTTTGGGTTTCTGGTTCACACCTGATGTCACTCAGGAGTTACTCCTGGTTCTGTGCTCAGAAATAGCCCCTGGCAGGCACAGGAAATCATATGGGATTCTGGGATTTTAACTACCACCATCCTGAACTGGCAGTTTACAAGGCAAATGACGTACTGCTGTGCTATCTCTCTGGCCCCTGAATAAACATTTCTAAAAGAAATAATGGAAGTAAGGAGGAAGAAATAATGAACAAAAGAATAAACAAAAAAAGGAAAAATGAAGGAAGAAAGCAAGCGAATAGGGAGAAGGAAGCAAGCAAGCAAAAAGAAAAACAAGGAAGGAAGGTAGGAAGGAAGGAAGAAATATAGGAAAGAAGGTAAGTAGGTAGGAAGGAAGGAAGGAAGGAAGATAGAGGGAGGAGAAAAAAGAGTAAAAAGGCATTTGCAATCTCAATTAACTTTGGGTGGGACAGTGATTTGGCGTGACAGAGATTTAGCATCATCTTTACCTGCATCTCTCTTTACTTGATTTAACTAATTTATTTAAGCACTGTGGTTCCAAAGGGTTTATAGTTAGGTTTCAGTCATTGAATGCTATCTACGCTTCACCAGTGTAACTTTCCTGCCACAAATATTTTCCATTTCTCTTACATCTGCATATCTTCTCAGGTTTACACAGGTTTGATACAGACTTTTATTGAGTCTGAGATCACTTTCCTTCCTTTCATGTTTGGAAAGAATGTTCTCTTTACCCACTATGCTATTGAATCTTTTCTGTCAACTTCAAATTTATTTCAGGGGATCTGAGAGAAGCGCAGCATTTAAGGTATGTAAGACTACATCAAGGTCCTGTACCTAGAGACATCTGTTTATCTCCATCACCAAACAGTCCTCAAAGAACTGTGGCAGATATCTGAGCACAGAACCAATAGTTAGTGCTAAGCAGATGTGGTAGTGCCCCAAGATGCAAACAAAAAAATTTTATATAAAATTACTCCCACTTACAATAGTCTTCCTTTGAAATAACACCAGAGTTAGATCTTCCTTTTAGTTTGGCTAATGAATAATACTGGGAAGCCCCTTCATCCCTTTTCTATTCTGCTCACTTACCAAATAAAGACTTGCCTTGGAGTTTCCCTTTTCTGGCAGACCTCAAGCAGCTTGAACTGTAGACCCAGACTTGCATTCAAATATGCAGAAAAGCTCCATGACTGGAGCAAAATTTGTTCTTGCTTTCTGGTGCCCATTGACTCTGACAAAGAAGATAATAAAGCCTATGTAGAGCAAAATTTGAAAGAATCTTCAAGTGTCAAAGTACATTCTAAAGTATTCCTTGGACAAAATAATGTGGGAATGCCTTCTTTCTCCATTTCTCCAACTTCAAGTTGTACTACAGAGCAATTATAATCAAAACATTAGGCACTGGAATAAAGGCAGGATCTCAGATCAATGGAATACAGTTGAATATCCTGAAAGAGACTGTTGGTTATATGATTAGTTAATTTTAGATAAGGAAGCCAAAATAATGAAGTAAAGGAAGGAAAGACTCTTTAACTGGTAGTGTTGGGAAAACTTGTCAGCTAAGTGCAAAATAAAGAACTCAAACATCCTAATGTCATGTACTATAATCATATCAAAATATATAATAGATTTTGATATATCATATAAATATGTGGGCAGAATTCTCCATAACCTTGAGGTTAGAGGCATCTCAAGGATGAAAAACACTTACCAAGCAAGTGAAAACAAAGATAAACAAATAGTATTATATTAAATTTGGAAGCTTCTTCATCTCAAAGGAAACAATGATCAGGACACAAAGACAGCTAACTAATAAAAATAAAACTATAAACCAACCATCATCTGAAAAGTGGTTACTAGAAAAGCTATATAAGAACCTGGTAGAACTTTGCAAAAAAAATTACCATACACCATCAAAGTGGGGAGAAGAAATAAAATAAAATGTCTTCAAAGATGAGATATAAGTTGCAAAATGGCACATGAAGATTGTTCTGTATCTTTGTTATCAGGAAGATGCAAATCTAAACACCAAGATATTCTTCCACATTACAGAGACTAGCACACATCACAAAGAGCAAGAATAAACAGGACTGACTCGAATTCAGGGAGAAAGTGGTTCTCACTCACTGCTGGGGGGAATTTCCACCCTTTCCGGAAAACAATATGAACATTTCTCCAGTATCTAGAAATACAAAGAAGACATTTAAAAAGGAGAATTATATTTTAATAGGTGTCTCCTTCAAGTGATATACACACAAGAATAATGATGTCCATGTATGAGAAAACACCATATAGTGTAGGACAGAGAGACATTAGAGACAAAAGAAATCTTTAATGTAAATGTGTACATTTGCAGCAAAGAAAAGGCAAAATTCATGGTAAAACACAGACATTCACCAAAGTGAGTTTTTAAAACAGACATTAAAATAATTCCCCCTTATTGTCCCACTTCTGAATAAAATAGTTGAATCTTATGTAAGAACACCCAGCGCCCCTGTGGTATCACTTGTTGAATCTCAGACAAAGATGCTCAGGCATTTTCAGTATCTCCTGCAGTGAAATTGGCCCCTTTTATCTGTCTGTCCTAGGAACATTCCTTTAGGTCAGAAAAAGAGAGAAACCCCTACTCACACACCCCTGCCATACAGCCCTTAGCTCTGTGCAAGAGAGAAGCAAAACGCTGCTACAAGTGACATTGTTATAGCAGTTGGAAGTGAGAGAGAGAATCATTTTGACTCACCGGGTCCCTGCTGTTCACACAAACTCCTTCTTTCTGCATTGATGATGTCTGGGGCCTTATTTATTCCATCTGAGCCTGCACCGCTCTGGGGCAAACAGCCCAATTTGACCTGTCAGAGTTGTCTCTTGTCAGGGAGAAGACCTTTGCGCAGTCTCAGTCCCTCATGCACAAGGTCCCTTCTCCCTCCACAATTATGGTTGTTTGGCTCAGAACTTTTCCCACTTTTAATGAGTGTTTAAGGGCATTAATGAGAAGAATGTGTAGAGAGAAGTTGAACACGGTGGAGCTTCCTCTCAATCCACCTCAAAGTGCAACTCCTCATAGTTGCAGAGTTTTGAATCAGAATTTAGACTCATTCCTGACATGCATGATTCAACTTTATTTTTCTCTCCTGAGGCCTTCTTTGGGCCCAGCAGATCATAATGTGCCTGGCATTGAAAAATCTGCATTCTGAGCATATTCCCATGATTGTGGACAAAAGAAGAATTTTTTTCCTTTTTATTCACTTTATCAACTTTATTATATAATAATAAAAACAAATTTATCATAATATTGCCTGGCACTGGAAATCTGCATTCTGAGTATATTTGCATGATAGTAGACAAAAGAAGAGTTTCTTCTTATTTTTAAACTGATACAATAAATTTCATTATATAATAATGAGGACAAACTTACCAAATGTGTTCTACATAAATGTTTACTACATAAAATACAGTGAGAGTATTTTCTTCCTTGTGTCCATTCTGATAATGAATTTTATCCATGAGCATAGATCATATTTTTAAGAATTCGTTTATTAATACACTGTATTTTACAAAACTTTTTATGATGCATTTTTTTCTTTCACATTTACAAAGTTGTTCATAACTGAGTTTCAGTCAAAAAATTCCAAAACCCTTCACCAGGACACATTTCCCACTACCAATGTCTATATTCTATTTCTCTCTCTCCCTCTCTCTCCCTCCCTCTCTTCCTCTCTCTACCTCCCACTCTCTCCCTCCCTCTCTCTCCCCCCCTCTCTCACACACAATCTCTCTCTTCTTTCTCTTTGTCTATTTTACTCTCTCCTTTTTGATTTAGATGCTGTGAATTGTAATATTGTTACTGAAAGGGTCTGATGTATGTCACTTTCATTTTTAGCACCCATGATACTTGGGGTTATGGGAAGAAAGTCATTTTCTCTGTCTCAGAAGCAAGGGCTTTGGAAGAAACGGCTACTTAAAAGGGAAGGGGCGGGCTGGTATTCTGGACAGACAGCTGGCCAAAGGCCTCCAGGACTGACCAGTTAGTCCTGGAAAAAGAAAGCCCCCCATGCCAAGCTGGCTTTCAAGGCCAGGTCTGGCATCTGACCTCTGGGGGGATGGGGAGGAGACAAACTCCTCCCCCATGCTTTTTCATACTGCAGAGGGAGGCTGCAGCTGAACCCAGAGGATCCCAAATGCCAGGATTCCTGCTCCTCTCTTACGGGTATGGCTTGAAATCTGGGCATACAGCTGGATAATGGCCTCCTGGGCTGACCACTTAGTCCAGGAGACCGAGATCCCTTCATGCCAAACTGGTCTTCAGGGCCAGGTTTGGCAACTGCGCTCTGGGGGGAGTGAGGAGGACGAAAACTCCTCCCATATTCATATTGGACCCCCGGCAGCAGTTTTGTTTTCTTACTAATACTCATTTTTATAACCACGTGGGCACGGTTATAAAATATACTTTTTAAGCATTATCTAAAAATGTTCTTCATTCTAGATGGTTCCTAGGAAAGGAAACGGAATACCAAAGATTTGGATGATAACACTCAAATAGATCCTTAAAGTCAGTCTTTATGGACGTGACTTTCCGTACTGACTCCAAGCCAAAATCACAAACAATTCACACACACACACACACACACACACACACACACACACACATTGTATATAGCCCCTGTTATATAATGCCTCTCCCCTACCTCTGTGTCTCCTCTTTCCCCTCATTGTTCAATCCTGATCTGTTATCTTCCCCTAATTTAACCCTCTTTACCCTCAGCTCCTAACTCGGTAGGCACCAAGATTGTCCTCCTGCCCCACAGACCACCTTCCAGCTTCTCAGTGAAAGACACCCTCTGGGTCCCCGTTCTCATTCATCAGCAAAGAACTACAACCAGCATCCTGCTGACTCATGCTTGATGGCCACTCTCACCCCCACCAAATTGTAGACTGTTGCACAATACAGGAATCAACCTCAGCAAAACTCCCAGCTCAAAGACACTACATGGTCTCGTAATGCAGCAAAGCATCTCTCAAACTCAATTCCAAGTCCTGTGAATCGAAAAGTACCTTGGCTTTTACTCCCCACAAGAATATAGCAAAAGACTTAATTGGGAGTCTTATATTGCCTATGGAAGCTCAATACCTGTATAACAATACAACTTAGATGTGTATTCCTAAATATACAAGTAGCCTCCTCCACCACTTGTTTTATTTGAATACCTTTTCTTTTTAACTCAGTTTTATTTATTTGTTCTATTTTAATATATACATTTTTTCTCTATCCTTACCATTTTTGGTGCTGCTTGGTACAAAAAGCCTTGACTGAGATAAAAGCTCAGAACAAAACCAGACGACAGAGACTGTGTGTGAGCCTGTCATCCTTACCCAGAACTGCACCAGCAACACAGTATTACACCATACTTTTTTTATGGGCACAGTAAAAAAAGGGGAAACCATAGACACAGAAGCAAGATCTTATCTTCTAGGGATAAGAACTCACTTTTTATAGAGCAGGGTGCCTCCCATCCTGAACATGTGTCATGTGGATACAACCAGTCCCCAAGAGATTGGACAGTGTTAGTCCAATCCGAAACCCTGGATCCCCGATGTAGAAATGATACAGCTCCGGGCAACACCACCAGGAACTAAGCTCCATTGGGAGATTTATAACACTACTCTGGCACCAACTGGTGCCAATTTTGATATGACAATGAGGAAAGGAAAACTTGACCTAAGACAGGATGTCATGTCACAATACATAACAGTAAATGGAAATCAGAAGAGATATCATCCTTTGAACTGTGAAAAATAAGAGAACCAACAACAGAAAACTGACTTTGACAACCATGACTGAACAGAGCCTACCTTGAGACTAATAAGGAAAACCCTACCCTAGGCTGTAGTCCAGGACACATAAAAAACAACAACAAGACGTCTTATTGCAGAGATACAACTTGGACAACAGAGACTGAGCAGAACCTTTAGATCCATAATATCCTAGGCTTTGGCTTAGGAACTGAACGAAAACAGGGAGCAAGTGTTACAGAAGACTGAACACCACAACAACTATGGATAGGAACCTCTAGAACCTAGAGACTCTATCCTAGACCCTGACCTATAACCTGCACAAATACCAAGATCACTAGCTACAGTGGCTTGATTTTCTCACACAACCGAGAGGAAACTTTCCTGGCATCACAAAAAAGCCTTTGGGATGGGATAATGAGTATATATGTTGCCAGGGGTTGATTCCATGATTGTATGCTTCAAGGATGAAGAAACCCTGAATCTCTTGGTCACAGAAATTCCCTTTTTCCCCAATGCTTACAGTGCCTATGCAAAAAAAAAAAAAAAGAAAAGAAAAAAGAAAAAAGTGGGGGGAACTCCAAACCCTACCACTCTAGCACCCATACTTTTTCTTTTTTTGTTTTGATTTATTAGTTTTTGCCTTTATTTTTCTTCTCTTTTTTCTTCCACTTTTCTCATTCTTTTTGACTCTTGTGGTTATTATTTAGAGGTTTATTTTTATTTTTATTTGCCCGGTCCATTTTTTCTCTTTTTTCTTCCATTTTTCTTTTCTTTTTTCTTTCTCTCTCTTCTTTCTTTTTTTGGTAGTTGTCACCAATTTTTTTTCTCCCCTTTTTCTTATCCTTTTTATCTCCAATAACGGTGGAATAAATGCTCAATCTACAACAAGCTGTAAAGAGGAGACCAGTTGCATTAGCATACTGGGGTATAGTGGAGGGGATATGGGATGCATACTGGGAACAGGGGCGGAGGGAGGACAGCACTGATGGTGGGAATGCCCTCATTCATTGTTACTATGTACCATAAATGATGCAGTGAAAGATTTGTAATGCACTTTGGTCACAATAAAAAAAAATTTTTTTTAAAGCAAAGTGGCGGGAGCTTGGCGCAAGTGGTAGTGTGTTTACCTTGCATGCACTAAAATAGGACAGACCGTGGTTCGATCCCCTGGCATCCCATATGGTCTCCCAAGCCAGGAGCGATTTCTGCGCACATAGCCAGGAGTAACCCATGAGCGTCACTGAGTGTGGCCACCCCCCCTCCAAAAAAAGGGTTGGTTCCTGGAGCTGTAGCAGAGAACTTTGTCGGTTCTACTTTTGAGATCTTGGGTTCAGGGTTTGACGGTCACTGTCTAATCACCTAAATCTAAATTAGGTCCACATGACATATGTCCAAGGTGGGAGGTGCCTCTGTATTGTAAAATGTATGAGTTCTATTCCTAGTAGATAAGAGCTTGTTTCTATAAGTACAATTTCCCTTTTTTAGTATGCCTGTGTAAGAAGAAATGGTGCTTATATTGCTGGTGCATTTGGGGGTGAGAGTGACAGGCTCCATCACCTCTGTGACCTGGTTTTGACCTGAGCCATTATCCCAGGCAAGACTTTTTCTTGCAGTTTTTGTATCAAGCAGAACCAATAAGGTGGAGTTAAGGAAGAAAAGAAAAAAGAAACAAGACCCCCAAAATATCTCTCATCTATATATAAATATCTATATATACATACTCATATATATATGAGGAAAAACATAAAGAAACTAAGTTTAAAAAATTAAGGGGATAATGTGATGCAAGAGACTACCTTACATTTGGGGATAAACATATCAAGAGTTAGTATAATAGTTTCAATAACTTTTCAAGGAAATATAGGCTTCCTCATTGTCTTATGAGTTTTTCTTGTGGTGTGTAAAATCCAGGGCATATTTTCATCATATATACCCTGGTCTTCTTGAGATTGATAATATATTTGAGGCAGAAAAATCTAAGGTAGATTTCTTATGCTGGGGATCCTACTGGAGCTGAGTCTGATAACAAACAACAGTCTATATTTGGCAAGGTTAAGAAGGAGGTCACACAGCATGAGTCAGCAGGGGTGTTAGTGGTAGTTTCTTGCCAGGGATGAATATGGGCCTGAGTGGGTGTCCCTTCGCTTGGGGACTAGGTGATGGCTTATTGGGGTAGGAGGCCGGTCTTGATACTAATTGGTTAAAAACTGAAGCTGAAGAGAATAAGGTGTGATATCAGATTGTGATGGGGGGTGATTGTATAGTAAAATTTTGGAGGGGGTAGAGGGATAGTATATAGGAGGGACTATATACACTATAGGCATGAGTTGTTTACAATTTAGGTTTGGCTCTCATGGAGGAGTCCTCTCTCTTTGTACTCATTCCACATAAAAGCATACAATAATTAGTTTAGGTTTAGCTTAGAAAAAGAGAAGGATAGAGGAATAAATAAGACAACATAAAAATAGGTAAATACTGTAAAAATAACGCAAAAATACTAATAAATCAACAAAGAGAGATTGGGCCAGTGTGTCGAAGTTGGGAGGTTTTCTCAATTTTTAGGAAATTCATCAGGGATGGGGTTGGGCCTTCTTAAATGAAGATTTCAGAATTAGATAATTGAAGCCTCATCCCTCCATTCTTCCTAGGTAACTTGACCTTACCTGCAAGACCCCGCCCATTTCCTGGGAGGGGTCTTGGAAAGGGTAGATAAGGTTTGACCATAGGGGATGAGCACCCTTTTTGGCCTTTTTGATCTTTTGCCAGCATGGAGGTCAAAGGGAAGATGGCTGACAGGAGTTAAGATGCAGGGCTAGCTAAGAATGGCTGAATGCTTAAAAGGTTATGATATAGGCCACACATGTCATGGATAGGGCAGGAATAAAGTTGATGCTTTCTGATGCCTGTCTCTGAATCATTCTGCCATTCAAACTAAACCTAGGACCCGCCAACTGAATGGAGATTGCGGAGCCACGGTGCCTGGGATGGCAGAGAAAAATCCCTCCATCCATCCACCTCTATCAGCACGATCGTTAATTATTTAATTCTAATGCAACAGATAATGACTAGAGCAATTTAGGATACACATAGGTTACGCGTCTCGAGTACTAAACAATGTGTTAATGAGTTCTATCTATTTAGGTGGTTACCCTATGTAGTATTGTCCGCTGCATCTTATGTATTAAAATTTCTTTCCTAAAGAGAAAGTAACAGTGTGGGTTTTATTTGACATAGATTGAATTGATGATAATGAGGAAGAAAAGGTAGAAGAAGAAAAGGGAGAAAGAAAGAAGCAGTGAGAAGAGAGAAAAAAAGAGAAAGGAAATGTTAATTTGCTTAAACGTGTTTGATGAGTAGGTCCTATAATATAAGTCTGTGGGTCATGGTTGACTGCTTCAGTGGTCTGGCTGGTCACATGCTTCAGGTCTTAAAAGAGGCCGGAAACCAGAGAAAAGGGGTACATTGAAGTGTTTTATCAAGGCATTTTCAAAATGCAAACTGAAGATTGTATCTAGTGTGACCGAGCACCTAGGTGCCAACTTAGGTTGTCCGCTCTTTGTATACAAGAACCCCTGTGGACAGAAAAGCTGAGTGGCTATTTTAAATATAGTAAGGTTAAGGCATTAAAACACATTGTTATGAAATGCTTTCGCTGGTATCACTGCCATCATATTCTTTACCTGTAATTTTGTATCCCTAAGACAGGGGTCCTCAAACTTTTTAAACAGCGGGCCAGTTCACTGTCCTTCAGACCACTGGAGGGTCTGATTATAGTAAAAACAAAACCTATGAACAATTCTTATGCACACTTCATATATCTTACTTTGCAATGAAGAAACAAAACCGATACAAATACAATATGTACAATATGTGGCCCACAGGCCATAGTTTGAGGACCACTGCCCTAAAACATTATTATAGGCCTTTGTAGTAAAAGTCTGATTATATGCCTGTTCTCTCTATACTGTTGTTTCTGTTGTTGTTGGTTTCTTTATGATATAATGTGTAGTTGAGGCTTTGTGTTGTTCCTCTTCCACTTGGTTTGGACACTACTCCCCAGTAAATGTTGACAACTACAGTGTTTGCAGTTTCTACCCTATTAAACCATTGTATTTGTTCATGGAGTATTACATGTATATATGTTGTATATTCTAAATACTTAAGAAAAGTGGTATCATTCTGTGTTAATCTTTCATCTTCTGGTTTCCTTCATTTAACATAATATTTAGTAGATCAATCATCGTTTCTGAAAAATGCTGCAGGCATCTTGCTTCTGAGCATCTCTAGTGAGGACCAAATCCATCACAAGAGGAAAACGGGTAACATGAGCTGCCAAATATGAAATATGAAATAATGAAACCACACACAGAGTATGTGGGGCCAACATATCTTCTGGCAGGAGTGCAACAAGTTTAATTTTTTGAGCAGGGGAATTTATAGGGGTAAAATTGGCTATAACTGAAGAATAATTATAATCACAAAGCAAAGTACAACAGTAACAATACCTAAGCTATGGGTGTGACTGTAAACATTACAAGTTACAAATGAGACGGTTACAACTCAAAGCAACTCTTTGCAAGTTTACTTTAAATGCAAAATTAGGATTAGGAGGGAGTAGAAAATATCAGGAACTTGATCTTTACTGGGATGGACTCTATTGTTTTAGAGGTTAAGTAAAGGAAGGAGCCAAATTCCCTAAAATGTGTTTTCCTTTTCCCTATTTTTCAAGGAGAATCAGTAGTCAAGGGCCAGAATGTGCATTCTGGTTAGCTCTTGATTACCAGAAAATGCAGCTGCAGGGACATATTTGAAAAAGAGAAAAGGTATCGTCTTTGCTTTTAGGGCTGGCTGTTATCCAGAAAATGGGTTCTTAAGTAATCTTTGATGTTGGAATTTCTGAGCCAAATTATTTGATAGAGGCCACAATTTTGCCTCGTATTTACAAAGGAGAGATAGCCAAATAATGACCGAAAATGTAATGCCAAGCATCTCTTCAGAAATTCCTCAATCATGCACGCAAGGGAAAAAGGCATTCACAATGGGCCTTTTGAGGAATCCTGCGGTCTTATTTCAGTTATCCCCACCAGGAAAATTTGAGGATACATCTGGTGGACTGAGCTCCCCTAAAAGTTTATGTATGCAGTGGCAGCAAAATATATGATTGTATCATTTCTAACTGCTCTGTGGTATTCCATTCTGTATAAATACTACATCTTCATGATCCAATCATCTGTTGTTGCACATTCGACATTGGTTCTAAATCTTGTCTATTGTACTGAGTGCTGCGATAAATAGTGAAGTGCACACATATTTTGGGGTGAGTGTCCTTCCAACATGAGGATAGATACCGAGGAGAGCAATGGCTGGGTCATATGATAGCTCAATTCTGAGTTTACTGAACATTCTTCACACTGTTTTTCATAGGGGTTGGACCAGGCATAATTCACATCAGCAGTGGATGAGAGCTCCTTTCTTACAACATCCCACCAACAGAAATTGGTCCCGTCATTTTTGATGTGATACATCCTCACTGGTGTAAGTTGGTACCTCATTTTTGTCTTAATTTGGATTCCCCTAATGATGATTAAAGGTGAGCATGTTTTTATGTGTCTATTGGCCATCTTTTGGTCTTCCTTGGAGATGTGTCTATTAATTTCTTCTCCCCATTTTCTATGGCTTTATAAGATATTTGGGGGGCTCAGCTTTCTGAAGTTTTGTATACCCTAGATATCAGCCCTTTATCTGACGTGGTGAGTGCAAAATTTTTTCCCATTTCGTGAACTGTCTTCTACTATTTAGTAGGATTTATTTTGCCATACAGTACTTTTTAGTTTGATGTAATCCCATTTGTTTAGGTTTGATACTACAGTTTTTGTCATTGGCATTCTATCCTCCAAGACATTTTTAATATATAGGTGTTTGAGTGTTCTGCCTATTTTTGAGTGTTTTGAGTGTTGCCTATTTTTCCTCAATGAACTTTATATATTCAGGTTTGATTTAATCCATTTTGAGATGAGTTTTCTGTACGGTGTAAGGTATGCATCAATTTCCAATTTCTTACAGGTGGTTATCTAGTTGTACCAACACCATTTGGGTTTTTTTTGTTTCTTTGTTTAGTTTTTGGGCCACACCCGGCGGTGCTCAGGTGTTACTCCTGACTGTCTGCTCAGAAATAGCTCCTGGCAGGCACAGGGGATCATATGGGACACCGAGATTCGAACCAACCACCTTACGTCCTGGATTGACAGCTTGCAAGGCAAATGCTGCTGTGCTGTTTCTCTGGGCCTACCACTTTTGGCTATCTTGGGTCTTTTGTGGTTCCAGATTATTTTTATCATTGATTGTTCTAGGTCTTTAAAAATGATGTCTGAATTTGGATAGGGATTGCATTTAATCTATATAGAGGTTTAGGTAAGATAGTCATTTTGACTATGTTGATTCTACCTACTCATGATCATGGGATGTCCTTCCATTTTGTTAGATCCTCTTCAATTTCCTTCTGAATTGTTTTGAAGTTTTCATAGTATAGGTCCTTCACTTCCTTTGTAAGGTTGATTGCTAGGTACTCGATATATTTTGATACTGTTTTAAATGGGATTGTCTTCTTAATATCTTTCTCCTCTGCTTCCTTATTTAGGAATGCTTTTGTAGTTGGCCACTTTGCTGTATTGGTTAATTGTTTCTAGTCGTTTTACTATGGACTGTTTTGGGTTTTCAATGTATATTATCACATCATCTGCAAAAATTGAGATAGTTTGAGTTTCTCTTTTCTGATTTGGATTCCTTTGATTCCTTTCTCTTGTTTGATAACTATAGCTAAGATTTCTAAGACTATATTGAATAAGAGTGGAGAGAGTGGACAGCCTTGCCTAGTTCCTGACCTTAGTGGAAATCTTTCAGTTTTTCACAATTAAGGATAATGTTGGTTGTGGGTTTTTCATAGATAGCTGTAACTGTCTTGAGGAAGGTTCCTTCCAGCCTATTTTTCTGGGTGTTTTCATCATGAATGTGAGTTGAATTTTGTCTAACGCTTTCTGCATCGATTGATATAATTATGTATGTTTTATATTTCTTATTGTTGATGTGGTGTATGATGTTGATTGATTTGCATATGTTGAACCATGCTTGCATCCCTGGAATGAAAAACACTTGGTCATGGTGAATAACCTTTCTGATGTAGTGTTGGATTTGGTTTCTAAAATTTTGTAGAAGATTTTTGCATTTATGTACATTAGTGAGATAGGTATTTAGTTTTCTTTCTTGGTAGTGTCTTTGCCATCTTTGGGAATGATTATGGTATTAGCCTCATAAAAGGAATTAGGGAGGATTGTTGTCTTTTCAATGGTTTGGAAGAGCCTGTGGATCAGTGGTAGTAATTCTTCTTGAAATGTTTTATAGAATTCACTCATAAAACCATTTGGATCTGGACTTTTGTTCTTGGGGGAGTTTCTTAATTACTGATTCAATTTTCTCAAAGTGATTGGCTTGTTTAGGCTTTCTAAATCCCACTTTTTCAGTCTTGGAAGATGATATTTTTCCAAGAATCTGTCGCATTCATCTTATTCTCTAGCCTAACTGAGTATACTTGTTCATAATAAGTCCTCATGATATTTTGGATTTCTTGGGTTCTGTTATAATCTCTCCCCTTTCAGTTATGATCCTACTTATTTGGGTGTTTTTCCTCTTTTTTTTTTGGTGAGTCTTGCCAGTGGTTTGTCTATCTATCGCTGGTCTCATTGATTTTGTGTATTGTTTTCTTAGTTTTTGTGTTGTTTATTTCTGCTCTGGTTTTGATTTTTTTTCTTCCTTTCCGATTGTGTTTGTTTCTTTGCTGCTGTTGTTTCAGCTCTTTAGGATGCCCTTTAAACTGCTGATTTTGTCAGTTTCCTCTTTCCTGACATAGGTCTATATTGCTATGAATTTTCCTCTAATTACTGCTTTTGCTGTGTCCCACAGATTTTGACAAGTTACCTTTTCATTATCGTTTGTCTCATGGCATCTTTTTATTTCTTCCTTGATTTTTTTTGATCTAGCTGTTGGTGAGTAACATGTTGTTTAATCTCCAGGTTTTGGATTTTTGCTTCTTTTTACAGTCAATTTTGACCTCTGTTGTATAGTGATCTGATAGAATGCTTCTAATGATTCTTATATTTGTTACTTTATACAAGTTAAATTTATATCCGAAGCCATGGTCTTTTCTGGAGAAGGTTCAATGTAGATTTGAGAAGAATGTGTATTCTGCTTTCTGGGAGTGGAGGGCCATCTTTAAGTCTATTAGCCCTAGTTCTTCTAATTTCTCATCTAGAGCTCTTATTTCTTTCCTAGTATTTGATCTGGTGGATCTTTCCAGTGGTGATAGTGGAGTATTGAGATCACCTACTACTATCATATTATCCTTACTATGTTTCTCCAGGTCTGTGAGCAGTTGCCCTGCATACTTTGCTGGCTCTTCATTTGTTGCATAAATATTAACCAGGGTAAGTACTTCTTGATTTCGTGTTCCTCTGATTAGTAAGTACTGACCCTCTTTGTATCTGATCAATTTTTTGAGGTGGAATACAATTTGGTCTGGTGTAAGAATGGCCGTCCATGCTTTCTTTTGTTTTCCATTGGCTTGAATAATTGATTTCCATTTATTTATTCTAATCCTGTGCCTATCCTGTACTTGCAGTGTGTTTCTTGTAGGCAGTAGAAATCTGGTTTATGTTTTCTAATCCAGCTCTCTATTATGTATCTTTTAATGGGAGAGTTTAGTTCATTGACATTTAAGGAGATTATTGACAGAGAGGGCTGTTGTGCAGTTGTATTGTGTAGGGAGGTTGTTTTTACAAACAGGGTTTTGATTGTGTAATTTTTCTCTGAATAAATCTTTCATAATCGCCTTTGATTGCACAAATAATACGAGTTCTTTTTGTTTGCAAATGTTTTTAGTTTTCCATCCCATCTGAATGAGAGTTTTGTGGGGTAGTGGACATTAGGTTGGAAATTTCTTTCATTTAGTCATTTAAATATTTCATTCCACTATCTTCTTGCTTGAGTTGTTTCAAATGGGAGATCTGGTTTGATTCTTATGTTCCTTCCTTTGTACTTGACATTTTTTTCTCCCTTATTTCTTTAAAGAGTTCAACTTTATTTTTGTTCTTTTTTCCATTTGGATTTCTATATGATTTTGGTGTTGGTTTATTAGGGCCTATTTTATTAGGGACTTTTTTCACCTCCTGGATTTGCAATGATGCCTCTTTCCAGAGGGTTTGAATGTTTTCTGCTATTATTTCCTGACCACTTATTCTTCCCCTTTCCCTATTTCCTCTCCTTGTGGTATACCTACAGTCCATAGATTATATGTTTTGTCTTTGTTCATTTAATGCTGAACTTTTTATTCCAATGCTTTACCTTTTATTTCTTTTTTGGCTCCTTTGATTTTTTATATGCCATTTTGATTCGAGTTCTTCTATGCAAATCTCCAACTGTGTGATTCTGCTATTATGGATTTCTTTTTTTTTTTTTTTTTTTTTTTTGGTTTTTGGGCCACACCCGGCGGTGCTCAGGGGTTACTCCTAGCTGTCTGCTCAGAAATAGCTCCTGGCAGGCACGGGGGACCATATGGGACACCGGGATTCGAACCAACCACCTTTGGTCCTGGATCGGCTGCTTGCAAGGCAAACACCGCTGTGCTATCTCTCCGGGCCCTATTATGGATTTCTAAGATGTTTTTTATTTCCTTTAATTTCATTTGTATTGAATCTCTCATGTTCTGCAACAGTTCTTCTTTAAGTTGGTTGATTTGTTCATCTATGGATTTCTTGTACTTGCTGATTAGTGATTCTTTCACTTCTTTTACCATGGCTTGCATTTCTTTTGCCATGGCTGCTTTTAGGTCCTCATCTATTGGGGTTGCATTTTGGTGGAATTGAAAACTTGCTAGAATTTCTCTCCATATCCCTAATTGTTAGTGTCTTCCTTAGTTTACCCTTATTTCTTTGTATTTATTGGTATGGATTGGAATGCAATGCCTTCAGATTTCAGCCCTCTTTTGTCACCTGTGGCATTGGGCTGGTGTGGCCCTCCTTTAGAGTGTGGCTCTAGGTGTGTATGTTGCTGAGGTCACTAAGGTTTGGCCCCTCCCACGTCCTCCAGTTGAGCCTGGTCAATAACCCCTCCCCCTCTTCCTGCCATTCAGTGCAGTTCAGCTCCTAGCCTCAATGGTAGAGAGCCCATTTTTACCTAGATCACTTGCCCTTCCCCTGTTACCTAAGAGCCGGGCTCCTTAGCTTTGAGTTCCCACTGGTTGCTTACTCGCCCTTCCTTCCCCACCTGGGACACTCAGTTGCTCCACTCCAAGTCCTGGCTGGTCGCTCACCAGATTTTTAAGAAAATTTAGGGACTTAGGGAGACCACTTCTAAGGAGAATGTCAGATCTGTCTAAGGGGAAAAATGGAGACAAATTGGTGGGGGCCCATTGAAGACTGAAATGGAGACTATGATTATAGACCAGAGATGTTCTCAGGGAAGTGAAATGCAGAAGGGGAGGAAGGTCATTACGAATCTGTCCCGTCCTTTGGGGATACAGCCTGAGTCCCCCTGTGACACCCCCAAACAAGACTTTCGGATTTTTCCACTTCGCTGTGGGGAAAGGACTCAGCCATCTATGTTTTTTCATGGAAATAGTCTCTATTAGTTAAGTGCATATCTGTGGGGAGCTCCAAATTTCGTTGTTCCCATGTTTGATCTATTGAGGGGTGATTTGTATAAATGTAGAAGGACAACTGTTGAAACATTGTTCTAGTGGTTTTTCAAGTGGGCTTTCAAAGGTTGGGATTTTAAGTTTGCCTCTTTGGCTTAATGTTATTTCTAGGGTTTTTTTTGTGTGTTTTTTTTTTTTTTTGGATTGAAGGACTTTGGCATTTCTTTTTGTGAATTGCTATCTTCATTCTTTCTGCAATCATTATCCAATGTGCTAATATGATAGCATGCAATGGAGGTTTCAATATTGGTTTTACTTGTGTTTAAATTCATAAAAATAATGGATGCAGAAATGCAGATGAATTCTCTAACTTATTACAAAAAATATCGGAAGTGTCTTCAGTTGTTCCTGAAAGACATGAAAGATGGACTAGAAGAGGTTTCCAGCCAAAAACCCCGAGGTTGGTGTTCTGCCACCCTCTACTGGTGAGAGTTCAGAAAAACCTCTTGTTGTTTCACTAGATAATTTTTTTTTGTTTCTGCCACCTACTCTTGGTTGGCCAGAAGTGACTCTCATTTCTTTGCTATTTTTCTGTTTGGTGGATCTGTCCAGTGGTGATAGTGGAGTATTGAGGTCCCCTACTATTATCATGTTTCCCTTCATGTGTTTCTCCAGGTTTGCGAGCAGTTGCCTCACATATTTTGCTGCCTCTACATTAGGTGCATAGCTATTGACCATGGTTAGTACTTCCTGATCTAATGTTCCCCTGATCAGTAAGTAGTGACCCTCATTGTCTCTGATCACTTTCTTGAGGTTGAATGCAATTTGGTCTGATATAAGAATGGCTGTCCCTGGTCTTTTTTGTTTTCCATTGGCCTGAATAATTACCTTGCATCCTTTTATTCTAAGCCTGTGCTTATCCTGTAGTTGTAGGCGTGTTTCTTGCAGACAGCCGAAGTCCGGTTTATTTTTCCTAATCCAGTTCTCTACTATGTGTCTTTTAATTGGGGAGTTTATTCCGTTAACTTTAGGGAGATTATTGACAGAGATGACTGTTGTGTAGTTGTGTTGTGTAGGGTGGTTTTTGTTACAATCGGGGGTTTGGATTGTGTAATTCGTCTGAGTAGGTCATTTAGGATTGGCTTTGTTTGCACAAATAGTTCAAGTTCGTTCTTGTTTGAGAATGTTTTTAGACTGCCCTCCCTTATGAATGATTGTTTTGTTGGGTATTGGACCCTACGTTGGAAATTTCTTTTATTCAGTCATTTAAATAAGTCATTCCATTGTCTTCTTGCTTGAATTATTTCAAATGGGAGATCTGGTTTGATTCTTATGTCCCTTCCTTTGTTCTGGAGTTTTTTTTCTCCTTTATTGCTTTAAGGAGTTCATCTTTCTCTTTGGTTTTGCCATTTGGATTACTATATGTCTTGGTGTTGGTTTATTAGGGTCTATTTTATTAGGGACTCTCTTCACTTCCTGGATTTGCACTGTAGTTTCTTTCCAGAGGGTAGAAAAGCTCTCTGCTATTATTTCTCTGACTACTTGTTCTTCCCTTTTCCCTATTTCCTCCCCTTCTGGTATACCCACAATTCTTAGATTGCTTCTTTTGTCCTTGTTCATTAGATACTGGACTTTTCCTTCCAGTGCTTTGCCTTTTATTTCTTTGTTGGTTTCTTGGTCATTTTTTTGTTCACAGTTTTCCTTCGAGTTCTTCAATTTGCTTCTCCAAGTCTGTGTTTCTGCTCGTAAGGCTTGGTACTTTGTCTTTTAATTCCTTCAATTCTTTTTATATGGGATCTCTCATGTTCTTTAACATTTCTTCATTAATTTGGCTGATTTGTTCATCCATAGATTTCTTATACTTGGTAGCTAGCGTTTCTTTCATTTCTTTTTATCAATTCTTGCATTTCCTTGTTCATGGTTGCTTTTAGGTCTCCTTCCCATGGATCTGTGCATTTTGGTGGACTTGGAAAATTGCTAGGGTTTGTCTCCGTATCTCCAGATGTTAGGGTTCTCCTTGATTTACCCAAATTTCTTTGCATTTATTGGTGTGGTTTGGAGTGCTGTGCCTTCTAAATTCAGCTTGCTTTGGTCCCCTGTGGTGTGGGGATGGGTCCCCTCCCTGAGCGTGGTTCTAGAGGGGGTTGTTGGGTGAGCTCGCTGAGGTTTGGCTCCTCCTGTGCTCTTTATGTGGCCTGATCCGTTGCTTTTTCCTTTTGTTGTCAGCTAGTGCAGGTCCTCTTCTGGGCACAATGGTGGAGGGTGCTGTTGAAGCTAGCTCCTTTGCCCCCTTCCCCTATCTGGAAGTCAGCCCTCCTTCAGTGGGTCTGTTCAATTTCCTTCTCCTTATTCCTGCCAGTCGGTGCAGTTCTGCTCCTGGCCACAATGGTTGAGAGATCTATTGAGCCTAGCTCTCTATCCTCCCTCTGCTCTCTGGAAGTCAATGGAGCTCTGCCCCCTCTGAGCCTCAGCAGAAGAAATTCCCGTAGTCAAACCCACCCAGTAACTTCCCCAGCCCTTGGGGAGTCTCAGGTCCACTCCGGGGTTCAGTGGGGTAGGCTGCTCTAGGTTATCCAAAGGTCCAGGTGGCAGGCCCAAGCTCACCCAGTCTATTGGTCCCAGCCCATCCCAGCAGCACAGAGTGGGTCAGGTGCAGGGTTCTCCTCACCCAGTCTGCATTCAGCTCAGGCTTGGGTTCCTGAGAGAGGCGTGTGGTGTGGCACCTGTCTCAGGCTCCCATGTGGAGAGTATGGAGGTGCCAGAGAAAGGCACTCACCCATGTGCTCTCGGTCAGGCTTGCGATCCCTAGGAGGGTTCTTGGGTGCAGCAGTGAGAAGCCTGTATCAGGCTCCCATGTGGGGAGTATGGTGGTCCCGGGGAAAGGCACACACCAGTGTGCTCTCCACTCAAGCTTGGGGTCCGTAGGAGGGGTGTGGTGGCAAGAAGCCTGTCTCAGGCTCCCACGTGGAAAGTATGGGGGTCCCGGGGAAAGGCACTCACCAGTGTGCTCTCCATTCGGGCTCTGGGTCCCTAGGAGTGGCATGGGGTAGAGCAGCGAGAAGCTTGTCTCAGGCTCCAACGTGGAGAGTATGGGGGTCCTGGGGAAAGGCACTCACCAATGTGCTCTCCGCTCAGGCTTGGGGTCCCTAGGAGGGGCACGGGGTGCGGTGGCAAGAAGCCTCACCTCCAGTTAAACTTTTATGATCAACTACTATACATCTATATAAACGAGAATATCTATCAGATATTCTACTCTTAAAACCCAGAGCATATCAAAATTGTCCATTTGTTTCAAAAAGGACATATGAAGCATACACTTTCTTATCATTTCTTGTATTAAATTGAGGAGGAGGAGGAAAAGTGAAGCCATCTTGACTCCGACATGACTTGAACAAGCAACCTTCTGACCTGGAGTCAGACGTGCTACTGTTGCGCCATGAGATCACATTTTCTCATCTTTTAATGGGTGTGCAACTCTGCTGTCCTGGACAATCCATGGAGAGAAACATTGAATGTTTGAAAAGAGAGTTTTCATGTGAATGAGCAGGCAAATTTCAAAATAAACAGCTGAGGACCACAGAGAACCCATAAGGTAAGTTAGACAAGATCATTAGGCAAAAATAAACTATACTAGATAAATCAATAAGATACTTTAAAAAAAAAAACAGAACAATCAGGCAGATTTTCATATATTTATTTATTTTTGAACACACTTGTGCTCAGGGCTCACTCCTGGCTCTGTTCTCTAGGATAACCGCTCGCTAGCTGGGTGCTGCGGTTCAAACCAGATCAGACACATGCACGGTAAGGTGTTGCCACACTCTCAATCCTCCTGCATAAGCTTACCTGCTAATAGACCTCCCATTTCTGGGAGGGGTCTTAGGAAGGTTAGATAAGGGTTTGACCAGAAGGGGAAAAGGGTCACCCCGGATACTACGTGTAAATTTACCTATAAGACCCTCCCATTCCTGGAGGGATCTTGGGAGATTATAAAACATTTGGTCTAAGGGGCCAAAGGGATTTGCCTGGATGGAGGATAGAGGAAAAAGCAAGATAGAGAGATGTCTGAGGAAGAAGATACAATGTAGAGCTAAATAGGAAACCAGTGCAAATGCTTATAATATAGTAGTCACACATGTTGGCTAGGGAATGAATAAAGCTGATATATCCTGAAGCCTGCTGTGAGTGGATTGCCTTCTTGCCACCACCTGAACTTGCAGACCTGGAGATTTAATGGAAATGGAGCCACATGGCTGGGGCCTAAGGACAAATGCCTCCATCTCCATCCAGCTTCATCATAAGGATTTTAATAATTATTCTAATCAACAAATGGGCCCCTGAACGTGGATATGGACCCTGGACCCAAGAGAACAGCAATCATGGTGAGATTCCTGGTTCAAAGATGACTGTGACCCCTTCTGGGGACACAAAGGCCAATGAAACATAGGAGGTTAAAGCTTGTATCACCCCCATCCCAGGTTCAGGCCCAGAACTGAGACTTTATTACAAAAAAACAAAACCTCAACCTACTCAAAGACTGATGGAGGGCGTTGATTTGAAACAGACCAGGAAGAAAAAGTTTAACTGAACAGACTGATTTTCTGACTTATGACTTTCAGCTTGAATTTGGATTTCAACTTTGAAAATTTCAGACTGGACTTTTAGTTTAAATCACTTTGAACTCTACACCCAGATGCGACCGGTGGAAAAACTACGGCAAAGAAGCTGCTGAGCGCCCTAATTGTGGTGCAGAAGTTCACAAGTGGCCAAAAGCTCCGAATCATCTCAGAAGCAGCGGGTGCGTGGCTCCTACTGGTTCCTCCCTCCAGATCAGAAGGTGAAACAGCGTGAGCGGACCATCTGCGGGGCCTGGGACTATGGGAGTACACCACATGGCGAGAGAGGCCTGGGAGAAGATGCGTTTGGACTATCGGTGTTGGTGATGGGATAATGGTATAAAAATTATTAAAAAAGGGAAATACAGCAAAGCCCAACTGAAATGTTTAAAAAGTTTATAACCACCTACATCTAACTTTGTTTCAGGTGTATCTCTTGATTGAATCATTTTCTTAATGATTTAAATGTATTTTATTATTTTCCATAGTTAATGTTTCCAATGGAATAATGCTTTACTGTGTATTTTGATGTATTAACCTGTTTTTAAAATGTATGCTCTGTATAAATGTTCTTGTGCTTATGTGTATAGGAACTAGAAAGTTCCAGAATAGTGCTTGGTAAAAAGCATTGAAAAAATATTTTAAGTTAAAGGTGTATAATATAGTTTGTAGAAAAATTATGTTTTTTAAAAGGCTAATATGTTAATATTTCACTGTATACTTTGTTGCTTTGGAAATATTACCTGCCTTTGGCTAAAGGCAGAAGCCAGGAAAACAAAAGAACCTATGATCTTGTTTTGAAAAAGAAAAGGGGCAGATTGTTGCCACACCCCAATCCTCCTACCTGGTAATAGACCTCCCATTTCTGGAGGACAAAGGCCTCCTGCTCCATCTAGCCCATTCAAAGGACATCTTTATTGTTTAAAGCAACAGTAAGGCTCTGACCACTGACTATAGCTTCGATTGCACACTGATAGATACTAAAGAGATTAATAACATACCTCCTGGGTTGGTCCATTGTGCCACACACTGACTACTTTCCCAAGGGAAACAGATTTCCAGGTTAGGGCTCAACCTTTTTAGGCTTTTTAAGAAAAAGGTCAGCTCTTAATTTCCCTTAGGCTGGAGGGAAGTGTGCTATCAACTAACTAGCTTCACTTCTCTATGAATCATCACAAATGGGCTGAGAGAAGCATAACCGACAAAGAAAATATCCAGAACATTAAATGCGATTGCTTGATTCTTCCTGTCAAACTTTAAATATAAAAAAGCAACAGTTTCTGTCCAGTAAAAGAATAGAAAGCAGAACATGAGAAGGAGAACACTTCGAGCAGCTCTGATCTCAGGGGCCATTTGAAGAACCATTCTGGAGTTCCGCAGGTGGAGAGCCTGTTGGTGGTGTTTGCGGAGAAAATACAGGATGTAGACACTGGCCCAGCACATCACAATCTGAAACAGGCCATCCCGAAGGGCCATAGTTGTAAAAATAATATAATCTGTCATCTGGTCATCTGCTATGTAAACACAATAATTGTTTAAGTCATTCATTAAAGATTTATTTAGGCTCTGAACATTCCTGATGTGGGAAAATAGGTTGATGCATATCAAGCAGCTGTATATCCAAAAGCAGAGGAAAATGGGAAGAAAGTACCATGCAGACCTAGGTTTGAACCTTGCCCACATGGAGAATCTGGAGCTCAGGGTGATGGCTTGGAACACAGTGAGGAGGCTGGTGGTGCAGATGGACAGGCCCCGGCCCACTCTCTCCATATAAATTACCAGTTGACAGCCTACATCTCCTAAAAAGTTGCTCAAACCAAATATTGCGATGCTCTTCTGCAATACTTTGCAAAAGAGCATCATGATATTTATAAAAGTCAAGTGCAAAATAATTATATGAATAAATTTCTTCGCAGTATCCCAAATTAATACACAGAGATAATTCACAAAAATAAATATATTCCCCATGATGCCAGACCCAACCACTAGGAAGAATACGGTTCCTTGAAAGATGATCAAAACCATTTCTGTTTCATGAATTTAGAAGCTTAATATTCAATTGAGACACCTGGAAGAAAGTATCAATAATAAAAATATTATTGATTTATACTGAGTAAAAGTTGTTCTAAAATATTCTGTGTATAAGAAGCATGTTCCCGTGTTATATTATCTAAGTGGTGGTCCAAGTTTAGGCCAAAAGATTAGAGGTCATTTCCTTTGTTTTGTATATCCCTTATGGGTGAGGTTATGTCTCCTGAATGATGAGTATTCAAACATCTGCATTTGTAAGAAATTAGTTTTCCATTCCCATCCAGCCAACAGAACCTTCAGGATTAATAGCATAGAACTACAGAGCACCCATATAGTAAGTTAGACAAAATCATTTTTAGGCAAAACTAAATAAACTTTGCCTTTGCAAATATAAATACCTCTAAGTACACTAACATGCAGAAACTTTTTAAAATGGTTTTTCGTGTGTGATGCTCAGGGGTTACGCTTGGCTAAGCGCTCAGAAATTGCCCCCTGGCTTGGGGGGACCATATGGGATGCTGGGAGATAGAACCGAGGTCCTTCCTTGACTAGCGCTTGCAAGGCAGACACCTTACCTCTAGCGCCACCTTGCCAGCCCCGCAACAACTCTTGATTGAAATAGAAATCTCTTTTATCAGATTTTCTTTATTTTATTCCTTCTGAGATATTTTTTTACCAACGTATATTATAGCTTTCAGACAGTTAATATTTCTTATTTCTCTTTAGGCTTTTATTTCACTGTTTTTCATACATCCATAGTAGTGTTTCCAAAGTTGTATTTTCAAAACCAAAATACACCTAGTAATTTTTTATAAATTCTATCACAAATTTTCATCCACTTTTATATTAATGACAGCAAATTCATCATCTTTTGACATTAAAATCTAAAAGTCTTTTCAATCAGGTATCTCCCAAGTTAGGGGGCTGATCCAGAGACATGTGTTGGCTTGGCATATTACTCTTGAAGAATCTTGGATGTTAGGAGATAGCTGAGTTCTTCTCAATGCTAAGGGAAGTCTGGATCTCTTTTAGATATGTTCATTTATACCAGGGAAATAGAAAATGCTAATTATTAGGTATTGTGTGGAGACAGCTGTGTATGAGCAGAGATTCCAATGAGGATTATTGGGAAGAAGAAAACAAAAGAGAACTTACTAAATTCATTTTCAAATTGGGAGTTTTTTTCCCCTTTCTCTTCAAATTTTTTATAAACATTATTTTTGGGGTCTGCTTCACACCTGATGTCACTCAGGAGTTACTCCTAATTCTGTGCTCAGAAATAGCCCCTGGCAGGCACAGGGAATCATATGGAATTCTGGCATTTTAACTACCACCATCCTGAATTGGCAGTGTGCAAGGCAAATGATGTACTGCTGTGCTATCTCTCTGGCCCCTGAATAAACATTTCTAAAAGAAATAATGAAAGGAAGGAGGAAGAAATAATGAACAAAGAATAAACAAAAAAAGAAAAAATGAAGGAAGAAAGCAAACAAATAGGGAGAAGGAAGCAAGCAAGCAAAAAGAAAAACAAGGGAGGGAGGGAGGTGGATAGGAAGGAAGGAAGAAAGGAAGATAGAGGGAGGAGAAAAAAGAGTGGTAAAAAGGCATTTGCAATCCCAATTAACTTTGGGTGGGACAGTGATTTGGCATGACAGGGATTTAGCATCATCTTTACCTGCATCTCTCTTTACTTGATTTAACTAATTTATTTAAGCACTGTGGTTCCAAAGGGTTTATAGTTAGGTTTCAGTCATTGAATATTATCTAACCTTCACCAGTGTAACTTTCCTGCCACAAATATTTCCCATTTCTCTTATCTGCATATCTGCAGATCTTCTCAGGTTCACACAGGTTTGATACAGACTTTTATTGAGTCTGAGATCACTTTCATTCCTTTCATGTTTGGAAAGAATGTTCTCTTTACCCACTATGCTCTTGAATCTTATCTATCAACTTTGAATTTATTTCAGGGGCTCTGAGAGAAGAGCAGCACTTAAGGTATGTAAGACTTCATCAAGGTCTTGTACCTAGAGACGTCTGTTTATCTCCATCACCAAACAGTCCTCCAAGACCTGTGGCAGAGATATCTGAGCACAGAACCAAGAGTAAGTGCTGAGCAGATGTGGTAGTACCCCAAGATGCAAACAAAAATATTTTATATCAAATTACTTTCACTTACAATAGTCTTCCTTTGAAATCATACCAGGGTTAGATCTTCCTTTAGGTTTGGCTTATGAATAATACTAGGAAGTCCCTTCATTTCTTTTCTATTCTGCTCACTTACCAAATAAAAGACTTGCCTTGGAGTTTTCCTTTTCTGGCAGACCTCAAGCAGCTTGAACTGTAGACCCAGACTTGCATTCAAATTCGTAGAAAAGCTCCATGACTGGGGCAAAATTTGTTCTTGCTTTCCAGTGCCCATTGACTCTGACAAAAGAAAATAATAAAGCCTATGTAGAGCAAAATGTGAAAGAATCTTCAAGTGTCAAAGTACGTTCTAAAGCATTCCTTGGACAAAATAAAGTGGGAACGCCTTCTTTCTCCATTTCTCCAACTTCAAGTTGTACTACAGAGCAATTATAATAAAAACATTAGGCACTGGAATAAAGGCAGGAACTCAGATCAATGGAATACAGTTGAATATCCTGAAAGAGACTGTTGGGTATATGATCAAGTTAATTTTAAATCAGGAAGCCAAAATAATGAAGTAAAGGAAGGAAAGACCTTTAACTGGTAGTGTTGGGAAAACCTGTCAGCTAAGTGCAAAATAAAGAACTCTAACATCTTAATGTCATGTACTATAATCATATCAAAATAGATAATAGACTTTGATATATCATGTAAAAATGTGGGCAGAATTCTCCATAACCTTGAGATTAGAGGCATCTCAAGGATGAAAAACACTTACGAAGCAAGTGAAAACAAAGATAAACGAATGGGATTATATTAAATTCAGAAGCTTCTTCATCTCAAAGGAAACAATGATCAGGACACAAAGACAGCTACATAATGAAAATAAAACTATAAACCACCCATCATCTGAAAAGTGGTTACTAGAAAAGTTATATAAGAACCTGGTAGAACTTTGCAAAAAAAAAATTTACCCAACCCCATCAAAATGGGAAGAAGAAATAAAATAAAATGTCCTCAAAGATGAGATATAAGTTGCAAAATGGCACATGAAGGTTATTCTGCATCTTTGTTATCAGGGAGATGCAAATCTAAACACCAAGATATTCTTTCACATTACACAGACTAGCACACATCACAAAGAGCAAGAATAAACAGAAATGACTCGAATTCAGGGAGAAAGGAATTCTCACTCACTGCTGATGGGAATTTCCACCCTTTCTGGAAAACAATATGAACATTCCTCCAGTATCTAGAAATACAAAGAAGACATTTAAAAAGGAGAATTATATTTTAATAGGTGTCTCCTTCAAGTGATATACACACAAGAATAATGATGTCCATGTATGAGAAAACACCATATATTGTAGGACAGAGAGACATTAGAGACAAAAAGGAATCTTTAATGTAAATGTGTACATTTGCAGCAAAGAAAAGGCAAAATTCATGGTAAAACACAGACATTCACCAAAGTGAGTTTTTAAAACAGACATTAAAATAATTCCCCCTTATTTTCCCACTTCTGAATAAAATAGTTGAATCTTATGTAAGAACACCCAGCGCCCCTGTGGTATCACTTGTTGAATCTCAGACAAAGATGCTCAGGCATTTTCAGTATCTCATGCAGTGAAATTGGCCCCTTTTATCTGTCTGTCCTAGAAACATTCCTTTAGGTCAGAAAAAGAAAGAAAACCCTATTACCACACCCCTGCCATACAGCCCTTAGCTCTGTGCAAGAGAGAAGCAAAACGCTGCTACAAGTGACATTGTTATAGCAGTTGGAAGTGAGAGAGAGAATCAGTTTGACTCACCGGGTCCCTGCTGTTCACACAAACTCCTTCTTTCTGCATTGATGATGTCTTGGGCCTTATTTATTCCATCTGAGCCTGCACCGGTCTGGGGCAAACAGCCAATTTGACCTGTCAGAGTTGTCACTTGTCAGGGAGAAGACCTTTGGGCAGTCTCAGTCCCTCATGCACAATGTCCCTTCTCCCTCCACAATTATGGTTGTTTGGCTCAGAACTTTTCCCACTTTTAATGAGTGTTTAAGGGCATTAATGAGAAGAATGTGTAGAGAGAAGTTGAACAACGGTGGAGCTTCCTATCAATCCACCTCAAAGTGCAACTCCTCATAGTTGCAGAGTTTTGAATCAGAATTTAGACTCATTCCTGACATGCATGATTCAACTTTATTTTTCTCTCCTGAGGCCTTCTTTGGGCCCAGCAGATCATAATGTTGCCTGGCACTGGAAATGTGCATTCTGAGCATATCCCCATGATTGTGGACAAAAGAAGAATTTTTTTCCTTTTTAATCATTTTATCAACTTTATTATATAATAATAAAAACAAATTTATCATAATATTGCCTGGCACTGGAAATCTGCATTCTGAGTATATTTCCATGATAGTAGACAAAAGAAGAGTTTCTTCTTATTTTTAAACTGATACAATAAATTTTATTATATAATAATGAAGACAAACTAATCAAATGTGTTCTACATAAATGTTTACTACATAAAATACAGTGAGAGTATTTTCTTCCTTGTGTCCATTCTGATAATAAATTTTCTTTTTTTTTTTTTTTTGATTTTTGGGCCACACCCGGTAATGCTCAGGGGTTACTCCTGGCTATGTGCTCAGAAGTTGCTCCTGGCTTGGGGGACCATATGGGACACCGGGGGATCGAACCGTGGTACGTCCAAGGCTAGCGCAGGCAAGGCAGGCACCTTACCTTTAGCGCCACTGCCTGCCCACTGATAATGAATTTTATCCATGAGCATAGATCATATTTTTAAGGATTCGTTTATTAATACACTGTATTTTACAAAACTTTTCATGATGCAGTTTTTTTCTTTTACATTTACAAAGTTGTTTATAACTGAGTTTCAGTCAAAAAATTCCCAAACCCTTCACCAGGACACATTTTCCACCACCAATGTCTATATTCTATTTCTTTCTCTCCCTCCCTCTCTTCCTCTCTCTACCTCCCACTCTCTCCCTCCCTCTCTCCCCCCTCTCTCTCACTCTCTCTGGCACACAATCTCTCTCTTCTTTCTCTTTGTCTCTTTTACTCTCTCCTTTTTGATTTAGATGCTGTGATTTGTAATATTGTTACTGAAGGGGTCTGATGTATGTCACTTTCATTTTTAGCACCCACCCATGATACTTGGGGTTATGGGAAGAAAGTTATTTTATTCTGTCTCAGCAGCAAGGGCTTTGTAAGAAACGGCTACTTAAAAGAGAAGAGGCGGGCTGGAATTCTAGACAGACAGCTGGCCAAAGGCCTCCAGGACTGACCAGTTAGTCCTGGAAACTGAGAGTCCCCCACGCCAAGCTGGCTTTCAAGGCCAGGTCTGGCATCTGAGCTCTGGGGGGATGGGGAGGAGACAAACTCCTCCCCCATGCTTTTTCATACTGCAGTGGGAGGCTGCAGCTGGACACAGAGGATCCCAAATGCCAGGATTCCTGCTCCCCTCCTACGGGTATGGCTTGAAATCTGAGCAAACAGCTGGCCAATGGCCTCCTAGGCTGACCACTTAGTCCAGGAAACCGAGATCCCTTCATGCCAAACTGGTCTTTAGGGCCAGGTTTGGCAACTGCGCTCTGGGGGGAGAGAGGAGGAGGGAAACTCCTCCCATATTCATACTGGACCCCCTGCAGCGGTGTCTTTTCTTACTAATACTCATTTTTATAACCACGTGGTTATAAATATACTTTTTAAGCATTATCTAAAAATGTTCTTCATTCTAGATGGTTCCTAGTAAAGGAAATGAAATACCAAAGATTTGGATGATAACACTCAAATAGATTCTTAAAGTCAGTCTTTATGGACGTGACTTTCCATACTGACTCCAAGCCGAAATCACAAACAATTCACACACACACACACACACACACACACACACATTGTATATAGCCCCTGTCATGTAATGCCTCTCCCCTACCTCTGTGTCTCCTCTATCCCCTCATTTTTCAATCCTGATCTGTTATCTTCCCCTAATTTAACCCTCTTTACCCTCAGTTCCTAACTCGGTAGGCACCAAGATTGACCTCCTGCCCCAACAGACTACCTTCCACCTTCTCAGTGAAAGACACCCTCTGGGTCCCCGTTCTCATGCATCAGCAAAGAACTACAACCAGCATGCCTTCTGACTCATGATTGATGGCCCCTCTCACCCCCACCAAATTGTAGACTGTTGCAGAATACAGGAATCAGCCTCAGCAAAACTCCCAGCTCAAAGACACTACATGGTCTCGTAATGCAGCAAAGCATCTCTCAAACTCAATTCCAAGGCCTGTGAATCGAAAAGTACCTTGGCTTTTACTCTCCACAAGAATATATCAAAAGACTTAATTGGGAGTCTTATATTGCCTATGGAAGCTCAATACCTGTATAACAATACATCTTAAGATGTGTATTCCTAAATATACAAGTAGCCTGCTGTACCTCTTGTTTTATTCGAATACCTTTTCTTTTTAACTCAGTTTTATTTATTTGTTTTATTTTAATATATACATTTTTTCTCTATCCTTACCATTTTTGGTGCTGCTTGGTACAAAAAGCCTTGACTGAGATAAAAGCTCAGAACAAATCCAGACGACAGAGACTGTGTGTGCAGCCTGTCATCCTTACCCAGAACGGCACCAGCAATACAGTATTACACCATACGTATTTGTATGGGCACAGTAAAAAAGGGGGAAACCATAGACACAGAAACAAGATCTTTTCTTCTAGGGATAAGAACTCACTTTTTATAGTAGCAGGGTGCCTCCCATCCTGAACATGTGTGATGTAGATGCAACCAGTCCCCAGGAGATTGGACAGTGTTAGTCCAATCCGAAACCCCAGATCCCTGATGTAGAAATGATACAGCTCCGGGCAACACCACCAGGAACTAAGCTCCATTGGGAGATTTATAACACTACTCTGGCACCAACTTGTGCCAATTTTGATATGACAACGAGGAAAGGAAAACTTGACCTAAGACCTAACAGAAAATGGAAATCAGAAGAGATATCATCCTTTGAACTGTGAAAAATAAGAGAACCAACAACAGAAAACTGACTTTGACAACCATGACTGAACAGAGCCTACCTTGGGACTAATAAGGAAAACCCTACCCTAGGCTGTAGTCAAGGACACATAAAAAACAACAACAACAAGATGTCTTATTGCAGAGATCCAACCTGGACAATAGAGACTGAGCAGAACCTTTGAATCCATAATATCCTAGGCTTTGGCTTAGGAACTGAACGAAAACAGGGAGCAAGTGTTACAGAAGACTGAACACCACAACAACTATGGATAGGAACCTCTAGAACCTAGAGACTCTATCCTAGACCCTGACCTATAACCTGCGCAAATACCAAGATCACTAGCTACAGTCGCTTGTTTTTCTCACACACAACTGAGAGGAAACTTTCCTGGCATCACAGAAAAGCCTTTGGGATGGGGTAAAGAGTATATATGGAGCCAGGGGTTGATCCCATGATGGTATGCTTCAAGGCTGAAGAAACCCTGAATCTCTTAGGGCACAGAAATTCCCTTTCTTCTCCAATGCTTACTGTGCCTATGCAAAAAAAAAAAAAAAAAAAAAAGTGGGGGGAACTCCAAACCCAACCACTCCAGCACCCATACTTTTTCTTTTTTTGTTTTGATTTGTTAGTTTTTGACTTTATTTTTCTTCTCTTTTTTCTTCCACTTTTCTCATTCTTTTTCACTCTTGTGGTTATTATTTAGAGATTTATTTTTATTTTTATTTGCCCGGTCCATTTTTTTTCTTTTTTCTTCCATTTTTCTTTTCTTTTTTCTCTCTCTCTTCTTTCTTTTTTTGGTAGTTGTCACCAAAATTTTTTCTCCCCTTTTTCTTATCCTTTTTATCTCCAATGATGGTGGAATAGATGCTCAATCTACAACAAGCTGTAAAGAGGAGACCAGTTGCATTAGCATACTGGGGTATAGAGGAGGGAGATATGGGATGCATACTGGGAACAGGGGCGGAGGGAGGACAGCACTGATGGTGGGAATGCCCTCATTCATTGTTACTATGTACCATAAATGATGCAGTGAAAGACTTGTAATGCACTTTGGTCACAATAAAAAAAATTTTTTTTAAAAAGGGAAGGGGCAGGAGCTTGGCGCAAGTGGTAGGGTGTTTACTTTGCACGCACTAACCTAGGACAGACCGTGGTTCGATACCCTGGCATCCCAGACAGTCTCCCAAGCCAGGAGCGATATCTGCTCACATAGCCAGGAGTAACCCATGAGCATCACTGAGTGTAACCATCCCCCCCCCCAAAAAAAAATGTTGGTTCCTGGAGCTGTGGCAGAGAACTCTGTTGGTTCTACTTCTGAGATCTTGGGTTCAGGGTTTGACGGTCACTGTCTAATCACCTAAATCTAAATTAGGTCCACATGACATATGTCCAAGGTGGGAGGTGCCTCTGTATTGTAAAATGTATGAGTTCTATTCCTAGTAGATAAGAGCTTGTTTCTATAAGTACAATTTCCCTTTTTTAGTATGCCTGTGTAAGAAGAAATGGTGCTTATATTGCTGGTGCATTTGGGGGTGAGAGTGACAGGCTCCATCACCTCTGTGCCCTGGTTTTGACCTGAGCCATTATCCCAGGCAAGACTTTTTCTCGTAGTTTTTGTATCAAGCAGAACCAATACAGGGGGAGTTAAGGAAGAAAAGAAAAAAGAAACAAGACCTCCAAAATATCTCTCATCTATATATAAATATCTACATATACATACTCATATATATGAGGAAAAACATAAAGAAAATAAGTTTAAAAAATTAAGGGGATAATGTGATGCAAGAGACTACTTTACATTTGGGGATAAACATATTAAGAGTTAGTATAATAGAGTTCAATAACTTTTCAAGGAAATATAGGCTTCCTCATTGTCTTTTGAGTTTTTCTTGTGGTGTGTAAAAATCCAGGGCATATTTTCATCATATATACACTCATCTTCTTAAGATTGAGAAATATTTGAGGCAGAAAAGTCTAGGGTAGATTTCTTATGCTGGGGATCCTTCTGGAGCTGAGTCTGGTATCAAACAACAATCTAAAATTGGGAAGGTTAAGAAGGAGGCCACACAGCATGAGTCAGCAGGGATGTTCGTGGTAGTTTCTTGCCAGGAATGAGTGTGGGTCTGAGTGGGTGTCCCTTTGCTTGGGGTCTAGGCTCTGGCTTATTGGGGTAGAAGGCCGGTCTTGATACTAAGTGGTTAAAAACTGAGGCTGAAGAGAATAAGGTGAGATATCAGATTGTGATGGGGGGTGATGGTATAGTAAAAATTTTGAAGGGGGTAGAGAGATAGTATATAGGAGGGACTATATACACTATAGGCATGGATTCTTTCCAATTTAGGTTTGGCTCTCATGGAGGAGTCCTCTCTCTGTACTCATTCCACATAAAAACATATAATAATTAGGTTAGGTATAGCTTAGAAAGAGAAGGATAGAGAAATAAATAAGAGAACATAAAAATAGATAAATACAGTAAAAATAATGCAAAAATACTAATAAATCAACTAAGAGAGATTGGGCCAGTGTGTTGAAATTGGGAGGTTTTCTCAATTTCTAGCATATTTATTAGGGATGGGGTTGGACCTTCTTAAATGAAGGTTTCAGAATTAGATAATGACTGAAGCAATTTAGGATACACATAAGTTACGCATCTCGAGTACTAAATAATGTGTTAATGAGTTCTATCTATGTAGGTGGTTACCCTATGTAGTATCGTCTGCTGCATCTTATGTATCAAAATTTCTTTCCTAAAGAGAAAGTAACAGTGTGGGTTTTATTTGACATAGATTGAATTGATGATAATGAGGAAGAAAAGGTAGAAGAAGAAAAGGGAGAAAGAAAGAAAGAAGCAGTGAGAAGAGAGAAGAAAAGAGAAAGGAAATGTTAATTTGCTTAAACGTGTTTGATAAGTACGTCCTATAATATAAGTCTGTGGGTCATGGTTGACTGCTTCAGTGTTCTGGCTGGTCACATGCTTCAGGTCTTAATAGAGGCCGGAAACCAGAGAAAAGGGATACATTGAAGTGTTTTATCAAGATATTTTCATAATGCAAACTGAAGATTGTATCTAGTGTGACCGAGCACCTAGGTGTCAACTTAGGTTGTCCGCTCTTTGTATACAAGAACCCCTGTGGACATAAAAGCTGAGTGGCTATTTTAAATATAGTAAGGTTAAGGCATTAAAACACATTGTTATGAAATGCTTTCCCTGGAGTCACTGGCTTCCCATCATATTCTTTACCTGTAATTTTGTATCCCTAAGACAGGGGTCCTCAAACTTTTTAAACAGGGGGCCAGTTCACTGTCCTTCAGACATTTGGAGGGTCTGATTATAGTAAAAACAAAACTTATGAACGAATTCTTATGCACACTTCATATATCTTACTTTGCAAAGAAGAAACAAAACAGATACAAATACAATATGTACAATATGTGGCCCACAGGCCATAGTTTGAGGACCACTGCCCTAAAACATTATTATAGGCCTTTGTAGTAAAAGTCTGATTATATGCCTGTTCTCTCTATGCTGTTGTTTCTTTTATTGTTGGTTTCTTCATGATATAATGTGTAGTTGAGGCTTTGTGTTATTCCTCTTCCACTTGTTTTGGTCACTATTCCCCAGTAAATGTTGACAACTACAGTGTTTGCAGTATCTACCCTATTAAACCATTGTATTTGTTCATGGAGTATTACATGTATATATGTTGTATATTCTAAGTACTTAAGAAAAGTGGTATCATTCTGTGTTAATCTTTCATTTTCTGGTTTCCTTCATTTAATATAATATTTAGTAGATCAATCATCGTTTCTGAAAGATGCTGCAGGCATCTTGCTTCTGAGCATCTCTAGTGGGGACCAAATCCATCACAAGAGGAAAACGGGTAACACGAGCTGCCAAATATGAAATATGAAATAATGAAACTACACACAGAGTATGTGGGGCCAACACATCTTCTGGCAGGAGTGCAACAAGTTTAATTTTCTGAGCAGGGGAATTGATAGGGGTAAAATTGGCCATAACTGAAGAATAATTATAATCACAAAGCAAAGTACAACAGTAACAATACCTAAGCTATGGGTGTGACTGTAAAAATTACAAGTTACAAATGAGACGGTTACAACTCAAGGCAACTCTTTGCAAGTTTACTTTAAATGCAAAATTAGGATTAGGAGGGAGTAGAAAATATCAGGAACTTGATCTTTACTGGGCTGGACTCTATTGTTTTAGAGGTTAAGTAAAGGAAGGAGCCAAATTCCCTAAAATGTGTTTTCCTTTTCCCTATTTCTCAAGGAGAATCAATAGTCAAGGGCCAGAATGTGCATTCTGGTTAGCTCTTGGTTACCAGAAAATGGAGCTGCAGGGACATATTTGAAAAAGAGAAAAGGTATCGTCTTTGTTTTTAGGGCTGGCTGTTATCCAGAAAATGGGTTCTTAAGTAATCTTTGATGCTGGAATTTCTGAGCCAAATTATTTGATAGAGGCCTCAATTTTGCCTCATATTTACAAAGGAGAGATAGCCAAATAATGACCGAAAATGTAATGCCAAGCATCTCTTCAGAAATTCCTCAATCATGCACGCAAGGGAAAAAGGCATCCACAATGGGCCTTTTGAGGAACCCTGTGGTGGTTATTTCAGTTATCCCCAACCGGAAAATCTGAGGATACATCTGGTGGACTGAGCTCCCCTAAAAGTTTATGTATGCAGTGGCAGCAAAATATATGATTGTATCATTTCTAACTGCTCTGTGGTATTCCATTCTGTATAAATACAACATCTTTATGATCCAATCATCTGTTGTTGCACATCGACATTGGTTCTAAATCTTGGCTATTGTACTGAGTGCTGCGATAAATAGTGAAGTGCACACATATTTTGGGGTGAGTGTCCTTCCAACTTGAGGATAGATACCGAGGAGAGCAATGGCTGGGTCATATGGTAGCTCAATTCTGAGATTACTGAACACTCTTCACACTGTTTTTCATAGGGGTTGGACCAGGCATAATTCACATCAGCAGTGGATGAGAGCTCCTTGCTTACAACATCCCCACCAACAGAGATTGGTCCCGTCATTTTTGATGTGATACATCCTCACTGGTGTAAGTTGGTACCTCATTTTTGTCTTAATTTGGATTCCCCTAATGATGATTAAAGGTGAGCATGTTTTTATGTGTCTATTGGCCATCTTTTGGTCTTCCTTGGAGACGTGTCTATTAATTTCTTCTCCCCATTTTCTATGGCTTTATAAGATATTTGGGGGCTCAGCTTTCTGAAATTTCATATACCCTACATATCAGCCCTTTATCTGACGTGGTGAGTGCAAAAATTATTTCCCATTTCGTTAACTGTCTTCTACTATTTAGTAGGATTTATTTTGCCATACAGAACTTTTTAGTTTGATGTAATTCCATTTGTTTAGGTTTGATACTAAAGTTTTTATCATTGGCATTCTATCCTCAAAGACATTTTTAATATATAGGTGTTTGAGTGTTCTGCCTATTTTTCCTCAATGAACTTTATAGATACGGGTCTGATTTCAAGGTCTTTAATCCATTTTGAATTGAGTTTTGTGTACGGTGTAAGGTATGCATCAATTTTCAATTTCTTACAGGTGGTTATCTAGATGTACCTACAAATTTGTTTTTTTGGTTTGTTTGTTTGTTTAGTTTTTGGGCCACACCCGGCGGTGCTCAGGTGTTACTCCTAATTGTCTGCTCAGAAATAGCTCCTGGCAGGCACAGGGGACCATATGGGACACTGAGATTCGAAACAACCACCTTAGGTCCTGGATTGGCTGCTTGCAAGGCAAATGCTGCTGTGCTATTTCTCCGGGCCCACCACTTTTGGCTATCTTGGGTTTTTTGTGGCTCCAGATTAATTTTATCATTGATTGTTCTAGGTCTTTAAAAATGATGTCTGAATTTGGATAGGGATTGCTTTAAATCTATATAGAGGTTTAGGTAATATAGTCATTTTGACTATGTTGATTCTACCTACTCATGATCATGGGATGTCCTTCCATTTTGTTAGATCCTATTCAATTTCTTTCTGAATTGTTTTGAAGTTTTCATAGTATAGGTCCTTCACTTCCTTTGTAAGGTTGATTGCTAGGTACTCGATATATTTTGATACTGTTTTAAATGGGATTGTCTTCTTAATCTCTTTCTTCTCTTCTTCCTTATATAGGAATGCTTTTGTAGTTGGCCACTTTGCTGTATTGGTTAATTGTTTCTAGTCGTTTTACTATGGACTGTTTTGGGTTTTCAATGTATATTATCATATCATCTGCAAAAATTGAGATAGTTTGAGTTCCTCTTTTCTGATTTGGATTCCTTTGATTCCTTTCTCTTGTTTGATAACTATAGCTAAGATTTCTAAGACTATATTGAATAAGAGTGGAGAGAGTGGACAGCCTTGCCTAGTTCCTGACCTTAGTGGAAATCTTTCAGTTTTTTTGCAATTAAGGATAATGTTGGTTGTGGATTTTTCATAGATAGCTGTAACTGTCTTGAGGACGGTTCCTTCCAGCCTATTTTTCTGAGAGTTTTCATCATGAATGGGAGTTGAATTTTGTCTAACGCTCTCTGCATCAATTGATATAATTATGTATGTTTTATCTTTCTTATTGTTGATGTGGTATATGATGTTGATTGATTTGCATATGTTGAACCATCCTTGCATCCCTGGAATGAAAAACACTTGGTCATGTTGAATAACCTTTCTGATGTAGTGTTGGATTTGGTTTGCTAAAATTTTGTAGAAGATTTTTGCATTTATGTTCATTAGTGAGATTGGTATGTAGTTTTCTTTCTTGGTAGTGTCTTTGCCATCTTTGGGAATGATTATGATATTAGCCTCATAAAAGGAATTAGGGAGGATTGTTGTCTTTTCAATGGTTTGGAAGAGCCTGTGGATCAGTGGTAGTAATTCTTCTTGAAATGTTTTATAGAATTCACTCATAAAACCATTTGGATCTGGACTTTTGTTCTTGGGGAGTTTCTTAATTACTGCTTCAATTTCCTCAAAGTGATTGGCTTGTTTAGGCTTTCTAAATCCCAGTTTTTCAGTCTTGCAAGATGATATTTTTCCAAGAATCTGTCACTTTCATCTTATTGTCTAGCCTAACTGAGTATAGTTGTTCATAATAAGTCCTCATGATATGTTGGATTTCTTGGGGTTCTGTTATAATCTCTCCCCTTTCATTTATGATCCTACTTATTTGGGTGTTTTTCCTCTTTTTTTTTTTTGGTGAGTCTTGCCAGTGCTTTGTCTATCTATCTCCTGGTCTCATTGATTTTCTGTATTGTTTTCTTAGTTTTTGTGTTCTTTATTTCTGCTCTGGTTTTGATTTTTTCTTCCTTTCCAGTTGTGTTTGTTTCTTTGCTGCTGTTGTTTCAGCTCCTTAGGATGCCCCTTTAAACTGCTGGTTTTGTCAGTTTTCTCTTTCCTGACATAGGTCTATATTGCTATGCGTTTTCCTCTAATTACTGCTTTTGCTGTGTCCCACAGATTTTGACAAGTTATCTTTTTATTATCATTTGTCTCATGGCATCTTTTTATTTCTTCCTTGATTTTTTTTTTTGATCTAGCTGTTGGTGAGTAGCATGTTGTTTAATCTCCAGGTGTTGGATTTTTGCTTCTTTTAACAGTCAATTTTGACCTCTGTTGTATAGTGATCTGATAAAGTGCTTCTAATGATTCTTATATTTCTTACTTTATACAAGTTAAATTTATATCCGAAGCCATGGTCTTTTCTGGAGAAGGTTCAATGTAGACTTGAGAAGAATGTGTATTCTGCTTTCTGGGAGTGGAGGGCCATCTTTAAGTCTATTAGCCCTAGTTATTCTAATTTCTCATCTAGAGCTCTTATTTCTTTTCTAGTTTTTGATCTGGTGGATCTTTCCAGTGGTGATAGTGGAGTATTGAGATCTCCTACTACTATCACATATCCTTTCATATGTTTCTCCAGGTTTGTGAGCAGTTGCCCTGCATACTTTGTTGGCTCTTCATTTGTTGCATAAATATTAACCAGGGTAAGTACTTCTTGATTTTGTGTTCCTCTGATTAGTAAGTACTGACCCTCTTTGTATCTGATCAATTTTTTGAGGTGGAATACAATTTGGTCTGATGTAAGAATGGCCGTCCATGCTTTCTTTTGTTTTTCATTGGCTTGAATAATTGATTTCCATCCATTTATTCTAAGCCTGTGCCTATCCTGTACTTGTAGTGTGTTTCTTATAGGCAGTAGAAATCTGGTTTATGTTTTCTAATCCAGCTCTCTATTATGTATCTTTTAATGGGAGAGTTTAGTTCATTGACATTTAAGGAGATTATTGACAGAGAAAGCTGTTGTGCAGTTGTATTGTGTAGGGTGGTTGTTTTTACAACCAGGGGTTTGGATTGTGTAATTTTTCTCTGAATAAATCATTTATAATCGCCTTTGATTGCACAAATAATACGAGTTATTTTTGTTTGCCAATGTTTTTAGTTTTCCATCCCATCTGAATGAGAATTTTGCTAGGTAGTGGACTTTAGGTTGGAAATTTCTTTCATTTAGTCATTTAAATATTTCATTCCACTGTCTTCTTGCTTGAGTTGTTTCAAATGGGAGATCTGGTTTGATTCTTATGTTCCTTCCTTTGTACTTGATATTTTTTCTCCCTTATTTCTTTAAAGAGTTCAACTTTATTTTTGTTCTTTTTTCCCTATTTCTTCTCCTTGTTGTATACCTACAGTCCATAGATTATATGTTTTTTCTTTGTTCATTTAATGCTGAACTTTTTATTCCAATGCTTTTCCTTTTATTTCTTTTTTGGCTCCTTTGTTTTTTTATATGCCGTTTTGATTCGAGTTCTTCTATGCAAATCTCCAACTGTGTGATTCTGCTATTATGGATTTCTAAGACGTTTTTTATTTCCCTTAATTTCATTTGTATCGAATCTCTCATGTTCTGCAACAGTTCTTCTTTAAGTTGGTTGATTTGTTCATCTATGGATTTCTTGTACTTGATGATTAGTGATTCTTTCACTTCTTTTACCATGGCTTGCATTTCTTTTGCCATGGCTGCTTTTAGGTCCTCATCTATTGGGGTTGCATTTTGGTGGAATTGAAAACTTGCTAGAATTTCTCTCCATATCCCTAATTGTTAGTGTCTTCCTTAGTTTACCCTTATTTCTTTGTATTTATTGGTATGGATTGGAATGCAATGCCTTCAGATTTCACCCCTTTTTTGTCACCTGTGGCGTTGGGCTGGTGTGGCCCTCCTTTAGAGTGTGGCTCTAGGTGTGTATGTTGCTGAGGTCACTAAGGTTTGGCTCCTCCCACGTCCTCCAGTTGAGCCTGGTCAATAACCCCTCCCCCTCTTCCTGCCATTCAGTGCAGTTCAGCTCCTAGCCTCAATGGTAGAGAGCCCATTTTTACCTAGATCACTTGCCCTTCCCCTGTTACCTAAGAGCCGGGCTCCTTAGCTTTGAGTTCCCGCTGGTTGCTTACTCGCCCTTCCTCCCCCACCTGGGACACTCAGTTGCTCCACTCCAAGTCCTGGCTGGTCGCTCACCAGAGTTTTAAGAAACTTTAGGGACTTAGGGAGACCACTTCTAAGGAGAATGGCAGATCTGTCTAAGGGGAAAAATGGAATCGAATTGGTGGGGGCCCATTGAAGCCTGAAATGGAGACTCTGATTATAGACCAGAGATGTTCTCAGGGAAGTGAAACGCAGAAGGGGAGGAAGGTCATTATGAATCTGTCCCATCCTGTGGGGATACAGCCTGAGTCCCCCTGTGACACCCCAAACAAGACTTTCGGATTTTTCCACTTTGCTGTGGGGAAAGGACTCGGCCATCTATGTTTTTTGTGGAAATAGTCTCTATTAGTTAAGTGCATATCTGTGGGGAGCTCCAAATTTCCTTGTTCCCATGTTTGATCTATTGAGGGGTGATTTGTATAAATGTAGAAGGACAACTGTTGAAACATTGTTCTAGTGGTTTTTCAAGTGGGCTTTCAAAGGTTGGGATTTTAAGTTTGCCTCTTTGGCTTAATGTTATTTCTAGGGTTTTTTTTTTTTTTTGTTTTGTTTTGTTTTTTGGATTAAAGGACTTTGGTATTTCTTTTTGTGAATTGCTATCTTCATTCTTTCTACAATCATTATAGAATGTGCTAATATGATAGCATGCAATGGAGGTTTCAATATTGGTTTTACTTGTGTTTAAATTCATAAAAATAATGGATGCAAAAATGCAGATGAATTCTCTAACTTATCACAAAATATATCGGAAGTGTCTTCAGTTGTTCCTGAAAGACATGAAAGATGGAGTAGAAGAGGTTTCCAGCCAAAAACCTCGAGGTTGGTGTTCTGCCACCCTCTACTGGTGATAGTTCAGAAAACCCTCTTGTTGTTTCACTAGATAATTTTGGTTTGTTGCCGCCACTTACTCGTGGTAGGCCACGAGGTGACTCTAAATAATTTACCTGAAAATTATGATCTCAAAAAGTAAACTAATATAATCAGCAGAATTAGAGGACATATCTGAAAGTTTCTCACCCAATCTCCCTCTATCATTGCTCTTTAGAGAGTATGGAACCTGTCGGCATCTCCCACTGCAATGGATACTTATTAGAGAGATTGGCATAAATACTGAACCAGAATAAGTTCTCAGAAAAATTGACATTAATACATAATCATTCCTATTGGGAATATGATATGTTACCACATTTATATATTTACATATTTACCACAACACCTCCCTCATTTGCTGGGGAGATATATAGCATTTGTTATTTACCATATTAATATGTGAAAATTGTTATCTTATTGTTATGCTTTAAGTGTGGCAATGGGACATTTCAGAAAATAATGCAGATCACAACCTTTTTGTAATAGCTCAAGGATCTGCACCCCAGACACCAGAACGTAATCAACCTAACTTCAGAAACTGGGTAAGGGGACATTCCCAAAGAACAATATTCAGTCACAGAGTCCTCATCATCTTCCATCTTTTGTCCCCAAATCCTCAATGTGCAACTTTTGGAGTTTGAGAACCTACAAGTGGCATATTTAAGAGCAAAGGTATAAACTGCCTGACAAATAATATTGAGACAGTGTTTTGCTTTAACCAATGTGTGCCTAACACCATTGAACAAATTTTCTTCTGTGGATATAGATATTTATCTGAGGAGGTCTGCTTGTGTTTCCCCATCCTGTGATGGGAGTCTTCATGGACATGGTCTAGAAGCTTTTAGTTGGTGGGGGGAATATTCAGACTGCTCTAATGTAAAGAGATTTGGAGGTACAAAGAGCCGAAAAGGAAGGAAGGCAGAAAAGTGAGTTAAGAGTCTAAGTTGCTCACTGCCCCCAAAACCCAGATGGAGTCTGCCCATTGGTAATGCAATAACAATTGGGATTTATTACCTGGGCTCCAAGGGGTCCAACAGTCTCCTGTCTCCTGATGAAGCAGGCTGTTCTGTGGGCCCTGAACTGAGAAAGCACTGGATTTATAAAGTGTGCCACAGGCTGAGTAACACAAGTATCTTATTGGTGCACACGAAAGCATTAGTTCAAAAGTTACAAAGGCATGCAACCTTGTGACAATCAAGGGTCTTTGCTGTCAGCAATTAATTTCTTTTATGTTTGGGTCTGATTTAGATATCCTCTTTAAATAAAGATCTTTATTTAAACACCGTGTTTATAAACATGATTGCTGTTGTTTTAGTCATAAAAAAGAACACTCCTCTTCACTAGTGCACATTTCCATCGCCAAAGACCCCATCTCCTCCCCCACCCCGGGTTGTATTTAAGACAGGCTTTCTACTTCTCTCACACATTGACATTATTATGATAGTTCTCAGTGCAGTTAATTCTCTAACTGCACTCACAACTCTTTATGGTGAGTTTCACATCATGTGCCAGTCCTTCCAGCCCTCATCTCTATTGTCTCTGGCAATTATTTCAATAATATCTTATTTTTCTTAAGACCCATAGATGAGTGAGATTATTCTCTGTGTCTATCCCTCTGACTTATTTTACTCATCTTTATAGATTCCATGTACATCCATATATAGGAAAATTTCATTACTTCATCTCTCCTGACTGCTGCATAATATTCTATTGTGTATATATATGGTACCAGTTTCTTTAGCTAGTCATCTGTTGAAAGCATCTTAGTTCCTTCCAGGTCTGGCTATTGTAAATATCGCTGCAATGAATATAGGTGTGAAGAAGAGATATTTGCATTGAGTTCTTTTTTCAAAAAATAATTAATTTAAACACCTTGATTACAAACATGATTGTGGTTGGGTTTCAGTCATGTAAAGAACACCCTTCATCAACAGTGCAACATTCCCACCACCAATCTCCCAAATCTCCCTCTTCCCCATCCTACCCTTGCCTGTACTCTAGACAGGCTTTCTATTTCCCTCATACATTCTCATTGTTACTTAGATATTCTTTTATGGCTAACAGATGTTCTGTGAGGAGACATTGAAAGAGCAAATAACTTGAACAAACAGTGCTGGTGGGGGTGTGGAGAGAAAGGAACTCTTATTCACTGCTGGTGGGAATGCCATCTAGTCCAACCTTTATGGAAAGCAATATGGAGATTCCTCCAAAACCTGGAAATTGAGCTCCCATACAATCCAGCTATACCACTCCTAGGGATATACCCTAGGAACAAAAAATTACAATACAAAAATCCATTCCTCACACCTATATTCATTTCAGCGCTATTTACAATAGCCAGAATCTGGAAACAACCAAGATGTCCTTCAAAAGATGAATGGCTAAATAAACTATGGTACATATACACAATGGAATATTTAGCAGCCTTCAGGAGACATGAAGACATAAAATTTTCCTATACGTGCATGTACATGTAATCTATTATTCTGAGTGAAATAAGTCAGAGGGAGAGAGAGACACACACACACAGAATAGTCTCATTCATTTATGGGTTTTTAAAAAAATAAAAGACATTTTTGCAATAATTTTCAGAGACCAAAAAGAGGAGGGCTGGAAATTCCAGCTCACAACATGAAGCTCACTACAGCGAGTGGTGAGTGCAGTTAGAGAAATAACTACACTGAGAACTATCATAACAATGTGAAGGAATGAGGGAAGTGGAAAGCCTGTCTAGATTTAAGGTGGGGGTGGGGTGAGGAGGAGGGAGATTTGGGACATGTGGTGGAAATACTGACCGGTGAAGGGGGGTGTTCTTCACATAACTATAACTCAACTACAATCATATTTGTAATCAAGGTGTTTAAATAAAGATTTTAATATAAAAATCATATATAAAAAAGGAAAGAGCCTCTATCTTGTCCTTGCATTCCTGTAGTGGTGGTACTTTTTTTTTTTTTTGTGGTACATTCTTATACCCCACAAAAACATTCCAATGATGCAATTACCCCAAGGAGAATGCTTATGTAGCAGAACATGGTCTCAAAAGTCCTACTGTTTCCCTGGTCAACCCCCTCCTCAGTCACCCAGGGAAATCACTGGGGGTAGTTAGACTGCAAAATCCACCTTCATCACTTGTGCTCTGTGAATATGTGTCCCACTTAACACTAGGCACTTGTCTATTTAATGTACACATCAAAGGAAAAGGTCTTGTCTGTTGGAGGTAGAAGAGGAACCAGTCATAATTGGTTTTATTTCTAGTCTGTGAATCTTTGTTTTAATCTCCTGAAAAGACTGAGGGATTCAACTGAAACTTGTTCTCTTTCTTTTCTACCATATTCACAGATAAGCAGAAGCTTATGCAAGAACAGTGTAAAATGTTTTGATTAGATCTATCCCCTTCCAAAATAAGGCAAGAGATGTCAGATGGAGGCTGCTTTCACATGGTGCAAAGGCCCAAGGCTGCCAGTGTTGCAGGACTGTAGGCTTCAGAGGCCAAAATATACCATGGCCTAGTGCCGCAAGGCTTCTTTCAGGCATATAAAGATTTAAGGAGAAAGAAGTTCATAAAAGGATGAAAAAATACAAAAAGAATGGAACAAAGCTACAGATATTTGCCTGCTTCAAGGAGAAAAAACTCAGATAAGATGTTTACACAAGGAGAGGCCTAAATGTAAAGAAAATGTTGACATAACCAGATCCATGCCCAGAATCCAATATTATAGCTCAATGTTTATAAATATACAGAAATCCTAACAGAATAGTGACTATATACTTGGTATGTAAAGCACTAATGAATCAGACATTTCATTCTCTGGTTTTAACTCTAAAGATCTGGTTTCACTGCTTTTTCTGTGCAACAGGCAACTTCTTTCCTACAGCCATCAGTGGGATTTCAATAAATCCACTTCAGGGAGAGTGGGTAGCAGGGGCGGTGAAATATGAAATATGAAATAATGAAACAACACAAAATAAATTGTATGGGACCCACTTCTTCAATAGATGTGAGATTATTTTACTCTTCCATGTTGGTAATATATATACCCATTTTCTGGTATAAAAGGCGTTTCCACGCTGAGATAAGGCGGGGAGTTTTAGAAGAAGGGACACAATGACAGCAGACCCGAAAATATATATATATCAAAACTAACCAATACAGGTGAAAACAATCCTGAGCTAAAAGGGAGGAAGTAACATAAGGAGAAGGGGGTTTACATTTCTGCTGATCACTTTGCTTTAGAAATGCAGATTTATTTGGCTCGAGGGGAAACTGGACTTTTGATGCTGAAAATCCTTGAGTCCTTGATAGAGACCTGTAATTTTGGCCTGTATTTTTGAGAGAGATAGAATATGCCAGATAGTAAAAAAGAAATTGTAATGTCACTATCATGTCCATGTCCTGAATTTCAGAAATACTGCCAGTAATCCACATAGGGGCTATAATTAACATCCACCAATGAGCCTGTTGGCTAAAATATTTCTTGGGGATTATTAGCTCACTGCTCCAGGAAAATCATGATAGATACATCTGGAGGGCTTGATTCTTCTAAATGGAGGTACCTTATATCATGGCATGGCACTCCTGGACAACTGTTGAAACAACACACTGAATGATCGAGAAGGAGCTTTATTGCCAGAACAGGGGGAATGCAAGATGGTGAGCTCATGGTCACAGAACAACTTGTTTGTGAGACAAGACCTAAACTTCTTGTCTAGAAAAAGAAAAGAAAAGTAGCTTTCTAGAAAAAGTAGATACATGTTTAGAAATGTTGACAGCACAGTATATTCAACTAGAGAGGTCAATGCACTCCCTCATGGGACACTCCTGATCTGGACACATTATCAAAAGTTTCTGAGTAAGTGGTTCAACAGTATCTAAAACTTTTCTGGAAGGAGAAATGTGGCTTTCCCTGTCCACCTTTGTTACTTCAATCGAGCTGATGTGTTATTTTAATACAGTGCTGAAATTCTTTCAGGCTGGTTTCAAGTGTGCAAGAATCTCACCCAATGTCCATCTCTGTGGATCAGCACAAATGGGATTACAGTTGAATATCCAATGGAGAAGATATATCTATAATGTTCAATGCTACATTTAGGTTCCTAAATTCAGAAGTAGAGGTGAAAGTAAAAATAAATTCTGACCAATTGAAAAATAGAAAACAGCACATGAGAAAGAGAACACTTTGAGCAGCTCTGAAATTGGGGGGAGTTTGGGGGATTAGCCTAGATTTCCACAGGTGGAGGGCCTGTTGGTGGTGTTTGTAGAACAGGCACTGAATATAGACGTTGGCACAGCTCAGGGACTCTGAAACAGGCCACCCGCACGGCGATGAACATCAGAAATATTCCACTCTGTTATCAGGCCATCTGCTATGTAAACACAATAATCGTCATTAATTACAGATTTGTGTAGGCTGCTGATATTTCTGATACAGGAGAGTAGTTTTATCAAGCAGCTAAATATCCAAAAGCAGAGGAAAAGGTGAAGGAGCTGCAAGGCAGATGTGAGTTTGAACCTTGCCCACATGGAGGATATGGGGCTCATGGTGATGGTTTGGACCATGGTGAGAAGGCTGGTTGTATAGGTGGAAAGGCTCTGGCACACCCTCTCCAGATAAATGATTATTTTGAAGCCTGCATCTCCTAGGAAGATCTTCAAACCAAAAATTGCAATATTTTTTTTTACCAATACTTTGTAAAAAAAAAAAAAAAAAGGTCTCATGATATTTATCAAAATCAAGTGCAGGAGAATTAGATCCATACATTTCTTCTTAGTGCCCCCAAAGTAAATGCAAAAATAGCTCACAAAAACAAATATATTCCCCAAAATGCCAGGCCTACATATGGTTCCTTAATGATGATAAAATCCATTTCTGCTTCCCATAATTTAGATTTAGCAAAGACATCTGTAGGAAAATAACAATAAAATATGATATGTACCTGAAAAAAAACCCCATTTCCTAGGATTATGTGTGTATAAGAGTCAAGTATCCATAGTTATATATTCTATGTTGTGGATCAAATTTAGACCAAAAAGAAAGACAGAGTCCATTGCATCTGCTATCGACATTCTTTATTGCTGAAGCTGTGTGGATTGAAACTCTTCCTTGAGATGAACGTTCAAGCATTCAAGCATTTTCACATGCCAACGATTGATTCTCGGTCTTCCTATCCTGGCAAAATTAAACTGTGTGTGATAATATCTCAAACATACTAAAATTCAACAAGTGATAATGCAAATAAAAATCACTCTAATCTCTTGTATCAATGTGTCTAATCTTTCTAGAATAGAACCATTGTAGATGATAAATTTAAGATAGTGTATTATTTCCTCTTTTGACTGCAGGTTCACATTATTTAGTCTACCGTACACACACGGCAGTATTTCCAAAACACTTTAGCAATTATTTTTATAAGTTCTTATCTGTTTTATTAACTAATAACAGTAATTCAACTCCATAGTCTTTTGGCACGAATCTTCACTTTAAAGTCTACTAAATCAATAAATTCCCAAGTCAGTGAGTGGGTGATCAAGTCAGATGCAGAGAAAAGATTTAGGTCTGCATATTCCTCTGGAAGAATCTTGGGTATTAAAGACATTTTCAAAGAGGTCTGAATCCAGGAGGTAAAGCTCTTTGCCTTGCATGCAGAAACTTCAGTTTCATTCCATCACCACAGCACAAACCCAAGAGTAAGTACTGAG